>NC_064923.1:739062711-740312711 GCF_023897955.1 Schistocerca gregaria
GAATATTCACTATTTGACAAGATGATTAAATTTTACTTGCAAATAAGTAAAGGTGAGAGTTGGTGTGAGTGAGAAGTAGTATTAGTTGAATTATTTATAATTTTGTTTAAACATGTATCAAACTAAGGAGATCTAATTTGATAACTGCAATAGGTATTCATACAGGATTAATGACTGAAGAGCCAAACACATGACTAACAGAAGTTGTAGAGAATCATAATTGTGCAACATATGTCAGCAAAGACTGATAGAAGTTTGTTTCGCATGTCACGACTTATTAATTGAAACTGCTAAAATACAAAGAGCATTTTACAACGAAGAAGAAAGTAGCAGATGACTGTAGAAAGGGAAGGGCTCAGAGAAGCCATGGACATGACGCACACTCCACTAAAAAACATAAAAAAAGATGGCTTAGTTTGTGTTCAAAGTCCAGCAATGAATAAATGACCCGAAACATGTGAAAATAAAGAGGATAATTTCAGTCAGAGAGAATGACTGGACTACCTATCACAGGTTGCAAGAGAAAAGGGACAGACCAAAAGTCTGAGGGTGTGAAACTAAATAACCAACATTTTCTATTTCAGGGATTTGAAAACATGAATTTGTGTAAGGCACTCATAGAGGTGCAACAGTGTAAAAATATTATCTTCGTGTATTTAATTGCAGAAGCTGACATAAAACTTTGATTGATTATCAAAGTTGTTTAAAATATAGTTTATTCAATGCAAAAATGAATATGAAACTAATATTTTCTAATATTATGAATAATTTTGTTTCTAATATGCAGTTGACTTTGATGTACTGATTTTCATGTGTAGTAGTATTAAGACTCTTAAACAATTTTATATAAGAATACAAATCTGTCAAATGACAGTAGTGAAATAAGTTGATATAAAAACAACAAAAAATACTTTCTTAGTTTAGAAGTTTAGATTAAGTGATGTTTATTGCAACATTTTTATATAATTGCAAGTAAAGTATAATACCTTTTAAGTTAAATATGAAGGTGATAACGCGTGTATGTTGATGCTAAAACGTATTCTTGTTTTTCTTTGATTTCCCGTTTTTCAGTAGTTTGCTGCTATGTAACACACTGAATTTAGGTTATTTGTGTAGTTTTACAACTTTCATTCAATTTCAGCACTAATAATTTTGCTATGTTGATGAAAAATGTATCATGTATTTAGTAATTTCTGTAATTATTACATTATGTAATAACTATATTAAAGTTTGCCTTACAATACAAGCAGATCCACATTTCTAGAGGAAGCTATAAACACACTGCTGATTCAGTTTAGGCGGTATGTACTCTTTTTTTGTCACACTCAGTTCTGCATTTAAATGCCAAATTTTCATTAAAATTTTCAACTAAATAGAATTATTAAATAGATGTAGAAAACTTGAAGTTTCAATACTTGTAGGTAAATTATCTATATCATTTCTTAAAGAAAACAAAGGCAGTTACATGTTTCTAGGCTTGTGTGTGAGAACTTTGTAACTCTTATTACTGTCTGACACAGTTCAGACACTGTCTTCTCTTGGAAACCTCTGCTGACCTGGAAGAGCCGTGTAACGACACAGGTACATCAAGGCAGTAACGTACACTTAAAGTTACTCACTTGCAAAGCATAAATGCACAGAATAATATATTTTGGTGAGCAGGTTAATTTCAGTTCATAATCCAATCTGGCTAATTCAAAAATGCGCCACTGTTCCGTAACTGTAACAAGTACTGCCATTTGTTAGTAGCTTAAGGAATTGTTTTCATAAATTCTGCCACCTTTGTCTGAGCACTTTGATATGTGCAGATAACATTATTTGTGCAATCAATTACTTCAGAAGTTTAAGTGTACTGAAAAGCAGAATGTGTATTAAAAAGAAACGAAGTATGTAAAACATTTAATTTAGTTGTACGAGAAACTGTATTAATTATTTAGAGACTTTCATTATCATAACAACTTTGAGAACAGTAGTCTGTGGCAGTTGGTTCGTTGTTGCCATGGTGTGTGCTCTGAAAGTAGCCGAGAGCATTCTGTGATGATTGATGAATTGCGTATGGAGGTATATTCATAATGTGGCTATGTATGGAAGTACTACAAGAAGAGATGTGCCATTGTGTACCAATTAACGTAACATGACGGTAATACGAACGAAGAATGGTATGTAAATTAGTTATTTGGCACTGAGCAACGACGTCACAGGGACGATCCAGCTAAACGATATTTGCTTGTGAAGTGCAGTTTCTCACAAACTGCTTGGGGTCACATTTCAGAAGTATCAAATACAGGGTAAACACCTGAAGTCTTTTGTAAGCTATTTTCACAACGCTTCATTACAAAAAATTCTGGCACTCAAACATTCATTATGGGTTCACTGTTTCCGCCGCTGCAGTAAATTATTCAGTTTAGCGACTGCACCATATTATCTGTATGACTAGTTACATTGATTACTCCATGAACAGTATTTTAATGGTTGTGCATTACAGTATGAATGATTAGCGTAGTTAATACGTTGTTAGATTATTATGCGATCCAGTGATGCAGTGTAACACATCTTTAGCAACTACATGTCAACCTTCCATTTCTGATAGCTGTCGGGTTGTACGATGTCTTCATGCCCACATTTTCAATAAATCAACATCTTTACTAGGAAATTGCGACTAGTGCTTTATAGGTTTCGGCTTCACATCCAGAAATATCAGACGCAATCGGCATAAGGTGTTGAGTGCACGTCTACATTGCTGTATATTGCCGTTCACCACCTTATCACCGGTGGACGGGAATGATGCCGTGACATGTATACTACAGTTGCTCCGAACGCATCGAAACCTCTCCTGAACGTTTGCGTGGGTCTCCTCCGGCTACAGTTATTGATATTTCCGCAACAACGTCAGCTGCTTTCTCTACGCGTCATGTGGGCTGCGGTAGTGCGACAAGGAGATGCTAGACTTCCTCACTCCTATTAAGGAAACCAAATGTAAGCCTGAAGGGTGTTAACAATTGGGCAGTATGTAATACATTAACGTTGAACATAGAGAAAACGAACGGTATGCGCTTTACCATAAAGATTGGAAACAATTCTGTCTATTTAGATTGTGCAGCACACACAAAGTTTTTAGGGATGAACACTGTCAGCTAACGTGGGATGAACACATAAACATGCTGGCAAAAAGAATATAATCATGATTGCTGTGCTCTTAGATTGATGAATCAGTGTCTTGTGATGATACACTATCGCAATATACACTGAGTTCTTAGCTATGGGATTCTTTTCTGGGAATTTAAGACAGCTGCTGATATGTAAAAAATTTGGCATCCTTGCTGCACCAGGTGAGTACGTAACCAATCTTTGGTATACATCAGAGAAAATATTACTAAATAGCGCACTAACAATTCTGTATCATGGAGCAAGAGCCACTTTGGATTTACATTCACGCAGGAAAAACAAGCAAAAAAGTCGAAACAGCATTTTATCAGAAGATACAGTTGTATAATAAATAGCCTAAGTTAAGTGGAAGAGATTACTAAAACACACTTATTTAAAAAGGCAACTAAAACATTCTTGACAAGCACTGCATATTGCAAATTAAAGATTACTTAAAGGACTCAGGATAGTGGATAGTAATTAAAAGTTATAACTACATCGCCTTATCACATCCCAATAAGTGTTTATGGTTTATTGCTTTCACAAGGAGTATTTGCCAAGACGTATCATGTAATGTTGGCATTGTTTTACACGTTGACAGTAGCATAAAGCTGAATATGGCATCTGGAGCTGCGACAAGGGCTCCAGCAGCATTTGCTCAGCCCAGGAGTCATCGGTGGGTGTCAATGTGGGAGGCAGTGAAAAGTGGGACTGTTTCGTATCGCAAGTGACCGGAAGCAATCCGGGAGTCACTACATCTACGTCTACATGATTGCTCTGCAATTCACAGTCAAGTGCCTAGCAGAGGGTTTGACACTGTCAAATAAAAATAGCTACACCAAGCAGAAATGCAGATGATAACCGAGTATTCAATGGACAAATATATTATACTAGAACTGACATGTGATTACATTTTCACACAGTTGGGGTGTATAGATCCTGAGAAATCAGTATCCAGAACAACCACCTCTGGCCAAAATAACGGACTTGATACGCCTGGGCATTGAGTCAAACAGAGCTTCGATGGCGTGTACAGGTACAGCTGCCCATTCTGCTTCAACACGATACCACAGTGCATCATGGGTAGTGACTGGCGAATTGTGAGGAGCCAGTTGCTCGGCCACCATTGACCAGATGTTTTCAATTGGTGAGAGATCTTGAGAATGTGCTGGCCAGGGAAGAAGTCGAACATTTTCTGTATCCAGAAAGGCCCGTACAGGACCTGCAACATGTGGTCGTGCATTATTCTGCTGAAATGTAGGGTTTCGCAGGGATCGAATGAAGGGTAGAGCCACGGGCCGTAACACATCTGAAATGTAACGTCCACTGTTCAGAATGCCGTCAATGCCAACAAGAGGTGACCGAGACGTGTAACCAATGGCACTCCATCCCATCATGCCGGGTGTTACGCCAGTATGGCGATGACGAATACATGCTTACAATGTGCGTTCACTGCGATGTCGCCAAACATGAATGCGACCATCAGAATGCTGTAAACTAAACCTGGATACATCCGAAAAAATGACGTTTTGCCATTAGTGCACCCAGGTTCGTCGTTGAGTACACCATCGTAGGCGCTCCTGTCTGTGATGCATCATCAAGGGTATCAGCAGCCATGGTCTCCAAGCTGATAGTCCACGCTGCTGCAAACGTCGTCGAACTGTTCGTGCAGATGGTTGTTGTCTTCCAAACGTCCCCATCTGTTGTTGACTCAGGGATCGGGACGTGGCTGCACCATCCGTTACAGCCATGCGGATAAGATGCCTGTCATCTCGACTGCTAGTGATACGAGGCCTTTGGGATCCAGCACGGCTTTCCGTATTACCCTCCTGAACCCACCGATTCCATATTCTGCTAACAGTCATTGGATCTCGACCAACGCGAGCAGCAATGTCGCGATACGATAAACCGCAATCTCGATAGGCTACAATCCGACATTTATCAAAGTCGGAAACGTGATGGTACGCATTCCTCCTCCTTACACGAGGCATCACAACAACGTTTCACCAGGAAACGCAAGTCAACTGCTGTTTGTGTATGAGAAATCGGTTGGAAACTTTCTTCATGTCAGCACGTTGTAGGTGTCGCCACCGGTGCGAACCATGCGAACCATGTGTGTATGCTCTGAAAACATAATCATTTGCATATCACAGCATCTTCCTCCCGTCGGTTAAATTTTGTGTCTGTAGCACGTCATCTCCGTGATGTAGCAATTGTAATGGGCAGTAGTGTACTTCATCGCTCACCGCCCTTCCCCTTGGGAAATTGTTGCTCTATTGAGATTAATACGACTCTGCAATTAAGTAAAGGCTAGACATTTCATAATAACACTGGTGCTCAAAATTAAAGGAACAATCGGAACTTTTGCAAGGTTACATTTATCTTGCCACAAAACAGTTAAACATCTGACAGTAAGGTAGAAGCAATGTAATAAATCTTTCTCTTCGAGGTGACCCATGATGTTCGCACACAGTATATGTTACAAAACCCTACTGCAAATCGACTGTAGCTATATGGGCCTGTAATTCAGTGGATTACTTCGATTTCCTTTCTTGGGTGTTGGTGTGAACAGTGAAACTTTTTAGTCTTTAGGTACAGGTCTCTCGCCGAGAGGGAGATTGTATATGATCGTTAAGTATGGAGATATTGCATCAGCATACACTGAAAGGAATCTGATTGGTACACAATCTGGACCGGAGGCTTCGCTTTCATTAAATGATTTAAATTGCTTCGCTACATCGAGGATATCTCCTTCTAAATTACTCACATTGGCAGATGTTCCTGATTTGAGTTCAGGAATATCTATTTGTCTTCTTTGGTGAAGAGATTTAGGAAAACAGTATTCAGTAACTCAGCTTTAGTGGCACTGTTATAAATATCATCACCATTGTTATCGCTCAGTGAGATTTAATTATTGTATCTTCAAGATGGTGTATTCCACATACGCAAAGAATCTCTTTAAGTTTTATGCCAGATTTCGGTACAGAATTTCGTTGTGGAAAGTATTAAAAGCATCTCGCACTGAAGTTCGCTTCAAGTTTCGAGCTTCTGTAAAGCTGTGACAATTTTGATGATTTTGTGTTCTTTGAAATTTGTCATGTTTTCCCGTTTCCTCTGGAACAGTGTTCTGACCAGTTTCGTGTACCATGGGCAATCAGCAGTACGTCCTATTACTTTGTTTGGTGTGTATCTCTCAACTGCCGTCAATACCGCATTGTTACTTATAATCCGTCTTGACAGCAAAATATTGATTCACATGACCGGTTTCGGTTCCTCTAGAACCATCTTCAGATCTGCAATGTCGGTTAGACGAGTAACCCGTTCACACTCAGCAACCTCACAGTGGCATCTTACAAAGTTATACTGCGACTTGTTCTCGTTCAAAGAATATGTAAGAAAGTAAACTGTGTTACTGGCGTTATCTATTTTTGCTGTATTTATGTTACAGTCCTCACACAAAAGGATATTATGTTTCAGAGTCAATGCCAGTTGCTGAGTGTGGACGGGTTACTCCTGTAACCGAAATTGCATATCTGAAGATGGTTCTACAGGAACCGAAACCCGTCATGTGAACAAATATTTTGCAATCAAGACGGATTATAGGTAACATTGCATAAAAAAGTGATTGGGGTTTCCCTGCAGACATTATGTCTGTTTTTGCAAATGGCGCTAATACTATTTCTTTCAGTTTCAATCACGTCTGATCTACACTTACATAGTCAGACTGGAGGAAGTGAAGACAGTGTCTTCGGAAGGCGTCAAGCGAATTTTTATCCGCTTTCTTGAACAGATGTATTTTGCATTCACTTCTGGTGGGTTTTAATGGTATGGTATTTAGTCTCACTACAATAACTTTGTGGTCACTAATCCCTGTATCACTCGTGATGTCCCCTATTTGCTTACAGCTGTTTGTTGCAAGGAGGTCAAATTTGGTTTTCACAACCATTTACAGTTCGAGTGGGCTTCTGAACTAGTTGCTCAAAATAATTTCCTGAGAAAGCATTCAGAACGATTGCGGAAGACATTTTATGCTTATCACCGACTTTAAACATGCATTTGTGCCAACATATCGAGGGTAGATTGAAGTCACCACCAACTATGATAGTATGACTACTGTACCTATTTCAAATAAGACTTAAGTTGTCTTTGAACCGTTCAGTAACTGTATCATCTGGATCGGAAGTCGATAAAAGGAGGATCTTAGTGTTTAACGTCCCGTCGACAACGAGGTCATTAGAGACGGAGCGCAAGCTTGGGCGAGGGAAGGATGGGGAAGGAAATCGGCCGTGCCCTTTCAAAGGAACCATCCCGGCATTTGCCTGAAGCGATTTAGGGAAATCACGGAAAACCTATATCAGGATGGCCGGAGACGGGATTGAACCGTCGTCCTCCCGAATGCGAGTCCAGTGTGCTAACCACTGCGCCACCTCGCTCGGTCTGGAAGTCGATAAAAGAAATCAATTAGTGATTTATTCCGGTTGTCAGGTATAACCTCTATCCATACGAACTCACAGGAACTATCTAGTTAAATTTCACTGCAGGATAAACCACTTCTGACATTAATAAAAACTCAGTCACCAACAGTGTTTAATCTATCCCTTACGAACACGATTAGTTACTTTATAAAAACTTCGGCTGAAGATATTTCCAGCTTTGCCCAGCTTTCCATACCTGTAACAATTTGAGCTTCAAGCTTTCTATTAGTGCTTAGAGCTCTGGTTCTTTTCCAACACAGCTACGACTGATTTTACCATACCTTTTGTTTCTAAGTCTATCTTAGTGTGTTTGTCCTGCAACCTTTTGGACTGAAACCCTTTCTGTAGTTTCCCGAGACTCTCTGGCCTAAGAAACCGCCAAGTTCACACATACGAGCTAACGGGGTGTGTCCTGAGTATGGAGGTAGTGAAGAGTAAAATTATTTTTTATATTGCAAGTTGCCTGAAACAATTTATGTGTAACCGAAGAAACATAATACACAGAAGAGCCAAAGAAACTGGTAAACCTGCTTAACATTGTGTAGGGCCCCCGCGACCTCGCACCAGTACCGCAACACGACCTGGAATGAACTCAACTAATATCTGAAGTAGTGCTGGAGGTACCTGACACCATGAATCCTGCAGCACTGTCCGTAAACCCGTAAGAGTACGAGACGGTGGAGATCAGAACAGAACATTGCAAGGCATCCCAAATATGCTCAATAATGTTCATGTCTGGAGAGTTTAGTGTGCAGCGGAAGTGTTTAAACACGAGAGAGTGTTGCTGGAGCCACTCTGTAGCAATTATGGACGTGTGGGGTGTCGCATTGTCCTGCCTGACTTCTCCAAGTCCGTCGGAATGCACAATGGACAAGAATGGATGCAGGTGATCAGACAGGACGCATACGTAGCGTTAGCTGTCAAGAGTCGTATCCAGACGTATCAGGGGTCCCACATAACTCCAACTGCACTCTCCTCACACCATTAAGGAGCCTCCACCAGCTTGAACAGTCCCCTGCTCACATGCAGGGTCTATGGATTCATGAGGTTTTCTCCATACCCGTATACCTGCATTCGCTCTGTACAATTTGAAACGAGACTAATCCGACCAGGCAACTTGTTTCCAGTCAACCATAATTCTATTTCGGTGTTGGCGGCCCCAGGCGAGGCGTAAAGCTTTGTGTCGTACGGTCATCAAAGGGTACACGAGTGGGCCTTCTCTTCAATCGTCATTGGATCCGTTCTTGCAGGATCTTTTTCCGACAGCAGCGATGTTGGAGATTTGATGTTTTACCGGATTCCTGATATTGACGGTACACTCGTGAAATGGTCATACGGGAACACCCCTCTTCCCCCACCCAGTGCATCGCTACCTCGGAGATGCTGTGTCCCGTCTTTCACGCGCCGACCATATCACTACCTTCAAACTCACTTAGATCTTTATAACCTGCCATTATAGCAGCAGTAACTAATCTAACAAGTGCTCCAGACACTTTTTGTCTTATATAGGCATTGCCAAGCGCAGCTCCATATTCTGCCTGTTTACATATGTCTGTATTTGAAGAAGCATGCCTGTACCAGTTTCTTTGCTGTTTCAGTATGTAACATAGAATTTCCAACTGAGGCAGTGGAGTTGTTAGAACACTTACCTCATATTTTGGAAGATGGAGCTGCTCTGTCTGGCTATCCCGATTTGATTTTTCTTTCGTTTCCCTAGATCGCTAAACCAACTACCGTGATGGTTCCTTAATCAAGAACGTGGCCGACCATCTGTCCTATACACATAGTCTTACTGACCTATCCCCTTAAGGCATGGCATAAGTGCTTTGTGTTATATTTTCGCTTACTGATTGAGACTGAATTACTTTGACAAAGCGTGTATCGTTATGAGATTATGCTTAGACGAATAAAACTTAATAAATAAGTAAAAATATTTCATCGTGTATCAGGACAGCAGACAGACATGTACTTGCAAACAAACACAAAATCTATTACGTAATTTTACTTTGTCAATATGATGATTTAAATTTCATGACTGAATTCTGCGTCTACATCTACATCCATACACAACAAGCCAGCTGACGGTGTGTGGCGGAGGGTACTTTGAGACCCTCTATTGTTCTCTCTTCTATTCCAGTCTCGTATTGTTCGTGGAAAGAAAGATTGTCGGTATGCCTCTGTGTGGGCTCTAATCTCTCTGATTTCATCCTCATGGTGTCTTCACTAGATATACGTAGGAGGGAGCAATATACTGATTGAGTCCTCGGTGAACGTATTTTCTCGAAACTTCAACAAAAGCCCGTACCGAGCTACTGAGCGTCTCTCCCGCAGAGTCTTCCACTGGAGTTTATCTATCATATCCGTAACGCTTTCGCGATTACTAAATGATCCTGTATCGAAGCGCGCTGCTCTCCGTTGGATCTTCTCTATCTCTTCCATCAACCCTATCTGGTACAGACCCACACCGGTAAGCAATATTCAAACAGTGGGCGAACAAGTGTACTATAACCTACTTCGTTTGTTTTCGGATTGCATTTCTTTAGGATTCTTCCAATGAATCTCAGTCTGGCATTCGCTTTACCGACGATCAACTTTAAATGATCATTCCATTTTACATCTCTCCTAATACCTACTCCCAGATCACTCACTGAATTAACTGCTTCAAGTTGCTGACCTGCTATATTGTAGCTAAATGATAAAGGATCTTTCTTTCTATGTATTCGCAGCACATCACACTTTTCTACATTGAGATTCAATTGCCATTCCCTGCACCATACGTCAATTCTTTGTAGATCCTCCTGCAGTTCCGTAAATTTTCCATTGTTACAACCTCTCGTTACACCACAGCATCATTGGCAAAAAGCCTCAGTGAACTTCCGATGTTATCCAAAAGGTAATTTATGTATATTGTGACTAGCAACGGTGCTACGACACTCGCCTGCGGCACACCTGAAATCACTCTTAGTTCGTAAGACTTCTCTCCATTGAAAATGACATGCTGCGTTCTGCTATCTAGGAACTGTTCAGTCCGATCATACAATTGGTCTTACTTTGTTCATTAAACGACTATGAATTTAGCAAAAGATCACAGATGGTCGTAGAATCGAGATGACTTCTTTAGCTAGCATGGGATGTCAAATAAGTAATAATGATCATGACGGCTATGTCACTGTCGTTTTGTGATATTGCTTCCGAAATGCCATTCGTTTCGCAGAGGCAGAACCTGTGTTGTTCAGTGTTACGTGCTCCTTTGTTTTTCTAGCTGCTTGTATCGACTACGATCGTCGGAAGGAGCTCACGTGCGCCTCCTCGTGGCCTTCCCGGAAGTGTGAGGGACAGACGTCAGAAACAAAGCGGAGCTGCCCACCGGCACGGATACCGGCGACACACGTGCGGTACTTCTGCTGCCGCCGTCCTCGGGCATGCCTGTCTCGCTGCGTATTGCCGCGGGCCGAAGGTGGGCAAAGCCGCTTTGCGTCTCGCTCACAGTTCGCCGGTTGCACAAGAGCCTTTGACGTCCGCCGCGGAGCTTCCTGTTACGTGGCAAAGCCTCTTCCTGCGACAGCGATTCAGAAAGAGCTCAGCTGTTCTCGAAAGTACTGCCCGAGTCATGTGTCATTATCTTCTCGCATACAGTACTTCCCGTCGATATCAGCTATTCCCATTTTATATCGTACGCCTATATTGTTTCAGTTCTGCAGACAATGACGTGCCCCGGGCATACTTTTCCGCCTCCATCACCTACCCTTTATGTAACACATTTTTACACTACCGGTCATGCAATGCAGATGATAAATGGGTACTCATTGGACAAATATATTATCCTAGAACTGACATGTGATTACTTTTTCACCCAATTTGGGTGCATAGATCCTGAGAAATCAGTATCCAGAACAACCACGTCTGGCTGTAATAACGGCCTTGATACGCCTAGGCATTGAGTCAAACAGAGCTTGGATGGCTTGTACAGGTACAGCTGTCCATGCAGCTTCAACACGACACCACAGTTCATCAAGAGTAGTGACTGGCGTATTGTGACGAGCCAGTTGCTCGGCCACCATTGACCAGACGTTTTCAATTGGTGAGAGATCTGGAGAATGTGCTGGCCAGGGCAGCAGTCGAACATTTTCTGTATCCAGAAAGGCCCGTACAGGACCTGCAACATGCGGTCGTGCATTATCCTGCTGAAATGTAGTGTTTGGAAGGGATCGAATGAAGGGTAGAGCCACGGGTCGTAACACATCTGAAATGTAACGTCCACTGTTCAAAGTGCCGTCAATGGTGACACCTACAACGTGCTGACAGGAGGAAAGTTTCCAACCGATTTCTCATACACAAACAGCAGTTGACTGGCGTTGCCTGGTGAAACGTTGTTGTGATGCCTCGTGTAAGGAGGAGGAATGCGTACCATCACGTTTCCGACTTTGATAAAGGTCGGATTGTAGCCTATCGCGATTGCGGTTTATCGTATCGCGACATTGCTGCTAGCGTTGGTCGAGATCCAATGACTGTTAGCAGAATATGGAATCGGTGGGTTCAGGAGAGTAATACGGAACGCCGTGCTGGATCCCAACGGCCTCGTATCACTAGCAGTCGAGATGACAGCCATCTTATCCGCATGGCTGTAACGGATCGTGCAGACACGTCTCGATTCCTGAGTCAACAGATGGGGACGTTTGCAAGACAACAACCATCTGCACGGACAGTTCGACGGCGTTTGCAGCAGCATGACCAGCTCGGAGACCGTGGCAGCGGTTACCCTTGACGCTGCATCACAGACAGGAGTGCCTGCGATGGTGTACTCGACGACGAACCTGGGTGCACGAATGGCAAAACGTCATTTTTTCGGATGAATCCAGGTTCTGTTTACAGCATCACGATGGTCGCTTCCGTGTATGGCGACATCACGGTGAACGCACATTGGAAGCGTGCATTCGTCATCACCATACTGGCGTATCACCCGGCGTGATACTATGGGGTGCCCTTGGCTACACGTCTCGGTCACCTATCGTTCGCATTGACGGTACTTTGAACAGTGGACGTTACATTTCAGATGTGTTACGACCCGTGGTTCTACCCTTCATTCGATCCCTTCGAAACCCTATATTTCAGCAGGATAATGCACGACCGCATTTCTGGATACAGATAATGTTCGACTGCTGTCCTGGCCAGCACATTCTCCAGACCTCACACCAATTGAAAACGTCTGGTCAATGGTGGTCGAGCAACTGGCTCGTCACAATACGCCAGTCAGTACTCTTGATGAACTGTGGCATCGTGTTGAAGCTGTATGGGTAGCTGTACCTATACACTCCATGAAAGCTCTGTTTGACTCAATGCCTAGGCGTATCAGGGCCGTTATTACAGCCAGAGGTGGTTGTTCTGGGTACTGATTTCTCAGGATCTATGCACCCATATTGCGTGAAAATGTAATCACATGTCAGTTCTAGTATAATATATTTGTCCAATAAACACCCGTTTATCATCTGCATTTCTTTTTTATGTAGCAATCTTAATGGCCAGTAGTGTATGTTTGCTACTGTGCATGCACTATTGCACATACGCAGCCCGCTGGCACCAATTGACATCCAGCACTAACTGAGACCCAGTAGAAGAGGGACGTTCGAAGTGTGAGACATTGTTGTTTAATTAATTCGACAGAAATACTTTTTATAGGGTCACTGTGACCTTGGAGAACAGAATGTGTAACTGTTCTGTCGCTGAGAGCAATAATATTTTACTAACGTAAGACGCTACACGCTAAGCGTTGTTTGTTGAATTCAGTCGTGAAAGTGACGTAAGTGACTTTCGTGATGAAAGTGATTCTGAATCTGATGCTCTTGCAGCAGTTATGGACAATGGAGAAACTGATCAGTCTGCCGAATCTTCAGACAGTCGTCCAAGCTAAGAATGGTCACTGCTGCAACATCGCTGTTCCTAACAGAAGAGCCCAGCCAGTTGCCGATGACACTGTAGTGTGGGATTAAGAATGAACTGATTTATGAATTACTGGGAACTCCTCAAAATATTTGTGTAGTAAGTGCACTTTATTAAATGATTAAAAACGATTCAAAAGCCAAGATTGCATAAAAATTGGTTATTTAGGATGACCGGTTTCAACAATCATTGCTGTCATCTTCAGATCAATGACTATTGAAACCGGTCGACCTTAAGAATTTTTTTATGTGATCTTGGCCTTTGCGTGGTTTGTAACAATTAAAACAGATTGCCCTTCAGTAGTCTTAAAATGAGAAAATACAATTCATTAAAAGGATATTATCTTTATCTAATTACACTGCAAATAATGACTATAGAACCGTATCATTTCTAAGCTTCTTCATTGAAGTTTCCATATCAGTTTTTACTTAGCCTCGAATTTTGGCTGCGTTAGTAATCATATTGATTTTGGATGCGTTAATAAACATATTGATTGAAAAAGTGCATGAGGGAAGAGAAACAAAATGAGTTCGGTACATGAGAGTCCAATTTCGTTACAAAATACTGTATGTTCCCTCAATTTCACATTTTGTTTGACAGTTTCAGAAGTATAAACTACCAGGGTTAATGAATACCCAGTTAATTTTCAATCCAGTTCTTTCCCCGGTTCGATTCCCTGCTGGATAGAGTATTATCTTTGCCCGGGAACTGGCTGGTTGTGCTGTCCCCATCACTTCATCATCACTCGGAAAAGTGGCGAGAGTGTACAGTGGAAAGTCCAGGAATTTGTACGGGCGCTGATAACCACGCAGTTGAGCGTCCTATAAACCAAGTATCATCAGCATCATCATAATCATCATCAATACAATTCTCATAGAATCTCAGCTCAGCTTCTTTCACGCCACCAACAACCGCCAATGTGGTCGAAGTTTAGACTCCATTTTTTTCTGGTAACTTGAAGAACTACGTCGCCTTCAACATAAATGAGATGGCTAGAGACCTTTTACAGCAGGTGCGGTCCAGAATTCGCGCAGCGAGCCGTGTGCCGACACAATTGCCATATAACACACAGTCTCTGCTCACTTCCCCCACCGCTAGGCAATGCGTTATGGGAGGAGGGAGAAGGGAGAAAAACTGTGAACGCTCCGTATTTAAATGGGTGTGCAGTCTCGCTGCGTATGATTTGGTTTTACATTTCACATTTAGCAGCAACACTGACCAGAAAAAAATCAAATTTTCAGTATTAATTAATTATTTTTGGCGATCGTTCAGAAATGATAGGTTAAATACAGTTGACTATGGCGAGTTTGTTTCAGTTAGAAGAAATTCAGGTTGTGTCGTAATTGAAGTAGATAGTTCCCGTGACTTAATATGAGTAGAGGTCATTCTTCGTAACCGGGATAAATTATTAATTGGATCCTGTTACCGACCTCCCAAATCAGATGTTGTTGTTGTTGTTGTCTTCAGTCCTGAGACTTGTTTGATGCAGCTCTCCATGCTACTCTATCCTATGCAAACTTCTTCACCTCCCAGTACATACTGCAACCTACATCCTTCTGAATCTGCTTACTGCATTCATCTCTTGGTCTCCCTCTACGATTTTTACCCTCCACGCTGCCCTCCAATACTAAATTGGTGATCCCTTGATGCCTCAGAACATGTCCTGCCAACCGATCCCTTCTTCTCGTCAAGTTGTGCCACAAACTTCTCTTCTCCCAGTCCTATTCAATACCTCCTCGTTAGTTATGTGATCTACCCATCTAATCTTCAGCATTCTTCTGTAGCACCACATTTCGAAAGCTTCTATTCTCTTCTGGTCCAAACTAGTTATCGTCCATGTTTCACTTCCATACATGGCTACACTCCAAACAAATACTTTCAGAAACGACTTCCTGACACTTATATCTATATTCAATGTTAACAAATTTCTCTTCTTCAGAAACGCTTTCCTTGCCATTGCCAGTCTACATTTTATATCCTCTCTACTTCGACCATCATCAGTTATTTTACTTCCTAAATAGCATAACTCCTTTACTACTTTAAGTGTCTCATGTCCTAATCTAATTCCCTCAGCATCACCCGATTTAATTTGACTACATTCCATTATCCTCGTTTGGCTTTTGTTGATGTTCATCTTATATCCTACTTTCAAGACACTGTCCATTCCGTTCAACTGCTCTTCCAAGTCCTTTGCCGCTTCTGACAGAATTACAATCTCATCGGCGAACCTCAAACTTTTTGCTTCCTCTCCATGAATTTTAAAACCAACTCCAAATTTTTCTTTTGTTTCCTTCACTGCATGCTCTATATACAGATTAAATAACATCGGGGAGAGGCTACAACCTTGTCTCATTCCCTTCCCAACCACTGCTTCCCTTTCATGCCCCTCGACTCATATAACTGCCATCTGGTTTCTGTACAAATTGTAAATAGCCTTTCGCTCCCTGTATTTTACCCCTGCCACCTTTAGAATTTGAAAGAGAGTTTTCCAGTCAACATTGTCAAAAGCTTTCTCTAAGTCTAGAAATGCTAGAAACGTAGGTTTGCCTTTTCTTAATCTTTCTTCTAAGATAAGTCGTAAGGTCAGTATTGCCTCACGTGTTCCAACATTTCGACGGAATCCAAACTCATCCTCCCCGAGGTCCGCATCTACCAGTTTTTCCATTCGTCTGTAAAGAATTCGCGTTAATATTTTGCAGCTGTGACTTATTAAACTGATAGTTCGGTAATTTTCACATCTGTCAGCACATGCTTTCTTTGGGATTGGAATTATTATATTCTTCTTGAAGTCTGAGGGTATTTCGCCTGTCTCATACATTTTGCTCAGCAGCTGGTAGAGTTTTGTCATGACTGGCTCTCCCAAGGGCGTCAGTAGTTCTAATGGAATGTTGTCTACTCCGGGGGCCTTGTTTCGATACAGGTCTTTCAGTGCTCTGTCAAATTCTTCACGCAGTATCTTATCTCCCATTTTGTCTTCATCTACATCCTCTTGCATTTCCATAATATTGTCCTCAAGTACATCGCCCTTGTATAAACCTTCTGTATACTCCTTGATGCAATTGCTGAAAGGTTAAAAAAATTGAGTCTGATTTCAAACACGTAGCCGACTCGTACAATTATACTTGATGGTGACTTCAATTTATCCCCGATATGTTTGCGAAAATAGCTGTTTAAATCCGGAGGTACTCATAAAACATCATCCGAAATTGTTCCACATGAATTCTCTGAAAATTATTTCGAGTAATTACCTCACGAGCCCACTCGAATAGTAAACGGTTGTAAAAGCACACTTGACCACTTAGCAACAAATAATCCTGAGCTAATAACGAGCATTAAATCGGATACACGGATTAGTGAACACAGAATTGTCGTAGCGAGACTGAATACCGTAACTCGCAAATCCTCCAAAAATAAACGAAAAATATATCTATTCAGAAAAGCAGATAAAATTTCGATTGACGCCTTCCAGAGAGAAAATCTCCACTCCTTCCAAATTAACAATATAAGTGTAGACCAGATGCGACCTGAATTCAATGAAATAGTGTCGACAGAAGTTAAGAGAAATATACCAAACAAATTAACAAACAACGGAGCTGATTCGCCTTGGTACACAAAAGGGGTCAGAATACTGTTGCGGAAACAACAGGAAAACATACCATCTCTAAACAACGCAAAACCTCCAAGATTGGTTATCTTTTATAGATTTCAGAAATTTTGTGGGAACTTCAATGCGAGGTGCTTATAACACTTTCCACAACGAAACTTTGTCTCCAAACCTGACAGAAAAATCCAAAGAGATTCTAGCAGTATGTAAAGTGTGCTAGTGGCACAACTTCTCTGCTTGATAGCAACAGAAATCTAAACCAGAATCAAGAACACCGGCCACCATGAGCAACTTAGAAGTAGATGTCCTCGGTGTAGTGAAGCAAGTTAAATCACTTAATAAAACCAACTCTTCCGGTTCATAGAACATTGTTTCAAAAGTTTTGAGATTTTTGATACCTGATGATGGCAGTAGCGAAATGGCGCAATAAATAAATAAATTCTAATAAGCGATCCACAAAGTAAATAGCGAGGTCACTGGAAAATGGATGACTGGAAACGAGTGATTTTCAGAGACAAAAGAAGCTACATTGTTGTTGTGGTCTTCAGTCCTGAGACAAGTTTGATGCAGCTCTCTATGCTACTCTATCCATTGCAAGCTTCTTCATCTCCCACTGAGTACTGCAGCCTACATCCTTCTGAATATGCTTAGCGTATTCATTTCTTAGTCTCCCTCTACGATTTTTACCCTCCACACTGCCCTACAATACTAAATTGGTGATCCCTTGATGCCTCAACACATGCCCTACCAACAGATCCCTTCTTCTATTCAAGTTTGCCACAAACTGCTCTTCTCCCCAATCCCATTTAATACCTCTTCATTAGTTATGTGATCTACCCATCTAATCTTCAGCATTCTTCTGTAGCACCACATTTCGAAAGCTTCTATTCTCTTCTTGTCCAAATTATTTATCGTCCATGTTTCACTTTCATACATGTCTGCACTCCATACAAATACTTTCAGAAACGACTTCCTGACACTTAAATCTATACTCGATGTCAACAAATTTCTCTTCTTCAGAAACGCTTTCCTCGCCATTGCCAGTCTACATTTTATATCCTCTCTACTTCGACAATCATCAGTTATTTTGCTCCCCAAATAGCAAAACTCCTTTACTACTTTAAATGTCTCATTTCTTAATCTGATTCCCTCAGCATCACCCGACTTAAATCTACTAAATTCCATTATCCTCGTTTTGCTTTTGTTGATGTTCATCTTATATCCTCCTTTCAAGACACTATCCATTCCGTTCAACTGCTCTTCCAAGCACTTTCCTGTCTCTGACAGAATTACAATGTCATCGGCGAACCTTAAAGTTTTTATTTTCTTTCCATGGATTTTAATACCTACTCCGAATTTTTCTTTTGTCTCCTTTACTGCTTGCTCAATATACAGAGTGAATAACCTGGGGGATAGACTACAACACTGTCTCATTCCCTTCCCAAACACTGCTTGCCTTTCATGCCCCTCGACGCTTATAACTGCCATCTGGTTTCTGTACAAATTGTAAATAGCCTTTCGCTCCCTGTATTTTACCCCTGCCACCTTCAGAATTTGAAAGACAGTATTCCAGTCAACATTGTCGAAAGCTTTCTCTAAGTCTACAGATGCTAGAAACGTAGGTTTGCCTTTTCTTAATCTAGCTTCTAAGATAAGTCGTAGGGTCAGTATTGCCTCACGTGTTCCCAGATTTCTACGGAATCCAAACTGATCTTCCTCTAGATCGGCTTCTACCAGTTTCTCCATTCGTCTATAAAGAATTCGCGTTAATATTTTGCAGCCGTGACTTATTAAAGTGATAGTTCGGTAATTTTCACATCTGTCAACACCTGCTTTCTTTAGGATTGGAATTATTATATTCTTCTTGAAGTCTGAAGGTATTTTGCCTGTCTCATACATTTTGCTCACCAGATGGTAGAGTTTTGCCAGGACTGGCTGCCCCAAGGCTGTCAGTAGTTGTAATGGAATGTTATCTACTCCCGGGGCCTTGTTTCGACTTAGGTATTTCAGTGCTCTGTCGAACTCATCACGCAGTATCATATCTCCGATTTCATCCTCATCTAGATCCTCTTCCATTTCTATAATATTGCCCTGAAGTACATCACCCTTGTATAGACCCTCTATATACTCCTTCCACCTTTCTGCTTTCCCTTCTTTGCTTAGAACTGGGTTTCCTTCTGAGCTGTTGATATTCATACAAGTGGTCCTCTTATCTCCAAAGGTCTCTCTAATTTTCCTGTAGGCAGAATCTATCTCACCCCTAGTAAGATAACCCTCTACATCCTTACATTTGTCCTCTAGCCATGCCTGCTTAGCCATTTTGCACTTCCTGTCGATCTCATTTTTGAGACGTTTGTATTCCTTTTTTCCTGCTTCACTTACTGAATTTTTATATTTTTTCCTTTCATCTATTAAATTCAATAACTCTTCTGTTATTCAAGGATTTCCACCAGCCCTCGTCTTTTTACCTACTTGATCATCTGCTACCTTCACTATTTCATCTCTCAATGCTACCCATTCTTCTTCTACTGTATTTCTTTCCCTCATTCCTATCAATCGTTGCCTAATGTTCTCCCTGAAGCTCTCTACAACCTCTGGTTTGTTAGTTTATGCAGATCTCATCTCCTTAAATTCCCACCTTTTTGCAATTTCTTTAGTTTTAATCTACAGCTCATTACCATCCTGTGCTTTTCTGATGGAGATTTTTGGGTCCGGCGAAGTCATGGAGGACGTTACCTTTCCGCTATGTGGTGCTGACGATGGCGCACAGGGGAGGTTGTGTTGCTGTATGGGGAAATTTTTCGCTCCTACAGTGTGGTCCCATTATTCCACTAAAGAAAATGGTAAGTAGAGAAGGATTTTAAGACGTATTTAAACAATTTGTAGAGGAACAGCTCGAACACGACGCTTGTATAAGGATGACAACCTAAATCTACATGGATACTCAGCAAATCACATTTAAGTGCCTGGCAGAGGGATCATCGAACAACCTTCACAATAATTCTCTATTATTCTACTCTCTAACAGTGTGGAAAACACGAACACCTATATCTTTCCGTGCGAGCTCTGACTTTCCTTATTTTATTATGAAGATCGCTTCTCCCTATGTAGTTCAGTGTCAACAAAATATTTTCGCATTCGGAGGAGAAAGCTGGTGATTGAAATTTCATGAGACGATCCCGTCGCAACGAGAAACCTCTTTATTTTAATAATTTCCACCCTAAATCCTGTATCAAACATTCTCTCCCCTATTTCTCGATAATATGAAAAGTGCTGATGTTCTTTGAACTTTCTCGATGTACTCCGTTAATCCTATCTGGTACGGATCCCCACACCACGCAGCAACACTCCAAATGAGGACGAACAAGCGTAGTGCAGGCAGTGTCTTTAGCAAATCTGTTCAATTTACAAGTGTTCTGCCAGTCAAAAGCAGTCTTCGGTTCGCCTTTCCCACAACAATTTCTATGTGTTCTTTTCAGTTTGGGCTGTTATTAATTCTAATTCCGGAAGTATTTAATTCAATTTACGGCCTCTAGATTTGATTGATTTTTCGCGCAACCGAAATTTGGCGGATTGCTTTTATCACCCATGTGACCTCAAACCTTTAATTCTTTAGGGTCAATTGCCAATTTTACAGATATTTTTTCTAAACAGTTTTGCAATTTGTGTTGTTCTTCTGATGACTTTACTAGGCGATGAACGACAGCATCATCCAAAAACAACCTAAGACTGCTGCTCAAATTGTCTCCTAAATCGTTTATATAGACAGAACAGCAAAGGGCCTATTATAACACTACCTTGGGAAGCGCCAGATATCACTTCTGTTTTACTCGATGGCTTTCCGTCAATTACTACGAACTATGACCTCATTGAGAGAAGATCAGTATCCAGTGACGTAACTGAGACGGTATTCCATAAGCACGCAATTTGATTACAAGTCACTTGTGAGGTTCATTGTCAAAATCCTTTTGAGAATCTAGAATTACAGAATCAATTTGAAAACGCTTGTGAATAGCAGCATACCTAATGACAAAGCATCATCGGTGGGGCAATGTCTTACGGTAAACAACATTACTGAAATGGAGAGGCCTGTCCAGAGTACCGAGCTGAAGCAAATGGGACACCTTTAGGATGTATAAAGGTAGGCTTCCGCGGCCATCTCCACAGCAAATAATTATTTTCTCTGTTTGTGACCGCAATGTCAGTATGTAAAACTTGCCACGTTTCGGTCAGTGTCGCTAGTGACCTTCTTCAGAATATTTTTATTTACGTCCCGAAGAAGGTCACTTGCAACAGTCACAAACCCAGAAAAATTGTTATTGACCTTTTGGATGTGCTTGAAAGTAGAATTCTCTCCAGATGCGAGCGTCCTACATCACTACCTCTTGTGGCTTCAACGCACGAGAAAAAATAGGTTGCTATAAAGCCATAAACGCTCAGAGACCTATCTGAAAGTTGCGAGGTGCCGGGGTGGAGAAGAGTTTGTACCTGTTTAATTCAGACGAATCATGCATGAGAACGAGACATGCACTCGACCCCCTCCTTATCTACCAGCTAATTAATTATGCGCACAACGGTAACTGAAGGAAATGATGGTGGACCCTGCTAGTTGGTAAAGTAAGGAGTGCACACTCACAATAATTTAGTAAAAATAGTAATCTACTAAAAAAAAAGATAACTTTATCATAATAAACAACAGGAAATGGGATTCTGCCTTTATCTACGAAATGATATGTTGATTAAATATTACAATGAGCATAAATGCACATAATTGTCGACACACACAGTAGGCTAAAGGATAGGGTGTACTGAACTATTATGAGAAGAAGAGTTGGCTCGAGAACAAGGGGCTCCTGCTCTCTGTGATGCAATAGATTGACGATAATGACTGGAGGTCCTAATGAATCAAATATTAATCTCCCGATCATATGGCTGTATGGAAATTAGTAGTGAGAGCTCAAATGGGATCACATGGAGAAATAAGCGAGGTGGAGTTGTAGCAAAACGAGCGCGCGTGCTGCTCAGGGCTTCAGTACAAAATTGATAAGGTCCGACAATGCCGGAGCCGCAAAATGCTGTACCAGCACTGAAATCTGCAGCACTTCGTCGGTAGGCAGCGTCCTGATGGTATAGGCGCCGACTTCTGCCGTGCAGCAACTCTGTGTCAGCCCCTGGCCTCGAAGGCTGTCCGAGAATTCTAAGTTCTTTCGAAAACCTGCGACCAAGTCGCAAGACCGTCAGACTACAAGGAAGATCAGATCCCGAATCGGCTGCCCACGCAACGGAAGAGCGAAGCCAACATTGCTCTACTCCCTACTCTCCTCGAAAACCGTGAATCAGCATTCAGTTCTGATTCCAAAATTCCCTCTCTCTCTCAGAACATCATTTGCGGCAATAGCGACCGTTCCCTCCAATTTGGAGTAGGGCGCTAGACAGTCGCACCCAGAAGGGCACAGTCCACACGTATTCTCAGAATCAAGTGGACAATGCAGTCAGTCGTTGCCTGGAATCTTCGCTCCGGACGCGCCGGAACGGTAAACGCATAAGCTGCGGCGACAATCAGACGTCTCGCAGGTCGTTTCGCCCTGCATGCAACAGGCGAAACTCGACCGACGTCAGTTGTTCCACCAGACGGTTAAGCCTATTGCACGAACCCCTCAGAATTCAGGGAAGTGCAGCCCCCAACCGGAAACGCAGTGTACCGCGTCCTCCGATGCTCGCCTCGCACAGACCACCCAGGGAAGTAAAACAACATGTTTAGGAATCAAGTGAAAAGTTTTTTTTGAGCTCTCAGTACATGTCCGAAAGAACATATAGCATCGGTGAACATACAGCTCGTTAGAATGAAACTACAATGAATCGAACACCCTTAGCTGCTTACATGCGTTGACATGCATCAACGGGGACAGATGAAAATGTGTGCCCCGATCGGGACTCGAACCCGGGATCTCCTGCTTGCATGTCAGACGCTCTAACCATCTATATATACGAGGACTGTCCAGAAAGTAAGTTACGATTGGTCGCGAAATGAAAATCACAGTGAAAAACAGAAATGTTTCATTTGTACACCTTTCAGCTGCATCTCTACGTAGTTGCCGTTCTGACTCAGACATTCGTCGTAGCGTTGTACCAACTTTACTGTACCCTCATCATAGAAGACAGCCGCCAGTGCTTTCCGCCAATTCTCTACGCTGGCCCAAAAGCTCGATGTCTGTGCCAAAATGTTGTCCTCATAGCCAGCGGTTCGTTTGAGCAGAGATGAAACTCAGTGGGAGACAATTACGGGCTGTGTTGTGGGTAATCAAACATTTCCAATTGAAACGATGCAGGAACATCTTCATTGCCCCTGCAGAATGAGGCTGAGAATTGTCTTGAAGAAGAAACCGTACGACAGTTATGTAATGTTGGTTGCATAGCTTCAGGGGAAAATTCTCACCAGGCCCTCGTACTTGGCGGGACATCTTTACGCGCTCACTAATAGCTCAGGAATGAAAAGAGCGACATCATTCTACCTAGAGTCATAGTAGAGACACTGCCCAACACATCTTTGCAAAGCTTTATCGGATTTTCATAGTCGGTTTCATTTCGCGACCGATCGTAACTTACTTTCTGGACAGCCCTCGTATATAGTTCAGGCTCACTGGCCACTTGACCATCTTCTTCTCCTGTGCGAATGCACAAACAGTGTCCGACTCTTACGGGAATCGGCAACGCGCCGCGAGTAATGAGTATAATGGGCGGGTGCACTACGAATGTAGTGCGGGACAATACGTTGAGAATGTGGGTTTCGCGGGAGGCGTGCCAGGGATAAACCCGTGTAGTCGCGCTATCCTCTGTGTCCTCGGTGGCTCAGATGGATAGAGCGTCTGCCATGTAAGCAGGAGATCCCGGGTTCGAGTCCCGGTCGGGGCACACATTTTCATCTGCCCCCGTTGACGTACGTCGACACCTGTAAGCAGCTAAGGGTGACCATTTCATTGTAATTGATGAGAATCAGAGGAGACAAGCAGAAGAGGGCATGGAACCTCTCAGAAAGCGTCCCCAGCCTTCGTGGAGGTGGAGGGTGGACACACCCGCGCACGCCGTGTTATTGTCCAGTGGCAGGTGTCCGGGTACCGTCGCGCTCTCACCTGTAGTAGTCCTCCTTGCAGTAAATGTTGCCGTCGCGAGAGAAGCAGGTGAGCTCGGAGGCGAGCGGCAGCTTGCAGTCGCAGCAGCGCAGGCAGGCGGAGTGCCACTGTCGGTCGGCGGCCAGCAGGAAGTAGCGGTCGCAGATGCGGGCGCCGCAGCCGGCGCAGCAGCTCGCCTCGAGCGCCGCCGCCGACACCTCGCGCTCCTTCAGCATCCTCCGCCTCTGCGACAGACGCACCGGGGGCTCTGCTCAGGGCGGCTCCGTGCCGGGAAAGTGTGCTCGCACTACACAACAGTACCCCTCCACTCATAATACAGCAGCAGGTCTATCTACATCTACATACACTACTGGCCATTAAAGTTGCTACACCAAGAAGAAATGCGGACGATAAACGGACAAATATATTGTACTGGAACTGACACGCAATTTGGGTGCGTAGATCCTGAGTAATCAGTACCCAGTACAACCATCTCTGGCCATAATAACGACTATTTTAGATGTTGTCGGCATTCTGAGAGGAGTCGGTCGGTTGCTGCGGACCAGGGAAGTTATCTCCGCGCTGTGCAGTCGGCTGGTACCGCTGACGGTTCCTGCGCAGTGTCGGAGCGTGTGTGGAGCTGTCCGATCGCTATGACATTCGTGGTTCACCGACCCAGGACGTCAAAGTTGAGTAGTGGTTTCAAGTACCCAAGCCATGTCCGTTCATGTCGCGTGGCTCGTTTCGGTGGTTCGCTGTCGGGGAGGTTTACCTGTGAGCAACACCGAGTGTTTGTATTGCTGGAATTTAGCCTCCACGCGGTGGAATTAATTATATTGGTTGACTAAAATTCAAGTGCACCAGCGGAGTTTTCTGCCTTGTGGCTCTTAGTGTTCCGGTTACTAGCCCTAGCCACTAACCTAATTTCAGGCAGTGTTCTTTCCTCACCAGTTGTCGCTGTCCAACACGGTGTGTAGTTTTGACAGCTTAATACATATACATATTTGATTGTGGATAATAACGCCCGTAACATTTGGTGTTTGAGTTCTCATGTACCGATTGTTGGTAAGCAAGTCGTTTGTCGGTCGGTTCGTGGTTGCCCTTGGTTGGGTTCTGACGAATCAAGTGCAGTTGGGCTCACCACCTGTCTCAAGTAAGTGAACGAGGGCAGACCGACCCGCTAGAGGCTTCTGTTTACTGTTGTCTTTACTGTCTGTCTCACGGGTGTTTAATTGTCTATTTATAGTCTATCAGAACCAATGATAAAAAAATTCTTGGCTTTACTATGTTTTATGTAAGTAAGTTTGAATTTCGGCAAGTGAATATTTGCTGAAAGGTTACTGCCGTTGCTTTGTCTTTTCTTTAGTCCGGTTTCAGTTACTGAAAACTTAAGACTTCTGTTTGTATATTTTTTAAATTTTGGAAAATTAATTGTGGGCCTTCAGCCTTGGAATCTTATTCTTAAAATTACCTTTCAAGCTTAAACATTGCGTATTGGAACCTTATTCTTAAAATCACCTCTCAATCTTAAACATTGTGGCCTTCTGCCTTTGAAAGGTTGTGGTAATTTATTTTAAAACCTTGAAAATTTTATTGTTGGCCTTCAGCCGTTTTTGTTGCATCTTGTTTATGTTTCTCTGTCCACCCTTGCCTTGAGGCTTTCAGCCTAGCTGTGATACCATACATATTTTAATTATTTTATTTGCTATTTTAACTGCAATTTTATCTAGTTGACTATTAAGATTTCTTGTTTGGAGGCCTTCATCCGTGAAAGAATTGCATTTTGAAATTCGTATTTGTAAAGGTTCGGCTATGTGCCGTTTTGGTTGTAAATGTGTTAGTAAATTTCAATAAATACCAATTTTAAGGTGAAACTGCCCCCAAACCTTATTTGGCCCTTTCCACAATCATAATCCCTGATGTGCCCAGCGGGTTAAGCGGGCGTATCATATAAGTAATTTTGAGTAAATCGAAACGGTCAAAAGATCCTATAAAAAAATATGAATAATTTCAAAATCACTACAATATAAAGTTGTCGTAAGGGTTCTAACAGGGGAAGACAGCTTCGCGTTTATTTACATGAATATAAAATTTAATGGTCACATTCCTAATTCATTTAATGCTTTCAATTTTTAGATTACATTCACCTCATTTTCGGTTATTTAAATATGGTATCCATTGAGATACATTAGAATCTCACAGATTGCTTCCACCATGATTCCAAGTAGGACACTGAAAATTAATCGTAATTATGTAGCATTAGTAACAGGTAAACGCCATCTGAAAGAAAAAGTTTTAATTTCTCCTTCAGATCTTCGTAGAATTAGTTTATTTTTTATGCAGACTGTCGTGTAGTAAGATTATACCCCTGTGTTAACATCACATAAAGCAAACATAGTTATTAACATGGCTAAAAAATTTTAGTTTCGTACTTAAAAAGAAATACTTTTCCTGCTAATCAAACATTAAAAAGTTCGATAACGTAATTCTTGTACTTCAAAACTTTTGAAACGAATTTGTCATTCGTGGAATCGGCGGGTTCGGTTAAAATATGACCATCTGTTATTTGGAATCAGCGCAGTACGGCTGGTCTACATGCAGACATAACGGAATGGCAGAAGGTGGCTGTCGTGTTCCGACGTGGCAATGACCACACCATGAATAAGGTTCCTGGATTTTGTTGGTGTATCATCGTAGATTTTCCAACGTATCTATGACGAATTGTGTGCCTCAGGCAGGAAAGTAACACTATGTAAGAAGTGTGGTCTTAAAATCATCCAAAAACCGACTGCAATTTCTTAAGGCGATGGCTGGGTGGTAGCAACACAGCACAAACAAATCGAGATCAATAAAGATATATTTTTAAAAAAATCGACGCAACAGTAAGGAATTATCCGAATGGGACGGAAATCGGAGCATGTGATATACTTGGACAGATAAAAAGTGGTTACAATTTCAGAAAAACTGGATGATATATTCGAGAGAAAAAGTTTGACAAATTGAGCATTTCAATAATGCCCTGGTGCACCTCTGGCTCTTATGCAAGCTGTTATTCGGCTTAGCATTGATTGATAGAGCCAACGGCCTTCTCATAGTGGTAGCACTTTTTTCCCGTCAAATCACCGCAGCTCAGTTTTGTCGAGCTTAGCTAACACTTGGATGGGTGGCTGCCCAGGTCTGCCGTGTGCTGTTGGGAAGCAGGGTGCACTCAGCTCTTGTGAGGCCAATTGAGGAGCTTGACTGAAAAGTAGCGACTTCGGCCACGAAAAGTGACACTGCTGGGGGAGCGGTGTGCTGATCACATGCCTCTTCGTATCCAGTCACGCCCATCGGTCGAAGATGACACGGCGGTTGGTCGCCACCGTTGGGCCTTCCGAGGCCTGTTCGGACGTAGTTTACTTTAGAGGTGAGTCGTTGGACGTCTTCCCGAGTGTTAACGTGCCACATTCTATCCTATTGGCGTGTCAGATGGTCTACATCCAGAGCTGGTTGGGGGGTCCTGGCCATAATGGTCGAAACGTACTCAATTTAGGAGAGATCCAGTGATCTTGCTGCCCAAGGGAAACTTTGCCAAGCAGGAAGACAAGCAGTAGATACTCTCGCCCTTTGTGGGCACGCATCATCTTGCTGAAATTTAAACCCAGGATGGATTGCCGTAAAGGGCAACAAAATGGAACGTAGAATATCGTCGACGTATCGTTGTGCTTATGGGTGTCTCGGATGATGACCAAAAGAGTCTTGCAGTTAAAGGGAAATGACATTTTGCACCGTCACTTCTAGTTGTTGATTCGTATGGGGGTTGACAGTCAAATTGGTATTCCACCGCCGTCGGGGGCATCTCTAAACACGCACTTGACCTGGAATCTATTGAATATATCATCCAATGTTTGAAAATTGTTATCACTTGTTTGTATGTAGATGTAAATCACATATTTCTGTCCCATATGGACAATTCCTTCCTTGATCAGTGTGTTATTTATCTGTTATATTATATAATATTTTGTCTTAGAGCGTATTTTTCGACGGTAATCTCCAGGCCCATAAGATTTATCCACGGTACCTTGCCGTTATACTTGATAGAATGCTGTCGGTTAAACAGCATCTAACAAAGACTGCAGCTAAATTGATGTCAAGAAATAATATTGCGCAAAAACTATGTGGTACCACACGGGTTTCTGTATCTTCGATCTTATGGCCATCTTCCCTTGTTTTTGTCCACTCAGTGGTATTACAGTCCCATATGGATAAACAGCAGCCACACGAAGCTGGTGGATAAGCAGCTAAATAAAAAATGCGGACTGTTACTGCCGCAATCAAATCCACCCCAGTATTATGGGTATGTGCCCTAAGCAGCATTCCGCTACCTAACCTTGTTCAAATGTGTGTGAAATCTTATGGGACTAAACTGATAAGGTCATCAGCTCCTAAGCTTACACACTACTTAACCTAAATTATCCTAAGGACAAACACACACACCCATGCCCGAGGGAGGACTCGAACCTCCACCGGGACCAGCCGCACAGTCCATGACTGCAGCGCCCCAGACCGCTCGGCTAATCCCCCGCGGCACCCAACCTGAGAAGAAAGATTATCTCTCTAAGGGACCATAAGGAAACCTGCAATAACCATGAACTGACAATTCATGTGGACATACCTGCTATCTGAAGCAACGGACTCCGCTCCGGACATCCCACGCTCAGAAGAGGTAACAACCTGATGAATTGTAGCTTCAATCTCCCCGAAGCATAGGCGCAAGAATGGTATAATAATACTCAGCAGGGCTCCACATCTTTCTCCAAGCTAATAACAAACCATGGAAACTTGATCCGCCCCGTAGGACATGGGCTACACCCAAAAGGACCGACACTAACCATGAGAGATGAAGTGACCGACTGTATAGATGGCGAAAGACTGTCATTGCAGACTGTATCTGTGGTTTCCCAACACACAGTCAGACACGTTGTAGAAGACTACCCTCAAAATTAGTTCTCCGGAAATTCCAATGACTTCTTGGACACTACTGTAGATGTGATAATTTATGTAAACAATATGTCTCTAAATTTGTAAATTATTTATATACTTTATTCGTGTTTCTAAAGTGGAATAATAGTAATAATAATAGTAATAATAGTAATAATAATAATAATAATCATCATCATCATGGATTTGAAATTCGACAGGAATTGGTGCTGTCGGAGCATGCAGGTACATCTCATCCAGTTCGCGAGATAACTATACGCAGTTGATATTTGGAGTCGAACATCTCCCGAAAAGGCCACTCCTCACAGCACGTATAAAGCTGTATGTCTTCGGTGGGCCAAAGTACACCGAAACTGGGCATAAGCTGACTGGAGGTGTGCAGCGTCATCAGACAAGTGTTATCAAATCATGCGAGGTGACGAGCGCACTGACAACCAAATAAAGGGTTGAACTAGCAGTGTGGAGGGTGTCTTTCAGGCTGGAGGCAGTTCTGGGACGTTGTGAGGTTCTCTTGCGTACCATGACTTGAGCTCACCCATTCACGTTACCGTGAACAAAAACCACGATATTTATTCTCTGTGACCAAGTGTTTCTCTTTCATCTACATCTTCGCGATGAGAATTCCGTAGACGCACCAGTCTTCGAAGACGACAACAACCGTGCACACACATTTCCACTCATACACATCTCTTTTGTCGAATATGCCTGCACCCTATCGCCCCTCAACTGGCTCACCAAATTACCTGATCTTAATCCCATAGAAAGTGTGTGGGACTACTTGGAGCAGCAGACGAAACGTAACAGGTAACATCCCTAAAATTTGGTAGCTTTCACAACAAGGTGTTCCAACGCTGGCCCGCAGGCGGGCGCACCGCTCAGCTCGCTCGCAGGCCGGCGCCCATGGTATAGGCTGCCCGCCTTGCGGCCCTCTTACAACCATTCTGTGCAAGTACTGACCTCATAGACAATAGCCACGTGTCCTCGGCCGATGCAGAGCTGTCGCATACCCTCTTATCCGCGTGCCTAACGGCAGCAATTCCTACCTGTGCCCGTCGATGTGTGGCCATTGGCCGGCTACCATGCAAGCTCCAACAGCCTACTTTAAGGGATCAAATCGTCAGTGACTCTAAGCTTCAGTTGGGTAATAACACCTAAAGAAATGTAAGCCTTCCATGGCCAACTGAGGTCACAGTGAAGGCTAGGAGTGATTCTGTCCTCAGGCGAAGGAGGATCGATAAATAGACTTATACTCTGACGTCCCATCGATACCGAGAGTCTTACAGATGCAAAGTTAGCGGAGAGGGTAGGTATTAGTCACGGTTATTGGTCATTCCAAGTTGAGTATGCGTAAAACAAATCAGTACTTGACCTTTTTGCTGAACTGATTACAATGCCAGAAACGACATGATGTGAATAGTATGCAAAAATAATAAAAAAGTAAAATTTTCTGCTAATTTCTGGCTGATGGCTAAGCAAGAGACAGAGTTGTGTGTACTGCATCGAACGTAGTAGTAAGACGACCAATACGTCTGCAACAAAATTAAATGATCACCCTTTCGAAACCCAATAATTGTCTCGCATTGCGATGCTTAAATTTGAATTCTGGCTCAAAGGTGCCTACGACCTTCCTCTTAAATGTTGCAAAAGCGCGTCGACCAGCCACGTCACCCTCGTGGTCGGCGACGCATCAAAGAGCAAGATGTGGACACGTACGAAAAAAAAAAAAAAAAAGACACCAGAACTCAGAAGTTCCTGTGAACAGTTGCGTGCGTTAATTACGTCACATTGGCACCAAATTTCACCACAATTCTGCCCAACGCCATCATGGACCTGTCCCATGATGGGAAGAAGGTTTTCGTACCGTCTCTTACCCAAATTTGACGTCTCCTTGTGACGCTTCTGCGATGGAGGTCAGAACCGTGTGATTCAGCATTGAAATCGCGCTGTCTTCTTATGCGCGGCCGAGTAAATCATTTCAGACGTACCGCTGCTCAGAAGCAACACGTATAGGCCTCGGCAGGCTGCATAAAGAACACTCTAAGGACACCGTGGGACTAAAACGCCATTGAATGTGATGTGACTCCTTTGAAATGAAATGCGATAGCAATTTTTGCTCTAGTATACATGATGGTGGAACCACTGTGTGTGTGTGTTTGTGTGTGTGTGTATGTGTGTTTGTGTGTGTATACACGTTACTAGGAGCGAAAGAAGTCTCGATAAACATGATCCGTAAAACGCGTTACCTTAGGAGCTATGAGCACTTGTCCATCTTCGATGTTATACATCAAATTACTTTTACTACAGGCCCCTTGCTTTTAACGTTTTGAGAAGTAGCAAATGGACCAAAACAAGTAAAAAAAAAAAAACGCTCAGAAAATACGGGCTCTGAAGTGCACGCCTTAAGAGCTATGATCGCTTGTTCATATTTACCTGTTGATCACACCTTGCCTACTGAACAAGTGCTCATGCTCTTAAAATAAGCACTTTAGAGGCCACGTTTACTGAACATTTTTTCTTGTTTCGGTCAACACTACTTCCTCCCAAAACACGGAAAGCGCAGAGACTGCAATAGAAGACGTTTATTTCACAGTATCGAAAATGAGGAATTACTCATTGCTCTGAAGGTATGCATTCCAGGGCCCCCATGTTTACTGAGACATTTTTGCTTCTAATACCACGTATTTTCACGTTACACAGCGTGATTCAGATGCCCCTGCTGACAGGTTTTATGCAACCCCAAAAACCTTCAAAACCTACGTTGAGAATTCTCTCGCTCACCATACGCAAACTATTAGTCCCACACAAAAACGAACAGGTCCCTTATGTAGAAAATTTAATGTAATTAAATTTAGTACCAGCATACGTTTACGCAAAAGGCCCTAGTTTATATATATATATATAAACCTAACAAAAGTGAGCATCAAAGGTGTTTTTCTTGAATAACACGGAACCTACGGCTTCCAGCGAAAACGTATCCCAGTACAAAATATTTTTGCCCCCTAAAACGAAACAAAAAGGTACAAGATTTAACTACATTCCTTTTTGTAGAAAGATCTTGTTCATTTTTTATGTGGGACTAATAGTTTGCGCATAGTGAGCGAGAGAATGTGAAAAACTCACATGTGGTTTTTAAAGAGTTGTGGCGTTGCAAAAAAGGCATCGGTAGGGACAGCTGAATCACCTTATATATTTCTTTGCTTGTGCCTTAGTCCCGCAGTGTCGGCATTGTTACAATCCGAACTGGCACGGTTAATTTAAAGGGGCGGCCGGTTGCCCTTTGTGCCGCCACCCTATATCCCCTGGGACAGAAACAGTGTACCCCAGCTGTCTGCGACTAGTGTAAACCACGGAATAGTGCTATTGTGTTAAAAATGTCTGCGAGTCGTATAACTGAGGCGGGATGTGGGGACCAGCCCGGTATTCACCTAGTAGGACATGGAAAACCGCCTAAAAACCACATCCAGGCTGGCCGGCACACCAGGCCACGTCGCTAAACCGCCGGATTCGATACGGGGCCGGCGCGCCTACCGAGTTCAGGAAGCAGGACATATATATGGTTACAATTATTGAACTATATGAAATGAAATCGTCAGAACTTTTGGACAGTTTGCATTAGGACGTTCAGACTGCTGCATGGTTGGCCGCTGGGCATGATGGAAATTAGTATGCACATGAGCATGGTTTGGTTTAGCGATGAAGCCTACTTTCATTTGGATGGGTTCGTCAATAAGCAAAACTGGCGCATTTTGGGGACTGAGAAACCCAATTAGCGATCTAGAAGTTGTAAGGTGTCAGGCAAATCCAACACCTTACATGAAAACCCTGACATGATAAGCAAATCCAGTAGTATGTCACATAGCTCGGAATAAATCGTGACATTAAATTAACCAAAGTAATACGAGTAACGAGTGAGCAAATGGAATACCACAGACTAACACAAGAATGCCTAAATGCATGTCGTACCTTCCCACCATGAGGCAGACGCAGTTCCGAGGGGAGAAACGAGGACAGAAGCCGAGAGCAGAACCGTGGGGAGGGGCTGGGCACCCACGCCGCGAGTCTACCTGTACAACTATACAACCTGCACGTTTTAGCGTGAGGCTTTTTCGCGTCTCAGGTATGTCAAGGACAACCCCCAGCCCATGTTAAAAGCTAGAGCCCTCCAGAAAAGCAGTATAGATCTTACGATAACACAAAAAGGGCCACTACCACCCGCAAGTTTTAGCGTGAGACTTTTTCGCGTGTCTGTTACATTAGGACAATCCTCCAGCCCATGTTAAAAGATAGAGCCCTCCAGAAGAACAGTATAGATCTCACGATAACGCTAAAAGGACCACACCAGCTGCAGGTTTTAGCGTGAGACTTTTTAGCGTCTCTGTTGCTTTGCAAACTTTAAAAACATTGCCCCACCACGAAAAGTATAACGTTTCTCATTGGATAGACAGAATTTTTGTAGGCGGAGCTTAAGGTTATCATTGAGACCCTGATTGGTCAGATGAAAACACAGCCAGATAGTTTTTTTTAAACCAACTTCGGTGAATTGTAGTAAGGAGAAGTTAGGAGAGTTGGTTCCGAGACGGCGAACTGGATGGCTGCTGCGCCGGCCGCTGTCGCCCTGACGCTGCCTAAACACCGACAAGGTAATGAACGCACGCGATGCCGCATATTTGAGTGCATAAAGCTTCACTCAGAACTGCAGAAGTCTCATCTGTTACACCCCTTTTTGCTTAATATTAGTTCGATCGTTAATTAAAACTCATGGTGTTCACATTTCCCACTTGAAGCTGAAACGCGATGATTTTTATTTTATATAGTTATTGAGAAGCCACATCAGTCACTGTAATTTACGACAAGTTAAATAAGTAATTAAAGATAATTGAGGGTCACTGTAGACCATTTTGATAGTTGTAGACCATTTTGATAGTTTGCTCTTTTTTGAAACTTAATTTAAACCTAGATTATAGATGTGATATGGCATAGGTCATCCTTCGATCGATTGTAGAACTTGGAAACCCATTTAGGGAATATTCGTTCACATTTTTGTTGAACGCAATTGGTTTTTACCATCCTGTATTAAAACATTTCCTTTTATCAATAGTGCAATTTATAAACGATGTTTTAAGAGTAGAATAAAATTATCAACTGCTTTTTCGACGTTATTTTACCAGCTAACTAAAAATAGGAAAGCTTTGAACCCTTTCCACTAAATTTAGTTAGTATTAAGATTCTTTTACAGGGAGTGCAGTGGAGCTGACGCTGAGATCATTTAGTATTTGGTTATATCATCGCTAGTCTCACTGAACTCTTCTGAATTCTACATGTCATGTGTGGTCTGGCGTCTCCTTACCAGCAACAGGTCCCAGGTTCAAACTAGATAATTCCCTAAAAAACACGCTCAGAGCGTCGTTGCGCGAAAGTGGTAGGGAGACACGATATAGTACAAACAGACACCACCATGAATGTTTAGAAAGTCTCTTCGCCCTCAATAGGTGACTGTGTGGTGTGCAATGTCCTGTCACGGAATAATCGGTGCGATATTACTTGATGGCAGAGTGACTGCCGAACGGTATGTAAAGGTTTTGCAAGATGATTTCACTCCATTATCCAAACTGACCCTGATTTCCACAAGATATGGCTCGTTCAAGACGAAGGTCGACCCCATCATCGAAGCAGGAGAGTGTTTGATGCCTTGTAGGAGCACTTTGGGGAACACATTCTGGCTCTGGGGTATCCAGAGGCTACTGTCCTGGCCCTCGTTTGACCGCCATTATTTCCGGATCTGAACACATGCCACTAATTTTTGTGGGGACATATTAAAGACAAGGTGTGTACAGCAATAAACCGAAAACCATTGCTGGGCTGAAAACAGCCATTCATGAGGTCATCTACAGCATCGAGTTTCCGACGCTTCAGCGGGTCGTGCAGAATTGCGCTATTCGTCTGCGTCGCATCATCGCCAAAGTTGGCAGGCATATCGAACGTGTCATATATATACTGATAAACCAAAACGTAATGGGTACTGACCTCTGAAAAGCTGAATGCTGGCTGTTTGTGTTGCCGGAACGTGGCACGGCTAAGCTGGGCCCACACGAAAGGAATGTTCGCGGAACGGTATGTAAAGGTTTTGGAAGATGATTTCACTCCATTATCCAAACTGACCCTGATTTCCACAAGATATGGCTCGTTCAAGACGAAGGTCGACCCCATCATCGAAGCAGGAGAGTGTTTGATGCCTTGTAGGAGCACTTTGGGGAACACATTCTGGCTCTGGGGTATCCAGAGGCTACTGGCCTGGCCCTCGTTTGACCGCCATTATTTCCGGATCTGAACACATGCCACTAATTTTTGTGGGGACATATTAAAGACAAGGTGTGTACAGCAATAAACCGAAAACCATTGCTGGGCTGAAAACAGCCATTCATGAGGTCATCTACAGCATCGAGTTTCCGACGCTTCAGCGGGTCGTGCAGAATTGCGCTATTCGTCTGCGTCGCATCATCGCCAAAGTTGGCAGGCATATCGAACGTGTCATATATATACTGATAAACCAAAACGTAATGGGTACTGACCTCTGAAAAGCTGAATGCTGGCTGTTTGTGTTGCCGGAACGTGGCGTGGCTAAACTGGGCCCACACGAAAGGAATGTTCGCGGAACGGTATGTAAAGGTTTTGGAAGATGATTTCACTCCATTATCCAAACTGACCCTGATTTCCACAAGATATGGCTCGTTCAAGACGAAGGTCGACCCCATCATCGAAGCAGGAGAGTGTTTGATGCCTTGTAGGAGCACTTTGGGGAACACATTCTGGCTCTGGGGTATCCAGAGGCTACTGGCCTGGCCCTCGTTTGACCGCAATTATTTCCGAATCTGAACACATGCCACTAATTTTTGTGGGGACATATTAAAGACAAGGTGTGTACAGCAATAACCGAAAACCATTGCTGGGCTGAAAACAGCCATTCAGGAGGTCATCTACAGCATCGAGTTTCCGACGCTTCAGCGGGTCATGCAGAATTGCGCTATTCGTCTGCGTCGCATCATCGCCAAAGTTGGCAGGCATATCGAACGTGTCATATATATACTGATAAACCAAAACGTAATGGTACTGACCTCTGGAAAGCTGAATGCTGGCTGTTTGTGTTGCCGGAACGTGGCGCGGCTAAGCTGGGCCCACACGAAAGGAATGTTCGCGGAACGGTAGCTGCACGGTGACTGGATACACTTCTGGGGCGGACGCGGTAGGCTGGTGCAGCAGTGCACACGGGCCGGAACGCTAGAGCTGCCAGCCTGTTCTTCCGCAGCCGGAAGTGGACCAAACCTCCGGCAGCGGCAAGTAAATACTACTGCTGCTGCCCCGACTTTCTGAGCAGACTTATACTCACCAGAGCAGCCCTGACACGTCTCACACAGCAAGCAGTGTGGCATCCCAAGTTGTTTTGCAGGGCCCAACTGTGTTTGTGGGATGTGTTCTGAATTTTACAGTTACTAACAGTGGTGTGGCTCAGTATGTTAATGGTTTACGGCAGTACGCTGTGGTGAGCTTAGAAACACTTTGGGCCTGGAGACTATTAATGGCAGAGATGTGGTTGTTTATCGCACGTTTCAAATCAACGAGGTATATATTAAACTTAAAGGTGGTCATAAATGAAATAAAGAACGCTGTCAAAGAAAACATAACCCATTGATCTTGCCAAAAGCCGAGAAGCGACTCTTCTTGGTGCTGTAGCTCGTGCGCCGAGTATAACACCACGTTAAAACTCACTTAAATCTTGATAATCGTGTCATTGTAGCAGCAATAATGGATCTAACAACTGTAAGTAGGCTGTTTAGATTTTTATGCTGGTAACGCCACGTAGCGCTCTATATGAAAATCACTGGCCGTGCTGTGTGCAGTCTGTGGCTAGTTGGCATTGTTGGAACTTTCCCTATTGTAATGTTGAGCAGTTGGATGTAAACAGCGCGTAGCGTTGCGCAGTACGAGGTGAGCCGCCAGCAGTGGTGGATGTGGGGAGAGAGATAACGGAGTTTTGAGACCGGATTATCTGGACGTGTGTCCATCAGATACATTAAATTTGTAAGACTGGATGTCATGAACTGACGTATTATGTTCGAGTATAATGACTTTCTGGAGACTAGAAATCTACTCTGTAGGAATCAGCATGGGTTTCGTAAAAGACGATCGTGTGAAACCCAGCTCGCGCTATTCGTCCACGAGACTCAGAGGGCCATAGACACGGGTTCCCAAGTACATGCCGTGTTTCTTGACTTCCACAAGGCGTTCGATACAGTTCCTCACAATCGTTTATGAACAAAGTAAGATCATATGCACTATCAAACCAATTGTGTGATTGGATTGAGGTGTTCCTAGATAACAGAACGCAGAATGTCATTCTCAATGGAGAGAAGTCTTCCGAGGGAAGAGTGATTTCAGGTGTGCCGCAGGGGAGTGTAGTAGGACCGTTGCTTTTCACAATATACATAATGACCTTGTGGATGACATCGGAAGTTCACCGAGGCTTTTTGCGGATGATCCTGTGGTATCTCAAGAGGTTGTAACAATAGAAAATTGTACTGAATTGCAAGAGGATCTGCGGCGAATTGACGCATGGTGCAGGGAATGGAAATTGAATCTCAATGTAGTCAAGTGTAATGTGCTGCGAATACACAGAAAGAAAGATCCCTTACCATTTAGCTAAAATATAGCAGGTCAGCAACTGGAAGCAGTTAACTCCATAAATTATCTGGGAGTACGCATTAGGAGTGATTTAAAATGGAATGATCATATAAAGTTGATCGTCGGTAAAGCAGATGCCAGACTGAGATTCATTGGAAGAATCCTAAGGAAATGCAATCCGAAAACAAAGGAAGTAGGTTACAGTACGCTTGTTCGCCCACTGCTTGAATACTGCTGAGCAGTGTAGGATCCGTACCAGATACGGTTGATAGAAGAGATAGAGAAGATCCAACGGAGAGCAGCGCGCTTCGTTATAGGATCATTTAGTAATCGCGAAAGCGTTACGGAGATGATAAGTAAACTCCAGTGGAAGATTGTGCAGGAGAGACTCTCAGTAGCTCGGTACGGGCTTTTGTTGAAGTTTCGAGAACATACCTTCACCGAGGAGTCAAGCAGTATATTGCTCCCTCTTACGTATGTCTCGCGAAGAGACCATAAGGATAAAATCGGAGATATTAGAGCCCACACAGAGGCATACCGACAATCCTTCTTTCCACGAGCAATACGAGACTGGAATAGAAGGTAGAACCAACAGAGGTACTCTTCGCCACATACCGTCAGGTGGCTTGCGGAATATATATATATATTTATATATATATATATATGTATATATATATATATATATATATATATATATGATTACTTTTGAACAGTATTAAGGTAAATTCATTGTTTGTTCTCCATCAAAATCTTTCGTTTGCTAACTATGCCCATCAGTAGTTAGTGCCTTCAGTAGTTAGAATCTTTTATTTAGCTGACAGTATTGGCGCTCGCTGTATTCCAGTAGTTCGAGTAACGAAGATTTTTATGACGTAAGTGATTCATGAATGGTATAGGTTATTGTTAGTCAGGGCCATTATTTTGTAGAGATTATTGAAAGTCAGATTGCGTTGCGCTAATAGTATTGTGTGTCAGTTTAGCGTTGATCAGAATAAGTAAAGAGCGAAATGTCTGAATACGTTCAGTTCTTCTCAGCTGTTTGAAAATCAAATAACGTGAGGGGTCTATCAGAACAGTAATTCACTAATTTTTCTACGGGGACGTTACACAACTGCGCCAGACACATGTTGCCTTATACAGGCATCGCCGACCCCAGGGCCGTATTGTACCTGTTTACATATCCCTGTATTTGAAAACGCATGCCTTTACCAGTTTCTTCGGAGCTTCGATGTGTAAGCCAAGAAAATCAAGTAGGCAGTTCGCATGGACGGTACTGCAGGTGAATGGTGAGCGGCCAGCTGGCGGTAGCGTTTTGGGAGCAGCGTGGCAGGCCGACAGCAGGTAATGTCACGTTCTCCGTTCTCTGCTTGTGTCTGCAACTCTCTTACACAGTGTTTGCTCTAGATATAGAGAACACATACACAGAAATTTTAGTGATTGCACTAGAGAAAAGGCTTCTTATGTGGGACATGAAGACTGATGAATACAAGGACAGAAACAAGAACAATATGGCAGCGCATGACAATTGCTATGAGTTGTTACTTAGCTGCGCAGAGAATTCAAGTCGAGAGAGAGAGAAATCTGTTGGTAAACATCTTGTCTTCCCTTTTAACTGTAACGATACTCTACGTTACAAGATGAATCGGAATGTGTAGTTTGTTAACTATTTGATTATAAACATGCGGAACAAATGAAATCAGGGGCCAGTAAGAATGAAGCGTCGGTAGTAGCATGTGTTATAATTTCTTACAAGTTGTGCCAAAACATACTATTGTAACACGCCTCTCGTGAAGACTAAGAGACAATGCATCGATTCCTTTCCATCATGTGATGTAAGCCACATAATCACCTTGGAGAACTACGTTTTATTGGAAACAGTGGTACTTACTTCAATAAAAATAGAACATTAAACATACCAAAAGCAGTAACCGTTCCTCTAAAGCGTGTTTACGGACAGTGTGACGCAGTCAGCAGTAACAGAGTAATTTATTTAATTGTGTTTCAGACGAATGTAGCAAGCACGGTAGAATCATCAAATTAACAAAACTGTACACGAAAAAGGGAAATGCATAAGACAGCTCATATTCTACGTTACATAACACCTCAGATTTGATGTTCTGTAAAGGCACATTGTTAGCCTCACAAAATAATTAGCCATTGCATCTCTGTTTATTATTGCTGACACGTTTCTGTACTTTTTTTAACCAAGTTTGTGACAGACTCACATCCTTTCACAATAAATGTTTCTACAAGACTGAGCCCATACCTCTCACATACATACATATGAAGAACGCAGCATACAGTTAACTATGCTGCGCAATTTACGACCGCCTATCGCCAGTTTTGAAATAACGGTAGCTGTTAACACAATTTTAACATAGGTTGCTCCTGTAACTGACTTTATAAACCACATAAGAAAGAGAAATATGTGGTACAACCTGACCTAGAGTGTGGCATCGGGAGACCAACTACTGATCTATTCAGCTGCCCCTACCGGTGTCGTCTTATGCAACCCACAGTCTCCCATCTGGCCTTCAAAAAACATGCGCAAGATTTTCATCTTCTCTCGCTCTCTTCTGGCAAACTATTAGTCCTGTAGGAAAAATGGACAGGACTTTTTCTGTAGGAAATGTAACGTAGCTAAATTTTTCACCCGGATACGTTTTCCTTAGAGGCCATCATTTTGAAGTTATTCCAGAAAAACGTACGAAAGTGACACTCATACGGACCACGCTCCCACACTCATCCCCCAGCGACCAGTATTTCTAGTACGTTGATCATGGACTCCGTCCTAAAACTGCGCAAAAATTTGCGACTGCACGAATTATTTCCGAGATTCGCTGGCTTTATTACGGCACTGGCTTAGCCAAGCACTTACAGATACTAAAACTAAGTTGTGTGTCAATTTTATCCAAAAATTTTGTGAATTTTAACAGTATAAAATAAACAATTACATCGTTGCATTCGCCAGGCTTTCGGCCTATAAAACTATTGTGTTTGTCAACGTAATTAGTTTTAGCGTATTGTCTTTTTCCTTCGTTACCCTCACGGAAAGTTTACATTAATAATGTTGACTTAGCAGCCGACTTTGCTGGTGGCATTACAGCCCAGTCAATAGAGAGCAACGAATGTTGAACAACCCTAAACCCGTGGCTTCCAGCGGAAACGTACCCGTGTTCAAAACTGAACTACATTAAATTTCCTACAAAAACATCCGTTTCAATTTTTCTGTAGGACTAATAGCTGCGCTTAGAGAGCAAGAGAATATGAAAATCTCGTGCGTGGGTTTTGAAGACCAGATATAGCACTGCGTGTTGCATAAAAGGACATCGTTAGGGGCAGCTGAATCACCCTGGTTGTCATATACTCGTTTTTAATGAGACTGAGCTATATCTCCCCTTAAAGCTTTAAAAAGAATTTCGATATGACAGCTACATTTTGTGTTCTGCAATGTATGACATGAAATGCAGGAAACATGAACAGATAATCGTCTACATACTCACTATAATCTTTCCCAAACATGTGTGGTAGGTCACTTAATTTTCAACTATCACAGTAATCACAAAGAATAATGAAGAGAAAGTCAGTTCATTGTAAAACTGTGTTGTGAGAAAATCATACTCCAAAGACTTTTTTTGTCAGATAAATTCCTCAAAACTGAATGAGAAACATGGCATGGCAGAAAAAATAAATGAATCAAAAAACACGAAAGTGGAAGTTTTGCCAAGAAACAGACACAGGTTTGCTTCATTTGCATAAAACAAACTTTTTGAAGGTGCAAGTGTAGCAGATGACTCTATATCTGAGTCTCCAAATTCCATTCTACAGCTCGCTGCATGGCTACAAAACGCTGCTTCTCTATGCACCATGTCTTCCATTCAGCAAACGTTCTGCTCGTGTGACGTCAGCCTAAAGAGAGTGTATAATGTGGAGCAGAGACGGATGGGGAATAATTCCGGCGACGAAATGGCCTCAAATGGAGAAACCCATTCTCGTAAGCCACTTTGATAAATTGCAGGTTGTCATGGACCGACGCCTGGGAACGAACGTGTCAGAAATAGCGAAGCTGACTGGCTGTCGGCGTCCTGCTGCCGCGAGCATTCACGGGTACTGCTTGAAGAATAGTGAATTCACGAATGGGCAATACTAACAATTCATCACGGAACGTGGAGATTGGAGGTTTTTCTGTCTGTAAAACTGGATAGCCAGTGATTTGTTTGACGGCATAGAGTAATGCTGGATCCGTGGAAACGCGTCGCATGGTCGGATAATCACTTTTCTACTGACATCAGGTCCACAGTCGAGTACGGACACGCTGTCGTCGAAGTAAAAGGCTGCTCGAAATGTGCTCCACGCCACGAATGCAGACTGCTGAGGTTGTACACTGAAACGCCAAAGAAACCGGTATACACATGCGTATTCAAATACAGTGGTATGTAAACAGGAAGAAAACGGCGCTGCGGTCGGCAACGCCTTTGTAACACAACAAGTGTTCGGCGTAGTTGTTACATTGGTTACTGTTGCTACAATGGTGGGTTGTCAAGATTTGAGTCAGTTTGAACGTGGTGTTACAGACGGCGCACGAGCGGTGAGACACAGCATCTCCGACACAGCGTAGAAGTGGCGATGTTCCCGTAAGACCATTTCACGATTGTACCGTGAACATCAGGACTCCGGGAGAACATCAAATCTCCGACATCGCTAAGGCCGGAAAAACGTCCTGCAGGAACGGGACAGAAGCGTATCACGTCGTTTCTGAAAAACCAGAATCTACTCTCTAGGAATCAACATGGTTTCCGGAAACAGCGATCGTGTGAGACCCAACTCGCTTTATTTTTTCATGAGACCCAGAAAATATTAGATATAGCTTCCCAGGTAGATGCTATTTTCCTTGACTTCCGGAAGGCGTTCGGTACAGTTCTGCACTGTCGCCTGATAAACAAAATAAGAGCCCACTGTGTGGCTGGATTGAAGAGTTTTTAGTAAACAGAACACAGTATGTTGTTCGCAATGGAAAGACGTCTAGAGACGTTAAAGTAACCTCTGACAGGCCACAGGAGAGTGTTATAGGTCCATTGCTTTTCACAATATGTATAAATGATCTAGTAGATAGTGTCTGAAGTTCCATGCGGCTTTTCATGGATGATGCTGTAGTATACAGAGAAGTTGCAACATCATAAAATTGTAGCGAAATGCAGGAAGATTTGCAGCGGATAGGCACTTGGTGCAGGGAGTGGCAACTGACCCTTAACATAGACAAATGTAATCTATTGCGAATACATAGAAAGAAGGATCTTTTATTGTAAGATTATATGATAGCGGAACAAACACTGGTAGCAGTTACTTCTGTAAAATATCTGGGAGTATGCATAGGTAACGATTTGAAGTGGAATGATCATATAAAATTAATTGTTGGTAAGGCGGGTGCCAGGTTGAGATTCATTGGGAGAATCCTTACAAAATGTAGTCCATCAACAAAGGAGGTGGATTACCGTTCGATCTATACTTGAGCATTGGGGATCCGTACCAGGTCGGGCTGACAGAGGGGAGAGAGATCCAAAGAAGAGCTGTGCGTTTCGTCACAGGGTTATTTGGTAAGCGTGATAGCGTTACGGAGATGTTTAGCAAACTCAAGTGGCAGACTCTGCAAGAGAGGCGCTCTGCATCGCGGTGTAGCTTGCTGACCAGGGTTCGAGAGGGTGCGTTTCTGGATGAGGTATCGAATATATTGCTTCCCCCTACTTATACCTCCAGAGGAGATTACGAATGTAAAATTAGAGAGATTCGAGCGAGCACGGGGGTTTTCCGGCAGTCGTTCTTCCCGTGAACCATACGCGTCTGGAACAGGAAAGGGAGGTAATGACAGTGGCACGTAAAGTGCCCTCCACCTCACGCCGTTGGGTGGCTTGCGGAGTATAAATGTAGATGTAGATGTAGATGAAGTGCAACCCTTCCGTCATTGCTGTGCCATCAACAAGTGCCAGCAAGCGAACCATTCAACGAAACATCATCGATATGGGCTTTCGGAGCCGAAGGCCGACTCGTGTACCCTTGATGACTGCACGACACAAAGCTTCACGCCTCGCCTGTGCCCGTCGACACTGTCATAGGACTGTTGATGACTGGATACATGTTGATTGGTCGGACGAGTCTCGTTTCAAATTGTATCGAGTGGATCGTTGTGTACGTGTATGGAGACAACTCATGAATCCATGAGCCCTGCATGTCAGGACGGGACTGTTCAAGCTGGTGACTGTAATGATGTGGAGCGTGTGCAATTGGAGTGATATGGAACTCCTGATACATCTGGATACGATTCTGACATATGACACCTACGTTAACATCCTGTCTGATCACCTGCATCCATTCATGTCCATTGTGAATTTCCGCAGACTTGGGCAGTTCCAGCAGGACAATGCGACATACCGTACGTCCAGAATTGCTACAGAGTCGCTCTTCTGAGTTCAAACACTTCCGCTGGTCACCAAACTCCCCAGACATGAAAATTATTGACTATATCTGGGATGTCTTGCAACGTGCTGTTCAGAGGAGTTCTCCTACCCCTCGTACTCTTTATGGACAGCCCTGTGGGATTCATGGTGTCAGTTCGCTCCGCCACTAATTCAGACATTAGTCTAGTCCGTGCCACGTCGTGTTGCGGCACTTCCTGCGTGCTCGCGGGGACCCTACACGATATTATGCACGTGTACCAGATTCTTTGGCTCTTTAGTGTATTTCGCTATGGAGGACATTCGCCTAGCCTTCTGTAGGAGCTGTGGTAGTAATCGAGAACACCATGACATATGTGGATGAGGTGAATATTAAAAACCGGGATCTTTGCCTTTCATGGGCGAGTGGTCTACCGAGTGAGCACTTGCCCGCTAATGGCAAAAGGTCCGAATTCGAGTCTCGGTCAGGCACACAGTTTAATGTGCCACAAAGCTTCATATCAGCTCACAGTGTGTTGCATAGTGAAAATTTCTTTATTTAAATATTACTGCAGTCCAAATGAATCCCTTCATGCTTAATGTCTTTTCCGATGGTTGATTTCGTATTCCAACAGGATAATTCTCCGGGTCTCGAGGTCATAATGGTGCTGCAGTAGTTTGAAGAGTACGAGTGAGAACCCTTCACCATCAAATTCTCCTGATATGACCCAGTTCTGGTTCAAATGATTCAAATGGCTCTGAGCATCTGAGGTCATCAGTCCCCTAGAACTTAGAACTACTTAAACGTAACTAACCTAAGGACATCACACACATCCATGCCCAAGGCGTGATTCGAACCTGCGGCCGTAGCGGTCGCGCGGTTCCGGAGTGAAGCGCCTAGAACCGCTTGGCCACACCGGTCGGCGAACACTTCTGGTCCGTAATTTACGGGAATTTGCGTGCCCCGTGAGTAGACACCGGGATCCTATCTAACTTCGTTCCGACGGTGCAAAATCGGGCTTACATTGCCAATACGCTCTTGCTTCGACGTGCAGTTTTCGTAAAGCTGTCACTGTTGTGATGGATCGAGAGGTGAAGGCGAGCAGGCAGAAGAATCGCAAACACAGAGGGAGGTGATATATTAACAAGACGTAAAGGGTAAACAACAGCGAGCAGCGAGGGCAGAACGCCTGTGAGGGAGCAGCTCTGGTGCGCCGTTGCTCGGGACGCCACCTGTCGGCTGCAGGTAGCCGCAGCTGATGGTATCAGCTTACCGGGAGCAGGCGCGCCGAGCCACCAGCGACAGCGGCAGCAGCAAATAAAGAAAGCCGGGCCACAAAAAGCCGCCACAGCAGCGGTGTGTCGCTGCGGCGCCGGGGCGCGGCCGCTTCGCCCGCGGATGGCTTACATTGGCTGTGGTGTGTCAGGGCGGAGGCCACGGTTGTGGACCCCACCTGCGCAGGCAGCGGCGCGTCACCTGCCAAGCGCTTCACCCACACGTTGTAGAGTACCGAGTCAGCGGTGCAGACTACAGGTAGAGCGAGGATAAACTCGCCAGACAAAACATTAAAAGCTCACGCTGTTCACTCTCGTGCTGCAGAGCTAGTACCGTGCGGTCATGTTACCCTCCACCGTCGACGTTCCAAACGGCTGTATCGATCGGCGCCGTTAAACTGGGCCGACGCGGAGACACGGTCAGAACGTCAGAAATGAGCAGTCGTGTTTGGACATGCCCATCGAAGTGAATGTAATTGCCCAGCTTGCTAGTGTATCGTTGTGGACTGTCCAGCGTGTCTGCAAAGAACGGTGCGTCACTCTCAGTCGCGTAACGCCGCTATCAACAGGGGATCTCAAGTTGATTCCGTATTTCTAGATTTCCGGAAAGCTTTTGACACCGTTCCTCACAAGCGACTTCTAATCAAGCTGCGGAGCTATGGGGTATCGTCTCAGTTGTGCGACTGGATTCGTGATTTCCTGTCAGGAAGGTCGCAGTTCGTAGTAATAGACGGCAAATCATCGAGTAAAAATGAAGTGATATCAGGTGTTCCCCAGGGAAGCGTCCTGGGACCTCTACTGTTCCTGATCTATATAAATGACCTGGGTGACAATCTGAGCAGTTCTCTTAGACTGTTCGCAGATGATGCTGTAATTTACCGTCTAGTAAGGTCATCCGAAGACCAGTATCAGCTGCAAAGCGATTTAGAAAAGATTGCTGTATGGTGTGTCAGGTGGCAGTTGACGCTAAATAACGAAAAGTGTGAGATGATCCACATGAGTTCCAAAAGAAATCCGTTGGAATTCGATTACTCGATAAATAGTACAATTCTCAAGGCTGTCAATTCAACTAAGTACCTGGGTGTTAAAATTACGAACAACTTCAGTTGGAAGGACCACATAGATAATATTGTCGGGAAGGCGAGCCAAAGGTTGCGTTTCATTGGCAGGACACTTATAAGATGCCACAAGTCCACTAAAGAGACAGCTTACACTACACTCGTTCGTCCTCTGTTAGAATATTGGTGCGCGGTGTGGGATCCTTACCAGGTGGGATTGACGGAGGACATCGAAAGGGTGCAAAAAAGGGCAGCTCGTTTTGTATTATCGCGTTATAGGGGAGAGAGTGTGGCAGATATGATACACGAGTTGGGATGGAAGTCATTACAGCATAGACGTTTTTCGTCGCGGCGAGACCTTTTTACGAAATTTCAGTCACCAACTTTCTCTTCCGAATGCGAAAATATTTTGTTGAGCCCAGCCTACATAGGTAGGAATGATCATCAAAATAAAATAAGAGAAATCAGAGCTCGAACAGAAAGGTTTAGGTGTTTGTTTTTCCCGCTCGCTGTTCGGGAGTGGAATAGTAGAGAGATAGTATGATTGTGGTTCGATGAACCCTCTGCCAAGCACTTAAATGTGAATTGCAGAGTAGTCATGTAGATGTAGATGTACGAACAATGGCCGTAGAAGCACCTGTCGGGCGCTGAAGTGTGTCACACCAATGACAGCCCTTTTCGAATCCGACAGAAATTACTACTGTCAGTCAATGCAGGACCATTTCAGAGAGATTTAGTCCGAATATTCCGAAGGGAAGTGCACCCAATAGACACTTGCAGTTAAATATGTGGTAGTTATAATTAAACTTTCGTTACGTCAGTCAGTGTAGACGGAGAGCCGTTTACCGTATGAATACCCAACTTAATAGGAATGATGTTCAGAATTTGATTTCCGTTGTTAGCAGTGTTAGTGTCACGAGTCACCATTACGAGCTGGTACAGTTTATGGGCGTCCGCTGCTCTTGGTCTCGCGGTAGCGTTCTCGTTTCCCGAGCACGGGGTCCCGGGTTCGGTTCACGGCGAAGCTGGGGATTTTTCCTGCCTCGAGATGACTGGGTGTTGTTGTGTCGTCTCCATCATCATTCATCCCCATCACGGTCGGAGAAAGGCAATAACAAAACCACCTCCACTAGGACCTTGCCTGGTAAAGCGGTGCGAGTCTCCCGCAACGTTCCCCTACGCTCTGTAAAGAAGCAAGGGACTTCATTTCCGTTTTTTTTTCACTGGTACGGGGACGTAGTCTTGAACCTCTATAATCAGTATGCGTCACAGATGCAGTCAACGTGGGTCTGCACAGCATGAACAGGGCTTTAGTAGTACAGCTTTTTAAAATTATTGAAAAATAAAGTCTATTCAAATGCTTCAAATGGCTCTGAGCACTATGGGACTCAAATGCTGTGGTCATCAGTTCCCTAGAACTTTGAACTACTTAAACCTAACTAACCTAAGGACATCACACACATCCATACCCGAGGCAGGATTCGAACCTGCGACCGTAGCAGTCGCACGGTTCCGGACTGCGCGCCTAGAACCGCGAGACCACCGCGGCCGCCACCGCGGCCGGCTAAAGTCTATTCCGCGATGGTTATTTTATTTGAAACGAGCGGATTCGGCCTAGTCTTAGGCCATCTTCAGGAATGAGCAGTTTCAGTGACTGAGGTCTACTCACTGTTTTAGAGATCGTCAACTTCAGCTCATGGTGCGTTTCTGAAGCTGGTCGCAGCGTTCTGTGTCTGTTGGCCGAAACCAGTCATTTTAAATAAAATAACCATTGAGATCTAGACTGTTTTTGTTTTCAATAATTTTATACTGCTTACAAGATTATTGTTCGCAAAAACGTTACAAAAAATGTTATCAGGCTGCTTTATCAAACGAACACCAAAAGTGCTGCTCGTCTTCGCTGGTATTGACGCATTAAAGTACTACGGAGAGGTTCTCTTTCAGCTCTAGGATTGAAGAATACGATTCGGATGGTCGAATTAACTGCCGATTTAGAAATTGCTTCTTGGAGAGGCCGATGGCCATTTGCGCCATAAATTTCGGAACACGTTGCTGTTGCCATGGCTCAGACTGCTGGAGCCTACGTGCACTCCTCACGATGAAGATAAACGTAGCGCGGGATGTAGAGAACATTCCACCTGAGGTGTTTCGGGCAGCAGTAGAGCAATATCTACTGAGATTCTAGGCTGCTGCAAACTGCAGTAGTTCGTCACATTGAGCACCGTTTGTAGCCTGTAACGTAAACATGATAGGCAGCTAACTATTTTATTCTCTCCCGTAGAAATCAAAACAGTGTTTCTTTCAATTGATTATTGATCATTTCTCTTCCGGATGTCCTTACAAATGTTTACACATTTCATTGTCCCACGATTGCTTGTTTTTCACTGGGGTCCTCTCAAAGTTTAATTATAACCACCCCGTACTTTGCCCACTCCGGCACATAAAGCTGTACGTATTTCGTGGGACAAATAACACAGAAAATTGACAAAAGCTGACTGAGGATATCAATTTTGCCTATTTCGAAACAACGCTAGGCAAAGTGCACACAGACGTCGCAGTGAGTCGTTTGTTCTTCAGTCTGTGGAGGACATAGTTCACGTTAGAGGTGGTTCTTTGATGTTTTGCGGATGTTTATCATGCAAGGGGTTGGAGCCAGTTGTAAGGTGTCAGGCAAATCCCACACCTTCCATGAAAACCCTGACATGATATGCAAATCCAGTAGTATGTTACATAGCTACGAATAAATCGTGACATTAAATTAACCAAAGTAATACGAGTAACGAGTGAGCAAATGGAAAACCACAGACTAACACAAGAATGCCTAAATGCATGTCGTACCTTCCCACCTGAGACCGACGCAGTTCCGAGGGGAGAAACGAGAACAGAAGTCGAGAACAGAACCGTGTTAAGCTAGAAGGCCGTACGATAAGGGACGGACTGAACACCAACGTCGCCAGCTAACCACTAGGGCACACCACTCGTAAGTTTTAGCGTGAGACTTTTTCGCGTCTCTGTTACGTCAAGGACCACCCTCAAACCCATGTTAAAAGCTAGAGCCCTCCAGAAAAAACAGTATAGATCTTACGATAACACAAAAAGGGCCACTGCCACCCGCAAGTTTTAGCGTGAGACTTTTTCGCGTTTCTGTTACATTACGATCACCCTCCAGCCCATGTTGAAAGATAGAGCCCTCCAGTAGAACGGTATAGATCTTACGATAACCAGCTGCAGGTTTTAGCGTGAGACTTTTTCGCGTCTCTGCTACGTTGCAAACTTTAAAATCGTTGCCCCACCACAGACAGTATAACGTTTGAGACCCTGATTGGTCAGACGAAAACATAGCCAGATAGTTTTTTTAAACCAACTTCGGTAAATTGTAGTAAGGAGAAGTTAGGAAGAGAGTTAGTTCCGAGACGGCGAGCTGGATGGCTGCTGCGCCGGCCGCCGCCCCCCTGACGAACACCGACAAGGTAATGAACGCACGCGATGCCGTATAACAGCGCATAAAGCTTCACTCAGAACTGCAGAAGTCTCATGTGTTACACCACTTTTTTGCGTAATACTAGCGTCGATCGTCACTTGAAGTAAAAATCTGAAACGCGATGAGTTTTCTGTTATATAGTTATTGAGAAGCCACATCAGCTACTGTAATTTACGACAAGTTAGATAAGTTATTAAAGATAATTGAGGGTCACTGTAAACCATTTTGATAGTTTTTCCCTTTTGTGAAACTTAATTTAAGCCTAGATTATAGATGTAATATGGCATAGGTCATCCTTCGATCCATTGTAGCACTTGGAAACCCATTCAGGGAATATTCGTTCACATTTTTGTTGAACGCAGTTGGTTTTTACCATCCTGTATCAAAACGCTTCCTTTTATTAATAGTGCAATTTATAAACAATGTTTTGCGAGTAGAATAAAATGTCCAGTGGTAAACTTAACTGCTTTTTCGGTGTTATTTTAACAGCTAACTAAAAATATGAAAACTTAACTGCTTTTTCGGTGTTATTTTAACAGCTAACTAAAAATAGGAAAGCCTTGAGTCCCTTCCACTAAATTTAGTTAGTATTAAGATTCTTTTGCAGGGAGGGCAGTGGAGCTGACGCTGAGATCATTAAGTATTTGGCTATATCATCGCTAGTCTCACTCCAACTCTTCTGAATTCTACATGTCATGTGTGGTCTGGCGTCTCCTTACCAGCAACAGGTCCCAGGTTCAAACTAGTTAACTCCCTAAAAAACACGCTCAGAGCTTCGTTGCGCGAACGTGGTAGGGAGACACGATATAGAACGAACAGACACCACCATGAATGATTAGACTGCGACTGACAATAGACTGCGCAACAACAAATATGTTTATTTCAACATTGTCAATGACCAAATGTTGTCCCTTCTTTTAAACCTTCAAGAGGCGTGTGCTGTGGACACTTGCATTTCCCAACTCGACAACAGCCACTTTCACATATCGCACCTCAACCAGTCTGATAAGTCACCTGATCTTAATCGCGCAGAAAGTATCTGGGTCTGTTTTCAACAGCAGGTGAATCGTTGCCCTCAACATCCCCGTGAATTGGTAGCTCTACGGTATCGAATCACCACTGACTTCAGTTGGATATGAAATACGTGAAGAAACTTGTGGACTCTCCGTCGTCGAATTCCGGTCTTCACTAGCAATAGAATCAGGGTTACACGGTATTACCCTGCGAGTGATACATTCTGGCCCGTTCCACTTGCCGGTGTGGACAAAAATATAGATACACCGTGAGGGATGCATAAAACTAAACTGCACCCGAACGGACCATGAATGCCCAACGCAACCGATCGACCGCGGTGTCATCCTCAGTCCACAGGTGTTCATCGAACCACCTTCACAAATCTCTATAACTCCAATCTCGTACAGCGCGCGAAAAGAACGAACACCTATATCATTCCGTACGAGCTCTGATTTCCCTTATTTTATCGTGGTGATCGTTCCTCCCTATGTAGGTCGGTGTCAACAAAATACTTTCGCATTCGGAGGAGAAACTTGGTGGTCGGAATTTGGTGAGAAGATTCCGTCGCAACGAAAAATGCCTTTCTTTTAATGATGTCCACCCCAAATCCTGTATCATTTCTGTGACACTCTCTCCCATATTTCGCGATAGTACAAAACGTGCTGCCTTTCTCTGAACTTTTTCGATGTATCCGTCAACCCTATCTGCTAAGGATCCCACACCGCGCAGCAGTATTCTAAATGAGGGCAGACAAGCGTAGAGCAAGCAGTCTCCTTAGTGGGTCTGTTACATTTTCTAAGTGTCCTGCCAATAAAACGCAGTTTCTGGTTAGATTTCCCAACTACATTTTCTATGTGTTCCTTCCAGTTTAAATTGTTCGTAATTGTAATTCCTAGGTATTTAGCTGAATTTACGGCTTTTAGATTAGACTGATTTACCGTGTAACCGAAGTTTAACGAGTTTCTTTTAGCACTCATGTGGATGACCTCACACTTTTAGTTATTTAGGATCAACTGCCACTTTTCACACCATTCAGATATCTTTTCTAAATCGTTTTGCAGTTTGTTTTGATCTTCTGATAACTTTATTAGCAGATAAACGAGAGTGTCATCAGCAAAGAACCTAAGACGGCTGCTCAGATTGTCTCCCAAATCGTTTAAATAGATAAGGAACAGCAAAGGGCCTATAACACTACCTTGGGGAACGCCAGAAGTCACTTCTGTTTTACTCGATGACTTTCCGTCAATTACTACGAATTGTGACCTCTCTGATAGGAAATCACAGATCCAGTCACATAACTCAGACGACATTCCATAAGCACGCAATTTCACTACGTGCCGCTCGTGTGGTACAGTGTCAAAAGCCTTCCGGAAATCCAGAAATACGGAATCGATCTGAAATCCCTTGTCAATAGCACTCAGCACTTCATGTGAATAAAGAGCTAGTTGTGTTTGACAAGAACGATGTTCTCTAAACCCATTTTGACTGTGTGTCAATAGATCGTTTTCTTCGTGTAATTCATTGCGTTAACGATATGGGCCTGTAATTTAGTTGATTACTCCTACTACCTTTCTTGAATATTGGTGTGACCTGTGCAACTTTCCAGTGCTTCGGGTACGGATCTTTCGTGGAGCGGACGGTTGCATATGATTGTTAAGTATGGAGATAATGCATCAGCATACTCCGAAAGGAACCTGATTGGTATACAGTCTGGACCAGAAGACTTGCTTTTATTAAGTGATTTAAGCTGCCTCACAATTCCGAGGATATTTATTTCTACGCTACTCATGTTGGCAGCTGGTGGAGGGGCATGCGGTCAGCACATCGCTCTCCCAGCCGTTTTGTCACTTTACGAGACCGGAGCCGCTACTGCTCATCAAGTAGCTCCTCAGTTTGCCTCACAAGGGCTGAGTGCAGCCCGCTTGCCAACAGCGCTCGGCAGACCAGATGATCACTCATCCAACTGCTAGCCCAGCCCGACAACGCTTAACTTCAATGATCTGACGAGAACCGGTGTTAACACTGCGACAAGGCCGTTGGCGTGAGGAATGCAGATGCTAGACTAGCACGCAGATATTGTATCCGGTCACGAACGGCTACTGTGTAATATCCTGAATACACTGCAAGTGTCATTCGTGCTCAGAACAATGTCCTGTCTAGTTGTGAGTGCGTTATGTCGGAGCTAGGTGACTTGGGGCGTTGGCAAATTGTTGCTGCTCATATGCTGGGTGCTTCCATAGTCAAGTTAGCCGAACTGTTTAGCATTTCAAGAGGCAGTGTATCGAAGATTTACACCGCATACGGTGAAAGTGGAACTATAACATCACGTAGTTTTTCATAACGCGGACATAACTGTGTGTTCAGTGTTTGTGATAGTCCTTGTAGAGAATTGTGATGAAAAATAAGAGAGCAGCAAAAAGACACCGTAGAGATGAATGTAGCACTCGAGAACCCAGTCAGCACAAAAATAATACGAATGGAAATCCTTTAGCAGAGAATTGTAGGACAAGCTGGAATTCCCAGTCTACTCAACAGTGATACGGACATACCATATGCCAAAGCCAGAAGACCTGGGCTAAGGAGCAGTGGAAGAGAATCATTTGGTAGGATGAGCTTTATTTCACATTGTTTCCAACTACTGGTAGTGTTTACGTCCAGAGAATGAAACATGGCAGAGGTTCGGTGATGGTTTGGTCAGCCATTTCATGGTATACCATAGACCCCATTGTTATTCTGCAAGGTCGCATTACTACCAGGGCTTTTATATACGCTTGACACCATTCTAAAATGTAAACGTCGACCATGTTGACAGTGTGAATATTGTGATCGATAAAGCCAGATAAGTGATTTTATTGTACGGTTTCTGTACTTGTAATGACGTGTTTGTAGTCTCATGAGTGGAACATTTCAAGTTCCCACTGTAGTTCCTTCATGTTTGCTAAACTACACTGAGGTACCGAAGAACAGTGTATGGTTGTCGAGACTTTATTCTGCCTGCATTTTATGACTTTTTTTATTGTATCTGTTTTTATAATACAAACATTCCAAGTGATTGGCTTCACTACTTGTACATTAAGCGATATCTACATCTACATTTATACTCCCCAAGCCACCCAACTGTGTGTGGCGGAGGGCACTTAACGTGCCACTGTCATTACCTCCCTTTCCTGTTCCAGTCGCGTATGGTTCGCGGGAAGAACGACTGCCGGAAAGCCTCTGTGCGCGCTCGAATCTCTCTGATTTTACATTCGTGACCTCCTCGGGAGGTATAAGTAGGGGGAAGCAATATATTCTACACCCATCCAGAAACCCACCCTCTCGAAACCTGGACAGTAAGCTACAACGCGATGCTGAGCGCCTCTCTTGCAGAGTCTGCCACTTGAGTTTGCTAAACATCTCCGTAACGCTATCACGCTTACCGAATAACCCTGTGACGAAACGCGCCGCTCTTCTTTGGATCTTCTCTATCTCCTCTGTCAACCCGACCTGGTACGGATTCAACACTGATGAGCAATACTCAAGTATAGGTCGAACGAGTGTTTTGTAAGCCACCTCCTTTGTTGATGCACTACATTTTCTAAGGACTCTCCCAATGAATCACAACCTGGCACCCGCCTTATCAACAATTAATTTTATATGATCATTCCACTTCAAATCGTTCCGCACGCATACTCCTAGATATTTTACAGAAGTAACTGCTACCAGTGTTTGTTCCGCTATCACATAATCATACTATAAACTATCCTTACTTCTATGTATTCGCAAAACATTAAATTTGTCTGTGTTAAGGATTAGTTGCCATTCCCTGCACCAGGTGCCTATCCGCTGCAAATCTTCCTGTATTTCGCTGCAATTTTCTAATGATGCAACTTCTCTGTATGCTACAGCATCATCCGCGAAAAGCCGCATGGAACCTCGGACATTATCTGCTAGGTCCTTTACATATACTGTGAAAAGCAATGGTCCCGTAACACTCCCCTGAGGCACGCCAGAGATTACTTTAACGTCTGTAGACGTCTCTCCACTGAGAGAAACATGTTGTGTTCTGTTTGCTAAAAACTCTTCAATCCAGCCACACAACTGCTCAGATATTCCGTAGGCTCTTACTTTGTTTATCAGGCGACAGTGCGGAACTGGGAGCCTGTATCTAATATTTTTTGGGTCTCATGAACAAATAAAGCGAGTTGGGTCTCACACGATCGCTGTTTCCGGAATCCATGTTGATTCCCACAGAGTAGATTGTGGGTGTCCAGAAATGACATGATACGCGAGCAGTGCTTCCTGTTGTGTTTTTTGAGGTGGTTTTAAATTTTATACAACATTGATTTATATTTATTATAACAAAATAAGTGAAAGGTACTCTGATTCTGATTATTTATTTATTGTTTACAGTTTATCATTCTTGTATCGTTGGTTTGTCTGCATACTTTGTATGGCATAAACTACTTTTGTTTATAACTGCTACCACAGTGTCACCAGGGGGGTTAACTGTAACCTTTGTAATCCTTACTTGAGAGTCTTAGTCTTCAATGTGCTAATGTACGAACATGAGCTTGTATAACCAGTGGAATATGTACATTGTTTTATATAATAGTTATTTTGTGCTTGACTTTCAGATACACTGTGTTGTTCTTATGTTCATGAAATAGCGTTCTATGATATGATAGGATACAAGATGCATTTGGTCAAGACTCAGTTAAATTTGTTACAGAAATTGTATTCCATTCTATGGAGTAGTCAATTTTTACACCCCTTTAAATCTGATCCCAGTGCTGAAGATGTCGATCTATGCTTTACAGATCTGATGATGGCAACGTAGTTTGCTGGAGTCGATCATAACAATAAATGTTGTAAAGCAGGGGTCTTGGCTATTTTAAGTCGTACTTCTGTTTCTAGCAAGGATTATGTGACCATTTTGGCTGATCAGGTCCACTCCATGGTACAGCGTTTGTTGCTCAGTGGTGATGCTGTGTTCGAAGACGGCAGGGCACCTGTTCACGCAGCTCGTACAGTCGAGGACTGGTTTCGCAAGTACGAGGATGAATTTCGCATCTCCCCTGGCCACGACAGTCACTAGAATTCAGTATTATTGAGACTTTGTGGTCTACTTATGAGACAATGGTGGGTAATCCCGATCCCATCTATGTCATTGTTATCTGAACTTGGCACTATTTTCCAGGAAGAATGACATATGATTCCCTTGAAAACCATACGGGTCCCGTATTAATCCATTCCGAGACGACTGGAAGCTGTTTAGAATGCCAATTGGTTTCCTACACCGAATTAGGTGTGGTAACGTGATGTGTTTTCGTGTTTCCATGTTTTTGTTTCCCCCCTGTATGTTGGATGTCTATGCTGGACTCCCACTGAGTGAGGGATACCTTCTTCCTGCACACTAACGAAGGTGGAAAGTCTAACGTAATGAAGTATCCGAATACCACTGCTTCGTCGGAAGTCATGTTGGTAGCTAGTCGATGGAGGTTGAAGGAGGTTTCGAAGTATTTGCTGGGCACTACGCCCGTGATCGTGGACAACCTACTTCAACAAAGGAACCACCTCCGTAGCCAATGTAACTTACATACTGCAGTGAAATGGTGCTCGACGCGTGTGTTAGCCAGATGGACTCCTGATGGGTACAATAAATAGTCATTGCTACATTTGACTACTAAGGGGAGCAGAACTCGCGATGTAATGTTCCTAATCACCAGACTTTGCATCCATGGTCTGGATTAAATTGCAGATTTACCCTATCATGGAGTGATCGCGATACGACCGTCGGATGAGGTACTTTTATCTCAAAAACCTGCCTGATGATACTAAAAAAAATAGACTATATGTCTGGAGTGTTTTCACCGTTTCTCAACAAAATCCACAACACAGACACGATGCTGCATTGTACGTACCCTCATTGCAGTCATCCACATGAAACGATTGATTTTGTGAGGGGAAGGTGCCAGTGTGCTTTAAGCGTGAAAACTTTTGAAATTAGGCAGCTGAACTTCTCACAGCAGACAGTGGCATACGATGTGTGTCTGGAATAAAGAAACTTCATTGAAACACCATACTGGAGGTCATCCACGAATATCAGTGCCACTACTGACTTTAAAATGTAACTTTGTCTTCGGTAATCAAATGTTTTTGAAATGTAAATTTTTAATTAAGTACCCTTCTACGGAGAGTCAAATTTCACAACTGGATACATCAACAAGAAATGGGACAGTACTTCAGCACCTTAAATGTCACAATTTACTAGACATTAGTAGCTGTTGAAGGAAGTGTTCCAAGTGCTGTCATTGCATTTGGATGCAATACTGCTACCACCTCTGCAGTGGGTTAAGAATTCTTTCAAACAACCCCGAATCATCTCGTAAATCTTCACAAGACTAGAAATCGGTGCTACTTTTGACATGATGCCAGTCAGAAAAATTTGGATGCTTATACTGCTATCTAGATCATTACTATTGCGTGAAATACCAGTACATCATGGAATAGTCCATTTTTCATCCGGATATAAGTTTAGGGTTTAACGTTTTTTCAATGGCAAGATCAATATACAGACGAAACATTGTTGGGACAGGACAAAGGTGAAGGAAAACAGCACACACTATACAGGGTTTGGAGCATGGCCATTTGGTAGTTTTATCTGTGATGATATGCGGATCACTCTGGGCAACAATGTAAATGTAAATCGAATGAAAATTGTCAACTCCTATCAGTTCTAATGTGCTAATCGCTAATATCACGAAGACAATTCAAAATTAGATCCAGTTTTCATTTTACACTGTTTTATTACCATGAGTTAATTATACACAAATTTTTACGTTTAGTTTAAAATCAAATGTTACAATGGTTTGTCAAAGTCATTATAACTACTATCAATGGATTATATTATTGTCCCTGGTCTTACTTTTGTGCAATATTTTGGATATAAGCATTTTGACACCAATTGAGTGATATTTTTTCCTCCCTCCTCTTCATCTTCAGTAACTTTATTTTTGCATGAAATAATTTTTGCACATTTGTTTCCAGATTAATTACCAGTTGTTCAAGATAACTGCTATTGAAGTGAACAAAAATGCCACGAGTCTGTGTTAACAGTGGTAACACATTTTGATATGCGTGTGGAGAAGTGACATTTGCTTCACAAAAACAGCAAATAACTCCACTGATTAAAAAAGCTTAAAGTTGTTATTTTGGGTGAAAAATAGTTGATCAGGATAAATCCTGGGCTGCACATGTGATCTGTAACACTTGTGCCACCAACATCAGGAACCTGATGCATCGGAAAGGACGTTCAATGCCCTTTGCTGTGCCCATGATCTGGCGTGAGCCAAACAACCATGTCAGTGACTGCTACTTTTGTATGGTTCCTCCTATCAAGAAGGGAGTACCTAAGAAGAAAAAGTGGACAGTGATCAATCCTAATATTCAATCTTCCAAACGTCCAGGGGAAGGACTGCCAATACCTGAACCACCGACAGAGTAAGAGACTACTTCTGATGGGGATTGTGAATGTCCTGAACCATGTACATCACAAGATCCAGAGTTTCTTCCAAATATATCATCACCTGATGATCCATAAAAATGAGTTAAGTGATCTCATTAGAGATTTGGAGCTCTCTAAAGCTAAGGCTGAGGCTGAGATTTTAGCATCAAGATTGCAGCAGTGCAATTTTCTGGAAAGCAGTGTAAATATTTCATTCTGCCGCAGAAGAGAGCAAGAATTCACTCCATTTTTTAATATGCAAGATAGTCTTGTGGCATGTGTTGACATAAATGGTCTTATGAAGGCTCTCGGAATTAATTTCAACCCTGATGAGTGGAGGCTTTTTATTGATTCGTCGAAGTTGAACTTAAAAGCAGTGCTTTTACATATTGGTAATGAGCTTCCTTGCAGTCCAGTTGGGCACAGTGCGAAATATAAAAGAGTCATACCAAAACATGAAAATTTTACTAGAGGTCATCAAGTATAATGACTCTCAATGGATAGATTTGTAGTGACTTGAAAGTGGTTGCACTGCTTTTAGGTATGCAGTTAGGCTATACTAAATGTTGCTGCTTTCTCTGTGAATGGGATAGCCGAGCTCGTACATCTCATTACAGTAAATATGAACGGCCCACCAGAAAATCTCTTCAACCAGGTATAGAGAACATTAAGAGTGAACCTCTAGTAGACCATAAAAAGATTACGCTACCGCCCTTGCACATCAAGCTGGGTCTCATGAAAAACTTTGTTAAGGGAGTGGACAAAGATGGTGATACGTCTACGTACTTAAGGCAAAAATTTCCTTACGTAAGGGATACCAAAGCGCAGGAGAGCATCTTTGTAGGCCCACAGATTTGTGAGCTTTTTGGAAACCATACTTTTGATGGAATCATACAAGGTGACGAGAAGCGTGCATGGGAACGTTTTAAGACAGTCTGTTTACAGTTCTTAGGGAAAAATCATGCAATAAATTACAGGGAGATTGTAGATAACATGTTTCATCTTATGAAAAACTTGGTTGCAACATGTCACTGAAAATGAATTTCTTACATAGCCATCTTGACTTCTTCCCCAAAGATTGTGGTGCAGTAGGTGATGAACATTGGGAGCGATTTCATCAAGATATTGCCACATTTTAGAAGAGGTATGCCGGAAAGTGGAGTCCTACTATTTAAGCAGATTACTGCTGGACTGTCATAAGAGATGTTCTCGATTACGTATATAAACGTAAAGTCAAGCGAAAACGGTCATCTTCTGAATTTATCTCTGAACAAAATATGTTATTGTATATACTGTACATATGGACATTTAAGATTTGTAATCCTTTATATACATTTGTGACCAGTTAATTTATGTATTTTCTTTTGTGCTTTACATATTTCTGGTGCAAAGTAGAGTTACAAAGTATTTTTATTCGTGTAATATTGTCTTCATTTTTTCTTAATATTTTACTTTTGTACTTCCATAATGGCACTGACATTCATCAGTGCATAACACACAATATAATTCAAGTTATTATTCATTTAAAATTGGTTATGCTGAATCTTGGGACGTGAATGCATATTTAGTTAGTGAGTTATTTATACAAAAAAGTAGATTATTTTTTTTAAGAAAACTAGAGCTAAATATTGATGAAGATGATGATTTTGTATAAACATAACTATCTCAAAATCATGCAATTTACAAACTTTCACTTCAAATTTGTTGTTCAGTGTCACCAGAAGCCATCAAAATCGACGTGTCATTGTCAAGTACGTGAAAATCGAAACGTGAAAGACTTCTGCTTGATACATGAAGAGTTATGTTACTGTCGCAAGCAACGTGCGACTTAGAACTGTGTGTTACTTAATGTCAGCAATTCTTATTTAGACCAGTGAGAAAAGGAAGTCCGACGCTCATGCTTTCAAAAACTGCAAGTAAATGAAACAAGCATATCGAAGATAACGAGGAACAGAACAGAAAAGACGAGAGTTAAAGATGTCATAGTGACTGTTACGAAATGGTACTGTAGACGGGCGGGTTATACAGTTGGACGAAGTGATGAAGAATCGAATGATGTCTGGGAAGATGACTTTCCTTAGCAACAGACGAAGAATTTGCTGATGAAGATATAGGCCAAACTACGGAATTACACTGCGTGGCTGATGGTTCAGAAAAGAAGATAAAATCGAAATTTAGCTATGAAATGTGTAATAAAACTTGAGGGAAATATTTCTGTAATCATTCACTGCCGTGCATTCACAACCGCGTTACGCAACGAATAATGTATGAGAAGGCAAATAAGCACGAAAGGAAGAGCTACACATTTAGGGCACTTCACGAAAAGAAAATTACGTCGTCTGAAAGGGATAGAACGAGACTAGAAACCATTTACGTGTTGTAATATAATTACACTGCGGAATATTATGAAAATAAGGCGACGACAAGTAATTTGTGAGCATAATGAGAACAGCGAAACATGCACTCCCGGTACAGTTGTCAACTGCTTGGAAGCATGATTAGGAAATGAAGATGTTTGCTGGAAGTACGGGTAACTGCTCAATAAAGAAAGCCGATGGTAAGTGCAAGGGAACAGACGCGACTACTCTTGAGACAATCGTCAAGTATTTGCTCTATCTGTGATGCGTGTTGGCAGATAGCAAACAGAGAAGGAAGAGCCGTAACAGCGAGGGCAGAGCAGCAGAGCGTTCGGCGAACAAGGAACGATACTCTCATTAAAGCGTGTTGGTTCGCAAGCATTAATCTGCACTGCATGTCTCTGTGAGCTGAGCCGCCAGCTCGCGATAAACGCGCAGCGTAAACATTATAATTGCGGAGCTGCGGCAGGTGTAAGCGATTGTCCTTGCCTTGCGGAGAGCACGAGAGCGTATTCCAAGCGTCACTAGCGGAAAGTAAATCTCTGCCATTATTTATCGGTAATCACTTCTTCTGGAACAGGGCATATAACAGAAAGAAGAACGACAAAATCATCTGATCACTTTCCTAGTCGAGTACCACAAACTACAGTTCAGTAATAGGCAGATCTCTAGTGTAGTGTGACCACAAATGTTAAGAGTCCCATAGTGCTCAGAGACATCTAGTGTAGTGAGCGACCAACTCGGAATGTCCTCTCTAATAATGAGAGTCAAGTATAAGTAAACTAACATCGAATAATTATCAGAAATTTCAAAAGGTACAATGAAGCTGATTTTTGCGCCAGGGGCTCTCCGCCACTGTTTGTGTTGTGCCTTTATTCAAAGCAAGTCAAAGGGCGGAAGAAGCAAACGCGTGCTGTGAATGTGGAACATGTGCTTCCCGAACCCCTCCCAGGCCACCCTCAACACGCACGGTTAACCTCACAAGAGAACCCACGCCGTGATCGTTCCTACCCAACCTTCCAGTCACTGGCGATGAAAATGTTTATCATTTGCCGTTGGCGTCTCAACGAGTATGATGAGTTTCAACGGCTTCGACTGTGCACATTATTTAGTGCCTGCCCTGCCATTGCAAAGCGTATACGAGAACTGTACGTGCAACCGGCCCCTATCCTTTTACGCTTCCGTCAGTTTTGCACAGCGAGATACACGGTATAACTTTCAAAATGACAAGCAGAAGCACGTAAAACAATGGTTGGCTGTTGATGGCATATGGTAAATAAAGACACATGTCTGATCCCGAAGGACCAGATTCACGCATTTCATTTGGGAATGTTAGAAATGTATACAGGGTGTTACAAAAAGGTACGGCCAAACTTTCAGGAAACATTCCGCACACACAAAGAAAGCAAATATGTTATGTGGACATGTGTCCGGAAACGCTTACTTTCCATGTTAGACCTCATTTTATTACTTCTCTTCAAATCACATTACTCATTGAATGGAAACACACAGCAACAGAACGTACCAGCGTGACTTCAAACACTTTGTTACAGGAAATGTTCAAAATGTCCTCCGTTAGCGAGGATACATGCATCCACCCTCCGTCGCATGAAATCCCTGATGCGCTGACGCAGCCCTGGAGAATGGCGTATTGTATCACAGCCGTCCACAATACATTTGGTACTGGGGTTCCGTAGACAAGAGCTTTCAAATGCCCCCATAAATGAAAGTCATGAGGGTTGAGGTCAGGAGAGCATGGAGGCCATGGAATTGGTCCGCCTCTACCAATCCATCGGCCACCGAATCTGTTGTTGAAAAGCGTACGAACACTTCGACTGAAATGTGCAGAAGCTCCATCGTGCGTGAACCACATGTTGTGTCGTACTTGTAAAGGCACATGTTCTAGCAGCACAGGTAGAGTACCCCGTATGAAATCATGATAACGTGCTCCGTTGAGCGTAGGTGGAAGAACATGCTGACGAAAATAAAATGGGCACATGTCCACATAACATCTTTTCTTTACTTATGTGTGAGGAATGTTTCCTGAAAGTGTGGCCGTACCTTTTTGTAACACCCTGTATGTGATTTAAATCAATGAAACTACACTCTTATATAGATATGGAGTCTGTTCTTTCGGACCTGCAGCCGTCTAGAACGAAATTAGAATTAAATATTAATACTTGCAGCTGCTGACGTACGTTGATAAATATCAACGGGGACAGGTGAAAATGTGTGACCCGACCGCGACTCGAACCCAGGATCCCCTACTTACATGGCAAACGCCCTACCTATCTGAGCCACCGATGGAACAAGCATAGCGCGACTGCAGGGACTATCTGACACGCGCTTCCCGCGAGGCCCACATTCTCACTTTATATGTCCACACACTACATGTCCCTACCAAACACAACATTACTCGTGGAAGACATTTTTACCAAGTCCCGTAAGAGTTCGGATAATGTGTGTGGACATGTCCGAGAGAACAGATACCGTATCCAAATAAGTGTATAGTTCTGGCAATACCGGCCATGACCTTCTTCTTCTGTGCGGATGCACACATATTACCCGAACTCTTACGGGACTTATTAAGAATGTCTTCCACGAGTAAAGAGTTTGTGGACCTATTAGATCAGAATGTGAGTCTCGCGGAAAGCATGAGCGAGATAGTTCCTGTAGTCGGACTGTCCTCTGTGCCCTCTGTGGTTCAGCTGGATAGAGTGTTTGCCATGTAAACAGGAGATCCCGGGCGGGGCACACATTTTCACCTCTCCCCGTTGATATATATATATATATATATATATATATATATATATATATATATATATATATCAACACCTGTCAGCAGCAGAAGGTATTAATATAATACAGTTCTAATTTCATAATGAAACTACGCTTCTGTTCTGTCGAGTGTATTTTCCCAGATATTATGCAGATTTTTTATCAGGTATTCTGCACAAAATCCCACCAGAGTGACGATAAAAGTGTATATAGTAAACTCATTTTCCATTTCATTAATGCATGCCGACCCATCAGATGCAATTACAGTAGAGACTAACGCTCCCTAAGAACACCGTCTATGTTAGTAAAGAGTATGAGTCGGAAGTAAGAGAGTTTTATAAGAACAGTTGCCTGAAAAGAACAGCGAGTTTCTCACAGTTTATGGGTTAACGATGAACACGGCAAAGTCGAAGTGAACGAAAGTACACTGATGTGCCATACTTTGAAACGAAAGGACCGTACATAGACACAACCGCTGCAGCATAGAACAGAAAGTAAACGAAATAAATTCGCAAAGAGGCTAACAGAAATGACACTTTTCTTCGAAGACAGTAATTACTGAAGTCACCACAATTTATAATGGTCCTCTGTATGTTACAGAAGGCGGGGTACCTTTGTTAATAACGTGAGTGATCACCACTGACAACAATGCATGTTCTGCGATGTGTTCCCGTTGTAACTCCGAGGCTGGTAAGACGTTCTTGTGGTAGGGCGTTTCAGTCCTCCAGCAGGGCGACTGAATACTGGTCACTGGTGCCTGCAGACGTGCTGCTATACGTCTCCCCAATGCATCCCACGTGTGTTCGATAGGATTTACGTCGGGAGGGACGGGAGGCCAGTCTTTTCACCGATTACCCTTTCGTTCCAAGAGTGTCTTCATCTGCACTGTTCGATGTGGTCGCGCATTCTCACCCATACAAATGAAGTCAGTGCTGTATACACCCCTGAAAAGACGCACATGGAAATAGTGTGCAGTGTCATAATAACACTGAGTGGTGACTGTATCTTTTTCAAAGATCTGGAGGTCATTAAACCTATGCAACATTATGCCTCCCCACATCACAACAGCTGGACCACCAAAACGATCATGTTTGACAAAACGCGCTGTCCTGGAAAAGTTGTCTTTCTCTTTGAACAGACGGTGCACCAGCAATGACAGGGAGACTCAAAGGATTTGTTCCAAGACTGAAACCGTATTTCTCGACCGTAGCTTCAATACATTTATTCAAACCTCGTGAGGCTCTAGTGGTGAATACCGTTCCAACAGAACCTAAAAATGCTTTAGGTTCATTCATTAGCATGGTAAATTTCGTTAATTCTAGGGCTCTTAAGACAAGACTCTTCAAACAATTGTGCCATGAATTGGATCTCGATATGACATGTTGGTTCTGGATACTGAGATCCGCTGGTTGTCAAAAGGTAGAGTATTGGAAAATTTTTTTGGTGTTGAGAAAAGAGCTAATAAGTATTGTAAGTAGGCTGTTTAGGTTTTTATGTTGGTAACGCCACATGGCGCTCTGTATGAAAATGACTGACTGTGCTGTGTGCAATCTGTGGCTGGTTGGCATTGTTGGAATATTCGCTATTGTAACGTTGGGCAGTTGGATGTGAACAGCGCCAGCAGTGATGGATGTGGGGAGAAAATGGCAAAGTTTTGAGAGCGGACGATCTGGACGTGTGCCCGTCAGAAAAACGAAATTTGTAAGACGGGATGTCATGAACTGATATATATTTTTTGACTTTTGAACACCATTAAGGTAAATATATTGTTCATTCCCCGTCGAAATCTTTCATTCGTTTACTATGCCTATCAGTAGTTAGTACCTTCAGTAGTTAGAATCTTTTATTTAGCTGGCAGTATTGGCGCACGCTGTATTGCAGTAGTTTGAGTAACGAAGATTTTTGTGAGGTAAGTGATTCATGAAAGGCATAGATTATTGTTAGTCAGGGCCATTCTTTTGTAAGGATTATTGAAAGTCAGATTGCGTTGCGAAAAAAAATAAAAATTAAAAAAGAAATGCGTGTCAGTTTACTGTTGATCAGAAAAAGTAAAGAGAGAAATGTCCAAGTGTGTTCAGTTTTGCTCAGCTGTTTGAAAATCAAATAACGTAGAGGTTTACCAGCACTGTCATTCTTAATTTTTCTAAGGGGATGTTTCAATATACTTAACGTTGAAAAGATAGACTTTGCAGCTCAGTTGAATGACGAGAAGGCTTGAACCAAGGCGACCTAAGAATATGGAAATCTCACATGGAAAACCAACATTTTCAAACGTTTCCTCCTACGTTCGAGGTAGATCCACACGGTGACTTAGCCTACGAACTCGTTTTCGATCGTCTCATGGTTCTTGAGGGTAACATGGCGAAACGTTTTCCATCCGTCACTGTCGACAGGTACGAGTGCGTGCGCAATCCTTATGCTGTGTCAGCGGTATCCACCACCGAGCGTTCTCTGAAGGAAGAAGAGAGACTCGCAGAATTTCAGATAGACCGAACATTCAACTGAAACGTGGTGAATTAGCACTTATAAAGTTTTGTTCGTTAGAGAAGGAAGAGTACCCAGTAATAGCACTGAAAGCAGTTAATACCCTGTTGCATTTTGTCATCGTCTATTTGTGCGAGCTGGGATTTTCGGCACCAACCAGCATAAAAAACGAGTAACGTGAGAGACTTATTTCAGCAGAACAGGAAATGCGTGTGGGTTTGTCTTCAACTCTATTACGAACTGAATTTTTGTGTAAGAAGTGACAGGGTCAAGTATCTCACTGAACTTGTAAGGCCTAAGCCAATAAATAACTTGTACTCAAGTTTAATTTCTGGAATATTGCTATATATTCTGTTGTTATTTTTTTTAGAAAATATATGGCTCAAATGGCTCTGAGCACTATGGGACTCAACTGCTGTGGTCATTAGTCCCCTATAACTTAGAACTACTTAAACCTAACTAACCTAAGGACATCACACACATCCATGCCCGAGGCAGGATTTGAACCTTCGACCGTAGCAGAAAATAAATATTCAGTGAAATTACGTCAGTATTATCAGTGACATAAACCTTCAGAAATACAGCGCCATATTTAGGCAGTAGCATAAGTTGAGGACCACTGATATAAATGATGACTGGTTGATGATACTGTTACCCTTAGTAAAAGTGAAAGTCAACAAGAAGTACAGGATGTGTTGAATAGAATAACGAGTCTACTGAGCAGGGAACGAGGATGGAGAGTGAATCGAAGTAAGATGAAAGTCACAACGAGTAGCAGAAAAGAGATTGATGAGGTGTGTCATTATCGCCTTGAAGGTAACAGCTATCCAATGTCTGAGAATACGTAGAAAAACGAAGTTAAAAACTACGTAGACTAAAAAGATGAATGAGGAGGTTCTCCGCAGAGTCGGCAAGAAAGGAACATATGGAAAACACTGGCAAGAAGAAGGTACAGAATGGAGTATATCTGACACCAGGGAGTAACTTCGATGATACTAGAGGAAGGGGTATATAGGGAAATCTATGGCGAAAGACAGAGATTGGGATGTTGTTGTTGTGGTCTTCAGTCGTAAGACTGGTTTGATGCAGCTCTCCATGCTACTCTATCCTGTGCGAGCCTCTTCATCTTCGAGTAACAACTGTAACCTACTTCCTTCTGAATCTGCTTAGTGTATTCATCTCTTTCTCTATGATTTTTACGACTCCCCCCACCCACCCTTCCCTCCAGTGCTAAACTGGTGATCCCTTGATGCCTCAGAATGTGTACTACCAACCCATCCCTTCTTCTAATCAGATTATGCCACAAATTCCTTTTCTTCCCAATTCTATTCAGTACCTCCTCATTAGTTACGCGATTTACCCATCTAATCTTTAGCACTGTTCTGTTGCACCACATTTCAAAAGCCCCTATTCTCATCTTGTTTAAAATGCTCATCGTCCATATTTCACTTCCATACATGACTGCACTCCATACAAATACCTTCAGAAAAAAATTCCTGATGCTTAAATCTACACTCGATGTTAACAAATTTCTCTTCTTCAGAAACGCTTCTCTTGCCGTTGCCAGTCTATATTTTACATCTTCTCAACTTCGATTACCATCAGTTATTTTGTTGCCCAAATAGCAAAACTGATCTACTATTTAAAGTATGTCATTTCATAACCTAATTTCTCAGCATCGCCTGATTTAATTCCAGTGCATTCCATTATCCACGTTTTGCCTGATGTCCATCTTATATCCTCTTTTCAATACACTGTCCATTCCGTTCAACTGCTCTTCCAGGTCCTTTGCTGTCTCTGACAGAATTACAATGTCATCGGCCAACTCCAAAGTTTTTGGTTCTCCTCAGTGGACTTTAATTCCTGCTCCAGATTTTTCTTTTGTTTCTTTTACTCATTGCTCAATGTATAGATTGAATTTTATCTGGGATACACTACAACCCTGTCTCACTCGCTTCTCAACAACTGCTCCCCTTTCATGCCTCTCGACTCTTATAACTGCCATCTGGTTTCTGTACAAGTTGTAAATAGCCTTTCGCTCTCTGTATTTTACCCCTGACACCTTTAGAGTTTAAAAGAGAGTATTCCAGTAGCATTGTAGAAAGCTTTTTCAAAGTCTACAAACGCTATAAACGTCGGTTTACCGTCACCTATCTCCTAAGATAAGTCGTAGCTTCAGTGTCGCCTCGCGGGTTCCTACATTTTTTTCGGAATCCAGACTGATCTTCGCCGAGGTCGGCTTCTACCAGTTTTTCCACTCTACTGTAAAGAATTCGTGTTAGAGTGGAATACGTTTAGCAAATAATTGAGGGCTTTGGATGCAGTTCGTGACACGATCAATACCAGATTCATCTGTCTGCTCAAACTTAGTGAAGGAAGGCTGATCAATATAATGATGACCGTGGTGGTGGAAACCGGTTACTGAACTGAATAAATAAATTTGCGATCAAGGACTGTTTTGGTTTCCACGTATTCAGAATAGGAGAATGATGATAAACTTAACGTCAAGACTGGCAACCATGAAGTAGACAAAGTTACGGAACTATGTTACCATGGAAACAAAATAACACGCTACGGATGAAGCTAGGAAAACATTAAAGCGGATTAAAACAATTGAAGAGTGGACGCTGGTATTAAACATCGGTATTAATCGCAGGAAGAAATTCTGTGAATGTCAGTATGGAGAACAGCTTTGTACGATAGAGAAACATGGATTGTGCGAAAACCCGGAAAAGACGAGAATCGAAGCGTTTGAAATGTGATAGAATATGACGAAGTTGAAAATTAGGCAGACTAATAAAATAAGGAATGAGGAGGTTCTCCGCAGAGTCGACGAAGAGAGGGGCGTATCTAAATCACTAACAAGAAGAAGGGACAGGATGGAGTACATTTGACATCAGGAAATAACATCCATGGTACTAAGGGCAGCTGTAGAGTGTAAGTACTGTAGGGAAAAACAAAAAAATGGAATAATTTATCAAATAACTGAGGACCTAGAGGGTCGCGTCGAACCAGTTAAAAGACTGATGAAAAATATAATAATAATAAAAATAATTTTGCTCGAGAATGAATAGTCACGCTTAATACTTGTTATAAGTTAAATACTCAGAGAGCTGTAATGAACCGTAACGTTCCGAAGCTTAAATATGACAAACGCAATGTGATACTCAACTTTGGCGTAGCCCATTAGCGAGCGGGCTATTTTGGTAATGAACAAAAACAAATTATTTCAGTGGGTTCCATATTTTTCAAGGTATGACATCACAAATTTGAAGGTGTTTTCCGGATGAGAAAATTTTATGAGTTTCATAACAGTCAATGTAACTGTGGCCCTAATTAAAATTAAGAACAGATTTTTTGTGTGCTTGTAGGAATATGGAGGGATGTGCAGTATATGTGAATTTCCAGTTTGCCATTTGTTTGTGATGAGATACAGACTTTAGAATGATTTTGTACAGCCACAGACAGCAGAGTAGTCGCGCCAGAAGCCTGACTTTGGAAATGAAACGTCAGATGCCAACTACTTTAAGGAGACTGCATACACAGTGCAGACGCAGTTTCTAGGAGTTCACCAGTATTCTTGTCACAGCCCACCACGAATTCCTCTCCTGTGCCAACTTGTTAATCTCAGAGTAGCTTTTTCATCAAATAGCCACAAGTATTTGTTGTACATATTTTAATCTCTGTCTTCCTCTACAGTTTTTACCATCTACAGCTCCCTCCACTACCATGGAAGTTATTTATTAACGTCTTAACAAATGTCGTATCATCCTGTCTCTCCTTCTAGTTAATATTTCCTATATTTTGCTTTCTTCGCCGATTCTGCAGAGGACCTCCTCATTACTTACCTTATTAGTCGACTTAGTTTCCAATACTCTTCTATATAGCACTATATCTCAAACGGTTCGATTCTCTTCCGTTCCGGTTGTCCCACAGTTCATGTTTCGCTACCTAACAATGCTTTTTATATCATCCTTGCTCTGTACATCACGTGTTATTCTGCTTGCAAAGTAGAAGAATTTCCTGAATTTCGTGTACTTCGTGGTCCCCAATTTTGACGTTAATTTTATCACTAGTACCATATCTTGTACTCCTCATCACTTTCGTCTTTCTTCGGACAACTTTTAGTTCATATTCTGTACTCATTAGACTGCTGATTCCATTGAACGCGTCCTGTAACAGTTCTTCAGTTTCATCGAGGATAGCAATGTTATCAGCAGATCTTATCACTGATATCCCATGACCCACAATCTTAATCCCACTCTTGAACCTTTCTTTTATTTCCGTCACTGATTCTCCGATGCACGGACTGAACAGCAGCGCAATAGACTACTTCACCGTCTTACAATCTTCTAATTTCGAGCACTCCGTTGTTGGTTTTCCATTCTTATTTTTTCAAATGGTTCAAATGGCTCTGAACACTATGGGACTTAACATCTGAGGTCATCAATCCCCTAGAACTTAGAACTATTTAAACCTAACTAACCTAAGGACATCACACATATCCATGTCCGAGGCAGGATTCGAACCTGCGGTCGCGCGGTTCCAGACTGTAGCGCCTAGAACCGCTCGGCCACTTTGGCCGGCTTTATTTTTTCCTCTCGAGCCTTGTACATATAGTAACTTATATTATCTGCCTTCCCCTATAGGTTACTCGTATTTTTCTCAGAATTTCTAACAGCTTACACCAGACATGGACAACTTTTGATGAGCCGAGGGCATGATTCTCGCGGGCTGCCTCATCCTACCGCATACAGTGAAAACTACTAGTACAGCGTCCGTGCCGTTAATGTTTACGGGGCAAAGCACCAATATGAATCGCACCCTTTTCCTGGCATGCCACACCAACAAGTTATGCCTGAAAACACTTGTTTTTGAGAGTATGTTCATTTTGCGTTCACCCGGAATTTCTTCCGCAGGCCGGATTGAAACCAATCGCAGGGCACATGCGGTACGCGGTCCGCTAGTTGCACACCTGTACCTTAAGCCATTCTACATTGTCAAAAGCTTTTTCCTGGTCGACAGATCCCATGAACGAGTCTTGATTTTTTTGAAGTCTTGCTTACATTACCAACGTCAGAACCGTCTCTCTAGTGCTCTCAGCTTTTCGAAGGTCGAATGTTCGTCATCTAATAAATCTTCACTTTCCATGCAAGACGCAACAGAAGAAGAAAAAGAACTTTTGATATCTAGCAAGTAAGTTAATGTAAAATGTTCGGTACAAGGTGTATCTTGCCGGCAGATTGTTCCACTCGACGACAGCTTTGGTTCAAGTGGCTCTGAGCACTATGGGACTTAACATCTGTGGTCATGAGTCCCTTGAACTTAGAACTACTTTAACCTGCCTAACCTAAGGACATCACACACATCCATGCCCGAGGCAGGATTCGAACCTGCGACGCGGTTCCAGACTGAAGCGCCTAGAAAAGCACAGACACACCGACCGGTGACGACGAGAGCTTTGTTCAAAAAGTGGACTATAGTGTTACTAAACAATAACATGAAAATCTGGAAGAAGCTGTTGCTGAAACTGTACGTCCAGAGCGCCGTAGGAAGAATGAGGAGGGTTATGGCCCCACGTCCAGTCATGACAGGTTCATTAGAGACGGAGCACAAGTGCGGGTGTGGTAAGACTAAGAAAGTGCCCTTCCCGAAGGAACCATTCCCGCCCTTGGTCCCATGGTATTTAAGGAAACCACGAAGAGCTTCAGTCTGGATGGGAGCAGAAGGATTTGAAGCTAGAACCCAGCTGCTTGACTCGGCTGGAATATAAACTTTGATTGCGGAAAAGTGGAAATCGGCAACCTGAAATTATCTGACAACAGTTAAGTGGACATGTAGAGCACGGAACGAAAAGCTCCCAGAGGAAATGGGAAACCCTTTCGAGACGGAGAGACAGATCAATACAATATCTGCTAATGCTTTTATGAATAATTAACCTAGCAATGGAAGAGCAGTAAAGGAGAGACAGTAGAGGCAGACAAAAATTGGAATGGGTAAAACAGATTACGGAGAAAGTACCGTGTGTTCTATATATTTCCAGGGTAAGATGAAATCGAAGGAGCATGGCATTATGGCGACCATCGACCATTAGTAAAACACTATCGTTCATCTTTGATGTTGTGATAAATTTTGCTCTACTCTATTTGTCCTTGCGTGTCTGTGCCGTTACGAGTTGTTCAGTTGTACTGTGCTTCCACGTTTCACTAGAGTTTTTGATAATGAGTCGCTTGTTGGTGATTTCCATCCTCTACCATATTCTCCTTAGGACTGGAATTACCATAGAATTAAATAAACCGAAAGGCTATGGTTTGTCTAAAAAATAACAAAACATGTTGAGTGACCCACAGAAAAACATGGCACATAGGCATGAAAGGTGAAAGTTTTTATTTGAATGGCAACGATAAGTGAAGCTTAAAATATGCAAGTTGTGTAAGGCGTTTCACATTCTAAAGCTTTCTGTTTTTACCATCAGTATCGTTAAGTATCATTGGACGAAACAACTTTTTGATTGCTGGAAAGTGTATTTGGTGCCAGAGAATCCCTACGTTCGCACATTCAGAATGTATCCCACTGACAAAATCTCGTGTGGGTTAATGCTGAAGAATTACAAACACGAAGGTTGTACGACAAGTTGTTCATGAAATACACTGCGAATAATGTTTTGCTTCTTTAACCTGAAATAAATTGTCCACTATGACGACAGTTAAAAGGGAGTGTGAGTATTCTGTAGATGCTTATTTACAATAAAAACTTTCACATGTGATACAGACAGAAGTATGGAAATCTTGATTTAAATTAAGCGATATGTTGCGTTAAGATCTCCGTGAAATGATCAGCTGCGTATTGTTTACAAAAATCGCTGCAAATGACATCAGCATTACGCAAGGTGGTACCCTGAAAAGGCTGAAATAATTCAACATAAGAGGATTTCAGACAAATTTGAGGCAAAAAACTAAAACTGGCACAGAAACATCTAATAGTCGTTAATTGTCCAAAGCCATCTGGCAGTTTTCTTATCACAAAAACTTCCAGTTTCGAGCCAGAGTTGGTCTAGTCTGATCAACATAAGAAATTACGATGTTATGTGCTCGGTGAATTCTCACCGTCTGCAATTGACAATTCCCACAAACCGTTAGCTTAAACGAGCTTCTAAAATAGAAATTAACGGTTGATGGCCGTTGAACAGTTACAAAAAGAATGACTTAAGAATATGCGGTAATACTGCACGTTTTCGTAGATAACAGGGAAATTACAGAGACTTATTGATTAGATATAAAAACTTCCTGTATAGAAACCATTTGACTATTATCTTATGCGAAACGAAATTTTCGGATTTATTCGTGATACAGAGAAAAAAGGAAACAATATGTTACATTACATCTGCGGCACAATGTTTGCTTTTGCCGAATATAGGGAGGGAAGAAATCTAATGAAGATTTCATACTAGACAGCGATTCTTTCAAAATTACCAGCTTTTGCTAATTATTTTATGTGCAGCATCTATATTCAACCTTATACATGGGGTGAACCTAGATGTCATTTCCACAACCATTTTGAGGCTGAAGCTCTTCTGGCGGTGTTTACTTACAAATAGGTTTGTTTTTGGAGAGGGCCCGCCTTGAACAAAACACAATCAGTATTTTTATTCCCCAGACATGTTTCACTGATGTTTCAGCACTATCAGTGGGTTTTTCGTTATCTTCCTGCGGTGGATTTCCTGGGTTTTGGTGCTATTTAATGCAGTTTTTTTCACAGCTAATCATTTTTGCTGGTTTCCCCATTCTCTTTACTGTGAAGGCCTGCACTAAGTTACTTACTAGTTTCTATTATCTCCTAAAACAAATCTATGTTATATCAATATCACAAGACAGCCAGCACATACTGCATATGTGCGACCCTTATTGACTTTTGTGTCAACGGATAAAATGATAAAGATGCACCGGACCACGTATAACACCGATAAGCAAATTCTAAAATGATACCAACTTCAACTGTGTTGCAGCAACCAGACATTTCTGAGATACAAGCACGCTTGTGCCTAACAACCAACAAAGCGGCAGAACATACTTATCTGATCGTGTGCTCGTCATGCGAGAACAGATGAGAATGCATTTAGTTCCAGTATTCACGTGCAGGTCTGGTGTAATTACGGAAAGCACCACACTGCGGCAAGACAGGCTCAAAGAGAGCCCTTCTTGGTCACTGCCGTGCGTTTGTACAACCAAGCAGGCTAGGCAAAGTGAGGGAGGGAACAACCCTTCTGGAGCTGAGGGGGGACACATTTGTTCGTGCAATTACTCTTTCAGAATTCATATATTTATGTATCTTTATATACCTGCCTGTTATGAGACTAACGTTGGTAAAACTCCAACTTCATGGTACAAAACTGTTAAAATACATACCGTGGTAGCAAATCTGATATCTCTAATCATATCGGCGGCTATAACAAAGCAGTGACAAAGGCTATGGAATTTATTTTGTACTTCTGTACCCACTTACTGAGACAATTCACAGATAGCATGGAGTTACATTGCTTGTAATATTCCTTCTCTTTTTTTTATGAGAAAGATACATCTGGTTCTGAAGCGAACGCTATTTCTATTTAAACCGTACTGATTGACAAGTACTCCATTGTGATTTATTACGATGTCCAGCCAATCAAACACCGTACTTCTGTCCACGTTTCAGAACAAGTATTGTGGAAAATTCTCCCTTACGAATGTACTATCCAGTACTTTTTGAGATTTACCATAGTAACATTTATTCATTTATTCTTCTATAAATATACTTATTTGAAAACTTAAGAATTAAGTTGATGTATTTTCAAATATGACTCTGATCTCATAATTTAAGCACCCAGTTCACAAAATTCAGCTTAAACATGTAGGCTGCCTGCTTTGGTTCGTCTTTCACCGAAAATTTAGCTTTATGAAATTACTCGCAGTATTACTACAAAAAGCACTAATTCTATAAAACATAAAGGAAATGTGTATTTGTGACGAGTGAGGTTAACGGAGCGAAAGAAATATCCATCTTTGAGGATGTCGGGTACTGGTGCAGTGGAAACCGTAGAGAAGAATTTAATCAAGTGTTGAAAGACAGTAGCAGAATCGGAGACTCGTGCCTACGAACAATATTTAGCGTAACTGTGTCTACATTGTCGAGGCTCGGACTCAAGTAAATAATTTCATTGTTGCTACAGTCAGGAGGGCATGGAATAAGATTTGAAGGTTCAAATGGCTCTGAGCACTATGGGACTCAACTGTTGTGGTCATAAGTCCCCTAGAACTTAGAACTACTTAAACCTAACTAACCTAAGGACATCACACACATCCATGCCCGAGGCAGGATTCGAACCTGCGACCGTAGCAGTCGCACGGTTCCGGACTGCGCGCCTAGAACCGCGAGACCACCGCGGCCGGCCAAGATTTGAAGGAAGCATTGATGTACACAGGTAATGTTTAGCTTCACTGATAAAAATAATGTATGTTATAATTAAATAAATTTAAGAAAAAAGTCACTGCAAGACGAATTTTCACCTGTAGACTTTTGTGGTCTTATCAGATAGCAATCAAAAACTAACGATGAATGAATTCGTGTTCTCAGACAGATTTCTGCAACATTTTTAACGCCACAGTCGATTTCTTTTCTAGCCTAAAAGATTTTAGAAGCATATCATCTTATGCCTTCAGCTTTACACGTCTAACTTTATTTCTTAACTCGTTTCACATATTACAAACATCATCACTGGAGAGAAAGCTGTGATGATGCTTGTAATATGTGAAGCCGGTTGAGAAATAAAATTACACATATTCCTGAAGACCCATAATGTTTTCTTCAAATATCTGACGGCTGTAAGCAGTTACCTTTATAAAGGTCTTTAAACAATTTTACAAGTTAAATACATTTAAGCTGCCATACAGAAAATCAAATTCATCGAAGGTGAAAATCATGATAGGAAAGTCTCTCTGTCAACATCCGATTATTAACTCAAATAAAATTTTTGTCGAGTCGTTCTCCACATTACCTCTATTATGTGCCAAAATCGCTTCAAATATTTGTTTTCTGAAGAATAGAAAAGAAGAAATTTATAGTTAAGCGATATTAATACATATGTTTAAGATACGAGAGAGTATTTAGTATACCGTTTTGTCTGTATCCCACTTCATAATCCGCGGCGATTTCTTTCAAAATTAATAGCGATTGCTGCTGCAAAAATGTGACGCACCAACTTCAGAATAATTTACACAATTGGGCCAAATAATAACGTACGATTCATGCGGCGAGCACAACCTTCATACAAAGGAGACCGAAGACAATCCGGAATCGACATACATTCCTGAGCTCTGTAGACTGAGATTTTAATCCAGTTCGCGTAAACAAACTGTTCCAATACGTTAGTGCAAGATAACAGAAGCTTAATTGTTTTGAAATCAAAATAAGAGCGATCCATCGTTTTTAAAATCTGGCGATAATGATCCCAAGGAAGAGCGTTATTTGTTACCTCGTGCTCATCAGAAAACATCTCTGGTACTTCTGACATGATCCCCCTCAAGCATGTAAACCCCGAAGGAAATAATGCCTAAGTCATTTAACGAACTTTCTGATTTAAAATGATTTAATAAGACTTAGTAGTTACTATCCCTTTAGGGCTTTAGTTGTGACCGTAAGGCACACTGAACTGGATATACGCTCTTTAAGCCAGTACAGAGCATCCACTACGCTTTACAGTTGGGTAGCGTTAGTCTGGATTATACACTTACTCTACGTAGTCAATATGTAAACAGGACTTTTGATAAGGCGCGTGCGGTAAATTAGACTCATGGGCGACATTACAGGATAACAGTGTTCGGTAGCGCGAATTTAGTCTAAATTGCCCTGGCTCAAGGGATATTTGATACTTCACATTTTACCTGTTCAGTTCGTGTCACGAAATCTTCGTTGATACCGATTTCACTAGATGGATGTTAAATTCAGTTGCCGCTTTCGTGACTCTGAATTAGTTACAGGTGACAACATATTTAATGATATCGTGTTTTTATCAGTAAGCTTACCTTTTCCTACACTATTTTGGATAACAATCAAGTTCTTTGCTTTGGCTTCGTTGTACGCTGTCGTGTCACTGGCTGTAGTACCTCTGCGTGCTCGTGGTGCATTTGCAACTTTTAGCACACGTGCGCTAATTACTTAGGCGCCGACAGTCTATCCCGTTTTGAAGTCTGCAAAATCCAACGTGATGTACGACTAACACCACACCACACCGTCAATATTACACTAAGGTGGTGTTTGGTCCGCAAGCCGTACATAAACCCCAACCTCATTCTAGAGCACAAGCGCGCTGTTTTGTGTTAGCGCGAATAAGCGTGTGTGTGTGTGTGTGTGTGTGTGTGTGTGTGTGTGTGTGTGTGTCCATTCCTGTGATAAGCGAGCGATTGTATAAAAATTGCTGCCATCATCCAAGTGGTATTAGCATTTGTTCTGACTTTCATATTGGAGGAAACAGACTGAGGCCCCTATCTCATTGTAATTTAGATACCTTGTCCTTCCACAAATAACTAAAATCAAAGTTAACATGATTCTTCAGGAACGCTTGATCAGTATTTTCAACGATCGTCATGAGAAAGTTGCTGCAGACGAAGGGCTAAATGCAATCACAATAGAATTACTAAATTTTCTTGCATACTAAACTTGATAAAATTTGGATGTAGTCTGTGCCATTTATTTGGGGAATACAGACAAGTAATACGAAGTTCCCTTCTTTCCAGCCGAGTGAGTTAGTGAAAATTGTGCGACGTCTCGACTAGTGTTACTGATGTTATCTTCAGTCCGAGACACTCATTAAAAGTTGCACAGGTTAGACAAAAATCAGGGACTCTTTATGATTTCAGAAATCATACGGTTAATTTGTTTCCTACTAATGTAAAATGCGAAACAAAAAGCGACATCAAATGCAGTGGTTCACACAACGTACAGCATTCCAGTTATACACTGTTTTCCAGGACCCACAGTACCATCTGTTAATGACCACGCGTCTGTAGAGATATCAGTGCCCTTTCTGGCATGAGGCAATGTCTGACCATCACGAGTTTTGGCCAACTTACATAGTGTTCAAAGTTCAGTACCTTCCGGTGAAAATAGGATACGTATAATTTCAGAGAAGGGTACGACACGTATACATCAATCAATCAGGATTACTAAAAAAGAAGTTGCCCCATTTTAGTTTAGTACTGATGACACAATTACCCACAGCGACAGCCTCTACTGTCAGGTAATGTTCTACATGTAATAGAGTATGGCCATTAAGTAGAGCATTGCAAAACAATGATAGAACAAGGCAAATAAGTGTGTGGAACAATTTATGCAGTCGTGTTTCATTGTGGATGCAGTACTGGGAAGTTACCTCTCACAAAACGTTACGCATTAAACCGATTCAATTGATTAGATTCTAAGTTTTAAACCAACGGAACAGGTCATACCCAGTTCAAAGACAGAACCAAATGACTCATTTCAGTTACAGTAAAATAAACAATCCTTTAAATATGTCGTAGTTCTAAATAAGATATGTGCATAACTATTGTTTACATTTTTGGCAAGTGCCTTTATGTTTTTGCTACATACTTATTGTTTCAGAACCAACGTCCGTCCACCAAGAAAACAATTTACGATTAAGAACTTTTAGTTTCATTTTTATTGTGATTTTTAAACGGCTTTCCGTCAACAGCACTGAAGCTAGCTTCTGCCGTTATAGTAAGCGCGCAACGTCCGCGATCACAAACGCACGGCTTCAACACTGTCGCTAGATAATTCGGCTCTTTTCATGTACTTGACAATATGATATTAAACAAATCGCAAACGTGGTTGAATAACTAGTTGGTCATCATGCTTTCAAGTCTGTTCCAGCCTCTCGTATAAATGCTGAAACGTCAACAGGCAATAGAAGGGTTTGTACGTTTTTGGCCATTTCTATATCGGCTTCTGCAGTGATTCTGTGGTATTGCAGTCTCAGTTTGCACTTCCATTTCATCCGCTGTCACCTCCGATAGCCGTTAATCCAGAGCCAATAAAGGGGCGAGAGCTGTTGAAAACCTCGTCTCTCCACAAGTCCACAGGCGTCACAATTCGGCATTCCATCCCTTCCCCATACCTCCCCACCCCTCCCCCCCTCAAATACAACTTCGTGTGACCCCCTCACTTTTAAAGTCACACAGACGCCTACGATTTTAATAATAATAACAGTAAAATGTAAAAAATAACCTTATGACAGTAGTAACAATTTGTTTACGTCGATCCTTGGTACATCGCTTTAGTATGAAGAAACTGCAGCACAGAAAATACAGCGTTGACAAATCGCTTAGGCCTATTTCCGAAAATTTGTCATGTGCATGTACCAAGCAATTAATCTGAGAACCATAATAGCGACAAACCCTCACAACTTTGTCAAAGCTGTAATTTACTTTCCCTCACTCAAATTCCCGTGGTTTTCCAGTTACATCTGTGGATACAGATTGCCGAATTTGTTGTTGCGGAAAGGCACGTTCATCTTTTCAATGGACCGATTTACCTGTATGGAATGCTACCGGTGATGTTGCCAAGTTTTTATTCTGTTTGGCATCTTCAGTATTAATCATCGTTTGATGGTTATAACTACATTTTCTGCCTTAGCTGTGCACAGTATTAAAATTATGCACTTTCTTACTAAGCTTTTTGTGTCTAAATATACCAAATTGTATAAATTTTGTCTTTGTAAATTAATAAATTTCAGAATAAAATAAAGTCATCAGTTGAAAACATATTTTTATTTCGCTATACTGGTCTCGACAAATCAGTTTGTCATCTTCAGAAGCCTATAAAATTAAAAATATTTTCAATCTTTAGACCTTGGCTGCACGTTTATGTAAAGTACAAAAAGTATATTGCATAAAGTTAATTCGTATTGGTTTAGCAGATGTCAGTATCTTGTTCGCAGAAGCGGAACTTCACGATATGTCCAAAAATATAATTTGTTGAAACCGGTAAAGCGAAATGAAAAATATATTTGCTGCTGATGACTGAATTTTATACAGTTGCTAAAAGTTACAGCCACGAATAAAATAGGAAAACTTCATAACGAACGATTAAAACTCGTGGACGAGACCACAGTTGAAGAGGAACTGTGAGCAACCGTTTCACTATAAGGAAGGAATTTTAAATTCAGCGGCCTGTGGAAACTTAAGGTGTAGCACGTGCTGAGCTCGAAAGGAACAAGAGGGGATATTTAGGTGCGTCCTCGTTGCACGGAAAGGACTTCGGGGCAGCCAAGTAAAGTTGAACAATCTAAGTCTCACAAGAATATGCCTCCTCTCCTGCCAAGTCCAGCTAACGCGTATTTATTCAAAGCATTGTTAAAGGTGTGAAGTTGTCAGAAGAGATATGGAAGGTACTATAGAGGCCTATCGTTAACTTTTTCTTTTGACTGATACGTGGTTCAAATGAACACAGTTCCAAATTCCGTAAAGGCTAGCGTAGAATTTAACGTTCACCACTGCTCGGCATTCAGAATCGTAGTCGGAGCTCGTGTTGGTTGTCTGACAATAACTGCAACTGAAGGACGGCTACACGTATTCTGACATCAGTTATGGGCTTTTACATCGCTGTCATTGTACTACTGTGAACAGCTTGTCGTGTGTCTACAAGCACAGTCGATATATATCTGCGCGTACGTAACACAAGGGTGAGACATTAGCAAAGGCGACTTTATAGCTGTAAAACTTTCTTCCCGTGAACCGTATTTTCAAGCTAAATAGGTTCAGAACGGGCTCACAACTCGATGAACTGGGTCGTTCACACCAAGATATAGGGTTAAAATGTCTCTACGGTTTCGCCAAACTATCCCAAACAAAAACTGTTGTATTAATAAAAGACAGAAATTCGTCATAGAGGTCGGTTGTCATGATGTGTATGTGGATAAATAAAGTGCGATCCAGATCAAATGTAGAAACTATCGCCCACGTGCTTTACGTTCAAAATAGCCACTGTTAAAGCTCAGTGGCAGATGGCGTGTTAGCGAATGTCCTTGACAGGACGTTGGATCATGGCAGAAAAAGATACGTTATAGAACAGTCTTGTAAAATGCAAAAATTCTTGTTGTCAGAAAAACAAGAAAAAGTAACTAAGGGGCACTAAAGATGTTGTCCGCATCATAAGACAATTACAAACAGCGTCACGTAAGTAACTGATTATTTAATTCAGGTGTGTCTTGTTTCTGGCGTGACAATCTATGGTAACGGTCAAAGAGCAGTTCGTATGATGGTAGGAGAGACGGGAAGTGAACTGTGACGTTATTAAATATTTTCAGCAGCCAGTGAATTTCACACCAGTCCAGCTCGTAACTTAAATTTACATCACCGATCATAGTGAATAAAATTGATCATATCTAGGAATCTGAACATATTTGAGCACACTACGTTTTCCTTAAGATGGGACTTCTCAGAACGGTGGGAAATTTATCCCAAATTCTCCGTAGGACCGTTTCCGCTCCAAGGTGTGCAACACAGAATTAAAAACGAGATACAGACTCAACGAGTATGTAATACATTACTCTTTCAGTACAAAAGATAGCTATGAAAAATGCAAGCCGCCATGACGTCCGGCTTTAGCGTTTCGTAAGCTCCTGATTACGTTTTTCAAACCACAGCGTGGTGACTGAAGCAGGTAAACTACTTTCTGTCTCTGCTCCTTCTAGAAAATATTCTAAAGAACGACACTCTGATATTATCAAAATATTTCGCTTTCTTATTACAGTTTCCTGAAAAAAAAAAAACAGTGTGTAACTCATTTCAAATTTCTATCGTTATTTTGACAGATGCTACGATTTATAAATATCATATTCGAACGGCAACTTTTAGATGGAGATATACATTTATTTTTAAAACTCTAAGGGATCTAATACACAAGTTTTTAGGGCAAAAAGAATCGAAGATGTTGCTTAAGTTAAGGAAATTCACCTTTTGCGTCAAGCATACGACACCGTGTTTCCGTCCGGTATTTCATGCTACGGAATGAAACAACCGTCGAAACGCGCATCCAGAGTCAGCTGATGCATGCAGCATTTCTTATAATAACATCCGGTCCCTGTGTTGATATATGACCTAAGTAGAGTTCCAGACGACACTGAATGCACAAACCAATTACGCCCGTCAGATTTTATCTTTCTGCGAGAGTGTCAACGTATCTCACTCTGTACATTACCACCAGACGTTTGGACTGTAATTGTCGCTTATAATTATCACTTGTACCAGGCGTTAAAACAGAAGTCAGAACAATGGGATTTCCTGTATAATGCATGTCCGAGCAAGTTCATTACCGGTGCATTGTGTCTTTCCGCAATAATACTGTCATAAAATAACCAAAGCCGAGCTACAGTTGACGATGGTTTTAGTTGAGCGCGTAACAGCAAAAATACTTCCAACAGCTCATTTTAACTTCAAAACAAGAAACCAATACCGACCCGCTATGGCACAGGCTGTGTTAAAACGTGAATTATTTGAAGACCAATTTATTCATTAAAATTTTAACTAGTAAGGAGTGTGCAGAATTTATTCAAATCTTCAATTAACTTTTGCTTCTGTTTCGTGCCAGTGATACGAACTTTTGACTAGAAATCATCCAGTGCTGTTTAGCCACAGAAATGTTTCGAACATTAGCAAACACGTAACCTGTAAACGAGACCTACGAACAGCTTCACAAACAATTAATCATGATTTACAGGCATTTAGTCATTCTGTGTCTCTGGTTTAACATTCGAGAAATTCTACGTCATGAAAAGTGCATTGTGCAAATCGGGAAGAGAGAATCAGCTGAATAACTGAGATGAACACGCAACTTCTGTCACTTTTCAACTGTATTCTGAGAGGAGGGTATGGCAACGTATTCCAAATGAAAACAAACGAAAAGATAAAAACTCATTCGCGTAGGAGCTATTTCTAAGGGCTGCTCTGGAAGAGTTCCAAGATAAAATCGTTGGTTGCTCTGGTATTGTGAAAACGTAACTACGGTCCCTTAAGTGTGATAAAGCACGCTGGTTATAAATTTTGGTGTGAAAATAATATTGTGCTGCACAAGCTACCGAAGCGGTCTCATCAATACAAGCACAGCCAAACCATGCACTACCTACGACATGCTCCGCTGTGAATACAAATAGAAGTGACGGGATACTTCGGCAAAACAATCCTACCCATTCTCGGTAAATAAAAAAAGGAGGGATGAGAGAAAAATAAGCTAGCGCAGAAATCTACAAAACAGAAAAAAAGCAGGCATACAAGATTGCAGGCAGAATGGATGTAGCTTTCGTACCTACCACCACTGCATGCCGCGCGGTCAACGTACGCACTCCGAGGTCACAACAACAACGGCGCTGACGACGACGACGTCGACCGCATCGTGACTCAGCAAGCCACAGACGCGCGCGCCGACGTCAGGGCAGCTGTCGCGGCCTGCACTTCCCCCGCCCTTTTTTGTGTGACTTCTTTATTGCGAGACAGCCAGTCGGCGGTGCGTGGCTCAATCTCTGACCTGTCCCTACGTTACGGGATCAGTTTTACAATTGTGCCACAACTGTCCTTCTGGGGAGGAATGGAAATAAGAAGAAGAAGATGATGATTAAAAAAAAAAACAGGGGTGTAACGAAGAAGGAAGGACGGGGTCCCGCCACACCTTGGCGTGCCGTTGCCTCGGTAACCTAACGCAGCGTCCCGGTAATAAATCCGCTCATTTAAGGAAGAAGTGGGGGGATAATTGTAGTAGTAGTAGTAGTGGTAGTAATTAGCCGGCACGGAATGTAAAAACGAGCGAAAAAGGCAGGCTGCCGGCGGCCGCCTCTGCGGGTATTTGACACTCGTGTCACTGAGAGCAGCCGCGACTCCCCTCCCCTCCCACACGGCGGCAGTTTCCCCCTCTCTGCCTCCTCCTTCTTCTTCTTCCGGCGCGCCGATCCCGCCCGCCGTTCCTGCCGGCCCGCACGTCGCGCTGCGGCAAGTTTTTCCCGCAGTCTGCCACGGCGGCCGCCGGCCGGTCCCGGGATACTGTGACGGAAGTGGTGGGGCGGAAAGGGGTTGCCGGCAGGAATGACGGGAGGGAAGTAGAGGGAGAAAGAAAGGCGCGGGACACGCCCACGGCGGCCAATGGCAGCGCGCGCCGGGGCGGGGCCGCGCCGCTATTGGCCCGCGCAGCGCGCCTGCTCCGCGCCCGAGCGACAAGATGGATAGCTGACTATCGCCGCTAACTCACTAGCGCGCTGGCGGTGGCCGTGAGAACATCGCAGCGGGCTGCCACTGCGGAGGCGGCAGCAACACGCCGACATCTGTGAGTGACGTTCGCGGCGGCGCCGTGACGAATTCTCAAAACAGAGACAGGAGTTCGGCTGCTTGAACGCAACGCATACCTCCTCGTCCTTGTCGCAGATAATTTTATGCCGTCCGTGTAGCACTTCGACTGTTAATGATTTAAGTTAAAACTGTCAGTTACTCCTACTTTCCTCCACGACGCGTCTCGATGGCCAACACAATCACTTCGTGTCGATGAGTGACCTTACACCACACTGTCTTCGATACTGCCAGTGCGTCTATCTTAACCCTCATTTTGCTAAAAATAAGTTATATGTATCAATTGTTACTAAAAAATCGCGCAGAAATCGTAGGCTATAAACAACAATATTATAAAGCAGCTACTTACAAGATATTCCGGCCAGTAGAACACTGAGGGTAGATACAAATACACATTTGCATCACTAGAATAACAAACAAACACGAAATAAAAACAAATGTAATTCAGAGACCGTATTGTTGCCTCATAAGTCAAAGAGCTTCACTAGCTAACATTGCGAATCAACGATACTATTACATGTATAGCCTATATATGTGCGTACGTTTCAAAAACCTTTTCACGGTCTGTAACTGTCAGACTTGATTGTTTAATTTCTCATAGCATGTTACGTAGTTTGATTCTCTATTCGTGTTCACGGGTTCGATTCCCGGCGGGGTCAGGGATTTTCTCTGCCTCGTGATGGCTGGGTGTTGTGTGATGTCCTTAGGTTAGTTAGGTTTAAGTAGTTCTAAGTTCTAGGTGACTGATGACCATAGATATTAAGTCCCATAGTGCTCAGAGCCATTTGAACCATTTCTATTCGTAGATTATCGTTGTGGGGACAAATAGACCTCCCCATGAAGCACACAATTTAATCTTTTTGATATGGAAGCTTCGTGGATCCAGTTTAAATCAACATAAACTGAAAGAAGAAACAAGTTGCATCTAGTTGCTTGGTAACAGTGTTACTTATTATTCCTTTCCATTTTCTGAGACGTGTTTGCTCGTCTTACGGTTGCTTAATTTGGCCAACTTCAGACGGTTATGCGTTTTATGGTGTAGAAATTTAACTGCTGCAGAGGCATGAGAAGTCAGCGCCGTGTGCTGGTTACTTTTATGACGTATATGTATGATACTGTTACCGATAATTTACCCGTCGCTTGAAATGATTACATTGCATAAATAAGATTCTTTCAAGAGAACACATTTGGATATGTGACCGTATTGTAATTTAAATCGCCTCACGCCGTGAAACCCTACAGTCGTATACGGTACTGGGGGCGGCATTTGACACTGAATGCGTGATGTAGACATCAACGTTAACATGTTCATCCATACTAAAGCTAAGCAGTTTAATTTAGTTCTTTTAGTGGGCAATAGAAGATACGTCTTCAAGTGTAACAAAGAAGAGTTTCCTTCACGAGCAATCTAAAAGTATCAAGTTGTTCGTACTAGTTTAGGTACTTACTTCTCCAATATATAGCGAGCAAGATACATATAGGCACTAAACAACTCGTTTGCTCAAACATACAATGCATTTTTTCCGTCTGCTATACGCTATATGCCACTGTATCAGATGTTGAGAATTACAAGTAGGGAACATATGCTTTGAATACAATAATTGAGGTTATGTAATTCCTGTGACGAATTAGTGTTTCAAATACAGGTAATTATATAATTTTGCACTCCACTGCTTTCTTCTAATATGTTGGCACTCGTAGAATTTATTTTCTTCGTTCTGAGACAAACTTAACTGTCATTTATGTTAGGCCCTACGTCTCTTCTGCAGAAAAATGCCTCCATTTAAAAAGCAATACATTTGCAGCAAAGACAAGTAAACTAATTTAGTAGTAGAAAGCATTCGTAAGAGGAGAATGTGGAACATGGTGATCACAGGCGCAGATGGATGTTGCGTCGTACTTGCACGTTAATTTTAGTCATAAATGGTCCCTCTGCGAATCTGGTTGATCTAGTAAGGTTAAGGCACTGTTTTTTCGAGGCTCAAGCCCCCGTCATCCTGTTGGGATTTACAATGCTCCTCATTTCCCTGAAGACGAATTTGGGATGGATCATTTGAGAAAAAAATAACAACCGAAAAACCGCAGCCAATTTCATTTCCCATCTCTTTCCTATCCGATCTTGCACTCAGTGGTGAATTTAGGGTAATAATGACCAGCCAGTGGTCATTTTCTGATTGGTAACACTGACGTTAAATAAAAGGAGAAGAGAAAAAAGATTATAGAATACCAAGTCTGCCAAGAAGCTATCTACATAATGAGAAAGAAAGAGAAGGGGTTATGCCAGAGGCACAGGCTACAAGCGGTGGGGTTATATTTCCGACCCCTTATCAACAATACGAAAGGCGCCCGCCTTCGGTAGCTCAGTGGTTTTGTTAATCTAACAATCATTTGTATATGTTTAAACTGTACCATGACGAACTGTTGCATTGTGAATGTATATGTACTGTTAGATTGTTCAATAAATTTATTGCATTTAAAAAAAGTTGTTGGTCAGCGCAACAGAATGTCAATCCTAAGGGTCCGGGTTCGATTCCCGGCTGGGTCGGAGATTTTCTCCGCTCGGGGACTGGGTGTTATGTTGTCCTAATCATCATCGCTTCATCCCCATCGACGCGCAAGTCGCCGAAGTGGCGTCAAATCGAAAGACTTGCACCAATCGAACGGTCTACCCGACGGGAGGCCCTAGTCACACGACATTTTATTTAATACTAAAGGTAGACGTCGAAGCTTTCCAACTGAGAAAAACCATCTCTTTGTCCTTTCGTAGCCCTACATGTTAATATTCGCGAAGGAAATAACTAGCTCAGCTGATTTTATAGTTACATTCATAAGACATGATTTATTTAAACAGTGTTAATAGACGACATTTATAGAAAGGGAGGAGAAAGGATGACAGAATGGAAGCCGGCCGCGGTGGCCAAGCGGTTCTAGGCGCTCAGTCCGGATACGCGCTACTGCTACGATGGCAGGTTCGAATCCTGCCTCGGGCATGGATGTGTGAGATGTCCTTAGGTTAGTTAGGTTTAAGTAATTCTAAGTTATAGGGGACTGATGACCACAGATGTTATGTCCCATAGTTCTCAAAGCCATTTGAACCATTTTGAACAGAATGGGAGAGGAGGGGTTTGGAGGGAAGTTCGTAGATACGAGTTTTTGTGGATAGATGTAATTCCATGCAAGCACATTTCATTGTATGGCAAAAATGTGACAAATAAAAGCATAGCCTAGTCAGACGAAAAGGAGAGTTATAAGGCCATTATTTCTAACAATACAAACTACGGGATGGTCATACGTAAACTTCGGCTGCCTGAGAGAGCGCCCAAGAAAAACGAATCGCAGGAAAAACTCCCCTCTCCTTCGATATTTTCCCTGATATTGAACAAAACTCATCGCCACCTTTATCCTTTTCTGAGATGAGAACGACACGAATTTTCAAAAGAGTAAAACCCTTACATTTAAATATTTATTTTTTGTGTAATACAAATGAATGAATGGAACAAGACACGGTCCAAAGTCGTACTCCATGCAGGAATATCGACACTAGGGTTTCATAGTTCCACTACCGATCAATGCAAAACCAAAACAAACGATAAAGATAAATTATTTACGTTTTCGTCGATGTGGCTTACTTGGCATGATCGACTTGGCTAGTCGAGAAAAGGGAGAGTTATAAGATCTTTACTCCACAAAATACAGACTATATCACACTCCTATATCACTAACGTCGATTTGTAGTAGGGGTTTTTGGAACATATACTGTATTCGAACATTATGAAGTACCTCGAAGAAAACGATTTATTGACACATAGTCAGCACGGATTCAGAAAATATCGTTCTTCTTTATATTCATGAAGTAATAAATGCTATCGACAGGGGATGTCAAATTGATTCCACATGTTTAGATTTCCAGAAGGCTTTCGACACCGTTCCTCACAAGCATCTTCTAACCAAACTGCGTGCCTACGGAGTATCGTTTCAGTTGTGCGACTAGATTCATGATTTCATGTCAGAAAGGTCACAGTTCGTAGTAATAAACGGAAAGACATTGAGTAAAACACAAGTAATATCCGGCGTTCCCTAAGGAAGAGTTGTAGGCCCTCTATTGTTCCTAATCTATATTAACGACATAGGAGACAGTCTGAGTAACCGTCTTAGCTTGTTTGCAGATGATGCTGTCATTTACCGTCTTGTAGAGTCATCAGATGATCAAAACGACTTGCAAAATGATTTAGATAAGATATCTGTATGGTGCAAAAAGTGGCAATTGACCGTGAATAAGGAAAAGCGTGAAGTTATTCACACGAGTACTAAAACAAGTCTGCTAAATTTCGATTACGCGATAAGCCACACAAATCTGAAGGCTTCAAATTCAACTAAATACTTAGCGGTTACAATTAGAAATAACCTATACTGGAACGATCACGTAGATAATATTGTTGGTAGAGCAAACCAAAAACTGCGATTCATTGGCAGTACACTTAAAAGGTGCAACATGGCAAATAAAGAGCCTGCTTACATCACGCTTGTCCGCCCTGTTCTGGAGTATTGCTGTGCGGTGTGGGATCCGCATCAGGTCGGACTGACGGATGACATCGAAAAAGTACAAAGAAGGGCGGCTCGTTTTGTATTATCACGAAATAGGGGAGGTAGTGTCACAGACATAATACGTGAATTGGAGTGGCAATCATTAAAACAAAGGCGTTTTTCCTTGGGACGGGATCTTCTCATGAAATTTCAGTCACCAGTTTCCTGGTCCAATAGCGAAAACATTCTGTTGGCACCCACCTACATAGGGAGAAATGATCATCTCGATAAAATAAGAGAAATCAGGACTCGCCCAGAAAAATTTAAGAGCTCGTTTTTCCCGCGCGCCGTTCGAGAGTGGAACTGTGGAGAGACAGCTTGAAGGTGGTTCATTGAACCCTCTGCCAGGCACTTTAATCACGTAGATGTAGAAGTAGATGTAGACTACAGGGTGGTCATAAGTACACTTTCGCTAACTGAGAGAGTCCTCATGAAAAACGAGTGATCGTAGGAACTTGGTGGAAACATGTGAAAGAAAATACGGAAGATAAATAACGAATAAACAACTGAAAGAAACAAATTTAACTTTCCACACGGGAGAGTAACATTTGTTAATTCCGTACAATGCTTACACCACGCTTGTCCGCCCTGTTCTGGAGTATTGCTGTGCGGTGTGGGATCCGCATCAGGTCGGACTGACGAATGACATAGAAAAAGTACAAAGAAGGGCAGCTCGTTTTGTATTATCCCAAAATAGGAGAGAAGTGTCACAGACATGATACGTGAATTGGTTACAAACGTTGCTCAGTGTGACGACTATGAGCATCAACGACACCATGGAACTACACCAGAGATACCATTTCACTGTAACTGTTTGCAGCACTTTTCGAACTGTGCGCTATGAAACGTTCAACTGCCGTAACACAACCCGAGCACTGCTTGAAGATCGCACACAGCGCCCACCATTCTGAGCCATGACATCACTAGCTTTCATCAAGAAACTGTGGCGCAGTTAATTGTCGGCCTCTCCCAGGAGCAATTCCCAAATCGCCATTTAATTCAAACTCACGAAACAAAGAGAACACCTCCGTATTCCTTTATTGCGCCGACACTCGCGAAAATCAACAGCACTCGTTCCGACGTATGTTGACTGCTTGCAATGGTAATGTCTAAAGGCAAGTCATGACACTAACACAACCAACAACGCAAATCCTGCAGCGCAGAGTCTACATATCATTCCTACAAAGATGGGAACCTATACGGTAAATATTTTCCGTGTACACTGTTCAAGCAGCAAAAGTTTAATTATAACAAAAAAAAATGTTCAAATGGCTCTAAGCACAATGGGACTTAACATCTGAGGTCCCCTAGACTTGGAACTACGTAAACCTAACTAACTTAAGGACATCACACACATCCATGCCCGAGGCAGGATTCGAACCTACGACCGTAGCAGCAGCGAGGTTCCGGACTGTAGGGCCTAGAACCGCTCGGCCACAGCGGCCGGCTAATTGTAACCATCCTGTATACAGTGTGTTCGGAAATTCCCGTTACAGACTTCTAGAATTTGTGGAGGAGAGTAAGTACATGAATTTGAATAGGAAACTATTTCCGGAAACGTACCTTTTCCGTTCTCTAACGATTTCTATTCAAATGTTTAACTCATGCACTTTTACTTGAGGAGCTCAATTAGGCGTGACGCAGCTCAATGATTAGGTAACAATTCGAAAGGAGACATAACAATACATCCATTTATTACTCAAACACACTTTCTGGTATTAACACTTAAACATTGCAAGCTTACATTATGCCAAGAAAAGGGTAGCGTACTGTACGTACAGAACAGTACTGATGTATTAAAAAAGCGGCTCGATGTGACAACCACTAACGCTGGTACAGACATCGCATCAACGAAGCATGTTCTGGTACAGTCTCCATCCCACCTGGTGTCTCTTCAGTATCTATTGCGACGGCCAGAACTCATCCCAGCATATCTTATCCTGCCTTTACATGTCTCGTAAATTAAACTTTGCATACGACTCCACAAGTACACGTCGTCCTCTCTGCCTTAAGGACAGCCAACTCAGAGACCTTTCTCTTGTCTTCATCAGACGTGGACGCGTTACACAAATTAACTGAAACAGTCGTAGAATCGGAAACAGTACGTTTCCAGGCGTGGATTTGTATTCAAAATATTTTGTACTGCTCCCCTCTATAAGTCTGATGTTGTTGTTTGTAACCTATTTGTGCACGGATTGGCAAGTGGCCCTCAAGAAAACGAAATGTAACGTTTGTGCATAAATCAGCAGAAAGAGTCAGTACTGACAATTACACGATTGCAGTACAAACGCTGGGAGCTTTAATATATACAAAATATGTATGAGCACCGGGGTGCACTCAGCCCTTGTGAGACAAACTGAGGAGTTCCTTGATTGAGAAGTAGCGGCTCCGGTCTCGTAAACTTACATACGGCCGGGAGAGCGGTGTGCTGACCACAAGCCTCTCCATATCCGCCCCCAGTGACGCCTGCGAGCTGAGGATGACACGGCGGCCGGTCGGTACCGTTGAACCTTCCAAGGCCTGTTCGGACGAAGAGTTATGAGCACGGAGCGTTTAATGGTGTAGCGACCACGTAAGACTAATCGCAGCATAGGCAGACGCCAGAGTGAGATTCCTTGTAGGAATCCTCAGAAAATGCAGTTCACCCTCACAGGATGTACCTTACAAAACCCTTGTTCGACCAATACATGTTGGTCGTCACGCTGTGATTTGTACCAGATAGGACTTATATAGAAGAAATGGAGAAGATCCAAAGAGGAGGAACACGTTTCGTCACAGGTAAGAGAGGAAGTGTAACAGATATGCTCTCTACATCTACATTTACATCCATACTCCGCAAGCCACCTATCGGTGTGTGGCGGAGAGTACCCTGAGTTCCTCTATCGTTTCTCCCTTCTATTCCAGTCTCGTATTGTTCGTGGAAAGAAGGATTGTCGGTATGCTTCTGTGTGGGCTCTAATCTCTCTGATTTTACCCTCATGGTCTCTTCGCGAGATATACGTAGGAGGGAGCAATATACTGCTTGACTCTTCGGTGAAGGTATGTTCTCGAAACCTGAACAAAAGCCCGTACCGAGCTACTGAGCGTCTCTCCTGCAGAGTCTTCCACTGGAGTTTACCTATCATCTCCGTAACGCTTTTGCGATTACTAAATGATCCTCTAACGAAGCGCGCTGCTCTCCGTTGGATCTTCTCTATCTCTTTTATCTCTTCTATCTGGTGCGGATCCCACACTGCTGAGCAGTATTCAAGTAGTGGGCGAACAGGCGTACTGTGACCTACTTCCTTTGTTTTCGGATTGCATTTCCTTAGGATTCTTCCAATGAATCTCAGTCTGGCATCTGCTTTACCGACGATCAACTTTATATGATCATTCCATTTCCAACTCTCCAACTCCAATTCATCCAACTCCAGCTCATCCAACTTTACCGGTATGCATTGCAAGAGAGGCCTCCAGCATCACGGTGTACTTTAGTGTTAAAGTTTTGAGAGCGACGTTACTAGAGGAGTTAATCAATATATCGCTTCCTCGTAAATAAGTCTCGAGAAAAGACCATTGTGGTAAAGATAGAGAGATGCGATTTCACAGAGAGACTTACCGGCAATCGTTCTTGTACAGGAAAAAGGGGAAGTGAGAGTGGTACACAAAATACTCTCCGCCTAACACCGTAAGCTGGCCCGCGGAGCATAGACGTAGAAAACAAGAAACAGTCACTTGTGCACGTAGGGAGAAAAAAAAGAACCCCGGGGCAGAATGTGCGCCGGCCGTGGTGGCCGAGCGGTTCTAGGCGCTACTGTCTGGAACCGCGCGACTGCTACGGTCGCAGGTTCGCATCATGCCTCGGGTATGGATGTGTGTGATGTCCTTAGGTTAGTTAGGTTTAAATAGTTCTAAGTCTAGGGGATTGATGATCTGAGAAGTTAAGTCCCATATTTCTCAGAGCCATTTGAACCATTTTTTCTGAGCGGAATGTACGCTGGTACGAAACTCCTCGGCAGATTATAGCTGTACGCTGGGTCGACATTCGAACGCGGTACTTCGCCGTGCGCGAGCGGTGCAACAACCGACTGGTCGTGTATGTGGTTTACGACGCCCTAATAGCTTTCCTTCCGGCAGTATGTGTTTCCTACTTTCCAAAATTCATAAAACGTGTCCTGCATTCCTAGTTGAACTAGGAGTTCCGAAAAGAATGATATTTCGAAGGACTGGCTTAGCTGCAACCTGGGATTTGCATAGTTGTTTTAATCTGCTAAGAAGCAACAACACAGTGCAACTCTCTGTAGAGTGAAAGATTACTTCCGCTAGCAATCCCCTACGCTATGGCTAAGCCATTTCTCTGCAGTATTCTTTCTCACGAGAGTGCTAGTCCACATAGTGTATGCAGAACAGTTTCTGTGAGCTTTGGAAAGTACGAGGGAGCATTGAAAAGTCAACTACGCAGTTGTACGGCAGGCCAAGAAATCTTTATTGAAGATTGCACTTTAGTGTGACGCAGAAACATTACACTATTTTTCAAGATACTTACCAAGTCTCTGCAAAAAACGGTCGGAACGAATCATCTTTTTTTTTTTCTCGCTCCTCTGTCTCGAAGCCATTCGAGAAACGCTATGTATATGTCTTCATCGTTGGCAAATCTCATTCCCCTCAGATGTTCATCCATTTTGACGAAATGTTTCACTGGACGTCGTCGGCTGTCGTCGATATCGATGAGATTGCTTCCCAATCAGCAACATCTACTTCTGTGCAGGCCTTTTGCCACCATTTCGCTACGGCTGAACGCGACATTGCATTTCATCCATTCATCACCAGAATTTCACGGTGAATTTATGCACAGTTTACACGTTCTGCTCACAGGAATCGCACTGTCTTGTGCACTTCGTCTTTGGTGTACGTAACCAGTTGCTGCATCATTTCATTCGCACACTGTGATGCACCTGTTATCCGTAACGCAGCAGAACTGTGTCTGACAGGGCGCCACTCCTGCTGCTCAATGGTCTTAGTGTGCGATGACATGTGTAACTTACCTTTTGGAGTTGTTATGTACATATTCAATACAACTAGTTTCTTTTAACAGAAATAGAATCTGTATACGTACAGCTTTCCACGTAGTGAAACTTCTTGATTTGTGTGAAGTGATCTACACTGTGTGCTTCACATGGTTTTCGCCACTGCTTGAACACGAGCAGTCAGCATTTTCGACGGAACCGTCACAAAAAAAAAAATGGTTCAAATGGCTCTGAGCACTATGGGACTTAACTGCCGAGGTCATCAGTCCCATAGAACTTAGAACTACTTAAACTTAACTAACCTAAGGACATCACACTCATCCATGCCCGAGGCAGGATTCGAACCTGCGACCGTAGCGGTCGCGCGGGTCCAGACTGTAGCGCCTAGAACCGCTCGGCCAAACCGGCAGGTGGCACCGCCACGCTGAGGAATTTCCTCCACAAAGGCTAATCAAAAGTGAAAACTAATGTAAACAACAACAAAAGTGTATCTGAGTGTGAACAGCCATCCTGATGATGAACCTCTTGGTCCTAAACCGGTAACGAAGCTATTTATATGAATAAACAGCCTCAAAACAGCCTTAAAACTCCCCAGATTAAAACCCGATCGAGAATCTGTGGAACCATCTTGACTGGTCTGTTCGCACCACGAATCGTACAGCAAGGAACCTAGCGTAGCTGGTCACAGTACTGGAATCGCCATGGCTCCATTCCCTGCCCGGACCTTCCAGAACCTCACTAACTCTCTTCCTGCACGTCTCGCAACGGTCCGAGCTGCAGAAAATGTCTGTTTAGGCCTTTGGCAGGTGGGTGCAGTGTACGAACACAGAATATAAAATCTTGTTTCAAGAAGTCTTTCTGAAAGTACTTAGAGGAGCCTGATAAGGACTGGGACGTGCGCGATAGACATTAAAGACAAAAAGAGAGGGTTGTGTGTGTGTCTGAGGGGGAGGGGGGGGGGGAGTTGTATCTGGGGAGTAGACCAGACAGCGAGGTCATGGGTCTCATCGGATTAGGGAAGGACGGGGAAGGAAGTCGGCTGTGCCCTTTCATAGGAACCATCCCGGCATATGCCTGGAGCCATTTAGGGAAGTTACGCAAAAACTAAATCAGGATTGCCGGACGCGGGATTGAGCCGTCGTCCTCCCGAATGCGAGTCCAGGGAGCTAGCCATTGCGCCACTTCGGTCGGTTACAAGAAGGGAACAGAAGCTTTCGAAACCTGATGTTTCAGAAGTCTACTGAAGGTTAGATGACTGTATCAGATTATTGAATCATATTACTAAAAAGAGATGCTGATTCTGATCCAGTAGAAAAGATAATTAGCTGCAAATGCACTAGAATACGATATAAGTTGATAGGTCACTTCCTGAAGTACCACGTATACGGAAATAAGTGTGAGGGTGATATGTTGTAAAGTGCGGCTTAGTCTGATTGCTGTAAGCAGATGCAGGTGGATGTAGTGACGCAGGGATGGAAGAACTTGAGGAGGAGTCTGGATGCTTCTGTTATTCCAATCATACCACCTCGTCTTAATAGCAAAGACGCGGAAGTCGCCGAAGTTCAGATGGCTCTGAGCACTGTGGGACTTAACTTATAAGGTCATCACACACATCCATGCCCAAGGCAGGATACGAACCTGCGGCCGTAGCGGTCGCGCGGTTCCGGACTGAAGCGCCTAGAACCGCTCGGCCACCCCCGGCCGGCAGCTGATCTGCAGTTGTGACTTCCAAAGATCAGTGTACAGTACTCTGCATAAAATAAGTGTTACTGCTCATCACCTAAAAGTTATCTGGAAGAGGACCTGGTAGAAGGAAAGGCCTTACGTAATTTATTACACTGAGAATAAACCGCAATTTTTCAGTATGAACTAGGAGCCTTGATTTCTGGATGACTCTGATCTTCATACATTTAAACTATTATCGGAATACTCTGTCATTACTGATGTTGTCTAGAACGTTGCAGAGAGTGAGGTGGAGGTTAAACGGAAGTATTACCTTTATATATTTACAGTCTATAGTTTAGACCCTGAAATTTGTTTGTGCCTTTGGATTGTTGCAGAGTAGTTATCAGCTGTATTAGAGTTCATACTCTATAACCGTGCCTCACAGGTTAAAGCTGGTTTGCCAGCAGGAATCAGAAACTACTTCGCTAGGATAGCTGTGGAAAGTGTTGACGTGAGTCCGCGCATTAACGGTTTCTTCGTTGACAGTGATGCAGTCACCGCACGTTGTGGGATCGTGTGAGTCGCAAAGGCGTCGACGGCGTGAATACTGGCCTAGAGTAACCGCCGCAAACGGCAAACTTCCACTTTGTGTCTTCCCCTCTACACTTTGCCCCCTCCTACCCACCATCTGACATCTCCCAGGCATTTTCTTTAAATCCTCGACGCTGCTTCGTTTACTGCTATCATGACTTTAAAACAAAGGGTACACATTTCACTAATTCTTTTTTAATATGATACAATTGTAAACGTGGGACAACACAGTCCAAAGTTCGATTCCTTCCTAAAATAGCACAATTACTTTTTCATTGTTTTATTGTCGATAAACCCAAAGCCGTAACAAACGAAACAACAAACATGACATATACGTTTTACAATTTCCTTCCATTGGCTCACTTAGTACACCTAGAGTAGCTCGATTTGAAACAAGAAACAAGCGTCGTTGTAGTAGACAAAAGTATGCCTGTTGCTCGGCACACTCCAGTTCGAATCTCCTCCAGATTCACTGCTATACGTAATAAAATGAAACGCACACACACGTGGTTGTGATGTTATTTTATCGCACTGCAGCCTGTTTCGGCCATTCAGTACTCCATATTCAGGCCTAACTCACGCTGAGGAGGTGAACTCCAGTCGTATACACGATCGCATCGGTGGCCTACATCAATGAACTGGCTTCCGTAGAATACTGTAAGAGTGATGTTGTGTCTGCAGGCATTAACTACCAGTTAAGCGTATTTTGCAGTATTTTACGGAAGCCAGGTCACAGATGTAGGCCACTGATGGGATCGTGTATACGGCTCATACGATTGGAGTTAACACCCCCCCCCTACCGCCCCACCCCGCCCCGTCAGTTAAGGTCTGAAAATGCAGAGTGAGTCAAAGAAATTGGTTGAAATATGATAACATAACGTCAATACGACGGGTGTAGGGGTTTTCATTTTATAACGTAAGTGAATGGCCGTAGTCCCGCAGACCATGACCTACAAGGGTGGACATAATAAAAAAAACTTTTATACATATTCGCAATTTTCCAATTGTAATGCCCTTCAGCCAGTTGACTTCTTTTTTTTCTACTACTACTACTATCTCTTCGCTCTCACTCTTCCCCTTTGCATTGGACCTTCCTCATTTTTTTCGCCCGTGACAAAGCATTCTCATAAATGATGCCCAGAGAGTGCGCGACATTTCGCTGTAAAGAAGAGGCAAAAGGATTTTTACTTGGTTTGCAGATTCTTATATATCTTTCTGATCATCACGGAGACCCATGTAAATTATGAGTAATATACGCTGGTTTTGAAATTGGTAAGGTGCTGTTAAGTATTTGAGTGCATTGTCTTGTTAGTTATCAGTATATTAATTTGGCAGCAAGAGACTTGCTCCCACGCCATTTCTTTAAAGTTTTTCCACTGAAGTTCTTCAGTGAGGAAATAACTGGAAAACAACACTCAATGTCGTACCTTGTATGTCGTAATCTTTCTCTGACGATCGCCCGGCTTGTCTTCTGTAATACGCTGGCGGATCTTTTTCCTCCTGAAACTATAAAGTTGTTCCGGCACGTGATGACGACCACCTACTTCTTGTATTTTAATAAATTTTATGAAATGACAGACGGTATGGCGATGGGCTCTCCGTTGTCTCCATCACTGGCTAACTTTTTTATGGAGAATTTTGGAGAACGTGCATTAAATTCGGCTCCCCTCCGTCCATCCTTATTTTATCGTTACGTTGACGATACATTTATGATCTGGCCACACGGCGCAGAACCTCTCGAACAATTCATGGAACACATGAACAGATCCATTCGAACATCCAGTTCACTGTCGAGATGGAGAAGGAAGGGAGACTGCCTTTCTTAGACGTTTTAACACAAAGACAGGAGGACGGGCGGTCTTGGCCACTCTGTATACCGTAAGCCGACGCATACCCGAATGCACAGAGTTTCCATCATCCTGCTCAGAAGAGAGCCGTTTTGAACACGTTGGTATATAGAGCCAAAACTGTTTTTTGACGAGGACCACTTAATGTCCGAGATTAACCACCTGAAGAAAGTTTTCCGAAAGAATGGCTACGGTGCACGCGATATAAAGGCAGCGTTCTCCAAAAGAAGTAAACGTGAAAATGCTGCAACCTCACAGGATGAAACACCGATTGCGGTTCTTCCTTTTTGTGGCGCGAGTTCCAGCAAAATAGGAAGAGTCCTGCGTAGACGTGGTATAAGACCGATTTTTCGTCCTCCTAAGAAAATTAAGGAGATAATGCGCTCTGTTAAGGACAGCCTCGGCCTCAGGGTAGCTGGAGTTTATAGTATACCCTGTGAGTGTGGAAACAATTATATAGGTCAGACGATTCGTACCGTTTCCGAACACTGTGCAGAAAACCAACGCCATATTAAAAATAGAGAACTGGAGAAATGGGCAATTGCGGAGCACAGCCTCACGAACAAACACAAAATATTGTTCGATGAAACTAAAATTCTGTCCCATGCCTCCACGTACTGGGATTCTGTTATTAAGGTGGCTGTTGAAATAAGAATGAGCCAAAAGAACTTCAACCGCGATAGCGGATACCATCTGAGCTGTGCGTGGAAACGAGCGTTTGATGCAGAGAAGCAGCCGAGACGTTCCTTCCATGGTTTACGTTCCAACGGACACGGCGGCGCTACCGGCGCACACTGTCTGAGACACCAGCACGTAATCGCCGACCAATCATAAGCCGTCTTCGGGCTATATAGAGGGAAGACGAATGGAATATTCCAGAATTTGAAACACAAACATCTGCTAGCATGAGTTTCTTAGAAGTAGATACCTTAGGGGTTGCAAAGCAACTCAAGTTGCTTGATACGGGCAAGTCTTCAGGTCCAGATTGTATACCGATTAGGTTCCTTTCAGATTACGCTGATACTAAAGCTCCCTACTTACCACTCATATACAACCGCTCGCTCACCGATAGATCTGTACCTACAGATTGGAAAATTGCGCAGGTCGCACCAGTGTTCAAGAAGGGTAGTAGGAGTAATCCATTTAACTACAGACCTATAACATTGACGTCGATTTGCAGTAGGGTTTTGGAGCATATACTGTATTCAAACATTATGAATCACCTCGAAGGGAACGATCTATTGACACGTAATCAGCATGGCTTCAGAAAACATCGCTCTTGTGCAACGCAGCTAGCTCTTTATTTGCACGAAGTAATGGCCGCTATCGACAGGGGATCTCAAGTTGATTCCGTATTTCTAGATTTCCGGAAAGCTTTTGACACCGTTCCTCACAAGCGACTTCTAATCAAGCTGCGGAGCTATGGGGTATCGTCTCAGTTGTGCGACTGGATTCGTGATTTCCAGCCAGGAAGGTGCAGTTCGTAGTAATAGACGGCAAATCATCGAGTAAAACTGAAGTGATATCAGGTGTTCCCCAGGGAAGCGTCCTGGGACCTCTACTGTTCCTGATCTATATAAATGACCTGGGTGACAATCTGAGCAGTTCTCTTAGACTGTTCGCAGATGATGCTGTAATTTACCGTCTAGTAAGGTCATCCGAAGACCAGTATCAGCTGCAAAGCGATTTAGAAAAGATTGCTGTATGGTGTGTCAGGTAGCAGTTGACGCTAAATAACGAAAAGTGTGAGATGATCCACATGAGTTCCAAAAGAAATCCGTTGGAATTCGATTACTCGATAAATAGTACAATTCTCAAGGCTGTCAAGTCAACTATGTACCTGGGTGTTAAAATTACGAACAACTTCAGTTGGAAGGACGACATAGATAATATTGTCGGGAAGGCGAGCCAAAGGTTGCGTTTCATTGGCAGGACACTTAGAAGATGCAACAAGTCCACTAAAGAGACAGCTTACACTACACTCGTTCGTCCTCTGTTAGAATATTGCTGCGCGGTGTGGGATCCTTATCAGGTGCGATTGACGGAGGACATCGAAAGGGTGCAAAAAAGGGCAGCTCGTTTTGTATTATCGCGTTATAGGGGAGAGAGTGTGGCAGATATGATACACGAGTTGGGATGGAAGTCATTACAGCATAGACGTTTTTCGTCGAGGCGAGACCTTTTTACGAAATTTCAGTCACCAACTTTCTCTTCCGAATGCGAAAATATTTTGTTGTGCCCAACCTACGTAGGTAGTAATGATCATCAAAATAAAATAAGAGAAATCAGAGCTCGAACAGAAAGGTTTAGGTGTTCGTTTTTCCCGCTCGCTGTTCGGGAGTGGAATAGTAGAGAGATAGTATGATTGTGGTTCGATGAACCCTCTGCCAAGCACTTAAATGTGAATTGCAGAGTAGTCATGTAGAAGTAGATGTACCATAGCAGCAGCGGAGACAGTCAGCTCCTGACGATGGAGGTAATCGTCGAAAGCTCGAGATTTTATCTAAAACTGACGCGCCAAGAATACCGAGAATGTTTTATACATAAGTGCCGCCGCGAAAAACTTCGTTCCCAAATTATTATGGAGGTGAAATTTTGTACTTGGCTGACGCCTTTCGGCTGTATCTTAACGTACCTCTCCCAGAACATGTAGTCCAGCTGTCGGTACTTCCTTCTGAGAAAGACGGTTTTATTAATGTGGAAACCACAGTAAAGGGGATTTAATAAATCTTCCATTTTGCTAAATCTCGGCTTTTTATTATTTCTACAGGAAATTTCGTCCTACTGTTGCTTCTTCAGCAATGTAAAAAATTTAAAGAAAAAACGTTTTCAATTACAATATTGTTCTCTGTCTCGCAAGAAAGGGCCGCTTGGTGTAGCCGCGGCGGTCTGAGGCGCGTTCTCAGGGTCCGTGCGGCTCTTCCAGTCTGAGATTCGAGTCCTCCCTCGGACATGGGTGTGTGTGTTGTATATAGCGTAAGTTAGTTTAAGTTAGATTAACTAGTGTGTCGGTTTAGGGACCGATAACCTGAGCAGTTTGGTCCCATAAGACTTTACCACAAATTTCTCAAGTTCTGAAGATAGCGCGCTGTACTTTAAAGAGTTTAGACTATACTATCAGACCGCAAAACGAAAGTAAAAGAAGAATCACCTGAAGAGTTGAAGAATGAGGCCTGTGAAGGGTTCTTTTTAAGGTGCCAACGACTACATTGTTTGGTAATTACGAAACTAGTCTGGAATAACAGATATGCGAGATCATGGCTGAAATATTTCACATGGGCAACTAACGAAGCGAGGATTTTGGAATAAAGAAGACTGGTATACCTCGGACCTGTAAAAAACTAGTAAAACGAGAAGTTAAGTGAAAATAAAATAAATTCGTCAGGAAACGTAAGATTTTTTTGCCAGCGCTGCCGCAATTTGCGCCGGATTGTTTGTCGGAGATCGAGAGCGATTTGGCGGGTATTAGTGACGTCTTCTTACAAGTGGGCCGCACTTAAGCGCCGGCGGCGGGTAGTTCCGAGCGCGATCGCGCCGCGGCGCCACTGACGGCTATATTTCTCAGCCGTGAATGCGGCCTTTAGACTTGGGCGCGGCAGGGGCAGATGATTTAGCGTCGCGCGCCCAATGAATAAATTAACCGGCGGCCTCTTTGTGGCCGGGGCGACGCTATTTTCGCCAGATGATGTGTTTACATTCATCTTGTTTACATTCCGCGGCGCCGAGCTGTGGAGCGTTTCCTCTGGAGGGGCGATCGCACCGAGTATCTGGCCGCCGCTGCTCGTTTTGTTTTTGTCCTGTGAGTTAGGAGGGAACGCGTTGCCTGCTGACCGGTCCGATCCTCAAGACATTGATTTTCCATTCACATACCACGGCGGAGCAACGGCAGCGCTCCACAGTCGTAAAGTCCGGCGTCCACACTATCGTTTTCATTACCGGCAACTAAATGGCCGGCTTACTTTCCAGTATAGCGTATCTGGCGATACGGTATTCGCCACTGTTTAAAGAAAACGGTGGAAATATGGCGACAGAAGACTGATTTATATTATTTGGGAAAACTGGGGAAAGTATAGTAGTGAGAAACATAAATGAGGTGCACTAACTCATTAGGTTTGGAGATGATATGGCATGTCTTTAATATACGAGGGTCACTCCAAAAGAAATGCACACTATTTTTGTAAAAATACTGTTTTCATTCTGCATGTGTAAAAGTTTTACAGTGTGTATATACATCCTTCCCGCTTGTTTGCAAACTTATTTCAACCTATTTCCGTGAGTGGCTCCGTCACAGCAGGTCTTCAAGACGGCTGCTACACTTGACGTTCGTCAAAAACAACGTGCTGTCATAGAATTCCTGTGCTGTGAAAACGAGACAGTGGGAAACATCCACAAGAGGTTGAATAAGGTGTACGGAGATGCTGCTGTCGATCGCAGTATAGTTAGCCAGTGGGCAAGAAGGTTACGCGATGAAAGCGGGCACGGCAGTATTGAGGTTTGTCCTCACAGCGCCAGGCCTCGTACTGCACACACTCCACACAATGTGCAGAGAGTTAACGAACTGGTGACTGCTGACAGACGCATCACAGTGAACGAATTGTCACGCTGTGTTGGGATAGGGGGAGAGAGTATTAGCAGAATACTGAAAGGGTTGGCATTAAAAAAGGTTTGTGCCAGGTGGGTTCCCAGGGTGTTGACAGTGGCTCAAAAAGAAACAAGAAAACCGGTATGCAGAGAACTTCTGGAACGGTACGAGAATGGTGGAGATGAATTTCTTGTAAGAACTGTGACAGATGCTGAAACATGGCTCCATCATTTTTCACCAAAGACGAAGAGGCAATCAATCGAGTAGCATCATGCAAATTCACCAAGAAAAAAAATCTAAGCCACCCCTTCTGCTGGAAAAGTTATGGCTGCGGTGTTTTTCGATTTCGAATGACTCTTGCTTGTGGACATCATGCCAAGTGGAACCACAATAAATTCTGATGCGTATGTGACGACACTGCGGAAACTTCAAGCTCGACAAAGTCGTGTTCGACCACATCAGCAAAAGCAGGAATGTTTTGCTGTTGCACGACAATGCACGGCCACATGTCAGTCAAAAAAACCATCGAAGCGATCACAAAACTCGGATGGATAACACTGAAACACCGACCTTACAGTCCTGACCTGGCTCCTTGTGCCTATCATCTCTTTGGGGAACTGAAAGACTATCTTCGTGGAACAAGGTTCGAAGATGATGACTCCCTTGTGCACGCTGCCAAACAGTGGCTCCAACAGGTTGGTCCAGAATTTTACCGTGCGGGTATACAGGCCTTGGTTCTAAGATGGTGGGTAAGGCAGTTGAGAGGGATGGAAATTATGTGGAGAAATGAAAATATTGTTCCTAAAGGATGTATCGACACACTGTAAAACTTTCAGACATGTAGACTAGAAGATGGATTTAAAAAAAAATAGTGTGCATTTCTTTTGGAGTGGCCCTCGTGCTTTTTACCTGACGGTCTGAGTCGGAGGTTACGTCTGCTTCCACAGTCTGTTCTCCTCTTCATTGTTTCATTCGCAAATAGCGCATGGGAAGAATGTCGGTAAAAAGCCAAAATAAAATAAAATAAATCTTGTAGGAAGTAATAAGAACATAATGATAGATCTAAAAAGAAGTTAATTAACAACGGAGTAATGTGCCAGTTTACTGCTGCCCACCCCTCTTCCAAGTTTATAGGTAAGCTTGTAAGGTGTCAGGCAAATCCAACACCTTCCATGAAAACCCTGACATGATAAGCAAATCCAGTAGTATGTCACATAGCTCCGAATAAATCGTGACATTAAATTAACCAAAGTAATACGAGTAACGAGTGAGCAAACGGAATACCACAGACTAACACAGGAATGCCTAAATGCATGTCGTACCTTCCCACCGAGAGACCGACGCAGTTCCGAGGGGAGAAACGAGAACAGAAGCCGAGAGCAGAACCGTGTTAAGCTATAAGGCCATACGATAAGGGACGGACTGGACACCCACATCGCCAGCTAACCACTAGGACAACGCCAGCTGCAAGATTTAGTGTGAGACTTTTTCGCGTCTCTGTTACGTCAGGACCACCCCCAGCACATGTTAAAAGATAGAGCCCTCCAGAAGAACAGTATAGATCTTACGATAACACTAAAAGGGCTACACCAGACACAAGTTTTAGCGTGAGACTTTTTCACATCTCTGTTACGTTGCAAACTTTAGAAACATTGCCCCACCACGAAAAGTATAACGTCTCTCATTGGATAGACAGAATTTTTGTAGGTGGAGCTTAAGGTTAACATTGAGACCCTGACTGGTCAGATGAAAAAACAGCCAGATAGATTTTTTAAAAACAAACTTCGGTAAATTGTAGTAAGGAGAAGTTAGGAGGGAGTTGCTTCCGAGACGGCGAGGTGAGCGGAGCTGTGCCGACCGACGCCCCCTGGCACTGCCTAACCAACGACAAGGAATGTTCGCACGCGATGCCGCATTTTTGAACGCAAAACGCTTCACTCAGAACTGCAGAAGTCTCATCTGTTACATCCCTTTTTTGCGTAATACTAGTGTCGATCGTCAATTAAAGCTCATGGTGTTCACATTTGCTACATAAGTTAAAATCTGAAACGCAGTGATTTTTCTGTTATATAATTATCGAGAAGCAACATCAGCTACTGTAATTTACGACAAGTTAGATAAGTAATTAAAGATAATTGATGGTCACTGTAGACCATTTTGATAGTTTTCTCTTTTGTGAAACTTAATTTAAACCTAGATTATAGATGTGATGTGGCATAGGTCATCCTTCGATGTATTGTAGAACTTGAAAACCCATGGAGGGAATATTCGTTCACATTTTTGTTGAACGCAGTTGGTTTTTATCATCCTGTATTAAAACATTTCCTTTTATCAATAGTGCAATTTATAAACAATATTTTGTGAGGAGAATAAAATTTTCAGTGGTAAACTTAACTGTTTTTTCGAAGTTATTTTACCAGCTAACTAAAAATAGGAAAGCCTTGAACCCCTTCCACTAAATTAAGTTAGTATTAAGATTCTTTTAGAGGGAGTGCAGTGGGGCTGACGCTGAGATCATTAAGTATTTGGTTATATCATCGCTAGTCTGACTGAACTCTTGTGAACTCTACATGTCATGTGTGGTCTGGCGTCTTCTTACCAGCAACAGGTCCCAGGGTTCAAACTAGTCAATTCCCTAAAAAAACTCGCTCAGAGCGTCGTTTCGCGAAAATGGTAGGGAGACTCGACATATAACAACAGACACCACGCAGTATGTTAGAAGCTCACCTGACAAAAAATTAGTCCCTCTAGAGAAAACATTACAAGGATCGTTTAATACCGCTGGATATGATGAAGCCTGGATTCGCTTACGAAGTGAGTCCAAAAGATTGTGCAGGTACGTCGCATTCACGATAAGCCACTCGCTGAGAATCTCATCGCGCAATTCCACCAAATTGTGTTGACGCCTATGGCGTGTTAACTGCTGTTCCAACACGTCTCACAGACTTTCAGCGATTCTGCTGTCTACACGAGATATCGCGTGAGGGAGTGTTGAGGAAACCAGTTACATATTCCTCCATCCCGATGAACTTTGCTGTCGTCCTGTTTATGTGCCAATCCAAACAACTTAACATCAGCGGAGATGGTCACTGTCCCGACGCCGGCCGCTGTGGCCGAGCGGTTCTAGGCGCTTCACTCCGGACCCGCCCTGCTGCTACAGTCGCAGGTTCGAATCCTGCCTCGGGCATGCATGTGTGTGATGTCCTTAGGTTAGTTAGGGTTAAGTAGTTCTGTGTCTAGGGGACTGATGACCTCAGATGTCAACTCCCATAGTGCTCAGAGCCATTTGAACTGTTCCTGCGTAACGACAAGAGCCGGCACGAAGATGAAGGACGCAAGAGGAGAGATGGCTGTGAGACGACGTCAGCCAATAGTACGTTGACTAGGGCTGCACCATGACAGATGCGGCCTCTATCCCAAGAGAGTACAGAGTGAGCCACAAAGACTTGCCCTGATTATAACAATTTCTAACAGAATAACCGTTTGATATAATAAGTTAGATTTGATGGCGTTACATAGGTTAGTGTTACTAGTTTTTTTAAAGACCACTTACGTTAGTAAACCTCATCGTGTGCTCCCTTGGTAGCTCGGAGAATGTCGAGGCGGTATCCCAGTTCCTTCCAGGTGTTTCGTAACATGTGTTCTGTCACAGTACCCACAGCAGTTTGTACCCTAACCTTCAGTTCGTCGACGTCAGCAATTGCTGTGACGAAGACTCTGTCCATGATACAGCCCCCGAAAAAATAGGCAAGGGGCGTAAAGTCTGGAGAGAGGAGTGATGTCCGGATCGGTGGATTGGAAGTTAAGGTCCAACACCCTGGCCACACAGACATTATGCCCCTTGAAGTCAAAAATGGTTCAAATGGCTCTGAGCACTATGGAACTCAAATGCTGAGGTCATCAGTCCCCTAGAACTTAGAACTACTTAAACCTAACTAATCTAAGGACATCACACAACACCCAGTCATCACGAGGCAGAGAAACAAAGGTTTCTTTCATTTGAAAATACAACCATGTGGCTTTATGTATTTGCACCAGTACTGGATTTCCTCATAATGCAGCCTATGGTGAAATTTTATAAGAGCCGCCCGAGGCAGGATTCGAACCTGTGGCCGTAGCGGTTGCTCGGTTCCAGACTGTATCAACATAGTCGTTGAAAGGTCTATACTATGTCAGTATCTTCCAATAGTTAATTATCAAAAGCTCCTAATATTCATACCAGTGATGATTCTCTCTCAGTAACTGATTGTGTAAAATGTGACTATTATTACAACTGTACATTTTCTGTGATAGCATTTACTTCTTTCCGTTAAGTGCATCACAGGTAAAACACTGGATCCCTAAATGTGTTATAATCCGAACACCTGATCATTATAGAACACACAAGCTATTACAATGACTGGTACACTTCTCATTTTGAATACAGAAAATATGTGTCAGTCGGAGACATTTATTGCAAAAGCTTTCTAAAATTCCTTCTATGTAGCTCAAGGCAAAAACATCTGTTGAAAGCTTGCTACATTTCGCTACGGTTTCGTCTCCTATTTGTAAAACAGAATCGTAACAACGAGTAAAGTGGTATATAGAAGTTAGTTTTCTCCACAGCAGAGTTACTACTTGGTACTACTTTGGCTAATTAGACTGGCATCCGTTCCCTTATTTAAAATATTACAGTTTACTTTATAGTTACTAGAACCTTGATGTTACTCCCACTGGTTCAGCCCTTGTAGTGTTAGAGAGAAGTGTTAGAGAGAAGTGTTAAATTAAATCTGTCTTTTCGCATAACAGGACTACTAGCAACCAATAGCGCTATGCACTGTCAGGATATCTTTCCTGAAGCCCATCTGTCAGTTGCTTCTGGAAGGGTGCCATGGCTCGGTGTTTTTCATCTTGGTCTTGTTCTTTATAAGTTTGACATTCAGGCTGCCAACTCGACAGAGGGTCCTGCAGTTCGCAGTTTGGTTGAAACACCATCGTTCAGCATGTTCAGCTTGTGCCACAGATTCAAATTCACTAATATTTCGAAAACTGGACAAGACTCTCCTATCCCTATCAATGGTATCTTCTATGTTGACACATTCCCAGACAATGTCGTCAGATGTGCCACTTTATTCACATTAATAGGGATCTGTGGTGCATCTATCTTTCTGTAGTGTGCTGTGTCAAACGGCATAATCCATTTCCTCGCCTCCAGAGATTCCTCTAAAGTCATGTGCATGCTCATGCTATGAGATGGGAGACAGAGCAGAACGTGTGATGATGATGAGTCCTGCGGCCACTGAACTGAGGCAGGAATGGACAGTGGTGTGTAATCAGTTGAAGCTGGAACTAGCAGTCAATCCACTGTATGGAAGGTTGCGGCAGCAGTGCATGTGTGGAGTATTGTGGCAGCAGCAGTAGTAGCAGTCAGTGCTGGGTGTGGAGGGGTGTGGCAGTAGCTGTGGTAGTTGTCGGTTTGAAGGGTATGGAGAGTTGAGACAGCAGCCATGATGGCAGTCAGTGCATGGTTTGGAGGGTTGTGGCAGCAGCAATAGTAGCAGTCTGTGCTGAGTGTGGAGGGGTGTGGCAGCAGCTGTCGTAGTTGTCAGTTTGTGGGGCATGGATAGTTGCGACAGCAGCCATGATGGCAGTCAGTGCATGGTTTGGAGGGTTGTGGCAGCAGCAATAGTAGCAGTCAGTGCTGAGTGTGGAGGGATGTGGCAGCAGCTGTCGTAGTTGTCAGTTTGTGGGGCATGGAGAGTTGAGACTGCAGCTGTGATGGCAGTCAGTGCACGGTGTGGAGGGTTGTGGCAGCAGCAGTAGTAGCAGTCTGTGCTGAGTGTGGAGGGGTGTGGCAGCAGCCTTGCTACTTGTCAGTTTGAGGGGTATGGAGGATTGAGACAGCAACTGTGATGGCAGTCAGTGCATGGTGTGTTGTTGCAGCAGCCACAGTGGCAGTCAATGCGAATGCCGAGGGTTGTGGCTGCAGGCTCAATGGCAGTCAGGATGGGTCATGGAGGACTGTGGCAGCAGTTGTGGTGGCAGTCAGTGTGGGGCACATAGGGTTGTGACAGCAGTGATGGTGGCAGGCATGGGCAGTGCACAGAGGGTTGTGGCAGTAGCTATGGGTGGGTGATCTGGCTGCGCTTGGAGATAGGTAGTGGAGTGAACTCTGGAGCTGTACAGCATAAGAGCTTAAATAAGTACTGTGTGCATCAGTTGCTGTAGAAATACTAAGCAGTAAATCCTGGCAGAGCCAAGTCTGTGGAGCATCAAGAAGCGTGTGTGGGCAGCTGCTGGACAATACTACTGTCAGCATGGATGTGGCTGCCGTGTGGAAAACAATCTGACAGAACACTTGCTGTCTTTACCTGGGTGGACATACAGGGAATCTAGAAAAGGCAAAGAGACAGCTTCTGGTGCTTATAAGGGTGACTGCTTTCGTAACTGATGGTGATAGTCTGGTGGCTTTCTGATTGAAATTGAGCACCATGTAGGGCATGATCGTTCTGGAGTGTAGCCACTTGTAAAGTAGCTTCCTGAATGGAAGTATACAAGTGATGAGTAACAGCTTGTTTATATTAATTTTACTAGGGGTGTGCAGCAGTCTCTGTTGTGATACAGTGTGGGCAAGATCTTTCAGAAGCTAGTGCCATGTTTCTAGATGATACTTGGGTCATATCATGGCTGTGATCTGGGAAATTAAGCATAAGGTTATTTCTTGCTTAATATTTTTGTATAGTATATAATTTAAAAATGAGTCAGTTGATAATTCAATGGCTTCAGGACTGATTGTGTATGCTGCTTTTCTGACTGACTCTCTCGCTCACACTTGTTCATTGGTATTTGTTTTGTTATTACCTTATGTGTATGAATTGTCATATTTGTAATGAACAATGAACTGTCATATATGTAATGAATTATCATATACATTTTGTACAAGAAGCTTGGGTAACTAGATATGTTGTTGGGAGCTGGTGATTTTGTTGATGGGATGTTATAAATCCTAAATAAGTTAAGAATTCTTAGGCATTGTTAGTTTTTCGTTGTCCTTTATGACTGTGGTTGAGTGACAGACATTTCAAAGTGTGTGTTATTGCCTGGAGGCTCATTGTATGACTACATTGGATTAATAATATATTTAACCTTATTCTGTTCTTGTCAGGAAGATATTCTGTGCTACATTATTTTAATCCTCCTTAATTTCTTTTATGCGGCAGAGAATCATATTTATGTTATTGTAAGTGACTTCTGTTCTGTTCATTAAATTTTTTTATGCCAAATAAACTAACTGTTGAATTGATTCCCATGTCTACACAATCCCAACCAAACTCCACTCCGCCTAAATCATTATCAGAAGCAGTGCAATCTTTGAACATGAACTAATAATTGGATGTCACTTACATGATATATCCACCAGGGACACTTAACCTTATTAAAGCTGCCCATGTCGACTGCTGGTGACTTGATTGTGAACTGCAAATGCGAAGCAGCTGCCACAGCTAAACCAACACCAGGAAGATGTCACCTCTTGACAGACAGTGGCTCCTGATAATTATAAAATATAGTTGTAAAAAATTGCATGAAATTAGCGGATGGAATCACTCATGATTTCCAAAGAGTTACCAGCAGTGCAGCTGACACAGTACTGTGTTTTGGGAGCTAAGAGAATAACATGCACTGATGATGAAGACCCCTATGACCATCTACCTAATAGCTGGTATGTCCTCCTTTGGCATGGAAAACCGTGGCGATGCATAATGGCATGGGAGCAGTGAGGCCATGGTAGGTCGCTGGAGGGAGACGGTACCACATCTCCACATACAAGTCACCTGATTCCCACAGTTTCTGGGGAGGAAACCAATAAGCTCTGATGCCACATTCAGTCACGTCCCAAATGTATTAAACCGGATTCAGATATGGTGAGCTAGGGGGGGGGGGGCAGCACATCAACTGAAACTCGCCACTTCCTCAAACCATCCCATCACACTCCTGGCCTTGTGACACGGCGCATTACCTTTTTGAAGAACGTCTGTGCTGTCAGGAAACATGTTCGTCATGAAGGACTGTAAGTGGTCTGCAGCCATGTACAATACTCCTTGGTCATCCTGGTGCTTTGCACAAACTCCACTAGACCCTTCGATGCCCAAGAGAGTACTCGTCAGAGCATAACATTGCCTATTCCCGCAATAAGCCGCGAGTAATGAATACAATGGCCAGGGGCAGTATGAATATAGTGCTGGACAATAAGTTGGGAGTGTGGGTCTCACGGCAGGTGTGCCAGAGATATGTCCCTGTAGTCGCATTATGTGTCCTCGGTGGGTAAGATGGATAGAGCGCCTGCTATGTAAGCAGGAGATCACGGGTTCGAGACCCAGTCGGGGTACACATCTTCAACTGCCCCGTTGACTTATAAGAACGCCTGTATGTAGCTAGGGGTATTCATTTCATTGTAATTTCATTGCTAAAGAGCTGCACGGTCACCTATGTGTTCTGTTCTTTACGACACGTCCGAAAGAACAGATACCATATTCATATATACACTCCTGGAAATTGAAATAAGAACACCGTGAATTCATTGTCCCAGGAAGGGGAAACTTTATTGACACATTCCTGGGGTCAGATACATCACATGATCACACTGACAGAACCACAGGCACATAGACACAGGCAACAGAGGATGCACAATGTCGGCACTAGTACAGTGTATATCCACCTTTCGCAGCAATGCAGGCTGCTATTTTCCCATGGAGACGATCGTAGAGATGCTGGATGTAGTCCTGTGGAACGGCTTGCCATGCCATTTCCACCTGGCGCCTCAGTTGGACCAGCGTTCGTGCTGGACGTGCAGACCGCGTGAGACGACGCTTCATCCAGTCCCAAACATGCTCAATGGGGGACAGATCCGGAGATCTTGCTGGCCAGGGTAGTTGACTTACACCTTCTAGAGCACGTTGGGTGGCAAGGGGTACATGCGGACGTGTATTGTCCTGTTGGAACAGCAAGTTCCCTTGCCGGTCTAGGAATGGTAGAACGATGGGTTCGATGACGGTTTGGATGTACCGTGTACTATTCAGTGTCCCCTCGACGATCACCAGAGGTGTACGCCCAGTGTAGGAGATCGCTCCCCACACCATGATGCCGGGTGTTGGCCCTTTGTGCCTCGGTCGTATGCAGTCCTGATTGTGGCGCTCACCTGCACGGCGCCAAACACGCATACGACCATCATTGGCACCAAGGCAGAAGCGACTCTCATCGCTGAAGACGACACGTCTCCATTCGTCCCTCCATTCACGCCTGTCGTGACACCACTGGAGGCGGGCTGCACGATGTTGGGGCGTGAGCGGAAGACGGCCTAACGGTGTGCGGGACCGTAGCCCAGCTTCATGGAGACGGTTGCGAATGGTCCTCGCCGATACCCCAGGAGCAACAGTGTCCCTAATTTGCTGGGAAGTGGCGGTGCGGTCCCCTACGGCAGTGCGTAGGATCCTACGGTCTTGGCGTGCATTCGTGCGTCGCTGCGGTCCGGTTCCAGGTCGACGGGCACGTGCACCTTCCGCCGACCACTGGCGACAACATCGATGTACTGTGGAGACCTCACGCCCCACGTGTTGAGCAATTCGGCGGTACGTCCACCCGGCCTCCCGCATGCCCACTATACGCCCTCGCTCAAAGTCCGTCAACTGCACATACGGTTCACGTCCACGCTGTAGCGGCATGCTACCAGTATTAAAGACTGCGATGGAGCTCCGTATGCCACGGCAAACTGGCTGACACTGACGGCGGCGGTGCACAAATGCTGCGCAGCTAGCGCCATTCGACGGCCAACACCGCGGTTCCTGGTGTGTCCGCTGTGCCGTGCGTGTGATCATTGCTTGTACAGCCCTCTCGCAGTGTCCGGAGCAGGTATGGTGGGTCTAACACACGGGTGTCAATGTGTTCTTTTTTCCATTTCCAGGAGTGTATATATGAAGTTGTAATTTGTTCTGTTATGACACTTTTTTTATTTAGAGTAATTGAGTACTTATTTAATTTTGTAAGTTTTTTTATTGCAGATGGATGAATAGGTGGGGAAAAGATGTTATTATTTATGTTTCCTTGGTTCTAAATTCCGGCATTCACCTTACGGCTGAGTGAGAAAACTCCCGATCGAAAAAAAAAATCTCAGCTGAGATTGGATGCCTGTTGTTCTGGCTTATGTGTCTTCTTATTACCTCAGTGGTTTTTATACTGTATCAATGTGATCTTGAACAATTTTTATTTACGTTGAAATTTTTTGTCGCATTCTGCAGAAGTTGAAAACTTGGAACTCTAGTCGATGTACAGAGTTTGTCTCCTTTTGCACACATTGAGTGAGGTACAATTGCTAATTCAGTCGTTTTTCCCTATATCAGGCTTATATATCATCCCAAATACTTGTAGGTGTTCTTGGCTTGTTGACAATCTCATTGAGTTCTTCGTTTTCGAGAGAACTCTCTTTTAGTGAATCCTATACTGCTTCGAGAATAATGTAGAGCGGGAATGCATATTTAAATTTCGGAAAGTTAAAAGTTGTAGGATTGTGCTGCAAGGGTTGTAATGTAGCCGGTTGCGTCCGAATCAGATGATTTGTTCTAATCCTTGTAGGTGTTTTTGGTCTGCTGATAATCTCATTGATTTCTTCATCTTCCAGAGAACTCTCTTGGAGTGAACCCGATGCTGCTTCGAGAATAATGCAGGGACGAAATGCACTCTGCGAAAAAGATTCTCACAACGACGGAAAACGAAGGATCTCATGTTGGCTGCGTCTGGTTCACATACGAAGCACACTTCCATATGGATAAAGACGTGAAAAAAAACTAGCTATTTTGGGATTTAGAAAATTCCCATTTGTGTGAAGCGAAACCACAGTATTCTTCCAAAGTTATTGTGTGGGCTGCGGTATGCAGCAGATATCACTGGCCCATTTGTCATGTGAGAAACGGTCGCTAGTGAACGTTATGTTGCAAGTTTGGAACAGTTTATCGCCATTCTTCTAATGTTGGAGGGTCGACCAGGAACCGAGTGGTTCATACAAGATGGAGCGAGACCACATCGTACCGATCAGGTGTTTTGAGTTCTCGATGAATACTTCGCGAATAGAGTCATTGTCCTCAATTACTCCTAAGTTTACTGGCGCAGGTATGGATTGGCCTCCATATTCACCCGATCTTTCTACTTGTCACTACTTTTTGTGGAGCAGATTCAATGTACGAGCTACATGGTGCCATCTGTTAGCAGCTTTTCGAACTATTTTGGAACTTCTGCATGAAATTCATACATCTTTAATAACAGACTAGCTGAGCGGTTTAAGGTGCTGCAGTCACGGACTGTGCGGCTGGTCCCGGCGGAGGTTCGAGTCCTCCCTCGGGCATGGGTGTGTGTGTTTGTCCTTACGATAATTTAGGTTAAGTAGTGTGTAAGCTTAGGGACTGATGACTTTAGCAGTTAAGTCCCATAAGATTTCACACACATTTGAACACTTTGAATAACAGACAAACATTTTGTTGCCCTCTTCTATACATCTTACAAGGAACAACTTGAGTGCGGGGCCACAAAAGGTCAATGATGTTTACGGCATTCGACGCTCCGCCTATTGTCTATAATTCAGCCACTATGGGACTTAACAGCTGAGGTCATCAGTCCCCTAGAACTACTTAAACCTAAATAAGCTAAGGACATCACAAACATCCATGCCCGAGGCAGAATTCGAACCTGCGACCTTAGCGGTCGCGCCGTTCCAGACTGAAGCACCTAGAACCGCTCGGCCACTCTGCCCGGCGGCTCGTGTTCCAGGCATCATGTATTTTCCACCCTGTTTTTAACTTACTTCCACGTCACTCCCTTAATTTAAATTATTACTGTCACTGAGTTGCCGCTTTGCCTGCCCGTGAGCGGCGTTAGCAGCGGGTATCGATATATCCCCTCTCGTAGTATCTTTGCTCGACTGCTATTACTTCCCGGTTGTTGCCTGTCGTTAGGCAGTTCGTCGCGATTTCGGGTCTGCCAGTCAATGGGTACGTGTGTGGAGTGCAGTCTGGACCTGCCAGTCGGAGTGTTGCAACTCGGCACTGGTGCAGTCGGGTTGGAGCAGTGAGGTCTGCGCCGACATGGCTCGCCCGACCATTGCCACCACGCATCACTTGAGCCGCGACACGGTATTGGTGGATCGTCGGTCGGTCGTCCAACCGGACGACGCGTTTTAAGCTTGCCGATCGCTCATGAGTCAGCTGTGTGCCTGTGCATCGACTCCCGTTATGTTTTCGTGCGTGCTTAGTTACTGTTGAGTATCGTTCAGGTCTTCGTCCAAGTGTTTGTCAGGTTGTGTGTGTAGTTGGCGCTATTTCCACTGACGACTATTTTGGATGTTGTCGGCATTCTGAAGTTGGTCGGTCGGTTGCTGCGGACCAGGGAAGTTATCTCCGCGCGGTGCAGTCGGCTGGGTCCGATGGCGGTCCCTGCGCAGTGTCGGAGCCTATGTGGAGCTTTCCGATCGCTACGACCTTCGTGCTTCACCGAGCCAGGCCGTCAAAGTTGAGTAGTGGTTTCAACTATACAAGCTACGTCCATTCAGGTTGTGGTGGTTCGTTTAGGTGGTTCGCTGTTGGGGAGGTTTTCCTGTGAGCAACACCGAGTGTTTCTGTTGCTGAAATTTAGCCACCATGCGGTACAATTAACTATATTGGTTCACTACAATGCGGATGCACCAGCGGAATTTTCTGCCTTGTGGCCGTTAGTGTTCTGGTTACCTTCCCTGGCCACTGATGTAAATTCAGGCTGTGTTCTTCTGTGTCCGTGGCTGTCCCCTGGTTGAGTTCCGACGGATCAAGTGCAGTTGGGCTCACCACCTGTCTCACCTAAGTGAAAGAGGGCAGATCGACCCCCCTGGAGGCTTCTGAGTGGCGTTGTCTTTATTTTCTTCCCCACCGGTGTTTAAGTATCTGTTTTCAGCTATTTAAAATTTAAGTTTTACGGTTATATTTTTACAAAAAAAATTTAGAAAATTAATTGTGGGCTTTCAGCCTTGCAACTTTATTCTTAAAGTTATCTTTCAAGCTTAAACACTGCGGCCTTCTATCTTTGAAAGATTATGCTAATATATTTTAAAATTTTGAAATTTAATTGTAGCCTTCAGCCATTTGTATTGCAAGCATCTCGCATATGTTTTTTCTGTCTGCTTTGCCTTGAGGCATTCCACATAGCTGTGTTATGTTTTTAATTGTTTTATTTGCTATTTTAACTGCATTTTTATCTTGTTGATTTTTAAGATTTCTTGTTTGGAGGCCTTCAGCCGTGAAAGAGTTGCTTTTGGTAAAGGTTCGGTTATGTGCCACTTTGGGTGTAAATCTGTTATTAAATTACAATTTGAAGGTGGAACTGACCCTAACCTTATTTGGCCGTTTCCGCAATCCTAAGCAACTGTTCTGCCCAGTGGGTTTAGCGGGCATTTCAGGTTCCTTATTGGTTTTCGAGATATTTAATTTTTAAAGCAGGGAGTCCTTCGCTGGGCATCCTGTATTAGCTCCTAGAAATATGTTGGTGATGAAACTATAGAGGAATAGAAGTTACTATTTAGCTTCATCTACACCATTAACCTTGTAACTTTACGAATTTCTCTCGACGAACTTTCTCATGTTGCGTGCGAAAGGGTACTTCACTGCGGCGACGTTATTTGAGCAATTAATGCATGTCCAATTATCGCGCTCTCTCGTTGCATTTACATGAACATTTTCCCTTATCTCGACTCACTGCAGCTCTTATCGCGTTCCACAAGCGTAGCGATCGCTCAAAGCAGTGCTTGAGGGATCGCCGAGTGATTACTTCCGAGCCCCGGTCAGACCTGTTCCCTGTTTACGAGCACAACTTGCACAGCGGTTACACTTTTATCTGGCAGATAAGTGGGCAGATAATTACACCGAAAAAACAAAGATGAAGACGCTCGAGATAAAAATTTAGCGAGATCCTGTACGGCGCAGTCAGAGAGGCCTTCTCGTCATTATAAAGGGGCTATAGCAGTCGCGGTGCATCGCTTATGCGGCCCAAATGGATTTAATTAGCGTCTATTGGGCAGGACAGGTGTTCCGCGATTATGACGGTAGATACACCGGCACGCGGCCAGCGACATGTGTTTCTGTCCGCCGTACTTAATGGAGTCGCCGGCTACGATTAGGTCCTCATTAGGGCCGGTTTCCGCCGCCTGCGCCCGGAAGCCGACAGAATCGGTAGCCGGGAAGGGAAATCGATGCACGCCGAGCCGCTCACCGCCTTCGCCGCCGAGGAGCTCCTCCGAGGACGGTGGTCGCGCACTACGGAGCGACGAGTACACGCAGGTGATCGAGGTGTTTCTGGGGGGAGCTGCAACTGCACTGATTTACAGGGTGAGAAGTATTTAAACCGACAAACTCTGGGAGGTTGTAGGGGACATAAAAGCAAATATTTTTTCCTAAGGCCATTTTTTTTTTTCCTATGAGGATTATTTAAACCGGTGGGGGCCTATAACGCTCTTCTGTTCTCAGAGGCCGTATTACGATCTTCAGTTGTTGAAGAGCATATTACACTTTTCAGTTGTAGGTAACTGCTGTCCACCAGTGTAGTAGTGCATAGTGTCTGTTTAGTAATGAAGCGATACACCTGGATTGAGTTCACTGATATGGTTGGTGCGTACTACGTAGCGCACCATAACGGACGAGCTGCACAGCGGGCTTATCAACAACAATATCCTAATCGCCGTATCCCGCATCATACGACCTTTGCTGCTGTGTACCAACGTCTGCGTGAGACCAGGTCATTAGCAGATTACATGGACAAGGACGCCGTCGCACGGTAAGAACGCTGCAATTCGAGGAAGCTGTCTTGCAGAATGTTGAGCGGGATCTTTCAATCAGCACTCGTGCAATTGCACGTAAAATGGGGATGAATCAGACGAATGTAAGAACATTCCTTCGAGAGCAATTGTTACGTCCATTTCACTTGCAGCGTGTCCACAACCTGGAACCAGCTGATTATCCACCCAGAACACAGTTTTCGCAGTCGTACCTGGAATAGTGTGAAATGCACCCTACATTTCCATCCTCTGTACTGTTTACCGATGAAGCAACGTTCGGGCGTGATGAAGTCTTCAACATGCACAATTCCCGAGTGAGGGTAACCCACATGCGCTCATCAAGTGCGGTTCTTCGTTAATGTGCGGGTCGGTGTTGTTGAAGACTGCTTAGTTGAACCGTATATGCTACCTAGGCCACTAAATGGCAGGCACTATTACAATTTTCTCGCCAGAGCATTGCCAGAATTGCTGGAAGGTTTCCCGCTTCCTAAGAGACAACGCATGTGGTTCCATCACGACTGGGCGCCGTCACATTTCAGTCGTCGTGTGCGTCGATTCCTGGACCGACGGTTCCCAGGAACGTGGATTGGCAGAGGTGGCCTTCTCGATCCCCAGATATGTCCCCTCTGGACTTTTTTGTGTGGCGAATGATGCGCAACCTCGTTTACCCAACTCCTATTGCATCAGAAGAGGATCTGGTTGCCTGGATAGTAGCAGCAGCAGGAACAATTCAGGATACTCTTGATATTTTTGCCCGTGTCAGACAGAACATAGTCCGACGGTGTAACCTTTGCTTATGTGAGGCATTTTTGAAAATCTACTGTAATTGAAATTGGGTTGTATTGTCTCTTGGTCACAAAAAAATTGAGAAGTGTTTGTTGGTTTAATTAATTTGTCGCCAGAGAAATCTTTCTTTACCGGTTTAAATATTCCTCACAGGAAACAATGACATTAGAGAAAATATTTGTTTTGATGTCCCCTACAACCTCCCAAAGTTTGTCGGTTTAAATACTTTTCACCCTGTATAAAGGGGAAAGATTACTATCGAAAACTTAGAAAAATTCTTGCCTGATTTACTTTGCATTTCTTACACGATACTCCAATAAACTGAAGAGGATTTGGCATAAAATGGCAACCTGGAGAGCAATCGTGATGTACATGATGTTTATTTGTTTTGCTCGCGAAGTCAGAACCTACAACAGAAGTGAGAGAAAGTACATTACCAACTACTGCATCAAGAAATTAAAACAAACGACAATAGGTGTAGCAAAAACGCAATACACTCCTCATTCTGCTGCACTGCAAGTCATAACATTTAAAAATAACGTGATTCAAACTGTCATGCATTCTTCAACCAGTTATACACTGAAGTGCGAAAGTAACTGGTATAAGCATGCGTATTCAAATACAGACGTATGTCAACAGACAGTATACGGCGCTGCGGTCGGCAACTCCTATATAACACAACAAGTGTCTGGCGCAGTTCTTAGACCGGTTATCAAGATTTAAGTGAGTTTGAACGTGGTGTTATGCCAGGCGCACGAGCGATGGAACACAGCATCTCCAAATTAGCGATGAAGTGGATATTTTCCGGTACGTCCATTTCACGAGTGTACCGTCAATACAACGAATCCGGTAAAATATCAAATCTACATCTACATCTACATCTACATCCGTACTCCGCAAGCCACCTGACGGTGTGTGGCGGAGGGTACCCTGAGTACCTCTATCGGTTCTCCCTTCTATTCCAGTCTCGTATTGTACGTGGAAAGAAGGATTGTCGGTATGCTTCTGTGTGGGCTCTAATCTCTCTGATTTTATCATCATGGTCTCTTCGCGAGATATACGTAGGAGGGAGCAATATACTGCTTGACTCTTCGGTGAAGGTATGTTCTCGAAACTTTAACAAAAGCCCGTACCGAGCTACTGAGCGTCTCTCCTGCAGAGTCTTCCACTGGAGTTTATCTATCATCTCCGTAACGCTTTCGCAATTACTAAATGATCCTGTAACGAAGCGCGCTGCTCTCCGTTGGATCTTCTCTATCTCTTCTATCAACCCTACCTGGTGCGGATCCCACACTGCTGAGCAGTATTCAAGCATTGGGCGAACAAGCGTACTGTAACCTACTTCCTTTGTTGTCGGATTGCATTTCCTTAGGATTCTTCCAATGAATCTCAGTCTGGCATCTGCTTTACCGACGATCAACTTCATATGATCATTCCATTTTAAATCACTCCTAATGCGTACTCCCAGATAATTTATGGAATTAACTGCTTCCAGTTGCTGACCTGCTATTTTGTAGCTAAATGATAAGGGACCTATCTTTCTATGTATTCGCATCACATTACACTTCGCTACATTGAGATTCAATTGCCATTCCGTGCACCATGCGTCAATTCGCTGCAGATCCTCCTGCATTTCAGTACAATTTTCCATTGTTGCAACCTTTCGATACACCACAGCATCATCTGCAAAAAGCCTCAGTGAACTTCCGATGTCATCCACCAGGTCATTTATGTATATTGTGAATAGCAACGGTCCTATGACACTCCCCTGCGGCACACCTGAAATCACTCTTACTTCGGAAGACTCCTCTCCATTGAGAATGACGTGCTGCGTTCTGTTATCTAGGAACTCCTCAATCCAATCACACAATTGATCTGATAGTCCGTATGCTCTTACTTTGTTCATTAAACGACTGTGGGGAACTGTGTCAAACGCCTTGCGGAAGTCAAGAAACACGGCATCTACCTGTGAACCCGTGTCTAAGGCCCTCTGAGTCTCGTGGACGAATAGCGCGAGCTGGGTTTCACACGATCGTCTTTTTCGAAACCCATGCTGATTCCTACAGAGTAGATTTCTAGTCTCCAGAAAAGACATTATACTCGAACATAATACGTGTTCCAAAATTCTACAACTGATCGACGTTAGAGATATAGGTCTATAGTTCTGCACATCTGTTCGACGTCCCTTCTTGAGAACGGGGATGACCTGTGCCCTTTTCCAATCCTTTGGAAAGCTTCGCTCTTCTAGAGACCTACGGTACACCGCTGCAAGAAGGGGGGCAAGTTCCTTCGCGTACTCTGTGTAAAATCGAACTGGTATCCCATCAGGACCAGCGGCCTTTCCTCTTTTGAGCGATTTTAATTGTTTCTCTATCCCTCTGTCGTCTACTTCGATATCTACCATTTTGTCAACTGTGCGACAGTCTAGAGAAGGAAGCACAGTGCAGTCTTCCTCTGTGAAACAGCTTTGGAAGAAGACATTTAGTAATTCGGCCTTTAGTCTGTCATCCTCTGTTTCAGTACCATTTTGGTCACAGAGTGTCTGGACATTTTGTTTTGATCCACCTACCGCTTTGACATAGGACCAAAATTTCTTAGGATTTTCTGCCAAGTCAGTACATAGAACTTTACTTTCGAATTCATTGAAAGCCTCTCGCATAGCCCTCCTCACACTACATTTCGCTTCGCGTAATTTTTGTTTGTCTGCAAGGCTTTGGCTATGTTTATGTTTGCTGTGAAGTTCCCTTTGCTTCCGCAGCAGTTTTCTAACTCGGTTGTTGTACCACGGTGGCTCTTTTCCATCTCTTACGATCTTGCTTGGCACATACTCATCTAACGCATATTGTACCATGGTTTTGAACTTCGTCCACTGATGCTCAACACTATCTGTACTTGAGTCAAAACTTGTGTGTTGAGCAATCAAGTACTCTGAAATCTGCTTTTTGTCACTTTTGCTAAACAGAAAAATCTTCCTACCTTTTTTAATATTTCTATTTACGGCTGAAATCATCGATGCAATAACCGCTTTATGATCGCTGATTCCCTGTTCTGCATTAACTGATTCAAATAGTTCGGGTCTGTTTGTCACCAGAAGGTCTAATATGTTATCGCCACGAGTCGGTTCTCTGTTTAATTGCTCAAGGTAGTTTTCAGATAAAGCACTTAAAAATATTTCACTGGATTCTTTGTCCCTGCCACCCGTTATGAACGTTTGAGTCTCCCAGTCTATATCCGGCAAATTAAAATCTCCACCCAGAACTATTACATGGTGGGGAAATCTACTCGAAATATTTTCCAAATTATTCTTCAGGTGCTGAGCCACAACAGCTGCTGAGCCCGGGGGCCTATAGAGACATCCAATTACCATGTCTGAGCCTGCTTTAACCGTGACCTTCACCCAAATCATTTCACAATTCGAATCTCCGTCAATTTCCTTCGATACTATTGCACTTCTTATCGCTATAAACACGCCTCCCCCTTCACTGTCCAGCCTATCTCTGCGGTATACATTCCAATCAGAGTTTAGGATTTCATTACTGTTTACGTCTGGTTTCAGCAAACTTTCTGTTCCTAGTACTATATGGGCGTTGTGACCGTTTATTAATGAGAGCAGTTCTGGGACCTTTCTATAGACGCTCCTGCAGTTTACTATTAGCACATTAATATTGTTATTCCTTGTTGCATTTTGCCTACTCCTGCCTTGCCGCGTCTCAGGAGGCGTCTTGTCGGGCCTAGGGAGGGAATTCTCTAACCTAAAAAAACCCCATGTGCACTCCACACGTACTCCGCTACCCTCGTAGCCGCTTCCGGCGTGTAGTGCACGCCTGACCTATTCAGGGGGACCCTACATTTCTCCACCCGATAGCGGAGGTCGAGAAATTTGCACCCCAGCTCTCCGCAGAATCGTCTGAGCCTCTGGTTTAAGCCTTCCACTCGGCTCCAAACCAGAGGACCGCGATCGGTTCTCGGAACGATACTACAAATAGTTAGCTCTGATTCCACCCCGCGAGCGAGGCTTTCCACCTTCACCAACTCCGCCAACCGCCTGTACGAACTGAGGATGACCTCTGAACCCAGACGGCAAGAGTCATTGGTGCCGACATGAGCAACAATTTGAAGTCGGGTGCACCCAGTGCTCTCTATCGCCGCCGGTAGGGCCTCCTCCACATCTCGGATGAGACCCCCCGGCAAGCAAACAGAGTGAACACTGGCCTTCTTCCCCGACCTTTCCGCTATTTCCCTAAGGGGCTCCATCACCCGCCTAACGTTGGAGCTCCCAATAACTAATAAACCCCTCCCCCCGTGTGCCTGCTCGGACCTTGCTGAAGGAGCAGCCACATGTCCACTCACAGGCAGAGCGGGCGATGCCACACGGCCAGCCTCCACATTGACCCTCCGCCTCGTGCGCCGCGAACGCCGCTGAACCCGCCACTCCCCTTGGGGAGAGGGTGGCCCAACCGCGCCCGGTACCCGCGAAGATGTCTCGACAGCAGGGACAGTGGGTGAAGCATCTAACACCTGGGGTGCACCATGCGACGCACCAGACTCCCCACTGCCGCTACACTCCGAGGCAGCAGCCTGAAGACGGCTGACCGCGGCCATCAACACGCTCAGCTGTTCGCGAAGAGTGGCCAGCTCCTCCTGCGTCCGTACACAGCAGCCACACATCCTAGCCATCCTAAGAAATCAATTTACTATAGAGTGTTAATCAGCTTTTAACTAGACTGCTAATTCACTAAAGGCGGTTGATTATTGACTAAACTGTGATTGCTAACCACTTCTTGTAGAAACAAGGAAAATAGCACTACCTGTCTCTGGACGGTATTGAAAACAAACACTAGCACTACTAGCACTACGGCTGACTAAAGGGACTCTCTGACTGTATTTAAAACAAACACGAGATCTATGGAACACTTAATAGCACTCGACTATTAAAGCTTCCTAAAAGCAAAAACACGCAGAAGAAGAAGTGACAAGTAAGAAAAATACACTTAATACTTAAATTAAGGTAGCTCGCTGCACAGCAGACGTGAAGCAGACGGCGGTTAGGGCGACACTGACACTACTGGCACTATGGCTGACTAAAGGGACTCTCTCTGACTGTATTCAAAACAAACACGAAATCTATGGAACACTTAATAGCACTCGACTATTAAAGCTTCCTAAAAGCAAAAACACGCAGAAGAAGAAGTGACAAGTAAGAAAAATACAGTTAATACTTAAATTAAGGTAGCTCGCTGCACAGCAGACGTGAAGCAGACGGCGGTTAGGGCGACACTGACACTACTGGCACTATGGCTGACTAAAGGGACTCTCTCTGACTGTATTCAAAACAAACACGAGATCTATGGAACACTTAATAGCACTCTACTATTAAAGCTTCCTAAAAGCAAAAACACGCAGAAGAAGAAGTGACAAGTAAGAAAAATACAGATAATACTTAGATTAAGGTAGCTCGCTGCACAGAAGACGTGAAGCAGACGGCGGTTAGGGCGACACTGACACTACTGGCACTATGGCTGACTAAAGGGACTCTCTCTGACTATTCAAAACAAACACGAGATCTATGGAACACTTAATAGCACTCTACTATTAAAGCTTCCTAAAAGCTTCCGACACCCAGCAAGAAAGGGACCAACGATGACTGAAAAGAATCGTTCAACGTGACAGAACTGCAACCCTTCCCAAATTGCTCCAGATTTCAATGCTAGGCCATCAACAAGTGTCAGAGTGCAAACTATTTAACCAAACATCATCGATATGGGCTTTCGGAGCCGAAGGCCCAATCGTGGACTCTTCATGACTGCACAGCACAAAGCTTTACGCCTTGCCTGGGCTCGTCAACACTGTCATTGGACTGTTGATGACTACAAACATGTTGCCTTGTCGGACGAGTCTCGTTTCAAATTTTATCGAGCGGATGGACGTGTACAGGTATGGAAACAATCTCATAAATCCATAAAGCCTGCATATCAGTAGGGGACTGTTCATCCTGGTGGAGTATTTTTAATGGTGTGGGGAGTGTGTAGTTGGAATGATATGCAACCCCTGATACGACTAGATACGACTCTGACAGGTCACACGTATGCAAGCATCCTATCTGATCGGCTCCATCCATTCATGTCCATTGCGCATTACGACGGACTTGGGCAATTCCAGCAGGATAATACGAGACCCACATGTCCAGAATTGCTACAGAGTGGCTCCAGGAACACTCTCATGAGTTTAATCACTTCCACTGGCCCAAGTGTCCCCAGGCATGAACATTACTGAGCATGCCTTGCAACGTGCTGTTCAGAAGACATCTCCACCCCCTTGCACTTTTACGGATTCATGGGCAGTCGTGCAGGATTCATGGTGTCAGTTCCCTCCAGCACTCTCGAGTCCATGCCACGTCATGTTACAGGTCTTCTGCATGTTCGCAGGTGCCCTACACGATATTTGGCAGGTCTACCAGTTTCCTTGGCTCTTCGATGTATATAGGTTGCAAAGGTATCCTGCAGGTTGTTGATGTATGAATAAGGTGCAGATAAGTGATTAGATTGAAGTTCATTTAAATGTACAGTTCTTTAAATACGCTCAGTTCCATACGCGAGAGCCACATTAAAAAAAAAAATGTTTAACCATATGAAACACGTGTATATGTCTTCTGACAGTTTAAACGAGGTGAGAATTAACAAAATGTTCAAAAAATGAAAGTTGATTACAAAAATCAGTTTAAAATTGAATACACTGTGATCGCTCTAAAATTACTCTTATACGAGGGATATTTGGAAAGTAAGTTCCGATCTGTCGAGAAATGGAAACCACTGTGAAAATCTAATAAAGCTTTGCACACATGTGTTCGAGAGTGTGTCTAGTATGCCTGTCGGTTGCATCATTTCGCTCTTTTCAGTTTTGAGCGCATGGTGAGCATATAATGATGCGCAGAAAATAGTGTCTCCCACCAAGTATGAGGTCCTGGGGAGAGATTTCGCCTGATGTTATGCACCCCACATTACAGAACTGCCATACGGTTCCTACTTTGTGACAATTCTCGGTCGCAATCTGCAGGGGCAATGAAAATGCTCCTGCTGCGTTTTCGACGGCAAGTGTTTGATCACCCGCACTACAGCCCGTAATTGGCCCCCTCTGTGTTTCATTTCTGCCTGCATTAACTACTGGCTATGAAGACAACATTTTCTCACAGACAACGAGCTATAGATGAGCGTAGAGAATTGGCAGGAGCACAGGTGGCTGCCTTCTATGATGAGGATTATGGAAAGTTGGTACAACACTACGACAAATGTCAAAGTCGGAGTTGTGATTATGTAGAGCAGTGGCTGAAAGCTGTAGCTAACTGTTGCAGATAAAATACATCTGATTATGACAGTGGTATCTATTTCCCGATCAATCAGAAATTACTTTCCGAATATCCATAGTAAAAGGGAGAAGAAATGTTTTATTGAAAGTTTATTATATACTACGTTGTCGTAGGTGGAGAGGTGATACTCCGACGTGGCGCGGTCCAGGTGGCGGCGGATAGGGGACTGATGACCTCAGCTGTTAAGTCCCATAGTGGCTGAATTATAGACAATAGACCGGCAAGGGAACTTGCTGTTCCAACAGGACAATGCACGTCCGCATGTATCCCGTGCCACCCAACGTGCTCTAGAAGGTGTAAGTCAACTACCCTGGCCAGCAAGATCTCCGGATCTGTGCCCCATTGAGCATGTTTGGGACTGGATGAAGCGTCGTCTCACGCGGTCTGCACGTCCAGCACGAACGCTGGTCCAACTGAGGCGCCAGGTGGAAATGGCATGGCAAGCCGTTCCACAGGACTACATCCAGCATCTCTACGATCGTCTCCATGGGAGAATAGCAGCCTGCATTGCTGCGAAAGGTGGATATACACTGTACTAGTGCCGACATTGTGCATGCTCTGTTGCCTGTGTCTATGTGCCTGTGGTTCTGTCAGTGTGATCATATGATGTATCTGACCCCAGGAATGTGTCAATAAAGTTTCCCCTTCCTGGGACAATGAATTCACGGTGTTCTTATTTCAATTTCCAGGAGTGTACTTAAACTTAACTAACCTAAGGACATCACACACATCAATGCCCGAGGCAGGGTTCAAACCTGCGACCGTAGCGGTCGCGCGGTTCCAGACTGAAGCGCCTAGAACCTCTCGGCCACAGGGGCCGGCAATTTCGATTAGGACTGGTAGATGAGTAGAGTAGACGAGTTAGAGAGATCTGGACTGGCACGAAACCCTTGTGAATTGCAGGAGACCTACAGTGGGAATTTACCACGGTTTGATGGAAAGTGAGGAGAGGAGAAACTTGGTCTGCTGATTCAGACTCCAGTATTGAGAGGATGATGGTCTTCACTTTTGATCTGAGTGGGACACTTGTCCTGAGTATAACTTCGCACTTCCACTCATCTTAACTGGGGAGCCTGTGGAGAGGACTTAGTTATGCCGACAATTTAGAACTCATGCTTCTCGGACAACTCACTGTGCCGAGAGCAATCTTATTTATGATAAGTCTGCCACCTTGACATTTGACCTTGTGCAGACTGCCGTAAAAGTGAGTCAGACTGGTCCATGGTATGATAGGCGAACGGGAGCGTCACTCGCTGGAATCTGCCGAGATTTCAGAGCTCTGTAAGACAGTAATTGCGAGCCATCTAAAAGATCGCCATCCATGACTCTGCATATTTCACTCACACAATAGGGAATTACAAGTGCCACATATCTCTGCTTAGCAGACGCTTGAACATGACCATCACCTCAAACAGAGCTGTAGATTGAGAAAAGAGCTATTGTATTGCTGCTTTGGCTTGTTAGGGCAAGCAAGATCACAGTCTCGCCACTTGTTCTTAGCTGCATCAACGTCTTTTAACTTCTGTGTAGAATAAATCCATCAAGGTTTGCTCATTGTTAGACAATTTCAGATTGCGTTATGGAAATTTTGAGCCGGAGCAAATAGTTCAGTCAGACAAAATTTAGTATTTGCCAACCAGCCACCACACAGATAAGTGTCAACTGTTTGTTGCATATTTGTGCCGCCAGCAGTTCATGTTCTATTTTGTCATCACACTTGATGTCCGCCCCTATAGCTGAATGGTCAGCGTCACTGACTGCCGTCCTAAAGCACCCGGTTCTATTCCCGGCTGGGTCGGGGATTTTCTCCGTTCAGGGAGTGGGTGTCTTCATAATCATTTCATTCCCATCCGGCGCGCAGGTCACCTAATGTGACGTTGAATGTAATAAGACCTGCACCAAATGAGATGACCACTAATGCAGGGTAACAACAGCAAACACAGTCGAAGTTGTGTTTTTTTAAGACAACATAGTTGTGTGGAGAAACAGCGATTAATTTACTTATGATCAATTATTCAAAATGACAGTCACAATCGCATTAGTTTATTTTGACGCCAACCAGAGAGTTACCAACCGTGTGTAGGCAGGGTGACGACTCCAGCGAGCCACCAAATGGTGTAAATTGTACTGAAGATGACCCCATCGCTGGTTGAAACCGGTTGGCAACAAAATAAAGTAATGCGATTGCGACTGACATTTTGAATAATTGATTAGAGTCAAAGGGCAAAATAAATTTAGCAGACACATGGGGCAGGTAATCAAGTGGGAAGTTTGCTAGTTAACGTGATTACTATCAGGGCGGTAACTCGTAATTGCTTGTTGCCTTCCAAAGCAAAGTGCAGGCCCAGTATACACTCCTGGAAGTGGAAAAAAGAACACATTGACACCGGTGTGTCAGACCCACCATACTTGCTCTGGACACTGCGAGAGGGCTGTACAAGCAATGATCACACGCACGGCACAGCGGACACACCAGGAACCGCGGTGTTGGCCGTCGAATGGCGCTAGCTGCGCAGCATTTGTGCACCGCCGCCGTCAGTGTCAGCCAGTTTGCCGTGGCATACGGAGCTCCATCGCAGTCTTTAACACTGGTAGCATGCCGCGACAGGGTGGACGTGAACCGTATGTGCAGTTGACGGACTTTGAGCGAGGGCGTATAGTGGGCATGCGGGAGGCCGGGTGGACGTACCGCCGAATTGCTCAACACGTGGGGCGTGAGGTCTCCACAGTACATCGATGTTGTCGCCAGTGGTCGGCGGAAGGAGCACGTGCCCGTCGACCTGGGACCGGACCGCAGGGACGCACAGATGCACGCCAAGACCGTAGGATCCTACGCAGTGCCGTAGGGGACCGCACCGCCACTTTCCAGCAAATTAATGACACTGTTGCTCCTGGGGTATCGGCGAGGACCATTCGCAACCGTCTCCATGAAGCTGGGCTACGGTCCCGCACACCGTTAGGCCGTCTTCCGCTCACGCCCCAACATCGTGCAGCCCGCCTCCAGTGGTGTCGCGACAGGCGTGAATGGAGGGACGAATGGAGACGTGTCGTCTTCAGCGATGAGAGTCGCTTCTGCCTTGGTGCCAATGATGGTCGTATGCGTGTTTGGTGCCGTGCAGGTGAGCGCCACAATCAGGACTGCATACGACCGAGGCACACAGGGCCAACACCCGGCATCATGGTGTGGGGAGCGATCTCCTACACTGGCCGTACACCTCTGGTGATCGTCGAGTGGACACTGAATAGTGCACGGTACATCCAAACCGTCATCGAACCCATCGTTCTACCATTCCTAGACCGGCAAGGGAACTTGCTGTTCCAACAGGACAATGCACGTCCGCATGTATCCCGTGCCACCCAACGTGCTCTAGAAGGTGTAAGTCAACTACGCTGGCCAGCAAGATCTCCGGATCTGTCCCCCATTGAGCATGTTTGGGACTGGATGAAGCGTCGTCTCACGCGGTCTGCACGTCCAGCACGAACGCTGGTCCAACTGAGGCGCCAGGTGGAAATGGCATGGCAAGCAGTTCCACAGGACTATATCCAGCATCTCTACGATCGTCTCCATGGGAGAATAGCAGCCTGCATTGCTGCGAAAGGTGGATATACACTGTACTAGTGCCGACATTGTGCATGCTCTGTTGCCTGTGTCTATGTGCCTGTGGTTCTGTCAGTGTGATCATGTGATGTATCTGACCCCAAGAATGTGTCAATAAAGTTTCCCCTTCCTGGGACAATGAATTCACGGTGTTCTTATTTCAATTTGCAGGAGTGTATGAAGGCGATTAGGATGACGACTGGGGACCCTCAACGAGGTTATTGTATTATCTGCAGGCAATTTGCAGGTCATGCTGTGTATATAGAAGAGGCAACCTCACATATCAAGGGTCTTGGATCGGGACGTGAGAGATGTCATTAGTTGAGGGGTGCTGGTCTGGAAAGATGGTATGATAATTTATGGAAAAAGTTATGTTGACAGTTTACAAACGATTTATCAAAGTAGAAGTAGATGGGATGACGATAATGAAAAGGAGAGTTGAGACCAAGCAACGAGAAGACCAACACATGCGAATAATTTGAACTAGGTGATACTGCAGGGAAGTAGACAACGGCAAATACGCCTGTAACGTAAACATAAAAAATATAGAGATGTTAGGAACGTTACGACTACTAAAGTAGTCAAATGTAAATGTGATTATTTATTTACAAATTTTATAATTATTTTCATAAAGAATATGATCATTATACGTAAAATATGGCCCTTAAAGATAAAGATGAGAAGGATGTGAAGGCACAGATAAGGCTGAACTTCCGTACTTCAGGGGAGAGCGATGTGAAAATGTACCATCCAACAATTCGTTTAGCAATGAGTACATCATGAGAAAGAGAAGTGACAGTAAAGAATGACTGACATAATGTTTCGGCTTAGCTACGTACGAAGTGACACGTGTAATGTAAAACAAAATCAGAGCTTGTTGGCAGGCAAACGAAATTTAAATCAGAACCTCCTAGAAAGGTAGTCCCTTTTTATGTTGTGCCAATTTTCTTTTTCAGTGGACGTTTTATGTGATTTGTTTTCTTTCTTGCATGAGTTGTGTTGGTGGTAATGTACTGATGTGTATTTATGAAAGGACATATAAACACAACTTTTGCGAACAGCATGTAGATGGAAGATATCAAGGTAAACCATTAAACTATTATTTTGAAGGCATGATCAGTTATTCGTACGCAGAAACACTTGTACTATACTTGTTCACGTTTTACACAGTCAAGCAAATATATTAAGTGTGCTTCATTGGTATAGAGTAAAATTATGGTTCTCCTTTTCGACAATGGATATTTTTTCATAATGCAAATTACGTGCTTACTGTAAGTTGTTTTTCTTGTGTAACAACAGTTACTGAAGAGCCATAGTGACAGACAATTTCAAATACCTTTTGCATTTAGTCTGTTGAACTGAACAATTTTGTTGATTTCCAGAATGAACGTTTCACTCTGCAGCAGAGAATGCGTTGATATGTAACTTTATGGTAGTTTCAAGTTTGTTTTCGTGATGCTTAGAGTAATTAGTTAATTAAATATTAATGACTATAAGAAAATAACAACCTAATACTTAGGGAAGATTAAGTAAAGAGTTTATATCATAACTTACTTATACTTCCATTTTTCAACTAAAAGTATAAACCATTTATGTGTGTGTCTCTGAGTTTATAGGAGTGTTGTTAGTTGCGTGGGGCAACGCGGCATTGTTAGGCTACCAAATTAATGTGTACGCAATTTTTAAATGATTAGTTGTATGAATCGAAGTAAACCTGAGCTATCGCATGTTGAAACAGAATGAATGTTCAAATCAAATATTGGGATTTTACCTCTGTACCATCAAAAGGTGTGAGTGTGGTTTGAACGAAATACCGACATTCTTAAAATAAGCAACACCGAATGGTCTTTAGTAGCTGAACTGTACTGTGTTTTTCACAATTTGTGTTACACAATTCTCGAGGGTGTATAGGCGCTTAGTAGATCAAGTTTTATATAGGAACCCATGTCAGGAAATGTCATCCAACAGCGCTACATAGCGTCAAATTTATAGGTGCTGCCGCCTATAAATGTATGTATACATAGGATCACTCCGTGATAATGTTACAAATGTTCTAGGATGTGAAGAAGGATAAATGTATAAATTTGAGGTTAGGCTCCCTGTAACGGAAACGAACGAGTCGAAAGTTATAAGCGAAAACCGTTCTGTGATCTCTGGCAGTGGAATACATGTACTGATTCTGTTGTTGCTAAGATTTTATGGTAGCAAACTTCCAGGGGTGGTAGTATGGATCAAAACGAGACAAAATTTCTGGTAAACATGTGCTTACATTAAGAGCAATGACACATGTTCACTATTATTGCTTACGCAGACATATCTGTTGCAACGTAAGCCAAAAGAATTCCGAAGATCGTAAGCAAAGCCAGATGATTAAGTTCAAATTTGATTTTAATCAGTTCCACCTGCGACTTGAATGCACTTTGGAAATATATTGACGACACCACATGTAGTGTGGCGTCCTTCTGTGCAGGCAGCATTACTCGCTGTTTGTTTCTTGTGCTTACTCTTTCTTTGTGGACTTCGCCTTTCAACCACCCCTATAGGCAAAACTCTGAAAGGGCAAGGTCCGGGAAACATAATGATCTTCCTCGGAATGTTAAGTCTGGCTGATGTGTTACTTGGCGACTAGAATCTGCAGGGGGCTCATCAAATTGGAAGAACAAACCCGCCATTTTAGCAAAATAATGCTGGAAACGCGTTTTCGAGAGAGTGTAGAGAACGGGGCCCTCTAAGGCGTTGCTGTGGAACAACAGTTCCAATCAACTTATTGCCCATCATGTCACACTACACACTTACAGAGAAGCGCTCTTGAAAATGTCTCCAAGTCTGCATGATATTCTAATGTATGGGCTCCTACTAAGAGAGCGGAGTGGAGGGAATGTCAGAAAGAGCCCAGAGGCCACTTGCAAAGGATGTTTATCCAGAGGCGCTTGAAAAGTGGAGGCTAGCAAACAGTTGCTTCGTGGTGCCAATTTTAAATTTGAGAGTCACAGACCGGCAGAAGATAGAAGAAAACTGGCAAAAGGACAAAAAATTATCACTTGGCAGAGGAAAACTGGAAGTGAAAGAGGTTTTCATAGCAACGTTAGATAAGCTCTTTGACATCCTCTGCTGTGTGTAATTAAGCTATTTTCAGAATAGATGCACTTCCAACTGATCTTTCAATATTATAAATTTGTCCTGAAGCCACTCTCGGTGATTAACAACTAAAAATATGAGTTGTCGCACATGCGTCTCAAAACATTATCTTAAAGGCAACAACTTGAATACGTTATAACTGTTGTGGAATCCATGTTCGGCGTTTATTGACCCTTCGATGGAAGGACCCCGCCACATTCTTTTTCAAATGAAGCTCCTACAATGCCAGAAGAAGGCAATAGCAGGTATTCTTTTTACCAATCTAACGTTCATCAACCACTAATATTTGGTCCGGTGACACTGTGTTTAAAGTTGCATTGTCCCAATATTATTACAGAGTCCGATGAAGGTCATCTTGCACTACTGACTGAAATACTAATGCGTCGTCTTAGAACATGATGCCATTTGCAATCGAGAAAGAAATTATGGGACTATTCTGCACAACCACATTCGTTTCCGATTTGTGATGCTGCATGGAAGAATGATAAAAAAGGTAGGAGCCGGAAAAATGAAGGACCACGTGATTCAATATTACGAGGACCTATTGACAAATATTGCATTCGAATTTTTTTAAATTTATTTTCACATAAAAATTCAGAGGCTTACTTTTCAGCACGCTCTCGTAACCCCACGAATTACCTTAGATGAGTAGCTAATTAGTTAGATTAGTTAATTATCCGAGAGTGAAGAAAGGTAAATCTGTGTCTGTAGAATTATATATAGGTTTTGAAAGTGACTCTTCGAAATTCCTGAGGTAACAGCTATAACATGCAGAGGCTGTAAGGCGCTCTACAAATACAATTAAGAGAGTCGAAGGACATGAAAGGGAAGCAGTGGTTGAGAAGGGTTGTAACACTATTGTAACCAATCCGGGACGTTATTCAATCTATGAATTGAAGAAGTAATAGAAGAAACCAGTAAAAGATTAGAAAGAGCATTAAAGTTCACGAAGAAGAATAGCTATAAGGTTTGCCAACGCCAGGGATTGAACGGCTAATATCTTGAAAAGAGATTATAAAATGAATATCAAGAAAAGTAAGACACGGGTAGTGAAATGTTGAATTAGATCAGCCGAATCCCCGAAGAAATAATATTAGGAAAGCAGACACTAAAAGTATAATACCTGTTTAGATATTCTGGCAGAAGATTAACTGAGGAAGACAGGTTATAAAACGCAGACTGGCAACGGGAAGAAAAGCGTTTCTGAAAAAGGGGAATTTGTTAACGTCGAACATAAATTTAAGCATTAGAATGTGTTTCCCGGAGGAATTTATCTGCAGCGTAACCTCGTATGAAACAAAAACTTTGATGATAAATAGTTGATACAAGAATAGAATAGAATCTTTTGTAGTGTAGTGCTACAGAAGAATGGAAGAATGTGAAGATTAGTTGGGTAGGTTGGATAACGAACGATGAGATACTGAATCAAATATTTGAGGGGGAGTGGTAGAAGATATTTTGGAACAACGTGACGAAAAGAAGGGATGGATTGATAGCACAGGTCTGATAACAGTAACCATGTTGGAATGAATATATGTTGCAGTGCTTATGCAAGGATGAAGAGACCTGTACAGGACAGAACGGCGTGGAGGGCTGCATAATATATGTCTTCCAACTGAAGATAATTGGAATTGAATGGAAATTATCTCCGGCAACAGAAGCCTACGAACTAGCGTAGGTGTGCCATAGATATCCGTACTGACGCAGCTACAGTGATACTATACTATAACAGCTGCAGAAACATTTCAGTAGACATTGCTCTACATACAAGTCGTTGTTGAGGTAAAAGCGAATGTATGTTACGAGCTGGCACTGACTGCAGTGTGAAATAGTGTCCTAGTTAGTAGAAATATATTTGAAATATGACCTTTTCGATTAATCCGGCATCTAATTTGTCTCAAATTTCGCCCATGGTTTACGTTAACAAAAAATGCTGTACTACTTAAGTACTTTAAACGTTTCATTTTCCTGTACGTTAGTGTTTTTATGAGCTGTTCCAGTCCTCAGCTCCTGGTAATGGGGTAGCATTCTCGCTTCCCACGCCCGGGTTCGATTCCCGGGGGGGGGGGGGGTCAGGGATTTTCTCTGCCTCGTGATGACTGGGTGTTGTGTGATGTCCTTAGGTTTGTTAGGTTTAAGTAGTTCTAAGTTCTAGGGGACTGATGGCCATAGATGTTAAGTCCCATTGTGCTCAGAGCCATTTGATTTGAGCTGTTCCAAGTGTCGTTCTCGCATCTGAAGGCAATGCTTCACCATTATTTTGCATTAAGCGTTCTTTGTGACACCAGCAAATCATCTTCTAAAGCTTGATAGTATTAGGCGAGAGTTGGAACTTTAATAGTGGCAACTATTTATTTACAGCTCGTACAAAACTGATGCGTGTTGCAAAGTTTTACTGACCTTCAAAGTAGTCATCAGCATTGTTTACAACCCGTTGCCAGCGATTTTGTATTCGGTGTCCATCGATACGGATTTGATTCTAAGAATCTCTGAACGGTAATGCAACAACGATTCTACGGAAAAAACATGTTCGTTCAGATATTCTTGTCGGTCTTCATAAGCGGATATTTTACAAACTGCAAGGCACATTTAGCAGTCTTTGTGTCGTTTCCAAGGAAAACCAATCAACTTTTTTTACAATATTTACATGATCGTCAGTGAGTATGACGTGCATTAAACTGCATTTCAGTATTTTCGTAATTTACAATGTGATGTTTTGTTCATAGATGTTGTTGAGTAAAATTTGAGTCTCGTAACAAATAAATACACCACTCATACGGTTATAGTTGGTGGGGACTTCAACCTTCCCTCGATATGCTGCCAAAATACTTGTTCAAAACCGGTGATAGGCAGAAAACATCTTCCGAGATTGTCCTAAATGTTTTCTCCGAAAATTATTTCGAGCAGTTAGTCCACGAACCAACGCGAATTGTAAATCGTTGCGAAAACACACTTGACCTCTTCGCCACAAACAATCCAGAGCTAACAGAGAGCATCATGACTGAACAGGGATTAGTGATCACAAGGTCGTTGCAGCTAGGCTCAATACCGTTTCTTCCAAATCCACCAGAAGCAAATGCAAAAGACTTTTATTTAAAAAAGCGGATAAAGTGTCACTAGAAGCCTTCCTAAGAGACAATCTCCATTCCTTCCGAACTGATTATGCAAATCTAGACGAGATGTGGCTCAAATTCAAAGATATAGTAGCAACAGCAATTGAGAGATTCATACGTCATAAACTGGTAAGAGATGGAACTGATCCATCATGGTACACAAAACAGGTCCGAACGCTGTTGCAGAGGCAACGGAAAAAGCGTGCGAAGTTCAGAAGAGCGTGAAATCCCAAACATTTGCTAAAATTTACAGACGCGCGAAATTTGGCATGGAGTCCAATGTGAGATGCCTTTAATAGGTTCCACAACGAAATTTGGTAGAAAATCCGAAGAAATTCTGGTCGTATGTAAAGTACACAAGCTGCAAGACGCAGTCAATACTTTCGCTGCGCAGTGCCGATGGAACTATAACCGACGAGTGTGCCGCTAAAGCGGAATTATTGAAAGCAGTTTTCCGAAATTCCTTCACCAGGGAAGACGAATGGAATAGTCCAGAATTTGAAACAAGAACATCTGCTAGCATAAGTTTCTTAGAAGTAGATACTTTAGGAGTATACCGATTAGGTTCCTTTCAGATTACGCTGATAGAATAGCTCCTTACTTAGGAATCATATACAACCGCTCGCTCACCGATAGATCTGTACCTACAGATTGGAAAATTGCGCAGGTCTCACTAGTGTTTAAGAAGGGTAGTAGGAGTAATCCATCGACCTACAGACCTATATCTTTGACGTCGGTTTGCAGTAGGGTTTTGGAGCATATACTATATTCAAACATTATGAATCACCTCGAAGGGAACGATCTATTGATACGTAATTAGCATGGCTTCAGAAAACATCGTTCTTGTGCAACGCAGCTAGCTCTTTATTCGCACGAAGTAATGGCCGCTATCGACAGGGATCTCAAGTTGATTCCGTATATCTAGATTTCCGGAAAGCTTTTGACACCGTTCCTCACAAGCGACTTTTATTCAAGCTGCGGGCCTACGGGGTATTGTCTCAGTTGTGCGACTGGATTCGTGATTTCCTGTCAGGAAGGCCGCAGTTCGTAGTAATAGACGGCAAATCATCGAGTAAAACTGAAGTGATATCAGGTGTTCCCCAGGGAAGCGTCCTGGGACCTCTGCTGTTCCTGATCTATATAAATGACCTGGGTGACAATCTGAGCACTTCTCTTAGGCTGTTCGGAGATGATGCTGCAATTTACATTCTAGTAAGGTCATCCGGAGACCATTTTCAGTTGCAAAGCAATTTAGAAAAGATTGCTGTATGGTGTGGCAGGTGGCAGTTGACGCTAAATAACGAAAAGTGTGAGGTGAATTCCAAAAGAAATCTGTTGGAATTCGATTACTCGATAAATAGTACAATTCTCAAGGCTGTCAATTCAACCAAGTACCTGGGTGTTAGAATCACGAACAACTTCAGTTGGAAAGACCACATAGATAATATTGTGGGGAAGGCGAGCCTAAGGTTGCGTTTCATTGGCAGGGCAATTAGAAGATTCAACGAGTCCAATAAAGAGACATCTTACACCACACTCGTTCGTCCTCTGTTAGAATATTGCTGCGCGGTGTGGGATCCTTACCAGGTGGGATTGACGGAGGACATCGAAAGGGTGAAAAAAGGGCAGCTCGTTTTGTATTATCACGTAGTAGGGGAGAGAGTGTGGCAGATATGATACGCGAGTTGGGATGGAAGTCATTACAGCATAGACGTTTTTTGTCGCGGCGAGACCTTTTTTACGAAATTTCAGTCACCAACTTTCTCTTTCGAATGCGAAAATATTTTGTTGAGCCCAACATACGTAGGTAGGAATGATGATCAAAATAAAATAAGAGAAATCAGAGCTCGAACAGAAAGGTTTAGGTGTTCGTTTTTCCCGCGCGATGTTCGGGAGTGGAATGGTAGAGAGATAGTATGATTGTGGTTCGATGAACCCTCTGCCAAGCACTTAAATGTGAATTGCAGAGTAATCCTGTAGATGCAGATGCAGATGTAATTCCTGTGCTTAGGCCAGAATATTCGTGCAGAAACTGTCAGACCTTGCGTAGGTCCCAAGTATTTTCGCCTAATGCGATGCAGCTACTGTTTAGCACTTCCACTCGTATGTGATGGTAATGATGTTACTAAGTCGTAGCCTCGACTGCAGAGCTGTCCTGCTTCTTCAACGTGAATTAATGAAATTGTGGTATTTATTCCTTTTGCGCACTTTTTCGCGTTTACAAAATGTTTCCTCACTTCCTTTGCTGCTTCATCTCGAACAGAAATATCTCTACCTTAGCCTAAACTAAGTGATTTTTAGTGGAAAGCCTTCCTTTGCATATATTCTTCATAACATTTACACGACGCTAGTGAGTTCAATCCTCTTTTTTGGCATAGTCCAGTATAAACTGACGGCCGTTCTGAATCTATAAAGGCTTCGTCTTGGTCGCCCCGGTGAACATCTTCACAACACTTAGAACACAGAACATTACATGACTGTCAGAGATAGACTACAGTACTGAACCCTGGGAGAAAGCGAAGCACCACAACCGGCTGTCAGTGACTACTTCGCGGGAAGGGTTCTCAGGGCAGGAAGTGACCTTTCCCCGTACTACGACGAAGGCAACGATAGACAGGCCGATGCCTCCTGCTTCCGGAACACTCTGCTCCGAGGTCCATTCCATGAAGTGTCCGGGGCTCCGCTAAAACGTCAACACATTCCATCTCCGCACAAGCGTCACACCGTGTCACAAACTCGGGTTGCTGAGGGACACACAAGGCGCCGAAGAGACATCAAAATTTAAAGACTTCACCTTGGCTATTGAGCCACACGAAATTCATAATTACTAGTACTTACACTCCAGGCGCTGTTAAATGCTCTGAAACACTGCGCGTCACTTACATCCTGAGATTACTGCTTCTGGGCTGTCAGTACGACGTCAGATGGCTTGTTAGTCTGTGGCGTTCGCTGTTTTATTCAGTGGTTTGGTATTTAACTAATTTGTAAATGACAATGATAATCTTATTTTATTACATTAAGTAATTACTAAATAATTTTTCTCCCGGCTAAAGAATTGGTTAAGTCGCTAAAGAATTCCAAGTTAACGTTGTGTTAAAGTGTTGTCTGTAAGTTGTGTAAGTGCCGTTAAATCACAGTTCATACAAAAGATTCTATACAACTATTGATTATGATGGAAACAGCTATCTTCAGCAAAATGATCATTAAAACCACCGAATATCAGACGCGCACAACTCTTACGTGTTACCTGTAACAATATTCTTCGTAAGTCGTGCTTAATTAATTTCGGTTCCATACATCAGCTAGAAAAGTTTGTTATAAGGACCGTGCTACGAGCACTGTTTTTAAAGAACCAATCTGATTCGAATTATTTTCATTAAAATGCGTTCGGGACCACCGGTGCACATTTATTTTTACACATTTGTATTACGTTCGGCATTTATATCTGCAGAGTTGCGTAATTTGAATTTGCCGCTGAGATAATTGGTAAGATGGCGGCAGACAATAGATAGAGACTTTCTATTGTTAGAGAAAATAAGATAAGTATTTGAAATGCTTATTAAACTCTACTTTCGTATTGTGCACTATTTAAACTTCATCAAGCAAACATTTGATTTTTTCCTAAGGAAAACACAGACAAAAACGCGATACAAATCGCTATCATCAATGGCTACGCTCCTTGAAGCGGAAAGAAATAATTAACACACATAATGCTTACTGAGAGAGGAATTAAAGTTACAAATAATTATTTACTCATATTGATAATAATAATGAACTCTATTCTCATTAATAATTAACAAATAATTACAATTTCTTAACAAACCTCAGTTTGATATGCGTCCGCAACCTACAAAAGCCAACCAACAAAAGGTAAAAACAAAAGAAGACAAACGCAGATCATAAAAGTAATTTACAATTATCATTGTCTTTGTATGATACACATCGATATGTCCAATTAAATCATAGAATATTATATAAATAATTATTATTATCATAGTTTTCACTATTTTTTATTATTTCGAATAGGTAATGTTTATAACTGTTAGAGGCATAATTTCGTCGCACTGTAGCTAAAATTTATCTCGTGGATGTTACAAGTCGCATAAGACGATGAAATATTCCATTGTTTCTCTAACACAGCCACCGCCTCCAGTTCGGTTGCTTACGAGTGTAGAGCGTTATCCTTTCGTGGACACCGCTTAAAGACCTCTACCTGGGGCGTTACTTCAAGTTATTTCACTGTAATTAATACTTTCTCCACGTTTTGTTTCGTTCCTTGCCGACGAGTATTTTGAATTTATAATAGTTCTGTATGTTGTTTTTCTTTATAATGTTTTGCGTTCTTGTCGCCTTTTCTCCCATTACCTCTGCAATAACAGCAAAGTTTATTTCAGTATTTCTCACTTTTACGCTGAATCTGAATAATGGCAACGAACTTTTTTCAATTTCAGATACACTTTCTTTGGCTTTTGTATTTATTTGCAACGAACTCCAGCCAGTTAGCAAATCTCAAGAGTGTCAAAGAGTTTCTTTTATGGCGTTTTGGAGCCATTTCAGTATTAGTCTCACTATTTCAGGTAACTGCGTTCCGTCAGTTGCCGTACAACTTGTATAACATATGCAATTAATCGCCAAAGACTTCATACAAAAGACTGTAGAACCTTACAGGTTAAGCGCTGCAACAGGGTCTGCAAATTGTGATCATGCCTAATAAATGACTACCGAGAGTCACATCCAAACGCTCACCGTCAGAAATGGATACTGCCGGTGTAATTCACTTGATCCTGAGTTTCGTCCTACCATTTCTGTAACATTCAGCTCGGATTTTTTTCTGTTGTTCATGTCCACATTCCGAATATTCTCGATATCTAGCGAGATGTGCTAACTTATATATCCGTAAAAGGAATGATTGGGTTACGAAGTCTGCATTAGTTTCGTAACGCCTAATAAGTCTTCTGCACTTTCATTGAAATGGTCTGCGGGCAAGACTTACTTGGTTATGCAATAGCTCTACCACAGTACATTCTTATTCTTCTTTAAGAATCACGCTCTGCGTTATATAAAACACATGTGTTAGTGTGCTTACCTAGGCGAGCGCTCACTTTATGATATAAGTAGGATTTCGTCAGCTAAGCTTACACTCTGAAGCTGTGTTATTTCTCAGAATTCGGGTCTCGTGCAGTTTAGACCATACAATACAGCTTTGGAGCTCCTGTGTCATTCTGTGAATGCGAGCTCACCCGGCATCACTCTTCAGTCATGTATATATAATTCGTTTTCCACTAGAACTAATTGACTTTTATAAATTTAGCATTTACCGAAACATTGAATAAAATTGCGGATACTTTTGTTGGAATTTCTTACCGATATGAATAAGGACGAGCATTTTGGTTTTATGAGTCGTCTATTCAATTTCCAATCAAGTTGCTGCGAAACGCGTACATTTATTAGTCTTATATATCAGTCCTCTACACCGTTGTACCCTTCTCATTGGATGGTTTTTATTTAATGACTTGGATTTAATTATAAGAATGTAGAATTATTGAAGCTTATAAAGGTATAATACTTTCAAATTTACCACTGTTTAATAACACAGTCAACATTTCTGGGACACTCTGTGCAATTTTTCTGTAACAGTGAATTTACACGAGATCATTTGCAAATTAAATACTGTTCATATGTCAGATTGACGTAGGTTCAAAACCTGAAGCTGCTAACATATTGCGTGTAATTTAACACATAGGTAAGGAGTCGCTACCAAAATACTAGTATGTGCAACGAAACGATAAAGACCTGACGACAGAGATAGCATTCAAGGGAGAATAATTGTCAGCGAGGAAGAGTAGAAAGAAGAAAAGTTTTAAGAGTACTGCAATAGGCGAGACTTAACAGATTACTAGGTAAGAGTAGGAAAAGTCTTAACAGTACTACAGCAGACATGAATCAATTTTAGATAATAAACAAAGAGCAGGTGCTACTGGAGGGTATTATTTGCATTAAAACATGACTAGAGAAAATTTCATGAAGCCAAGACAGACGTGAAGCCAACAACAACGACAGTTGTGCAAGTGTATATCCCTAGTAGCTCATAAAATTTAATGTTGACCAAAGACTCGAATTCCACAGAGGGAAAAGGATCTCAAGGAAAAACAGTAGAGAACATAAGCTGGGACACAGGAATGAAAGTGTAAGCTCTTGATAAAATTTTGCACGGAGAACAATTTCTTTATTGCTGATGATACGTTTTAAATATCACGAAAGAAGATTGTGTACGAGGAAGAAACCTGGCGACACCGAATAGTTGCAAACAACTTACATAATGATAACACAGAGATTTAGAAACCAGATTTTAAACTGCGAAAATTTCCATGGACATATGTCTTATTCATTACGAGCTGCAGGTTAGAACTGAAGACATTTCAGAAAGGTAGAAAATTGTTATAGTGAGTTTCAGAGTGAGAATTAGGCAACGACTGATTGAAAGCGTGTAAAGAACACAACAGGAAGGTAATACAGACGAAACAGTAAATGTAGCGGAGGTTCAACTAGGCAAAAAAGCAAGGCCTGTAGAAATCCGTGGACAATGCACGATAGATTGAATTGACGAAAAGAGATCATTTAACAAATGTAGCAAATGAAGCATATAAAAGGAAATACAGATGTCTAAAACATGAGATTGTCAGAGAGTGTAAAATGACAATGGAGGACGAGAATTACAGGGCAATAGAATACTGCACAACAACGGGAAAGATAGGTACAGTGTATAGGAAAACGGAAGAGCATTTGGAGAAAAGTGGAGAGAAGAGAAGCAGTCGTATGAATGTTAAGAGCTCAAATACCAAGCCCATACTTGGCAAAGAAGGGAAGGTGGAAGGTAAGATATTTATAATGGAAAGATTGCCTGATTTCTTTTCATTTCCAGCCACTGAAGGTAGAGAGGGCTATTCCACGAACGAATCATTGAAGAGTCACTGACTGTTCACCCCAATAACAGGTGAGATGGTAGCGGCGCAGGGAGAAAACCAGTTGGGAATATTTGGGAGTGTGGAATTAAAACTTGAAGACATTGTTATAGAAAAAGAACAGGAAGCAAATGAAAACGAGACGGAATATATGACACTGCTAGAAGAATTTGATAGAGTTCTGACAGACCTAAATCGAAACAAATAGCCTGGAGTAGACGAAATTTCCTCAGAATTATTGAGATATTTGGCAAGGTGTGTCAAAGAGGCGAAATACCCTCAGACCTCAAAGACGAATGTTATGGTTGTTATATCAAATATGGCAGTTGCTGACTGGTGTGAATATTACAGAGCGATCAGTTCAATAGTCTTTCCGTTTCCATTCTGATGCAGAGATGAGAACTTTAGCAGATATATTACTCTGGCTTAGAATAATTATTTACTCTCTTTATTTATAAATTAATTCTAAACAGCTGTATGTCGTGATACTCATTTACTACGATACCGAAGCTCCGATAGTTTCATCATCATCACGAACATGCCGTGAGAATCTAATTGCTGCACATCTGCGAAATATATGTCTGGACAATTACGGTACTGGCAACAACAACCAAGACGCCAAGTCGAAAATTGACCATCACAGCTACACAATATACAGGTATAAATGTGTAACTTCAACTGAACAGATGACATTAACTAAAATTCGTTAGGAAAGAAAATGATAATCATCTTGTGATTCGGATATTCAGCCGACATTTGATTAATGATTTTCTGACGAACGGCCGGCATTGTCATAGATTTGCCTTCCATTACTGGTGACGGAGTGGAGTCGTAAGTCGTAAGTCCAACGGAGAGCAGCGCGCTTCGTTACATGATCATTTAGTAATCGCGAAAGCGTTACGGATATGATAGATAAACTCCAGTGGAAGACTCTGCAGGAGAGACGCTCAGTAGCTTGGTACGGGCTTTTGTTAAAGTCTCGAGAACATACCTTCACCGAAGAGTCAAGCAGTATATTGCTCCCTCCTACGTATATCTCGCGAAGGGATCATGAGGATAAAATCAGAGAGATTAGAGCCCACACAGAAGCTTACCGACAATCCTTCTTTCCACGTACAATACGAGACTGGAACAGAAGGGAGAACCGATAGAGGTACTCAGGGTACCCTCCGCCACACACCGTCAGGTGGCTTGCGGAGTATGGATGTAGATGTAGATGTAGATGTAAGCAACTCTGAACTCTACGAACTGTGACCTCTCCGACAGGCAATCACAAATCCAATCACATAACTGAGACGATATTCCATAATCACGTAATTCCACTACAGGCCGCTTGTGTGGTACAGTGTCAAAAGTCTTCCGGAAACCATAAATACGGAATCGATCTGAAATCCCTTGTCAATAGCACTCAACACTTTATGTGAAGAAAGAGCTATTTCTGTTTCAGAAGAATGATGTTTTCCAAACCCAAGTTGACTGTGTGTCAGTAGTTCCAAAATCCTTCTCCATATTGACGTTAACAATAAGGGTATGTAATTTAGTGGATTACTCCTACTACCTTTCTTAAATATTGGTGTGACCTGTGCAACTTCCCAGTCTTTGGGTACGGGTCTTTCGTCAAATGAACGGTTGTATACGATTGTTAAGTATGGAGCTAAAGCATCAGCATACTCCGAAAGGAACGTAATTGGTATACAGTCTGGACCGGAAGACTTGCTTTTACACTACTGATCATTACAATTGCTACGCCAAGAAGAAATGCAAACGATAAACGGACATCCATTGAAGAAATATATTATACTAGAACTGACATGTGATTACATTTTCGCGCACTTTGGGTGCATAGATACTGAGAAATCAGCACCCAGAACAATCACCTGTGCTCGTAATAACGGCCTTCATACCCTTGGGCATTGAGTCAAATAGAGCGAGGATGGCATTTATAGGTACAGCTGCCGATGCAGCTTCAACATGATACCACAGTTCTTTAGCGACTGGCGTATTGTGACGAGCGAGTTGCTCACCCACCATTGACCTGACGTTTTCAATTGGTGAGAGATCGGCTGGCCGGGGCAGCAATCGTACATTTTCTATATCCAGGAAGGCCCGTACAGGACCTGTAACAAGCGGTCGTGCATTATCCTGCTGAAATGTAGGGTTTCGCAGGGCTCGAATGAAGGGTAGATCCACGGGTCGTAACACATACGAAATGTAACGTCCACTGTTCAAAGTGCCGTCAATGCCAACAAGAGGTGACCGAGACGTGTAACCAATGGCACCCCATACCATCTCGCCGGGTGATATGCCAGAATGGCGACGACGAATACATGCTTAGAATGTGCGTTCACCACGATGTCGCCAAACACGGATGCGACCATCATGATACTGTAAACAGAACCTGGATTCATCCGAAAAAAATGTCGTTTTGCCATTCGTGCACCGAGGTTCATCGTTGAGTACACCATAACAGGCGCTCTTGTCTGTGATGCAGCGTCAAGGGTAACCGCAGCCATGGTCTCCGAGCTGATAGTCCATGCTGCTGCAAACGTTGTCGAACTGTTCGTGCAGATGGTTGTTGTCTTGCAAACGTCCCCGTTTGTTGACTTATGGATCGAGTCGTAGCTGCACGATCCGTTACAACCATGAGGATCAGATGCCTGTCATTTGTACTGCTAGTGATACGAGGCCGTTGGGATCCAGCACGGCGTTCCGTATTACCCTCCTGAACCCACCGATTCCATATTCTGCTAACAGTAATTGGATCTCGACCGACGCGAGCAGCAGTGTCGCGATACGATAAACCGCAATCGCGATATGCTACAATCCGACCTTTATCAAAGTCGTAAACGTGATGGTACGCATTTCTCCTCCTTACACGAGGCATCCCAACAACGTTTCACCAGGCGACGCCGGTCAACTGCTGTTTGTGTATGAGAAATCGGTTGGAAACCTTCCTCATGTCAGCGATGTTGTAGGTCTCGCCACCGGCGCCAGCCTTGTGTGAATGCTCTGAAGAGCTAATCATTTGCATATCGCAGTATCTTCGTCCTGTCGGTGAAATTTCGCGTCTCTAGCACGTCATCTTCGTAGTGTAACAATTTTAATGGCCAGTAGTGTGTTAAGTGATTTAGTAATGGTCCTTTTTGAAGCACCCTTTATTTTACTACGCCGTCGTTGATATCAGAGCCTTATAGACGGGTAACCAGATGCCAGTGGACGCTGCACAGTGGAGCGGTGCTCGCCGTGCGCCGTGTTTCCGAGCCGGTCAGCTGTCGCAGGGGCGGCCGGGCGTCCCGTTACGCGCGCCCGGGCTTCCACGGCTGCGGCCGCAGCAGGCGCGCCGGGCAGATGGTATCTGGCGCAGACTTCCGCGGTTTGTTCCCGCGCAGCCTCCGCTGACGGATGGCTGTTTTGTGGCGCGCCCGCGTAATTGCAGGCTCGCCCCGGCTGTGCGCGGCGCGGTACCGCTAGGCCGCCGTCTGGGGATGCGGGCCGATAACGCGCCGCTCCACGCCCGCCTGCCCTCCTTGCCGTCCGGACTGAGTGCCGGCAAAAAGCAAAGTGCGCGGTCCGGCCCGCAGCAGGGCGGGCCGCCGAGCCGTACCCACGCGAGACTCCGCAGCGAGGTGACAAAATTAAGAAACAAAGTTTTTACCACCATCTTAAGGCATCTCATACGTCACTCGACGTTCTAACTAGGAAGGCTGTTTAGCCAACAGTTCAGCAGTCTCAGCAATACTCCAAGTCTTCCATGTAATAATACTGGCATCTGGAAATGCTTCAAGGCCCCAAACAACAGCCGGTATCAGCCATGTACTGCCTCCAAACACTGCTTGAACATCACTAGCGAAATTAAGACACAGTCCACGAAACACATTGGGGCCTCCAATTAATTGCTGTTTATTAAATTGTCCGGCCAAGTCAATATCAATTGCTTTTAAGCTACGGTACACAGGTACACTGCGCCGTCAGCGACGACGGTAACTTAGACGTCGCAGAGGCATTGCTGAGGCACGTTAACACAAGTGATATTGACTTGGCACGACAATTTAATAAATTAATTGGAGGCCCCAATGTGTTTCGTGGACTGCGTCTTAATTTCACTCGTGATGTTCAAGCAGTGTTTGGAGGCAGTACATGGCTGACACTGGCTGTTGTTTGGGGCAATCATGCGGATTATGATGGCCTTGAAGCATTTCCAGATGCCAGTATTATTACATGGAAGACTTGGAGTATTGCTGAGACTACTGGACTGTTGGCTAAACAGCCTTATGGGTCTCTTGTTCCTAGTATGCCTTTTGTTTTGTGTACCAGAAGAAAGAATAAATTGAATGCCGATGAATACCTATCGGCAATGGTAACTGTAAAATAAAGATCAATGGTGACTGCATGTTGTATTATAGACAATAAAGTTCCTTATCTCCTTTCCTTATCTCCTTTTCAATTATCATATATCTACTGTGGACTTGGTTTCGTGCTAGGCAGCGCGTGACCTAGAACTACATGTAATATCTCTGACACCTGAGAAAATTACGTAAAAAAGACATTTTGATCTAATGGTAATTTGGAAGAAATCTCTGGAATCCAAGTTGCGTGCGTTCCGCGAGCGATACGTAATGAGTGTCTCTCTACAAAAAGGGGGCAACGACCTTGACGCAGTGGATACACCGGTTCCCGTGAGGTCACCGAAGTTAAGCGCTGTCGGTCATGGTCGGCACTTGGATGGGTGACCATCCAGGCCGCCATGAGCTGTTGCCATTTTTCGGGGTGCACTCAGCCTCGTGATGCCAACTGAGGAGCTACTCGACCGAGTAGTAACGGCTTCGGTCAAGAATACCACCATAACGACCAGGAGAGCGATGTACTGACACCATGTCCCTTCTACCCGCATCACCTGCTTGAGCGAAGCACGACTCACGCCCGGTACTCACAGCTTTACTTCTGCCAGTACCTCGTCTCCTACCTTCCAAACTCAGTTGGTAGAGCACTTGCCCGCGAAAGGCAAAGGTCCCGAGTTCGAGTCTCGTTCGGGCACACAGTTTTAATCTGACAGGAAGTTTCATATCAGCGCACACTCCGCTGCAGAGTGAAAATCTCATTCTGGAAACATCCCCCAGGCTGTGGCTAAGCCATGTGTCCGCAATATCCTTTCTTTCAGGAGTGCTAGTTCTGCATGGTTCGCAGGAGAGCTTCTGTAAAGTTTGGAAGGTAGGAGACGAGGTACTGGCAGAAGTAAAGCTGTGTGTACCGGGCGTGAGTCGTGCTTCGGTAGCTCAGTTGGTAGAGCATTTGCCCGCGAAAGGCAATGGTCCCGAGTTCGAGTCTCGGTCGGGCACACAGTTTTAATCTGCCAGGAAGTTTCATATCAGCGCACACTCCGCTGCAGAGTGAAAATCTCATTCTGGAAACATCCCCCAGGCTGTGGCTAAGCCATGTGTCCGCAATATCCTTTCTTTCAGGAGTGCTAGTTCTGCATGGTTCGCAGGAGAGCTTCTGTAAAGTTTGGAAGGTAGGAGACGAGATACTGGCAGAAGTAAAGCTGTGAGTACCGGGCGTGAGTCGTGCTTCGGTAGCTCAGTTGGTAGAGCACTTGCCCGCGAAAGGCAATGGTCCCGAGTTCGAGTCTCGGTCGGGCACACAGTTTTAATCTGCCAGGAAGTTTCGTATGTGATGTTCTCAGGTTAGTTAGGATTAAGTAGTTCTAAGTTCTAGCGTACTGATGACCTCAGATGTTAAGTCCCATAGTGCTCGCAGCCATTTGAACCAAACCATACATTAGGTGTTCCACAAGGTTCGATCATGGGTCCCCTCCTGTTCTTGATATATGCGAATTATGTGAAACAAGATGCTGAACTCACACTGTTTGCTGATGATACAAGCATAATTATTAATCCAGTAAAAGAAAGTCCGATAGAAAATGATACAAATAAGGTCGTTGGAAAAGTTATTAATTGGTTTTCTGCGAATGGGCTTCCGCTGAACTTTGAAAAAATAATGTACATCCAATTTCCTGCTGCAGAAAGTATAATTCCTTCAAGAAACGTAACACATCAAAAGAAGTCAGTAGCCAGGGTAGAGCACACTAAGTTTTTGGGAGTACATATAGATGAGACTCTTAATTGGAAAATTCATATTTTGGATCTCCTAAACCGACTAGGTTCAGCAACTTTTGCAATCACAATAATTGCCAATTTTGAGGATGTAGAGATTAATAAGCTAACATACTTTGCATACTTCCACTCTTTTATGTTATACGGAATAATATTATGGGGCAACTCAACACTTAGGCAAAAGGTTTTCACTCCTCAAAAGAGAGTAGTTAGACTAATGTGTGGGGTTCATAGTCGCACATCTTGTAGGCATCTGTTTAAAAGGTTAGTAATTCTTACAACTGCTTCGCAGCACATTTACTCAGCAATGTACAACATGGACCAGTTTAAAATCAACAGCGTCATTCACGATTACAATACCAGAAGAAAGAAAGACCTACACTATCCTTTACTTAACCTACCTTTGGCACAGAAAGGAGTAAAATATGCTCCTATAAAACTTTTTGATAAATTACCATATGAAATAAAATGTCTGACAGACAGCAGTAATAGTATCAAAAACAAATTGAAATCATACCTCCTTGACAACTCCTTCTGTACCATAGATCGATTCTTGGGTATGATTAAACAAGTCTGGAGATATAACACATGCATTTTGTGCCATTTAAGGGAATGGGATAGATTATACAAATATTTAGGTATAACACTATAATGTAAACAAAAAAAAAGAAACTTGTTTCCTGTCCACATTTCTTGTGCATTTGACACGATCCACATTATAACGGTTTTCCGTGCTCATGATCAATGGAAAATGTAACTAACTAACTAACTAACTTTCGAGGTGGCGAATGTGAATGTGTTTTCTGCATTGCTAAGGGAGTATCGTATTGTTCCGGCGTAACATCAAGCGCCGGCATATCGGCCTGGGACGGTACAGCAGAGAGCGCTGTGAGACTACGTCTGCCAATATAACGTTGACTAGGGCGAGACCACGATAGGAGCGTCCCCTATACGAAGAGAATATAAGCGCCGCTCCAGCTATCCCCGGCCACACTAGAAGACGGGCACTGGAAGACGCGCATTAGAAGACACGCTGTGATATAGCAGTGATTTATGGACTTGTGTGATTTGCTTGCATGGAAATTATATACAGGGTGTCCCATTTATCTTGACCAACCTAAATAACTGTCTAGGTGCAAATTACAAAATGTTTCAAGCAAATGTTCTTTGCCCGTCAGGGGGGCATTATCAGCATGATTACCTTCGTTGTAGCTCTGTTTTTTATAAAGATATGAACAGCGGTAGGACTTTTTTAAATGGCACCCTGTATATTTTATTCGGTAATTCATTTCCTCTCATAAAAACCTATTCAAACATGTATCACAGTGTACCATTCACTGAAACACAACGTCATTAATTACGTAACACAACAGTGACGTTGACGCTCCCAGCGCTTAGTGCAGGTACTCGGGGTAATGGAACACATCTACGTGCTGACGTTGACAGAGGACAAATGTGAACATAGGTCTAAGTAGAGCTCACACCCGTCATTCCGTCAACCATCGTCAGTTGAAGAGTTGTGTGAGTAGAATGTACACGAACGAAGAAAAGCTAGAAATGCTACTCACCTATGGGGAATGTGAGCTATCAGAACAGTAATTGCAATACTGTTTCCTTATGTACGGGTACATTTAGCACAACAGTTAAGTCCTTTTAAATACTGTTGTGTAGCGTAGGCATACAATAAAGGCTGTCCTTCCTACAAACTGCATCGACATAACGTTTCTTTTATTGTTGTTGTTGTGCAGGTACACGAAATGTTACGCAGGCAGCGGAACTGTACGGAGAGCGATATCCTGACAAGAACCCACCTGCTCGATGAATGTTTTCTCGTCTTGTTGCGACGCTTCGGTAAACAAGAAGTTTCAACCCACGATAATGGAATCGTCATAGCACTCGCACAGACGAAGCTGCCGAAGTTACTGTTCTCGCTTCCGTCGCTGTGAATCCACATATGAGCACACGACAGCTTGAACACGAGACTAAAACCAGTGTACGTCGTATTCTTACACGTCACCGGTTCCATCCTTACCACGTACACCTACAGCAAGAATTGCATGGTAATGATTTCCAGGATCGTGTACAGTTCCGTCAGTGGGCACAGCAGCAAATCCTCGCCAAACCGAACTACCTCTCCAATGTTCTATTTACCGATAAATGTTCCTTCTCAAACAAAGGACAGGTAAATACAAGGTGTTGTGGTTGGCAGGAGAGCCAACACCGTGTTACTAGAGGAGGCCGAAAGGCACGCTTTTTAGCTCACGCAGGCTGTCGTGAGGTCTGGAACAGGACCAGGAAATTATAATTTAGAAACAACGGACATAGCTGGTGGAATACTTAACTTTAATCCATTAATGACGAACGTCGGTCTTGGCGGTACATGATTCACACTATCAATAATAACTGATAATGGTGCCTTGCTAGGTCGTAGCAAATAACGTAGCTGAAGGCTATGCTAACTATCGTCTCGGCAAATGAAAACGTAATTTGTCAGTGAACCATCGCTAGCAAAGTCGGCTGTAAAACTGGGGCGAGTGCTAGGAAGTCTCTCTAGACCTGCCGTGTGGCGGCGCTCGGTCTGCAATCACTGATAGTGGCGACACGCGGGTCCGACGTATACTACCGGACCGCGGCCGATTTAAAGGCTACCACCTAGCAAGTGTGGTGTCTGGCGGTGACACCGCACAAGGAACATGCATTATTGATCCAGCGACAACCCAAGATGCCTTATACATGTGGGAAATTAGCGTCAATGGAGAGTTAACGTCTGGTGTGGGATGCTTGGTACTACAATTACTGGCCCTTATTTCATCAATGGGAGCCTAAATGGCACAGCGTATGGCAACTTCCTCAGATGAATTCTTCCTTCTCTCCATCAGGTTACCTCTCATTCAGAAGGCTGTTGCACGCAGCGACTGATATATTGAACTGTGGATGAAGCTCGACCAACAGGCATTACATGCATTGATCAAAAGCGATAGGGCACTGAGAATGGCTAGTTTCTACCTGAAATCTAGATCTGACAATACGACTGATAGCTGAAATCTATTATTTACAAGTCTTACTACTCTTCTGGAAGAAGTGCTTGAACCGTGAATTTATTTACTTTCAGAATCTTTTCTTAAGGAATTTACTTTATTTACTAGCGATTCACCAAGAACATTAACACATTTAATCACACAAGGTGAGCGTGGAAGTAGTTGCCAGGAAGTAACTGATGGAAAATAAAATTACCTTTTACCAAATGTGAATTTTATTCCTAAAAGCCTTTTAAAAAAACATTTAAAATTACAATCAGAAAGCACCCTCTAAATATCAAGTTACAATTATTCAGCGGCAGAATAGTTTTTTTTTTCAGTTGAAGCCTTCGGGCTGAGAAGCTTCCGCCCGCTTTCAACACGTCCGCTCACAACGACCTCTGAAAAATTAGACTGGTGCAAATTTGCGACACACCAGATTACTTTAAACTCAAAATTCTAACAACTCACACAAACACATTAACTATGCACCCCGTAAGAGGGATGGAAATGGTGCAAAACACACACTAAGAAAATCATTTGCCACCGAAAGTGCAATTTGTTTTTAAAAGGACCCTTACGGTGGAAGGGTGGCAACTTTATAAAAATTACTATTTAAATAAAACCCATGAAACTCAGACTTACGTAAAATGTACAATATGCTCTACATTACACATATACCGCCTCGTAAGATGATAGGCAAAAACATATTTAAGGAATTCGGCCTTTACCTTAATTCTATAAATTCGTTAACACCGAATCCGACAAACATGACAGAGGCAGCTATTAACGTACGGCAGACCGACAGACAGACACTAACTGCCTAACAAAACGAGCAAGGTGGCGACGAGAGACTGACCAAGAAAACAAATATCATTTAACAAGAACCTGAAACAACACATCACGGACCACTTAACTTCTAATAACATCGATTTCCGGCGAAGACCTGGCGCAGCACCCCCAAAACGCTCTCCCGAACCGTCCGCTGCCAGCCGCTTCTACGGGCACAGGAAGGCGCGCCGATCTGCCGTCTCACGGCGTCGCAGCTCGCCCCGGCCAGACCGACGTCGCGGGTTGACTCCTGTTGCTCTCGTCGGCCGCGAAGCCACACCCCCTCGCTGTACGGCGCGGCCCACTGGACTCACGTGGCGACCTCACATGCGCCGACGCTCAAGACGGGCAAGTCACCTTGTGTCCCAGTGCGCGACCGACCAACCGATCGATCCAACCGCCAGTGACCATTGCCCTGGACTCGAGCAGACTGGCGGCCTAACACGTACTAGCACTCGGGACAACAGACAGACACTGACTGTCCCACGCTGATCCGGCTCACCAACTAACCAGACTCGCCGCCGACTGCACCCACTCAGACTGACTCCCTGCCGAGCTGATAGGGCCCCTTAAATGCACGTCAACAGGCAACTTTTCCCCTTTCCCACCAGAGGGAGACACCAAAACTGTGCCGCTGGTCCCGGCGGAGGTTCGCGTCCCCCCTCGGGCATGGATGTGTGTATTTCTCCTTAGGATAATTTAGGTTAAGTAGTGTGTAAGCTTAGGGACTGATGACCTTAGCAGTTAAGTCCCATAAGATTTCACACGCATTTGAACATTTGAGACAGCAAAGCTGCGATTGCCACAGCGGGGCCACCACCAAAAACGGAAAGCGACTGCTTTACACTACGCGCAGCGGCTCACAGATACTAAGAACCAGAATGCTTATATGGTATCCACAAGATGAATGTCCAGCACATAATACCTTGTCTGCACGTCGTGTTCTGAAACGAAGGTATCTTGGCAACTGGAATGGTCGAGGAGGAACAGTTACTTAGCCTGCTAGATCTCGTGATTTAAGTGCTCTGGACCTTTTTCTTTGGGGATGCATTAAAGACGTTGTCTATCGCGATATTCCAACAACTCCAGAGGGCATGCAGGGACGTATCGTGCTTGCTTGTAATTCTCTTCAGGAGGCCACAATGGAAGCAGTAAGTAATTCTTTCATTCTACGAGTGCACCAGTGTATCGGTGTCCAAGGTCACCACTCCGAGTACCTTTGAATGTTCTACTCCTCGTAAATGGTACAGGAGAGTCAAAGTCAATTTCATGTTATGTTTTTACTTGGTTTTCATTTGTTTTCTGACGACTCCAGCAGGTGGACGAGTTTGTGATCCCGGGCAGACAGCCAGTGTTGTGTTATGTAATTAATAACGTTGTGTTTCAGTGAATGGTAAACTGTGCTACATTTTCGAATAGATCTTTAGGGGAGGAAATGAATTACCAAATAAAAAATACAGGTTGCCATTTAAAAAAGTCATACCGCTGTTCATATCTTTGTAAATAACAAAGCTACAACAACGGCAATCATGCTCATTGACGAAACTTCCTGGCACATTAAAACTGCGTGCCGGACCGTGACTCGAACTCGAGACCTTTACCTTTCGCGGGCAAGTGCTCTACCAACTGAGCTAACCAAGCACGACTCACGCCCCGTCCCCACAGATTTACTTCTTCTCGTCTCCTACCTTCCAAACTTTACAGAAGCACTCCTGCGAACGCTGCAGAACTAGCACTCCTGAAAGAAAGGATATTGAGGAGACATGGCTTAGCCACAGCCTGGGGGATGTTTCCAGAATGATATTTACACTCTGCAGTGGAGTGTGCGCTGATGTGAAACTTCCTGGCAGATTAAAACTGTGTGCCGGACCGAGACTCGAACTCGGGACCTTTGATTTTCGCGGGAAAGTGCTCTGCCTACTGAACTACCCAAGCACGACTCACGCCCCGTCCTCGCTGAAGGTAGGACACGAGATATTGGCAGAAGTAAAGCTGTGGGGACGGGGCGTGAGTCGTGCTTCGGTAGCTCAGATGGCAGAGCACTTGCCCGCGAAAGGCAAGTTCGAGTCTTGGTCCGGCACACAGTTTTAATCATCCAGGAAGTTTCATATCAGCGCACACTCCACTGCAGAGTGAAAATCTCATTCTGTATGCTCATTGATGTTCCCCTGATGGCTAAAAACATTTGTTTGAAACATTTTGTAACTTTTATCTGGTCGAACAGTTATTTAGGGTGGTCGAGATAAACGGACCACCCTGTATATCGAAGGACGTTGATTATTTGCATGTCGCCATTTGCTTGCGACCCGTTCAAAATGGTTCAAATGGCTGTGAGCACTATGGGACTTAACATATATGGTCATCAGTCGCCTAGATCTTAGAACTACTTAAACCTAACTAACCTAAGGACAACACACAACCCCCAGCCATCACGAGGCAGAGAAAATCCCTGACCCCGCCGGGAATCGAACCCGGGAACCCGGGCGCGGGAATCGAGAACGCTACCGCACGACCACGAGATGCGGGCACTTGCGACCTGTCTTTGTAGAAACACAAGTTAAACATTGTCAATTTAACATATTGTAATAAATTCCATTAATAAGATATGCTTGAATTGTTGTTTACCTATCCGATGAATCAGTTTCCTAGCCGTCTTATATTGCCCGAGTGAGCAGGATTCCACACATACCTGTATAACATTGTAAACAGTTATAACTGAATCTGTCTTGATACCTAAAGAAAGTACACCTTCGTGGCGGAAATTAATTCCTCGATTATGTACAGTGGAAAAGTATTTAGAGTTTTGATGGGTGTACAACTTGTCACCAAATGCGAAACGAAAAGACTCCGTCGAATGTCACGGTCAGGCGGTCGTTAAACCTTACAAGAACACGTGTGATTTCGAGTTCCGTTCGATCTGCCGCTGTGACCGAGCGGTTATAGGCGCTTCAGTCCGGAACCACGCGGCCGCTACGGTCGCAGGTTCGAATCCTGCCTCGGGCATGGATGTATGTGATGTCCTTCGGTTAGTTAGGTTTAAGTTGTTCTAAGCCTATGGGTCTGGTGACCTCAGATGGTAAGTCTCATAGTGCTTAGAGCCATTTGAACCACTTCAATCTTCGAAATGTAGAGCAAAAACGTAAGAAAAGGACTTCAATAAGGAAGATTTCTTCGTCTGACACGTCAAAACTGAGCACTGAAAATACTGTTATTATCATTTCCTGCAGGGTGAGAAGCTATAAATTACAAACCAAAGTGAAGTGTCTATCAAGAATGTGTGTGACTATTAAGGATTCTGGAGCGAAATGTGTTATGTCATTGTCACAAAAGAAAGTGACCGGACGTTGGTCACAAACTGACAAGTGACACCTCGCGACTCGTAAGTACAGCGAAGGACGTCCGCTGAAAACAAAAATCGAACGTACTTGGGTGCTTGGTGGGATAGAGAGTGAATCGACGAAGTGCTCTATCCTTTGTGTGTAGTATCAGGGTAAGTCAACTAAAGTGCCCCCGATGAAGCATTTTATTTTACCTGGTACGAGAGTCGTAACAGATGGGTGCAAGTCGCATCGCAGTTTGCAAAAAGAAGGTATCGACTACGATTTCGTGAGCTATTCTGTAGTTTCATCCGACAATCCACCTGTACTCTTGCAAAACGCATGCTTTTAGGAAATCTTTAAAGCCAGCTGTTAAGTATTAACAGAGAACATCGACCGGGTGAAGCAGATGAACTGTGTGTGTTCCAGTAGTTATATTCCCATAAATTACGACCGTCAGGGAAATAACTTCCTTCTCAAACTCTCCTGGTATTTCTTAAGAGATATTGATTGAGTATACAGGATGGTCCATTGACAGTGACCGGGCCAAATATCTCACGAAATAAGAGTCAAACGAAAAAACTTCAAAGAACGAAACTCTTCTAGCTTGAACGGGGAAACCAGATGGCGCTATGGTTGGCCCGCTAGATAGCACTGCCATAGCTCACACGCATACCAACAGTGTTTTTTTAAATAGTAACTCACATTTTTATTACATGCTCGTGTAGTACGTAAAGAAATATGAACATTTTAGCTGGGCCACTTTTTTCGCTTTGTGATAGATGGCGCTGTAATAGTCGCAAACGTGTAAGTACGTGGTATCAAGTAACATTCCGCCAGTGCGGGTGGTATTTGCTTCGTGATACATTACCCGTGTTCAAAATGGACCGTTTACCAATTACGGAAAAGGTCGATATCGTGTTGATGTATGGATATTGTGATCAAAATGCCCAACGGGCGTGTGCTATGTCTGCTGCTCGGTATCCTGGGCGACATCATCCAAGTGTCCGGACCGTGCGCCGGATAATTACGTTATTTTAGGAAACAGGAAGTGGTTAACCACATGTGGAACGTCAACCATGACCTGCAACAAATGATGATGCCCAAGTAGGTGTTTTAGCTGCTGTAGCGGCTAATCCGCACATCAGTACCAGTCAAATTGCGCGAGAATCGGGAATGGAAAATTATCGGTGTTAAGAATGCTACATCAACATCGATAGCACCCGTACCATATTTCTATGCATCAGGAATTGCTTGGCGACGACTTTGAACGTCGTGTACAGTTCTGCCACTGGGCACAAGAGAAATTAAGGGACGATGACAGATTTTTTGCACGCGTTCTATTTAGCGACGAAGCGTCATTCACCAACAGCGGTAACGTAAACCGGCATAACATGCACTATTGGGCAACGGAAAATCCACGATGGCTGCCACAAGTGGAACATCATCGATCTTGGCTGGTTAATGCATGGTGCGGCATTATGGGAGGAAGGATAATTCGCTCCCCATTTTATCGATGGCAATCTAAATGGTGCAATGTATGCTGATTTCCTACGTAATGTTCTACCCATGTTACTACAAGATGTTTCACTGCATAACAGAATGGCGATGTACTTCCAACATGATGGATGTCCGGCACATAGCTCGCGTGCGGTTGAAGCGGTATTGAATAGCATATTTCATGACAGGTGGATTGGTCGTCGAAGCACCATACTGCGGCCCGCACGTTCACCGGATCTGACGTCCCCTAATTTCTTTCTGTGGGGAGAATTGAAGGATATTTGATATCTTGATCCACCGACAACGCCTGACAACATGCGTCAGCGCATTGTCAATGCATGTGCTGTTGAGAGGAATGTCGTTACACGTATTTCCAAATGCATTGAGGTTGACGGACATCATTTTGAGCATTTATTGGATTAATGTGGTATTTACAGGTAATCACGCTGTAACAGCATGCGTTCTCAGAAATGATAAGTTCACAAAGGTACATGCATCACATTGGAACAACCGAAATAAAATGTTCAAACGTACTTACGTTCTGTATTTTAATTTAAAAAAAAAACTACCTGTTACCAACTGTTGGTCTAAAATTGTGAGCCATATGCTTGTGACTTTTACAGCGCCATCTATCACAAAGCGAAAAAAGTGATCCGACTAAAATATTCATATTTATTTACGTACTACACGAATATGTAATAAAAAATGGTGGTTCCTATTTTAAACAACGCAATTGATATCCGTATGACCTATGGCAGCGCCATCTAGCGGGCCAACCATAACGCCATCCGGTTTCCTCCTTGAAGCTAGATAAGTTTCGTTTGTCGCTTATTTCGCGAGATATTTGGCCCGGTCACGATCAGTGGACCACCCTGTATATACCATTAGAACTCTGTATCTCAGACTGAACAAAAATGGACTTGTACCACTATTGAAATAAGCCCTTCATTTGTAGACCGTGATTAAACACGAAAAGAAATCAAAATTGGTATGAGTATGCACTAGTAAAAGAGCTTTCCATGGGTACTGCAATGTTCCTCTTAGGTACCTTACAGCTGAAGAACAGAAGTAATACTTTTCCACACGGAGAATTTTGAAATTCGCTCCAGTAGATCTTAAAAGCAACACACTAGACGTGTATCGATATACGACTAGCAGAAACAGTACATGTAACACAGAAGGCTCTTTCGTATTTAAAATGATGTCCATTAACTTTTGCCCAGGAAAATTAAAAGCACAACAGGAATAATCAACAACAATATATAAGGAATCGGCTTTCATAAACTACTTGCAGAGCCCATTGTGCCAGGCCATGATTTTGTTCTGCTGCTGGCTATAAGAGCCGACAAGACTGAAAGCCATCCACAAATGAAGAGTACCTGACAGAGCTCTTTAGTATGTACATAATGCTGTCAATAGCTATCTAAAACCGGGTCATACTTGATACGCTGCCTTTAGGGACACTGTCTGCTAGTTGAACATCTCCTGCTCCATACCTTTACTTCTACTGTGACAGCTATGACAGTAAAAGAAAGGGAGACACCCCTGGGGGCACACGCTTGGAGCTGTTCTAGGATATGCAAAAGTCATGCTACGTACGGTAAATGTCGAAAAAGTAGCACATTAACATGGTACTCCGTGTTCACTGTCATGGTTCTGCTTGAACTGCAAAGGGAGTGGTGAAATCTGGAATTCCGAGTGTTCAGCATTCATTGGAGGGACAAATAGAAGAAATGAATATCATAAACGTATTCCTTCCGCGGAAGCGAAACAAGCCTGTCCTGTGACTAAAGTGTTTGTAGAGACGACGAATTCCTGCACCCAAACAACACCCGTAGTAACTGCAACTAGCTCCCGTAATAGCTAATGATCCTACCAACAAACATTTCCAGTAAAGCAGGTCACATATATGAAATCAACTGCAAACGCCTAAGACGGCAGTAGAGCGAAAACGGTACGTCTCCCAAGCGCCATACAAACAGGGGAAAACGTCACATGAACAGAAGAACCGGGCAGAAACCTTTAGACCATGCTGATTGATTATGAGTGATGTTCAGATGACGCTCTGTCATCAGAATTAATCGAATTCGAGGTATTTGTAAGGGAAATAACAAGCCCGTGATTCGACTTCCTCCCTATCGCTGCAAACTCACCAAAGCGGGTGAGGCCAAACACAACAACGTCGTTCCCATACGCTCGCCTACTGCAGCAAAACATTAATGGGTTCATAACATGTTGGGAATACCTTTGTTTATGCCTACAATAGACCAGTTTTACAGAGGCTGCTCGTTTCCCCCCACTTCCCATTCACACACGCTCCCGACCTACTCTCAAGGGTAGCAGTCTCACAGAAAAAAACTACTTCAGTTTTTCTGCCACATATTTTATATTTTACAAAGTGACAAACCCAAATTTCGACTTTTAAAGTGTTTGGAAATGTGTAATCAGCAAAACGTCGTCGATTGTGTTGTGATTTCAGCTGTATGCGTGTTAGGTATACGTGAGGCTTCTATTTGATACCTTGCAGGTGGAGCTTAACGGTTTTCTTCCTAACAGACATCCATTCGCGTTTCAGGACTTGCTCTGGAAGATTTTTCCATTTTCGGTAGTTACGTAGAGTCAGCGTTATTATTGCTTTCGTTCTGGAAGTATTTCTTGTTATGTCCTGGAATTTCATCTCTACTTCAGGTGCTTTCATCAAAGTGGAACATTTTGTGAGTTATTTTAATTTTTGATATATTTGAGTATTGCAGAATAACGGTGTAATAATTTGACCTGAATTTCAGAAGTCGCAGGTTCCGTCAATAACACATTCCTAGCCTCTGGATGACAAACTAAGAAAAAAAAACAACAAAAAAAAAACGCTGACATAAAAGCGAACTCCGGAGTCATCTTTCATTCACTTGCTTTCAGAGGTCACCAACATTCACCGACATACATTCCCACGGCTGCAGTCGCCTTTACAGTTGTCCTATACATTTTCAATGGGTCATAAATCAGGCTACCTAGTTGGCGGTAGCAGAAGTGGAACGTTGTCCTTCCTTAAGAAGGTTGTGTAGCGTCTCGGCTGCAAGCGGTGTTACATTGTTCTGTTATAATCTGGCTTAAAAGAGGTCGTTTACGAAGAAGGCTTCGCTGCTCTAGAATGACACTAATAACATTACGGACAAACATTGGAAGTGATTTGTTTCCATAGCAAGCAGTTTCTGCTGTTGTGGCATCTTAGCTGCGCTTGTGCCGAAGTGGCGCTCTCTTTCTACGAAATTTGAGCGGGCGGCGGATGTTGTTTATACTTACACAGAGACGAGATGAGTAGCATCATAGCGTATCGACCTGACTGCATATTCACTTACGAGGTGAACACGGTAAGTTCCATAATCTGATGTCCCAAAAACGTCTCTCGCTGGAAGGGAGGACTCAAAATAGGAGAACATATGTCTCGGTGTATCCGTACATGACCATTTCTGAGAAAACGACAGACAAAGTTTTCGATGTAATTTAGGTATTTTAGCACGCGATCAGCTTACCCAAAGTAGTTGCATAGTGGCTACCGTCACGACCCTTCAGTTTTACCTCTCATGTTCGAAATATGAGTATTGTTTTTATTTATTTATTCACTGATCTACGCATGCCTGTGGAAGATTACTACGCGAAGGTTTATTAGGAAGTTAGGAGATACAAGGGCGTTACATCAATTGTAAAATCACAGCTTGGTTTCAGAATAAGTATCATACATTTATTATACAATATATGTGCTACGATATTGTCAGGAGTTACAATTTTTTTTAATTCTCATATTCTTATATATCATTGTTCTACCTATTCTTAATTCTTATATTTTACTCTTATGTTTATTCTTCAGGAAGATTTGGTGGATTCCCTTAGATGATACTGACCGTAGAAACACTCGAAACATAGAAATTCCGAACAGCACGAGAATCGCGCAAAGGCAGATTTGCCCAAGTGACATTTCTTCGTATGAATCTCACTCATAAAAGAAACGTCGCTAACATTTCTGAAGATTTGACACCTTGGCAATAAGTTCGCGGCAGACCACGCAAAAAGGGCTCACTTTTTCGAAAACTTGCGCTTGCATTTTATTATAATCAAGGTATATCAGAAGAATATCACCGGAAACTATTTCAAATAATCTACATCTACATCCACAATCCGCAAGCCACCTGAGGGTGTGTGGCGGAGGGTACCTTGAGTACCTCTATCGGTTCTCCTTTCTATTCCATTCTCGTATTGTTCGTGGAAAGAAAGATTGTCGGTTTGCCTCTGTGTGGGCTCTAATCTCTCTGATTTTATCCTCGTGGACTCTTTGCCAGATATACGTAGGAGGAAGCAATATACTGCTTGACTCCTCGGTGAAGGTATGGTCTCGAAACTTCAACAAAAGCCCGTACCGAGTTACTGAGCGTCTCTCTTGCAGAGTCTTCCATTGGAATTTATCTATCATTTCCATAACGCTTTTGCGATTACTAAATGACCCTGTAACGAAGCGAGCTGCTGTCCGTTGGATCTTCTCTACCTCCTCTATCAACCCTATCTGGTACGGATTTCACACCTGTGAACACTATTCAAGCAGTGGGCGAACAAGTGTACTGTAACCTACTTCCTTTGTTTTCGGACTGCATTTCCTTAGGATTCTTCCAATAGCTTTTCTGTTCGTTTATTGTCACTTCTTCTTTTGAATTTATTCATCATACAATTAGTGGGAGAATAAGGGCAATCTTATTTCAGTAAACAGTGGAAAACTTTCGTATAATAATCTTCTATGGACATGGGTAGATAAATGAATATAATAATAACAATTAGTACCACCTGTGATCTAAATTCTTTGATAGCAAATATCATGTATCTTGAAGTGTGTGAAATTTTAGTTATATAACTGATCCGTGGAAAATGCTGCATTGTAGCTACGTCTATTCTTGGAATAATTCTTTCATTTCTCTTTAATTGTTCGATCATTTTAGGGGAGTCTTTGATACACTGCGTTGAAAATTAAATTTTGTGTTAATGACGGTAAATTAACTTTTCCCTTATGACAACACAATGTGAATTCCGTTGTATCGCGTCACATCAGACGAGAATTGATTTGCGTTCAAAATCTGCGTTGTAAATTCATCAAACCACAATTACAGTTCTCAAAATTGTTTGGAATTATGTTCAGTGCGCATTCAAAGGCATCTTTCAGAACGACAAAAAAATTACCGTCGTCATCCGGTGTGGCCGAGCGGTTCTAGGCCCGTTAGTCTAGAATTGCGTGACCGCTACGGTCGCAGGTTCGAATCCTGCCTCGGGCATGGATGTGTGTGATGTTATTAGGTGAGTCAGGTTTAAGTGGTTCCAAGTTCTAGGGGACTGATGATCACATATGTTGAGTCCCATATCCTCAGAGCCATTTGAATCACTTGAACCAATTACCGTCGTCAACATTTCCATTCTTCCTATTACTTTCTCTACACGAATATTGTGTCTCTCTACCTCTTCGTCTTTCATTCCGACCCGTCTATGTCCTCTGCGGCACAGCCTAAAAGAAGCATAGTTTCCTTACAATAAGAGACGTTGTAGCTGCTCAAAATGAAGTTACTGAACGTTAGTAATACTATAAATTTTGCTGTCACTACTTCAAAGGAACACAGAGTTAGTTCTGTTCAATCTTAGGCAAAGTATGTGAAAAAACTAGACTAATAAACAACGTATGTTGCCCCCGCCGGCTTCGTTGCTACGTTACGTTTTCACTGGCGACAACATCAAAGACGTACCAGTTGCGGCGTTGTAGCCGTCCGTATGCCTGTGTTTTTGCAAATGAACTATCTGCAACATTCAAGCATGAACGTCCCTAGAATGCAACTTCACGAAACGTTGTTACTTTCGTGTGTCGCTTCTAGCATAGCAGACGATCATTACACGGGGTAGAGACAAGAGAAAACTTTTCTCATGTCTGTGTCTACTTCCTTTTACCTCTCATAATGTCTATGTATACACATAGTTTTTTTGTGGATATCTAGGGCAAAGTTCCTTTCCAATTACATAGGTTTCAACGGCTTGCTTCTATAATTATAAGATCGGTACTTCAATTTTCGATCCCGACGTGTTAATATTACGATTGTTAAATAAAAGAGATTTATTATCATTATGAATGTCTACATTCCTATTACTTTCTCTATGCAGAAAATGTGTCTGTCTAGCACTGCATCTATCACTCTGAACCGTTAGCATTCGCCTCCTAGGCATACCTTAAACAAAATAAAATTTGTGCATGAGAAGGGAAGCCGGAAGTCGTAGTTATTCAAAACGAAGAAATATGCATGTTTTACTGAAAATAAACCATGTAAATATGAAAGGCCATCTACTAAAATTTGTTACTTTCGTGTGTCATTTTTATGATAGCACCTGATCGGTGCGCAGAGCAGAGGTTGGTAGTTCTTCAATTTTCGATGTTGAGATATTGGAGATTTTTATGCGTGATAGAGAATGTAACATCAGTGTTATGAATGTGAAAACTTCTGCTTCCTTTTACCTCTCTTAACGGCTACCTTTTTTTGTACACATCTATGGCAAAGCGCCTTTCCAATCATATGAGGATCATTGGCCTCCTTGTACTATTAATATTAAAAATCAGTTAAAAATGGATGGCCGATATACACCTAGTGCTTGCTCCTGATGCTCTCTCTCACACAGTGTTTATTTTAAAATTTTTATTGTTCCTTCAAAGCAATAACTTTACTGCTTAGTTCGGTAATACGTTAGAAAGTGCTAATACGGCGAACAGGACTACAAAAAGCTGTACATACAGGGTGTTTCAAAAATGACTGGTATATTTGAAACGGCAATAAAAACTAAACTAGCAGCGATAGAAATACACCGTTTGTTGCAATATGCTTGGGACAACAGTACATTTTCAGGCAGACAAACTTTCGAAATTACAGTAGTTACAATTGTCAACAACAGATGGCGCTGCGGTCTGGGAAACTCTATAGTACGATATTTTCCACATATCCACCATGCGTAGCAATAATATGGCCTAGTCTCTGAATGAAATTACCCGAAACATTTGACAACGTGTCTGGCGGAATGGCTTCACATGCAGATGAGATGTACTGCTTCAGCTGTTCAATTGTTTCTGGATTCTGGCGGTACACCTGGTCTTTCAAGTGCCCACTGAAAGAAGTCAGAGGGGTTCATTCTGGCGAATAGGGAGGCCAATCCACGCCGCCTCCTGTACGTTTCGGATAGCCCAAAGCAATCACACGGTCATCGAAATATTCATTCAGGAAATTAAAGACGTCGGCCGTGCGATGTGGCCGGGCACCATCTTGCATAAACCACGAGGTGTTCGCAGTGTCGTCTAAGGCAGTTTGTACCGCCACAAATTCACGAAGAATGTCCAGATAGCGTGATGCAGTAATCGTTTCGGATCTGAAAAATGGGCCAATGATTCCTTTGGAAGAAATGGCGGCCTAGACCAGTACTTTTTGAGGATGCAGGGACGATGGGACTGCAACATGGGGCTTTTTGGTTCCCCATATGCGCCAGTTCTGTTTATTGACGAAGACGTCCAGGTAAAAATAAGCTTCGTCAGTAAACCAAATGCTGCCCACATGCATATCGCCGTCATCAATCCTGTGCACTATATCGTTAGCGAATGTTTCTCGTGCAGCAATGGTAGCGGCGCTAAGGGGTTGCCGCGTTTGAATTTTGTATGGATAGAGGTGTAAACTCTGGCGCATGAGATGATACGTGGACATTGGCGTCATTTGGACCGCAGCTGCAACACAGTGAACGGAAACCCGAGGCCGCTGTTGGATTACCTGCTGCACTAGCTGCGCGTTGCCCTCTGTGGTTGCCGTACGCGGTCGCCTTACCTTTCCAGCACGTTCATCCGTCACGTCCCCAGTCCGCTGAAATTTTTCAAACAGATCCTTTATTGTATCGCTTTTCCGTCCTTTGGTTACATTAAACCTCCGTTGAAAACTTCGTCTTGTTGCAACAACACTGTGTTCTAGGCGGTGGAATTCCAACACCAGAAAAATCCTCTGTTCTAAGGAATAAACCATGTTGTCCACAGCACACTTGCACGTTGTGAACAGCACACGTTTACAGCAGAAAGACGACGTACAGAATGGCGCACCCACAGACTGCGTTGTCTTCTATATGTTTCACATCACTCGCAGCGCCATCTGTTGTTGAAAATTGTAACTACTGTAATTTCGAAAGTTTGTCCGCCTGAAAATGTACTGTTGTCCCAAGCATATTGCAACAAACGGTGTATTTCTATCGCTGCTCGTTTAGTTTTTATTGCCGTTTCAAATATACCGGTCATTTTTGAAACACCCTGTACAAGCATTTAAGATTAAGTTGTGATACACGTTCCACATCTCCTCCTAAACCATCGGACCGATTTCCGCCAATAGCGGTACACATAAAACTTCCTGTCTAAACAGAATCGCTATGGGAGTAAGAAACATCTACCTTTCAAGGCGGAGGGGGCGAAAAAGCGATATAGCTTATGACGTGTGAATACGTATACTATAATCAACCAGTACTTCAGAGTGAAATCACTTATACTACAAACTTTTAGACGTAATTTCAAACATTTACAAAGTTTTTTCTTGGCAACGACCCCCAAAACATCGATGGAGGGAAGAAGATTAATCCCTAACGAAGTTCTCGCTGTTTATGCAGTAAAACTGCCACATGAAGCATCGCGTTTTAGTTTTTTAATTCTTTACTGTTAAATGTATTCGTGAACCATTTCGCAGGCAGTATGCACATACACCACTGAATGTACGGCTCACAGTCCAGGACATATGACGTCATAAACACTGAGCTCCGTGAAAAACTGCTGCATCATGCAAGACATTTAAATTTATTACTTCCTTGCTACTAACTAATTTGCAACACATTTCGCAGAGATTATTCACATATACCGCTGAACGTACCTAGGAAAACATGTGATTGCACGCCACATTGTTTAGGAAATATGACGTAATAAATATTAAGCTGCGTGCAAATGAAATTGCAGGACGAAATTCACTAGAGTTACAGGTGAAATATCCGTACAAACACGTGTGAAATATGTGAAATATGAGGGTTGGAACATTAATAGTGGCAACTATTTATTTACTGCTCTTACAAAATAGATACGCGTTTCAAAGTTTTACTGACCTTCAAAGCAGTCATCAGCATTGTGTATAAACCTTTCCCAGCGATGTGGAAGTCGTAGGATACTCTTAGCAGTGCCAGTTGTGTTGACAGTTCGAGCGGCGCGGTCTATTGCCCGACAAATTTGTAGCAGTTCTGAAGCGAATGCCTTCAGTTTACAAAACGAGTTGAACTTACGAGGGCTTAAGTCAGGGGGTGCAGGTGGTATTATAGTTCTTAACAGCACCATCAGTCAAACAAATCAGTAACGTGTTTAAGCATTGTCCTGCAAAACGATGGTCAGGTCCTGCAGAAAGTGTCACCATTCTGTCTCTATGCTTTTCATTTTTGAAACACAGCCTACGACCAGCTTAGAGACAGAAGTGATGACACTTTCTGCAGGACTTGACCATCTGTTGCAGGACAGTACTCAAGCACTTACAGTGCAAGCTGTTACTGATTTATCTGACTGATCGGGCTGCAAAGTGCTATACCTCCTACTGAGTCCCCTGACTTAAGCCCTCGTAAGTTTAGTTCGATTTCTAAACTGAAGGAAACGCTTCACAGCATTCGGTTCAGAACTGCTATAAATTCGTCGGGCAATAGACCGCGCCACTCGAACACAACTGGCACTGCTAAGAGTATCCTACGACTTCCACATCACTGGCAACGGGTTATACACAATGCTGGTGACTACTTTGAAGGTCAATAACACTTTGAAACATGTACCTATTTTGTACGAGCAGTAAATAAATAGTTGCCACTATTAAAGTTCCAACCCTCGTATATTTGATATGTGCATACTTGGGCAAAGTCACAGGTATAAAGCTCATGCTAAATCCGTGAAACGAATTCAGCCAAATTTGATACACATGTCCGTAACAACCTGGATAGAAAAACCATGGTTACACAAACCAACAGTCTACTACTGGGGTGGGCGTGAGAACTTGGAGAGAAAAGGGGAAGGAGGAGATTGGTAGACCGTAAAGGGGGAGGAACAGACGAACACACATGGAGGGAAACAGGGAATGGACAGAGAGAGCGGGAGAGTGGACATGGACAGAGAGAGGTGAGGGAAGGACGTGAATACAGAAAGGAAAGAGGGGTTGGCCACTGACAGGAGGAGGAGGAGATAGGAAGCGAGAGGGGGAGGCGAGATGAGCAGAGGCAGGGGGAGATGCAAATGGGCAGAGGAAAGGAAAAGGAAGAAACTGAAAGAAAGAGTGGAGAGGAGAAGATGGACAGAGTAAGGAAGGGGGAGGGGGGTAGAAGACGAACAGAGAGAGGGGGAGGAGAAGGTGAGCAGAGAGAGGGGAGGATGAGATGGATGCAGAGAGGGGCAGGAGTACATGGACAGAGATCGGGGGAGGGGGCAGAGGAGACTGTGATAAACTGGTTATGGTGAGATAAAATGCACTAACCGATCTTGAATAATATGAAACGCTTCATGTAATTACTATGATGATTATGGACTTCTTATAAAGATAGGCAATGACAAACAATTATTTGTACTTACTTTTTGTATTGTATGTTACAAAGATGAATTTGCATAAATAGATCGATACACAATTTCTTTCCTACGTGTTGTGTCTGGTAAATTTTAGTTCTTGTTCAGTGCAAGTATGGAGTATGTTACGTATGTCTTAAGTTAGCATGGAGGTTGAATTTCATTGTGCTTTGAAGTGAAATAACGGAAAAATATATCTATTCGACGTATTATTTAAGAATATGAAGCCGTGCATCCTCTAGGCCAGTACACGAAGCTACACTTCAGAATCTAGCAAGGACATCGATTACGAGCCTACAATGTTTGACAACAATAGAAAACGATAACAGATGAGTACTGTGAAACCTGTTTACTTAAATTCTACTACTGACACCTCTCTCTGCAGTGTGTCACTATCTCAGACTACCAATTACTGAGAAATTGTGAGAAGTCTCTCAAATTTAAACTTACTTCAAAATTAATGAATCGACTTTGGCTTATGAGAGGGTGGTGACGGTTATAAGATGGACAGAGGGAGGATGAAGAAGTACACTCATGCTCATAAATTAAGGATAATTGCAGAATGTGGTGCCACACAATGTGGCACTAAACAAAGCTGGCGCTAGTAGCATAGGTACTTAAGGAACACACGCGACACACATCTGTAAGTCCACGGTATTGGTGATAAGTTGAGAAAACCGTCTCGAAACAAATGTGCTACAAACCGCCACTGTTTCCTGCGCATGTACCCCGACATCAACACGGGATACGATCACCATGCACGCATACATAGGCCGCACAATGGGTTGGCGTACTCTGGATCAGGTGGTCGAGCAGCTGCTGGGGTATAATCTCTCATTCTTGAACCAGTGCCTGTCGGAGCTCCTGAGGTGTCGTAGGGGTATGAAGACGTGCAGCGATACGTCGACCGAGAGCATCCGAGACGCACTCGATGGGGTTTAGGTCTCGAGAACAGACAGGCCACTCCATTCACTTGATGTCTTCTGAAAAGGCGAACATACTGGTGCAAAATGACGTCCCAATACGCCTGATCTGTTACAGTACCTCTGTCAAAGAGATGCAGGGGTGTACGTGCACCAATCATAATCCCACACCACACATCAAACCACGACCTCGAAACAGATCCCTTTCAAGGACATTAAAGTGTTGGTATCTGGTTCCTGGTTGACGCCAGATGAAAATCCGGCGAGAATCGCTGTTCAGACTATACCTGGAATCGTCCGTGAACATAACCTGGGACCACTGTTCCAATGACGATGTACTGTGTTCTTGACACCTGGCTTTAAGGGCTTTCCTGCGACCAGGGGTCAGTGGAATGCACCTTGCAAGTCTCCGGGCGAATAATCCATATCTGTTCAGTCGTCTGTAGATTGTGTGTCAAGAGACAACTGGTCCATTGGCTGCACTAGGGTCCCGAGCAAGGCTACCTCCAGTACACCGTGGTCGTCTGCTGACAATGATGGTGATATATTAGTCTTCTTGTGGTGTTGTACGCCCTGGACGTCCCGTGTTGTAGCGCCTGGACACGTTTCCTGTCTGCTGGAATCGTTGCCGTAATTTTGAGATCACACTGTGTGGTACACGGAGGGCCCGTGCTACGACCTGCTGTGTTTGACCAGCCTCCAGTCGCCCTAGTATTCTACCCCTTATAACGTCATCAATATGTGTTCTTTGAGCCATTTTCAACGCACAGTCACCATTAGCACGTCTGGAAACGTCTGCACACTTACTCGCTGCACCGTACTCTGACATGCACCCACACACCTCTGTGTATGTGGATGCTGTCAGCGCCACAGTGCAACGACGGCTGGTCAAATGCACCGCATGGTCATACCCCGAGGTGATTTAAACCCGCAAACCGCCCATCAGGGCGTTGTTTCACCATGTATCACCATTATCCTCAATTTATGAGTATGAGTGTAGATGGACAGACAGATGGAGAAGGAGATGGGCTAACAGAAGATAGGATAAATACGCACCCAGACAACGTAGGAATGTAATATATCTGGAACTATGGTTCTTGGTACAGACATATGGTTTACGCAGATTACTCGTAAAACCCGTTAAGTCCGAATGTTGAGAGGACTTTATAATTTCTATAAGTGAACATCGGACCTTGCCGCTGGTGGGGAGCCTTGCGCGCTTCAGCGATACAGATAGCCGTACCGTAGGTACAACCACAACTGAGGGGTATCTGTTGAGAGGCCCGACAAACGTGTGGTTCCTGAAGAGGGGCAGCAGCCTTTTCAGTAGTTTGTAGGGGCAACAGTCTGGATGATTGACTGATCTGGCCTTGTAACAATAACCAAAACGGCCTTGCTGTGCTGGTACTGCGAACGGCTGAAAACAATGGGAAACTACAGCCGTAATTTTTCCCGAGGGCATGCAGCTTAACTGTAAGATTAATTGATGATGGCGTCCTCTTGGGTAAAATATTCCGGAGGTAAAATAGTCCCCCATTCGGATCTCCAGGCGGGGACTACTCAGGAGGACGTAGTTATCAGGAGAAAGAATACTTTCGTTCTACGAATCGGGGAGTGGAATGTGAGATACCTTAATCGGGTAGGAAGGTTAGAAAATTTAAAAAGGGAAATGGATAGGTTAAAGTTAGATATAGTGGGGATTAGTGACGTTCGGTGGCAGGTGGCACAAGACTACTAGTCAGGTGAGGACAGGGTTATAATCACAAAATGAAAATCAAAGTGATAGTATCGACAGCAATCGAGAGATATATACCACATAAATTAATAAGTGATGGTACTGATCCCCCATGGTACACGAAACGGGTCAGATCGCTGTTGCAGAAGCAGCGAAAAAGCATGCCAAATTTAGAAGAACGCAAAATCCCCAAGACTGGAGAAGTTTTACAAAAGTTCGAAATATAGCGCGTACTTCACTGCGAGATGCATTTAATAATTTCCATAACGAAACTCTGTCTCGAAATCTGGTAGAAAACCCAAAGAGATTCTGGTCATACATAAAGCACACCAGTGGAAAGACACAATCAATATCTTCACTGATCGAAAACACCGGTGAAGTCACTGATGACAGTGCCACTAAAGCACAGTTACTAAACACGTTTTTCCGAAACTCCTTCACCAAAGAAGGCGAAGTAAATATCCCTGAATACGAATCAAGAACACCTGCCAAGATGAGAAACACAGAAGTAAGATATCCTCGGTGTCGCAAAACAGCTTAAATCACTTAGTAAAGGCAAGGCTTCTGGTCCAGATTGTATACCAGTCTGGGTCCTCACAGAGTACGCTGATACAATAGCTCCACAATTAGCGATTATATACAACCGCTCGCTCACAGAAAGACCAGGGCCTAAAAAGAAGAATTGCTCAAATCACACTAATACCTTAAAAGGGAAGTGGGAGTAATCTGTTGAATTACAGGCCCTTATCACCAACGCCGATCTGCGTTAGGGTTTTGAATCGTACACTGTGTTCGAACATTATTAAGTACCTCGAAGGAAACGATTTATTGACACGTAGCACGGATTCAGAAAATATCATTCTTGCGAAACACAAATAGCTCTTTATACTCATTAAGTAATGAGTGCTATCGACAGGGGATGTCAAATTGATTCCATATTTTTAGATTTCCATAGGGCTTCCGATACCGTTCCTCACAAGCGCCTCCTAACCAAACTGCGTGTCTATGGAATATCACCTCAGCTGTGCGACCGGATTCGTGATTTCCCGTCGGAAAGGTCACAGTTCGTAGTAATAGACGGAAAGTCATCAGTAAAACAGAATAAATATCCGGCGTTCCCCAGGGAAGTGTTATAAGCCCTCTAATGTTCCTGATCTATATTAACGATATTGGAGACAGTCTCAGTAGCCGTCTTAGATTGTTTGCAGACGATGCTGTCATTTAGCGTTTTGTAAAGTTATCAGATGGCCAGAACGAATTGCAAAATGATTTTGATAAGATATCTGTATAGTGCGAAAAGCGGCAATTGACCCTGAATAAAGAAAACTGTAAAGCTATTCACATCAGTACTAAATGAAATCCACTAAATTTCGATTACGCAGTAAATCACACAAATCCCAAGGCTGTAAATTCAGCTAAATACTTAGGGATTACTAATACAAGTAACCTAAACTGGAACGATCACATAGATAATGTTGTGGGTAGAGCAAACCCAGATTCATTGGCAGAATACTTAGAAGGTGTAACAGGTATAGTAAAGAGACTGCTTACACCATGCTTGTCCGCCCTATTCTGGAGTATTGCTGTGCGATGTGAGATCCGTAGGGGGTCGGACTGACGGATGACATGGAAAAAGTACAAAAATGGGTGGCTCGTTTTGTATTATCGTGAAATAGGGGAAATAGTGCCACAGACATGATATGTGAATTGGAGTGGCAATCATTAAAACAAAGGCGTTTTTCGTTGGGACGGGATCTTCTCATGAAATTTCAGTCACCAGTTTTCTCGTCCAATAGCGAAAACATTCTGTTGGCTCCTACCTACATAGGGAGAAATGATCATCATGATAAAATAAGAGAAATCAGGCTCGCACAGACAAAATTTAATTGCTCGTTTTTTCCGCGCGCCGTTCGAGAGTGGAACGGTATAGAGACAGCTTGAAGGTGGTTCATTGTACCCTCCGCCAGGCACATCATTGGAAATAGCAGAGTAATCGTGTATATGTAGATTCAGTAGATACAGATGAAATAGGTGAAATGCCGGAGTAGGTTTCGTAATGAATAAAAACATAGGAGCGCGGGTAAGCTACTATGAACTGCATAGTGAACGTTTTATTATATCCAAGATAGACACGAAGCCCACTCCTACCACAGTAGTAAAAGTTTATATGCCAAGTACCTCCGCAGACAATGAAGAGATTGAAGAAATATGTGATGAGATGAAAGAAATTATTCAGATGGTGAAGGGATTTAATATTCATAGGGGACTAGAATTCGATAGTAGGAAAATGAAAAAGGAAAAGTTGGCGAAGAGTTCTCGGGCTTCCAGCCGGGTGGCGGTGTCTTCAAACTGCGACGTTTCGACGAGTGACATACTCATCATCTTCTGGCCAGAACTCTTCGCCAGCTGTATACGCCGGGAAAGCATACATTCACAGAAGGAAAAGTTGTTGGTGAATATGGAATGGGGGTAAGGAATGAAAGAGGAAGCTGCCTGGTAGAATTTTGCACAGAGCATAACTTAATCGCAGCTAACATTTGGTTTAAAAAAACATGAAAGAAGGCTGTATACGTCGAAGATGCCTGGAGACAATGGACCGTTTGAAATAGATTGTGTAACTATAAGACAGAGAATTAGGCACCAGATTTTAAATCGTAAGACATTTCCAGGGGCAGATGTGGACTCTGAGTACAATCGATTGGTTATGAAATGTAGACTAAAACTGAAGAAACTGCGAAAAGGTGGGAAGTTAAGGGGATTTGATTTGAATAAACTGAGAGCACCAGAGGTTATAGAGAGAACGATTGACAATAAAGAGGGAAAGAAATACGATAGAAGAAGAATGGGTAGCCTGGAGAGAGGAAATAGTAAAGGCAGCAGAGGATCAAGTAGGTAAAAAGACGACGTCTAGTAGAAATCCTTGGGTAACAGAAGAGATATTGAATATAATTGATGAAAGGAGAAAATATAAAAATGCAGTAAATGAATGACAATGCAGGGATGACTAGAGGATAAATGTAAGGATGTAGAGGCATATATTATGACGCGTAAGATAGATACTGCCCATAGGAAAATTAAAGAGTCCTATGCGGAGAAGAGAACCACTTGTACGAAAGTCAAGAGCTCAGATGGAAAACCAGTTGTAAGCAAAGAAGGGTAAGCATCAAGGTGGAAGGAGTATATAGAGGGTGTATACAAGGTCGATGTACTTTAGGGCGATATTATGGAAATGGAAGAGACGTAGATGAATATGAAATGGGAGTTTGAAGAATCTGACAGAGCACTGAAAGTCCTAAGTCGGAACAAGGCCCCAGGAGTAGACAACATTCCATTAGAGCTACTTATAGCCTTGGGAGAGCCAGCCCTGACAACACTCTAGCATCTGGTGAGCAAGATGTATGAGACAGGCTAAATACCCTCAGACTTCAAGAAGAATACAATAATTCCAATTCCAAAGAAATCAGTTGCCGACAGATGTGAAGATTACAGAATTACGTTTAATAGGTCACGGCTGCAAAATACTAACACGAATTCTTGACAGACGAACGGAAAACTGGTAGAACCCGACCTCGAGGAAGATCAGTTTGGATTCCGTAGAAATATTGGAACACGTGAGGCAATACTGACCCCACGACTTGTCTTAGAAGCTAGATTAAGAAAAGACAAACCTACGTTTCTAGCATTTGTAGACTTAGAGAAAGCTTTTCACAGTGTTGCCTGGAATACTCTCTTTCAAATTCTGAAGGTGGTAGGGGTAAAATACAGGGAGCGAAAGGCTATTTACAATTTGTACAGAAACCAGATGGCAGTTGCAAGAGTCGAGGGAAATGAAAGGGAAGCAGTAGTTGGGAAGGGAGTGAAACAGGGTTGTAATCTCTCCCAGATGTTATTCAATGTGTATATTGAGCAAGCAATAAAGGAAGCATAAGAAAAATTCGGAGTAGGTATTAAAATCCATGGAAAAAAATAAAAACTTTGAGGTTCACCGATGATATTGTAATTCTGTCAGAGACAGCAAAGGACCTGGAAGAGCAGCTGAACGGAATGGACAGTGTCTTGAAAGTAGGATATAAGATGAACAACAACAAAAGCAAAACGAGGATTATGGAATGTAGTCGAATTAAGTCGGGTGATGCTGACGAAATTAAGTTAGGAAATGAGAAACTTAAAGTATTAGATGAGTTTTGCTATTTGGGGAGCAAAATAACTGATGATGGTGGAAGTGGAGAGAATATAAAATGTAAACTGGCAAAGGCAAGGAAAGCCTTTCTGAAGAAGAGTAATTTGTTAACATCGAGTATAGATTTAAGTGTCAGAAAGTCGTTTCTGAAAGTATTTGTATGGAGGGTAGCCATGTATGGAAGTAAAACATGGGCGAAGTGATTTACCTAGGAGAGAGGAATCAAATAGGGATAACCAGTTTCATAAAAATTGTTTGAGTTAGACTTTAAACTTGCATAAAGAGATACTCAATTCCCTGACCTATTTTGGTGACACTGTCCGGTTTTCAAACAACTGAAATGAACTACAGAGGCCCTTAGAATAATTAAAGTAAGTGAGAATTTATACGGGTACAGAGAGAAATACCTTATAAACTAAATGCACCGCAATATTGGCATGCACTACCACTGAATTAAAGAAGGTAACATGAAGGGGTAAGGAGTACAGCGTAAGTAATGGCAGGAGTGCACTGCGTGGTGGCTTTCTACCACAGAGACACAAACAGCCACACAGCACGTGACTAGTCATGCAGCACTGTCTTGCGTTAGGAACACCTCCTGGAAAATCTACTTTGACTTCACACGGGAAAGGCACTGATAGCTATGCTGATGAAACCCATGGTGTGAGTACGTGTGCTTTGGAAGGCATTGAGAAATTTGATCAGATTGTTTTCTGCCACACAGTCTTAACAGATGTGCTGTTATCTCAGAAAAGCATCAACAAGCGTTGTAGTGTTGCGTGGACGCTCAAAATTGAGATAAACGCACATCTTTTAAGACTTTGTGGGAGAAAGCAATCACATAGAATGCGTCGGTGCTTTTCAGAGCACACGAACTCACGCCGTGGCTTTCATACCAATCGCTAACATAAAGTGGTTCGTGATCGCATTGAGAGATATGCTGTCTCAGTGTAAAAGTCAGGTTTCTGTATGTGTTCAGTGTATGCCACTATGTCAGAGCTCGCAAACGCAATGTTATTTGACGAGATGGAAACTGTCGTGTATTGGAGATCCTAGGTTTCGAAATAACTGATCTGACGTGACGCTCAATAACAGAATCCAGTGCTACACATAAAATAGTCCCAAAGCTTGTCACACGAGTGCTTGTGAGCCTACATCGTCATTATGTTCCGTGCTGACACGAATCTTTTGACATAGTTATAATAGGTTCCAGTTGTGTTATGTTTTTGCACAATTTTACACTTCAGAACATTTAAAGCTAGTTACCAGTATTTTCGCGATTTTAAAATCTTACGGAAGTCTGAAGAGATATTTGTTCACCTTTTCTCAGATCGTATTTCATTACAGGTAAGTGCATCATCTGGAAAACATCTTAGGCTACTGCTGATGTTCTCTACCATATCATTAACACAAAAAATTAGCAATAACGGTCCCGTCATAACTTTCTCTGGTCACAACTGAAGGTTTTCAACAGCTGTTGACGATGCTCCATCAAAATAACTTACTTGCTCCTCCCTACGAAGAAACTCTGCATCCGATCACAAATTTCATTTGATACGCAGTATCATCGTACTTTTATTATTAAGCTTTAGTGCAGTACTGAGTAAAAGGCTTTCCGTATATGACCAAAAGGTTTCAAGATGTTATGTGAGAAGAGTAAGAGTTGTGTTTCAAAATCCATGCAGACTAATACTGAAGAAGTAATACTCTTAGGGATATGTCTGATATGAGAATGTAGTCTAAGATTCTGCAACAAACCGAAACAATGATATGGGACGTTAGTTTTGTGAGACGCTTCTTCTTCCCTTCTTTTTCTTTCTTTCTTTCCTTTTTTAACGTATCTATTGTGTAGTATGGTTAAAACAGGGACTAACTCATGGCTGTCTCCGTGGAGTTATGACTTTGATAAAATATTACTGCGATACATCGTCGATGGCTGTTTGTTCTTGCTTAATTAAGGCCAGTATGAACAAAATAAGCGTATACTAACTACATTTTTTTGTAGTTGTCTGACAATTTCCGTTTTTCATTTGCCATTATCATTAGCATACTAAATGTTAGCGGGATAAATGTTGGGGAAAAACAGTAAGGATACGTGTAGGGAAAATACATGCTCCATACAACACCACTAACTAAAACAAACGTCGAACGCAACAGTCGTCCTTTCACAGACGGACCCAGACAAGTATTCACATTTTGTTGACATCGCCACTTCGTTTTCTTTTATCGCTAGCGTTTTCCCCTTGGCTTTGCACGTCTATACATTCTACACATATACTGAACACATCTCCCTCTTCCCCTCTCTGTGTTCACCTCTTCATCTGTCTATCCACCTCAGCCTCCCACCTCCACGTGTTCTTCTCCCCATTCTGTCGCTTCAGTTGTCCTCTCTTTGACGATTTCCTCCATCCTTTCTCTCTGATCATATCTTCCTACCCCTCACTTTATCCATATCCTCCTCCTCCCCTCTCTTTCCATCTCCACTTCCTTTTCCAACCTGTACTCTACCCTTCTACATTTTCCACTCGCCTCTTCCATCTCCCCTCTTCAACTCTCTCTCTCTCTCTCTCTCTCTCTCTCTCTCTCTCTCTCTCTCTCTCACTGTGCATCTAGTGATCTGCTCATCTCAACCAGTCCACAGCCATGCTCTTTGACTTGTGTAGCCCGGAGATTTCAATAAAGCAGGGTGATACTACTTCCACAACAAAACAGTCATGCAGGCAGGCTACACATCAGGACTTGAAAGTCATTTATTTGCTTCTGCAATAAAGGTAGCCATAGGCATTAGGTTGATGAAGCAGACTAAAACTGCTGTAACACAACTTGCATGTCATGCAGGACAGCTTACATGTTCGGGCCTGGAAAATTGTTTCTTGCCCCTGACATTAGACTGAATCACAAAACAGGTTGATTCAGCAGGCTGATTTTTTTCCCATACAACAAGCCTGTTGTGTAGGGCAGCCTATATGCCTGGGGCTGGAAAAAAACATTTTTATATCTTCACTCATATTGGCACTAAGAGTTTGTAAGCCCCGCAGTGTGCAAATTGGCAGCATGTCGCCACTGAAGCATCAGGAGTTCATTAAACTCTAGTAATGTTCCTCATTTGACCCCTTGACAACTATATGCATCCTTGTTAGACCTCCAATAACTTGAAACATCATCGCTTTTTATCGCACTGTCCTCCAATACATATCTTCTGTGGGATCTCGCAACACCCAGCAGCACAATTCAGGTCACTTTACTAATTCACTGATGCATCTGCTAGATGCACCGACATCTTTTCTCAGAATATTCGATAAACTAATGTATTCAAAAGTAGTCACACACTTCAATGGTAACAATTCACTTAGCATATCACACTTTGGATTCCACAAAGGTTGCTTGCCTAAGAGAGATATTTATACAGTGTCCTCCGAGCCATAATCCGTCGGCAGCGGTCATCCACTGCAGTAGTGGCCTTTGGGCGGCCTGAGCAAGGCATGCCAGTTCTGGGAAGCGGGGTGACGTAAAACTTTTTTCGATGTGTGTATATCCTGCACAATTAATCGTACAATAATATAATTTTGAAGACGTATTCAGTGGTATATGTGGATACCCTCTCCAAAATGTGTTGCGAATACGGTTAATAATAAAAAAATAATAAATTAAATCATCATGTCTGATGTTGAATTTTACTGCTTGAACAGTCGTATAATGTAGTGATCAATAACTATTTTTCTTTTATTATTTTGTGGGAGGCGTCAGCAAGAAAAAGTTTCGGAAAGCTGTTAAGTTATGTGTACAACATGTTGAAAGTCGCACAACGTTGTCGTTCTCAGATACTGCTTTTCAAGTGTGCACTGTGACTTACAGGTGCCCCAAGACATATGCACAGTTTCCAGCTTTAAAAATTGCCTAATAGTGTTGAACCCTTAATGTGAGATTATACTTCTTAATGAGTAGATTTCACAACATTTTAAATTTTCAAATTTGGTCGACAATTATATTAAATACTGAAAATCCACTTTTTTAGTTACTGGAAAGATTCTGAATAGACAACCTGCAACAGAGACCAGGTGACTGTGTTAGCACTTTAGTAATATGAGGTATATAATATGTAATTACCTCTGTTGTCTGTATGATCAGAAGTCTAAAAACAATATGAAAGAGCTTCGAGGACTGATACCATGTGTTTCTCACACAATGTTTCTGAGCATTGAACACTTTCATCTCCAGTCTGTCGGTCCAGAAAACTGCTTAACTAGACAACAAAAAAAAAATTGCTTGAATAAAATTCGGTTCTTAATACAACACGTTTTTCAACTGGATAACAAAAGTGTAATACAATTTTGCCTCTTCCCCCCCCCCCCCCATACAGATTTCTATTCCCAAACAGGTAGTGTTGGATATGATTATTAATTTTTAAAGCTATGAAAACAGTCGTAAGATTTAAAACGAAAAACGTGGGGCTCTTGCAACAGATAACAGAAAGAAGGTGAGCTATTCGCGCATCAGCTGTGTACTACATGCGCCCTATGTTTCCCTTTTAAATCTCACAAATATTATAATGGCTGTCATCCTTTATCGTGAATTATCATAGCTGTTAAAAATTCATAATCACAAAATTTCACGTCTACTTGCATGGGGTTAGGAATGTGTACAGGCTTAGAAGAAATTATTTTATATTTTGTAGTCCAATTTAAAAACGTTTTATATTAAAATTTATTTTTATTTACGTAACTATTTTCTTCTATTTAGTCATGTGTTTGTCACACGTTTCAAGCGATTTCAAAGATTTTGATGAGATTACAACAGATGTGAGTATTAAATTTTACTATTATTTCAGTTTCCCTTCATCAGAGTCAACCAATTTATTGCTTACTCTTACACATAACTCAGGAATATACCGTGGAGGTGAAAGCTAGAGAGATTCGAGGCTGACCACCAGTCGTTCTTCACGTCCACCATTCGCAAATGGGACAGGAGAATGGAGGAAATGGCAGTGTTACACGGAGTATTCTCTGCCACACACTATAGAAGAAAGCGAGTTAATACTGCTTTGTCATCCTGCTCTGAGCGATGTTGGAAGTTTCAAATTTCTAGTTGGCTCTGAGAACTATGGGACTTAACTGCTGCTGTCATCAGTCCCCTAGAACTTAGAACTAGTTAAACCTAACTAACCTAAGGACATCACACACATCCATGCCCGAAGCAGGATTCGAAAGCTATGAAAACAGTTGTAAGATTTAAAACGAAAAACGTGGGGCTCTTGCAGCAGATAACAGAAAGATGGTGAGCTATTCACGCATCAGCAGTGTACTACATGCGCCCTATGTTTCCCTTTTAAATCTCACAAATATTATAATGGCTGTCATCCGTTATCGTGAATTATCATAGCTGTTAAAAATTAATAATCACAAAATTTCACGTCTACTTGCATGGGGTTAGGAATGTGTACAGGCTTAGAAGAAATTATTTTATATTTTGTAGTCCAATTTAAAAACGTTTTATATTAAAATTTATTTTTATTTACATAACTATTTTCTTCCATTTAGTCGTGTGTTTGTGACACGTTTCAAGCGATTTCAAAGATTTTGATGAGATTACAACAGATATGAGTATTAAATTCTACTTTTATTTCAGTTTCCCTTCATCAGAGTCAACCAATTTATTGCTTCCTCTTACACATAACTCAGGAATATACCGTGGAGGTGAAAGCTAGAGAGATTCGAGGCTGACCACCAGTCGTTCTTCACGTCCACCATTCGCAAATGGGACAGGAGAATGGAGGAAATGGCAGTGGTACACGGAGTATTCTCTGCCACACACTATACAAGAAAGCGAGTTAATGCTGCTTTGTCATCCTGCTCTGAGCGAAGTTGAAAGTTTCACGTTTCTAGCTCATCGGGAAACGACAGTGGTAAAAAAGTACCTTCATACCACACATCAGACGAGGAGGCGATTAAATGCTGCTTTGTCATTCAGTGCAAGACTGAACTGTCTAACCCATCGGCACGTTAGTTCAAAATAATTGCAAAATTTGTACCGAACAGACAAACTAGAAAACGACTTAATAAAAACGTGTTAAAAATGAAAACAGGCAAGAGGCAAAGCTATCAGTCGTAAATCTGACAAATGACTTTAGCATTCTCACTGAAAGTGAGTAAGATTTAGTGGCTTGTTGAACGAATTAAATCATCTACAAACCCAAAATATGAATTGACAGTAAAACAAAGAAAGAAGAAAATGAACAGTAAGAGGAATGACATTTGGAACAAACTTATGCAATGTTACAGTATTTATAAATATTGTACCACATGGGGCCTTTTCCACTGAACGAAAAATTGGAAGCAACGTAACAATAAATGCTGAAAACAGTGGTGGTGGTGGTTGTTGGGATGTTTAAGGGGGACTAAACAGCTAAGGTCATCAGTCCCACGAAAATAGTAATATTTTGTGGTCTTAATGTTCATATGAAATACTACAAATATATGTTTTATGGGAACTGGCGGAGGCGGAGGGGCGAATCTCGGTGTTGGGTGGCAGAAATCGTCCCCGGAAGGTAATCTTTACCGAGACGACATCTGACAGCCACAGAAGACAGCCCGATGCATCGAACCAATCCATACGATGACAGCTGAACACAACTGAAGTATTGTATAAAAATGGAACGATAAATGTAAAATTACATTCTGTAACAACTTCTGATTTAACCACGATCGTTGCTGCGACATATTGGTTCAATTTAAGTTCCGTAACGTGGCACTCCGTAATAAATATGCCTGACATTTTGAAGAGCATATAAACTTGTTGAGATCTTGATTTGTTTGAAATAACCGAGCGAAGACTTACTTAAAATTAAGGCAATGAAAAGATAACTTACAAACTAATTAAAAGAAGGAAATTTTTACGACGCTAATCAGCAAGTTAATGGTTATCTCTGATCGTTAAATCTTATAACTGCTCGTAATTAATACCGAGTGTTTTGGTGTATGTGGTGCGACTGTAGGAAGATATTGTCTGAAAGTGAGAAGTACCTCAATTAACCTTACAGAAGTGATTATAGTGTGCCAAAATGCAAATAATAATTAGTATTTAATTGAAGATTATCAGATTATTGCCTGCTCTGACTTCGCAGTTAACAGTTATATCTAGATTGCTATAACGACTGATCAGTAACTAACTTACAGCGATCTAAAATACTGCGTGCTTACAAAACAACAATTTTTAAGTCCTTGGCGATCTGTCAGTTAACAGAACCTGCAGCCCTAATACAATTTGTACTTCGCACAGCTGCAGCTGTATGAGCGTGACGTGCTATAAATTAATAAGGAAGCAGAGGCCAGCAACCACTAGTCCACTGTAGCGTAGAGGCCGCACTTAAACACCAAGACTTGGTATCACTTTGTAGACGTAGTAAAGGACTTCTGCTACGTATTTCGGAGGAAGCTAGGATACAAGAAGCAGGATAGCACGGGCAAAGAGGACAGTTCTAGCTAAAAGAAGTCTGCCAGTATCACGCATAGACATCAATTTGAGAGGAAGAAGTTTCTGGCAATGCCCGTCTGGAGCACAGCATTGTATGGAGGTGAGCCACGGACGATTGCAACCCTAAAAGTAAGGGAATCGCAGAGTTTGAGACGTAGTGTTATAGAAGAATAACGAAAACCAAATGTATCGATAAGAAGTAATGTTTTCAACAGAACTGACGAGCAAAAGAATCTGTCGAAAACACTGATTAGAAGACGCGAGAAATTTGTTTGTTGCGTTATCATTAATAGCTTGGATGGTGCTAGAGTGAGCAGTAGAATGGAGAAGTTTAAGGGAAGACGGAGACTGCGATGTATTAGGTAAACAATTGAGGACTTCGGGGGAAATGCTACTGTGAGTTGAGGACGTTGGTAGAAGGAAGGAAGTTTTTATGGACCATAACGAAGAATTTCACTTTTAACACTTTTATTTTCAACGCCATCTTACTATTAATGGCAATACCTGAAGGCTAAGCGTGAACATATGAGAAAATCTTAAACATATTAATTTCTGTTTAAGTTCTTATCAACGAGTTAGCTCAAAACATTACTTTTGTTGAGGAGATTAAATTTTGCACAGTACATTATTGAAATATACTCTCCTGCACATGACTAATGACATTTCATTTGTACAGGTGCAATTAATTAAATTGAATTTGGATGCAACGGACTGGTGCAAGAGGCAAGTTGAAAAGTTTGGTTGCTGTGTCAGGTGTGCTCGTCTACGTCACACTGTAGAGCTCCATGTCCAAAAAGAAGGTGTCTAAGTTGTAGTCGTAGACGCTACTAAGTTTTAATTCCTCCTTACAGTCAATAGTACGCATAATCCACAAAGAGTAAAGGAATTTAGTTACAATTTACAAGAACATTGCCCCTATCTCTTCCAAACTTGCCTGACTATAACGCTAGAATCAACAGGGAAAACAATTGTTAAAGTTTCAGAAATGCGCACAAAACGATCACAGAATAAAAGTTGAATCTGTATTGATCCCTACGATAAATGAAAATGGCCCTTTCTCTCTCTCTCTCTCTCTCTCTCTCTCTCTCTCTCTCTCTCTCTCTCTCTCTCTCTGTATCTCTCTCTTTTTCACAAGTAGTAACCATTTCTATGTCTAGTAGTGTAAATAGACAAATGACGTAAAATCGAAAACACAATCCCAAACAGCATACTTCATGAGTCTACGTTACCTGTAAACACGCAACATGCTACGGCTTTGTTTTCTGTTTCTTACGCTCCTCTAAAAACAGTGAAAGTACGTAAGGAGAGAAACTGCACCATGGCTTTCACATCAACTCCAGTAACTCATCAGTGTCAGAGATGGAGAATACAGGACATAGAAACGGCACCTGACCTCTGATATCCGTCTCACTTACAAGCAACAACGCAACCGAGTTAGTTAATCTGTGCGAAACGCGAAACTCAGGTACGCCCACGCGCTAACTGAGGGCTTTCACAGACACGCCGTCCTGTGGAGAAATGTGCGAGGTCTGGCAATAGGCAAACCTAAATATGCAGCTAGAACACCAATTTCTACTGACGATCTAGATAACTATTTCGCCATGGCGACATCTTCACTCGACGAACACATTAGGGAGTAAATCATCGAGTCGCTCAAAGTATCAGTGGGTCGTACAAACGAAAATTTTTTTCTCCATTCAGTAAGCCCTGACATGGTCATAAAGCATGTTGCATGTATTCGTTCGGTAGCCGCAGGACGTGATAATATAACAATGAAAATGATAAATTTTCTTGCCGACCGTGTACTGCCCACAATAAGGAACATTTTCAACCATTCTCTGACCTCTAGCACCTTCCCAACATCGTGGTTTTTACCAACATTATATAAGGATTTAGAATACATAGTCCGCAAACAGTTAACATCAGATAAACTTTAAAATGAATAAGAGTCTGGTTTCCTGCAAAATCGCAGCACGATTATCCCTTCTGTACACGTGATTGACGACCTGAAACAACCTATCAGGAAGCAGCAGGCGACTATTATGGATTTCAGCAAAGCTTTCAACGGTTGACTTTGACATTTTACTTGCTAAACTCAGAGTTCAACATATTTGCCCAAGTGTTGTACAGTTCTTTCACTCGTACCTTAGATCCTGTCAACAGTCAGTAATTATTTAAACTAAAAGGTTGCAATGGAAGGATGTAACATCAGAAGTCCCACAAGTATCGGTTTTGGACCCATTACTTTTCTCGTTATATGTTAATGGTGTGTCTGCTATTCTCTCCCTCTACAAATGTCACCTATACGCTGACGACCTTCTGTTATAACTAAACGCAAGTCTATCAAACTTACGTCTAGCCAACCAGCAAGTAAATGTTGATTTGCTTATCTTATCTGAGTGGATGCAAAGGATAGTTTTGAAACTTAACCCATCTAAAACGCAAGCTATCACAGTCGCTCACAAAAAACTTGTCACTAAGCAGTTCAGAGAATCTCCTCCGACCTTAATTCTAAATGGCGCAAAAACAACCTTAACCTCTTCTGTAAATATGATGGGATTAATTCTGAACCATCACTTAGTCTGGACTGAAATCACAACTGCAGTCTGTAAGAAGCCGACACCGCCATTACATTCACTATAGAAATATAAAAAAATTATTTCGTTTCGAGATTACAAGGAAGCTCGTAGAGTGACTAATACTCTACATACTTGACTAAGGTGGTGCTATTCTCCAAGGACTTTTTTTACGAATGCTCGCGCAAGATATAACTGGCGATGAATGCTTGCGAGGGACACATTTGCGACGTATGCTGTTTCGACCATGTATGTCCTACCTACAAATAGTTATCGTGGTTGCATACGGAAAAAGCGTAGATACTATCATACTCTCTCTCTGCTCAATCATCTTGCCAATCATTGCGTTCCCTCTTTTTTCACTTCAACTCTTGACCTCTGCCTGAATAGCACGGTAGAAGAAACGTAAAATCCTCTCTGCACCATCATGTAACACTGCCATATTCTCTAAATACTTTTCTGTATAGAAACCTGAATTTTGATGTAGCTTCCTCCAAAAAATCAGAGACATTAAATTCCTTTCAAATTTCATAAGACTGATGATGGTTCACCTTCTATCACAGTGGCCATCTATCCCATTTAATAGTCTGCAGCTCACTCTCGTCAGTCATCCCACACAACTTTTCCCTCTGCCGTATTGACAGAGTTTTTTACTTAAATTCTGTTATTTCCTGACAATCATTGTCACTATCATTTAAGTCTTCTCTTCTTTCTTTGTCCCTTCTGTTTGCATAATACGAAACATGTATTCGAAAGTGATATACTAATCTCCAGAGAAGGAAAAAAATCAGAACACCGAGGAGTTGTGAGACACGAACGAAAGTTGGTAGGTGTGTTTATACTACTGGAAGGTGACGTCTATTCAAATTTCGCACCATTCGCATGAGAGTAGATCTAGTAGTGACAATATTAGGATACAAGTCTGGTTTGCTTAAAATGCACTTTGTAACGGTTGTGAACGTTAATTATCTTTGCGACTGGACATGGTGAGTCGAGAATGCATGTATGGCGACAAAGAAGCCATTATCAATACCGCACAGAGTTGGAACAAGGGCTACGAGAAGCTGGATGTTCATTCTGCGAAAGACGTGGCAAGAACGTTGCCATTGCACATGACTTCTGACAGCGGTGGTTACAGAAATATACGATCACAGTAAGACTTGGATCCGAACGGCCACGTGCGACTAGCGAGAGGGAAGACCGTCATGTTGTGTATGGCTCTGCAGCGTCAAACTGCATCTGCAGCAGCAGTTTGTGCTGTAATTGGCGCAACAGTGACACAACGAACTTTTTCAAATGGGTTACTTCAAGGACAGCTCAGAGATTCCCCTTTAGCGTGCATTCCGCGTTTGCGACTTCGGTGGTGTCAAGTGAGAGGTTATTGGAGGGCAGTGTACGAGTCTGTTGTGTTTTCTAACATAAGCTGATTCTAATAATTATAAAGAATCCGCCTCTATTGCAAATAGAAACCGGCTGTTGGTCTAGGTTTCGGCGCTGATAACTACACCTTCTTCGGAGCACACTAAACTACAAACTGCATAAAGAGACATGGTCCAGTATGAATACAGAACGCCCAAAAGGGGAAAAGACTCGCATAAAATGTAAAATAAACGGTACGTGTGTACCACATCAATAGCTGTAATTAGCTCAAACGTCAGAAGCGTGCTTCCTCACCCAGCCTACGTTCGCTGGGCCGCGGGCTCTCAGGTAAACTGAGGTGGCGTCTGCAGCTAGGCTGTGAGAACAGAACGCGCATGCGCAAATTGAGAAATCGTCTTCTTCCATGTGAATGGCATAAAATGTGTTACGAAAGTGATCCGATGACCGGGTCAAAGGCGCAGGACGTTAATGCGTATGTATGTAATGGGTGATCAAAATGTCAGTATAAATTTGGAAACTGAATAAATCACGGAATAATATAGAAACAGAGGTGCAAATCGACACACATGCTTGGAATGACATGTGGTTTTATTAGAACCAAAAAAATGCAAAATTTCAAAAAATGTCCGACAGATGGCGCTTCATCTTATCGGAATAGCAATAATTAGCATAACAAAGTAAGACAAAGCAAAGATGATGTTCTTTACGCCAAATGCTCAATATGTCCACCATCATTCCTCAACAATAGCTGTAGTCGACGAATAATGTTGTGAACAGCACTGTAAAGCATGTCCGCAGTTATGGTGAGGCATTGGGGTCGGATGTTGTCTTTCAGCATCCCTAGAGATGTCGGTTGATCACGATACACTTGCCACTTCAGGTAACCCCAAAGCCAATAATCGCACGGACAGAGGTCTGGGGACCTGCGAGGCCAAGCATGACGAAAGTGGCGGCTGAGCACACGATCATCACCAAACGACGCGCGCAAGAGATCTCTCGCGCGTCTAGCAATATGGGGTGGAGCGCAATCCTGCATAAACATCGTACGTTCCAGCAGGTGTTTATCAGCCAGGCTGGGGATGATGCGATTCTGTAACATATCGGCGTACCTCTGACCCCTGACGGTAGCAGTTACAACACCAGAGTCACGCATTTCCTCGAAGAAAAAAGGCCCGATAACGGTAGATGTGGTAAATCTAACCCATACCGTGACTTTCTCGTCTTGCAGTGGAGTTTACACGAAGTTCTATGATTTTCGATAGCCCAAATTCTGCAGTTGTGGGCGTTGACAGACCCTCGGAGCGTGAAATGAGCTTCGTCGGTCCACAACACGTTACTCAACCAATCGTCATCTTCCGCCATCTTTTGAAACGCCCACACCGCAAATTCCCTCCGCTTCACTAAATCGCCAGGTAACAGTTCATGATGCCGATGGATTTTGTACGGATGGCATCGGAGAGTACGCCTCAGTGCCAATCAAACAGTAGTGTATGGAATGCCGGTGCGACGTGCGACTGCGCGAGCGCTGACTTCCCCGTGCATAGACGAACCCGCTGCAGTCTCCGTTTCTTCCTGAGCTATCCCAGCAGCATTACGCCTTGTGCTCGGTCTGCCACTACGGGGTCTATCGTCTAAACAACCCGTGGCTTCGAACTTCGAAATCATTCTCGCCACAGATGCACTTGTCAACGGACCTTTACCCGCTCGAATCCCCTTCCTAAGGCAATAGGATTGTAACGCTGAACTAGCACATTCCCCATTCTGATAATACAGCTTCACTAAAAGTGTCTTTTCAGGTAACGTGAACATGCTGCGACTGCTGGCGCATCTGATTCTCTCTCTCATTGCAGCTTCTTTTATACACGATTGTCATGCGCAGTCACTGACGTTTTGCTGTCCAGCGCCATCTGTCGGACATGTTGTGAACTTTGTTTTTTCTTGGTTCTATTAAAACTCCATGTCATTCCAAGCATGTGTGTCAATTTTTACCTCTCTATCTATATTGTTCTGTAGTTTATTAATTTTACAAATTTATACTGACTTTTTGATCACCCGGTATAATGCACTAGCTCCAGGACGATTTTCTAGAACTAAAGAATGTGGATAGGCTGAAACTATGTATGTGAGACAGCAAATTACACGGATGGTCAAAACGCATGCACGCAGGATAGACAAAATACCATCAGTTAGAAGCAGGATAAAAATATGTGGGATGAATAACCCATTTTTCAGTTACTTGTGATCGGTGATGGAGCTTGATGACTACGCTTGGATAAGCGTGTAAAGTTACTATATTAAATCCCAAACGCTATTGACCAGAAAAGAGTCAAATTAGTATGATAGGCTTAATGTAATTGCGTGAAAGGACGTACAACGTCGCCTTCATGGCCCTTAATATCTAATGACCGACAGACGTCATTTTGAACAGTGCTATCGAATATGTACCAAAATAGTGTGAAAAAGGGCTAAGGCTAAACCAGTTTCTTAAAATCAGGTACCAGAGGCACTGAACCATGAAGCTTCATCAACTGAGGTCTGTGAATGGTACACACGTACCGTTTATTTTACATTTTATGCGAGTCTTTTGGCTTTTTGGGCGGTCTGTATTAATATTGGACCATGCCTTTTTAGGCAGTTTGTAGTTTAGTGTGTTCCGAGGAAAGTGTGGTTATCCGCGCCGAAACCTAGGTCAACAGCCGGTTTCTATTTGCAATAGAGGCGGATTATTTATAATTATTAACTTATTCACGATTGCTACGCGCTGCAGTGTTAAAAGTTCCTAAGCTGATTCTGCCTCGGTGCCAGTGATGGCCGTGTGTTGGTCAGAAGCAAACCGATTGAGAAAATGCACGCAATCTGTCTGCTTGGCAGCAGGAGCGCTCTCATGGTTATCCCACATACCCTGACTGCAAATTTGTGAGCCAATCTGGTGATTCGAGCTCTTGTGCTGTCGTTCATGAACAGAAAGATTCGCAGCAGCACAACGCTCGCCCACACATCGCTGGTATAACAGAACATGCGCTACAGAGTTTCGGCATGTTGCCTTGGGCTGCTCGATCACCAGATCTGTCCCTAATCGTATGAGACATCATCGAACTACACTACAACGCCATCCACAACCGGCATTCATCTTCCCTGTATTGACCGACCAAGTGCAACAAGCATGGAACTCCATCCCACAACTGACATCCGATACCTGTACAACACTATGCAGGCACGTTTGCATGCTTTCATTCAACATTCTGGCAGCTACATCCGTTATCACTGTTCCAGCATTTCACATTTGCAATTGCTTATCTCGCGCTTACATCATTAACCTTGTAAGAGAATGGGGGAGGGTTGGGTTATACACTCCTGGAAATTGAAATAAGAACACCGTGAATTCATTGTCCCAGGAAGGGGAAACTTTATTGACACATTCCTGGGGTCAGATACATCACATGATCACACTGACAGAACCACAGGCACATAGACACAGGCAACAGAGCATGCACAATGTCGGCACTAGTACAGTGTATATCCACCTTTCGCAGCAATGCAGGCTGCTATTCTCCCATGGAGACGATCTTAGAGATGCTGGATGTAGTCCTGTGGAACGGCTTGCCATGCCATTTCCACCTGGCGCCTCAGTTGGACCAGCGTTCGTGCTGGACGTGCAGACCGCGTGAGACGACGCTTCATCCAGTCCCAAACGTGCTCAATGTGGGACAGATCCGGAGATCTTGCTGGCCAGGGTAGTTGACTTACACCTTCTAGAGCACGTTGGGTGGAACGGGATACATGCGGACGTGCATTGTCCTGTTGGAACAGCAAGTTCCCTTGCCGGTCTAGGAATGCTAGAACGATGGGTTCGATTACGGTTTGGATGTACCGTGCACTATTCAGTGTCCCCTCGACGATCAACAGAGGTGTACGGCCAGTGTAGGAGATCGCTCCCCACACCATGATGCCGGGTGTTGGCCCTGTGTGCCTCGGTCGTATACAGTCCTGATTGTGGCGCTCACCTGCACGGCGCCAAACACGCATACGACCATCATTGGCACCAAGGCAGAAGCGACTCTCATCGCTGAAGACGACACGTCTCCATTCGTCCCTCCATTCACGCCTGTCGTGACACCACTGGAGGCGGGCTGCACGATGTTGGGGCGTGAGCGGAAGACGGCCTAACGCTGTGTGGGACCGTAACCCAGCTTCATGGAGACGGTTGCGAATGGTCCTCGCCGATACCCCAGGAGCAACCGTGTCCCTAATTTGCTGGGAAGTGGCGGTGCAGTCCCCTACGGCACTGCGTAGGATCCTACGGTCTTGGCGTGCATCCGTGCGTCGCTGCGGTCCGGTCCCAGATCGACGGGCACGTGCACCTTCCGCCGACCACTGGCGACAACATCGATGTACTGTGGAGACCTCACGCCCCACGTGTTGAGCAATTTGGCGGTACGTCCACCCGGCCTTCCGCATGCCCACTATACGCCCTCGCTCAAAGTCCGTCAACTGCACATACGGTTCACGTCCACGCTGTCGCGGCATGCTGCCAGTGTTAAAGACTGCGATGGAGCTCCGTATGCCACGGCAAACTGGCTGACACTGACGGCGGCGGTGCACAAATGCTGCGTAGTTAGCGCCATTCGACGGCCAACACCGCGGTTCTTGGTGTGTCCGCTGTGCCGTGCGTGTGATCATTGCTTGTACAGCCCTCTCGCAGTGTCCGGAGCAAGTATGGTGGGTCTGACACACCGATGTCAATGTGTTCTTTTTTCCATTTCCAGGAGTGTAGTTCCGTCTGAGTTAGCTAATTGTACCCACTAACCTCGTAAATCCAGTCGCCATTCGTTTCTTCCCTTGCAGTCTAGGAACAGCAGCTTGAGTATTGCTGTAATAAACGGTAACTAACAAGGAGAACAAAGGAGTGCTAATTACCAAAATTCAAGTTTTAACCTAGTATAATCCATTGATGTATTTTTAACACTTGCCCTACACAAGGCTGCACTGTTACACTCTTCACAAAATAACAAATATATTGATACACTGATACATACAGTAGCACTACACCACAACACATTATCCCACACTGTAATCCAGATGCTGCGTTCGTGGCAATATAGGTAATCCAAGTTTCATTTGCCGGCGCGGATGAGATGCTCGCGGTCATCTAACCATGTTCTCGCGATTGTTCTTGTGGTTTATGACTTCACGGACCGCGGATTACTTCTCATGAAGTACACGAATGATTACACAGCATCAAACACCTTTATACTCACAAAATTTACTTGTTGTCCCAGCCTGATTCCTTAACATCTTGGCCGGCCGATGTGGCCGAGCGGTTCTAGGCGCTTCAGTCTGCAACCGTACGATCCCTGCGGTCGCAGGTTCGAATCCTGCCTCGGGCTTGGATGTGTGTGATGTCCTTAGGTTAGTCAGGTTTAAGTAGTTCCAAGCTGTAGGGGACTGATGACCTCAGATGTTCAGTCCCACAGTGCTCAGATCCATTTGAATTTGAACCTTAACGTCTTCACACCAAACACACGGTTAAACACCACCAAGTGACTCCTTTGCTCGTTCTGGCGCGAAAAAAAAACAAAGAAGCGACCATAGCGATGTTATCATAATTGATATCAGTGCTACTCGATACATGCTTACAACCTGCGATCTTGGAACGTTACCTAGATAGATGTATTCCCGAAATTTCATTTCTCTACATTAATTATTTTTTGGTGATGCATTTCTTTCCGTCCATGTATATCATTCTTAATGCCCTTTACTGTTATTATCACTATTATTATTAGTGTCAATTATTATTTTCACCATTATTATCATCATTGTCAGTTATTTATTATTATTATCTTCTTTCCTTTCTCACACGTTATGTCTGGTTAAAAATGGAAAGTGGCGCGGACCTTGATCAAGCGTGACTTCCTTTTAACTGTACGGTATATGTTACATTGCATTTAGGAACTTCCGGGTAATTGAACATGTATCAATAATTACAGATTTCTGTAGATGTATACAGGGTGTTACAAAAAGGTACGGCCAAACTTTCAGGAAACATTCCTCACACACAAAGAAAGAAAATATGTTATGTGGACATGTGTCTGGAAACGCTTACTTTCCATGTTAGAGCTCATTATTACTTCTCTTCAAACCACATTAATCATTGAATGAAAACACACAGCAACAGAACGTACCAGCATGACTTCAAACATCCTCCGTTAGCGAGGATACATGCATCCACTCTCCGTCGCATGGAATCCCTGATGCGCTGATGCAGCCCTGGAGAATGGCGTATTGTATCACAGCCGTCCGCAATAAGAGCACGAAGAGTATCTACATTTGGTACCGGGGTTGCGTAGACAAGAGCTTTCAAGTGCCCCCATAAATGAAAGTCAACAGGGTTGAGGTCAGGAGAGCGTGGAGACCATAGAATTGGTCCGCCTCTACCAATCCATCGGTCACCGAATCTGATGCTGAGAAACGTACGAACACGTGGACTGAAATGTGCAGGAGCTCCATCGTGCATGAACCACATGTTGTGTCGTACTTGATGATAACGTGCTCCATTGAGCGTAGGTGGAAGAACATTGGGCGCAATCAAGACATCACCAACAATGCCTGCCCAAACGTTCACAGAAAATCTGTGTTGATGACGTGGTTGCACAATTTCAAATGGTTTGTAAGTAAGCTGTTTAGGTTTTTTTATTGGTAACGCCGCCACCACGTGGCGCTCTGTATAAAAATCACTGGCTGTGCCGTTCGCAGTCTGTGTTTAGTTTGCATTGTTGTCTGCCATTGTAGTGTTGGGCAGCGGCAGCTGGATGCTAACAGCGCGTAGCGTTGCGCAGTTGGAGGTGAGCCGCCAGCAGTGGTGGACGTGGGGAGAGAGATGGCGGAGTTTTGTAATTTGTAGGACTGGATGTCATGAACTATCATATATATTTTGACTATTAAGGTAAATACACTGTTTGTTCTCTATTAAAATCTTTCATTTGCTAACTATACCTATCAGTAGTTAGTGCCTTCCGTATTTAGAATCTTTTATTTAGCTGGCAGTAGTGGTGCTCGCTGTATTGCAGTAGTTCGAGTAACGAAGATTTTTTGTGAGGTAAGTGATTTGTGAAAGGTATAGGTTAATGTTAGTCAGGGCCATTCTTTTGTAGGGATTATTGAAAGTCTGATTGCGTTGCGCTAAAAACTATTGTGTGTCAGTTTAAGCACACTCGTGTATAAATTGTTCTAAGGGGACGTTTCAGGTTCAAATGGCTCTGAGCACTATGGGACTCAACTGCTGTGGTCATCAGTCCCCTAGAACTTAGAACTACTTAAACCTGACTAACCTAAGGACATCACACACATCCATGCCCGAGGCAGGATTCGAACCTGCGTCCGTAGCAGTCGCACGGTTCCAGGCTGCGCGCCTAGAACCGCGAGACCACCGCGGCCGGCTGCACAATTTCGTGCGGATTCTCGTCAGCCCCCACATGTTGATTGTGAAAATTTACAATTTAATCACGTGGAATGAAGCCTCTTCCGTAAAGAGAACATTTGGACTGAAATGAGGATTGACACATTGTTGGATGAACCATTTGCAAAACTGTACCCATGGAGGCCAATCGGCTGCTGATAGTGCCTGCACATGATGTACATGGTATGGAAACAACTGGTTCTCCCGCAACACTCTCCATACAGTGACGTGGTCAACGTTAGCTTGTACAGCAGAAACTTCTCTGACGCTTACATTAGCGTTATCGTCAACTGCACGAAGAATTGCCTCGTCCATTGCAGGTGTCCTCGTCGTTCTAGGTCTTTCCCAGTCGCGAGTCATAGGCTGGAATGTTCCGTGCTCCCTAAGACGCCGATCAATTGCTTCGAACGTCTTCCTGTCGGGAGACCTTCGTTCTGGAAATCTGTCTCGATATAAACGTACCGCGCTACGGTTATTGTCCCGTGCTAATCCATACATCAAATGAACCTCTGCCAACTCCGCATTTGTAAACATTGCACTGACTGCAAAACCACGTTCGTGATGAACACTAGCCTGTTGATGCTACGTACTGAAGTGCTTGATGCTAGTACTGTATAGCAATGAATCGCATGTCAACACAAGCACCGAAGTCAACATTACCTTCCTTCAATTGGGCCAACTGGCGGTGAATCGAGGAAGTACAGTACATGAGCTGTAACATGGAAAGTAAGCGTTTCCGGACACATGTCCACATAACATATTTTTCTTATTTGTGTGTGAGGAAGGTTTCCTGAAAGTTTGGCGGTACCTTTTTGTAACACCTTGTATATACGTTTGGATGTAGCTGTATTGCGTTGATGTACTAGTGGATATTGTGTGGTATGACTTCTGTAATTGATAGTATAATTGGTATAATGTCAACTTTATCTTGATGCCACATGTACTTGGCTTCCTCTGCCAGTTGGATGTATTTTTCAATTTTTTCCCCTGTTTTCTTCTGTATATTTGTTGTACTGGGTATGGATATTTCGATTAGTTGTGTTAATTTCTTCTTTTTGTAGGTGAGTATGATGTCAGGTTGTTATGTGGTAATGTTTTATCAGTTATAATGGTTCTGTTCCAGTATAATTTATATTAATCATTCTCCAGTACATTTTGTGGTGCATACTTGTATGTGGGAACGTGTTGTTTTATTAGTTTTATGTTGTATGGCAAATTGTTGCTGTATTATTTTTTCTACATTGTCATGTCCTCTGGGGTATTCTGAATTTGCTAGTATTGTACATCCGCTTGTGATGTGATCTACTGTTTCTATTTGTCGTTTGCAAAGTCTGCAATTATATGTTGTGGTATTGAGATCTTTAATAATATGCTTGCTGTAATATCTGGTGTTTATTGTTTGATCCTGTATTACAATCATGAATCCTTCCATCTCACTGAATGTATTTCCTTTTCTTAGCCATGTGTTGGATGCGTCTTGATCGATGTGTGGCTGTGTTAGATGATACAGGTGCTTGCCATGTAGTGTTTTCTTTTTCCAATTTTCTTTCTTCGTATCTGTTGATGTTATGTGATCTAAAAGGTTGTAGAAGTGGTTATGAAATTGCAATGGTGTAGCCGATGTATTTATATGAGTGATTGCTTTGTGTATTTTGCTAGTTTCTGCTCGCTCTAGAAAAAATTTTCTTAAATTCTTTACATGTGCATAATGTAGGTTTTTTATGTCAATAAATCCCCTTCCTCCTTCCTTTCTGCTTAATGTGAATCTTTCTGTTGCTGAATGTATGTAATGTATTCTATATTTGTGGCATTGTGATCGTGTAAGTGTATTGAGTGCTTCTAGGTCTGTGTTACTCCATTTCACTACTCCAAATGAGTAGGTCAATATTGGTATAGCATAGGTATTTATAGCTTTTGTCTTGTTTCTTGCTGTCAATTCTGTTTTCAGTATTTTTTTTAGTCTTTGTCTACATTTTCCTTTTAGTTCTTCTTTAATATTTGTATTATCTATTCCTATTCTTAGTCTGTATCCTAGGTATTTATAGGCATCTGTTTTTTCCATCGCTTCTATACAGTCGCTGTGGTTATCCAATACGTAATCTTCTTGTTTAGTGTGTTTTCCCTTAACTATGCTATTTTTCTTACATTTGTCTGTTCCAAAAGCCATAGTTATATCATTGCTGAATACTTCTGTTGTCTTTAGAAATTGGTTGAGTTGTTGATTTGTTGCTGCCAGTAGTTTTAGATCATACATCTATAGCAAATGTGTGATTTTGTGTTGGTATGTTCCAGTAATATTGTATCCATAATTTGTATTATTTAGCATGTTGGATAGTGGGTTCAGAGCAAGGCAGAACCAGAAAGGACTTAATGGGTCTCCTTGGTATATTCCACACTTAATTTGTATTCGCTGTGATGTGATATTATTTGAATTTGTTTGGATATTAAGTGTGATTTTCCAATTTTTCATACTATGTTTAGGAACTGTATCAATTAGGGTATACTTTGTATATTTCCAATATTTGTAGTAACCATGAGCGGGGTTCTTTATCAAAAGCTTTTCGGTAATCAATGTATGCGTAGTGTAGCGACCTTTGTTTAGTTTTAGCGTGATATGTAACCTCTGCATCTATTATCAGTTGCTCTTTACATCCTCGTGCTCCTTTGCAATAGCCTTTTTGTTCTTCATTTATAATTTTGTTCTGTGTTGAATGTGTCATTAATTTCTGTGTAATGACTGAAGTTAATATTTTGTATATTGTTGGTAGCCATGTTATGGGGCGATATTTAGCTGGGTTTGCTGTGTCTGCTTGATCTTTAGGTTTCAGATAAGCTATTCAATGTGTATGTGTATCAGGGAATGTGTATGGGTCTGCAATGTAACTGTTAAATAATTTAGTTAGATGTGAATCTGTTGAGCTGAACTTCTTTAGCCAGAAATATGCTATTTTATCTTTTCCAGGGGCTTTCCAATTGTGCGTAGAATTAATTGCTCGGGTGACTTCATGTTGCAAAATTATCACTTCAGGCATTTGTGGTATCATCTTGTATGTGTCTGTTTCTGCTGGTATCCACTGCGCATGCCTGTTATGTTGTACTGGGTTTGACCATATGTTGCTGCAGAAGTGTTCCATGTCTGTTATGTTTGGTGGGTTGTCTATTTTAATGTGTGCGTTATCTATTGCCTGATAAAATTTCTTTTGGTTTGCGTTGAATTTTTGGTTTTGTTTCCTTCTATTTTCACTTTTTTTGTATCTTTTAAGTCGTTTGGCCAATACTTGTAATTTCTGCTTCTTTTCATCTCATTGCTCCATCAAATCTTGTTGTGAGATTTTACCTAATATTTTTCGTTTTTTGTCTGATATTTCATTTCTTATAAATTGTGTTAGCTGTCCATTGTCTTTTCTCAGTTTTTCTATTCTGATCTGTTGCCTGTATTGCCATGCTGGTTTTGTGGGTTTCTACTGTGTTTTAGTTTGTTCTGATCTCTGCCTAGTGTGTATATTTAGTGTAGTAAGTGCTCCTATATAAACCAGTAGTTGTAACTCTTCCATAGTTGTATTTTCATTTATTTTGTTGTGTATGATTGTGTTGATAGTTCTTATCGTTGTTTCGACTTGTGGGTTCTTTGGCGGTTTATGCAAGAATGGTCTAATGTCTGTATTTGTGTCTTTGTATTCTATATATGTCAGCTGAAATTGTTCTTCTATATCTAACATGTGTGTCACTTCATGTTCTATTTGTGCTTGTTCTGGTGGCTGTCTTAAGATTTCGTTTTCTTCTGACTGTTTAATTGATGAGTGCTGTTCTTTGTTTGTTTGCTCTGGGATGTTTGTGTCCATTACTGTATTTTCTTCTTCTTCTGATTGCATATTATTTTGTTCCAGTATTTGTTGTATTTGTTGTTTGATGTTTTCTAATGCTGACTGGGGTATCCTGTTATTTTTGATTACTAAACGGATCTGATCAGCTAGTCGTTGTTATGTTAAAAATTTTAATTCTGTGAATCTGGTAATAAATTTTGTGTATACTTGTGATCTGTATCCAGTTGTGTTGGTTCCTAAATTTGTTGCTTGGTAATAACAGAACATGAGGTGTCGGTTAACTTCATCTGACCATCTCATCCTCTGTCTTTATTTTTCTTCTAGAGTGGATGCAAGAAGCATATCCTGCAAAACACCTCTATTTGGATTTAAATCATTTTCTGTGTGGCTAGCAGTGTCGTTGCCATTGTGGACGGGCATAGCGTTCAAGCGTCGTCCCTGACCATGACAGCGCTTGTCTGAGTCTTCATTAGTTCTGTCCTGAACCAACTAATCACACTAAAAGGGAGGTTAGCCCTATTAGTGGTTTGTCCCTTTCGTCGCATTTTACGACTGGCAAAACATAGCGGAGGACTATTCTTTTCCCGGGCCTCCATGGGTTTATTATTATTATTATTATTATTTGTGTAAACGTTGGCGTAACATAAACGTAAACATGGGTCGTAGTAGGCTGTTATGCGATGGTTATTTCATCGTGCGATTAGCTGATTTAGACTATGTACATTATAACATCTGTATTTCATGTCATATTCAGATCACTCTCAATTACAAGTAAAATTACGGAAGATGGCTATTTTTTTGCTTGTAAATGAGAGTGATTTGAAAATAAATACAGATGTTAGGATGTGCTTGACAATGACGGTTAGTCGAAATTAGCTATTCGGACGATTAAATAAATATTGCCTCATAGCCTACTACAGACCATCTTTGCATTTATTAAGCACCTGGAGGCTGTGAATCCTCATAAATATAATTTTTTTTGTTATGTGTTTCATATCTGCTGTTCCTGTTCAAACAACCCATTAGAAAAATTTATAAATGTTAGTGCTGGAAAACCTCTACGCTGAGCAAAACTGAACGTGGTCTCTTTACTTATTCTGATCAACACTAAACTTAGACAATATTTTTAGATTCTACCTTCTGAAGGCACTAACTAGTGATAGGCATATTGAAAGATATTGACAGAGAACAAACAATGTATTTAATTTAATCATCTTTAAAAGTCATCGTATATATCAGTTCATGACATCCAGTCTTACAAACTTCCTTTTTCTGACGGGGACACACGTACAGATCGTCCGCTCTCAAAATAATTCTGCGATCTCTCTCCCCACATCCACCACTGCTGGCGGCTCACCTCTAACTGCTCAACGCTACGCGCTGTTCACATCCAACTGCCCAACACTACAACAGAGAATATTCCAACAATGCCAACAAGCCACAGACTGCACACGGCACAGTCAGTGATTTTCATACAGAGCGCTACGTGGCGTTACCAACATAAAAACCTGAACAGCCTACTTACACTGTTAAGAGATGGCTATAAAGGCTAATATGGTCAGCAATAAATAAATAAGCAATAAATAAATAAATATATCGAAGCCGAGGAGTTCGATCCGTATCCAGCATTACTAAAATAGATCTACCGCGGTTTCAGTATGTAATTTGAAGGGATTACTGGGATGGTTTGTTTCAGACACGCCGTGTCTTTTTTTCGTCCTGTTCGCATCTAGTCCGAGCTCGCCCTCCGCGTCCCATCAGTTTGACGTCAGTGGTGTGGTAAACCTGTAACAGTTTCCGTGCGTTTTCCTGATCTCGTCTCAATGCAAAAGGTGACGAATGTAATTCTGAATTGTCAAAAAATTAAAATGTGGCACACAATGTACCAAGGCACTTGCACGGTTTTTCCTGCAATGGTGATAGTGCAGCTGTCTTGTTCCACTATTTTAATCCTGTAAGTTCGAGATCAATCAGTCTTTCAAGATAGCTCTCCCGCTCGCAGCGTCACTGACTCACGCAATGAGGCGGCCGAAAAAAGCAAACAGCACCGGGCAGGAGGAGGCCGTTAAGGAGGCAGTAAACAATGCGAGGCTTGTGGGCGCCGCGTAACGAGTCCGGCTTGTCCAGTGGAGGGGTGGGGGCGGGGGAGGAGGGGGAGGGGGGTTGGGCCAGAGGAGAGGCGCCAGCGCCGGCGGTCACGCCGCGCGCAACCGCGGTCACGAATTAACGGCGAGCACCAAAAACAAACGATAGCAGCCGATGGTGGCGCGATAAATCTCGGCCGGCGCTGCCCGCCAGCCGGCCGCCTAAGTGAATATCGAGGAACGCCGCGCCGTTCCGTACCAGCGACACTGCCCAACGCCGGCCATACTGCTGAGGTGGGCGCCCGGCACAGCCTAACTGCGTCCCCTGCTGCAGTCGCCACTTTGCGTAAGTTACACTGTTCTACAAACTTGGCTTGGTGTATCCAGTGGCCGAATACTGTGCCCCAGTGTGGCTCAACAGCAAACGCACACACGTGGCAGATAGCCAACTTAATGCAACAATGCGTATTATATCAGGCACAATCAGGCCAACCTCTATAGTGTGGTTGCCCGTTCTAAGTAACATAGCCCCTCCTAACCTGCGCCAAGAACACGCTGTGGTTAGAGAATTTCAAAAAAATCATGACCAACCCTCACTTACAAATCCATGAAGATACGACATTCAAGGAAACCGACTCCGGTCTAGGCATCCTCCACTAACGACCGCACAGGCGTTGCACCAAACCAGCTTTAAAATAAATGACCGATGGAAAGAGGAATGGGAGAGCAGAACAGCAGTAAACTGCCACAGTATGCCATGCATCTTTAGTAAACCAAAAGGATTTGATAAACCTCGCAAAGTCTGGTCAACTCTTAATCTGATCACAACCAACTGTGGGAGATGCGCCGACTCCTTACACAGATGGGGTAAACTTCCTTCGGCCGCTTGCGACTGTGGCGCTGAAAGACAGACGGTCAAACACATCGTGCAGGAATGCCCACTAAGGGCATATGAGGGTGACCCACAGGATTTTCTAATGGAGACCCAAGAGGCAATCGACTATATATTATCTAAGCTGGACGTCTGCTTGTGATTGCTCTTCTGTGAGTGTAAATTTACAATTCGTGGTGTCCTTATATACAAACTTATTTATTGTTCTGCTTATACATATGTGATTTTTTTTTAAATCATGTGGTTTCTGCAATTTTTACTGTGATGTTATAAGCCATACGAAAATAAAATGTTCTACAAAAGTTAAGGGTAACTACATAAAGTAACACCACATAACGCCTACATGGCTGAAATGAATTAAAGTGTGCAGCATGTTGCCAGAGGTCTCCCAGTCGTACAAGAAAGCTGGACGTAACATGGTGGTTGGTAAACGGGGCTATAGTGCCAAATGGGGATAGCCGCGCAACACGGGAAGAAGACAATGTGTGTCAATCAGCGAGCGGGAACGGTGCATATGGTGGCGTTCGTCATTAAAACATGGTCCGTAGACATCTGGATGACAAGGGAGAGTCTGGAAGGAGGACAAAGTGGGAGGAGTAGCCCAGTAGTATGATATTGCTCTCAGCACTATTTCACATGCATGGGCAGCGTCCTGAACCACAGGCTGGTTGGTTGGTTGATTCGAAGGAGGGGACCAAACAGCGAGGTCATCGGTCCCATCGGATTAGCATGGGCAAAGAAGTCGGCTGAGCCTTTCGAAGGAACCATCCTGGCATTTGGCTGAAGTGATTCATGGAAATCACGGAGAACCTTACAGTATCTTAATGGAAATGGCAATGAATGCCACACAGTTCGTCGATTCAAAGTGGCCTAATGTGCAGGGAATGGCAATTGAATCTCATTGTAGACAAGTGTAATGTGCTGTGAATACATAGAAAGAAAAATCCTTTATCATTTAGCTACAATATAGCAGGTCAGCAACTGGAAGGTTACAGTACACTTGTTCGCCCACTGCTTGAATACTGCTGAGCAGTGTGGAATCCGTACCAGACAGGGTTGATAGAAGAGATAGAGAAGAACCAATGGAGAGCAGTGCACTTCGTTACAGGATCATTTAGTAATCGCGAAAGCATTACGGAGATGATGGATAAACTCCAGTGGAAGACTCTGCAAGAGAGATGCTCAGTAGTTCTGTACGAGCTTTGTTCAACTTTCGAGAACAGACTTTCACCGAGGAGTCAAGCAGTATATTGCTCCCTCCTACGTCTATCTCACGAAGAGACCACGAGGATAAAATCAGAGAAATTAGAGCCCACACAGAGGCATACTGACAATCTTTCTTTCCACAAACAATACGAGACTGGAATAGAAGGGAGAAGGTACCCTCCGCCACACACCGTCAGGTGGCTTGCGGAGTATGGATGTAGATGTAGATGTAGAATGTGGTTGCACAGATCCGGCAGACAGCCTCTTTCAATGTCGCCCACAAAAAGTAGTCAAAAGGAGGCAGATACGGTGAATACGGAGATCAGTCCATTCCTTTGTCAGTAAATTTGGATTATCTAATGTAGTGACTCTCCTGCCGAAGTATTAATCAAGAATGGGAAACGTCTGTTCTGGGCAATGTGGCTGGGCTCAAACTAGCATGAACCACTTGGTGCTCACTGTGTGACGTTAAATCGTTTCATAAGTGCGAGGTTATGTTCCCTAGTTATTAATTCTCGCATGGAAAAAGGGGCGGGGGGGAGGGGGGGATATCTCCAATGGATACCGTTGGTGCCGGCCGGAGTAGCTAGGTGATTCTAGGCGCTTCAGTCTGGAACCGCGCGACCGTTACGGTCGCAGGTTCGATTCCTGCCTCGGGCATGGATGTGTATGATGTCCTTAGGTTAGTTGTGTTTAGGTAGTTCTACGTTCTAGGCGACTGATGACCTCCGATGTAAAGTCCCATAGTGCTCAGAGCCATTTGAACCATTTGCATACCTCACGTTAAATAGTAACTTGGGGAGAATGGAGTGGTATACAAATAGAGATTATCGGTACCCCATACTCGCCAGTTCCGTTTATTGACAAATCCATTTGCGTTGCTTCGTCTGTGAACTAGCTGAGGTCAACATAATTTTTTTTAAACAACGTTTCCAGTTTTAACCTCTTAATAGAGTAAAGAGTAATGCTTTCTTCTTCACTGTTATTCTGGAGATGGTTACTGCACAGCTGAAACGTAATCTTATTGAAAGAACTTTGCAAACAAGAAAGTTAAATAAAGCATTATGTGATGTATATGAACTTCTTCATGCGAATTTCCTAAGTAAGTCAAGAAACTGCAGCGACATTTTCCGTTGGTCTGAAGGCAACATTCCCACAGCCACGCTGCCTATCGCCCGAATTTGGTGAAGAGATTGCAAATTGTTTTTGCTACGGGTATTTTGAAGAATTAAACGATGTCTGAAAACAGCCCTTTGTTGCCGTAATACTGTGTTACTGGCTGTAACATTACAGTACCAGACATACAAGTTGTTCAATGTAATACATGATTTCAATCTCTTCCTCAAGTACGCTAACCTTCTTTCACGTGTCAGAGGTGTAACTGATCAGTCTGGGCTTCAGTGCACTATTAATAAACAGAAGGTGTTGCGATTGCAGTGCCATCTATTAACAACTTTCGCAACTATCACTGTGAAACTTCATTATAGAAGTCTTTAAGTTTTTACATTTAACTTACTCATAGGAGCTTTCTTCTTGCAGTATATGGTGTCCAGTTTTCATGATTTGTGGTGTTGATCCTTATCAGCGATCGCGGAAGAATCAGTTTGCTTTTAGGGAGCTAAATTTAAACTCTCTGGCGTCCTCCTTTACTCGTTGCATTATAAGAAATTGTAGAAGACCAGTATGGCCATTTTTAAGTCCCATTCATAGTGTCAATTCATCTCTGTTCCTCTCATTGGGCGATGATCATTAGAAAAGTGCACGTATCGCTTCCAATAATAAATTTTCGTTTTAACTGAAAATCGTAAATTATTGTTCAACATTTGAACAACTCCCAAGTCGTCAGTGATAGTAAGTATTATTCAAAATGTTTTCTAATATCATGAGTAAAGATTTATTGTCGATGGAGTATTATAATGTGTGATGTCTTTAAATACCTATCTAGAATGGCCAGTAACTCAGATGTTATACGGTCATTTCTCATTCAGCGAAAATTCAAAATGGCTCTGAGCACTATGGGACTTAACTGCTGTGGTCATCAGTCCCCTAGAACTTAGAACTAATTAAACCTAACTAACCTAAGGACATCACACACATCCATGCCCGAGGCAGGATTCGAACCTGCGACCGTAGCAGTCGCGCGGTTCCGGACTGAGCGCCTAGAACCGCTAGACCACCGAGGCCGGCGCGAAAATTCACTCCTGGACTTCGTGATCTATTTCAAACATTATTTCCTTATTAGCTTACTATAAAAATAATTTGCATTTAAACAACCTGTCAGACATAACTAGTAAATATTATAACATTTATTCCGCTTCCAAATACTTTGCACATTGTAAATATCGCCCTACGACCGGATATATTGTAAGCTATTGATTATTATAGTTTTTCCTCAGCTTTCAAATACTTTGCACATTATAAGCATCGCCTTATGACAGGACATTTTACATGCTATTGTTTTTGTAACTAAAAGTGTGTGGATTCTTGTATACCAAGAACTTCATCTCAAACATAATTACGACTGGAAGACATACAAGAAAAGAGTGACACATCGAAAGCAGGAGAATTTTCGGCGGTTGAGAGTAGCTTAAAGTCAAAAAAATTGCGTATTCTCATACTGGCTTGCATGCTACCAAGCGCTCTCTTAGAACATCCCAAAGTTCAGCCTGGTAGATACATGCAAGGTTTATTGTAGAGCGCCGTTTCGCCCGCATATGCGTATCAGACATAAATTGTACATGTCTCTTCCTCCTTCCTCTGTCTGTCCTCGTCTTCCTGCCCCCGTCACTATGTGCAGGAGACGGAGTGTTTATTTATTCCTATACGTAATTGTAAATGAAATAATGTGAACCGTCTCCGCAGTGCCATATCGAGAAAATAGTGTTAGATTGACAGATAAAGTATCGATTTTGTAGTCGATAGTGCTACGCTGTTGAAAGCTTCCGAAGTTTTCCCACCTGTGTGGATTTTCCTCGCACTATATCGATTACTGGGATGCCTTGTCAGCGAGACGATGTTTGTATCCATGGTCCACTCAACACGTGTTTGTGAACAGACATTTGTTCTCTCCCTTGTCTGTCCATTTCTTCTTACCACCTCTGTTTTCCAACCTCCTCCTCCATCCTCTCTCTGCCGGTCTCCTCCTGCCCCTCTCCGTCTCTTCATCTTCTTCTCCCTTCCCCCACTCCCTCTACGTTCATCTCTCGCTCCCATCTCTCTATTTGTCCATCTCCGCTCCCTCCTTTCTCTGTTCATCTTTTCCTTTGTCACAATCCGTCTCCTCCTCCTCCATGCACATGTGTAGCCCGTGGCACGCAAGCCCATACTACCCACACAATATGCCTTTCATTTTCACCCATATCTGCTCTTCTTTCGGAGATGGGAGGTTCTAGCACTCACAGTGCTGATTCCGAGCTAGCAAGAAGGGTGTGTACCAAATTTGGTTGAAATCGATCAAGTGGTTTAGGAGGAGACGCTGGATATACAAGCACCCATACACCTTTATTATATACTGTGTGTTTCTGAAACAGACTTTGGGGGATTGTAGAGGGTATCTTGAGGAACAACTTGAGGATAGGAACCTGCGTCTGGAAACGACATCCAACGACGCTACAGAGTGTCGAAGTTATAGGTGTCAGTGCCTACCACTTGGCCACTCCTCCAGCAACAAACCTGACTTTGTACACTGATGGACTGTAGACATAACTTCTCGCAATGTTGTTTGTTATTCAACGATCGTGACTGATTGCCACGATCGTCAGTGGAGAAGATGGAGTTAGCTGCACCACAGAAAGGCGTTGTCTACTACAAATGTGATGCTGTGTTCCCTTGATGGATAACAGTTTCAGCAACTGTTTCCTTCTGCAGCTTATTTTTCTCCTGGAAACCTCTAAAATTCCAATTTTTCGGTAAACAGGGCAAAAATAAGCTGCAGATGGAAATCCTTGTCCAAAATTTTCATCCACCAAGACAACAAACCGTCACATTCATAGGAGACAAAGCATGTCTGTGCAGCAACTAGCTCCATATTCTCCACTGGCGATCGTGGCAGTCAGTCACAATCACTGGATCGCAAACAATGTGAGACGTTTCGCCTATTGTCTGTTAGTGTACAAAATTAAGTTTGCTGCCAACACAGGCGCCTATAAGGTATGTTGCGTCGAAGGATGTCGTTTCTGGACATGAATCCCTATCCTCGATTTGGTCCTCAAGACGCCCTCTACAACCCCACAAAGTTTATCACAACGTTTTTGAGACACCCTGTATATACTAGCCTTCACCCTACATCTTCGTGTGTGTATGTATTTTACTCATATATTGTACGTGTCTCCTCCTCCTCCTCTCTCTGTTCACATTTTCTTCCTCCCATCACTGTCCAACCAATCATTCCACCACTCTCTCTCCACCTCCTTCTCTCCATTCTCTCTGCTTGTCTATCCTCCCTTTCCTTCCCTTTATTCAACTCATCTGTCCAACTACTCCAACCATATCTTTGCCCCCTCCCTGTGATCATATACTCTGCCATTTCTCTCTCTCTGTCAATCTCCTCCTTCAACTACTTTTCCATCTGCACACAGCCCTTCTAAATCATCCATCCATCTCCTGCATCTGCCTCTCCATCTGCCCATCCCGCCTTCACTCTCTGTCTGTAATCCTCCTCCCTCTCGCTCTGGCTCTCTTCTCCTCCTCACCTGTCTCTGTTTATCTGCTCCTGTCTGCTCTTCCTATCTATCATTCCCTTCACATCTCTCTATCATCATCCTACCACCTCTATTGGTGCAACTCCACCTCCCCATCTTCTCTGTCTCTCCATCCCCTCCTCTCTCTCCCTCAGCTCCTCTTGTCTATTGCTCTGGCCAAATATTTCTCCACCATCCTCTTACTGTCTCCTGCTCTCCCTCTCTCTTTCCATCTCCTCATCCTCCACCCTGCCTGGTCATTTCTGCCTCAACCTTCTCTCTGTCCATCTCCTGCTTCCTCCTCCCCCTGTCCATCTCCTCCTTCCTCTTCACACTACCCGCCTTCTCCTTTCCTCCTTCCCCTATTCATTTTCCCCAACTCACTCTCCTCATCTGTCTCTTCTAAGCCCTGTCTCTGTCCCTACACACATTCCCTCTCTCTATCCATCCCTTGTTGCACACCTCTTTTCCCTATCTATGCCCTCTTACTGGCTTCTGTTTGTCCTATGCTGTATCCATTGCCAGCTTCTCCCAGTTGTGCCTCTCGACATGCATAGCACTTGAAAAACAGGCCAGTGAAGTTCCGACTCATATGTAATGGTGTGTGACCTACATTTTGTGGTTGGAAAAGTGTTACTTCCTCTTGACATATAGGCTACCCTGCAAAGCAGGTCGGTGAGTTGGGCTGATACTCCTCCAACATAGCATGCATCTCATGCAGGGCAGATGCATGACAGCAACTGGAGAAATGTATCTTACCCCTGACATGTAAGCTGCCCCACACACCACATGAATGAGACAGGCTGATACCAATCCCATAAAATATGCCTGTCATGCAGGGCAGCTTATATGGCAGGGACTGGAAAAACATTTTCCCCTTATCTCTTCTTGGAGCTAGGAGACACTACCACCCACAGTGCTGACCCATGTGAAGCTTGCTGTTTGTGTGACAAATTTGGTTGCAGTAAGTTCAGAGGTTTGGAAGGAGATGCTGGACATTTGTACAGACAAGCTGCACTGATTAATACTATTCATTTCCCAGCAGCTTCATCTGCATTCATGTTGGACACATACATTGCAAGCATCTCCTCCTCCTGCCACTCTGCATCAATCTCTTCCTAGATCAGTAGATATGACTCCATATTGGGCTCACAAGCATGCGATGGCAGCTGTTCAATGAAATGTAATAATTTTGTACCAACCGCTATTATCTGATATTGTTTTATTAGGCAACCAATTTCGACATTCCAGTCATCTTCAGGCCTGTTACATGAATGACACTAAGGGCCACAAGTGCATGTATAAGACAAGGAACCACATTTGTATCTTGTTCGGTAGAAAATAGAACATTCATGCAACAGGCCGAAAGATGATATGGTTGGAACATTGAAACTGTTTTCCTAACAAAAAAATATTAATATAATGCCTGTTGGTACAGTATTATTAGATTTCTTCCGAGCTCATTCTAACACCTTTAACTGTCAATCTTCTGCACCCCATTCTCTCTGACTCTTTATCTTATTCTGTCTCCATCTCCTCCATTCCCTTTCTCTAACCAAATGTTTCTCTCCTCTTCCTTTGTCCATATCCTGCTCCCCCTCCCTCTCAGTCCATCTCACCCTCCTTGCCCTGTCTGCTTCCTCCTCCATTCTATCACTATGTCCATCACCTCCTGTCTGCATCTCTCTATCCATTTCTTCCTGTCCTATCTCACTATCTGTCTCCTACTCCCTACCTGTGCATATTCATCTCCTCCTGTTCCCCTCACCCTACCCATCTATGCTCCCACAGCATATATGTGACACAGAGCACCCTATAAGTCAGAAATGTGAATGTTTTTTATTCCTGACATATTGACTGCCCTGCAAAGCAGATCAATAAGGCAGCTGATACTACTCCCACGCAATCTACCTGTTGTGCAGGTCATACTACATGGCAGAGACTGAAAACACAATTTTGCTGGCCTGCATCTCCACTCCTATGGGAGCTAGAAAGTTTTATCCCAACAGTACTGATACTTATGAGGCTTGATGATCGTGTACTAAATTTGTTTGAAATTAGTTCAGGGGCTTGTAAGCAGATGGTGGACATACGTACGTACATGCTGCTTCAGACATGCACCAGCTGAGTACCTCAGCTTTGCTGGCTACTTATGTATTTCACCTTGTGCATATCTCCTCACAACTTACTCCTCATCCACATGCCTCCTCACACACTTTTATCTTCGACTGTACACTCTTTCACTCTTCTAGCAGCATTTCCGCACTCACTTCCTTTTTCACAAGATTAGCACCATTCTCCAGCATGCCTCCTACAGTTCCCTTTCCTCCCCCTCCCTGTTAATTTCCTCATGTCCTCTCTCTCTGTGTCCCATCTCTCCCTACCTATACCCTCATGTCCTCTTTTCTCTGTCCATCTTCCCCTCTCCTTTACTGTCTGTCCACTCCTCCTATCATCACCCTGCCTGGTCATCTCTCCTCTCCACTCTCACTGTTTGCCCATCTCTTCCTCACCCCTCACAGCACTCACATCCTCCTCCCATCTGTGCCCACATCCTACTCGCCCTCCTCTATCCTCCTCCTATCTCTCTCTGTCCATCTAATTCTTCCACCTCAGTTCATCTCCCATTTCCCTTTCTCAGTGTCTACCCATCTCCTCCTTGTCCATCTCTTCCTGCCTTCCTTTCTCTGCCATCTGCTCCAGTATCATTGTCACCCTTCCCCCCTGCATGTGTGCCCTCTCCAAAAGATGTCAATGTAGTGTGCCGATACTACTCCCACAACAAGCCTGTGCTATGAAGACATGATTAGTATCGATAGTTTCTACACTAGGGAAACCTTTCGATTGTTGCTGGGAGACCAGAGGATACTTCGCCACGAGAGGGAGAGAGAGATAGGGAGAGAAAGTAAGTGAACAGCGGTGGATGGGAGATAAGCCTCTTCTTGGCTAGCTAAAAGGGGGCTAGTTTGCAGCAGTGGCAGTGGTAGATATGTGTAGATTTCGGACGTCGGAATGATTCACATTGACCAATTATCGCTGGAAGGTGGCCCCATCACGTGTGGAATGTTACTGGCACATACACTCCAGTTTGGAAATTCACTGTCAACTGCGCCTGCTTGGAACTGTTGCCTGCACATATTGCATGGTATGCTGGGATATCTTGGTAACAAGCATTAAAGTGTGTGCTCTGTTGCGGCCTCCCTGTTGGCTCTGCTCCTACTTTATATATGTGCCACTACTCTGGTCTGATGTAGTGCACTAAAGGAGGCTCTCTTTGGTGTTTTGATACTAACACTGGCTAATTTGTTATCCAGCAGCCACATTCTGTGCAACATGGCTGCCTTGCGTTGAACATAAGATGCACGATCTATTGCATTGTTTTGCTGGTTACAGGTGCTACACACACCTCCTACTAACCGTGGACCTTGCTGTTGGAGAGGTGGCTGGAGAGCCTCAGCGATACAGGTAGCTGTAACGTAGGTGCAACTGCATTGGAGGGGTATCTGTTGAGAGCCCAGACAAATGTGTGGCTCCTGAAGAGGGGCAACAGCTTTTTCAGTAGTTGCAGGGGCAGGAGTCTGGATGACTGATTGATCTGGCCTTGTAACATCGACAAAAACGGCCTTGCTCTGCTGCTATTACGAAGAGCTGAAAGCAAGGGGAAACTAAAGCTGCAACTTTTTCCCAGAGCATGCAGCTCTACTGTATGGTTAAATGATGACGGAATCTTCGTGGGTAAAATATTTCTGCCGTACAATATTCGCCTATGCAGATCTAGGGCGGGAACTATTCAGGAATATGTTGTCATTAGGAAAAACAAAACGGTCGCTCTACATACCGGAGTGTGGAATGTTAGATCCCTTAGTTGTGCAGCAGGGAAATGGATAGGTTGAAGGTAGATAGAGTGGGAGCTAGTGAAGTTCGGTGGCAGCAGGAACGGACTTCTGGTCAGATGAATAAAAAAAAAAAAAAAAAAAAAAAAAAAAAAACAGTTCTGGGCGCTTTCGCGTATATCCCGCCTTAAACTGTTTGACTGTTCCAAGTATTGCGGAACTTAATTATCTATTTTGTGAACTTGAGACTCCAAACTAATTTCATTGGTCAAGCAATTTCATTTGTTTGTTTTTGGACATTTTTGCGCTATTCATACTCGCAGGAACTAGAGAAGTGTTGAAATGTCTTTATCAATAAATATGTGTGATTGCGACTACTTGCCTAATTTTATGGATGTCTCCGTAGAAGGGGAGCACCAAGTTCCTTCGGAATAACTATTAGTGAATTAAGGAAATTGCCTACCATCTTACTGAGTAATACCATCCACCCCATCACTTCATTAAAAAAAAAAAAAGATAATCAGTTAAAAATGGTATTACGGGTTTATGAAAGCTCATCCCACTTTGTCCTCGATAGTTTCTAAAGCAATATTGATGGCACAAAGGAAGGGATTTAACAGAGGGCGTGCTAATGAGATTTTTGATAAATATGAGTAAATAGTAGATGAACCTTAATTTACTTCTGATCAAATACATGAAATTATCCGCATTTCGCAAATTGTTTAATGTTATTGCCCGAAAAGGCAAACTCCAAGGAGGCGCAATTACAGGCGGAGAAAGCAGTCTTACGACATGTTTATGTGTAATGAACACAGCAGGCGAATTCATACCTGTGATGATAATATTTAAGCACAGCAGAAAGAATTACGTTATAATAAAGGGAGCTCCATCAAATATAGCATTCGGACGCCCGTCAAATGAATGTAAAATAGAAGAACTGTTTGTCCGATTTTTAGAACATTTCATAAAACGTGCAAAAATAGAGAAAAGGAGAAAAATGTTGTGATTTTGTTGGATGGACATAGCACACAGACGACAAATTTAGAGGCATTTCAGCTGGCTTGTAATCATGGTAGACTCGAGCTATCATTTACTGCTCACACAACTCATCCTCTACTGCCATTGGACAGAATGTTCTTTAAAAAAATGAATAACAGCTATGATTAAACGATATCTCCGTGGCTGTATTCAGATTCTGGCAGTGTCATAAAACTAACCGACATGGATAACCCCTCGGTAATGCATACCCCAGATCAGTCTGTATAGACATAGCCCAAATGGTTTTAAGGCAACAGACTTGCGGCCATGTGACAGAAATGTCGGCAAAGGAAACGACTTTGTAGCTGCTGCTGTAGATATTCGTACAATGAAGGCTTTCACGACCGGATGTTTCAGCTGCCGAGAATTCTTCCGGGTTGTATGGCTGTGGTCGAGGGAACTCTTCTATCCCTGACGTTTCATCCAAAGCTACGTTGGACATCTTCGGAGGTGCTCCTGGTTGTGCTGAGTCTTGCCGACTGACGAGTCGAACGTCGAAGAACGGCCTAAATACTGTGGAAAGTGGGCGTGGTCTGGATTTCACGTGATAGCAGAGATAAACCTTGTCAAGGATAAAATACAACTATCGATCATAGTACGTCAAAGATAAAAACTTGTCATCGATTCTGTAGTGCCACTGTACATATATCACTGAGATTCATAGCTTCTTCTTTTCTGTTAAAATTATCACCATGTTTATATGGCTTCTCTATGTAGCCTTCAGTTTCCGAAAATTTCATTACGTGATCACCCGACTGAAGAGCATGTCCCGCCACGGCTGAATTGTCTGTTTTCCCTAGTCTACAAAGACTTTTATGTTCCTTCCACCGTTTATTCACACTTCTCTTTGTAGTTCCAATGTAGGCCCTACCACAGGTACACGGAATCTTGTATACACCACTAGCAGACAGAGGGGGACGTTTATCCTTAACGGTACGAAGTGCTTGGCCTATTTTCTTAGTTGGTCTGAAAATCGGTCGAACGTCATGCTTCCTTAAAATCTTGTCCATTTGATCAGTTACTTTTTTTGATGAAGGGTAGAGAAACCGTGTTCTTCCATCGCTGTGTCCTATCGTTGTCCTTAGGTCTCCTGTTATGCGCTTACAAAACCATTTTTATTTCGTTACTAGAGTACCCATTTTCTTAAAAGCCTGCTTTAGATGTTTTAACTCGGAGTCCAGGTATTCCAGCGCAAAAATCATTTTAGGTCTGTCCACTAGACTGTTAATTACACCTGTTTTCTGTTGTGGATGATGACTGGAATCCTTATGCAAGTATCTGTCGATATGTGTAGCTTTCCGAAAGACTTTATGTTTCAAGCTGCCATCAGTCTGTCTCATAACGAAGACATCCAAGAAGGATGTTCCATTGTCTTTCTCCATTTCCATGGTAAACTAGATTTCAGGATTTATTCTATTTAAATAACAAAAGAATTCCTCTAAAGCTTTTTTTGCCATGTGAGCAAACCACAAATGTATCATCCAACATAGCTTTGGACGAAAAGTCAGGGATAGAAGAGTTCCATGGACCACGGCCATACAACCCGGAAGAATTCTCGGCAGCTGTAGATATTGTACATCGATCAGGCCAAGAAACGGTTGATGGAACTCAAGCAAAAACGCGAAAATCTGGAAAGTAGCCTAACGTAAAATATCCCTCAATAATCGGTGTGGACCCTCTACCGTGTCTCTTGAATGTGGACCCGGAAACAAAATTGCAGCAGCTGTTTATCTCCTATACCGCGTAAAACCACAGTTACTGAGGAAAAATACGAAACGAACGAAATCAGCAAAAGAATTAACATCAACTCCTTGGAGAATAGAAGCCAAAAAAGGCAAATAAAAAGAAGAAAAATGTGCACAAATAAATAAGAAAGAGACAGATAGATAACAACTTAGTATAAAAAATAAAGCGCAGAATGATGTGGTTATGTCAACTGTGTAAGGAAAATCGAGAAGGAAGTACGATTCAGTGTATGATATGTAAAAGTAGGGTAGCTACATCGCCTATGCACTCATGTGGAAAGTAAAATTAAGAAATATTTCTGCGATATTTATGTTCAAACTAACTATCGATGGTGCCGATTAGGAAAGCAGATGCTTTAATAATAACGAAGGCACAGATATGAAATATATTAAAAACCCATTTTGAGAAAAGATATTGGTATTTCTGTGGAAGCTGGCTGAGACAAATAGTGTTATTTAAATTACGCTACCAAATGTATCAATTATCCCTTAAGGGTTACGACTTGAGCAACCTTGCCCTACCTTTCTGTTTCCAGGGCTACGTGTATAAGATTCTTCACGGAGTATGACAGCGGCAGGCTCAACCTGAAATTGTCCAGAGTGAAATACCACCTGCTGGTACTACAAGTCACAAACAGCGAAGAGGTGACCGCTTAGGAGGAAGTGGGCGTGTCCCGGAAGTGGCGCCGGGCCGCCCCGCCCCCTGCCCACAGCCGGGACCCACGTGCAGCGCAGCCGCCGGACACGCCCACAGCTAAGCCGGGGTCGACTGCTGGAGGCTGTACGCGCCCCTTACCGGCAGGCTGAGGGCTCTCAACTGGAAAGTTGTCCAGCGGCGGCAGAGCGGCTTCTTCGGCACATCTGCTTCTAGAAGCTCATGTAGTGACCTCAACCGCAATGCCCTCGTGGTATTATTATTGTTATGGTTGCACAACAAGCAACTATCACATGCTTCTTTTGACTTCAGCAAAGCCTTTGACATTGATGACTTTGACATTTTACCTCCCAGATTTAGCAACCTAAGTTTCTCGCCAAGAGTAGTGCCGTGATTTCACTCATACCTGACGGTTCGCCAGCAATACCTGACGTCCGGAAACATTAAGTAAAAATGGAGGCAAGTGGTATGATGTGTCCCCCAGGGGTCAGTATTACGTCCTATAACTTGTTCAAAGTACGTAAATGATTTTTTTCATTAGTTTTTTCCTACTGCAGATACCACATGTACGTTGATGACCTCAATTCATATCAAAGAGCAAAGCCAATAAATCTGAAGACAGCTGTCGAGAATTCCAATGTCGATCTGTTTACATTATCAAAATGGGCGCAGAATGTAGCGTTAAACCTCGACCCATCCGAAACGAAAGAGGTACTGGTTGGTCATTCTAGACTCATTCTCCCGAAAAATCGGGAATCCCTACTATCTTTAACCATAGCTGGGACAAATATCACCTTCTCTCCAACCGCAAAGAGTCTAGGAGTCATAACAGATGAAAATCTAAATTGGACTGAGCATGTAACTGCACCGTGCAAGGAGGCATCAGCACCTCTCCGTGCGCTACAAAAATATAAAAAACCTTTTACCCCTTGACCTGAAAACAAACTCGTACGAACAGTTAAACTTCCAATTATTGATAGTACTGATGTTTCCAGCAAGGTCTTTCTCAGGAAAGCTCGTGACACCTGGAACGGGTTATGAAAGCCCGTGTTTGTTATATCAGTGATGTCCTATTCTTTGATCAAATTTCAGCATCATATGCACAGCGATCCTGGCTGCGTGCAAACAAGCACAGAGATTTCCACACCCTCTGCCTTCCCTACTGCCTTAACAATGAACACCGTCCCTCATCTCTCCTCGATTTAACACAGTTGTCGCAGAACAGTCTCGGGAACATCCGTTCACATTATAGAAAAATCATGAACCCCAGTGTGGAATAATCTCCTGCTTTACAGTAGGGAACGGAATAACATCTCCAGCTTCAGAAGACGATTAATGACATATCTGCTAAAGAAACAGTAATGATTATGATTGCCCGTATACGGACTCCTTACTCTGATAAATCTCTCTTTCCAACCTGATCTAACCCATTACCGAGTATTCTTGTTGTTGTTGTTGTGGTCTTCAGTCCTAAGACTGGTTTGATGCAGCTCTCCATGCTACTCTATCCTCTGCAAGCTTCTTCATCTCCCAGTACCTACTGCAACCTACATCCTTCTGAATCTGCTTAGTGTATTCACCTCTTGGTCTCCTTCTACGATTTTTACCCTCCACGCTGCCCTCCAATACTAAATTGGTGATCTCCTGATGCCTCAGAACATGTCCTACCAACCGATCCCTTCTTCTGGTCAAGTTGTGCCACAAACTTCTCTTCTCCTCAATCCTATTCAATACTTCCTCATTAGTTATGTGATCTACTCATCGAATCTTCAGCATTCTTCTGTAGCACCACATTTCGAAAACTTCTATTCTCTTCGTTTCCAAACTAGTTATCGTCCATGTTTAACTTCCATACATGGCTACGCTCTATACAAATACTTTCGGAAACGACCTCGTGAAATTTAAATCTATACTCGATGTTAACAAATTTCTGCATTTGACATCGTCTCTACTTCGACCATCATCAGTTATTTTGCTCCCCAAATAGCAACACTCATTTACTACTTTAAGTGTCTCATTTCCTACTATAGTTCTCTCAGCACCACCCAACTTAATTCGACTACATACCATCATCCTCATTTTGTTTTTGTTGATGTTCATCTTATATCCTCCTTTCAAGACACTCTCCATTCCGTTCAACTAGTCTTCCAGGTCTTTTGCTGTCTCTGACAGAATTACAAGTTTTTATTTCTTCTCCATGGATTTTAGTTCCTACTCCTTTACTGCTTCCTCAATATGCAGATTGAATAACATCGGGGAGAGGCTACAATCCTGTCTCACTCGCTTCCCAACCACTGCTTCCCTTTCATGTCCCTGGACTCTTATAACTGCCATCTGGTCTCTGTATAAATTATAAATAGTCTTTCGCTCCCTGCATTTTACCCCTGCCACCTTCAGAATTTGAAAGTAAGAATTCCAGTCAACATTGTTAAAAGCTTTCTCTAAGTCTACAAATGCTAGAAATATAGGTTAAAAAAAAAACAATAAAAAATAAAACAGTCAAACGGCGGTGTGTTGCTCTAAAAACATAATGTTTGTGGTTGGCGCACTTTATACATAGGCGCGCACGCTCAAGGGTTTAACGCTATCGACACTGGGCGAAGTGGAGGAATTCTCGTCTTGGGAGTCCCGCAAGGGCGCGATCAGCGAGCAGCGAGTAGCGGGGTGAGTCTGTTGGTGGTGGCGGTGCGGCAGGCCGCAGACACCCAGCCAGCCAGCCGGCTCTGCTACAGTAGCTGCCGCTGCGGCTGCTGCGGCGGCGGCGGCCGAGGCGCTCGAGAGGGTATCGCGTTTCTGGCGGCGGCTTCTGTCAACAGCGCCAGAGGGGGCCCCATTGTTGTGTCAGCAAACAGCCGGCGTTTCATGTGCCGCCGCGACATGTGTCCTGTCAGCGGGCGGGGTGGCGTCCAGCGTCTCCGCCCACCCCTGCAGCGTCGCGTCGGGAAGGAACACAGCGGCGGCGCGGTCACTGTTTCGTCTGCAGCCACACCCCTCCTCCTCCCTTCTGGGAAGAGGCGTCGACAGGTCAACAGGACTTGCACCACAGTAGGAACGAACACAGCAGGTATGTGCAGCGCCGGTTCGAGAGCATTTTTCCTCACAATCTGCCTGTCATTTGACATTCCTCTCTCTTCTATGCTTTCACTTATGCCCTAAATACCTGTATAATAAACCCCCTTCCGTAGCCGAATCGCAACCTGCACACTTTTCAAGCAGTTTACCCGAATACTGTTACAGATAACAGCATGAATTTAAACTGACACGTAAACGTAGACTCCGTCCACAGGCCATGGCGGGCTTATCAGTGCCGACCGACCACCATCTCATCCTACGCCACGGCATGAAGTATCGCGGGACGTGGAGCCAGCAGATCTCTCTCCTGGTCGTGGTCAGTTTTCGTGACCTGAAGCTCGGTCAAATAGCTCCTCAACTTCCGTTGCGAGACTGAGTGCAAGCCTTTCCAGTCCTCCCACCAAAGGAACATCCGTGGCAGTACCGTGAGACGAATCTGGGTCCTCAGCATGGTAGACAGACATGCTGACCATTCACCTGAAATTCAAATGAAAGTATTTGTACTGAGCTGCAAGCCATACGAGATCTGTTACAATGTATCTATAAACTTTAAAATATTGTTTTTAATACATGTGCAAGGTGGATAATAGTAAGCAGCGAAATCTGATACGTGTCGAAGTATACGATAACAGGAAGAAAACGTTTCAATAAAAATGTGCACGTAAACAATCCGTTTTGGAGATAACTGTCAATGTTTGGTTACATGCCACCATTACCTTGAACAGTAAATACTGTTCTAGTTAGTGCAAAAGAATTCGAAACATAAACTTTTCCTTTAAGACCCACGTCAGTTAGTGTCAGATATCACTCATATCCTACGTCACCTTGCACAAGATTGAAAAATGCGGTATATGCTGACACAACGTCTGATGCGCCTGTATGGTCGAATACGTAGAAAGAGCCAAGACCATTGCCTCCAAGAACGTCTGACCACAATCCTCAGTCGGCCGAGTTGGCCGAGCGGTTCTAGGCGCTACAAACTGGAACCGCGAGACCGCTACGATCGCAGGTTCGAATCCTGCCTCGGACATGGATGTGTGTGATGTCCTTAAGTTAAGCTAGGTTTAAGTAGTTCTAAGTCTAGGGGACTGATGACCTCAGATGTTAAGTCTCATAATGCTTAGAGCCATTTGAACCAAGTAAACACTCAGCACTTTCATACGGGAAGCATCTAGCTCACAAGGCATGTGGAAGGAGATACGGGTACAAACAAGATTAAGAAGGCATAAGGATGTTTAAATATAAGTGTACTTTCTTCTTCTTCTTCTTTTTCTACTTCTTTTGAGTTTTCCTACTAGATGTTACTCGTATTCTCCTTCCAGTAGTCTCGGTTACTCCAATCGAAAGCTGTTAAACCCTTGTCATCCACTGCTCGATCAATATATAATTCACACGACGTCCCCTTTTACTCTTTCTCGTAGTCCGCATTAATATCATCTTACGCTTCCTGTTATTTCTTAGTCTTTTGCCATGTCCAATCACTGCAGACTTTTATTCTCCAATCTGCCTTTTATGGATTGTGTCACTTCGGTTTTCCCTCATATTTTAGAAGTTTTGATTCTGTTTTCACAGGTGATATCCAGCATCTTCTCATACAATCCAATTCCACTGCTGATTTTCGCTTTTTTTATTCGTAAGCGCCCACATTTTTGAACCATAAGTAACTATATTGTCGGTGATACCATGGAATATCCTTTTTTAGTCTGTCGAGTAATAGTATTGTTCATAACCAGTCCATGTAGAGACTTTGTCGATCATTTACCCATCGATGCTTTGGTCTCAATATCTTTGTCGCAGGTTCGGTCACTGGATATAAATGCAACACAAATATTTAAAAATGTCACATTTTTTTCCATTTTCCCCATCTTCGGTGCCAAAATTAGTTCTTTGTTTACCAACACACATAATAAAGGGTGAATGAAAAAGTCCTTTACAACTTTTGAATGATACAGAAATTTATTGAGGTATCTTACAGAATCGGCAGACGGGTAATTTTATATAAAACCATCTTACATTTCACATAAAAGTGTAAAGTGTCATTTTCGACGATGTGACTATCATTTGTGATGCAACAGAGATCCCACTGGTTCAGATGGCTCTGAGCACTATGGGACTTAACATCTGAGGTCATCAGTCCCCTAAAACTTAGAACTACTTAAACCTAAGTAACCTAAGGATATCACACACATCCATGCCTGAGGCAGGATTCGAACCTGCGACCGTAGAGGTCGCGCGGTTCCAGACTGAAGTGCCTAGAACCGGTCTGCCACACCGGCTGGCGATCCCAGTGTTGATCAGTTTCTTCACACATAGAAAATACGTTGTACTATGGAAGCTTAGATTCGATTTTTCTGGTTGAGTAAATTGTTTGGTAGGGGAGGAACATACAGTCTTTAACCAAATGCCACAGAAAGAAATCCAATGATTTCAAGTCTAGAGAGGGAGGTGTAATTGCCATTGGCCCTTCAAGACCAACTCATCGACCTGGAAAGCGATTATTGAGGAAAGCTCGAATTTCCGTTAGGAAATGAGGTGGTGCTTGGAGGTTCTTTAGCGTACTGGATGTGAAATTGAAGCCTAACAGTTGTTGCGAAGTTCGTTGCATTAAACCAAAACACACAGCGAGAACACTCCGCACCAGTGAAAGTAGCCGTTTAAGTGTGCACCACGCTCCTGCTGGCGGAATGGGGTACTAATGCACTATCCTGAATCAAACGTAAGATTCTACATCTACATCTACAATTATAATCCCAAGCCACACAACGGTGTGTGGCGGAGGGCACTTTACGTCCCACTGTCATTACCTCCCTTTCCTGTTCCAGTCGCGTATGGTTCACGGGAAGAACGACTGCCGGAAAACCTCCGTGCTCGCTCGAATCTCTCTAATTTTACATTCGTGATATTCTCGGGAGGTATAAGTAGGGGGAGCAATATATTCGATACCTCATCCTGAAACGCACCCTCTCGAACCCTGGTCAGCAAGCTACACCGCGATGCAGAGCGCCTCTCTTGCAGAGTCTGCTACTTGAGTTTGCTAAACATCTCCGTAGCGTTATCACGCTTACCAAATAACCCTGTGACGAAACGCGCCGCTCCCCTTTGGATCTCTATCTCCTCTGTCAACCCGACCTGGTACAGATCCCACACTGACGAGGAATGCTCAAGTATAAGTCGAACGGTAATCCACCTCCTTTGTTGATGGACTACAATTTCTAAGGACTCTCCCAATGAATCTCAACCTGGCACCCGCCTTACCAACAATTAACTTTACATGATCATTCCACTTCAAATCGTTCCGTACGCATACTCCCAGATATTTTACAGAAGTAACTGATACCAGTGTTTGTTCCGCTGTCATATAATCACACAATAAAGGATCCCTCTTTCTATGTATTCGCAATACATTACATTTATCTATGTTAGGGGTCAGTTGCCACTCCCTGCAACAAGTGCCTTTCCGCTGCAGATCTTCCTGCACTTCGCTGCGATTTTCTAATGCTGAAATTTCGCTGTATACTACAGCATCACCTGCGAAAAGCCGCATGGAACTTCCGACACCATATACTAGGTTATCTGCTACAAAATGAAGCATCTATCGATTCTGTAAGTTATCTCAATAAATTTCTGTATCATTCCAAAGTAGTGAAGTCCTTTTTAACTCTCGTTGCACAATAATCTTTCGTAAAATCAGGTCGTGTTCTAGTTTTCCGAATGCTTTCCTAGGACAGGGGCGGAGAGCGTGTGGTGCGGCGAGCAGACAGTGCCGCTCCGTTTCCTCGCCGCGGCCGCTCGTACTTTGCTTATGAGACGCGATCGGGGCGCTGGGGCTGCCGGCGATGGTAGATTTATGGGGCGAGATGTGGCGCGGATGGTCTCCGGTCTGCAGATGGACGCCAGATAGGGCCGGGCGGCGCATTGCTGATCAAGTCGTAGCGGCGGGCGCGGGCAGCCAATGGCGCAGCGGTCCGCGCGCCGGACCGGCTCGCCTTGTCAATTTGTGCGCACAGATGTCGCCGATATGTAAAATAAATTATATACCCCGCTCGTGCGCGCAGCGGCGCTCGTTTCGCTGGAAATGCCCCCGCTTATGCGGCGTACGGCGCAGGTAAGTGGCCGCGATAGCAGGCCCTCCTTGTTCTCTGTCCGCGTCAACGCCGGCGTAAAAGCCTTTTACGGGAGAAGCGAGGGATAAACGCAAGCGGACGCGGGGCCTTTTACATGTCAGAAAATCGGTGGTCGATGCCTGTTGCATGTCCATCATTTGTCACAGGAGGGGATTTTGTTGTCTGGTGTCGGCGGCCTGCTCTTACACCTGTTTCGCTTTATTAACGCCGTACACATACGAGGGAGTGAGGACGACAGCCTTTCTCGGTTACAATTTGAATCTACCACTCCCTTACCACAAGCGTTCGTAGAGGAATATAAGCACAATTCACGCCCTGGTAAATATACCCAAAAGGAAAATATGGGTTATTTATAACGCGATCTGACTTTGGACTAATAATAAGGAGATGACAAAGGTTCCACAACACACAACGACAGAGCAAAGACATCCGGCAATAATACCATTTGGACATTGAAACTGACAACCGAATTAGCTGAGCGGTTCTAGGCGCCATGGACTGGAACTGCGCGACTGCTACCGTCGCAGGTTCGAGTCCTGCCTCGGGCATGGATGTGTGTGATATCCTTAGGTTAGTTAGGTTTAAGTAGTTCTAAGTTTTAGGGGACTGATGACCTCAGATGTTAAGTCCCATATTGCTCAGAGCCATTTGAACCAGTGGGGTCTCTGTTGCATCACAAATGATAGGCACATCGTCGAAATGACACTTTACACTTTTATGTGAAATGTAAGATGGTTTTATATAAAATTACCCGTCTGCCGATTCTGTAAGATACCTCAATAAATTTCTGTATCATTCAAAAGTTGTAAAGGACTTTTTCATTCACCCTTTATTATTGTGCTCATGTGAATAAGAAAATAACCAAAACCATTAAATTTAAGAGCCACATTAAAATGTTCTTAAATTCAGTCTTAAGTTCCACAACGTTATGTACGTTACAGTGCACTGGCAGGTTTCTCAATACATGTCTACCCATCTACCTGGTTTCGGCCATCTCAGTCAGCAACGCTGCTCGGTGCCATAGACATCAGCAAGGTCACACTGCAGTCCTTAACGTCCGCCCCTTTAGCTGAATGGTCAGCGTGTCGGTTGCCACGCACGGGGGCCTGGGTTCGGTTCCCTGCTGAGGAGAGAGATCAACTTCTGAGGTCATCAGTCCCCTAGAACTTAGAACTACTTAAACCTAACTAACCTAAGGACATCACACACATCCATGCCCGAGGCACGATTCGAACCTGCGACTGTAGCGGTCACGGGGTTCCAGACTGAAGCGCCTAGAACCGCACGTAAACACCGGCCGGCAAAGAAAGGTATCAGAGCAAAGGACATTCAAGGCTATTTTCAGAACACACTGGGGGACTCTGCTCCTTCATACTCAACTGTTGCCAAGAGGAAAAATAAGTTCAGATTTGATCGGTAGAGTGTAGATGATGATCCGCGATGTGGTCGGCCAAGATGCGTCACTACTCCAGAAATCACTGCAAAAGTGCACAAAACCGGTCATCAAGGATCGTCGATCGAAATTTTGTGAAATTTCTCGTGGCTTGTCAGATGTCATGTGCAAGGGTATATCACACTTTAACTGAAGAATTAGAAATGAAAAAGTATCTGCAAGATGGGTGCCGCGACTCTTGACGCGCGCCAGCACACTGAAACGTCCACTTGGAAAAATTAATGAAACCTCTTACGTATTTCGATTTTCAAACAGCTGAGCAGAACTGAACGTACTCAGACATTTCGCTCTTTACTTATTCTGATCAACACTAAACTGACACACAATATTTTTAGCGCCACGCAATCTGACTTTCAAAAATCCCTACAAAAGAATGACCCTGACTAACAATAACCTATACCTTTCATGAATCACTTACCTTACAAAAATCTTCGTTACTCAGACTACTGAAATACAGCGTGCGCCAATGCTGCCGACTGAATAAAAGATTCTAACTACTGAAGGCATAGTTAACAAATGAAAGATTTTTATGGAAAACAAACAATGTATTTACCTTAATAGTGTTCAAAAGTGAATATATATATATATATATATATATATATATATATATATATATATATATATATATATATATATATATATATATAAGATAAGGTGGATAGATCACGTAACTAATGAGGAGGTATTGAATAGGATTGGGGAGAAGAGAAGTTTGTGGCACAACTTGACTAGAAGAAGGGATCGATTGGTAGGACATGTTTTGAGGCATTAAGGGATCACAAATTTAGCATTGGAGGGCAGTGTGGAGGGTAAAAATCGTATAGGGAGACCGAGAGATGAGTACACTAAGCAGATTCAGAAGGATGTAGGTTGCAGTAGGTACTGGGAGATGAAGAAGCTTGCACAGGATAGAGTAGCATGGAGAGCTGCATCAAACCAGTCTCAGGACTGAAGACCACAACAACACACATATATATAATTTACTCTTTCTGGCGGACACACGTCCAGATCGTCCGCTCTTAAAACTCCGACTTCTCTCTGCCCACATCCACCATTGGTGGCGGGGCGGCTCACCTCCAACTGCGCAACGCTACGCAATGTTGATATCCATCTGCCCAACACTACAATAGAGAATATTTCAACAATGCCAACCAGCCACAGACAGCACACAGCACAGCCAGTGATTTTCATACAGAGCGCTATGTGGCGTTACCAACATAAAAACCTAAACAACCTACTTACAACACATTTGCCGTCGCCGTGGCAGAATTACACGAACTAAGGAATGAATTGTGCTACACCCGCGTTATTCACCTGTTATATGTCCCAGAATTGAGAATTTTTCTTAGTGGACCAAGATTCAGTTCAAACGAAGAATTGGTGGCTGGAGTTGACAACTATTTTGCAGGCCTAGAGGAAACTTATTTTCGATATGGTATCAAGGCACTAAACATCACTGGCCAAGTGCATTAATCTACAAGGAGACTACACTTAAAAATAAGATAAGTTTCAACGATGTAAGTTCCGAGAACTTTTGAAACCACCCTCGTACAATTGGTGGGATGTGGGAAACCGCCTAAAAGCTAAGGCCGGGCGGGACAGCACACCGACTACTAGCCGTTAATCCACGGGGCGAATTCGATATTTAGCGGTATACCTCCCAGTTCCGAAAGCGCTGGCGTTAACACGCATGGCGGGTCCAACTGGCTTTAGTAATGCATCTTCCTAGCAGTCACCTACACCACCTAATAAACTCAGAACATAATTCCTGTAGACGAAAGTTAGTAATTACAAATTCGTCGTCTCACCACCATATGATCCCAGAGTGCTGCGTCAGCATCAACTTATAAATTATACTCTGTAAATAAAAAAAATACACGCTCTAAGACAGAAAAAGGACAACGGCGCATCATGAAGGAATTACCGCAATGGGACGGAAATCGGTAGATGTAATGTACATGTACAGACAAACAAATGATTACAGTTTCAAAGCAATTGGGTGATTTATGCAGGAAAAACAGTTTCACGAATTGAAGAACTCAATAACGGCTTGGTCCTTCTCTGGCCCTTACGTGACCAGTTACTGGGCTTGTTATTGATTGATAGAGTTTCTGAATGTCCTCCCGGTGGGTATCGTGCCAAGTTTTGTCCAATTGGCAAGTTAGATAGCCAAAATCCCGAGCTGGATGGAGGGCCCTGCCCATAATGCTCCAAACTTCCTCATCTGGCGAGAATCCGCCGACCTTGCTGGCCAGGGAGGGGTGGAAACTCTCGCCTTGTGCAGGCGGACATTATTTTTGCTGAAACGTTAGCCCAGAATGCCTCATCATGAAAGGCAAAAAAGCGGCGCGTAGGAATTTCGTTGACATAGTCAATTGTACATAGCACTTTTTCCGCTGTATGTGCACAAACGCAAGCAATACTTTTATGCTCCGTAATCGTCAACGGCTTTCTGACGTCACCACTAAGTGCAGCGCGCTTCGTCAGAAAGCCAGCAGAAGGACCACGTGGCGGCCATGCGGCCTGTGGCCGCAACACAACGGCTTCCGGCAGAGCAGAAGACGCCCTCGGCCAGCGGCCGAAGACAGTGTGCTGTCATGGTCGCCGCCCCGTACACATGTTGTTAAGACAGGACACGCAGAATGTTTTCAGAAGAAGTAAATGAAATGAGATGCGGTTTTCGCTAAGTTTTAACGGAAAATATAGCAAATTTTCTGACATATGTAAGCAATTTTTAACAGCCGATGGCAGCCATACACGCAAAGCTACTTACCCCAGTGCCAGCTCAGTTTCGCAGTCTCCTTCACTCAGTGCCGACCATTTTTACAGTACTTTGTCCCTTTGGAGCAGATTCAGGAATATAATCACAAATATGTTTCTCTTATCGAGTAATAAAGCCTATTATTTCCTCTTCAAATACACATCACTTACGGTGCCCTACTTTGTAACCTTTCATCATCCCAATCAAAACCAAAGAAGTTGTATTTAGTTAGGGAAAAAATTGGTTTTGCGTGTTATAGGCTATTTATTTATATTAATGGCAAAGCTTACGTATTTATAGGCAGAGGTAATGATGCTGTTGCACGTTTTCTCCCGCTTCCGCTTGACGTCTGCGAACGCTTCAGAGGTTCTCAGGGCCTGTGCTTTCACTGTCAGAGCTCGATTCTGAAATAACACGTGTATGCTGAACGGGTATGAATGACATTAAGAGCGACCGGAGTAGCCGCGCGGTTGAAGGTGCCATGTCACGAACTGTGGCGCCCGTCCCGCCGGAGGTTCGAGTCCTCTCTCGGTAATGGCAGTGCGTGTTGTTCTTAGCATCAGTCCGTTTAAGTGGTGTATAAGTCTAGGAACCAATGACCTCAGAAGTTTTCCCCCCTAGGTAATTCACACACATACACTCGCATAATGACATTTAGCGTAAGAGCGAAGAGATAAGGAAAAGAAATAGCACCATTATTTCATCTGAACTTGTGCAGAAAATATGTATGAAAAGTATAAAAAATTACAACAGTTATCTTACCTGATCCTAATTTACCATCAGTTTGATCTTCATATTTGTCACAGCAATCAAAAACACCACTCAGATTGTCTTCTGATTCTTCAAGAATGCGGAGAATTTCAGTGTCATTTAATGGGCTGCAGCATCACATGTTGCTTCCAATACGAACACTCTCGTACTGGTAACTCACAATCGACTGTAGGATGTGCTTGTTTCACAAAGTCAATAGGCCTGTGGTGCGTCCAAAAATGGTTCAAATGGTCTAAGCACCACAAGACTTAACATCTGAGGTCATCAGTCCCCTACAACTTGGAACTACTTAAACCTAACTAAGGACATTACACACATCCATGCCCGAGGCAGGATTCGAACCTGCGACCGCAGCAGCAACGCGGACCGCAGCACCGTATTCTGCCTGTTTACAGTTCTCTGTATGTGAATACGCAAGTGATCGCTTCTCATCGGACTACGCCTTACATATGAACGTGTACGATGAAGGTAATGTGATCAGTGCAACATTGTTGCAATCTGTCGTAGAAACGCCCCACGGAATGTAAAACTGACTGTCCGTGCATCTACTGAGAACAGCTGTTTTATCACGACAGTGGGAAGTAGCAGATGGAAATGAATCGCACCTTGAATACATAATGGAGCCTGCGATTGAAAGACTTTTGTGATGGGATGGAGGAAGCCGGCGGGCCGCTGTAGCTCAGCACTTGCCGGGGGCAGCGACCGACAGCGCCGGTGGCGGCTGCCGCATGGTGGATGGCCGGCTAATGCCCCGAGTGTTTGCTCAGCGCCACGCTCCGCTCCGCACCCCTGTTTGCGCGCGCCGCTTAATCCACTTCCCGCATTGGCATTGTGCTGCATTTGCGAAAAAAGAGGGCCGCGCGTCTAAGCTAATTACTACAGTTTTCTGTCCGGCAGTAATTACTTCGCGCCAGTCCATTAAGCGGGATTGGAAGCCTCCGGCGCGTTGCCAAGAATCGCGGTGTGAGCCACAGCGGTTGGGTGGCCGGCCTGTATGCTTTCTGGCTCTCTACCGTCCGCCTTCCTCCCCCATCCCTCCCCCCCACCCCACCCACCCATACCTCAGCCACCACAGCCTTTTTTTCCTCTGGGAAATCGAGTAATGATCCCGAAAGCAGAGCCGATATTCCATTAGGGCGAACGGCGACCTCTTTATTGGATAATCGGGCAGATTGTCGGGGAAAGGTCCTCGGCAGACCGGAAGGGATTAACGAAATGAACAAAACTCGATGCGCTCACCACGAGAGAGAAAGAAGGAAATCCCGGCGGCACGACCCGACCCGACCCGTTCGTTTAACTACCACTTTTCTTTTTCCCGAGGCCACTTCAGAGGCATCCGGCTGCCCACTGGTTTCAGCCCTTCAAAACATCTTTTGCTGTGGATCTGCAGAGATGAATTTAGGCGTGTAAGATGGTCACAAATTGCTGGACGATTTCGTGCAGCTATATTGTTCAGACGCTGATCATAAATGCTACGTTTTTCTCAAAACAGATAGATTTTAACTTACACGTTAATATATGGCTTATTTCTACCTTCCATCTGTAAACCTACACATTGCGAAATTACATATCTGTTCCATTCGTAGTTGCAAGATATTCACAACTGAAAGAAACAGCCCGAGATTTTCCTAGAAAGTGTAACGATATGTAGCCCGTGTAAAATTAAGTCTGTATTGTTCTGTTTTTGTTTTCGTTTTTTCAATGTAACAAATCAAAGGTAAACATCATTGCCTAATATATCTCCGTGATACATTACTGTCCAGTAAACCACTGACGTGGCAGCTACGACTTGCTATATTGTAACCATTTTTAGCCGAGTACTAAGTTATTCTGGCTATTCAAGTATTCCTTATACATCAGGGAAACAGATTCACATGCTGCAAATTGTTGATGTTTATTACAATGGCTTTCACAATGTCATGTGAGAAACGAGCAAGTTGGGTTTCGCATGACTGATGTTTTCAAAATCCATGATGGTTCGCACAGAGGAGGCCATTCTCTTCTAAGGTTCCTGCTTTCAGTATTTTTTGATATCTGATAACCATTTGACTCAGTGCCATGCCGACGAAAGTATGACAAAATGCAAAGAGACGGGATTCGTCACTGAACTGTATATTTCTTGATAGGCAGATACTTAGCATTTAACTTGGATGGTCAGGTATCCTCAGATATGTAAGTAACTTCAGCAGCGCTCCAAGGAACTGTGCTGCAATTTTTACTGTTCATCTGGTGCATTAATAACCTGGCAGACAATGTTACGTGATAGTACTCTCAGACCTTCTATCTACATTTGAGTACTATCTCAAAAACGGTGGTTGATTAGGCAAAAAACTTTAAATTTTCAAAAATTTAAAATTACTCACTTAACAAAACGGTAAAATGTTGTACCTTATCACCACACTATCAATGTCGCAGCAGTAACAATAGTAGAAATATTAGTGATCGTGTTATTGGTATCCAGATGTGTCGTATTACATATCCGTCCCCGGGAGCTAAATGGTCGGCGTCACGAACTGTAAGTTCTCTGAGCCCGGGTTCGATTCCCGGTTGGGTCGGCGAATTTTCTCCATCCAGGGATTGGCTGTTATCATCATCCTATCATCCGCGTAGCGTTGCGCAGTTGGAGGTGAGCCGCCAGCAGTGGTGGACGTGAGGAGAGAGATGGCGGAGTTTTGAAATTTGTAAGAATTGATGTCAAGAACTGATATATATATTATGACTATTAAGGTAAATACATTGTTTGTTCTCTATTAAAATATTTCATTCTCTAACTATGCCTATCAATAGTTAGTGCCTTCTGCAGTTTGAATCTTTTATTTAGCTGGCAGTAGTGGTGCTCGCTGTATTGCAGTAGTTTGAGTAATGAAGATTTTTACGAGGTAAGTGATTTGTGGAACATATAGGTTAATGTTAGTCAGGGCCATTCTCTTGTAGGGATTACTGAAAGTCAGATTGCGTTGCGCTAAAAAAAATTGTGTGTCAGGTTAAACACAGTCTTGTACAATTTTTAAAAAGGGGACGTTTCAGATTAAATAAATAAATAAATAAATTGTATTACATTTTAAAACCAAATGTAAAAGCAATAATTAATACAGACAGGCATTTATAAAGGGTGAAAAAAATTTCGCGCATTTGGACTTCATAGCGCGATTCCTCAGATACTAGTAAAACAAAACCTCTGGTAGCAATTAAAACAGTCCTGTGCAGTTGGTACAGTAGGTAGCTGTTTGGGTCAGCATGCAAAATGTCGAGTGTTTGATTCTGGATTGAGGCATATTTATCTTTATTTTCTAAAAGTAGTCTGCGTGGTACGGTATCTGACTTCCTAGTCGTCATACAGCGATTACAGTGGGTCAATTGCAAAACATGTGCAATTACACATTACGAACAGAGAAATGGAAGTTCAACCATTTCTGTTGATCAGCTCTTAAAGAATCCTTTTGCACTTCGTGGAGTGAATTTTTTCGTGCCGCTGCATCTACTAGATTCCAGGCGGCCTCTTTTCTGATTGCCTTCTCCAATGGTCCCATTGAAATTATTTGCAATGCACGTTGCTAGCCCTACTGGTGACTTAAGGCCGTCACGGGTTGTAATGGACCTTGTAAGTAGGCTGTTTAGGTTTTCTTATTGGTAACGCCGCTTAGCGCTCGGTATGAGAAATCACTGGCTGTGCTGTGCGCAGTGTGTGTTTAGTTTGCATTGTTGTCTGCCATTGTAGTGTTGAGCAGAGGCAGCTGGATGCTAACAGCGCGTAGCGTTGCGCAGTTGGTGGTGAGCCGCCAGCAGTGGTGGACGTGGGTAGAGAGATGGCGGAGTTTTGAAATTTGTAAGAATTGGTGTCACGAACTGATATATATATTATGACTAGTGAGGTAAATACAATGTTTGTTCTCTATTAAAATCTTTCATTTGCTAACTATGCCTATCAGTAGTTAGTGCCTTCAGTAGTTTGAATCTTTTATTTAGCTGGCAGTAGTGGCGCTCGCTGTATTGCAGTAGCTTGAGTAACGAAGATTTTTGTGAGGTAAGTGATTTGTGAAACGTATAGCTTAATGCTAGTCATGACCATTCTTTCGTAGGGAATTTTGGAAGTCAGATTGCGTTGCGCTAAAAATATTGTGAGTCAGTTTAAGCACAGTCTTGTATAAATTGTTCTAAGGGGACGTTTCAACCTGAACGTGGCAAGGATAATAATCGGCATTAATGGATGGTACCACTGGGGGAGGCACACAGAAAACACATCTAGAATCTAGAATGCGGAATACGCAGTGGTGCGAAACAAAATAGCAAAGAAAATAAATATTTCACGACCCAGAATCGAACCCTCGACCTTCTGCATGCTGACCCGAAATACTATCCACTGGACTACTGCTCGCAACTCCTGGCAACGGCGTGTACCGTCCACGTGATTACAGTGTTGCCAGATTGCCGATCTTTAACGTCCATTTACTGTCCGAAATATGCGCAGGACGAAATTTTGTGAGAGACGGTTTTGGACTGCCAGTATGTGAGGAATTGCGCTGCGAAGTCCGAGTGCGCGAATTTTTCTTCACCCTGTATGGGGTGATTTTTTCCACCGTGTATAAATTCTAGGGATTGATCGAAAAAGATACCGAACAAAAAAGGTCTAATGAACTAAGGCCCGGGAATGCATGGTTTATTTTATTTATTATTTATTCAGTCATACATTGTTACAGAGATGTGGGCTAATTCACACTGCACCATGCAGTCACAATTACAGTATGTGTTGAAATTGGTTTCCATGTACCTCAGCGCATGCGTGTACGCCCCTCAGCAAGTGTAGGTTGAAACATTCCCTTAGAAAAATTAAGAATGACTGTGCTGGTAAACCTCTACGTTATTTGATTTTGAAACAGCTGAGCAAAACTGAACGTACTCAGACATTTCTCCCTTTACTTATTCTGATCAACACTAAACTGACACACAATATTTTTAGCGCAACGCATTCTAACTTTTAATAATGCCTACAAAAGAATGGCCCTGACTAACAATAACCTATACTTTACACGAATCACTTACCTCACAAAAATCTTCAGTACTCGAACTACTGCAATAGAGCGAGCGCCTATACTGCCAGCTAAATAAAAGGTTCTAACTACTGAAGGCACTAACTTCTAATAGGCATATAGTTAGCAAATAAAAGATTTTGATACAGAACAAACAATATTTTTACCTCATAGTAAATTTGTGAGACTGGATGTCATAACATTCAATCTTACAAATTTCCTTTTTCTGATGGACACACATCCAGATCGTCCGCTCTCAAAACTCTGCCATCTCTCTACCCACATCCACCACAGCTCGCAGCTCACCTCCAACTGCCCAACACTATAATAGCGAATATTCCAACAATGCCAACCAGCCACAGATTGCTCACAGCACAATCAGTGATTTTCATACAGAGCCTACTTACAAGTTTCATATGTTCACATCGGCCAGGCTGCATCCGAACAGTGTCAAAGGCAGCATGTATAGGCTGCTCCAGTGTCTCCACATCTGGAACGAGATATGCATACAAGATACTTTTGAGATGGTCCCATAAACAGAAATCGCACGGATTGAGATCCAGTGAACGAGAAGGCCAAGCAACTGGATCTCCTCGTCCGATCCATCGACCAGGGAAGACACGACTGAGACGCGTCCGAAAGTTAACGGCGAATTGCTCTGGAGCACCAACATGTAGCAGCCAGATAACCCTTCGAATCATCAGTAACACTTCTTCCAGCGCGGGAGGCAAAGTGAACGGTAAAAAACGCGATTCCAGACTGTAGCGCCTAGAACCGTTCGGCCACCCTGGCCGGCTGAGCTCCGGAATAGGATAAGGTGTAGTTTTTGGAGGTTTGGCTTTAAAGTTTGGCTGAAAAGAACAAAAATGTAGTTGGAAAGTGTTGTGTGAATTGACAGACATGTTCTATTTGTATTAAATTATTGTCACTATTATGTACTTGTGTTACATGTTTTACTAAACTCCTACTCTGTGTGAGTTAAGTAATTCACTACTGTAAAGAATTTATTGGTAAACAGGAAGTTTTTAATTGTTTTTTAAGCAGATATGTACTAGTAATCTCTTTAATCTCCATACACAGTTTTTTTGTATGATTTTATTCACTGGTGAAAAAATTGGCAAAAGTTTTGTATTATGGTCGTAGAAATATTTGCTTGCACAGAAATATTCGAGGTATAACTTGACGCTTATGGTGGAGAAATCGCGAACTGACGAAAACATTTCAAAGTTATTAGACTTTCGACCTGGGGAACATTTCGGCACAGGATGGTATCCAGCAGTTCCACTGGTAATACCGGGCAATCAGCAACAAAGAGAAGACCATCACAGGTGCTCAGTGAGTTTTAGCCTAACAGCCGCAGAAGAGGTGCCGCAAACTCACCTGTTCTGAAGTAAGTGAATCCGGACACTGGTAACAATTCAAGACTTACATAGATTAATGATCTGTAATGATTCAAGAAAAATGGAAGAGCACATCCAAGCACATAAAAATAATCAGCGCAATGTGACGCATCAAATAAAATGCCAGCAGTAGCTTTATTAACAAAAACATAAAAGCTATAAACTACAGCAAAACTAGTAACAAAAATGGTTCAAATGTCCCTGAGCACTATGGGACTTAATATCTGAGGTCATCAGTCCCATAGAACTTAGAACTACTTAAACCTAGCTAACCTTAGGACATCACACACATCCATGCCCGACGCAGGATTCGAACCTGCGACCGTAGCAGCAGCGCGATTCCGGACTGAAGCGCCTAGAACCGCTCGGCCACCGCGGCCGGCAAAACTAGTAACATTTCTACAAACAATTCAAGTATTAAATTTTAAATAATGTAGTCAGGCACGATCAGCCAAGTGTTGGACTATAGCATAGTACCGTAGCTATCATTGCAGTAATTAAAATTACCGTACGTTATTTTGTTCCTGCGGATTGAGTAATTTTAAATATTTTATTGTGTAAATGTGTCGCATCAGAGTTGGGTTGGGTTGTTTTGGGGAAGGAGACCAGCCAGCGAGGTCATCGGTCTCATCGGATTAGGAAAGGATGGGGAAGGAAGACGGCCGTGCCCTTTCAAAGGAACCATCCCGGCATTTGCCTGGAGCGATTTAGGGAAATCACGGAAAACCTAAATCAGGATGGCCGGAAGCGGGATTGAACCGTCGTCCTCCCGAATGTGAGTTCAGTGTTTAACCACTGCTCTACCCCGCCCGGTGTCGCATCAGAAGAATCCTTCACATTCAGACAGCAAAATAAAGAATTATGGTGCGTTGTGTTAACTACTTCATTTACTCTAAAGTAAATATTGTTTATTGTAAGAGTTTGTGGGCTAGATTCGTATGTACTCGTATTTATTTAAATAGAAGCGTTGATTTGAAGAATACAGTTTTTAGTATCACTGGAAACGTTAGCAAATAAGATTCTATATCTAGAGTGCAGTATTTTTAGGATTCAAATGGTGGTTATTTTTGTGCATTTTACAACATTGTGAAAAAGTAGTGTTTTTGGTGGGGGTATCTCATAGTCCTCAGCAGTAGGTCGCTCGAGAATTCTGGGAGTGAGAGGGCTCCTGTGTGCAAGAGAGAAACAAGGAGGACACTTCTGTGTGGGCCATCAGAGAAGGTCACTTTGATGTTCATTATAGGAGGACACAGGACTTGTTAATCCACTCAAGTCATGATAAAGTTTTGTAATACTCCTCTTCTGGGGCATCGCGAAAGCCGTCTTATACTCAACAAAATTCACCTTACAAGTGAGACTTTTAACTTTAGAAGTAGCACTCAGCTTTAAATTATTACGGACTCCAGTACCATTCATGCTACGTTTTACACAATATCAAATATTGCTCTGTAATTATTGTCCTATAAATCAGTTTGTGTATATTTTATAGGACTACTATCTCTGAATAACAGTGCTATATTTCTAAACAAACTATCAGATTTTTGCAACTTTAAACTCGTGGTACCACTTATATTAATTTGCAAATATTTCCCTGTTTTATCGTTATGATCATTGATCACAACTAGAATTTATTATTACTAATTAATTCGCACAACTTACCAGCTGTATTAGGTACTGGACGTAAAGCAGACGTGTATGGCTCGACCTTACGACATCACCGCCGGCCGAAGTGGCCGAGCGGTTCTAGGCGCTTCAGTCTGGAACCGTACGACCGCTACGTTCGCAGGTTCGAATCCTGTCTCGAGCATGGATGTGTGTGATGTCCTTAGGTTGGTTAGGTTTAAGTAGTTCTAAGTCCTAGGGGACTGATGACCTCAGATGTCAAGTCCCAGAGCCATTTGAAAACCACCAAACCACCTTTCCAGATAGAGCCCTACGTAGGCCAGTACGGATTCTTACAGCTAACTCACACCAAACTGCGTGTGTAGGAAGAGTAAGAAACCCAGCAAGTCGCAAGGGTTACCTTTGATGTGGATAACTAATCCGTGAACATACATATTGTCATTAAACTCCTCTCACAATGAACTCGATTACCAATGTTGGTTATTATCCTTATGATCCTGTTGTGTAGTCTGTATTTTGTGTATTTGTTCCCCAGAAAAGAATTCAGTAGCAAAGAGGTGAGTGTAGATATGAATAGTGCGTAACTAAAATGCACTAGGTGTTAAACAGTGACGACAACAAACTGAGGTCATAATATGGTGATGAGATTCAGTTTGCTGGTATTTTTGTTCGGTCACACCACTACTGCTGAGAGTCAATATTCATTCCCAAAAATTTTGTGTTTGCTGCACTGTCTAAAGAAGCACCACCCAGACTTATTTCAGCAGCGCTATTTATTCCTCTCCAAACTGAAATTTATGCCTTTTCTTTCTTTACGTTTAATGTTAGTTTACTGCTTAGAAATAAATTATAAACTTCCTTGAGTTATTTACTTTCACTTGTTTTCAAGGTGACCATATTATTAGTGGCGTCAAGAAAGAGAATTTTTTTCCAAGACTAACAGTATTAGCATAGTAATTCCTAATATCCAACGTTGAGGAAGTATTTCGTTCTTAACCTTATTGGAAGTCCGTGTTATCTCTACTATTTGCAGCCTATCCGCAATGACTGACTGGAATCAATTAGCTATGCCTCTAATTTATTATTCTTCTAGTTCTTATAGTTGAGTCTTATGGCCGACAGTACCAAAAATCTTGGAAAGATGTGCGAACATGCCACTGACTTACTATTCCTTGACAAGATCATTGTACGACTTTTGTGGAATCTGCGATTGCTAATTTGTACTTCTACCACTTCATTTGTATTTGCTTAACTAATTCATTAATATGTTTCTCATAATTGACTATGTTTTTAGAAGGATGACAACAGGGAAACAGGTCCGGAGTTTTGTATGTCTTCTGCGTTACATTTCTTTAACAGAGACACAGCTCTTGCATGATTTAACCGCTACGCAGATTTTTCTGATCATCGTGACTCACGTATTATTTTTGTTTAGGTTTCTTTTACACTCTGACTGCATTGTTTCATCATAAAGAATGGTGATTCATCGAAGTCAGTTTTACTGACTTTATGCTCTATGATTGGTGACAACGTCATTGTATTTAGTTCACATTTCTATGCACGTGATGTGCTTGCTTTCGAAAATTATTTAATTTCTCTGCAATCGTTGAATTATACTCATTCACGCACCTTAATTTGCTAGTTTGTGTGAATCATTAAATACTTCATCTTCCCCCTCCATCTTTATAAACATGTTGCTACGGTTTTATTGTCTCTCCCTGTTTCCCATTCAATAATATTCTACACGGCTTTTTTTTATTCTCTACGATGTACTTCATTTTCTCATCGAATGACGTTTTGTATCAGACAACACCTTCGTCAGATCTTTTTGTAGTTTCAGCAAAAATCTGACTACTCCTTTTTATGGAACTGAGATACTTAAAGGTCTGATTCCTACTGTTATACAGGGGAGCAAAATAACTGATGATGGTCGAAGTAGAGAGGATATAAAATGTAGACTTGCAATGGCAAGGAAAGCATTTCTGAAGAAGAGAAATTTGTTAACATCGAGTATAGATTTAAGTGGCAGGAAGTCATTTCTGAAAGTATTTGTATGGAGTGTAGCCATGTATGGAAGTGAAACATGGACGATAAATAGTTTGGACAAGAAGAGAATAGAAGCTTTCGAAATGTGGTGCTACAGAATAATGCTGAAGATTAGATGGGTAGATCACATAACTAATGAGGAGGTATTGAATAGGATTGGGGAGAAGAGAAGTTTGTGGCACAACTTGACCAGAAGAAGGGATCGGTTGGTAGGACATGTTTTGAGGCATCAAGGGATCACAAATTTAGTATTGGAGGGCAGCGTGGAGGGTAAAAATCGCAGAGGGAGACCAAGAGATGTCTACACTAAGCAGATTCAGAAGGATGTAGGTTGCAGTAGGTACTGGGAGATGAAGAAGCTTGCACAGGATAGAGTAGCATGGAGAGTTGCATCAAACCAGTCTCAGGACTGAAGACCGCAACAACGACATATTGAAGGAAAAGTCACAAATTACAATTATATTTTAATTGGCATTTCATCTGAATTTGGCCTGTTATATGACAGAGTCCGAAAGGCATAGAAACAATTTAAACTGTAATTCGCCCTTAGTAAAAAAAGTAATGCAAATGCGCCGTCTTACTCGACCGTGGGGTAAGAGTGCGTTTCTAGTGGGGTAAATTTGTGCATTATTATCAAATGAGGAAAACATATGTGTCATTTAGTTCTTCGTCTTTTTTTAAATTTATAGCGTACATAAACGTAACATGCCTCGTTTCTCAGCATGCAACAGTTACTGTTGGTACAATATTTGACCTAATGAAGAAATCTGTGCCTATCATCAAAAACATGCCAAAGTATTCTTGTGGGACAAAAATCTTTTTAAGAGAGATCACAAATGAAGTGTCTAGAAACTTCGTAACAAGAACAGGATTCATGCCACCACTCCTCGCTTTTGACACATTGAATCCAGTCTTCTGTTGGTGAATTATTGTATTTTTCAGTACAGCCTGGACAGTAAAAAGTTTGTGAATTTTCCCTAGACATATTTAAGTTTTGCTTTGCTTTCTTTTTGTATGCTTTTCAAAATTTTGTAGCCATGTAAGATACAAATCAGTTCTGATGTATCCAGTGTGCGAACACATCATTAGTGACCCAGGAGGGGCACCGTTCTTCAAACTCTCCTTCATCCTTTTCCGAGGAAACATTATTCCTGGAAGGATGTAACTCCCCCCAGCTCCCGTTCAACATACAACCGTTATCAGTTAACCTCCTTCTGCGGATGCTATTTTGCCTATGTGGTTCTTGCTGCATGTTGCAATCACTTTCGGAAATTTGTTAGGAACTGTTATAATTCCTGACTCATCCATGTTATATATGCGATAAGGTTCAAATTTATATCTCTACATCAGCGACGAAAGGTTATCAATGAAGATGCTCGTTAGCTGTTTGCTGAACCCCATCACACGTCCGAGACCAGTTTTCTGTGGGATCCGAAGGCTAAGATTTCGTCTGTGCAGGAAATCATAAGCCCAGTCCTTTCCAACCATCCTAATTTTTGTCAAATTTTGTTTTTATGTTATTCCTCTCAGAGTAGTCATGAAGTAATCTTCTGAAATATTTCAGAGTCATGCCATAATAACATTTGTCCAAAGATCTGCAGTGTTCGGGGAGTTCCAGTTCCTGTTCATCATTAAAAGTTCTTCCGAATCTTCCCAATTTGTTTACCCCAAAATTCAGAAAAAAGTGGGGGTGGGAGTATTAATTTTAAGCTTATCCGTACGTAGGCAAAAGTTTCCAAAAAATGTTTCAAATGGCTCTGAGCACTATGGGACTCAACTGCTGTGGTCATTAGTCCCCTAGAACTTAGAACTACTTAAATCTAACTAACCTAAGGACATCACACACATCCATGCCTGAGGCAGGATTCGAACCTGCGACCGTAGCAGTCGCACGGTTCCGGATTGCGCGCCTAGAACAGCGAGACCACCGCGGGCGGCAAAAGTTTCCAATATATATATATATATATATAGAGAGAGAGAGAGATAAAAGTATACTTGCAAGGGCCTTGTACCTCTTTAAGGCGATTTCTGAGGGCAGCTTCATTTATTGCAATCTCCCTCGCTATTTGTCGTTTGGACTTAACATTTTTCAAGCCCTCTTTTGCAGCTTCCAGCATTTCTGGAGCGCATGGTTTCCGTTGGGTTTCCTTTTGTAGACGCTAAAATATAAAAAAAGGATTCTTAGAGGACTACCGTCTGCTTCTACTACACCACAACCTTAAAGTTGAAAGCAGGTCGTGAAATAAAACTATCTTGTTAAAGCAATTATAGTATAACGCAACAGAGCAGTGTTACCCTCTGAGAGGAATTTTGTTATGTTCACCATGTTGTAGCGTACCTAACGGAGGTGGCTTATAGGAAATGAAAGTCAGAATTACGTAAATATTTAAACAGTAAGAAACAATATTTTACCTATCTACACTGTTCAAAGAGTAAGGAAAACGGTCGCCAGCCTAATTAGGCATCAGAATTATTGACATTCTTGTTCAATAAAATAAGTATGAGTAACTTTAAGGGACAAGCACAACCAATATTTTGCCACACGCGTGTGCAATAAACTCTGGCACCTGCATATGTTCACGGTAAGATTGGAGCTGATGGAGCGGAACAAACTATTTGCATAAGTATAACAGATAACAATACACACTACTACTTGCAGGGCTTATTCAAACTGAATGGCCTTTATAACATTACTATTAATATTCACTGTTTAATCATAAATTGGACATAGCTTCAGTATTACTTTTCACGCATTTTCCTAGCTGACATAAAATTGTAAATGTAGTTCACTGCAAAATTATGAACTGATCACAAGTTAAACCTCTCTCAACTAAATACTTATCTATTTAAAATGAAAGTTAAATGGAATTCACTACAAGATTACTTCTCACTGTCTTCTGAATAAAGAAATTATTGTTTTCATAAATAGTGGTCTTTCTACTAACTGTTATTTATCATGAGCATAAAGAATAACCTGTGGATACTATTACACTATTAATATGCACTTTCAATACAAAAAAGAAACAAGTGCTTAGCAGGCATGAGTACATAACTTTCCACTCTTACTACAGTGAGACACAAAATTAACGTATTTGTAAGATACTGACACACCTTTCGCGGTTTACAACAGGCAGCAATGTGATCATTTACTAAGCAAAACTTCATAAGCCTCAGTCTTAATTTTGAAGTTGGCAACAATATATTAATAAGCAGTTTCAACAGGAAAATTATTTTCAGCAAGCATCATTTACTTTAACTCACTCTCTTGCTACATTAGCTTCAACTTTCTCCTTACTATGTTCAAGAGACATTAATTAGTAAAACAGTGGGCTTTAATGTTCTTTCAATAAGGACACTCGGTAATCACTTTAGCTCAAAACAAAGAGGAACCTGAGAGGTGTTATGATAAGGAAAATACTCAAGGTAGATACATAAATTCTGTTATAAATTACCTTATATTTAAACACACTACATCCAATAAGCTGATCCGTCAGTGTACATTACTATAGTGTTCCACTACAGTGAATGCGCGATGTGGTGGCGATTGCATGTTAGTAGGTGGATTTGCAGGTAGAACTGCTGGACTTATCATTTCTTGGTGGCGATGGTATATGCAAATTTCAGAATAATTCCAGCTCTTTATCCATCCCTCCGAGGCATTAGAAAGCGTCAGGAAAAGCCTCTCTCGGAACCAGCACAATATACAACTTTTACATGGGCAGTTCACAGTTTGGTAGCTCTTCCCCAACTGAGTCTTGGTTCCACCTTTCCTACCTAGCCAACCACAATTTGCGCGCGCGACACAGTTCCGTTCCCGAGGGCAATCACACTACCTTTTACATACAGAATAACTAAGAATCCTAAGTGAAGGTCAGCAATTTACGTAACAGCAAACAATCATTTTAAACAAAACAGTCCATTAGCACATATAGGTAGTTTTAAACAAAATTATTTAAATATATTTATTTAATTTTAAAGCTAACCAAAGAGATTATATGAGCAAGACAAAAGATAATTTGTGCATATTACAGAGATTACACTTCATTACAGTACCGAATTAATCGTACACTAATTACAGAAGTTCACCAATGGGATGTTGAACAAAATAGAAAGCTAAATGAATCAACAAAGGGTATGTAGTGTCTAAGCTCTGATGTTACGTACTGTCAATGTGTAATTTCCATCTCAACGTTTATAAATATTTCTAGGTCTATGAAAAAGTTGATAATTATAACGCATGGGGTAAGATTACTCACTGCGCAGTTTTGTCCCACCTACAACGCGTAAACTTTCCCCGCCCTACGACACTGCAGCTTTTGGCTGCACATGGAAACGCTTTGTAGGAATATGGATGTGTTAATATACCACAAGACTTATAATGCATCGTAGTACACAATGGAATAAAGTTAAAATTGATAACCCCAGTATTGCCTGAGTTATAGCTTATTTCCGGAACATGAAATGCTATATGCAAATAACGTAAAACAGTTCTTACCGCATTGCGCAGCCGTTAACACCAGGACAACAAACAAACTACGGCAATAAAGGGTCAGCCACAGAGGCTATTTCGTGCCTTGCAGAGTAGCCAACTGCTGCATTACTAATACTAAGACACAAGCCTTGCGCTGTCTTAACTCTAACTGAAACATGGCTAGAACTTACATTTTATGTTTGCATGCAGTAATATTTTTCTGTTACGCTTTTGACAGATAATGCAAGATATAATGGCAAAATGATATTTTTTACCTGATATAATTACAGCTTAGTAATTTTCGCATTTCTTTCCTTTATTTGTACTATGAAACAGTGCTTCTTGGCAAAATTCCATAACTCTAGATCAACGGGAAGCACCGTCTAGGTTTTGATGTCTGATTTCTCGAGTGTCAAAATATGTCACATTAGTGACCGTATCTTCGGAATGGATTAGCTTAGAACTTTCCACTTTTTACACCGCCAAGGTACCGTGGCTCTTAGTGTCGACATAAATTTGAACTCGATGCGCCTGTCCAGATAAAAAAATGACAAGTATATACTTTTGTAATCTAATTACAATTTAACAGTTTTCTGACTTCTCATTTTCTTGTACTTTGAAACCTAGCTTCTTGCCAAATTCCATGTTTCTAAGTCAACAGGAAGCAACCTACAGGTTTTGGTGAGTGAGTTTGCGAGTACCAAAATATGTGATATAGAAGGCGGTATCATTTGATTGCTTTGAGTTAGAAGCCTACATGTTTTGCACTGCGAGGGGATCGCAGACCTTGAGACACCTGTTCGTGAGATAAGGGGGTCTTAACCGACGGAAATATAGACAGACAGACAAGAAAGCAATTTTATAAGGGTTCCGTTTCTGCCGATTGAGGCGCGGGACCCTAGCAAAAGGAGGAAAACTTTCCAAAGTTGAGATAAAAAAGTAGATCACTTTCAAATTGTTTTCATTCGTTCGAGTTCACTACCTAATACATTACTCTGTCAGCGATTCAAATCCAGCTCATCAACAGTACCTCATTGTCTCGCCAAAAGGGAGGAGTCCCGTATGTAATCGACATCACGGCGAGTAAGTGCGGTCTGTCTCCTCAGGGTAGGAGAAAATACGTGCGAGAATGTATTACGTAAGCCACGTGTCACCTTCATGAAATACGCCCAGGCAGAACGATGCAAGAGCCATTAAGACGGGCTGTATCTCACGAGGCTTCGTTATTAACTTATTCCAACTCATGACATAAGCAACAACATTTCACCTGAATTACCTCTCTTGAGTCTGAACGTTAACACTCACACACACACACACACACACACACACACATAAACACAAACACGCGTTTCGGGCACCATTTCAGTTATTTTAGAGGATAACAAGCTTATAGCTTCCATAGGTACACAAAACGACGCAGAAGCGCTGCTCGTGCCGAATACCTTAATATTTCTTTACTTTTGCTAATTCTGTTAGTTGCAAATGTTCTTTACTTCTGCGGATCGATTCTTAGAATATATAATTGGTATAAGATCATTTTTATCGTTTCCCAGAATAACTCTGAAGGCAGTTTACTTAGTTGTCAACCCTGAACTTCACTATTCGCAAAGTGTTCGGTATCACAACACCTAGAAGCAAGGAACTTAATCACCCTTGGTTTCCCGTTCACGTGACGTAAATGTCGCAGACTTACGTCAGTATATAATGTGGAAGACGTTGACTTGACTCTTTGAGATACCTGCACACATACTAAAAACCAGTACGAAGCTCTAAAACAGCACCTGTTTCCAAAGTGGTAGGAAAATAGTTGGGGAAAAGAAAGCACGCACAGCGTTTGTTCCTCCAGGATGACCACTGGACTATTGTGGACTGACCTGACATTGCATCACTACCAGAAAGAGACCCTCCTTACGCCGATTTTTGGTTTCTGGTGAAGGACAACAGCATGCCCGACGTACGTCTCAGGCTGCCTGGCATTGCAGTTATGCCAGTATTTGGCCACAGTTTACGAGGACATGCGAGATGTCCATGCAAACCGGCTTTGCTCAAGGAGTCAACCTTTCATAACAGGTGCACATTTACAGAGGAAACCACCAACGTTGAAGATGGAAGTACTAGCTGGTGGACGCACCACTCTCCCCTCACGCCAGACATGCCTTCAATCAGTGTGGGTACCCGGGCTTCCACTTATGATGGTCGAACCAGCTGAGCAGTGCCAGAAAAGAACTTGGAAAGTATGCAGGTAAGCTACATAAGTGAGTGAAACTAAGCTCAACTTAGCTGTGGACAAGCGAACCATTAAATATACTGTAAAAGAGTGTCGTGGTACTGCATTGTTTTTTTTCTTTTCTGGCGGGATGTGAGGCGTTTAGAAATCATACACTGAGTCAACATTTATACTTGACGATACTTTTTCATATTTGTACTTTGAATTTTCTTAAATTTTGCAGTTATTTTCCTCATAAATCTTTCGCTAACCGCCAGATAATAAATGGATACAATAACGATCGCAGTGTGGCAGTTACACGTACAAGTAGTTAAGAGGGGAAAATCTAGGCTTGAGAATTTGACTGCTTTGAATCTTAAACGTAGCCAGCCGAAGTGATGGATGGAAATTCTTTTCTGCCTTTCTCGTGATACGAAACGACCTAGAGGACACCAGAGGGTCATTCGCAATGTTCAGATACTTTGAACACACCTAAATATGGCAGGGTGTTTCACGTGCTAGTTTTTTGTAAATGCATCCAATTTTTTGTCACTTTAAAATTTATTTTAGTGCTAACCAATATCTTTGTAAAATTTTAGAACATCACATTACTAATGATTTGTCGGCCGCTCGGGCCACACGTAAAAAGGCCAGTTATAGCGGACAAACAAGAGTTTATTGAAAACAATTTCCGCAAAAAGTAATCTGCGCAATGAAAAAAAAAGGAAGTGAGGCTACTCAATAACTGAACAAAATGGATGTTAGTAGTTTAGTACGTGAAAGAAAATAAATGATAATTTGTAAATAACAGAGCTACTTAGTCTTCCAGTATCGCAAAGTGAATAAATAAGTTCTGTGACACTTGAAAGAGCTATACACGCCTCAGTCAACACAGTCTGTACTCGGAAACAATTAAGCTTCTGTAGTCACTCGCTCTTTAATGAGTCCTTATAACTTCAGGTTAACACAATAAAATAAGTTTCTCACTTCAGTTTTAAATCCAAAGTCGAAACCCAAGCTTCAGTCAAGAAGTATAAATACTGAACAACCCTTACGGTGTACTCGCTGTTGAGAGCCCACGGTAACGAGATGTCTAAGACAAGAATAGAAAACCTCCAGTCTGACACTATCTTGTCGGCTAAAAGAGCAACAGAACGATTATACAATGTCACAAAGAGCACATCGCTGATCACGAGCTGAGGTGGCGGTGTGCTGCTTGGAGGCCGACGGTCCAATCCTGAGCGCAGTGCAGACTTTAAGCAATGGAACTGCTGACCTGACTAAATACCTGCCTCGCGGACAGATACCTGTGGGACTCCAGAATGAGATTTTCACTCTGCAGCAGAGTGTGTGCTGATATGAAACTTCCTGGCAGATTAAAACTGTGCGCCCGACCGAGACTCGAACTCGGGACCTTTGCCTTTCGCGGGCAAGTGCTCTACCATCTCAGCTACCGATGCACGAATCACACCTGGTACTCACAGCTTTACTTCTGCCACTACCTCCTCTCCTACCTTCTAAACTTTACAGAAGCTCTCCTGCGAACCTTGCAGAACTAGCACTCCCGAGTTCGACTCTCGGTCGGGCACACAGTTTTAATCTGCCAGGAAGTTTCATATCAGCGCACACTCCGTTGCAGAGTCAAAATCTCATTCTGGAAGCATCCCCCAGGCTGTGGCTAAGCCATGTCTCCGCAGTATCCTTTCTTTCAGGAGTGATAGTTCTGCAAGTTTCGCAGACGTTCTCATTTTTCACAACGCTGACGTCCTGATTCCATGGGAGCGGCGAAGGCTTCTATAGGAGTCTTTTTTGACCACTGGAAAATCGCTGAGGCAATAGCAGCACGGCTGGTGGATGTGCGGCCACGGAGAGTGTCTTTCATTGTTGGAAAAAAGCCAAAAGTCACTAGGAGCTAGGTCAGGTAAGTAGGGAGCATGAGGAATCACTTCAAAGTTGATATCACCAAGAAACTGTTGCGTGACGTTAGCTCGATGTGCAGGTTCGTTGTCTTGGTGAAACAGCACACGCACAGCCCTTCCCGGACGTTTTTGTTGCAGTGCAAAAAGGAATTTGTTCTTCAAAACATTTTCGTAGGATGCATCTGTTACCGTAGTGCCCTTTGGAACGCAATGGGTAAGGATTACGCCCTCGCTGTCCCAGAACATAGACACCATCATTTTTTCAGCACTGGCTGTTACCCGAAATTTTTTTGGTGGCGGTGAATCTGTGTGCTTCCATTGAGCTGACTGGCGCTTTGTTTCTGGAATGAAAAATGGCATCCACGTCTCATCCATTGTTACAACTGACGAAAAGAAAGTCCCATTCATGCTGTCGTTGCGCGGCAACATTGCTTGGCAACATGCCACACGGGCAGCCATGTGGTCGTCCGTCAGCATTCGTGGCACCCACCTGGATGACACTTTTCGCATTTTCAGGTCGTCATGCAGGATTGTGTGCACAGAACCCACAGAGATGCCAACTCTGGAGGCGATCTGTTCAACAGTCATTCGGCGATCCCCCAAAACAAATCTCTCCACTTTCTCGATCATGTCATCAGACCGGCTTGTGCGAGCCCGAGGTTGTTTCGGTTTGTTGTCACACGATGTTCTGCCTTCATTAAACTGTCGCACCCACGAACGCACTTTCGACACATCCATAACTCCATCACCAGGTGTCTTCTTCAACAGTCGATGAATTTCAATTGGTTTCACACGACGCAAATTCAGAAAACGAATGATTGTACGCTGTTCAAGTAAGGAGAACGTCGCCATTTTAAGTATTTAAAACAGTTCTCATTCTCGCCGCTGGCGGTAAATTTCCATCTGCCGTACGGTGCTGCCATCTCTGGGACGTATTGACAATGAACGCGGCCTCATTTTAAAACAATGCGCATGTTTCTATCTCTTTCCAGTCCGAAGAAAAAAAAAATCGGTGTCCTTAGAACTTGAATGCGCCTCGTATAACAGGAGACTGTAAATATCTTGTGTAAAATATTTCAATAAAGTGACTAGGTCACTAATTGTTAGTGGATAAGGAAAATCAAAGGCAATGCAGCAATGTAAACTATACTCGACACATCAGCAGTGTTGTGAGCCACTAGTCAAACCTATCTGCCAATTGACAAGTGTCGATAAAGAAGTCTTGCACATTCGCCGCTCATGAGTGTGGAGGACGAAGTGTCCTTTTTCAGCAAATCGTTTCGAGACTGGCTAGCACTACAAATGTATGCCACTACATCAGGGGCCAGTACCTCTTCCACGCTGACTTAGCTTCTAAAGACATTTTGTAGTAACTGCAGTTTCGGAAAAGTAGTTAATCAAATGGCTCTGAGCACTATGGGACATCTGAGGTCATCAGTCAGTAGTTAATCATTCCAGGTGACTTTATAGGAGACAGAATCTTTTCGTATATGTCTTGAGGAAATAGTTATTATCGTAAATAGGGTATACACAATGTAAATTCGGGGCCGTGATTCGTTGACTCGGTTTTCTGCCCTTTCACAACCAACTGCTCTGTTTCTTAAAAAAAAACCGACAAACATGGCTGGCCTCTTTTCACTACGGTATCGGCAGTCACGTAATTTTAGAGCGTAAGCACAGCAACTTTTCCGATACCCCATAATTGTGTCCTGCTGCGACACATTGGTTTGAAATTTGGCTCCAAGATGCGGACAACTTTTCCCTGTAACTGAGCAAAAGTATGGAGGTCTGTGCGTCACCCAAGGATTGGACTAAGCTTCAAACAGCAAAATCTCGACATATGCGAAAAAAAAGGCCAGAACTCAGAAGTTAATGTGAAATGAAAGCTGGGTTCATGATGTCACATGGGCACTAAATTTCACCACAATTCTGCCCAACGCCAACGTGGACGACATACGCGATGGGAAGGTCGTTACATCCCTTTTCATTCATACTTCACCCCTTCTCTTGACGTTTCTGCGTTGGATGCCAGAACCCTGACTCTCAGAGCTGAAATCACGCGGTTCTCTTAAGAGCGGCCGAGGAAAACGTTTCAGGCACAACGCCGTCCAGAACCGGCTCGAGACGTCCTCAGGGTGTGACACAAGAGGCGTCAATAAAACCATCTTTTTCCCTGGGTTGTCGATTCCCAAATATTTCGCGGTCGAAAACATCAGTTCACAGTGCGATGAGCGACAGGAAGACGTACTTGGTGACCTTTGACACTGCTGACAACCTCAGACGTTCCGCGCGCTCTCTAAGGACATTACGCGGCTGCGTTCTCACTGAAAGTGATTGTACTGCTTTGGAGCGCAGCACAACCGCAATTTGCCAAAACCCTTGGAGGCAGCCGCTCACCTTTGCAGAGAATTTTAAAAATCATTTGGTACTGAAATAGCTGGTAAAGTAGTCTGAGGCACGTGCAGTTAGCCAACCCTTTGATATCCCTGCGATTCCAGTTCCCGCTTGAAAGAATCTCACACTACTTTACAGGTTCTCACGATCAACGTTGATTTTTTAAAATTGTCAGTAAAAGTCGTGGGGCGGGGGGTACCAAGCCTTTTTCCCAGACTTTGGGATCTTTGACGGACCCTTCACCATTTCTCCATGCATGTCAGTATCGTGATGACACCAAAGGAGGACTCGAAACAGGAAAGCTGAAAAGCTTAAGCACCCATTGCTGGTTCGGGTCACCTTCGTCGAATTCTTTAGAATGGTCCCTAGTGGTTACAACCTGTGCACAAGAGCAAAAACTGATGTCGAACTCCTCTCCAGCTTGTCATTTTCAATGGAGAGAAGTCTTCCGAAGTAAGAGTGATTTCAGGTGTGTCGCAAGGGAGTGTCGTAGGACCAATGCTATTCACAATATACGTAAATGATCTTGAGGATAACATCGGAAGCTCACTGATGCTTTTTGCGGATAATGCTGTAGTATATCGAGAGGTTGTAACAATGGAAAATTGTACTGAAATGCAGGAGGATCTGCAACGAATTGACGCATGGTACACGGAATGGCAATTGCATCTCAATCTCGACAAGTGTAATGTTCTGCGAATACATAGAAAGGAAGATCCCTTATCATTTAGCTACAATATAGCAGGTCAGTAACTGAAAGCAGTTAATTCCATAAATTATCTGGGAGTAGGCATTAGGAGTGATTTAAAATGGAATGATTATATAAAGTTGATCGTCGGTAAAGCAGATGCCAGACAGATTCATTGGAAGAATCCTAAGGAAATGCAATCCCAAAACAAAGGAAGTAGGTTACAGTACACTTGCTTGCCCACTGCTTGAATATTGCTCACCAGTGTGGGATCCGTACCAGATGGGGTTGATAGAAATAGAGAAGATCCAACGGAGAGCAGCGCGCTTCGTTACAGGATCACTTCGTAATCGCGAAAGCGTTACGGAGATGATAGATAAACTCCAGTGGAAGACTGTGCAGGAGAGACGCTCAGTACCTCGGTACAGGCTTTTGTTGAAGTTTCGAGAACATACCTTCACCGAGGAGTCAAGCAGTGTATTGCTCCCTCCTACGTATATCTCGCGAAGAGACCACGAAGATAAAATTAGAGAGATTAGAGTCCACTCAGAAGCATACCGACAATACTTCTTTCCACGGCCAATACGAGACTGGAATAGAAGGGAGAACCGATAGAGGTACTCAGGGTACCCTCCGCCACACACCGTCAGGTGGCTTGCGGAGTATGGATGTAGATGTAGATGTAGATTCCAGTTGCCGCTTGAAATAACCTCATATTACTTTACACGTTATCGATCGACGTTGATTCTTTAAAATTTTCAATAAAGGCGGAGGGACGGGGGGTACCGAGAGTTTCCCCAGACTTTGAGATCTTTGACGGACTCTTCACCATTTCTTCATGCGTATCTGTCAGTATCGTGATGACACCAATACAGGACTCCAAACAGGAAGGTTGGAAAAACATAAGCGTCCTTTGCTGCTTCAGGTCACCTTAATCGAAATGTTTTGAATGGCCCCTAGTGGTTACACCCTGTGCACAAGAGCAAAAACTGCGGTTTCGCGGCCCTCCAGAGTTGCCTTCACCTTTAATAGGTATGCAGCCCTACAGAGTCCTAGGAGGAGGCGTCAGGAGTCCTAGGATGGTGTCAGCAGTGTCCATTGTTGTCAAGTACGCCTTCTTGTTGCTCATCACACTGCAACCTGTCGCCTTGGATCGCGAATAGTGTGCGGGAATCAACTAACGACCCAGGGAAAAGGATGGCTCTATTGAGGCCTTTTATGCCTCGCCCTTAGGCGAGCGACGGTGAGACTGGAATGTTTTCCTCGCATAATTTCAACACTGGGCGTCGACGTTCTGACCTCTGTCACAGAGGCGACAGGAGAAGGGGTGAAATATGGGTAACAGGGGGTGTGACGAGCTTTCCATCGCTTGACACTTCCACGTTGGTCATGGCCAGAATTGTGGTGAAATTTAGTGCCAATGTGACGTCATTAAGGCACGTTACACTTCTGAGCTCTTTTTTTTCCACTTGTGTCGAAACGCTGCTTGCAAAGCGGTCAAGCCCGAGAGGACGTCGCAGGTTCGCGCGGTTCTTCACCGTTACGGAAGAATGTTGTACGTACCTTTGAGCTTAATTTACACTACTGGGCGTTAAAATGGCTACACCAAGAAAAATGCAGATGATAAACGGGTATTCATTGGACAAATATATTACACTAGAACTGACATGTGATTACGTTTTCACGCAATTTGGGTGCATAGATTCTAAGAAATCAGTACCCAGAACAACCACCTCTGGCCGTAATAACGGCCTGGATACGTCCGGGCATTGAGTCAAACAGAGCTTGCATGGCGTGTACAGGTACAGCTGCCCATGCAGCTTCAACACACCACAGTTAATCAAGAGAACTGACTGGCGTATTGTGACGAGCCAGTTGGTCGGCCACCATTGACCAGACGTTTTCAGTTGGTGAGAGATCTGGAGAATGTGCTGGCCAGGACAGCAGTCGAACGTTTTCCCTATCCAGAAAGGCCCGTACAGGATCTGCAACACTGGGTCGTGCATTATCCTCCTGAAATGTAGGTTTTCACAGGGATCGAATGAAGGGTAGAGCCACGGATCGTAACACATCTGAAATGTAACGTCCACTGTTCGAAGTGCCGTCAATGCGAACAAGACGGGACCGAAACGCGTAACCAATGACACCCCATACCATCACGCTTGGCAATACGCCAGTATGGCGATGACAAATACACGCTTCCAATGTGCGTTCACCGCGATGTCGTCAAACACGGATGCGCCCATCATGATACTGTAAACAGAAGCTGGATTCATCCGAAAAAGTGACGTTTTGCCATTCATTCACCCAGGTTCGTCGTCGAGTACACCATCGCAAGCGGTCGTGTCTGTGATGCATCGTCAAGGGTAACCGCAACCATGGTCTCCGATCTGATGGTCAATGCTGCTGGAAACGTCGTCGAACTGTTCGTGCAGACGGTTGTTTTCTTGCAAACGTCCCCATCTGTTGACTCAGGGATCGAGACATGGCTGCACGATTCGTTACAGCCATGCGGATAAGATGCCATTCATCTGGACTGCTAGTGATCCGAGGCCGTTGGGATCCAGCACGGCGTTCCGTGTTACCCTCCTGAAACCACCGACTCCATATTCTGCTAACAGTCATTGGATCTCGACCAACGCGAGCAGCAATGTCGCGATACGATCAACGGCAATCGCGATAGGCTACAATCCGACCTTCATCAAAGTCGGAAACGTGATGGTACGCATTCCTCCTCCTTACACGAGCCATCACAACAGCGTATCACTAGGCAACGCCGATCAACTGCTGTTTGTGTATGTAAAATCGGTTGGAAACCTTCCTCATGTCAGCACGTTGTAGGTGTCACCACGGCGCCAACCTTGTGTGAATGCTGTGAAAAGCTAATCATTTGCATATCACAGCATCTTTTTCCTGTAGGTTAAATTTCGCGTCTGTAGCACGTTATCTTCGTGGTGTAGCAATTTTAATGGCCGGTAGTATGATGCTTACTCGTCGTCAGTGATGGCAATTACGGCTTTTCGAAAAAGCGTCGTCACGTGCTGCGCCGATATCGCTTATTTTTAGTTTATTGACTTAGAGTGAGCCGGCAGTCGTAACGACGCATTAATTGCCCAGCGACGCGGTGCGTCCGCCGGTGTCCGCTACACATGTCCTCCCGCGCCCGCGCGAGCCGTGCAGGACCCCGGCAGGTTGCACAACCGCGCGTTTTGTAACGACGTGCCGCCGCCACTGCCGCCTCCACCGCCGCCGCCGCCGCCACCGCCAGCCTTTGAGCGCCTGCGGCAGGATTTCCACGGCGCGCCGCCGCCAGCGGCAGGTCGGCTGTCCCCGCAAAGGAATAAAGGAAAGTCCCTGCGAACGGTCGCCGTCGCCTTACGCAATAATCTCGTGGCCAGCAGATCCGATTTCTTACCGACTGCATAACCGGATTTGGCGGTGGAGCGGCCCGCCAAAGGATGCGAGCAACAGGTCAGCCACTGAAGTTCTCTCCCCGTCAAAAATGTGTCGGCCGCTCTGCGAAGTGTCTCATTGTCGATAACGATCTGGACATTGACTGGCTGAATCACAAAACGTTAGAAAAGTGTTGTCTACACGCAGTTTTGAAGAGGAAGAATCTTATGATTATGCTAAAAGACGCAACGGTGAATCGAGTGACAGTTGTTTGTCAGAAAGCGCCTCTCTGCAAGTATCCGATACCCAATTACCTCCATCTGCAACCCTCACCCACCACCATTGACCACATACACTGTCCATTTACGTTAATGTGGCTGCCTGTCAGATTCCTAAATAAACAAATTACGGAAAGTATCGACAGGGATGTAGAGACAAACTCACTCCAATGTAGTGGCCAGCTCTGCTAGGTTTCTCCCTTGAGGACCCATGACGTGAGAAGCCAGATCGAGGTGGTCCCACAGATTCTCCATTTGGTTTAAATTCGGGGTGCCTGGCGGCCAGGGAAGTACAGCAAACTCGTACTGGTGCTCCTCGAACCACGCAAGTACACTGCGAGCTGTGTCACATATTATCTTCATCCATCCATAGTTGAAATGGAGGACATTGGGACGTCAGCTGGTATAAAAACGTCATCTTCAGGCCCATACACTTGTTGACGTCAACTGCGTGCGGCTGATACTAGAAGTCAGTGGTGAGATACGGATGTGCTACGTGTGGAAGGTGGGTGGTAACTCACATATCGGCTGTCCTGTTTGGTATATGTTATCGTACTGAGGACAAACAAACTGCATGTATATGCGACCGTCGTCTCCCCTCCCCCCCCCCGCTACCCGCACCCCCCTCCCACCTACACACTCAGATGCATACTTGTGTTGATCTACTGTGCCTCCAGAATGTCACAAAAACATAAAATGTGACTCGTCTGAAAAGGTCACCTATCGTGACGCACATAGGGAAGGCCTCAGACACGGACAACCGATTCGTCTCAAATTTGGCAGGTCGCTTATGTATAACCTAAACGAAGGAATCTAAGATATTTTTTGTCCACACCCCCGCTTTTTTGAGAAAATCACCCCTAAATGTTATGACGATCAATTGACTCAAAATAGACGGGGTCGATAGGTAATTGTAAATAGAGCATTTTTCATCATCACATCATCAGGTATGGGGTCCGAAAACGCAGAAATCGAAGTAAGAAACTTTTTCAACCTACTCTTCTGTACCCACGTGGTAAACGCTTTTCGCCGACAGCACCGATAGCGCAACGGCCAACGTAACTGGCTGGGCATCGGAGAACCCGGGTTCGGATCTCGAAGAAACCTAGCGAATATTCTTCTTTTCATTTGTATTTTTCCATATCTCAATTGATAGGGAAAGGAGGGTTAATAAAGTAAGTAAATCAATAAGGAATGATAGTAGTAAGGTAGGCAAATAACCCTCCTATCCCTATCAATTGAGATTTGCAAAAAAACAAACGAAAAGAATAACATCTGCTAGGTTTCTTCGAGATTCGAACCCGGGTTTTCCGATTCCCAGGCAGTTAGTGTTTTTTCCTTCTTTTTTTCATCTTGTTCGTTCTTGATCGTTGGGTTTGGTCGTTGCGGAAGTGACGTTACATCCGTTCAAGTATGTTTGTTCATCCTTCCACTCAGATTTTTTTTTGTATTACAGAGGCCAACAAACTCTCTGACCGAACACATTGAGCTACCGTGCCCGCTTTACCTTGGCCGTAGCGCTATCGGCGAAAAGCGTTTACCATGTGGGTACAGAAGCGGCAGTTGTAAAAGTTTCTTTCCTCGATTTATGGAAAATCTTGCGTTTGCGGTCCCCATACCCGATGATGAAAAATGCTCTACTTACAATTATCTACCGATCCCTCCAATTTTGAGTCTATTGTCTATTGCTCGTGATAACTTTCAGGGGTGAATTTCTCAAAATCTCGGGGGTGTTTACCCAAAATATCTTAGAGTCTTTCGTTTAATGTGATCACCGCCTATGTTCGACGTAAATGACCAATAACCAATTACAAAGGGCGGATGGAAGCACTAGCAGTGGAGAGTATATAAAGCATATCAGGAGGACATAAAGCAGTGCACTCGTTGTCATGATGTGGAAACGGAGCGAGTTATCTGACTTCAAGAAGGGCATGATGATTGGCTTTCGAGCCAAGGGTAGAAACATTTCTGAAATGACTAAGGTTGTCAGCTGTCCGCATGCCGTCGTGGTCAAAGTATACCGTACGTAGCAAAATGGCGCTATTCAAAACTGTGGTGCATCACCGGCCATAGATGAGAGGGGTGAACGGGGGGTGCAGGGATGAGTACGGGCAAACATACATGCAACTGCTGAACTACTGAAGCAAATGAGCCGAATCGGTTGGCCGTGTCTGAGGTCTTCCCCTTGTCAGTGGATGTCCTGTTCCGGTAACGGCATGGATACGAGAGGCTTCGTTGCTGATGAACAGAAGCTAGAATAGGTGCATGATGCAGGCACCTGCTGAAGAGATCCATAGGTGACAAGGTTCGCTAAAGGCTGTTGAGGAAAAATCACTACTGGTAGCCCCTTGCTTCACCTGGTATTCAGAAACAGCTTCATGCAACTGAATATGTTTCAGTTGTCAATGTTCCTGAAATCGGTACGCATGCGATAGCATATGTTACTTAATACGTTCCGAAACGGCCTCATAAAAACGTTCTTTTTCTTTTTTCAGGGCTCGTATCTACCGTAGGGTCAAGGGTTGCGAATAGTTCTTGGGGTATGGACAATTTTGTACACCTAACAGAAGGCTCGTTACTATCCTACAGTATAGGGTCAAACCATTAATATTACACACTTCCTTCTTCTTAGGCAAATGGAGCAAATCATTGGTTATTTTGCACTTGATGTGTAGTTTGTGGGGCTTTTGGTGGGACCATCAGTTCATGGGCGGTTCCTTAGAAAACCTCAAAAAATGTTTTTTTTGTACCATTTTTCCGTACAAAAACAAGGTTTCCCATTCCATTATGGCTATGCACAGCAAATGGCTTTAATTTTTACAATAAATCCCTATGATCCCGATGTCGAACAAGCTTTAAAATTTTATTGGTATGTTCATTCCTTTCGGAGATACAGAGGTTCAAAGTTAACCTTACATACACACGTACAATGATCACGTAAAATCCAGTGTGAGACGAAATCCAAATAACCACAGGAAAATTGCTACGATTTTAACATTCTCTAGGCATTTATCTAGAAGTGATATCTTCCCGTTTTCAAAAATCCTTGTCAGTTATCGAGAAACACCCAAAGAAACATGGTTTTGGGTAGCAAAACCGAGCCACAGATTCCAAGACGGTTGCGTCAACCAAGTGGGTGTAATTTTTACGACATATTCCTGATATCCTGATCCCTGGGAACCTTGAAAGTTTTCTAGACGTCTTTATCCGTTTCCTAAATATAGAGGTTCAGAGTAACAGTACTTATACACGTAAAATCCTTTGTGAGGCGAAAACATAGTTCATAAAGTGACACAGCACGATAAATATACTGTAAGGTGTCTCCGTTTTCACGAGAAGGGCTCTGGAAAGCCTATGTTGTACTACTGATACATATGCAAAATTATTTCATCATCATCATCATCATTTAAGACTGATTATGCCTTTCAGCGTTCAGTCTGAAGCATAGCCCTCTTATAAAATTCCTCCATGATCCCCTATTCAGTGCTAACATTGGTGCCTCTTCTGATGTTAAACCTATTACTTCAAAATCATTCTTAACCGAATCCAGGTACCTTCTCCTTGGTCTGCCCCGACTTCTCCTACCCTCTACTGCTGAATCCATGGGTCTCTTGGGTAGCCTTGCTTCTCCCATGCGTGTAACATGACCCCACCATCTAAGCCTGTTTGTCCTGACTGCTACATCTATAGAGTTCACACCCAGTTTTTCTTTGATTTCCTCATTGTGGACACCTTCCTGCCATTGTTCCCATCTGCTAGTACTTGCAATCATCCTAGCTACTTTTATATCCGTAACCTCAACCTTATTGATAAGGTAACCTGAACCGACCCAGCTTTCACTCCCATACAACAAAGATGGTCGAAAGATTGAACGGTGCACAGATAACTTAGTCTTGGTACTGACTTCCTTCTTGCAGAAGAGAGTAGATCGTAGCTGAGCGCTCACTGCATTAGCTTGGCTACACCTCGCTTCCAGTTCTTTCACTATGTTGCCATCCTGTGAGAATATGCATCCTAAGTACTTGAAATTCTCCACCTGTTCTTTGTTCCTCCTATTTGGCACTCAATCCGTTTATATTTCTTTCCCACTGATATTACTTTCGTTTTGGAGATGCTAATCTTCATACCGTAGTCCTTACATTTCTGATCTAGCTCTGAAATATTACTTTGCAAACTTTCAATCGAATCTGCCATCACAACTAAGTCATCCGCATATGCAAGACTGCTTATTTTGTGTTCACATATCTTAATCTCACCCAGCCAGTCTATTGTTTTCAACATATGATCCATAAATAATATGAACAACAGTGGAGACAGGTTGCAGTCTTGTCTTACCCCTGAAACTACTCTGAACCATGAACTCAATTTACCGTCAACTCTAACTGCTGCCTGACTATCATTGTAGAGACCTTTAATTGCTTGCAAAAGTTACCCTCCTATTCCATAATCTCGTAGAACAAACAATAACTTCCTCCTAGGGACCCGGTCATATGCCTCTTCTAGATCTATAAAGCTTAGATACAGTTCCCTGTTCCACTCATAACACTTCTCCATTATTTGCCGTAAACTAAAGATCTGGTCCTGACAACCTCTAAGACGCCTAAACCCACACTGATTTTCATCCAATTGGTCCTCAACTAATACTCGCACTTTCCTTTCAACAATACCTGAGAAGATTTTACCCACAACGCTGATTGAAGAGATACCTCAGTAGTTGTTACAATCTTTTCTGTTTCCATGTTTAAAGATTGGTGTGATTACTGCTTTTGTCCAGTCTGATGGAACCTGTCCCGACTCACAGGCCATTTCAATTATCCTGTGTAGCCATTTAAGACCTGACATTCCACTGTATTTGATGAGTTCCGACTTAATTTCATCCACCGCAGCTGCTTTATTGCACTGCAATCTATTGACCATTTTCTCCACTTCCTCAAATGTGATCCTATTTCCATCATCATTGCTATCCCATTCTACCTCGAAATCTGGAACATTGCTGATCGTATTTTCACCTACATTGAGCAACTCTTCAAAATATTCCCTCCATCTGCCCAAGGCATCCACAGGATTCACCAACAGTTTTCCTGACCTGTCCTAAATACTTGTCATTTCCTTTTTACCTTCCTTTCGAAGACTGCTAATTACACTCCAGAAAGATTTTCCAGCAAAATTATTTGTGAGCGCAAAATCCGGTCTGGGATGTGAAATTAGTTCTGCTTTACTTCAATTGTGCGTAAGTAAAGTACCAAAATGTTACTGGGTGATAATGTTCTTTTCATATAACGAAGCCAGAGGAAAACTGCTCCTAACGGAGCACCTTCCTCAAGCATTTTTGAAAACCTTCCCAAAAATTTTGGCATGCGAACATATTCCTGGTATTTTTTATGCCGAAAGAGAAGGGGACAGTGGCAATGGATAGGAGAAGGAAAAGTAATAAATTCTGGAAGACAGTAGACAGCGGTTGCAATGTAGAAAGAGCGGTGAAGACAATGGGAGCGTGGGAGAAGGGAGGGACACAGGCAGCCGAACATACAGTAGTTGACAGTGAAAGAACACTGTTAGCGAAAAGTGACGCAAATATTGGGAGAGAATTAAAGAGAAGGAGAATGTGGAAGTGGGTGAGAGCAATTGATAATGAAAGACAATGTCTGTGACAGTGACAACGAGGAATGGAGAGACAGTGACAGCAAGAAGAAACAGCAGCAGTGGGAATGAGTGAATGACGAAATAGCGGTAAGACAGCAAGAGGCAGACACTGACAAGGAGACAGTAGGAGAGGACAGAACGAGGTAGACGGTGGCTATAAGGCAGGGGACACTGTCAGTTAGAGAAACACAAAGCGTTAATGACAATGAGTTGGGCTGAATCAGTAAGGGAGAATGGTAAATGGGAGCGGATTAGTATGAGCGATTTACAGCGATGGGTAGTGGATGACCGTGAGTTACGTCAGAGTAGCTTGTGGGAGTGACCAGTGAGTTGCATGTTAAAAAGAGCGCGAATATGTTCACATGCTAAAATTTTTGGGAAAATATACTCTGTAGGAATCATAATGGGTTTCGAAAAAGACGATCGTGTGGAATCCAGCTCGCGCTATTCGTCCACGAGACTCAGAGGGCCATAGACACGGATTCCCAGGTAGATGCCGTGTTTCTTGACTTCCGCAAGGTGTTCGATACAGTTCCCCACAGTCGTTTAACGAACAAAGTAAGAGCATATGGACTATTAGATCAATTGTGTGATTGAATTGAAGAGTTCCTAGATAACAGAACGCAGCATGTCATTCTCAATGGAGAGAAGTCTACCGAAGTAAGAGTGACTTCAGGCGTGCCGCAAGGGAGTGTCGTAGGACCGTAGCTATTCGCTGTTTATATAAATGACCTTGTGGATAACATCGGAAATTCACTGAGGCTTTTTGTGGATGATGCTGTAGTATATCGAGACGTTGTAACAATGGAAAATTGTACTGAAATGCAGGAGGATCTGCAACGAATTGACACATGGTGCAGCGAATGGTAAATGAATCTCAATGTAGACAAATGTATTTTGCTGCGAATACATCGAAAGAAAGATCCTTTATCATTTAGGTACAATATAGAAGGTCAGCAACTGGAAGCAGTTAATTCCAGAAATTATCTGGGAGTAGGCATTAGGATTGATTTAAAATGGAATGACCATATAAAATTAATCGCTGATAAAGCCGATGCCAGACTGGAAGAATCCTATGGAAATGCAGTCCGAAAACAAAGGAAGTAGGTTACAGTACACTTTTTCGGCCACTGCTCACCGGTGAGGGATGCGTACCAGATATTGTTGATAGAAGAGATAGAGAAGATCCAACTGAGAGCATCGCGCTTCGTTACAGGATCATTTAATAATCGCGAAAGCGTTACGGAGATGATAGGTAAACTCCAGTGGAAGACTGTGCAAGAGAGACGCTCAGTAGCTCGTTACAAGCTTTTGTTGAAGTTTCGAGAACATACCTTCACCGAGCAGTATGTTGCTCCCTCCTACGTATATCTCGCGAAGAGACTATGAGGATAAAATCAGAGAGATTAGAGCCCACACAGAGGCATACCGACAATTTTTTATTTCCACGAACAATACGAGACTGGAATAGAATGGAGAACCGATAGACGTACTCAAGGTACCCTCCGCCATACACCGTCAGGTGGCTTGCACAGCACGGATGTAGATGTAGAAAGGTGCTAGGAAGGCAGGATGTGTGGCAGTTACCAACCCAGTATCTTAAACAGCAGCATTCACGTTTTTTGTGCTACGATAGAAATATTTTTACGCTGATTTACAATGTCTCACCAAAAATACTCTGATACCTCGATGCAATGCCACATTGAAAACCAGATGCCAGGAATCTGGAAGCGTGTATCTTCAATAGATAAGCATTAATAAGCAGAGTGGGCCAGTCGGGAGAGGTCAGTGGCTGCGTAGGTGGACTAGTCTTAGGATGTCACCTGAGTAACAACTCCATCAGGGACACCTCAACACTTCTAAAGCTGCCCAAATCGACTGTTGGTTACGTGATCGTGAAGTAATCGACAAGCAAAGAAACTACCACAGGTTAACCAACACCAGGCAAACTTCGTGTACAGACGAATATGGACTGCCGAGCCTAGCGGAATGTTGTTCTAAACAATCCCATGAAATCAGCAGAAGGAATCATTTGCGAGCTCCGAAGTGCTACCAGCATTCTAGCTGGCGCAATGTACATAGGGAGGAAAAAGTAATGGGATGCAACGATGGAGCACCTCCTCATAAGCCACACATTTCTGCAGCGGATGCAAAGTGACACTTGTGGGAGTTTAAAGGGTGACCCCACTGGAGAGTGGGTGACTTAGATTGAGTGCTTTGAGGTTATGAATCACTCTGTACCTTGTGACAGTGCGATGGAAGGGTTTGGGTTTGGCTAATGACTAGAGAAATGTACCTGTGGTCGTGTGTAGTGCCAAGAGTGAAATATGGAGGGGATAGTGTTACGGTGTGGGGGCATTTTTCGTCGTTAGGGTGTGGTGCCCTGATTGAATGTGAGAAAATTTTCACAGCATAGTGTACTGCGTACATCAGAGGAGCAGATATGGGAGCATGATTTTTCGTAACAGCACGAAAATACACCCTCTCGCACAGCAGCATCTGTGAGGCTATGGTCTGTGGATAATAATATTGCTGAAATGGAGTGGCTGGCCCAGAGTCCCTACATGAACCTCATAGAACACTGTTGCGATGAGTCCGAGCGTCGACGTGGCCGCAGACTCCAGTGTTGAACATCACCACCTTGCCTGGTTTCGGCTCTTGAAGAACAATGGCTTGCCATCCCCTCACAGACATACAGCCACCTCATCGTAAGCCTCGACAACAGCGTTCAGGTCGTCATAATGGCGAAGGGTACGTGATCCCGTGACAGTACCCACCAAGAGGTGTCCTGAGACTTTTGATCACATACAGCAGAGCGTAAACACTAACGGTCCTGTAACACTCCATTGCGGTACTACCGAAATTACTTCAAGATATATAGATTCTACAGCTTTAAAAAAAAAACGCGTTAGGTTCGATCCACTACGAAGTACCGAATCGTGTCGGAAATACTCAGTACACCAGCATTTTCTTTACTAAATGCCAGAGTGGAACTACACTACTGACCATTAAAACTGCTACACAAAGAAGAAACGCAGATGATAAACGGGTATTCATTGGACAAATATATGATATTAGAACTGAAATGTGATTACATTTTCAAGCAATTTGGGTGCATAGATCCTGAGAAATCAGTACCCAGAACAACCACCTCTGGCGGCAATAAAGGCCTTGATACGCCTGAGCATTGAGTCAAACAGAGCTTGCATCGCGTGTACAGGTACAGCTGCCCATGCTGCTTCAACACGATACCACAGTTCACCAAGAGTAGTGACTGGCGTATTGTGACGAGCCAGTTGTTCGGCCACCATTGACCAGACGTTTTCAATTGGTGAGAGATCTAGAGAGAGTGCTGGCCGGGCATCAGTCGAACATTTTCTGTATCCAGAAAGGCCCGTACAGGACCTGCAACATGCGGTCGTGCATTATCCTGCTGAAATGTAGAGTTTCGCAGGGATCGAATGAAGGGTAGATCCACGGGTCGTAACACATCTGAAATGTAACGTCCACTGTTCGAAGTGCCGTTAGTGCGAACAAGAGGTGACCGAGACGTGTAACCAATGGCATCCCATACCATCACGCCGGGCGATACGCCAGTATGGCGATGACGAATACACGCTTCCAATGTGCGTTCACCGCAATGACGCCAAACACCATGCGACCATTATGATACTGTAAACAGAACCTGGATTCATCCGAGAAATTAACGTTTTGCCATTCGTGCACCCAGGTTCGTCGTTGAGTACACCACCGCAGACGCTCCTGTCTGTGATGCAGCGTCAAGGGTAACCGCAGCCATGGTCTCGGAGCTGATAGTCCATGTTGCTGCAAACGTCAACGAATTGTTCGTGCAGATTGTTGTTGTCTTGCAAACGCCCCCATCTGTTGACTCGGATTGAGACGTGGCTGCAGCAATGCGCGTAAGATGCCTGTAATCTCGACTGCTAGTGATACGAGGCCGGTGGGATACAGCACGGCGTTCCGTATTACCCTCCTGAACCGACCCATTCCATATTCGGCTAGCAGTCATTGGATCTCGACCAACGCGAGCAGCAATGTCGCGATACGACAAAACGCAATCGCGATAGGCTAAAATCCGAACTTTATCAAAGTCGGAAACGTGATGGTACGCATTTCTCCTCCTTACACGAGGCATCACAACAACGTTTCACCAGGCAACGTCAGTCAACTGCTGTTTGTGTATGAGAAATCGGTTGGAAACTATCCTCGTGTCAGCACGTTGTAGGTGTCGTCACCGGCGCCAACCTGATGTGAATGCTCTGAAAAGCTAATAATTTGAATATCAGAGCATCTTCTTCCTGTCGGTTAAATTTCGCCTCTGTAGCACGTGATCTTCTTGGTGTAGCAATTTTAATGGCCAGTAGTATATATCTAATATCTTCTGAAGGTCGAGGAACACGACATCAACGTGTGCCACTGTATACTGCACATTAAATTTCGTGGACGAACAGCGTTATCTAACTATCACAAGACCTCTGCGGAATCAATGTTGATTCCTTCTGCGAACATTCTCGTTCTCCAAAAACTTCATAATGTATGAGTATGAAACGTGTTTCATATTTCTGCTGCAGGTGATAGAACGACAAGGGTCTGTAATTATATCCTTCGATGCCGCTTCTATCGTAATGCAGGTTTACAAAATTTTACTTTCAAATGAAATCTCGTAGTCTCACATTATGTTCATTTTGGTTTCGTTTTGGTTTTAGTTCATGAACAATGCTTCTGCTACTCTTAAACCTGTAGTGAAGTCCTCTTTTCTCTCACAGCAACTTTCTAACATTGTATTGAGCCATGTCGTGTCTCTACCAGACATCTCATGACCTAGCATGGCGTATTGTAAAATGCTTTTGAGTTTTATTCATTGTTCCCTATATTTTCGACTCCAGAGATCGATGTTAGCAGTTGACTGGTCAAGCAAACTACAATCTTTTTCTCGTCCCGCAGCCCAAGCAAAGATATTGTATATTCAGTGCAAAACCTATGTCAGCGTTATGTTCACCGAATCTTTCTAACCGCCTCTAAAAGTTCGTGCTTGTTAGTTTCTACGATATCTAAGACGTTGCCATCAAGAATCGGTTCTCTACCAAACCACTCGTAGAAATTGTCAAAATAGACGTTCAAAATAACTTCCCTGGAATCCTTGTACCTGGAACCAGTTTTAATCGAAAGAGTCTACCAATCTATAGCAGACAAATTCGTCTGTCCTTATTACAACAGCATGACAAGAAAACGTATTCGCAATATTTTCCAAGATTTTTCTAAAGCGTTTTGTGACTACATCTCCTGTGGCAGTAGTCTATAAAAGTATCACAGTACCATGTTTGATACTCATGTTTCGATGCTTACCTTAGTCCATATTATTTAGCGTTCAGAACCAGTAATAACCGAATTCGGTATTACGAAGGTCTTTAGAACGATAAATATGGCACCCCCATTGGTCTCTACTGTATCCCTGCAATATATATTCCAACATATGATACTCGCATACGATTTGAGGCTGCTTTCTGTTCCTTTTAATAAACAAGACTACTTTTACGTCGTTTCCGTACACGCACCTGCAGTTGACTAATACCGTACTCGCATTTTCTCTTTCTTCTCTACGAGGACCAATAGTCTGTTCGATTTAAGTGGCTGATCTGTTCATCTCTTCGCTTACTGCATGCAATTCATTATCAGAACTATGGAGGGGTTTCTCTGTCCTAAGCAACGCCCTTGTGCAAGTCACACCATGAACTCTCCTACCCGAACAGTCTCCTCCTTTCTACACGGCATGCCTCAGAAGAGGAGCTGAAGAGGGTTGGCAACCGGAAGGAAGGAAGGCGACAGGCAAGAGGACCCTAAAGCCCTCCAAACTACAACGAAGGTAGGGAAATGCGTACTCGAGATGGACACTGACACAACTATTCAAGCATCTGGCTATTATTACATTGCCATCTCAGTATACCGGGTGATCAAAAAGTCAGTATAAATTTGAAAACTTAATAAACCACGGAATAATGTAGATAGAGAGGTAAACATTGACACATATGCTTGGAATGACATGGGGTTTTAGTAGAAACAAAAAGTTTACAAAATGTCCGACTTTCGTCATGCTTGGCCTCGCAGGTCTCCAGACCTCAGTCCGTACGATTATTGGCTTTGGGGTTACCTGAAGTCGCATGTGTATCGTGGTCGACCGACATCTCTAGGGATGCTGAAGGACATCCGACGCCAATGCCTCACCATACCTCCACATATGCTTTACAGTGCTGTTCACAACATTATTCCTCGACCGAAGCTATTTTTGAGGAATGATGGTGGACATATTGAACATTTCCTGTAAAGAACATTATCTTTGTTTTGTCTTATTTTTTTATGCTAATTATTGCTATTCTGATCAGATGAAGCGCCATCTGTCGGACATTATTTGAACTTTTGCATTTTTTTGGTTCTAATAAAACCCCATGTCATTCCAAGCACGTCTACCTCTCTGTCTACATTATTCCGTGATTTATTCAGGTTTCAAATTTATACTGACTTTCTGATCACCCGGTGCATACGCGCCTACGAAAGTCGTACTTAAAAATGTGAATTATTTGAACAATAAAAGCGCCATTAACTCAATTGTCGCCAGAGAGAACATGATTTGTATGTACATTACAATTCCCCAACCACGATAATGCACTATCCTAAACGCAAATTTTCAGTAACCTAGCAAAGATGAGTAGAAATGTGGGTGATGAACTTCAGATTTAAAAATATAAATTTAAAGACTTCAATGTGGCACACTCCTTTCTTTATATTTTGTGCACAAGTTCCACACACTAATACAGAACGTAACGCTATAATATAGTACTCACAGTATGTACATTCTACAATACACAGACATATATGGGCTTTATTCTTCTTTATCCACTTACACAGAAGCACTCACTGTACGTCTATATTTTTTTGCACGACAAGTCGTTCCAGAGGTAAATTCGATGTAGTTCCAATCCTGTTCCGATCAAGGTTTATGAGGAGGTACCCTTGGTTATAAACAAATACCGAAACTAGTAATTCCCTCCAACGCATTCCCAACGGAAAATATCTTTTTTCCCCCTTCCATTTCACTGGAACTTCACTGAGAAGCTCTGAATTCTCCATTATCATCGGATATGGAATCGAAAAAAGTCACAAAAAGTCACGCTTTTCGTTGTGCAACCTGTTGGTCCAAAGGAAACTGAAAATAAATAAATAACCAAAAAAGGGATCCTCATTTTCTTAAAAATCTTTGTATGTTTATCATACAGGTAAATAACTGAAAGGAATTACTTTTTTGGGGAAGTGGGGGTGGGGTTATTAATTAACATCACCATCACAAACGGCTTTTGAAAGTATTTTCTGACCCTAGCAAATAGGGGCTGGTGAAATCACCTTGCCCTCAAGTTGTTCAGAATTTTCATTCAGTCCTGGTGTTTCTGATCGTCCACATATCGAGAGGATTTTGTGTGTGTGTGTGTGTGTGTGTGTGTGTTCGTGTTTGAGTGTGTGTGGGACGTAAATAACTCAGAACGAACATCCGGTCCATGAACACCTCCTGGGATACGTTTGTTAGAGCTGTAAACTCAGCAACCTATAGATCCATACTGATCAGATGTAAAGCATTAAACTATTTGTCCCATCTTCGTAGGCTGATATACGCCGACTCGAGACAGTTTACTTGCAGCTAGGATAGCTAAGAAGCAAATGTGAGGCAATTTGTGAAAGGAATATTCGTTCTCAGTTCCTCATTAACAGATGCCACACAGCTGTTCAACAAGATCTAAACTGGCTAATTCGATAATGTATTTTTAGCAAGGATGTGCATACAAGCTGCACTGTAGTAGGAATTTGTGTTACCGCTTGTCTGGTTCAGCCTCACTTTTATTTCACAATGGCCAATTTTCTGAACGTTAATAGCGTCAGGGTGTTGTTTGTTTTCCCAATATTTTTCTAAGCTCTGGTAGAGAGGGACGTAAGTGCAGTACTTTTAACAAGAAAGAACGAGACGTTCAAAGCTGTAATGCATAACGCTGCTTGAAATTAACGTTGCGGTTGCGGCTTGTTGTATGACATACATGTCGACTATAAGAGCATTCTCTGTTTTCTCATTAGTAGCTGCTGACCTTCACACTATGAAAAGAGATTGAAATGGAAAAGACAAAGAAGACCAAGAGAGTTAAGAAACAAGACAAGTGACTGCAGATGGGGATCAGCAGATGACGAAAGAACACCTTCCTGTAGATTTATCGCCGCCTGTTTGAAAATCGTTAAGAGACGTGTCCTCATAAATATAGCCGAGTCAAAACAACTGGTCTAGCAGGCGACTTGCCTAGGGGGAGACTAAGCACCGTGTCAGAGATGTAATTACAATTGTTCACACAACCTTTATTTTTCCTTTTTCGTCTCCTTCTATCAACAAGCGCGTAATTGTTGGTACAGCATTCACAAGGCCGTTTTTAAAAGTTCTCCATCTAACAGAGAACGGCATATGTACGGTAGAAATATTATCATCTCTGGAAAGTGCGGTTCTTTAAATACCCATTCTGTTCAGATAATTTAGTTGCTTGTTTCCGGCGATTGGGTAAGCAATCATGTGTCGAGCTAAGACAAATTACCTTGTTTTAAAAGGTAAAAATCCAAGGAGTAACCGTAAAAGGCTTCACACCTTTCGTTTTCGAGGGTTAACAAGTGAGTTACTCCTTTGACTGGAGATGATGGTCATTCGAGACACCTTAGAACCAATATGACCGACGAGAATAGAGCAAGAATTCGCAACACCATACTCAGTGATAATCGATTTAGCGTACTGGAGGTCGCTGTCATTCCGAAGTTCCATCTACATCTACATCCACATGGATACTCTGCAAATCACACTTAGGTTGAAACCTTCCCGTCTCCTCTATATCTCTTTTGTTAGGCAACCATCCCTTCTACAATAACCTATGAAACCTTCCCTTAGGATTTCTATCTCTTGCTTAAAAATAACAAACGAAGTCTTTCATTTGAAATTAATTCTCTTTCTCAAGCTTCGCATACAAATTTAAATGCTGCTTATTAAAAGTTATTTTCTGATTATTTCGACGAAACATAGAATGTGTCGTCGTCGTGGCCCTCAGTCGTTACCTGCAATAGCCCAAAACTGTTCTTTACCTTCTTTTACTGTTACTGGATCGCCATCTGACTGCTACATCGAACTGCGACATGAATATACTTAATCTGTTTTACTATACTCTGTTAGCTGCTGGTGGGCTGTCATAATAAGTGGCTGGATTTATTACCAAAGCTGACGTTATTCTTTAATTAATTTGAAGTTACGTAACTCATAGTTAAACCTTTTCTTGACAACAACAAAATTTTGCAAAGTTTTACGTTGATGGTTTGGGATGGATTATAATAAGAAATGCAAAATTGCTGGAAAAAAATTAATGTTCAAATGGGACTTACTTTTTACAAGAATCTTACAACTAGCATTGCGCAAACATACCTTCACAGTAATCTTGAGTTACTCAATCAAATAATTCAATAATATTAGTGGCTCTTATGATAATAGTTAGCTGATGTCTCTGTACATCTGATTATAATGTCTTGTAAACCATAGCTGGTAACTGGCAGGCCCACCGCTCCTCTCAACCTCTCGCTTCAGACCTGCTACCGACTCGCTTCACTTCTCGCTTACTACTGACTTCCTACGAAGGCTAAAGTGCGCTCTCTCCCGCCAATAATGCTTTCTGGTGCAGACAATCCCTGCTGCCATTACAAAATGTATTTTTCCCGCTCTTTTCTTGAAATGTATTCATACGCTGTCTCTCCCGCCCTTTTTCAAAATTATATCAGTGTGCGGTCTCTCCTGCCACCAATACTCTGATGCAGACATTCCCTGCTACCACAATTATTTCCAACATGACAAATATTAATTATTCCTGCTTAATCCTATTAATAAAATATAACCATCTTTGATAAATTGTGATTTGACAATAGAAATATACACGTCTTACAACGTGCCTGGCACAACGCTCATCGAACCAACTTCATAGTAATTCTCTATAATTGCAATCTCGGACAAAGCGCGGCAAAAATGAACACCCGTACATTTAGGTGATTTCACTTATTTTATTATGATGATCGTTTCTCCCTATGTAGGTCGGCGTTAAAATAATATTTACGTATTCGGAGGAGAAAGTTGGTGACTGAAATTTCGTGAAAAGATTCCGCAGCAACGAGAAACGCCTGTGTTTCAATGAATTCCACCCCAAATACTGTATCATGTCCATGACACTCTCTGCCCTATTTCTCGATAGTAAAAAACGTGCTGCTCTTCTCTGAACTTTCTCGATGTACTCCGCTAACCTTATCTGGTAACTGTCCCACACTGCCAAGCAGTAGTCCAAAACAGGAGGGACAAGTGTAGGGTAGGCAGTCTCTTTAGTAGATCTGTTGCATCTTCTAAGGGTTCTGCCAATAAAACGCAGTCTTTCGTTCACCTTCCACATAGTATTATCAATGCACTTTTTCCAATTTAAGTTGTTCGTAATCATAATTCCTATGTATTAAGTTGAATTTACTGCATCAGATTTGATTGATTTATTGTGTAACCGAAGTTTAACGGATTACTTTTAGCACTCGTTTGGATGACCTCAAACTTTTCATTATTTAGGGCCAACTGCCAATTTTCGTGCCATATAGATGTCTTTTCTAAATCGTATTGCAATATGTTTTCTTCTTCTGACGTCTTTACAAGGCGGTAAACGAGAGCGTCATTTAAAATTTGATCTACAACCTTTTTCGGGAACATTTGAGGACGAGTAAGCAGTATTGATCAAAAATGGATCTGAATGAATGTTGCTCAGGAGTATTTAGATTTGTTAGAGCACAGTTCCAACGTTTTATTTTATTTTCCAAAACACCATATCAGTAAGTGAAATATGGCTTCAATATTATGCGCGAGAGAGGAAGCAGCGTTCAAAATAGTAATGTATCTTCTCATGTCAAAAGCTTGTCAATCTATGGTTCAAATGGCTCTGAGCACTATGGGACTTAACATCTGAGGTCGTCAGTCCCCTAGGACTTAGAACTACTTAAACCTGACTAACCTAACGACATCACACACATCCATGCCCGAGGCAGGATTCGAACCTGCGACCGTAGCGGTCCCGTGGTTCCAGACTGAAGCGCCTAGAACCGCTCGGTCACAACGGCCGTCTTGTCAACCTATAAAATGAAAAAATGAAATGAAATGTCGTGTAACGAGGGCCTCCCGTCGGGTAGACCGTTCCCCTGGTGCAGGTCTTTCGATTTGACGCCACTTCGGCGACCTGCGCGTCGATGGGGATGAAATGATTAGGACAACACAACACACAGTCCCTGAGCGGAGAAAATCTCCGACCCAGCCGAGAATCGAACCCGGGCCCTTAGGCCTGACAGTCTGTCACGCTGACCACTCAGCTACCGCGGGCGGACAACATATAAAATGATCAATACTTGTAGTCTTTTTTCATGTAAAGGATTAAATATTCTACTTTCATGTTATTCGCCACGTTCTGCGTCTGAAGACCATGTAGAACACGTCTTCGTCTCACGCTCTGTAAATGACTTCATCGGGATGAGTTACCGTATCGCGCCCCCGCAGTCAAGGCCTGCGACTTACGAAGTCCCTTTCCCTCTACTGGAAATTGGGGCTTTGGGTGAGGGTTACGTACGTTTGTGGGTGGTAATTTATAATTTCTGATGGAGTGGAGAGTTCTATATTTACTTTTAGAATTAAAAAAAACTAAAATAGCGATTGAGAAATATTCATGGAAGTTTGGTCCTGGTATGAAGTAGGATGGTTCCTAAGGTTCGCGTTAATGCATGATGGAGGTTGCTGTTCTACTGTAGAAGATCGAAGATTTTTGTCGGATGATTTGTGGTATTTTCGGAAGACTGAGTTCACTGTATATGTGAGTGTCAGAAAGGAAGATTCTATTCTGTAGATTCTGAAGGGTACTTGTATTTGTGTCCGCATTCACCAGCCAGAATTCGGATCCATAAGTGGCAGGAGGAACTTGTGGAACAGTATGATCTTAATCTTGTTCGGAAGCCCGTTGTCTTTCATGAGGGGGGTATATCTGGTATATTGCAGATGTGTTCCAGATGCTTTTAAAAGTTATACGGGAGTCAAGAACATACACATTTCGTATTAGTTTACCATGAAACATCGTTCCTACTGCGTGAGATTATGGCATCTTGGGGTACTCTTTTGAGTGCTGAAGAGGATAGCTTGAGCTTTAGCTGAAATGTTATCGTGATTTTCCTGACGTGCGTCCAGTTGTCATTTTTTCCAAGTGCTAGTTTTTGTTCGAGTTAGGTCGGATTTGAATTCTCTTGTAAACAGCCGTATCGTCAGCACACCGTTCTCCCAGCCGCTGTCATCTTTACAGGTGTTCAAGCCGCTATTTCTCATTCAGTTAGCTCCTCACTTGCCTCACGAGGCTTTGCGCGCTGTTCCAGTCCTTCCACCACGAAGAATCACTTGGCAGTAAGGGAAACAAATCCAAGGCCTCCGCATCCTCGTTCATCTACACAGGAGGATTTTATTTATTTATTTATTTTGTAGATATGTAAAATAGTGTTTAGGGAGTCCGGGAGTGCTGAGGCGAAAGAAGTTGCATCACCTTTGTGCTTTCTGAGACGTGTTTTATGTGAACGTCAGATCCTTCTTTCCAGTAATAGCATTTCCCGCCAGCATATTTCTGAGGAATTCTCAAGAAGACTGACCCAATAATGAGACACGGCAGCAACGACATGACATAGGCACATATAAATTTTCTGTGTGTAAATTACTATGAGAATGCTTTGTGCGAGATGGGTGCAAATTTTGTCGTATGCTGAACCAAGGCAGATGCAAAAGAGAATTTCACTATGTCATACACACCTATTTTACGAAATTCATTTGGTACTCTACACAAATTGGCTACTACGAGTGAGCCGTGGACTGTCATTACACGCCAGAAACGAAATTTCAGTCAAAGCAATGTGTATAAAGAGCCGTGGTCCTGCACCTAGTCAGTTTAATTAGTACGAAATACTACGTTCTGTGTTGTCTGGAACGAAAAAATGCCACATACGTTAATGAGATTGGACTAATAGAAAAAAATGTCCACTGAAGAGCAGCACTTTTCGTCATGGGATTAACTTAGTCGGGGCGAGAAGGTTGGAGAGGTACTCTAGACATCCTGCGGCAAGAAAGAGTTGTGCTGTGTTCACAAAATACTCTAGGCGTCCAACATGGATGTGACGGGAAGACAATCATCTATTCCTGGAAGTAGTTGCTGTTAATGAGGTGGCTTGCTTGCACTCAGCAACTACACTGTTTCGTCACAGGCCAAAATCAATTTATACAGCACAAATTAGGGCATCACAGACTAGCAAAAATTTATAATAATTTGTTTAGAAAAAAGAAACACGTTATGTATCTGCAGTGTGACCATGATGCGTGACAACCTTGTCAGAAGTCCGCACGCACTGACCTAGCTTTCAACACTGGTCTAGCCCTGCGTCTAGTGAACGATGACGAAAATAGCTAGTAGAACGCCTTGTTGATCTCTTTTGTACGGCGACTGAGGATAAGTCCTGATGCTGCCTTGAGACACGGTGTTGCTACTGTCGAACTGTTGATACATTAAGATTGAGCGGAGGCGAAAGTTTCCTTACATTCGTGTCAGGCCTGTGGTTGTGCACTTGCGAACTTCACTACTGGCCATTAAACTGGCTACACCAAGAAGATGAAGTGCTACAGACGCGAAATTTAACCGACAGGAAGAAGATGCTGTGACATGCAAATGATTAGCTTTTCACAGCAATCACACAAGGCTGGCGCCGGTGGCAAAACCTACAGCGTCCTGACATGAGGAAAGTTTCCAACCGATTTCTCATACACAAACAGCAGTAGACCGGCGTTGCTTGGCGAAACGTTGTTGGGATGTCTCGTGAAATGCGTACCATCACGTTTCCGACTTTGATTCAGGTCGGATTGTAGCCTATCGCGATTGCGGATTATCGGATCACGACATTTCTGCTCGCCTTGGTCGAGATCCAATGACTGTTAGCGGAATATGGAATGGGTGGGTTCTGGAGGGTAATACGGAACGCCGTGCTGGATCCCAACGGCCTCGTATAACTAGCAGTCGAGATGACAGGCATCTTATCCGTATGGCTATAACAGATCGTGCAGCCACGTCTCGATCCCTGAATCAACAGATGGGGACGTTTGCAAGGCAACAGCCATCTGCGCGAACAGTTCGATGACGATTAAAGCAGCATGGACTATCAGCTCGGAGATCATGGCTGCAGTTACCTTTGACGCCGCATAACAGACAGGAGCACCTGCGATGGTGTACTGAACGACGAACCTTGGTGCACGAATGGCAAAACGTCATTTTTTCGGATGAATCCCCGGTTCAGTTTACAGCATCAATATGGTCGCATCCGTGTTTGGCGACATCGCGGTGAACGCACATTGGAAGCGTGTATTCGCCATCGCCATACTGGCGTATCACCCGGTGTGATGGTATGGGGTGCCATTGGTTACAAGTCTCGGTCACCTCTTGTTCGCATTGACAGCACTTTGAACAGTGGACGTTACATTTCAGATGTGTTACGACCCGTGGCTCTACGCTTCATTCGGTCCCTGCGAAACCCTACATTTCAGCAGGATAATGCACGACCGAATGTTGCAGGTCCTGTTCGGGCCTTTCTGGATAGGGAAAATGTTCGACTGTTGCCCTGACCAGCACATCCTCCAGATCTCTCACTAATTGAAAACGTCTGGTCAATGGTGACCGAGCAACTGGCTCGTCACAATACGCCAGTCACCACTCTTGATGAACTGTGGTATCATTCCGCTATTTTTTATACAAAATTCTGGGAGAACTGTAGAATGTCTGCAACTTCGGCGCAGAGTTTTCTGTCCATTTTCGTTTGCATACTGACGAAAATGTTCTGATCTCACGTATTTACATCCCCTCCGCCACGTGCGTGGTGTACTCAGATGGCGTTTCTGCTGCAAGTCTGTGAACTAAGTCGCGCGGTCTCCATGGTGAAAGGTCGCCACATCGATGTCCGTTCGACTGTATCGTCGGTTAAATCGGAGAACAACGCTGGCTGCTCAGAGCAGGAAATTTTTCCATGACAGGATTCCACGCAGAATTGAAATAGAATCCATCCTCTTGACTGATAAGGGACTCAGATAGACATATTTTCACTGGTTCATTGGAAATGAAGCTGCAGATGTTAGAGACATTGGCCACGATTTTTGTTTGTTTCATTATGTCAGTAAAATGACCAGTGGAAATACAACGTTCGGCAATAACGGCCTTATTGTTTTGTAGGAGGAGCTAATACAATAGGAACCTGCACTGTGCGCGTCGTTTGCCCTGCAGAAGATTTGCCGCTTTCACATGGAATCCTGTAAGCCTTTAAACACATGTCTTGTGCCGCTCCCAGTCGTCTCTGAAAGAACTCAACAGTGCCAAGATTTTGGAAGAAGGGCGAAAAATGACTTAACTTTATGTTTACTTAATATTCTGCCTATTTTCGCCGAATCATTCCCAGGATATCTACATCTGCATCTACATCGACATCCATACTCCGCAAGCCACTCAAAACTTTGACATGGTCGAGAAATATACTCGAAATATTTTCCAAATTTTCCTTCAGGTGTTCTGCCACAACAGCTGCTGAGCCAGGGGGCCTATAGAGACATCCAATTACCATGTTTGAGCCTGCTTTAACCGTAAGCTTCACTAAAATTATTTCACATTTCGGATCTCCGTCAATTTCCTTCGATACTATTGCACTTCTTATCGCTATAAACACGCCTCCCCCTTCACTGTCCAGCTTGTCTCTGCGGTATACATCCCAATCTGAGTTTATAATTTCATTACTGTTTACATTTGGTTTCAGCCAACTTCCCGCCCCAAGTACTATGTGGGCATTGTGACCATTTATTAATGAGAGCAGTTCTGGGACCTTTCTATAGACGCTCCTTCAATTTACTATTACCACATTAATGTGATCATTCCTTGTTGCGTTCTGCCAACTGCTATCTTGTCGCGTCTCAGGAGGCGTCTTGTCGGGCCTAAGGAGGGAATTCTCTAATCTAAAAAACCCACACGTGCACTCAACACGTACTCCGCTACCCTTGTAGCCGCTTCCTGCGTGTAGTGCACGATTGATCTATTCAGGAGGACCCTACATTTCTCCACCTGATAGCGGGGGTTGAGAAATTTGCACCCCAGATCTCCGCAGAATCGTCTGTGGTTTAAGCCTTCCACTGGGATCCAAACCAGAGGACCGCGATCGCTTCTGGGAACGATACTACAAATAGTTAGCCCAGATTCCACCCCGCGAGCGAGGCTTTCCGCCTTCACCAACTCTGCCGACCGCCTGTATGAACTGAGGGTGACCTCTGTACCCAGACGGCAGGAGTCATTGGTGCTCACATAACAATTTGCAGTCGGGTGCACCCTGTGCTTTCTATCGCCGCCGGTAGGGCCTCCTCCACATCTCGGATGAAACTCCCGGCAAGCAGACAGAGTGAACACTGGCCTTCTTCCCCGACCTTTCCGCTATTTCCCTAAGGGGCTCCATCACCCGGCTAACGTTGGATCTCCCAATAACTAATAAACCCCTCCCCCCGTGTGCCTGCTCGGACCTTGCTGAAGGAGCGGCAACATGTCCACTCACAGGCAGAGCGGGGGATGCCACACGGCCAGCCTCCACATTGACCCTCCGCCTCGTGCGCCGCGAACGCCGCTGAACCCGCCACTCCCCTTGGGGAGAGGGTGGCCCAACCGTGCCCGGTACCCGCGAAGATGTCTCGACAGCAGGGACAGTGGGTGAAGCATGTAACACCTGGGGTGTACCATGCGACGCACCAGACTCCCTACTGCCGCTAAACTCCGAGGCAGCAGCCTGAAGACGGCCATCAACACGTTTAGCTGTTCGCGAAGAGTGGCCAGCTCCTCCTGCGTCCGTACACAGCAGCCACACATCCTATCCATCCTGAGAAATCAACAATTTACTGTAAAAAGTTAAGTAATCAACTTTTAACTAGACTGTTAATTCACTAAAGGAGGCTGATTGCTGACTAAACTGTGGTTACTAGACACTTCTTGTTGGAAACAATGAAAATAAGTACTAAATGTCTCTGGACTATATTCAAAACAAACACGAAATCTGTGGAAGACTATTACTAATACTCGAAAATTAAAGCTTCCTAAAAGTAAAAACACACGGAAAAACAAGTGACAAGTAAGAAAAACACAGTTAATACTTAAATTTACGTAGCTTATTGCACGGGAGATGTGAATCAGACGGCAGTTACGCTAGATAGCAGTCGTTTTGAATGCCTCAGCCTCTCCTTCCTTCTATCGTTTGATCGTATGTAGCCCTCTCTGTACTTGCTAAGAAGAATGTCACATGTTCATTCATAGACTATCAGCATCTAAGATACTATGGGCCTGGTGGATTTAGGTCCTCAGGACGCCCACAGTTTGTGCCGGATGGTGGCAACTAGAAGCCTGTCTGTATGGGCACTTTTCCCAAACACCGAATCTCCGAGTGTGACATCGCTCTTACGTCGCACCAAGTCGTCTAAAAGCTTGGAGGCAATTGAACAGATACCGATGCGGCGAGCTTTCACCACGACGGCCACAACGCAGAGACTTGCAGCAGATACGCTTGCGGTGAAGCAGAGCATGTGCAACACCAACTGAATACACGACGCATGTGCCAGCGGGCTCATAAATACATGAGCTCATTTTCGACAGTATTCATCCGAAGGCGGTCACAAGAAATGAAATGTGTGTGTGGAATCTTATGGGACTTAACTACTAAGGTCATCAGTCCCTAAGCTTACACACTACTTAATCTAAATTATCCTAAGGACAAACACACACACCCATGCCCGAGGGAGGACCCGAATCTCCACCGGGACCAGCCGCACAGTCCATGACTGCAGCGCCCAAGACCGCTCGGGTAATCCCGCGTGGCGCGGTCACAAGAGTTCGCGACGAAATTTTGTGGCAGGTAGCTGAAGACATCCGGCAGTTCTACCGTAATAGAATAATTTGTGCGCTAGACGAGTTTTGGATTTCACGTTACGCTATTTGTTTCACACGATGTACGAAGACCAAAGGAAACCTTCTGGATGGCCGGAATAGGGGGAAACTGCGCCAACTCGCAAGGTGCATGGCCAGTTTTGAAACAGCGAGATTATCGAGAGCATTTTATAGTGGCGCAGTGCTCTTGCTAGTACAGTGGATGGGGTAATAGCGGTGTTAGCAGTAGGAGGTGGGCAGCCTAGACCGGATGTGGCGCAGGGGGGGGGGGGGGGGGGGGCAACCGGTTAGTCCCAACCGCAGCTCGGCTCGGCTCGGCTCTCGCGGCCCGCACCAAACAAATCATACTGATTTATATTCTATTTGCATGCCGGGCCGCCTCGCCCACCCGACCACACCGCCCCATTCCCTTGCCGTCTCCTCGCCTGATGAAGAACGCTGGCAATCTTATTTCCTGGCCCCTCTCGCGCTCTCCTCCGTCCTGAGTCTGTGTGTACACCTTTATATACGTATGTGTGTGTGTGGCGGCGCAGCCTATTTCCATTGCTTCGGAGATCTGGGGATTTATAGGGAAAAACGCCAGAGAGCGGAGTGGCCGGTGGCTGATGTATGGCGGCTGTTCCCCCCCCCCCCCCCCCCCCCCCCCTTCCTCCTCGACCGCCCACAGGATGCAAGCAGATCCCACAGCACAGCCTGCACCCTGCTCCTCCTTTATAAGACATTCTGCTTTCCGAGTCGTGGAGCTCTAGCCAACCGATTAAGAGGAACCAATATTCTTTGCATGTGATTACGTAGGCTTTCCCGGCGTAATAGGTCTTGAAAGTCTCTTCGGGTTTGCTGCCGGATCCTAAAATCAACTTGACTCGATACTTCGGCGATCCAACTGGTCGCCACCTTCAGGAAATGCTGCTTCTGCTGATGTGTGTCGCTGAGAACTGACGCCAGGCTGCAAATCGATGTCATATATAGGCCACCGTTCAGTACACGGCGCATGGGCGGCCCATCACGGTTTCTGCCCTCCAAGACAGGGAGGTGGCGCCGCCCTTAGTGAAACACTGATGGCAACGATATATCGCACTCAGGGCTGCACCGAATAACGTTCAATTTTGATGCGAGATAATACAGGATTCCACGTCTTGCTGCGAGGAAACCCATTGTCTCTGTTGATTAAATTATCAGCCAACCTAATTTCAATCGCCTCTTTGTAGACACTGTTCCAGAAACCGGAAATGTTGGCAACTACCACAGTTTCATCAAATTGCATACTGTGACTCTCATTTAGGCAGTGTTCTGCTACTGCCGATGCTTTCGGCTGTTGTAGCCTCGTATGACTGCGATGTTCACACACCTGTCATGCACTGTGCAAATCGAACGGCTAATGTAAGCTTTCCCACATTGACACGGAGTTTTGTACACATCGCGTTTCCTAAGCCCCAATTCATCTTTCACAGAGCCGAGCAGTGCCCTAATCTTAGAAGGGGGACGGAACACACTCTTAATGTGAAAATACCTTAAAATTCGTCCAATCTTAAACGATAAGCTTCCAGCATAAGGAAGGCCACTAAAGAGACAGCTTACCCTACACTCGTTCGTCCTCTGTTAGAATATTGCTGCGCGGTGTGGGATCCTTACCAGGTGGGATTGACGGAGGACATCGAGAGGGTGCAAAGAAGGGCAGCTCGTTTTGTATTATCGCGTTATAGGGGAGAGAGTGTGGCAGATATGATACACGAGTTGGGATGGAAGTCATTACAGCATAGACGTTTTTCGTCGCGGCGAGACCTTTTTACGAAATTTCAGTCACCAACTTTCTCTTCCGAATGCGAAAATATTTTGTTGAGCCCAACCTACATAGGTAGGAATGATCATCAAAATAAAATAAGAGAAATCAGAGCTCGAACAGAAAGGTTTAGGTGTTCGTTTTTCCCGCTCGCTGTTCGGGAGTGGAATAGTAGAGAGATAGTATGATTGTGGTTCGATGAACCCTCTGCCAAGCACTTAAATGTGAATTGCAGAGTAGTCATGTAGATGTAGATGTAGATGTAGATCTATGTTCCTCTTCACGCACCTCCGGAGATGGTCCAAACTCCATAGCCCGACGAATCTGCTTCTCGGAGTATCCATTTTCCTTAAAAACAGTCATCAAATGCGCAAGTTCTTGGGTTAACTTGTCCGCGACGGAAATGGCATTTGATGAAACTGTGGTAGTTGCCAACATTTCCGGTTTTTGGAACAGTGTCTATATAGAGGCGATTGAAATTAGGTTGGCTGATGATTTCATCAACAGAGGCAATGGGTTTCCTCTTGAAGTTTGATGGTATTACTTTTACGGTGTACGTCGGCTGACCCTCACCATCTGTAAACCTTGTCTCATATATTGTACTATTAATTTGTGTACTCTAGGAATCCAATATTAGACAAAACTTGTTATCAGAAACGTATGATTTTAAAACATTCTCAAGAAATGTTCTGTAAATCGCTTTCGTCAGTTTCCCGGATTTGGAACAGGTAACGTAAACATTTTTCAACGAGTCGGATAAACGATTGACCTCTTCTATAACCCGACGACCAAATGTAATATTAGTTTCTTGTACACAGGAAAATCTTAGGCAACACTTTTCCAGAGGCTGTGATGACATATTGCGCCGTGTACGAATGTGTTAAAGCGTTTACCATGTGGGTACAGAACCGGCAGTTGTAAAAGTTTCTTTCCTCGATTTCCGGAAAAGTTTGCGTTTGTGGACTCCATACCTGATGATGAAAAATACTCTATTTACAATTATCTACCGATCCCTTCAGTTTTGAGTCGATTGCTCGTCATAACCTTTAGGGGTGATTTTCTCAAAAACGCTGTGTTGACCCAAAATATCTTAGAGTCCGTCGTTTTAGGTTGTACTCAAGCGACCTGCCAAATCTGAGCCGAATCTGTTGGCCGTGTCTGAGGCCTTCCCCTTGTAAGTCATCCTTTATCCTCCTACAGTGACTCAACTTCGATATGTTCCTGTACATCACACCATCATCAGTAAAAAACCGGAGATCGCTGCCTATCTTGTCCACCAGGTCATTTATCTATGTAGAAAATATAGCGGTCCTGTTCCACTTCCGTGAGGCACTCTGGACGATACCCTTGTATCTGATGAACACCCGTTCTCGAGGACAACATACTGGGTTCTATCACTTAAGAAGTCTCCAAGCCACACACTAAACTGGGAATCTATTACGTATGCTCGTACATTCAAAAGTCTGCAGAGTGGCACCCTGTCCAATGCTTTCGGAAACCTAGGAATATAGAATCTGCGTCTTGCCCTGCATCCGTAGTTTGCAGCATATCATCTGAGAAGAGGGCAGGCTGAGTTTCGCACGAGCCATTCCATTTAAAACCGTGCCGATCCGTGGGCAGAAGCTTTTCCATCTCGAAGAAATTCCCTATGTCGCCTAAAAACTGTCCTCTCTGTTCTTCCAACTGCCAACTTCCTTCCTAACATTTATCTCAAGGACCTCGTGTATTTCTTTCCCAAAAAGTTCAGCTCGTTTTCTTTTTAAAAGTAGAGTCTTTTAATTTCAAGGTGTTATTTGAAACCGACATACTTTTTTTATTGTGAAATAGTTTGTTCGTCTACGATATTTTGCGTTCTGCGACTTCCTTGCTTCAAACATCACGTGCAATTTCTCTCATTAGACAGCCAGGACGAACACGAGCTAAAAAGAGTCGGCCTAGGCCTGATGATTGCCACTACAGAAGGCTTAATGGTTCACATGTCAGAAAAATCGATGTTCAACTAACTGCAGTAGTGACAACGGTAGGATGCATCGGCTCTACTGCTCTTGACCGGTTACCATGTATGAGGCACTTTACACCACCGGATCTGCTAAGACAGAGCGCTCTCCTTAAGAAATATGAAAAATTAGTTAAAATTCTCGATTTCCCTGTCCACTTTGATGTGTCTGCAATTAGAATGAGCCGAGTAAAATCCAGGTAGTCACCCATCATATTATCAAAATCGCTGCAGGCAATGTATTTAAAATTGAACAGAAAGTGGTCAGAAACGCTAAATATCATTTCCCATGAGGAAGCCTCCGATGGTGGCCAAAATGCTTCTTTTTGTCATTGTGAATGTGACAATGAACATCACACCATAAACAACCTGTATCCGACGAAATTACACTTGAAACCCAGAAGATTTCTTTGAAGTGACTGACGTGAGCTGGGCTAGCACGCCTCTGGCAGTCAGTATCAGAAAGGCATGCTGCGATTATTTGGAGCTGCGGTCGCGAGCGCTAAGCAAGGCTGCCCTGAGCTCTGCGCATCGCGTGCCAGCTGTTTATTTCTCCGCCGCTTCTCGGTATCCACCGAGGACGGCACCCGCATCACCGTTGTGGAGGCTGTCGGTCTATCAGTTCCTTGGCGCGGTGTACCGAATACCACGGATTGGTGTGGTGGAATCACCAGTAGCGAGTGTAACCCTGTCAGCTTGCCGTTTCCTCGCTGGTGTTTGTCGGGAACGGCACTCGGTTACGTTAGCATGGCGCTCAGTTGAGGCGCCAACTCTAGCGGTCATTATGATTCATACGTAGTTGTGTCCTTCGTGTTTTTTGTCTATTAGGTCATGTTCGTGTAGTTCAGTTTTGTTAGTGTTGCCTGTGTCGACATTATTAAACTATGTATGTTAGTTTGTTGGTCTCTCGTAGAAGTGTGGGGGGGGGGGGGGGTCTGTTACGACATGATACGCTTCAGTCTCGTTCGTTCACGTTTGCTACAATTACTGTTACGTTTGGCTATCGTAGCACCTTTAAGTGTTTATTGAGATGGTAGCGATGAAGTCTCCTGTCACATGGTTCGTTATATGTTGTTGATCTCAAGGTGGCATCAGTTGATTCTATAAAGTTTGGTGCTCTAGTGTTATGTAAAGATTTCGATGTATTTTAAGTTAATTGATGTACACGTTATGCGCTTTCTTTTGATGTAGAGTTTTGAGTAAAGGTTTATTTCAAAGTATTTCCTGAACACTTGTAAATCTCTTTCATGATTCGCAAGGTAAAGGTACCACTGGTTGCGAAGTGGCTGTTATTGTAAATTGAAATAGCCGTTGTGATATTCTGTTTTAATATTGCGCATTAGCACCGGGTTTGTTGTCAGCTTGATTAATCATTGTGTCTTAATTCTACATGTGCAGACGTGCTCAAATTAGTAGACTAAAGACTTTTTTCCCAAAACTTTACATTTATTACACTTACATCCACATACAGATTATATTTGTACATCCAATACTTTGTATGCATGCCTTTGTACTTAATCAACATTATTCTACTGTTTGGCACATCTTTTATTAACTTTTCACACGACATTTTAATATAATTATTAGGGTACCAGATTTCCTCTAGTTTCTCCATGAGATCTTGTTTGGCAGTTTTTGTAAATTTCCACATCCTCTGTTTCACAATAGCCCATAAATTTTCAATTGGGTTCAAATCAGGGCTATTCCCTGGCAAGAGCAACACTCTCAGTTGCTTTTCTTCCAAGTGCTTGGAAACACTTTCGGCTTTGTGGCAAGGTGCCCCATCATGCATAAAAATAGCATCTTTATCAGGAAACCACTCGTTTATTTGGGGGAAAAGTTCCTTTACAAGGATATCTTTATATTGTTCTTGCCTCATTGTCCCTTCAACAATGTGTGTTCTGCCAGGATCATTCACGGCCATCACGCTCCAGACCATAAAGGAAGTTGGATGCTATCACATTGTTGCACACACTCAGCTTTGAACTGTTCTCCAGGTCTGTGACGAAGATACTGGCTGCTTTCTTCCATCACAGTGAATACAGATTCATCACTGAAGCATACCTGAAGCATGTGTACAAAATTGTAAGTTAGGAAAGTTGGGAATAGTAGCATAGAAGACCTCAACAGTCCAAAAATTCAAATGTGCATTTCTTCAGTATCAATAAATCATCACAATTTCAAGCCAAAACTTCTAACTTTAGGAATCAGACCCTCTTAATTTACCATATCATTGCACATAACTCATCCAAGTCCTCACTTTTCCACTCCTGAAGTTGTTTAGCCCATTGCAATCATTTGCTTTTCATGGCCAGTGTGACTTTCTGTTGTTTCCTTGGTCAGCATGCCTTTAAACCACAATCAAACAGACTCCTCCTCACTGTCACAGGAGAAACTTCAACACCCAAACCTTTCAGCTGATGTCTCGTGTCTGTAGAAGTAAGGTTACAGTTCATTGTTGTCACGTTTGTAAGCCTTCCCATTGTTCTAGGACTGAATTTTCTTTTATGTACACATTTTTCTTTCCTGTTTGGCTTGTATTCACCACCTTTCTGCACTGAAAGTTTGATTCTGCTGACAGTTTTCTGTGTTATTCTCATCCTGTCAGCAGCTTCTTGCTGTGTACAACGATTTTCAGCAAGAAGTGCTACAACAGCCGAAGCTTTCCGAGGTGAAACACCTTTTGTCTTCCCCATAACCTCAGTTCCTTTGGAAACTCCACGATTTATTCCTATGACTAAAAACATGGAAGTTCACAAGCTATATTATGTCTTGTTAATGTAGCAAGAAACTGATAGAATAAATAACAAGCTGAAGTACACCACAGAAACATAAAACATTACTGTAGACACAGTTTGAGAGCATGTACACACACAACTAAGACCAACAAGATTTGGAGGGAAAATGAGAAATGTAACCAACTGTGAAAAATTCAGTGATCTGTAAGTTGCTTGGAAGGGAAATTTCGTGGCATCAGTGAAACCATTAAAACAAATCAATTATTACAATTTTCTCTCCTATGTTTATACCAGAAAACTTAATAGAATCAAAAATAATCGTTTAGTCTAATAATTTGAACACGTCTGTACGCCTGAGTTTTGTTATTTTTCTTTAAAAAAACACGCGTGAGAGATTACAGCCACATATTTTGCAACCAGTTGTAAGATCAAAGATTTGTGGTCCTACAGCCAAACGTGATCAGACATATTTCGAGATAAGACTGCCGAGATCAGCCTGGGTGAAACATCTCTTACAAATATGTGTAATATTCAGGTTTTGTTTGTGTTAATAAATGATGAAATGAAATCATCTGTCCAATAGGACCACCACCACGTGCCACCCCCCCCCCCCTCCCCCACGCTCCTTGCCGTTTGACGAGGCGGCCCTTGAATGGATTCAGAATTTAGATATCAATTTGTAGACGTGTTGTTTTAGTTTCGTTTATCTTGTAAAATTATGTAGTTCATGTATATTAGTTCCATTTCAGTTTGTAGTTCCTTTTACTACATAAATAAGAGTTACATTACTGGCCCTTCAAAGTGCTACACAACGAATATGACATGCTACAGACGCGAAATTTAACCGACAGGAACAAGGTGCTGTGATATGCAAAAGATTAGCTTTTCAGAGCATTCACACAACGTTGTCACCGGTGGCGACACCTACAACGTGCTGACATGAAGAAAGTTTCCAACCGATTTCCCATAAACAAACGTTGTTGTGATGCCTCGTGCAAGGAGGAGAAATGCCTACCATCACGTTTCCGACTTTCATAAAGGTCGGATTGTAGCCTATCGCGATTGCGGTTTATCGTATCGCGACATTGCTGCTCGCGTTGGTCGAGATCCAATGACAGAATATGGAATCGGTGGGTTCAGGAAGGTAATACGGAACGCCGTCCTGTATCCCAACGGCCTCGTATCACTAGCAGTCGAGATGACAGGCATCTTATCCTCATGGATTAAACGGATCGTGCAGCCACGTCTCGAGCCCTGAGTCAGCAGATGGGGACGTTTGAAAGACAACAACCATCTGCACGAACAGTTCGACGACGTTTGCAGCAGCATGGACTATCAGCTCGGAGACCACGGCTGCGGTTACCCTTGAAACTGCAACACAGACAGGAGCGCCTGCGACGGTGTACTCAACGACGAACCTTGGTGCACGAATGGTAAAACGTCATTTCGGGTGAATCGAGGTTCTGTTTACAGCATCGTGATGGTCGCATCCGTGTTTGACGACATCGCGCTGAACCCACATTGGAAGCGTGTATTCATCATTGCCATACTGGCGTATCACCAGGCATGATGGTATGGGGTGCCATGGTTGCACGTTTCGGTCACCTCTTGCATTTACAGCACTTTGGACCTTAAATTTCAGATGTGTTACGACCCGTGGCTCTACCCTTCATTCGATCCCTGCGAAAGCCTACATTTCAGCAGGATAATGCTCGACCGCATGTTGCAGGTCCTGTACGGGCCTTTCTGGATACAGAAAATGTTCGACTGCTGCCCTGGCCAGCACATTCTCCAGATTTCTCACCAATTGAAAACGTCTGGTCAATGGTGGCCGAGCAACTGGCTGGTCACAAAACGCCAGTCACTACTCTTGATGAACTGTGGTATCGTGTTGAAGCTGCATGGACAGCTGTACCTGTAGACGCCATCCAAGCTCTGTTTGACTCAATGCCCAGGCGTATCAAGGCCGTTATTACGGCCAGAGGTGGTTGCCCTGGGTAGTGATTTCTCAGGTTCTGTGCACCCAAAATGCGTGTCAGTTCTAGTATAATATATTTGTCCCACGAATTCCCGTTCATCATCTGCATTTCTTGCTGGTGTAGAAATTTTAATGGGCTGTAATGATCCACCATTCCTGTCTGGCTTAGCATTTATTTTCAATTTATCAGCTGGGGTCCATAAACAGCAGAAGGATGGAGGCGTTGATGAAACATCTGCTGCGGTATCTAGTAATTCTTGAACAGATGTTAGAAGGACAGTGAAGGGGAACAATAGTAACGATAAAACTAGAGTAGAACATTCAACACAGATGTTGGGTGTAAATAGGTTCGCACGGATTGAAAGAGGAACAGGAAACAGGAAGAGGAGGAGTTCTACCATCGTGCGGTCCTGTTCCACCGGCAGGAGACGGTAAATATGCCGACATGGTACACATGTGCAAAATGACGTACCCTACTAACCAGACCACAAACAGATTCCCAGAAGCTTCATTAAAATCGATAAACGACACATTGCAGCAATATGAATTACAAGTCCTTCTGGGATGTGGTGATGAAAATGAAGCCGTCGGTGAGTATGCCAATGTCGATAGTTGCCAAAGATTTAGAGAGGAAGACATTGACGACTAGATGACAGTACAGTGAAAGTGTCCCAAGATGCTGTCTGAATCAAATGGCTCTGAGCACTATGGGACTTAGCATATGAGGTCATCAGTCCCCTATAACATAGAACTACTTAAACCTAACTAACCTAAGGATATCATACACATCCATGACCGAGTCAGGATTCGAACCTGCGACCGTAGCGGTCATGCGGTTCCAGACTGTAGCGCCTAGAACCGCTCGGCCACCACGGCCGGCGAAACTAAAGTAATAACGGGCGTGTTTCTTTGAAGCGTAATAGGACATTTAACATTTTCCTTGTACACAAACGATGTATCAGACAGGATTAAGAGATGAATAAGACTGTCGGATAACAATTCTGGTGTCTACAGAAAAGTATGGCACAGTATGATAATAAGAAATTGCAAAGAGACGTGGACGAAACTCCCACTTTTAGGAATGAACGACAGCCCTTTCTTAAATGTAAGAAAGTGCCTGTAACACATAGAAAGATTAAAAGTGTAACAGGGATGTTTCTGACTGCTATTTTTACACGTGGCAGAAGACCTTATAACGACTGAAGGGTGTAACGCACGTCAAAGTTCTATGTACTCCCAGAAATGAAACTCCAATAAAGTCAGAGGCCAAGGATTCGGCGACGAATCATCAGGCGATACACAAAATGCATCGAAGCTAGTAGTGGTCATACTCAGCGCTTTCTGTAAGTGAATTAAACTAGTGTTTACTGACAGGTATATAGATCCTCTTATTTACTCCTTGTCTAGCTTGTGCAGTCCAAAGTGCCCACGTCATCCACATTTCAGAGACGTTATCATTCAAACGAAGCATTTTCGAACATAAGCTTATTAGCAAAATATGCTCACACGGTACCCATATACAACCGGCCAAGCCTTGTGAAACGTCCCCTTAGAAAAATTACACAAGACTGTGCTTAAAATGACACACAATATTTTTGGCGCAACGCAAACTGACATTCAAAAATCCCTACGACGAATGGCCCTGACTAACATTAACCTATACCTTTCACAAATCACTTACCTCACAAAAATCTTGGTTACTCGAACTACTGCAATACAGCGAGCGCCACTACTGCCAGCTAAATAAAAGATTCAAACTACGGAAGGCACTAACTACTGATTGGTATAGTTAGCAAATGAAAGATTTTAATAGAGAACAAACAATGTATTTACCTTAATAATCATAATATATATAGCAGTTCATGACATCCAGTCTTACAAATTTCAAAACTGCGCCGTCTCTCTCCCCACATCCACCACTGCTGGCGGCTCACCTCCAACTGCGCAACGCTACGCGCTGTTCACATCCATCTGCCCAACGCTACAATTGCGAGTATTACAACAATGCCAACCAGCCACTGACTGCGATTTTTCATACAGAGCGCTATGTGGCGTTACCAATAAAAAAACCTAAACAGCCTACGTCCACTTGTAACATACCTTTTGGGGCACCCTGTAGAGTGTCATTTCTTCCTCCCTCCCTCCTCTATACCAGCATGGAATAGGAACGAAGTCAGTAACACTGGTACGCTATACCGCCCACCACTCAGTACAGTGTCTTGCGTAGTATCCGTGTAGATGTCTCTGTAGTTTTAAAAAGACAAAACTGGTCAAGTTTCGGACTTGTTACCACGACGGCGATGCAGTGAAGGCCCGAATTCTTAGTGATGACATTATAAATATGTCGCCTGCATCTACCATAAGAACATTTTGTATTATATGTAGAGCGCAATCCACCTGAATATGAGAACGTCAAATACAACAATTTTTTTTTTTCGAGTATGCTGTGTTAATAGCAGGAGAGCAACTTGTGTTAACCAGTTTGAAGTAAAATAAAATGAAATAAAATAGAACAAAAACACAGCCAAAGCTGCGAAATTTTCGTCAGCAAACTGATCAACAAGTACTTATTTTTATTTATTTATTTGCTATTTTTTTCAGTCTGTTACCCATATACAAGGAGAGACAAAATGTTGCGCATGAATATAGCACATAATATTTTAACCAGTTCTAAGCAAAGAAGGGAAAGCAGAAAGGTGGAAGGAGTATATAGAGGGTCTATACAAGGGCGATGTACTTGAGGACAATACTATGGAAATGGAAGAGGATGTAGATGAAGATGAAATGGGAGATACGATACTGCGTGAAGAGTTTGATAGAGCACTTAAAGACCTGATTCGAAACAATGCCCCCGGAGTAGACAACATTCCATTGGAACTACTGACGGCCTTGGGAGAGCCAGTCCTGACAAAACTCTACCATCTGGTGAGCAAGATGTAGGAAACAGGCGAAATACCCTCGGACTTCAAGAAGAGTATAATAATTCCAATCCCAAAGAAAGCAGGTGTTGACAGATGTAAAAATTACTGAACTATCAGTTTAATAAGCCACAGCTGCAAAATACTAACACAAATTCTTTACAGACGAATGGAAAAACTAGTAGAAGCCGACCTCGGGGAAGATCAGTTTGGATTCCGTAGAAATACTGGAACACGTGAGGCAATACTGACCTTACGACTTATCTTAGAAGAAAGATTAAGGAAAGGCAAACCTATGTTTCTAGCATTTGTAGACTTAGAGAAAGCTTTTGACAATGTTGATTGGAATACCCTCTTTCAAATTCTAAAGGTGGCAGGGGTAAAATACAGGGAGCGAAAGGCTATTTATAATTTGTACAGAAACCAGATGGCAGTTATAAGAGTCGAGGAGCATGAAAGGGAAGCAGTGGTTGGGAAGGGAGTGAGACAGGGTTGTAGCCTCTCACCGTTGTTATTCCATCTGTATATTGAGCAAGCAATAAAGGAAACAAAAGAAAAATTCGGAGTAGGTATTAAAATCCATGGACAAGAAATAAAAACTTTGAGGTTCCCGGATGACATTGTAATTCTGTCAGAGACAGCAAAGGACTTGGAAGAGCAGTTGAATGGAATGGACAGTGTCTTGAGAGGAGTATATAAGATGAACATCAACAAAAGCAAAACGAGGATAATGGAATGTAGTCGAATTAAGTCGGGTGATTCTGAAGGAATTAGATTAGGAAATGAGACACTTAAAGTAGTAAAGGAGTTTTGCTATTTGGGGAGCAAAATAACTGATGATAATCGGAGTAGAGAGGATATAAAATGTAGACTGGCAATGGAAAGGAAAGCGTTTCTGAAGAAGAGAAATTTGTTAACATCGAGTATAGATTTAAGTGTCAGGAAGTCGTTTCTGAAAGTATTTGTATGGAGTGTAGCCATGTATGGAAGTGAAACATGGACGATAAATAGTTTGGACAAGAAGAGAATAGAAGCTTTCGAAATGTGGTGCTACAGAAGAATGCTGAAGATTAGATGGGTAGATCGCATAACTAATGAGGAAATATTGAATAGGATTGGGGAGAAGAGAAGTTTGTGGCACAACTTGACCAGAAGAAGGGATCGGTTAGTAGGACATGTTCTGAGGCATCAAGGGATGACGAGTTTAGTATTGGAGGGCAGCGTGGAGGGTAAAAACGTAGGGGGAGACCAAGAGATGACTACACTAAGGAGATTCAGAAGGATGTAGGTTGCAGTAAGTACTGGGAGATGAAGAAGCTTGCACAGGATAGAGTAGCATGGAGAGCTGCATCAAACCAGTCTCAGGACTGAAGACCACAACAACATCAACAACATTTTAACATAATTTGAAATGTGCTAGTATCACTAAGCGGTGTGATGTTTGAGGAAAAAACTACATAAAACATGCACAAGGAGAGGAAAAATGTTTGCAAAGAAAATTTTAAAAACGTATACATACTCCATTAGGTCATCTGGCGTCCACATAGGCCTATATGTCCCTCTGAAATCCGGAAGACACATACTGCTGGTTTGCTACACCATGCTGCATTGCAACATCACGACTTCTGCAATTTATAATTCTGAACTAAACTACCACACAACACTACACCGCACAGTACTGTACTACACTACTGTACTTGGTATCAGAATCAAGCCAGATTTCTCATCTGTCTGGATAGTTAGCCTCCGGCAGCTGAGGTACAACTCAGGATACAAGGTCTGTGCTGCTCTGCCACCCAACGTGTAGAGATCAGGAGATGGTTGCAGGACGTCAGGAAATCCTTCCCAGTCGTCCCCGAGAGTCATCTCCTCACTGCTTCTGCAGGGTTGTTGCAAGTGGATGTTCTGCCATGATGCGTCTCGTTGTTATAATCTATGGCCTCGTCTTGCTTCTCTCTGTCATGAAGGCAGTTCCACATCTACATCTACATCTACATACATACACACTCCCCAATCCACCATACGGGACGTGGCGGAGGGTACCTCTTACCACAACTAGCAGCTTCTCTCTCTTTTCCACTCCCAAACAGAACGAGGGAAAAATGACTGCCTATATGCCTCTGTACGAGCCCTAATCTCTCTTATCTTTCTGGTCTTTCCACGAAATGTAAGTTGGCGGCAGTAAAATTATACTGAAGTCAGCCTCAAATGCTGGTTCTCTAAATTCCCTCAGTAGCGCTTCACGAAAATAGAGACTCCCACCCAAGTTCCTGAAGCATTTCCGTAACACTCGCGTAATGATCAAACCTACCAGTAACAAATCTAGCAGCCCGCCTCTGAATTGCTCCTGTGTTCTCCCTCAATCCGACCTAATAGGGATCCCAAACGCTCGAGCAGTACTCAAGAATAGGTCGTATTAGTGTTTCATAAGCGGTCTCCTTTACACATGAACCATATCTTCCCAAAATTCTACCAATGAACCGAAGACAACTATCCGCCTTCCCCACAACTGCCATTGCATGCTTGTCCCACTTCATACCGCTCTGCAATGTTACGCCCAAATATTTATTTGTCGTGACTGTGTCAATACTCTACTAATGGAGTATTCAAACATTACGGGATTCTTTTTCCTATTCATCTGCATAAATTTACATTTATCTATATTTAGATTTAGCTACCACCCTTTACACCAATCACAAATCCTGTCCAAGTCATCTTGCATCCTCCTACAGTCACTCAACGACGACACCTTCCCGTACACCACAGCATCATCAGCAAACAGCCGCACATTGCTATCCACCCTATTCAAAAGATCATTCATGTACGTAGAAAATAACAGCGGTCCTACCACACTTTCCTGGGGCACCCCACCTGCGATGAGCACTCACCATCGAGGAGTTGATATTTTATCAGTCGGCGAGTTCAGCTTATGCCGAAGTTCCTCAGAATTGGGTGAAAACCAATGATATACATTGCAGATAAATCAAAATCCTAATTTTGCTCGATTGGGAACCAGATTTGGCGCAGTAGCTCGCCCCATCGTCCCGCCCGTGAGATGAGAGCCCGCTAGGTAGGCAGCAGACGGACGTCACATTACCACCCCGCGCCCGCCTGCCTCTATCTCCCATCGTCCATCGCGCCCCCCGCGGTATGAGACGCCGCCAGACGAAAAGAGACCGCCGCGCTTAGAACAATGGGACCGGCCCGGCGCACCGGGCACTACAGTCATTAATTAGCGGGCCAGATGACGTTATTAGATTGGTACCGGGCATTTATTACCTGCTGAAGTAGCACTATCTGATTTAATAACCGCCGCGGTGACTGGTCACAAATGCCTCTTGTTTGTTGTACTTGGGTGACCCAGTAGTGACCATGCCGAAAAATGTAATTGAAGAACCGTCTCCGGGGGTAATAAGAAACCGTTCATCAATCCTGTAGTCACCTGGAATCCAGGATTCTCTCTCATTCATACGTACTACAGGTTAAAAATGTTACATATCTACTTCTGTACCTGCAGCTGAGGCGAGATAGTCTGAATCCTTTACTACAACATTAAATATTGTGGATCATAAAATATATAGCCGCCTAGTGGTCCATCGCTGTGAATTCGCTCCAGCAACAGCGACATTCTGGCAGGTTCTTTCCATTTGACAAGAATTTGAAATTTAATAAATCTGCTACAGACAATGGTACAAGAGCTATTCGGAAAGTAAGGAACGATAGGTCGCGAAATGGAAACCGCAGTGAAAATCAAAACTGTTTTATTTGCAAAGGTTAGCAATATCTTCCAGCTACTTCTCTACACAGTCGCTGTTCAGACTTAGACATCTGTCGTAGCGTTGTACCACCTTTTCAATTCCCTCGTTACAGAAGACACCCGCCAGTGTTTTTCGACAATTTTCTGCTCTGGACTGCAGCTCATTGTCTGTCTCAAAATATAGTTTTCATACCCAGCAGTTCATTTGAGCAGAGATGAACCTCTGGGGTAGCCAATTATAAGTTGTATTGTGGGTGATCAAACAGTTCGAAAACACTGCTGTCAAATGGACAGTAGAGTACAATGAGGGCCTCTATACGAAATGGAGGAACTGCCAGCTGGTGTGATGAAAGAAGAAATGGTTGACGATTTCGACGACTTGAGGAATACTGTATTAGCCACATTTAGAGATCTGGTAGGTTTGTGGTGAAACAGGGCAGAAATCGCAGAAAAGATTCCCTTGGAACACCCAAAATCATTGTGGAAAGTGGTAGCCAAACGATTATTCAGATTAATGCGTACGTATTATGAGACAGCAAGCACACTATTGGACTTTCGGAAGAATATCATGCACACAAATGCTAAAGAAAAACAGCTGAAGGAGCTACCGTACAATCAGCTTGTAAGTAGGCTGTTTAGGTTTTTTTATTGGTAACGCCGCCGCCACTTAGCGCTCTGTATAAAAATCATTGGCTGTGCCGTGTGTAGTCTGTGGCTGGTTTGCATTGTTGTCTGCCATTGTAGTGTTGGGCAGCGGCAGCTGGATGCTAACAGCGCGTAGCGTTGCGCAGTTGGAGGTGAGCCGCCAGCAGTGGTGGACGTGGGGAGAGAGATGGCGGAGTTTTGAAATTTGTAAGAATTGGTGTCATGAAATTATATATATATATATATATATATATATATATATATATATATATATATATATTGGTACAAGAGCTATATATATATTGACTATTAAGGTAAATACGTTGTTTGTTCTCTATTAAAATCTTTCATTTGCTAACTGTGCCTCAGTAGTTAGTGACTTCCGTAGTTTGAATCTTTTAGTTAGCTGGCAGTAGTGGCGCTCGCGGTATAGCAGAAGCTTGAATAACGAAGATTTTTGTGAGGTAAGTGATTTGTGAAACATATAGGTTAATGTTAGTCAGGGCCATTCTTTCGTAGGGATTTTTGGAAGTCAGATTGCGTTGCGCTAAAAATATTGTGTGTCAGTTTAAGCACAGTCGTGTAATAATTTTTCTAAGGGGACGTTTCAAGCTTCGCAGTTCAAGCATCGAAGTTGTTGACGATAATAAAACAAAAGAATGGGAAATGGCAATTGAGGATTTGTTGGGGGTTCCATTTGGCTTTGGGAAAGGCAAAGCGGACAGAGAGACAGTTCTCAGATTGCATTTGATAAGAGAGAAAAATCATAACACCTTCAAAGGATTTGTTGACCTAGAAGAAGCGTCCGACAACGTGAAATTGCACTCGACGTTTGAAACTCGTTGAAAATTGATACACGTTAAAGAAAAAGACGAGGAATGAACAATACGAAGTTTAAATTGTCTGGGTTATTAGGCCACGTCATATGTCTTCTAAAATGATCAACGTTTCGACCCCTCTGCTGGGATCTTCCTCAGGATTTTCTGGTGTCCGCTACTGTTCTAGCCTTTAAGTGATGATCGTCTTAACAGCTGACCTGTCCAGCAGGATTCATGGCTCACCCTCTCAGTTTCATTTCCACAGCTACCTCTCTTCTACCTTCCAAACCTCAGAGTGAAACGCAGCAAGCATTTACTCACGCCTTTTTCATTCAGTTCGAGGTTGATTAGGTAACTAGAGAGTAGGAGATCTTCTTTTTCCTAGATCTGGTTAGCAGTAGTTGGCCATGAATTCCCGTCTTCGGCTTCCATTCGGAGAGTAGTATAGGTGGTACAGCTGGTATCCTCCTTGACCTGGTTGATGTATTCTAGGTGTATTTTTACTTTCTACTTTTCCCTCAATGATTTAATGATAACAACACATCTCAGCAGATGTCGGCCCATTTTTCTCTTCTGTTTTTGACTGCATTCATGAGACAAGGCTTCTCTTCCTCCAATCAGTGGAGCATCCCTTCGTTTGATATCTTCTCTACGCAAAACATTTCGAGCATTCAGCGGTAGCACCCCGTCTCGAAGGCTGTTATTTTATGTTTTTCTAATTTTCTGGATATCCATGTTTCTCTTCCATACAGCAGCACACTCCAAACAAACGTCTATGGTTCATATGGCTCTGAGCACTATGGGACTCAACTTCTAAGGTCATCAGTCCCCTAGAACTTAGAACTACTTAAACCTAATTGACCTAAGGACATCACACACATCCATGCCCGAGGCAGGATTCGAACCTGCGACCGTAGCGGTCTCGCGGTTCCAGACTGTAGCGCCTAGAACCGCCCGGCCACCAGGACCAGCACAAACGTCTTTATGAGGTTTTTCATGAGGTGTTTGTCTGTGCTGCTGGACGTAAAAAGATTCTTTATCTTCTTAAAAGCAGCTTTTGCCTGGTGGATTAGGCTTGGAAAATCCTTCCTTGACCTTCCTTTTGCAGTAATTTTACTCCCTAGGTAGACAGAGGATTCGACCTTTCTCTTTTCATTCATTGCTAAGTGAGCATTGAGCAACGCTGTTTCGCCTGCTCACAGCTAAGATTTTTATCTTTATTAATTTTCAAATTGTAGGAAGGTCTGAAGGTAATTTCCACTTGACCCAGCATCGCTTCTAATTGTTCCGCTTTTACACTTAACGTGGCGATATCATCAGTAAATTTCAGAATGTCTATTTTCTCACCATGAGTTTTAATTCCCCCTATAGCTCCTAGTTTCTCCTTAGCTTCAATTGTTGCACTCTGAATGTATCCGTTAAACAAGATATGAGAGAATGACGTGCTCCCTGCTTAGTAGTACTATCTTCTTGATGTTCTACACACATTATCACAGCCTCCTCTTCTCTATACAGTCTCTGCATTACTGTTCTCTCCTTATACATCTCTCTCAGCATCTTAAAAAACCTTTCGTCAGTCTACCCTGTGAAACGCTTTTCCTAAGTCGATAAAGGCAATATAATTGTCTTGGCCCTTCTTTAGTTTTTTCTCAAGAATTAATCGTAAGCCGAGTACTGCTTCTCGTGTGCCTACACCACTTCTAAAGCCAAACTGGCTCTCCGTGATCATAGCATTTATCCTGCCATCTATCCACTATAGAACGACAGACGTCAAGATCTCCAAAAAATGTTCAAATCTGTGTGAAATTTTATCGGACTTAACTGCTAAGGTCATCAGTCCCTAAGTTTACACACTACTTAACCTAAATTACACTAAGGACAAACCCACACACCCATGCCCGTGGGAGGACTCGAACCTCCGCCGGGACCAGCGCACAGTCCATGACTGCAGCGCCTTAGACCACTCGGCGTCAAGATCTTCGAGGCGTGTGTTGCGAAACTAAGGATCCCATATTATTCACATCCGTTTGTGGATTATTTCTTTGGACATTGACATTGACATTGACACTGACATTGACACCGGTGTGTCAGACCCACCATACTTGTTCCGGACACTGCGAGAGGGCTGTACAAGCAATGATCACACGCACGGCACAGCGGACACACCAGGAACCGCGGTGTTGGCCGTCGAATGGTGCTAGCTGCGCAGCATTTGTGCACCGCCGCCGTCAGTGTCAGCCAGTTTGCCGTGGCATACGGAGCTCCATCGCAGTCTTTAACACTGGTAGCATGCTGCGACAGCGTGGACGTGAACCGTATGTGCAGTTGACGGACTTTGAGCGAGGGCGTACAGTGGGCATGCGGGAGGCCGGGTGGACGTACCGCCGAATTGCTCAACACGTGGGGCGTGAGGTCTCCACAGTACATCGATGTTGTCGCCAGTGGTCGGCGGAAGGTGCACGTGCCCGTCGACCTGGGACCGGACCGCAGCGACGCACGGATGCACGCCAAGACCGTAGGATCCTACGCAGTGCCGTAGGGGACCGCACCGCCACTTCCCAGCAAATTAGGGACACTGTTGCTCCTGGGGTATCGGCGATGACCATTCGCAACCGTCTCCATGAAGTTGGGCTACGGTCTCGCACACCGTTAGGCCGTCTTCCGCTCACGCCCCAACATCGTGCAGCCCGCCTCCAGTGGTGTCGCGACAGGCATGAATGGAGGGACGAATGGAGACGTGTCGTCTTCAGCGATGAGACTCGCTTCTGCCTTGGTGCCAATGATGGTCGTATGCGTGTTTGGTGCCGTGCAGGTGAGCGCCACAATCAGGACTGCATACGACCGAGGCACACAGGGCCAACACCCGGCATCATGGTGTGGGGAGCGATCTCCTACACTGGCCGTACACCTCTGGTGATCGTCGAGGGGACACTGAATAGTGCACGGTACATCCAAACCGTCATCGAACCCATCGTTCTAACATTCCTAGACCGGCAAGGGAACTTGCTGTTCCAACAGGACAATGCACGTCCGCATGTATCCCGTGCCACCCAACGTGCTCTAGAAGGTGTAAGTCATCTACCCTGGCCAGCAAGATCTCCGGATCTGTCCCCCATTGAGCATGTTTGGGACTGGATGAAGCGTCGTCTCACGCGGTCTGCACGTCCAGCACGAACGCTGGTCCAACTGAGGCGCCAGGTGGAAATGGCATGGCAAGCCGTTCCACAGGACTACATCCAGCATCTCTACGATGGTCTCCATGGGAGAATAGCAGCCTGCATTGCTGCGAAAGGTGGATATACACTGTACTAGTGCCGACATTGTGCATGCTCTGTTGCCTGTGTCTATGTGCCTGTGGTTCTGTCAGTGTGATCATGTGATGTATCTGACCCCAGGAATGTGTCAATAAAGTTTCCCCTTCCTGGGACAATGAATTCACGGTGTTCTTATTTCAATTTCCAGGAGTGTATATTACTGGGGAGCTCCCAGCAGTAGGAGGTAATACCGTATATTTTTTGGGCAGTGTATCGAATCACAATGACTGGACATACTGTACTCTTCCTACGCCCACTTCATTTAACTGAACATGGTGCTGATATGGCTTGTTTTTTGGGTGATATTTCTGTGTATGGGGAAGCACAGCGTGCCGGATCTGGGACAGGTTGTGCAGAGAACGCCATGAAAAAATCGGTCCTTTGCCGTCAGCGGAGACTGGAGCATCAGGTGTCTTCCTAACAGAAGTCGGGACATCAGGGGTGAGCCAGAGGTTTGCTGGCTATTTCGTGTTTACAACTTGGGCGTTTGCCCAGCGGCTGAACTGTGGCCTGGACGCCAAGCTATCTGCAGGAGAGCGCCGCTCCCTTGTGTTTTACTGAGAGCGTTTTGTAGATAACAATTGCTCACTTACCGAAAGAAATGCAGCTAGCAGAAAATAATGTCCTAGCCTCGTGAAATGCTTTCCCTTTTCAGAGGACTTCTGATGTGAGGATAGTGCCGGGCTACGAAATCGTTCGTAAATTAATCAGGTATGTCATACAAATGGAGCTGGGAATACTGTTTCTTAGAAATGTGAAGGCGTTTTGACGTGTAATTTGCGTTTTACCACGACGTGTTGTCTTGGCGATATTTTGTAGGATGGAAAGATCCACGCTACTGGGGTAGCGTGTATGCAGTTTTTCGCTGTTGATGGGAATTCAGTGTTTGGAAGGAAAGGATAGCATTGCATAGGAATCAGTGAAAATTTGTGGCTTTGATGGTTACGTGCAGTGGATGGTGGATCCCGAATAGACCGACAGCTGTGCATGTCTTGTGCATGTTCATAGGGGACTGAGATCAGCACGCATCCTAGGAAATGAATGGGGTCCGGAGCTGCGGCAGCAAGCAGCAACCCGCCTTCCGCTTCTCTACGGCCGAGAAATTCGCATGACAGCAGCATTCACCACTGCTGTATGTGAATAATTACGGCGGGCATAAGTAGCAGCTTCAAAGTTATAGGGAATTTATCGGTCCGCACTTGTAGACATCTGTACAGTCGTCTCTCTTGAGTCCATCATTGCTGTATTGAATGTTAGAGCTTCTTGATTAACCAGCAGGTTTACAGTCACTGTTTTTGTTTGATGTTGACGAACATTGCACGCCCAACGGTCGGATTGCCTAGTTAAAACGAAAACGGTGCAACCTATCGAAATATCTTGTAAACAATTATTTCTCAGCGCAACCTATCCTGTAACACCCTTAGAATGTTCAAATGAAAGTGTTAGGAAAGCATACTTTCATCATTCAATAAAAAATCTCTGGGAATCGATAGAAATCAAATAATTAAAAATCATTTGTATAGACCCCATAGACCATTGCACAGTCTTTCATAATCTGTTTGATATGAATCTGTTTATTGAATAAATTAGTGTATTAACTGAAAGATTGTTTGTGTTAGATACTCTGAATTTATATTAAAATAGTCTTTATGTAATTCTCCACTTTAGTAATTTCATCTAGGGCCTTAAAATCGTATTGTCCATTAAAGTTGTGCACGTTAAAGTCTGTAGCTTCTATTTTAAAGGCGTGGCCAGCTCACAATTAGTTTTCTGAGTCTCGGTAACTTTTTATGCACAACAGAATTTCGCATGGGGAGTTTCCCCGAATACCTAGTGCGTCTAGCACAGCTGGAAGAAAGGACACTGGAGAGAATTGGCCTAATCACAGCCTAGGAATGTATGTCCCTCCGCAGCAACGTGTGCGCTGATTTCAAATTTCCTGGCAGAGTAAAACTGTGCACAGGATCGATACTCAATCCTGGCGCGTTTACGCTTCGCGGAAAACTGCTCCGTCGAGTGAGCTATCGCAACACAACACTTCCAGCTTTGCTCCTGCCAGTGGGCCTCACCTACCTGCCAAACTCTTACTTATCAAAATGGTTCAAATGGCTCTGAGCACTATGGGACTTAACTTCTGAGGTCATCGGTCCCCTACTTGCGCCTAACTAACCCTAGGACATCACACACATCCATGCCCGAGGCAGGATTCGAACCTGCTACCGTAGCGGTCGCGCGATTCCAGACTGAAGCGCCTAGAACCGCTCGGCCACACCGGCCGGCTGTAATTAGTCTCTCGATACACTTTTTACACCCTACACTTCACTTCTTCACCAACATCAAGAATGTGTTACGTGAAAGGAGCCTTCCTCCTGATCAAGTAGTGCCACGTATTTCTTTTTCTCCCCAGTTCGATCCACGCAACCTATCCTGGAACCCCCGTTAGAAGATTTTCAGACTGTTTCTGACCACAGTATATATAAAGTCCGTGTCTGAGAGTGGAAAATTACCGTGTTCCAGGGGGTACAAGAAAAAAAGAAAAAATGAAAAAAACGGAATATCATTACGGCGTTTGGAGCCTGTGTAGTGCGCATTTCTGCCGTTAGGTGGGTACAGCGCAACTCATTGCCAGTTCAGTGCTGCCTGTGTTGTCGACCCGGCTTGTTCTGCTCATCTGCATTTGGCTAGTGCTGTTTTGTTCTTGCTTCGTTATTTATTATGGCAAGTTTAAGCGAACAAGGTATAGCTGTGAAATTTTGTTTTTTTCTGAGTAAAAATACTTCTGAAATTGTTTTAATATTGAAAACTGCTTACCAAGATGAAGGTATGGGAAAAACTCAAGTGGTTTGCTCGATTTAAAAATGGCGATGTGTCGATTGACTACTAACCTCGTTCTTCACGTCCATCAACTGCCCGAATAGACGAAAATGTTGAAAAAGCTCGAGAGCTAGTGCTGACAGACCGTCGAAAGACAATTGAGCAACTATCAGAGCTTAGGGAATGAAAAGGGTAGCTGCCATGCTCGTTCCTCGGTTTCCGACTCACAGTCAGAAAGAACGTTGAGTTCAACCATGTCGTGCTTTGAAACACCACCTTGAAACTGGTTCAGATTTTCTGTCAAAGGTCATTACTGGTTATGAGTCATGGTGCTATGGTTACGACCCAGTGAAGCCAATCGAAAACGTCATCGTCACCCCGTCCAAAAAAGTGCCGTCAAGTCAAAACAAACATCAAAAGAGTGCTGATTTGCTTTTTTGATGCCAAGGGGCCAAGTCAGACCGTCAACGAAGCCTTTTATTGGGCAGTTTTAAGAAGATGGCACAACAGTGTTCTTCAAAAATGACCCTATTTGTGGCGCAAAGGAGAATGGCTCTTTCGCCATGACAACGCACTAGCACGTACAGCCATCTCTGTCAGTTTCTGGCTAAAAGTGGCATGGTTCCGCTGCCCCACACACCTTACTCGCCTGACCTCGCTCCGTATGACTATTTCTTATTTCTACGCCTGAAAGGGGCATGAAAGGCTGCCTATTTGACAACACTGAAGCAGTCAAGAGTAAAGCGATGGAGGAGCTGTTATCTACTTCCAAAGATGACTACAAAAAATGTTTCGAACTGTGGAGGCACTGGTGGAACAAATCTATTAGTTGGATAGTTGGTTTAAAAGAGTGTGAGTGTGTGTGTGGGAGGGGGCGGGGAGGACCAAACTACGAGGTCATTGGTCCCTAAATACATTAGCTGTAATGGACAGTATATTCGAGGGTATAAAGCTGCTTTGTAAACCATTTGAAAATATAGAGCTTTTAAAAAATAATTCAGTTTATTTTTGGTACCCCCTCGTAACCCATACTAATAATAACAATTGTCATAAGATTCTTCTGCTAGACATTAGAACAGCATCAGCTTTCGCTGCAAGTAGTTTATGCCGTCCCACTACGTGAGGTTACTCCGTACAGTTAATACTCGATATTTTACGCTTCTGATGGTATAATCTCTAACTGACGATGTAATCGAACAGTAATGGGCGCTTCCTCCTATTTTTACGGAATATGTAACATTTATTTACGTCAAGAGTCAAAGTGCAGTTCGCGAACCAAGGGTCGATTCTGTGCCGCGGTTCCTGGTGTTGCGTCTTACGTACGCACAGCAGTAACATCCACGAACGGCCTCGAGGGTGTTCCAATGTAGCACACCAGACCATTTGTGAGTAGATATTGTAAATTAAAATACCCCTCCACGTTTTCTGTCTGGCTAATCTCAGAAACTACTGTAGGGATTTTGATGGTTTTCGCTAGTAGATATCCTTACCAGGTAGGACTGAAGAAGAAGTAGTGAAGAATCAAAGAAGAGCAGCGCTTTTCGTCAAGGGATCGTTTAGTCGGCGCGAGAGCGTTATATAGATGCTCAACAAGCTCCAGTGAGAAACATTACAAGAAAGGCATTGTGCACCGCGGGGAGGTTTATTATTCGAGTTTCGGGAGAGTACTTTCCGGGAAGAGTCGGAGACATATCACTTGCTGTCACATACATGTCGCGAAATTATCACGACGAAAAAATTGGAATAGTTAAAAATAATGAAGAGACACCGAAAATCATTCTTCACACGCACCATTCGCAAGAGGAACAGGGAAGGGGGGGATCAGTTAGTGGTACCAGAAGAGTCGTCCGCCACACATCGTCAGGTGACTCCCTGAGTACCGATCAAGACAGCTAGCCGGCCGTAGACACATAGGCACTATTATACAGTGTGTATATTTTAAGCTGACAAACCAGAATAACTCGAAAAATAAGCTTCACACGAAAAAATGGTTAGAATCCAAAGTTGATTATTTTCGAGGGGGACATCTGCTGGTGCTAAAATTAGCCCGCCACCCCAGCCCACTGGGGGTGGGGCAGGAGGAAACTTTAACATTTCAAACGGGAACCCTCATTTTTTTATTGCAGAGTCATATTCTAAATAAAAAATTACGTCCATTCTGTCTTAAACATTCGTTTTGATTCTTGGTAGTTGGCGCTGTATTTCAAGAAATTCCATGTTCTCATTTTTGCGTGGAAAATGGTTACAGATAAATGAAAAGTACTTATTTACTTCGTAAATTTTGATTCGTTAAAACTAAATCTCTCCCTCTCTCCCCACAGGGTGGGGTCTGAGAGAAAGGAATTAAGAGTTTTACAAATGTTGACCCAAATACTGTATAATTTTTTTCCGCAGATTCGCATAAGTTTTGTTTCTTTCGTGGTCATGAGGCCACACAACTTTTCATTATCAAACGAATTGTCTCACTAGCTAACTAACTGACCAAACATCCTACTTTTTGAAGTTATAATCTTCTGGGTTCTTAGGCCACGTCATATGTCTTCTAAAATGTTCGACGTTTCGACCCCTCTGCTGGGGTCTTCCTCAGGATATTTCGGTGTCCACTACTGCTGTGTTCTATCAATTGTGGACACCAAAACATCCTGAGGAAGACCCCAGCAGAGGGTTCGAAACGTCGAACATTTTAGAAGAAACATGACGCGGCCTAAGAACCCAGAAGATTTTAACTTCAGTGACAACGGCCACGAAAGCCTATAGACTTACATCCTACTTTTTATTTTTCCGTAACCATTTTCCACGCAAAAATGGGACCGTGGATTTTCTTGAATTACAGCGCCAACTACCAAGAATCAAAGCAAGTGTTTAAGACAAAATGTACGTAGTTTTTTATGTAGAATCTGCTTCTACAATAAAAAATGTGGGTTTCCATTAGAAATTTTAAAGTTGCCTGCCGCCCCACCCATAGGGGGCTGGGGTGGCTGGCTAATCTTAGCACCAGCAGACGTCCCCCTCGAAAATAATGAACTTTGGATTCCACACATTTTTTCGTGTGAAGCTTATTTTTCGAGTTACTCTGGTTTGTCAACTTAAAATTTACCCCCTGTATACTCTAGAAGGTAACAAAGTATAACGCTCGCTTGAGTACGGCCAAAATTTCTTTTAAAGCCGAGTTCAAATAGTTGAAATGGCTCTGGGCACTATGGGAATTAACATCTGTGGTCATCAGTCCCCTAGAACTTAGACCTACTTAAACCTAACTAACCCAAGGACATCACACATATCCATGCCCGAGGCAGGATTCGAACCTGCGACAGTATCAGTCGCGCGGTTCCGGACTGAAGTGCCTAGAACCGCTCGGCGACCGCGTAAAGCCGAGTATTTTGGTGTAATTTCTATTTGCTAGCAGGCCCTGAATCCATTCACAAAGCTGGCTCAGTGTTCTGTAAGGTCGTGTTTTGTTCACTAGGTGTTACTGTAGAACAGTATCGAATGCCTACAAGAAGTCAAAGTAAAAACTGTATCAAGCTTGTTGCTGTTATTTAATGCCTCATTGACAATGTGGATACTTATTCAACAAGAGGTCAGTGAAGAAAAGAAACGAGTATGTGGAATACGTGGCCTTGCACCACGACAGCTATCTTGAAGTTCTCTACGAAGACAGCCGCAGCGGAGAGAAACATAGTCACGACAACAACATTGACGGGAAACTGCCCGTAATATGACACTTTCAAGAACCAATTTGTGGGAGTATGAGCGACGTAAAACAAAGGGAAATGGCGTGCGATACAACGATGAGATGCGCTCGGATGGTCAAAATAATAAGCGGATGCACGCGTAATCTACCATCGGCCCCTATGTTACGACCGAACCGGCAGTCAAAAGAGGCTGATAAGACTGTGTTCGGCAACGCTCCGTGCTCGAGAGGCGGGAAGAGGCGCTTGTGTTTGCACCGGTCGAGAAAACAGACCGTGGACAGCGTCTGTGGAGCCGCGTGCAGCGATTGTCGTCGTCCAGCGCGGTGGAGCGTCGGTGGGTGGTTGCTAGGGGCGGCGCCTCCCACTGAGGTATCTGCCGGGCTGGCCGCCCCGGGCGGGTGAGGCGAAGCGGGCCAGATGCTGTGCCAGATAGCAGAGGCGTGCAGGACCGCCGAGATGGCGCGGCAGCTGGGCGCGCGCACCGTCTATTAGGCGGCGAGTGTCGGCTGGACACGGGGCTCGTTACCGCCTATCCGAGCGGCACAGGTAGCTCTGCGGGCCTGGGTGGCGACGGGGAGGTGCCAAACTATACGTGGGGCTGACTTACAGTGGGCCACACTGCGCAACAGAGTTAAGGGATAACTTCTTAGAAACCTCGGCATTATTTTCCACTGTAACATTCTATATATGTCCGAATCCCGCTCCAGCTACTGCCTGGTCTGGGTGCTGATGTGTGCTCTCCATTTGTCTCGGTCCTCTCACCACTTTTCTTCCTCCACTTGCTGCCAGGTCACACCTCTCCTTTCTACAGATAGTCTCACTCCCATTTTCCACCGTGTTCTTGGGCGCCCTCTGGGTCTTTTCCCATCCGTCTTTAGTTCTTCCATAGTTTGGGGAGTCTCTGCCAATGCACCCTCTTAACGTGGGCATACCATCTTAATCTCTTTCTTTCGATTTCTTCTCTCATACTATCTTGTTTAAGGTCCTTTCTAATCTCTACATTCCTTGCTCTGTCCATTCTTGTTTTTCCCTTAACTGCTCTGAGAAATTTCATTTCCCCTGCTTCCCGTCTGCTCCAGTTCGTTTCTGTCATTGTCCATGTTTCTCCACCATACGTGACAATAGGGACATAATAATTCTTATACATAAGGAGTTTTGCTCTTTCTGAAACTTCGTTATTCCAAATCAAGTGTTTTATTGTTTGGTAGAAATTGCCTCCCTTCTGTAACCTCCTATTAATTTCGTTAGTCATTCTTCCATCCCTAGATATTTCACTCCATAAATAAATGAAACTTTCTACCACTCTGAGGCGTTCTCCATTCAAGATAATATTTCCGTTGATCCCTTTCTCTCTTCCAAATACCATTACTTCACTCTTATCTTTAGTTATTTTTAATCCATACCTTTTCATTATTTCCTGTACATCTACCTCTTTATCACCCCATATTACCGTATCATCTACAAAAATCATCTTTTTGTCTTTTTCTTTTACTAAATCTTTAACTGCCCTATTCATTCCCTCCATCATAACATTAAAAAGTGCAGGAGATGGAATACTTCCTTGTTTAAGTCCTTGTCTTATTTCGAAGTATTCAGAGTTCCCCAATAGTGTTCTAATTCTACAATTTTGTCATCTGTACAGTGTCTTTATAACATTAATGTATCCATCTTCTATATCTATCTTCTTCATTTCTTCCCAGAGTCTTTCCCTGTCAACTGAGTCATATGCCTTTTCTATGTCTATAAAAACCATTATCACCCTTTTGTTATACTCCCAACTTTTTTCCATTAGTTTACGGATAGAAAATATCAGGTCGATAGTGCCTCTTCCTTTCCTAAACCCATGCTGTTCTTCACTAAACTCATTTTCTATCTTTTGACTTATTCGATTTAGTAAAATTCTTTAAAAAATCTTGGCTGTATGACGCATAAGGGTTATTCCTCTGTAGTTTTTACAAAGTCTTTTATTGCCTTTCTTGAAGATGGGAACAATGTCTCCTATTCTCAAGTCGTCAGGTATTGGACTATTTCTCCACAGGCTTGATAGTACTCTATACAGCCACTGCATTCCCACTGGACCTGCTACTCTTATCATGTCCACTGATACTTCATCAGGTCCTGGGGCTTTCCCCCCATTCATCTTCTTCACAGCTTTTTCCATTTCTTCCCGTATAATTTGTCCTAATTCTGCTTTCCAACTTCTCTCAATTTCTCCATTATTTGTTGTTTCCTCATGTACCTGCTCCTCAGCATTTAACAGCTTCTTAAAATTTTCTTTCCAGAGATCTTTTATATTCCCTGGATCTTCAATAATGGTACCGTCCTCTGCTTCCATCTTTACTTGTATTTCAGAAGCCTTCCTTTTATTTTCATCATTTCATAAAACATTTTCTTATTGCTCTTTGCATCTTCTTCAAGTTTTTTTGTAAACTCTTCCCATGTCTTTTTCTTTGCTGTTTCCACTATTTCTTTGCACTTCTTCTTTTCCTCTATATATCTTTTATGGTCTTCGTCATTTTTAGTTTTCCACAACTTTCTCAATGCTCCATTTTTTCTTCTAACTGCTTGGATTGTGGTATCATCCCACCAACTTGTCTGTCTTATTTTCTTTTCTTTGCAGATGTTCTGCCACATCCTTTTTGTGCTGCTTCGACTGAAGTGTCTTTGAATAAACTCCATTCTTTTTCAACATCGCAGAAAACTTCTTTCGGAAATTTTTGTGTCATTAATTCTCTGTACTTCTCAGCACATTCACTCTCCTTCAGTTTTCAATCCCGTGTTCTCATCACTGTCTTCTGTTTCCTATTTACACACTGATTCATTTTCCATTGTCCCACCAGTAATCTATGGTCTCCATCCGCACTCACACTTGGAATTACTTTCACATTTGTTACTTTCTCTCCCCATTCCCTATCTACTAGAATACCACTGTAAAACTGTAACACCGAAAATGCAGGATGCATGGCACCTGCTACAGACAAATAATTCTTTTAGTTGTATGGAAATATTTATAATTTAAATGCTTTCCTTTTAATAAGTAAGGACATTGCTTCACTGTATGTGTACATTTAAGCAGAAGTCTTATGAGCGTGTGGGCGCCATTCTGTCATTCTGTGCAACGGATTAATCTGAGATGTACCCTTTACCCTGTAGCTCCTGCAAGATGCAATTTCCACCCCCACACTAGCACAGAGGTCAGACAGACGCTCCTAACATTCTAAAGAGAAATGCCTGAAAAACTTTCAGCAATAAAAGTCTTCTGGAGTCGTCCGCTGTAAGGAAATTTCTTAAGTAACTAGTGGGATACTTGGGTACTGGAGTAGTGCTAGTTAGTGTAAGAAAAACACGAAACTAACGAAAATTGTTGTTTATTTTGCAAATATTTTGCGAAATCACAGTGTCACTTTTAGTAATGAACTGAACTAGTTATTTCCGGGTTCTTTTCGGAATGTGAATTTACCTCTTAAGCATGTTGTTGTTGTGGTCTTCAGTACAGAGACTGGTTTGATGCAGCTCTCCATGCTACTCTATCCTGTGCTAGTTTCTTCATCTCCCAGTACCTACTGCAGCCTACATCCTTCTGTATCTGTTTAGTGTATTCATCTCTTGGTCTCCCTCTACGATTTTTACCCTCCACGCTGCGGTCCAGTACTAAATTGGCGATGTCTTGATGCCTCAGAACATGTCCTACCAACCGATCCCTTATTCTAGTCAAGTTGTGACACAAACTCCTCTTCTCCCCAATTCTATTCAATACTTCCTCATTAGTTATGTGATTTCCCCATCTAATATTCAGCATTCTTCTGTAGCACCACATTTCGAAAGCTTCTATTCTCTTCTTGTCTAAACTATTTATCGTCCACGTTTCACTTCCATACATGGCTACACTGCATACAAATACCTTCAGAAACGGCTTCCTGACACTTAAATCAATACTCGATGTTAACAAATTTCTCTTCTTCAGAAACGCATTCCTTGCCATTGCCAGTCTACATTTTATATCCTCTCTACTTCGACCATCATCAATTATTTTGCTCCCCAAATAGCAAAACTCCTTTACTACTTTAAGTGTCTCATTTCCTAATCTAATTCTCTCATCATCACCAGACTTAATTCGACTACATTCCATTAACCTCGTTTTGCTTATGTTGATGTTCATCTTATACCCTCCTTTCAAGACACTGCCCATTCCGTTCAACTGCTCTTCCAAGTCCTTTGCTGTTTGTGACAGACTTACAATGTCATCGGCGAACCTCAAAGTTTTTATTTCTTCTCCATGGATTTTAATACCTACTTCGAACTTTTCTTTTGTTTCCTTTACTGCTTGCTCAATATACAGATTGAATAACATCGGGGAGATGCTACAGCCCTGTCTCACACCCTTCCCAAGCACTGCTTCCCTTTCATGTCCTTCGACTCTTATAACTGCCATCTGTTTTCTGACCAAACTGTAAATAGCCTTTCACTCCCTGTATTTTACCCCTGCCACCTTCAGAATTTGAAAGAGAGTATTCCAGTCAATATTGTCAAAAACTTTCTCTAAGTCCACAAATGCTAGAAATGTAGGTTTGCCTTTCCTTAATCTTACTTCTGAGATTAGTCGTAGGGTCAGTATTGACTCACGTGTTCCAACATTTCTACCGAATCCAAACTGATCTTCCCCGAGGTCGGCTTCTACCAGTTTTTCCATTCGTCTGTAAAGAATTCGCGTTAGTATTTTGCAGCTGTGACTTATTAAACTGATAGTTCGGTAATTTTCACATTTTTGAACACCTGCTTTCTTTGGGATTGGATTCGCTAATGAAATTTCTATACAAATTTAAGATTCTTATTGACTTGGCAGAATGGCTGAGGGCCGCGCCTACTCAAATTGAATAATTATCTGTTACAATGTTGCTAGGTACGGTCGAAGCTGTCGCGTGTGAAATGCAGTGAAGTGTACTGTTGTGGAGAAAGTATGGGGCTCGCAAGAGCTGTAGCGCACAATACCGTAAGCTGCGATGACTGCTCTCTGCGCCACTCGCTGCTGACAAATAAGATAACTCTCGTTCTATCTAGAGTGACCTTCGCCAATCAAACTCTGCCTACGCCTTGATGAATTCAAGGACTCCTATTCGCCCCTAGTCTAACTATTGGCGTGGTACACCAGTCAAATAACCAGTCCACCGCGATGCCACTGAAAAATTCGCTCACAGGCGTTTAACTATGTCCGTTCACACCGCACAATAAGTGTGGCGGCCAACACAGTGAACAACGCTTAATCGCAAGGACTCAGTATAGAGTCGCACTCCGATTCGATCTCGACAGAGGTGCTCTCCCACTGAAGTACTGAGGAGAGACTTGTTCTTTGCTCTTTCAGCACACCTACGATCGCATACACTCTCGTTACGTGTTCTCGTTCCAAGAGCGACAACGGAACGGCCCCTCTCCAAGCCAGACGTGAAGGGGTATATCTTTCAGTCTCTTCCATTACTCCTTCAGCTCAAGGCGTCAGGAATATCGCCTGCCAATCAGCATTGCTCTTCTAAAACGGGAGAATGACGTTTCGTTTAAGGCGACCAATCCGGAACAATGTAGCATCGGCGTTTGGCGTTTTCCGTCTCCCTGTGAAAACCTCTGAAACTGCGTGCTATGTTCGTAAAGAATGCGTATGCTGGGTGCTCCCACTCAATGTAGCGGAATTTGCTTTTAAGCCGAAAACGGATTAGTTCTCCCCTTTCACTCGGGCAAACGCTATCCGCTCCGCTGAAGGGACCGGCCTCCTGGCGTGCGGTCTGCCTCTCTCAAACTAAAAGCTCCTGTGTCTGTCGTGTCGGGAATGTATGTGTGTACGCCAGCCTCGAGTATCTCAACCCCGGTGAACACTTGATATTTGCGTATCGTTTACATGAATTCATACAACATTGACTTTATCTTATCGAGCTTTGGTTCGAATGAAGCGTCTTGACATGCGGAATATGATTGTGAGGGCGGAATATGTAAGCAATGAAGGTCAGGAGACCACGAAGTCTTACAGTTTGTTGACGTTTTACTGTATTTATCTGTGTTTTACTGTGGAACTATAAGCTCTGGGAAAAAGCCAAACGATTTGTTATTTGCATCGACTAGAAACGGTAACAGAAGTGCTTGAGCATTGTAAAATCTTTGCGTAGGGTGTTGTTGCGCAGAGCGCACGGAGAGAGCGAGAGACGGGTTCCAGCGCTTGTAGTGTGCGGAAGTGTGGTGTTACGCTCTCGCAGTAGAGAGTACCATCTCGGCGGCATCATGTGCGCGCGTCGGCCAGATGTCTAATAGCAGGAGGAAGCACAGTGGACTGGAGGAAGAGGCTGTATTAATTACGATTGCCCATTCCTGTAATTAGCTGTGACTCCACAAGATACTACCGTCTTCAACAACAGCAGCAGTTCCAGAAACAGATTCGTCGTCGGCTCCGAGTTTCGTCGCACGCACAGCACTGAAGTAAGACTGTTCAGTGGTAGAAAGTATTAATGGCTAACCCAGCAGCACAGCTGAATGTGATTTGATTAATGAACTTTATTTAAATAATAATGAGTTAAATTCAGGGCGATTGTGTCCTCATGGCCCCCAGACATTGTTACCAAGCAGAGGCCTTGTTCCCTTTTTTCCTTATATGCTAACCGAAGTTTGAGAATCTATCACTGGAAAAAATCCAAATCTAAAGAAAATGCACAAATTAAGAGTGCGAAAGTTTTATTTATTTTACATATAGCTTGGAACACATGGCTGTTTGGTTTGGTACGTATTCTAGTACTTAATTCTGTTCAAATGAGCAAAAAAGGCTCAGTTGTTCAGACAATAATATGAAATCCAATTTGAAAATTAAGTGACTGCATAATAAAAAGTGCTTGCCTTTCTCTAAATTTTTTTATGACGTTATGTTGAGGTCACTGAAATTCATTGTTCACGTAACGAAGCTCAATATTGACATACAGTAGAAGTGGATATTTTCAAACCATTACTCGATTGCCTTTTTCAAAATTTAATGACAAACTTAACGTAAAAGTGACTTCTAAGTTTTCTTTATCATTACGTACCCACTTAAAATTAGTGTCAAAAAACGTGACAATCTTCATTTGCCATGTCAGTGTTTAGTAATATGTGTTTTTCTTTGCCATCATCTTGTACAGGATTTTGGATGTAAATCGCCCTAGTTGGCTGGCGACAGTAATTATTTCCATTTCGTTCATTAGTGGAACTTTTGGATTCATGATGAGTGGTACTCCTTTTCTGTCTAGTGTTGTTCGTGACTGAATGCACAAAATAACTTTCATTTTTCCAAATTGTAGCCCAGTTCGGTTTAATTACTTTTTTATTTTTAGTAGACTTTTCTATCAGAAAGATCGGTTGTACACTTTCCCCCTTCTGATCGGCGTTACTTCTTCGGGAAAGATAGCCTTATCCAATTAGAAAAATTCCACTGGGTATACACTCGATCCACGGTCACATTTTATATAGCAAGCAGGATAGGACGATTATAAGGCGTAGGTTACAACATATACAGAGGATAGGCGAAATAATGTGAACACCTGTATCTACTTGGGAATGGTTTATTAGTAAGGGGTTGGACCCCCATTTGCCCACAATATAGCTGCGATAGATCTTGCAATACTGAAATATAGTGACTGTATAGTCAACAGTCGAATATTACGCCACTCTTCGATCAGAACCTCTTTTAACTCGTAGTGACAAGGAAAGAGGAAGTGTGCTCCGGAGTCAGCGCTCCAGTACCTCCCACAAGGGTTCGATTATGTTCGTCCACGGACTTTGCTGTCCAGGGAAGACACTGCAGTTCAGTTGCCTGCTCCTCATACCACAACTGTACTGGCCTGGCTGCGCGAATGGGTGCATTATCGCCCTGAAACAACATTTGAATCATGGAGTGCACTTTCTCACCTAAAACGTTCGCGTAATCGTTGGCTGTAACACGGCCTTTGAGGGTAATGATGCGACCAGCAGAATATATGGGTTAACGATGTCACAATGGGATCAAATTTTACACAATTCTGGCCAGCGCCAGCGTGGACAAGTCACACGATGGGACCGTCGTCACACTTCTCTCTTATCCACATTTCATCCCCTTCTCTTGACGCCATCGTGTTGGAGGTTAGAATAGCAACGCCCAGCGTTAAAATCGCGCGGTTTTCTTATGTGTGCCGGCCGTAGTGGCCGAGCGGTTCTACGCGCTACAGTCTGGAACCGCGCGACCGCTACGGTCGCAGGTTCGAATCCTGCCTCGGGCATGGATGTGTGTGATGTCCTTAGGTTAGTTAGGTTTAAGTAGTTCTAAGTTCTAAGGGACTGATGACCTCAGAAGTTAAGTCCCATAGTTCTCAGATCCATTTGAACCATTTTTTATGTGTGACCAAGAACAACATTTCAGACACATGGGCGCTTTGAATTGACACGAAAAGAGCTTGGGCGTGGCATAAAAGGGCATCAACGTGATCACGCTCTTTTGGAGTGCAGTGTGACCAAAGGGTTTGCTCTGGTGTATTATGTGAAAACACAAGGGATCTTTCAAGACCATTCCTCTGAGCTGTTGATTCCTACATACTTTATGGTCTAAAACGTCATCAGTGTGATATGCAGCAGGATAACGTTCTTGACAATCTTTAACGTTGCTGACCCTCCAAAGACGCTTCATCCCTCCAGCAGCCCCACTGAATAAGACTGCAGTGTGACTGTAGTTATGGCCCTGGTGTACAGTCTGGAACAACAAGGGAACTTTCAAAATCATTCGACGAAATTTGAACACTATTCCAAGCAGCAGAGGGTGCTTGTGCTTTCTCAGCTATCCTGTTTTTCGACCTACTGTGGCGTGAACATGTGAGTTGCGACATTGACACACACATGAATAAAACGACCAAAGAACCCTCTCAGACCCCTCAATTCCACAGCATCCTCAGTGCCAACTGGCCACCTTTTTTCATCACTTTAAAAATATAGCTGTACAGAGAAAACCCATGAAGAGAGTCCTAGACACCTGTAGGTAGGCAACATCTTGACATCTCTCAATTCCAGCATACCTACTAGCAGGTAGCCAGGACTCTCTCATAGGTTTTCTCTCTGCAGGTACATTTTTGGAGTGCTCAATAAACTTTAGTGGATGGCGCTGACAGTATTGAAGAAGTGAGGGGTCTTGAATGGACCCTTTGCATTTTCGTCACATGTGTGTCAATGTAGCACCCTTCCGAGACCACGCCACAGAAGGTCACAAAACAGGGGAGCTGAAAAAGCGTAAGCGTCCTTTTCTACTTTAAGTGGCGTTCAAATATCCTCGAATAGTTTTGAAAGGTCCCTTGTCCTTCCACACGGATCACCAGATGAAACTACGATCACACTGCACTGTGAAAGGGTGTGATCACAGTCAGTGTACTTGCTAGCCCACAATGTTTTTAAAGACAATTGACGCGTCAGTGGTGGGTCCCCAGTGTCAAAGATTTTAAAGAACGTCGCACTGCTCGTCGCACGACGAACTGTCGTTTCCGACCGCATAATTTGTGGAATGAACACGTCAAGGGAAAGAATGATTGCACTGACACCTTTTATGCCACCGCCTGAGGTCTTTCCGAGACGGTTTTGGGCGGCAGTGTGTCTGCAATCCTTTCCTCGTCCGCTCATAAGAAAATCGTGAGATATCAACGCTTGGTGTTGCCGTTTTAACCTTCACCGCAGAAGTGTCCTAAAAAAGGGGACGAAATGTGGGGGTATGAGGGAGTGTGACAACTTTCTTACCATGTGACACGTCTGTGGTGGCGTTGCGCATAATTATGGCGAAATATGGTGTCAACGTGACATCTTTCACTCTCCTAACACCTCCCATGAACTTCAGAGCTCTGGTGTAGACACCTCGTAGTTTGAGGCGTCGCTGATCCCGGGGGTTAAGTCGCAAAGCGCCAAGCTTTTGTATCAATACAGAGGAAGGTTTTAGGCAACTTTTAGCCTAACATCAAACTTGACTCGTCGCAATGACAAATAATTACAGAGTTTGGAAAAAGTAATCCTTTTATTCGGTTGCGCGGTGTATATTCGTTCTTTAAGAATACTACTGTAGAGACAAAGGCTTTTTACTGCTGTTGTTGTGGTCTTCAGTTTGAAGAGTACATTAAGCTCCCCGTTCTAGTTTGTCCTGTAATTTCTGAAACCTAAATTACTAAGAGTACATTAAGCTCCCCGTTCTAGTTTGTCCTGTAATTTCTGAAACCTAAATTACTGGCAACCTACTGACTGTAATTAGTCTCTTGATACAGTTGTTACACCCTACCCTTCACTTCTTCACCAACGTCAAGGGTGTGTTACGTGAAAGGAGCCTTTCTTCTGGTCAAGTAGTGCCATGTATTTCTTTTTCTTTCCAATTCGATACAGAACCTTTTCATTACTTACCAGATCTCTTCACCTAACCTTCAACGTTCTTCTGTAGTATCATAATTCAAGCGCTTTCATCCTCTTCTTGTCAAAATTGTTCATCGTACAAGTTTTGCATCAGAAAATGCCTATAGTCCATTATGTGTTAAATTATTTCTCTATTTCAGAAATGCAGCTTTTGCTATTGCCAGTATGCATTTAACGGCCTCTCTACTTCGGCCATCGTCAACTATTTTGCTACACAAATAGCAATAGTTAGCTGGATCAGGAAGGAAGCACTAAAAATAGCAGATTACGTTTATAAAAATAAAAAAAATATTCAAGAAGGACGACGGAGCAAATGCCGAAAATTATTGAGAGATACCTTTACTTAATTCGACGTGTAAAATGTATGTTAAAAAAATAACCGAAAGACAGAACCTCGTAAAGAAGTATATTCTATTAGAGGAACAAGAAGAAGATGTCCAGACAGAACATTTATACTGCAACAAATTGTAAAGAAACGCAAGGAATACAATAATGAGAGACATATTCTTTTCATAGATTACATAAATGCCTTCTATAAAGTAAATGCAGCGATTTTAGAAGAAGAGGCATACCGGTACATTTTATACAGGTAAATGAGATCTATGATAATAGAAGAATCTAAATAATTTAGGGTTATGAGATAAGATCAGAGGGAATTTACGTAGGAATCTGATATTGCAGCCTTTCGCTACACTGTTTAATATTGACGAAATTGTGCGGCATTGGCAAATGAAACTACAGAATGGTACAAACTATTTTAACCTACAACTTTTTACAATGACGTTGCTGCTTGTAGAGTGAACTAACAGAAATCTGCGTATGAACTACTCTAAATGTGTCAGATACATAGCAAGTCGATACCAGTATAAAAAGCAAAAGCCGTAGCCTTCTGTGGAAAAGGACAAAAATAATAGAAAATATGATCATAGAGCAAGTAGATAGTTTTAATTTTTAGGGACCATGCTAACGTACATAACGGAGCTAAATCAAAAAGACAAAACTGTCAAGTTCAGTTACCTGAATGGTACCATTAGAAGATATCTTCAAAATAAAGTAATAACAAAAATGTATCTTAAATATCATACAAGCATGGGGCATTCCACAGGGTTCCATGTTGGATTAGGGTGAGTCCGCCCAATAACCGATATTTTTATGTCGAAGTATCGCATAGTCTATACATACGTGTGATATCAAAACATTACAAAAAGTTTCTATGAACACGATGCAGAAATCCTTCGTTATCGAGATATGAAATGTATTCCATGGAATGACTCCTTATTGCAATTTACTCCTAGTCTGCATTTTTACTCATTTTCTTGTTTATAGTACTTTAAGACAATTGTTTTGTTTTCTCTAATTGTCGTTTTTTTCTGTTTCAGACTAATTTTCATGGTAGTATATCACAGCGATGTATTATGTGGCTGAAATGTCCGATATGCTCAACATGTACGGCCTAGCAAATGAGAACGCGGACGTATGATGTCTATGTTCTGGTAGTCGTTACTCCGGGAGGTGGTTACTTTCTGCATGGAAATTTGACGACTCCACCAACGTTTACAAGAGACAGAATCATTTGAGAAGAGAGTTGCAAATGCTTGGTGGCCACACTATGTACCAATGTCTGTGTCTGAAGAACGGATTCTTCATGGGGTTAAACTCTACCACGACGCAGAAATACGAGGAGGGAAGATGGTACTCTCATGACGAGCTGGACCATTTTGTATAAACAGCGTCAGAACCAGTATCATCTTCAACAGGTAGAACGATTCAATAAGAGAGACTTGCAGGGAAGAATTACTTACTTGCCAGCACATGTTAGTGCAGTTTGCTGTGCTTCTGCAGTTCTTAGTGCGACAAGACAGATATTAACTTCTGGTGTGCAATCACACACGAACATATGAATGGCTTCAACTTCTTTTCTAAAGGACTTACTGGACAAAAAGAGGTTCAAATGGCTCTGAGCACTATGGTACTTAACATGTGAGGTCATCAGTCCCCTACAACTTAGAACTACTTAAACCTAACTAACATAAGGACATTACACACATGCATGCCCGAGGCAGGATTCGAACCTGCGACTGTAGCGGTCACGCGGTTCCAGACTGAAGCGCCCAGAACCGCTAGGCCACTGGCTACTGGCTACTGGACAAAAGTATGTACACTTTCTCAGACATGACTTGCTTCATCTACTTTATAATGTACCGCCAGACATCATCCTATGAACGCGGTTTATGCACGATGGTGCTGCATCACACTTCACGCGAACAGTTCGCTTGCATCTCGATAACCAGATACTTGAAGAGATGGACGGTCGACGAAGATCGCCTACATAGCATTGTGCATCGCCACGCTTGAATCCTATGAAATTTTTTCTATGTGAATGTTTAAAACCTCTGGTGTATTCAACGCCCATATCCAATGTCGACGTTCTGAAAGAGCATATCTAAACTAGGTTTGAAAAAATGTTGAACACACCACCACTATTCCTTAGTGTTCTGCAAAAGCAAAATATGCAATGATGGCCCACGGGATGCAGGTGTTGGTCACTTACGGCAGTTTCTGTAGATGTAAATGTGCTTGGTAAATGATTCATTTTTCTGTCATGAGTAATAGTTCACCGATGAAAGCTTTTAGAAACGTAATATATTAAATTATATAGCTTCTTTAATTAATTTAATGAAATTTATACACACAAGTTTTGCATCACCCAGGTTCCCAGAACTCTTGAAGATAAACGTTGACTGTAGATATTGTATTACAGACACAGTCCCTTTGGCTGTTCAGAGATGTCACTAAACCCGCCCAAAGATGTAACAATCATGCATGGGCAGCGCCTATTAGACGGAGGGGGTCCGACAGCCGATCAGTTCCAGTCATTCCACCAGGTAGGAAAGTACACGGCTCGTGTTGTCTGTAGTTCAACCATGCCTAGAAGGGCAATACCGCGGTTCGATCGTCTCCACATTGTTACTTGGAGGGCTCTCAACAAGGGAAGTGTCCAGGCGTTTCGGAGTGAACCAAAGCGATGTTGTTCGGACACGGAGGAGATACAGAGAGACAGGGGAACTGTCGATGACATGCCTCGCTCAGGCCGCCCAAGGGCTGCTACTGCAGTGGATAACCGGTACCTACGGATTATGGCTCGGAGGAACCCTGACAGCAACGCCACGCTGTTGAATAATGCTTTTCGTGCAGACACGGTACGTCGTGTTACGACTCAAACTGTGCGCTATAGGCTGCATGATGAACAACTTCACACCCGACATCCATGGGAGGTCCACCTTTGCAACCACGACACCGTTCAGCGCGGTACAGATGGACTCAACAACATGCCGAATGGACCGGCCAGGATTGGCATCACGTACTCTTCACCGATGAGTGTCGCATATGCCATTAACCAGACAATCGTCGGAGACATCTTTGGAGACAACCCGGTCAGGCTGAACACCTTAGATACACTGTCCAGCAAGTGCAGCAAAGTGAAGTTTCGCTGCAGTTTTGGGGTGGCATTATGTGGGGCCAACGTACGCCTCTGGCGTTAATGAAAGGCGCCGTAACGGCTGTACGTGAATGCCATTCTCCGGCCGATAGTGCTACCATATCAGCAGCAAATAGGCGAGGCATTCGTCTTCATGGACGACAATTCGCGCTCCCATCGTAAATATCTTGTGAATGACTTCCTTCAGGATAACTAACCCTACCGAACACGTCTGGGATAGATTAAAAGGGTCTGTTTATGGTCGACGTGACCCACCAACCACTCTGAGGGATCTACGCCGAATCGCCGTTGAGGAGTGGGATAATTTGGACCGACAGTGCCACAATGAACTTGGGCATAGTATGCTACGGCGAATACAGGCATGCATCAATGCAATATGACGTGCTACTGGGTATTAGAGGTAACGGTGTGTACAGCAGCCTTGACCACCAGCTCTGAAGGTCTCGCTGTATGGTGGTACAACAGACAATGTGTGTTTTTCATGAGCAATAAAAAGAGGGGAAATGATGTTTATGTTGATCTCCATTCCAATTTTCTGTACAGATCCCGGAACTCCCGGAACAGAGGTGATGCAAAACTTTTTTTCTGTATATATATCATTGAACTCAATATGTTAAAGTCGATGGAGTACTGCCGATCTTTTGTAAAAAAAGAAACAAGGGGGAGTGACTAAGAGTCCTTCTTGCACTTCACTTGACTGCTATTCTCTCTTCCGTCACGACATGCGTAAGGACTCCATGTTTGTAGTTTCAGTTTCATTCCAGTAATAATGGAAATTCAAAATTAAAAGACTTACTACTTGAATCAATGCAGACCTTAATTATAATTTGTTATCTCTATTAGCAAATTTTATGTTTCAACTGATTATTTCCGCTGGGAAGCGAAAACTAAGTGATTCGACGATTACACGCCATACACATGTTATCAGGTGCATATCTGCGTCCTCTCTTTCAGAACCTGCAGTGTAATACTGTTTGTAATGCAAAGTTCGATTGATTTTGCTGGCCAGTGCGACATATTTCACCTCATTGCGCTACATGTTAACGCGGTCAACCATCACCCAACTTATCGTTCTCCTAAAGCGATTTTTAGCTCCTAGTTTCATCATAACGAAAAAATCTAAGATAACAGCTCATATTCCGGTTAAGAGGGAAGTTTTGTTTGAATCTACAAGGGGCGTTCAATAAGTAGTGGAAGATTCTTCTTTCTTCCGAAGCAAGTTGGGTTTATTCATGATTCGAATATACTGTATAACTCTCCACTCTTCAGGCTACGCACGCCTATTTTTCTCCCCTCTTCTGACTACAAAACCCTATTTTTCAACATAATATCCGTTCATTGTGCATACCCGCAGTCAATAACCGACCCATCCTCCAAGTACTGCTTCCCGCGGAGTGCATTCTTCATTGGGACAAACAGACGGAAGTCGAAAGATGCGAGATCCACGCTATATGGTAAATGAGCAAGAACAATCCACTGAAGTTTTTTGAGCTCCTCTCGGGTGCAGCGACTTGTGTGAGGCCTTGCGTTGTCATGGAGAAGAGCGTTTGCGTTTTTGTGCCGACAAGCACACTGAGGATAGGTCGGTGGGTCACGTCGCCCAGAAACAGCCCTATCTACTCTATCGAGGCATGTTCGATAGGGTTCATTTCTAGAGAACATGTTGGCGACTCTAGACGAGCAATGTTGCTGTCCTGTAGGAAGTCATTCACAAGATCTGCACGATGGGGGCGCGAATTGTCGTCCATGCCAATATGCTGCCGATATGGTTGCACTATCGGTCGGCGGAAGGCATTCACGTATCGTACAGCTGTTACGCCGCCCTCCATGACCACCAGCGGCGTACGTCGGCCCCAGATAATGCCACTTCAAAACAGCAGGGAACCTCCACCTTGCTGCACTCATTGGACAGTGTACCGAGATGCCTCCAATCACGTCTCCAACGATTATCTGGTTGAAGGCATATGCGGCACTCATCTGTGAAGAGAACGTGATGCCAATCCTGAGCGGTCCATTCGGCATGTTGATAGGTCCATCCACATCGCTCTGCATGGTATCGTGGTTGCAAAGATGGACCTCGCCATGGATGTCGGGAGTGAAGGTGCGCATCATACAGCCTATTGCGCACAGTTTGAGTCGTAACACGACGTCCTGTAGCTGCACGAAAACTATTATTCGACATGGTGGCGTTGCTGTCAGGGTTCCTCCGAAACATCATCCGTAGGTAGCGGTCATCCATTATAGTAGTAGCCCTTGGGCGACATGATCGAGGCATGTCATGGACAGTTCCTGTCTCTCTGTATCTCCTCCAGGTCCGAAAAACATCGCTTGGGTTCACTCCGAGACCCCTGGACACTTCCCTTGTTGAGAGCCCTTCCTGGCTCAAGGAAACAATGCGGATGCGTTCGAATAGCGGTATTGACGGTCTAGGCATGAATGACAACACGAGCCGTGCACCTCCTTCCTGGTGGAATTACTGGAACTGATCGGCTGTCCGATCACCTCCGTCTAATAGGTGCTGCGCATGCATGGTTGTTTACATATTTGGGTGGGTTTAGTGACATCTCTGAACAGTCAAAGGGACTGTGTCTGTGATACAGTATCCACAGTCAACGTTTCTCTTGAGGAGTTCTGGGGAATGAGGTGATTCAAAACTTTTTTTTATGCGTGTACAATCAACTTGAGAGTTGATCGTTGCACCATGGGGGAGCACATGAAGCCGAAAACCCCTTCAGAATCCCGGAAGATCTTTTCCATGACATTACCGGCTGGGCGTGCGGCTTTAAAGTTCTTCCTCTGAGGAGAGGTGGCGAGGCACCAGTCCATGCACTGCTGTTTTGTTTCCCTGGAACAGATGAACTCTTGTTTCCTCAGCCGTGACGATGTTCGGAAAAAAAATTGTTAAGATCAGTCTCGTAACGCGCAGGCAATCCGTACAGAAGGCCATTCGTTGCTCATTGTGTTTTATTAGGCGGCGAGGAAGCCAGTGGCCACACACCTTTGAAGACTCCAACTGGTGAAAGAGTTTGTCAGCACTAGCAACAAAGACGTCCAGATGTATTTGAAAGTAATCCGTAGTTCACCTCGTAAGAGGTTCTCTTTTTAAAAAAAAAAAAAATAATAATAAGAGATGGGGCCCCTCCACGCCCGCACCAACGTGGTGACCAAACCAAAAGTTCTACAGGTGGATCACAGGATGCTGGGCTGTGATGTTATCCGTGCGTCTGAGTAAGACTACGCATTAACACGGTCTATCAGGTGATAGTGGACGAAACGCGAGTGAGGGTAGCGAATTGAAGAGCAGAGGGAAGAAAGTGCCAAGGCTCGTGCCGTGGGAAAAAACCTCTGCGTCAGTGGGATGGATAGTAAGAGCAGTAGTGGCTTACTAGCTGCGATAGTTCATGCAAGGTTAGATTTGTTAGTATGGGTATCATGCATCATTACCGTGGTAAGCGATGGCGATGTATCCCAGTTGCTGCAGTCGCTACATTCCTGGAACAATCAAGATCGTTATACAGTAGTGGGAGATCGGTCATAGATCACCTCACTGTGTGGGGGATTATGGAGCCTGTCTGCATGCAGTGTACAGTACGGCTTCCCTGCGTGGTGCCAGTTATTCGGCAGTGTATTCCAGCTGGATACCCAGTAATGGCGTCTGATTAACAGGGGCTCACCTGTACCGTTGTGTTTGCGTGTGCTTGGCCACAGATGTTAGCTCCTTACAAGTATGTCTTTTGGTCTTTTATGTTTCCATCTATGGTTGTCGTCGTAGTTCCCCAGATTCAGAATAAACGGGGTCCTACAAATGTATGGAGTTTCTGTTTAGTCTTGTGGTGAGTTTGTGGATTATCTCCGTGAGAGTCTCAAGTCGGTATTCCCGGTGAAGGTCCGCGATGCGTGTGTATCGTGGAGCATTGCTTATGTTTTTGAGTACTTTGTTTTGTATGAGCTGCAGACGGCGCAGGCGTGTAGGCGCAGCGTATCCCCAGACAGGGGCTGCGTACGTCAGCAGGGGTCGTATAAGTGTCAGGTACATGGACCTCGACACCCCCCTGTTCAGTGTGCTACGCCTGTGGAGCATAGGGTAGAGCTGTCTGAGCCTCGCGCTAGCTCGGTTGGTCATGTGTTTTATGTGGTCTCCCCAGAGTAATTTCCGGTCCAGCCAGACACCGAGGTATTTGACTTACTGACGGAGACGAATTGGGCGTGCATGTACAGTTATTGGTCTGCAGTAACGGTGTTTGCACAGTTGCTTCGGTCTTCTAGTGAACAGAACGGCTTCGCACTTGTCGACGTTTACTCTGACACGCCATTTCTCCAACCAAGGCTCAGCCACTCTGAGTGAGTGCAGTCTGTAGGCGTGACGTAATGTTTGATGGTTTCCAATCTTGCGCGAGAATGGCTGTGCCATCCACGTAGAATGCCATCGTTGTGGTGTATGTGGTTGGGAGATCTTTTATGTAGAGGTTGAACAGTAGGAGCCCTAGGATGCTTCCCTGGGGTACTCCCGCGTGTATACCGTGTCGTGTTGACTGTTTTCCGTGCACGTCAGTGTTTAAATTCATGTCTGTGAGGTATGAGTGTATTAGGGGCACCAGCCCGTCGCGGAACCCCTCGTCGCTGAGTTTGCGAATGAGGCTGTTGTGCCATAGACGGTCGAAAGCCATTTCGATGTCCAGGAACACCGCCCCTGTAGCTTTGTTTATGTTGAAGCCATGTGGTATACGTTCAACGACCCGTAAGAGTTGTATGAGTGTAGTCAGGCTGCACGAGTCACAGCTTTGTGCACGCGGGAGATCGTACTGTTTTGCTCGACTTTGATGCGTTGACGACAGACGACTTGCCCAACGACTCACCATGCTTTTGTTCAATGCCAGATCTATGTAGACACTATGTATCCGCCTACAAATGTATGGGATGTTCTTGTTTTCTGCCAAAAGAGACTCAATTACAGCTCCCTGCTTGGAACGCACCTTCGTTACAGACGGCATTTTGAAGGCTACATATAAAGCCGGCACCTATCGGAAATTCCTGAAACTATAGAGACCGAAACGTGAATATTCTAAGGCGTCCATAAAAAAATTCCGAACTTTTTCAACTAAAATTGCCGAGAATATGTGTTAAATTTCTTATTGACCGACTCTCGTAATAATAACTTTAGTTTTGTGATATTTCCCATCTCGGAATAATTATTAAGATTCTATCTTCGCAACGTACTTTATGGGAAGATTTGCATATGAACTGTGGCGTCGATAGTTACGATGACACAATGTTAGTGCACGCTGACCCGCCTGGGTAGCCGAGAGCGCTAACGCGCTGCTTCCTGGACTCGGGTAGGCGCGCCGGCCCCGGATCGAAGCCGCCCGGCGGATTAAAGACGAGGGCCGATGTGCCGGCCAGCCTGGATATGGTTTTTAGGCGGTTTTCCACATCCTGCTAGGTGAATACCGGGCTGGTCCCCACGTTTCGCCTCAGTTACACACTTCGCAGACATTTGAAACACATCCGCACTATTTAACTATCTACACTACGTGCAGACAGCTGGAGTACACTGATTCCTTCCCTCGGGGTACAGGATGGCGGCAGGAAGGGCAACTGGTCACCCCTGAAACTAACATTGCCAAACCCGTTGTAACCACGCCGACCCAGCGATCGCTACGAGACCATGGCGTAAGCGAAAGAAAGAACACAGGTGCACGTTCTTGTAAGTTGGCACTACGGGAGAAAACTAACTACGCTGACCACAGCGCCCTCTGGCCGACGCTGTGCAGCTCAGGGAGTGCCATCTTGATTTCGACCCATTTCATCAAGAGCAGACGGCCTGGAAATATCGCTTTTAGTACCGAGTGGGCAAGCTTGCTATTGAGACTTACGTTCAGTTAAAGTTTGGACATTAATGAGTATTTGTTACTTTTGAGTTCATACAGAACAGACGTCCTAACTTCACAGGATTGGACATGGACTATGACTTCACACCTACGTGCTCATTCTAGCCAAAATTATGTAAGCATTTGATATTTACTTATGTTTTTGACTCTATTAAAAGTGTTAATGTTACGTGCAGTACCGAAGTGGTTCACCTCTCCTGCTCCTAATCGCTTCCTTCATTCTCGACCTATATTTCAGAAGGATTTCACAGGAGCAGCCCCACGCACCGCCTATTCAGGTGAGATTCAAAATGAACTATTTGAACGGTTTTGAGAGCGAAGCCATAAAGTTTCTGCCACGCGGTTTTAAGCACACCGTATGTGGGCATCTGAGAGCCTTGGGAGAGCCAGTCCTGACAAAACTCTACCATCGTGATGTATGAGGAGGTGAAATACCCTCAGACTTCAAGAAGAATATAATAATTCCAATCCCAAAGAAAGCAGTTGTTGATAGATGTCAAAATTACCGAACTATCAGTTTAATAAGTCACAGCTCCAAAATACTTACGCGAATTCTTTACAGACGAATGGAAAAACTGGTAGAAGCCGACCCCGGGAAGATCAGTTTGAATTCCGTAGAAATGTTGGAACACGTGAGGCAATACTGACCCTACGACTTATCTTAGAAGAAAGATTAAGGAAAGGCAAACCTACGTTTCTAGCATTTGTAGACTTACGGAAAGATTTTGACAATGTTCATTGGAATACTCTCTTTCAAATTGTGAAGGTGACAGGGATAAAATACAGTGAGCGAAAGGCTATTTACAATTTGTGCAGAAAGGAGATGGCAGTTATGAGAGTCGAGGGGTATGAAAGGGAAGCAGTGGTTGGGAAGGGAGTGAGGCAGGGTTGTAGCCTCTCCCCGATGCTATTCAATCTGTATATTGAGCAAGCAGTAAAGGAAACAAAAGAAAAATTCGGAGTAGGTATTAAAATGTATAGAGAAGAAATAAAAACTTTGAGGTTCGCCGATGACATTGTAAGTCTGTCAGAAACAGCAAAGGACTTTGAAGAGCAGTTGAACGGAATGGATAGTGTCTTGAAAGGACAGTATAAGATGAACATCAACAAAAGCAAAACGAGGATAATGGAATGTAGTCGAATTAAGTCGGCTGATGCTGAGGGAATTAGATTAGGAAATGAGACATTTGAAGTAGTAAAGGAGTTTTGCTATTTGGGGAGCAAAATAACTGATGATGGTCGAAGTAGAGAGGATATAAAATGTAGATTGGCAATGGCAAGGAAAGCGTTTCTGAAGAAGAGAAATTTGTTAACCTCGAGTGTAGATTTAAATGTCAGGAAGTCGTTTATGAAAGTATTTGTATGGCGTGTAGCCATGTATGGAAGTGAAACGTGGACGATAAATAGTTTAGACAAGAAGAATAGAAGGTTACGAAATGTGGTGCTACAGAAGAATGCTGAAGATTAGGTGGGTAGATCACATAACTAATGAGGAGGTATTGAATATAATTGGGGAGAAGAGGAGCTTGTGGTACAACTTGAGTAGAAGGAGGGATCGGTTGGTAGGACATGTTCTGAGACATCGAGGGATCACCAATTTAGTATTGGAGGGCAGTGTGGAGGGTAAAAATCGTAGAGGGAGAACAAGAGATGAGTACACTAAGCAGATTCAGAAGGATGTAGGCTGCAGTAGGTACTGGGAGATGAAGAAGCTTGCACAGGATAGAGTAGCATGGAGAGCTGCACCAAACCAGTCTCAGGACTGAAGACCACAGCAATATGTTACATTAATTTCTAGGATAATCGTATCGCCCGTAAATAAAGTTTTAGTTTTCGCAAAATTTCACCAGTTAGCGCAAATTTGCTTGTTGATTTCTGTGTTGCAAAGTTTATACATAGAACTGCATATAGCACCGTTTTTAGACATAATCTATAGCGATCTACACATTGCGCTTCTGAAAATGCTCATATCTATAATAATTAATTAATTATGGGCGATAAATGTTAGTAATAATTTCGAAACAATGAAAACTATTGCAAGTTAAGTGTATAGTGTAGCTTAACTAGTTTAAAATACGTGTCATGCCACCCAAAACATTAATAGTGCTGTTCTTTACGTCAGGAATTTTCTATTGTATTTTATAAATAATTTTTCATCAATCTTTGTTTATAGCACTTTACGGGCTTAATTATTTATGAATCATATGACTACGGCACTCGATCCGCTATGACGAAAAGTTTTTAATCAGTGCTCGCTCATCGTTGTAAGTTATTATTTACTAGTTTTATTTATCTTTCAGTATTCGTCATATTAACCGATTTTGAGGTTACTATAATTTTTGCGTCTGGTGACTTGAAATAAAGACCGATCTATCAGAAGGTGTATATGGCTGGCCACAATCCACTGGCGCATCGGTCTCCAACGTAAGCTTCATAGTTTTCGTCTAATGCGCGAAACACCAAACAATGCCCCAAGCTGAGGGCCACGTGGAGATGGAGGCGTCCCACCGACAGTTGCATATCTCGCGCTGGCGCGCCACGCGATTCCGCGAATCGCACGAGGTGTAGCGCGCTCGCTCTCCACGAAGCAATCCTTGCATACTAGAAATTAGTAACGGGGGGTTTGTACCGTCACAGTCTCTACTTACTGTGGACTTCTTGCAGTAGTAGAGGCGCAATGATGTGTTTGTCACTTTAAGACATGAGGCGGTGTCTAAGAGAAGTTTGTCGAACGATGAAAGCCTCCTGTCACCAACTGGGCACTGCTGTCCCACAAGGACACTCCGCAGCTGGTGACGTCGGGGCTCTCTGGAGTGGGGCGGCGACGGCAGCCGCGGCCATGTATCACGGCAGGTACCTCCCCCCCCCCCCCCCCCCCCACCACCACGGCCCGCGCCGAGCCGTGGAAAGCGAGGAAAGCAATCGCGCCGGTCACATACATCACGCCGCCTAACGAAGCCCGCCTCGGCGCGGGAATTGAATAGCCCGCCCGCGGCCTCGGGGCCCGTCCGCTGCGCTGCCTCGCCGCTGACTGCAGCTCCACGCCACACCGATGCGCGCCACGGGCTGCGCTGCGCCGGCTCGGGCAGCACGGCCGCCTGACCTAAGGACGGGAAAAACCGACCGGCATTTGTTTGCTCAAGGTTGTTACAGGTGTTCTAAACTCTTACTAATAACCGGATAGAAAAACAAAAATATCTATTAGCCGTAGCAGCAGTACTAAGATTTTTCATTTTTTAATACACTGTTTAGAACGAAAAATTTTTATTCGTAAACTTTGCAGAGCCTCAAGAAATTGCGTTATTACAGAAAATGAGGAAAAGATGGCAGTGCTATTCCAACAACAGCAGCGACAGAAACGTGTCATAAACACATGTCGTAAAGAATTGATAAGCATTGCTGAAACAGTAATGTAGCTACTCAACTCGCCATTAAAATTGCTACACCACGAAGATGACGTGCTACAGACGCGAAATTTAACCGACAGCTGTGATATGCAAATGATTAGCTTTTCAGAGCATTTACACAAGGTAGGCGCCGGTGACGACACCTACAGCGTCCTGACATGAGGAAAGTTTCCAACCGATTTCTCATACACAAACAGCAGTTGACAGGCGTTGCCTGGTGAAACGTTGTTGTGATGCCTCGTTAAGGAGGAGAAATGCGTACCATTGCGTTTGCTACTTTGATAAAGGTCGGATTGTAGCCTATCGTGATTGCGGTTTATCGTACCGCGACATTGCTGTCCGTGTTGGTCGAGATCAAATGACTGTTAGCAGAATATGGAACCGGTGGGTTCAGGAGGGTAATACGGAACGCCGTGCTGGATCCCACTAGCAGTGTAGATGACAGACATTTTATCCACATGGCTGTAACGTATCGTGCAGCCACGTCTCGATCCCTGAGTCAACAGATAGGGACGTTTGCAAGACAACAACCATCTGCATGAACAGTTCGACGACGTTTGCAGCAGCATGGACTCTCAGCTCGGAGACCGTGTCTGCGGTTAACCTTGACGATGCATCACAGACAGGAGCGCCTGCGATGGTGTACTCAAAGACGAACCTAGGTGCATGAATGGCAAAACGTCATTTTTTCGGATGAATGCAGATTCTGTTTACAGCATCATGATGGTCGCATCCGTGTTTGGCGACATCGCTGTGAACGCACATTGGAAGCGTGTATTCGTCATCGCCATGTTGGCGTATCACCCGGCGTGATGATATGGGGTGCGGTTGGTTACAGGTCTCGTTCACCTCTTGGTCGCATTGACGGCGCTTTGAACAGTGGACGTTACATTTCAGATGTGTTACCACCCGTGGCTCTACCCTACATTCGATCCCTGCGAAACCCTACATTTCAGCGGGATAGTGCACAGCCGCATGTTGCAGGTCGTGTACGGGCCTTTCTGGATACAGAAAATGTTCGACTGTTGCCCTGGCCAGCACATTCTCCAGATCTCTCACCAACTGAAAACGTCTGGTCAATGGTGCCCGAGCAACTGGCTCGTCACAATACGCCACTCATACTCTTGATCAACTGTGGTATCGTGTTGAAGCTGCATAGCCAGCTGTACCTGTAGTCGCCATCCAAGCTCTGTTTCACTCAATGCCCAGGCGTATCAAGGCCGTTATTACGGCCAGAGGTGGTTGTTGTGGGTGCTGATATCTCAGGATCTATGCACCCAAATTGCATGAAAATGTAACCACATCTCAGTGCTAGTATAATATAATTGTCCAATGAATACCCGTTTATCATCTGCATTTGTTCTTGGTATAGCAATTTTAATGTCCAGTAATTTATTTGCCGTAGCTGCAGTACTAAGACTTTTCGTTTTTAAATAAACTTTTTTACAACGAGCAATTTTTATTCGTAAGCTTTGAAAAGCCTTAAGAAATCACGTTATTACAGAAAATGAGGAAAAGATGGCAGTGGTATTTTAACAACAGCTGCAGCACAAACGAGGCATAAACACATATCACAAGAATTGATACGCATTACTGAAACAATAATGTAGCTATTACCATGTGGCATGACCTATTAGATGGTAAGCATGTGCATGCGGTGTCTAAGACTTGCCGCATCTCCTCTAGGTGGTACTTTCTCACTGCTGTTTTCGCACATACGAGGGTAATTCCAAAAGTAGGGTCAATTTTTTTATAAGTACATGGACCTGTTTACTTGTACAATGGCTTACATCAGTTTACAGGTTGAACATTTAGCTATTTTTCGACGTAATCACCATTTCTGTCGATGCATTTTTGTAGACGCTGCGGCAGTTTTTGTATGTCGATGTCATACCAGCTCGCCGCCATGCTGTTCAGAAAGTTATGAACCTCTTCTTTCACCTCGTCGTCGAGCTGAATCGTTGCGACCACAATTAACGCTGACAGGTACTGTGAGACTCTCAAAAAACTCAAACAGGCAAAGCTGAGGTTCATACATAAAAATTTCCCAAAAGATGTCTTAAAAAATCGTGAGCATTATATGAGCTTACAAATCTTGTTCTTTTAGCTACACTGTTTCGAAAACTGACAACTTTTCAAGGTTTCTCCTGGTATTCAGGATCAGTCCCCTTATGCTGACTCGAATATAGGAGTGTCTTAGTAGTGAAGGACAAATATATTAAAACTTCATGCATGATGTGGCATTTTTTGACACTTCTCAGTGTTTATGACGTCGTATCTCTTGATCCAACTGTCATACAACGACAAATTTTTTTAGGTGCATTTAGTGGCGTATCTGAATGTGTCTGCTAAATTTATGCTGATAGAATTAGTGGCACAGAAGTAATTAATTTAAAGGTCATGCAGAATGCGCCAATTTTTCACTTGTCTCATTCTTAATGACGTCATATCTCCTGAACTATGAGAGGCAGGTTGTTCTCAGTAGCACAGCGATTGTTGCCTAACAGGAAGCGATAGGTGTATCAGGAATGGTTGAAATCGATCCAGTAGTGGTTTACGAGGGGATGTGGAACATTCACACAGACACTTTCATTTTTGCAACAGGCCAATGTCGAAATATAGTCAGACACTTTGAATATCATGAACTCATTTAATAGATTGGGTACGTTTGAAGATGGCATCTGCTTGCCGTAAACATATATGTGATCACTTTTTTAATATTATTCAGCAAGTGTACAAAGGTTTTTCCAACTTAAAAAAATGTTCCAAACTACCACATGGTAATGTGCCTAGGAACAAATATTGTATTGAAACTTTTAGTGCTGCAATGGACAAAATCTGATCCGTATTGCAAGTAATCGTCTGTCTGGTACAGTATTTCCCTATTACACACTAACAATCGGTAACTGTAATCAGACTAAATATAAATATTACAAAAAACCCGTTACAAGTTCAATACATTTTGAAATAGATGCTATTCTAAAGTAACATAAATTTTCATTTTGAACAAAGATAAGATTGTTAAGACATTAAACATACTCAACTTCTTTGCAAATATCACGTGTCCTGTGGTAGAAGACCTTCTTTCGTTCCAAAGATGAGGCAAGACCGACGAAGTATGGCTTAACCAGTCACACGTTATATGACTAATTTTAATAATACACAGAATTTTACTCACCATAAAATATTGTTATTAAGGTATAGACAACACCTCCCAAATAGTTTTAATATACGGCAATGAGTCGTGTAGAGTTCAATTTTTTTTTCAAATACTGCACAGAATAAAACCTCAAGTCTCAAGGACAACAACAACAACAACTGTAGAAAATGTCACACACTGCTTGTGGCAGTCTCTAGAGCACGTGCCTTCATGCGATTCTAACATTTCATCACTAGACTGAAGACAGACCGGGAAACAACGTATCTTTCTGGGTACGCTCTCTTCAAGGTGCAACACTTTCCCCTATTTTATAGTAGGCATCGTATCGAATGGTCCTATAGTAATGATTAAATACATTTTTATTATTCATCCAAAATTTAGGCCACTTGAATCAGTTCTGACATTTTCAATAAATGAATGTGCAAGCGCCTTCTGGCCAACAGATGAAAAAGCGGCGAGATTGTGGGGCGATTATACGAAAACATTTACGGCACTTCGCCCGAATTCGGTAACTTTTTGCTCGCAGTTCGTTCACTTGTATTTCCCCAGTTTTCGCTATTAATTTACTGTTTATTTTTTTTACTAAAACAGTTTTAGTGCAAGAACTACTGAATCAGAGAGCTTAAGTTTGTTGAGACATTTAAAGGAAAAGTCATGTGAATCCGCTGAATAAATTGCGTACAAGACTCCAGTGCGATTTATTTCACAACAGTGATCTAATGGCCTGTCATAAGATATCGAAGAATTTCTGAAACATGGTGGAGAAAAGATTCTCACGAAATCAGCGTGAGCTAATCCTTTAGACCAGTGGTCGTGGAACGTTTTTGGTCGCGAGCCAATCCTGGCATTGCGGCGCGGCACCTCCGATCATATATGTACCGATCTCAGTAGTAACTGGAAACCTACACACATTATGAGCTCCCAGCAGCCAGCTATACTAATGGGGTAGTAAACTGGCCGGTGCTCACCAAAGTCGGGACCAGCTACGAAACTTCATGTCGACTATTCTATGCAGTCCCCCTCATCGACTCCCAAAGATGCCACACTGTAATTTTCTGACGAAGTGTTGTGTTGTCTGTGCGAGTGGGTGATCAATTGATTAATAATATTAACTGTACTTATAATTAAATACAGGGTGTTTCAAAACTGACCGGTATATTTGAAATGGCAATACAAACTAAACGAGCAGCGATAGAAATACACCGTTTGTTGCAATATGCTTGGGACAACAGTACATTTTCAGGCAGACAAACTTTAGAAATTACAGTAGTTACCATTGTCAACAACAGATGGCGCTGCGGTCTGGGAAACTCTATACTACGATATTTTCCACATATCCACCATGCGTAGCAATAATATGGCGTAGTCTCTGAATGAAATTACCCGAAACCTTTGACAACGTGTCTGGCGGAATGGCTTCACATGCAGATGAGATGTACTGCTTCAGCTGTTCAATTGTTTCTGGATTCTGGCCGTACACCTCGTCTTTCAAGTGTCCCCACAGAAAGAAGTCACAGGGGTTCATGTCTGGCGAATAGGGAGGCCAATCCACGCCGCCTTCTGTATGTTTCGGATAGCCCAAAGCAATCACACGATCATCCAAATATTCATTCGGGAAATTAAAGACGTCGGCCGTGCGATGTGGCCGGGCACCATCTTGCATAAACCACGAGGTGTTCGCAGTGTCGTGTAAGGCAGTTTGTACCGCCACAAATTGACGAAGAATGTCCAGATAGCGTGATGCAGTAATCGTTTCGGATCTGAAACATGGGCCAATGATTCCTTTGGAAGAAATGGCGGCCCAGACCAGTACTTTTTGAGGATGCAGGGACGATGGGACTGCAACATGGGGCTTTTCGGTTCCCCATATGCGCCAGTTCTGTTTATTGAAGAAGCCGTCCAGGTAAAAATAAGCTTCGTCAGTAAACCAAATGCTGCCCACATGCATATCGCCGTCATCAATCCTGTGCACTATATCGTTAGCGAATGTCTCTCGTGCAGCAATGGTAGCGGCGCTAAGGGGTTGCCACGTTTGAATTTTGTATGGATAGAGGTGTAAACTCTGTCGCATGAGACGATACGTGGACGTTGGCGTTATTTGGACCGAAGCTGCAACACGGCGAACGGAAACCCGAGGCCGCTGTTGGATCACCTGCTGCACTAGCTGCGTGTTGCCCTCTGTGGTTGCCGTACGCGGTCGCCCTACCTTTCCACCACGTTCATCCGTCACGTTCACAGTCCGTTGAAATTTTTCAAACAGATCCTTTATTGTATATTTTCGGTCCTTTGGTTACATTAAATCTCCGTTGAAAACTTCGTCTTGTTGCAACAACACTGCGTTCTAGGCGGTGGAATTCCAACACCAGAAAAATCCTCTGTTCTAAGGAATAAACCATGTTGTCCACAGCACACTTGCACGTTGTGAACAGCACACACTTACAGCAGAAAGATGACGTACAGAATGGCGCTCCCACAGACTGCGTTGTCTTCTATATCTTTCACATCACTTGCAGCGCCATCTGTTGTTGAAAATTGTAACTACTGTAATTTCGAAAGTTTGTTCGCCTGAAAATGTACTGTTGTCCCAAGCATACTGCAACAAAGTGTATTTCTATCGCTGATCGTTTAGTTTTTATTGCCATTTCAAATATACCGGTCATTTTTGAAACACCCTGTACATTATGCAAAAAATGTTTACTAAATGCGTTGAATGTTATTTTTCTCTAACCACTGCGTTGCATCAAAACAGCCTTCATTTAATTCCATACTCCTTGCTACAAACTGTTCAAAATCGTTCAAATAGCTCTAAGCACTACTGGACTTAACATCTCAGGTCATCAGTCCCCTAGACTCAGAACTACTTCAACCTAACTAACCTAAGCACATCACACACATCCACGCCCAAGGCAGAATTCGAACCTGCGACAGTAGCAGCAGCGCTGTTCCGGATTGAAGCGCCTAGAACCGCTCGGCCACCGCGGCCGGTGCTACAAACTGTATCCCGTCGAGGATGACCACCTCTGCAATGCGCACTCACAAATCTGTGTTACTTCTGTAATAAACTTTACATCACAGCAGCTGACGGATACGAGTCTCGCACGTCCGTGAGTTGTCAACGCTGAAAGACAATAAAACATCCCCCTCCCCCCCATCCCCCACCAAGTGGCCGCGCTACTAAACCTCTGTCTCTGAGGTAACGGGCCAACTTAACCTAGTTCATAGACGAATTCACCAATGTCATTTCCAACTATGCACATATTGACACTATTTTTGTTTCTTACTGAGCAGAAAAACAGCACGCTTAACAAGTTCGTAACATTAGTTGACGTTTTTGCAGTACGCCCGCGGGTCGGAGTTTCACCAACGATGCTTTAGACTTAGAGCAACGCGAATACGAGGAAGTTTATTCCCCCAATTGTATAAAACTGCTCGACGAGTACTGAAAATTCCAGCGACGTCATTACCTTCCGAGCACTAATCTTCAAAGGTAAGCAACACATTATTTAAGTCTCGTTACAGATTATCAGCGAAACGACTAGTTAAAATATTGATTTTGCGTGACCAGACGGGACAAGAATGGAAAACGTAGGTAAGATTTAATTTATTTACTTCTGGTTCTTATGCTACTGTTTTTCTCATCCTCTGTTCTGTCATTTCATGTTTCACGCTCCAAATTTTAAAAACTGTAGCCAGTAATGAAATTAAAAAAAAATGCATTATTTAATGCTATTCAATTTAAAGATTGTGAAAAACGACTACGTCTAATATCATAAATTGACATTACAAAAGATTTGGGAAGATCGAAGCTGATAGAGAGTACCTACTCCAGTCTTTTTTTCACGTATCGATACGTTAAAACATCGGTGACTTTCTTTCGATAATATGATAAGTATGATAGTTTCCTTACGACACTCCTCATGAGTATTGATAAGTTTCGTTTTGTAGCATGCCCCTACCTTCGCGCCGGCTGGTGTGGCCGACCTGTTGTAGGCGCTGCAGTCTGGAACCGAGCGACCGCTACGGTCGGAGGTTCGAATCCTGCTTCGCGCATGGATGTGTGTGATGTCCTTAGGTTAGTTAGGTTTCAGTAGTTCTGTTCTAGGCGACTGATGACCTCAGTTGTTAAGTCCCATAGTGCTCAGAGCCATTTGAACCATTTGGACCTTACCTACGCCATCTTGCATGGGTCAGTGGTCTCTCAACGAAGCTCGCCAGTGGGTAAACACTTCTCGTAAATACGCGAACCAGTGCACTGTAAATTCCGATGAAAACCTGACGCTATTCTTACAACCATAATCGACAAGTCAAAACGAAAGACAGTTAATACACGTGAATAATACTGCACGACAAGCTTAGTCTCGCATTCATCTAAAAATGACTGCCGGCTGTAACGAGCTGAAGAGATCAGCTAATACGGTAACACGACACCCTGAAGAACGGCTACTGCAAACCTGTCTGAGGACTCATCACATGAGTAGAAACTAATTACAGCAGCTACAACAGATCTACTGCACTATTTAAATAGCTGTTAAAATTATTTACTTTCACATGCGTTTATCATGGTAACATGTGAAACATTTGACTACACTAATCTGTTAGAAAAAATATAAAGTCATAAAAATACTACAGTGGAATAAACGATTCTCAGTAAGCACAATAATAACATATATATGAAATAGAACCATTCGTCGTGGAAAATGATGCCCAATTAAAAATTACAAAGACGCTTCTCTAATGTTTAGTACTTGTTCTGACAGCAAGACACTGTTGCACTGAGTGAGTGAACTCGCCACGTTTCAGTTTTTCAGCCCCATTTATATGGCAAATGCATGTAACAATTACTGGTGTAGTTAAAAAGTGTAATCTTCAGTAATGTGTATAAATTTATGACAGTTTACAATGCTTCGCGTAGCCCTATTTGCGATCTACACAGCCCTAAAATTTTTTAATTATTCCATTGTTACAACATTTTAATTTTTTTGGAAATTGGTGGTAAGGTCTTATGGGACCAAACTGCAGAGGTCATCGGTCCCTAAGCTTGCACTAAGGACAGCACACACACACCTATGCCCGGGGGAGGACTCGAACCTTTGACAGGGGAGCCGCGCGAACCGTGACAAGGCGCCTGAGACCGCTCGGCTACACCGCGCGGCCAACATTTTAAGTTTTCTATGAACAGTCAAGAAGAATAGATCTTGAAGCAACGTACCTTTAACATACAAAACTTATAATTATGATCTATTCACTAATATAATTTAAGATATATAGTAAAATATGTGTTACCCCAAGAGGGCCCAAAAAATTGAAATGATTCATTCGGCCCCATACTACCCAACGTTTACAATTACTTAACAGTAAACTGCATCAGACCCGTTGATATTTTTGTAATGTGCATCGAATTTCAGCCACTGTTCATCTACAGACTCTCAAACGGCGAGCGGAAAAATGAAAGCCTTGCGATGTCTGATTTATCTCATGTTGTCACGATGATCATTTTCCCTACGTAGGTGACAGTAGACAAAACCTTTAGACTTTCGGAGGAGAAAGTTTGTGACTGAAATTTCATGAAAAGTTCTCGCAGCAATGAAAAATGCCTTTGTTTTAATGACTGCCACCCCAACTTGTTTATTCTCTTCCCAATGCCATGACCATATACAACGAGTTTCTCTTCTTTGAATTTATTCAGCGTCTTGCGTCAGTCATGGTAAGAATTTCACACAACGCACCAACACTCCAGAATAGCATGGACCAGCGTATTATAGGCATTCCATTTAGGAGATCTGTAGCACTTTACAAGTGTTCTGCCAATAAAGCGCACTCGTCGTTCGCCTATCCTATTATATTTTCTGTGCGAAAGTTCAAATTTAAGTGGTTCATAATTGTAATTCCTACGTATCTAGTTGAATCGAGAATATTTGGATTTGTGCGATTTATTGTGGAAACGGATTTTCACAGTTCAAGGACAGTTGCCACTTATCGCACCATGTAGTTAAATTGTTCTAAATCATTTTGTAATTCAGTCTGATCTCCACACGACTTTACTAGACGATAAACGTCAGCATCATTTGTAAACAGCCTGAGAGGCCTGCTCAGATCCTTTCACAGGATTGTACCGCTTTCCCAGTGTCCTACTTATGAACGATAGCGTATTGAGATTGTTACGCTCGAAAGAGTGTTATATACAATGAAGAGCCATAAAACCTGGTACACCTGCCTAGTATAGTGTAGGGCCCCCGCGAGCACGCAGAAGAGCCGCAACACAACGTGACATGGACTCGACTTCTGTCTGAAGTAGTGCTGGAGTGAATTGACACCATGAATCCTGCACGACTGTCCATAAATCCTGTAGAGTAACAGGGGGTGGAGATCTCTTCTGTGTTGCACGTTGCAAGGCCCCCAGATATGCTCAATAATATTCATGTCTGGGGAGTCTGGTGGCCAGTGAAATTGTTTACACTCAGAAGAGTGTTCCTGGAGTTTCAGTGCAGTATTTATGGGCCTCGGACGCTGCATTTGGCACTATAAAAATATTATTTCGACAATAGGAACGTCAGTAATAGGGCGAGGCCAATAGTACTGCCATGACTCCATCGCCGGCATGGTAACAGCCACTGCAAATTACGCCACCAGTATCACCAGCCTTCCACTAAATTGTTTATATTTGTCAGTCTGTAAATGGACCAGGTATTTGTGAAATGTGATTGATTTTAATAATAATCGTGGTGTTACTAAAAACTCTGTCTTACACCCGTGATTGTCCCAAATCACAAATCTGGACAGGAATCCTGTGCTAGTGAATTTAATTCCGAGTGTCCTAATTTATTATGAGAAAGTGGTTGAATATGAATTTAACGTTGTGTTGTCAGTTGCACAGCTAATTATATGTTTCATTAGGTCAAAAAACTGTTTATGAAATCACATTTATTATTTAAAGAATTGTAGTTTGTTGTGCGTTAATTAATTAATAATTAATGGTAAAAATGCTTACCATTTCTCATACATACTGGTGTAGTTTTGTTAAAGAGCATGCATCTCCAAACCATGAAAGTTTATAGGTCCTCATGACTAGTTAATGAAGTAATGCAAAGGCTCCTTCAGCGACAGCCCAGTTAGATTTTCATTCTGTTCAGTTGCTTCAAGCCGAGTTTAAGAATTAACTATTTACTGTGTTATCTATTATAATGCAAGCTGGATAATGCACAGGCATAGAGACCCTGTACTAAGCAATGATTTTATGCGCTATGATCATTAGCAAACCCCCTGATTTAAATTGACAATTATTTCAAGCTTTTCCCTGTTCAGTATTGCTAATAGTTTCATGTGTATCGGTAATTGGTTTTATAACCTGTTACACCTAGTTCATTTCAGGTACGTGTTGTTGAGAGGTATATGTTACTGTTTACTATCTCGTTGCCTATTGTTTGTTGGTAGCACATTTATCTGCACGATTAGATGTCGGCACGGTAGCTCAGCGTGTTCGGTCAGAGGTTTAGCTGCCTTCTGTAAAAAAATAAAAAATAAATAAATAAATAAAATAAAAAAAAGAGTTAATCGATCAACAACGAACTTAAGCGACGTCCGCCCCAAGCAGATGCAACGAACGAAAGCGAACAAAAGTAGGATTACAACAAAAAAAAAAAAAAAAAAAAAAAAAAAAAAAAAAAAAGGTTGCTGTGTTATATTATGAACAGATATAAGGTAAGAGTTTTGTGTGTATCAAGAAAGGTTAGGTTAGCCTTAGCACTGAATTCTGTTTATCATTTTGCTTGACGCAAGAATGCCTAATTAGGCTGGCGACTGGTTTTAATATGTAATGTTATAAGTTGCTTTTGTGCTGGGAGAAAGTCTATTGCTGACCCACCTGTCTACTGTTAGTTACACTCTGCTGGAGTGTTTGGGAAACGAATCCCATCTTGATTGTTCTGTTTCCATTAGGTTATCTCACGGTCACAAATAGCTACAAATTCCTCGCATAACGTTATAACGTTAGCATCGATTGTCGTTTAAGGGAACTGGTGTTATGGTTACAACTTGTTGTCTTGTGTAGGCGTTGCCGACCGCAGTGACGTATTCTGCCTATTTACATATCTGTATTTGAATAGGCACGCCTATACCAGTTTCTTTGGAGGTTCAGTATATTTCGACAGCTGGAGCGTAACATTCTCAGTACTGATTCACGAGTTAGTTGTGTGGTGACCTCGCAATGGAGAAGTAAACTGTGCCACATTTTGTACCTGCGAGTGAACCTATGTGATCAACCCGTTTCATATCCCTAAAAGTTATTACACCTAGGTAACTTCCAGTTGTGACTCAGTGGTAATGTATTCATACAATACAGGTTCAAATGGCTCTGAGCACTATGGGACTCAACTGCTGTGGTCATCAGTCCCCTACAACTTAGAACTACTTAAACATAAGTAACCTAAGGACATCACACACATCCATGCCCGAGGCAGGATTCGAACCTGCGAACGTAGCAGCAGCGCGGCTCCAGACTGGAGCGCCTAGAACCGCACGACCAGGCAGCGCATCAGCGAATCATACTGTGAAGGGCAGACAGGTCAGAGCTGACACTTAGAAATTAAGTCTTATAATATTTTTAGTGGATGGCGTTTCGATTCTGGCGCCACTTTCATGTTTCATGTTTATTTCTAACTCTTAAAGTGCAATTCAAAGCATTTAATTACAAGCAGCAGTCAACCCATTAGAGTTCCTTTCCAATATCCGCAGAATGAAATACGACACGGTAATTTACAGGGAGGTGGAAAGTCTTCGGAATGCTACCCTACGGTTTAATTTCTGATGCGGAACCCTTTAACAGCCGGTCGGGAGTAGCGAAGCGCTGAGCGGTGGCCGTTTGCCGGCGGGCAGCGGCGACGCGCTAAACACAGGTATTAGACGGCGTGTTTGCCTCTGCCTTACGGTTTAATTGCAGCGGGCCCGTGCCCGCCCTGTAATCAGCAAACCGAGTTATTTATGTCGGCCGAGGCCCTAAAAATCATATTCTCCAGTCTCTGCCCTCGGCCGGTGCGTTCTGGTCCTGCCGAAAGCATCCCTTGCTTATATTCCGCCCAGAGGAGGCCTTATAAAAATGGTGGTCTACGAAGACAATAAATGAGCCATCAACAAGCCCTTTTAAATTTATTTATTCACTTGACTGATTTAGAGAGTTTCAAATCACTATCAAGTGTATCGTGGATCGTTATGCGGATAGCGGAAAATTGGATAATTCGGTCATATATGCATTTTAGGATGTTCCGAGAATAAACAAAGCTCAGTACATGAACACGAGTGCGATGAGTTTAGGTAAATTTAAAATACGTACACGCGCAGCATATAATCTACCAAAAAGCCCAAAGAAGAAATATCAGAAGATGATGAGTATGATGTTGATTAAAATGAACTGCTTCTCGATCTTTCGTGAAGAGTGTGTGTGAAACGCTCAGATTGTTATCAGTTTGTTTAGTACCTGGAGTTTTATATCCGATTTGTACAGAAACCAGACTGCTGTTATAACAGTCCAAAGACGCAAAACAGAGGCAGGAGTTGAGCAGAGACTGAAACAAATTTAAAGCCGACTCCCAAGTAATTCAGTACCCTGAGTAAGCCGTAAAAAAATAGAAACGATGCTGAAGTCAGGGAGAGAAAATAATAACTTAAAGAATATATGATGAAACTGTAATACTGTCAGAGACGGCAAAGGGCGTGAAAGCTCAGTTCAACGGAATACAGTAGATAGTGTCTTGGAAAGAGGTTATAACGTGAACAAAATAAATAAAGCAAAGTAACGTGGTTTACTCGAATTAAACCAGACGATTCGGAAGGAATTAGATTAGGAAATGAGGCAGTAAGTGTAATAAATGAATCTTGCTGCGTCCGCAACAAAATAGCTGACGATGGTAGAGTTAGAGGGGATACAAAATGCTGAATGGCAATAGTAAGAAAAGCGTTTCCTGGAAAGAAAAATATTTCAACAGATAATACATATTTAAGTCATAGTATTACTTTGGAGTGTAGCTTTGTATAAGAAAATGAAACTTGGATCACAAACCCTACAGACAATAAAATGTTACAGGTATTTTTTTCTGTTTTAAATATGGTTACACAGGACAATGCTGACGATGAGATGGATAGAACGGATAACTTTGAATCGAACTGCTTGGAAAACTTGTTTGTGGCGTAACTTGATTAAAGGGATTGATTGAAACAACACATCATAAGGGATCAAGAAATAGTAATTTGGGTATGGATGAAAGTGTACGGGATGGGTTGGGGTGACAAACTGTATATGTATCAATGCAAGACCACAGTAAGCTCGTTCAAGTGGATGTTGGTTGCAGTAACTATACAGGGATGAAATGGCTTGCAGCAGGATTAACTAGTGCCTTCTGTTTGAATACCTTACGGTAATTGTCAATATTCGGAATAAAATATGGATCTGCACTGTATATCTTTGTCGGACGTTTTACTATTGGATTTAACGATCTGTTGCTGTTGTTGTTGTTGTCTTCAGTCTGGAGACTGGTTTGATCCGGTCTCCATGCTACTCTATCCTCTGCAAGCGTCTTCAGCTCCAAGTAGCTATCCTCCAATACTAAATTGATGATCCCTCGATGCCTGAAAACATGTCCTACCAACCGATCCCTCTTCTAGTCAAGTTGTGCCACAACTTCCTCTTCTCCCCAGTTCTGTACCGTACCTCCTCATTAGTTACATGATCTACCCATCTAATATTCAGCGTTCTTCTGTAGCACCACATTCCGAAAGCTTCTATTTTCTTATTGTCTAAACTACTTTTACTTTCATACATGGCTACACTCCAGCATTCCAGACAGATACTTTCAGACACTTCAATCGATACTCGATCTTGACAAATATCTCTTCTTCAGAAACGCTTTCCTTGTCTTTGGCAGTCTACATTTTATATCCTCTCTACTTCGACAATCATCAATTATTTTGCTTTTTTGCTTCCCAAATAGCAAAACTCATTTACTATTTTAAGTGTCTTATTTCCTAATATGATTCCCTCAGCATCATCTTTTTTAATATGACTACATTCCATTGTCCTAGTTTTGATTTTGTTGATGTTCATCTTATATCCTCCATTCAAGACACTGTCCATCCCGTTCAACTGCTCTTCCAGGTCCTTTGCTGTCTCAGACAGAATTACAATCTCATTGGCAAACATCTAAGTTTTTATTTCTGCTCCATGGACTTTGATTCCAACTCCAAAAAATTCTTATTTTTCCTTTACTCCTTGCTCAATATACAGATTGAATAACATCGGGGACAGGCTACAACCCTCTCTCATTCCTTTCCCAACCACTGCTTCCCTTTCATGCCCCTCGACTCTTATAACTGCCATATGGTTTCTGTATGTATTGTAAAAAGAAAAGCCATTCAGTCCCTATATTTTACTCTTGCACTCCTGCCATCTTCAGAATTTTAAACAGAGTATCCCAGTCAATATTGTGGAAAGCTTTCTCTAACTATACAAATGCTACAAACGTAATTTTGAATTTCCTTGACCTATCTTCTAAGATAATTCTTGGGGTCAGTATTGCCTCGCGTGTTCCAACATTTCTACGGAATCCAAACTGATCTTCCCCGAGGTCGCCTTCTACCAGTTTTTCCATTCGTCTGTAAAGAATTGTGTTAGTATTTTGCAGCCGTGGCTTATTAAACTGATAGTTCGGTAATTTTTCGCACACGTCAACAGCGGCTTTCTTAGCGATTGCAATTATTATTCTTGAAGTCTGAGATTGTTTTACCTGACTCATACATTTTGCTCACCGGATGGTAGAGTTTTGACAGGGCTATCTCTCCAAAGGCTATCAGTAGTTCTGATGGAATGTTGTCTACTCCCAGGGCCTTGTTTCGGCTTAGGTCTTTCAGTGCTCTGTCAAATTTCTCCCATTTAATTTTCATCTACGTCCTTTTCAATTTTCATAAAATTGCCCTCAAGTACATTGCCCTTGTATAGACACTCTATATACTCCTTTCACCCTTTTGCCTTCTTTGCTTGGAACTGGTTTTCCATCTTATCTCTTGATATTCATGCAAGTGGTTTTCTCCAAAGGTCTCTTTAATTTTCCTGTAGGCAGCATCTATCTTACCCTTAGTGATATATGCCTCTACATCCTTACATTTGTCCTCTAACCATCCCTGCTTTGCCATTTTGCGCTTCCTGTCAATCTCATGTTTGAGACGTTTGTATTTCTTTTTTCTTGCTTCATTTACTAGATTTTTGTAGTTTCTCCTTTCATCAATTAAATTCCATATCTCTTGTGTTACCCGACGATTTCTACAAGCCCTCGTCTGTTTACCTACTTGATAATCTGTCCCTTCTCTATTTCATCTCTCAAAGCTGCCCATTCTTCTTGTACTGTATTTCTCTCCCCCGCTCTTGTCAAATGTTCCCTAATGCTCTCTCCTAAACTCTATACAACTTCTGGTTTTTTCAGTTTATCCGGGTCCCATCTCCTATAAATTCCCACATTTTTGCAGTTTATTCAATTTTAATCTACAGTCCATAACCAAGAGATTGTGGTCATAGTCCACATCTGCCCCTGGAAATATCTTACAATTTAAAACCTGGTTTCTAAATCTCCGTCTTACCATCGTATAATCTATCTGAAACCTTCCAGTGTCTCCAGGCCTCTTCCACGTACACAACCTTCTTTCATGATTCTTGAACCGAGTGTTAGCTGTGATTAGATTATTCTCTGGACAAAATTCTACCAGGCGGCTTTCTCTTCATTCCTTACCGCCATTCCATATTCACCTATTAATTTTCTTTCTCTTCCTTCTTATACTATCGAATAACTATCTACGAACCTTCTAATAATGGAACCGAATAACGGTTGTGTAAAAGTAACAAGGAAAGAGATTCTTATTGGGCCGTGCAATTATCATTTACTGTCTTCCTAATGTATTTCAGTCAGGTCCCTCAGACATACAGTAAAGATTCACAAAATTCTGCGAAAGGTACAGTATTTATATCCTTTTATACCTATTTTTAAAAGGCTTTGGCGTTCCCCAATTGCTTTGTTAGTTTCCATAAATTGCTAAAATTGCTAGAAAAAAGATCCTGAGGCTTTCAAAATGATGACTTAGCACTACCCTCTGTGCTTCACACGAGTAAGGCTGAAAGCTCTCTTTCTGCCGTAATCACAGTGTTGATATCAGCGAATTCTTTTTATCTCTTTTTGGCGGGTGAGTAATACCGTTGGTGAAGCGTTCAGCTTCATATGCCCAATAGTTTCATTCAAACCATTTTCGAAATCGTGACAAAATAAAAACCTGCAGCCGTACTTATGATTTTATTTTATTTTGTTGCAGCCAGTTTCATTGCTTCAATGCGCCATCTTCAGGCTGTTGTTGATGCGGTACAGGTTGATATGATCCCTATATACATATATCGCATCAGTTGCCAGCGTAACTGGGTAAGCATATAATGTATCAGCGCTCAAATCACCACATTTTCAATGGAAAACCGACAGCAGTCAGCCGTTCGCGGAACGGAGCCTTTGGTCACTTACCGCGCAATTGGCCAACCGACATGTAGAACGCTTCAACTCGGAGCCCCAACTTCCTCCCAGCGCCGTCCAAACGAGACTCGCGCGCCGCAAAAATTGGGCACACCGGTCGCGGCGCGGCAGCAGCGCCTCCTGGTGACCAGAGGAGAAAACAAGCAGAAGAAGTTGCCCGGATGAGACATCGATACAAGGCAACACGGCTCACCTACGTTTTGCTATCCATGGCGAACTATCTGTCATGTATTCAGAATCTTAAGTTATTATTCTTCACCCTCCACCTTCAGTTAAGTATTTCATTAACAAAGCAAAGAGTAAAGTAAATGTGAGTTAAATATTATTTGTATGAGCTAATTTTCGTGGTGTATAACAATGCTAGAAAAAAAGTGTTCATATTAGCAGAACTCACTTCCGTGTTATTAAAAGGACTTTAATATACTTTTATACACTTTTACTCATTTGCGAAATATTTCCCTGAAGCTTAAAATCAGTGTCTGACTGAGAATATATTATTACTGTACCACTGTCTCGAAAGCTAGCTGCAGTTTGGTAAGATAACAAATTCTAATTTGCAAAATACGCCTAAAGTAAGATAAGGCAAATAGCTGCACAGTAATTTACTCCAGGGTCATGCACATCAGCACTTCATATTTTTACAACTGAACAAGACCGAGTAGAGCTGAGAAGCGCATTGCAAGACAAGAAACAAACATAGGTCCTAAACAAACCTTTTGGGACGAATTCAGGAACAGTTTTCATTTGAAAAATATTCATGTAATTCAGTAGACATATTTTAATAACAGGGTACAGTTCCAGTATGCAGGAGCTAGCTATTGTGAGTAGTGGGACAAAGAGAGCATCACCGCGCTCTGCATTGTTGCCAAATTTATTCAAGATGGCAGCGATAGGTGTGGCAATGTCGCAATGATGTCACAAAGGAAGTTCAAATTTTGTTGGGAAAATAGGACAATTGGGCTACCTCCAATAACCTAAGTTGGGTCTACTGTGGGTCCTGGGAGCCATCTGTGACATATGCACAGACACGTACTTGCAGAAAACAGAGAAAGTACACAGCAACTGTAGAGAACGTGGGTGAAGCTGACTGGATGCATTTGTGTACAGCGCTATACTATGCTGCCTGACCAGAAAAATTGTGCATTTACACTTGGTGTTGACAGCTGTGCTACATTTACAACCAATTTTAGAACACAGAACAAGAGGTGGTATCATGACTGCATCGATACAAGTGACATAAAATGAGTAAAGTTACAAAAAATGACAGAGATTATGTATAGACTGAGGGGTAAATACACTGAAATGTGGGGAAATTGGGGAAGTACTTGTGTGTGTTATGTTTGCTGCAGTAGCATACTTGTACTTTGGAACGAGTATGTGACAGCAAGAGGAAAACGAGAAAACAATGACATGGAAGAATTGGGAACTAGGGAAAAGTCATGTTTTTCGTTGAGACATCGTTCTGCTGTATGTCTATTGAGCTAATAGTGACACACATGCATTGACTGTTGTCTTTGATGTTTTCCTGGAAAAACAGAGAACCATCTGCCTCTAAACTTACATGCATTTATGTTAAAGTATGACAGAGAGTGGATAGAGTCATCAGTTGAGATAGCCTTGTAATGAGGTATGATTTAATGGTAGACTGATGATGCATTCTAAAAAGAGAGGGAAATGTTGATGCAGGGCATTTGATCATTTTTTCTGATGTTCTGTCAGGATGCAATAACATAGCCTGCGTTTGACTCGTATACAACTGTGTGTTCTGTGTGTCTTAGAGCACTGTCTACTTGCTATTGTTAACAGTACACCTCTTGGTCATCAGAGGACTTCCATCTCATGTGTGATGAAATGTGACTATCTTGTTCCTACACATTCGTCTAAATGAAGGAGGACTTATGTGATGTACTCCATTCCCTTGTTGCATCTAGGGTACAAAATCGAGACTTCAGTATCTTAACTAAGATAATTCCTAGTTAGTGACAAGTATCTGTGAGGCACTGCAATCCCCATGCATACGCTTGACAGATGTCCCCTTTACAGAGTTAGTGGCACCATGATGTGTAACTTCACAAGTAAAACGCCACTGCTACACCTTATCTGTTTCCTTGTAAGAGGTATCCTCCATTACTAACGATCATTTTATTTAGTACTGATGCACACATAGTACTATTTCTGAACCGTGATTGGGTATGAACAGTGGATGCTCAAAAGCTATATTGAGCATATTTCACACAGAATCGACGTTTTAACGAAGTAGTTTTTCATTTCATCTGCAAGAATAATGTATGTCATGCGCTGGAAATATATTTCTTACATTGGAATATTAACAGCATTGCTTTCCAAATAACTAATAGGTTGGAAACTGAAGCAATCTAAAATTATAGCCTGTTTTAAGTGTATAGCCATGTAGCCTTAGGAGTACGAGTGTTTATGTTATCTCCTACCAATACCCTCCTGGTACATATCCAAGACACTAGAACAATCCTTTAGAATTGATCGTGTAGTTGATTTATGTAAAATGCTTTGAACTCCATCCGTCTGGAGCTCCATCACGCAGAAAAACCATCCATTTCTCTTTCTTCTTAGCTGTCTTCTATTACATCACAACACTTTCAGATTCACTGCTATACATCAATAAGGGGTGCTAACCTCCTTGACATGCATCATCTGGAGAAATTTTGTGCCCTTGGGTGGGTGTGGACTCACCAAGAGCCATGGTGCTGCAGAGCAGGTTGGTCGAAGACAGTACAAGGAGATCTTTCAGTCCCTAACTTTATCCTAATAATGCGAGAATGCTCTGTGACCCCCATCTGCATAGAGAAAGATCTTCAATTATGCACTACACTGATGGTGCTAGAAATATGTAGATCGCTTTCTGGTATACTTTGATTATGTATATGTTTGAGAATTAACAATGAATGGACATACTGCATAGTCATCTATCTACATTCGCAATGGTACTCACAAAGTAGAGGAGGGGCAGTTCAGCAATGATACTGCAATTGGGAAGCATGTTGTGGTTTCATTGGTCAGTGTTGAAATTACTGTACAATTGCTACAATTGTTCACTCTGTCAACTGTTATGCTTACTATTACAGTACATCGACAGTATCTTTTCGATCCCATTCATCCATTGGTACAGTGTTGATTACCAAATAATGACTGACTGACATCACTTGTTTGAAATGGAGAAAGAGTCTTGGTGGAAGGGTAACAATGGCTCAAATGGCTCTGAGCACTATGCGACTTAACTTCTGAGGTCATCAGTCGCCTAGAACTTAGAACTAATTAAACCTAACTAACCTAAGGACATGACACACATTCATGCCCGAGGCAGGATTCGAACCTGCGACAGTAGTGGTCACGCGGTTCCAGACTGAAGCGCCTAGAACCGCACGGCCACAACGGCCGGCTGGAAGGGTAACACCTTCTGGGGATGGCTATCACCGAAACTATGATCGCATACATGACTGCAATATGAGGAATCAGTTGAAATGGAACACAGGTTCATCAGATATCTCATCACTGTGACAGATGAGTTTAAATATGGAAGTCATCAATCACCTATCGATAGCAGTTTGGAAATCCTCCACTACGCCACAAAACACTTCCAGTTTCCTTATGTTTTGACTGTCTCTAATTTAAAATCAATCAGTTTCTGCGTATGTGTGTGTGTGTGTGTGTGTGTGTGTGTGTGTGTGTGTGTGTTTGTTTGTTTTGGTAGCAGCAGCAACAACATGGTTTTCACTGTGGAATGTCTAGTTTTTTGTGTAAGACAATGGAGGAGAATGTGTTAATGTCAGTTTAGCACCTGACACAGATCTCAGAGTCATGGCAGTAAAAACAAAATGCATGGAAGTGTACAGCGCGTGTCACAGCAGAAGAAGAAAACGATGTTTCAAACAACGACGTAGGGAGCCTCTCTAGCAATGTCTGTGGGATATAGTCAACCTTCTCCTCCTACAGTATGGGAGTTGACACTTTACACTGGTCTGTGCAAGCGACTTCAATCGTTGGCCGCCTGCTCCAGTGGGTCAATACCTGTATATTAATAGGATCACCACATGTGCTCGATGCCAGCTTGCACACAGTATTTGTTTTCGATATACGAGGTGCATTCGAGTTCTAAGGCCTCCAATTTTTTTCCTCCGGACTGGAAAGAGATAGAAACATGCGCATTGTTTTAAAATGAGGCCGCGTTCATTGTCAATACGTCCCAGAGATGGCAGCATCGTACGGCTGATGGAATTTTACCGCCAGCGGCGAGAATGAGAACTGTTTTAAATACTTAAAATGGCGACGTTCTCCTTACTTGAACAGCGTGCAATCATTCGTTTTCTGAATTTGCGTGGTGTGAAACCAATTGAAATTCATCACAGTTGAAGGGGACATGTGGTGATGGAGTTATGGATGTGTAGAAAATGCGTTCGTGGGTGCGACAGTTTAATCAAGGCAGAACATTGTATGACAACAAACCGAAACAACCTCGGGCTCACACAAGCTGGTCTGACGACATGATCGAGAAAGTGGAGAGAATTGCTTTGGGGGATCGCCGAATGACTGTTGAACAGATCGCCTCCAGAGTTGGCATTTCTGTGGGTTCTGTGCACACAATCCTGCATGACGACCTGAAAATGCGAAAAGTGTCATCCAGGTGGGTGCCACGAGTGCTGACGGACGACCACATGGATGCCCGTGAGGCATGTTGCCAAGCAATGTTGACGCGCAACGACAGCATGAACGGTACTATCTTTTCGTCAGTTGTGACAATGGATGAGACGTGGATGCCATTTTTCAATCCAGAAACAAAGCACCAGTCAGCTCAATGGAAGCACACAGATTCACCGCCACCAAAAAAAATTTCGGGTAACCGCCAGTGCTGAAAAAATGATGGTGTTCATGTTCTGGGACAGTGAGGGTGTAATCCTTACCCATTGCGTTCCAAAGGGCACTACAGTAACAGGTGCATCCTACGAAAATGTTTTGAAGAACAAATTCCTTACTGCACTGCAACAAAAACGTCCGGGAAGGGCTGCGCGTGTGCTGTTTCACCAAGACAACGCACCCGCACATCGAGCTAACGTTACGCAACAGTTTCTTTCTGATAACAACTTTGAAGTGATCCTCGTGCTCCCTGCTCACCTGACCTGGCTCCTAGTGACTTTTGGCTTTTTCCAACAGTGAAAGACACTCTCCGTGGCCGCACATTCACCCGCCGTGCTGCTATTGCCTCAGCGATTTTCCAGTGGTCAAAACAGACTCCTAAAGAAGCCTTCGCCGCTGCCATGGAATCATGGCGTCAGCGTTGTGAAAAATGTGTACGTTTGCAGGGCGATTACGTCGAGAAGTAACGCCAGTTTCATCGATTTCGGGTGAATAGTTAATTAGACAAAAAATTGGATGCCTTAGAACTTGAATGCACCTCGTATATTGGAAGACAGATGTGTCATAAATCTTATTGAGTTCTCTATCAGATGAAGTTAGCGGAGCTTCTACAGTTTGTAATTTTTCTCTGTTAAATGGTACAGAAAAACGATGATAGAATGTTGCGGTGATAGACATGAATGGACCTTGAGGGATGTGGATCTGCTTTGGACTGCAGAACCTGTGTGATGTTGGGGCTTCCTAATTTTCCCAATAAGGAGCACCACCATAACTTTTTGTACTGTCTTTATACTTCCTCGTGTTGCAGGAGCGGGCTATGTTAGGCGCCACACTTACACATCGTACACAGTTAGCTGAACTACGACAATATGTCCCAATTTCCATTGAACGGTCAAAACACAGTCCTATCGCTCAAACTCAGCCACGTGATGACTGTGTGTTTCTGACGTCCTTAGGTTAGATAGGTTTAAGTAGTTCTACGTTCTAGGGGACTGATGACCATAGATGTTAAGTCCCATAGTGCTCAGAGCCATTTGAACTATTAACTCAGCCTGTTTCTAAATCGACTGCAAAATGTGGTAGATATAGCTTAAGTTTTCTCCAATTTCTACCCAGTTCCAAGTCAAATGGGAATGATCACATGCAGAAAGCTGCAGGGACGGCAGCGCAGAGTCTGAGGGGCAGTTGCAAGATGCATAGGAACTATCTAAATTTTTACAGTAGCAGGTAGATTCGAAAACGGTAACTCGTTTCGAGATATGACAGTGCCAGCGGCTGTAATCATTAAAAGACTTCTTCATAGGATCCAAAGCAGGTATGTGTTTGAGTGGAAGGCCTTGATTCCAAATCGCAGACAGTATTATTACTAGAAATCGTAGTACCAGAGATCTGAAAAGCCTGTGTACATTTCTTGTGACCTGAATCAGCACACCATCTACTGTTTGTGATACTTCTCAATCAACCATCGCCTAAGACCCAGCGGATATAACTCAGAACCTCTGATATGGCATCGAGACAAAGTGCGTTACAAATACTGGAGAAACATGCAGGGGCGTTATGAGGGAGTGGCAAATACTGGCTTCATACCGCGTTCCTTAGCCGAATCACTTTCTAAATTCGGTGATTTTATTATGAGCTTAAACCCGTCGGCGACGTGATAATACACACTCCGGCGACCACTGTCAATGTTCAGTGTCGTGGTGTTTGTTTGGAAAAACCATTTCATTCCGAGGTAATGCCGTACCTCGTTTTATAAGGTTTGTTTAGTTTTTAACACAGATATTGTTATGATACTTGTGAGCTCCTGTAGAACAAAGGCCGATTGTGGTAGAAGCGTGGTCGTTGTGATCGTGTTTTTAGCATCTGGCGGTTTGTAGGATGATTAACTTTCGCTTTCAAACGCACAATGGTACCAGGAAAAACTTATGGGAGATGTCCACCCATCGCTGATTTTCGCTCAGTGTTGTTTCGTATCATCAGCAATCAGTTATTGGTGAAAGAAAATGACTATCTCCAGTCGTAAGGAAGGTATGGATCTGATGTCTAGAAGTATCGAGTAAATGGTAGGATATTGTGGTAAACCAAGTGCAAATACATGTTGTTGTGGTCTTCAGTCCTGAGACTGGTTTGATGCAGCTCACCGTGCTGTTCTATCCTGTGCAGGCTTCTTCATCTCCCAGTACAAACTGCAGCCTACATCCTTCTGAATCTGCTTAGTGTAGTCATCTCTTGGTCTCCCTCTACGATTTTTAACCTCAACCCTGCCCTCCAGTACTAAAATGGTGATCCTTTGATGCCTCAGAACATGTCCTGCCACCCGATCTCTTCTTCTAGCCAAGTTGTGCCGCAAACTCCTCCCCATTTCTATTCAATACCTCCTCATTAGTTATGTGATCTACCCATCTAACCTTCAGCATTCTTCTGTAGCACCACATTTCGAAAGCTTCTATTCTCTTCTTGTCTAAACTATTTATCGTCCATGTTACACTTCCATACATGGCTATACTCCATACAAATACTTTCAGAAACGACTTCCTGACACTTAAATCAATATTCGATGTAAACAAATTTCTCTTCTTCAGAAACGCTTTCCTTGCCATTGCCAGCCTACATTTTATATCCTTTCTACTTCGACCATCATCAGATATTTTGCTCCCCAAGTAGCAAAACTCGTTTACTACTTGAAATGTTTCATTTCGTAATCTAATTCCCTCAGCATCACTCGACTTAATTCGATTACATTCTATTATCCTCGTTTTGCTTTTGTTGATGTTCATCTTATACCCTCTTTTCAAGACACTGTCCATTGCGTTCAACTGCTCTTCCAAATATAGAATATACGATATACAATACATGTATTCTTGTAATCCCACAGTCTGGAGATCAGAGTAGGACGTAAGCAAGCAGGGTTGCACCAGAAACAGTAATTTCTTTGTGCTGAGAGAGAGTTTTTTGTCAGAAACAGTTTTCAGTTACCGAGTTTAATGGCGAAATTTTCAATCTGAGAAGTTACAGTTGTTAACATTTATGTACATCACTCTTCGTCTGTGGGAATGGCTTCCTTCTGCAGTCGAAATATTAAAACTGAGCCTGTCTACGGTTGAAATTTTGATAAACATATCGTACAGGCCTGGGAAGAAAGGAGTACACTTTGGTAGCATTCGCTCAAGGTGTTCACAGTCTAACATTTCACTACTCGAATTGGAATCGTGTACCTCTTCCGCAGCCTTGGCGACTGTCGGTTCAATCATACCAACCATCACTGAACACTGGTGCAGTTTATCACTGTCTTTGAAACAGAACAACTAAATTATTCGATATGGATCGCATCAGACTCCATTTTTAAGAACTGTAATATAGCATAAATGATGCAAAAACAGACACAATGTCTTATGGGATAACAGCAATCAGTGATTTTATAATGTTACTTAAAAACCGTCTTGATTGCAATTTTTTTTATTCATATGACCGGTTTCGGTTCATTCAGAACCATCTTCAGATCTGTAAAAATAATGATACTAATTTCCTATTTCACGGAAGCAAATCTTTTTCATCCTATCTAATCAACATCAGATGTACCGGAGCGTACCTGATGTTTCAGTTACAGGAGTAACCCGTCCAAATCCAGCAATTTTCACATGCTCCGACACATAAAATTGGTTGGCAGAGTGCACGTCATTTATATTAATTATAACACTATTACCGACGGGTGGCGTCTTGTACATTTGTTACATTTCATTTGCACATACTGTATTCAGTAGATCTTTTTTTTATTATTTAATTAAAAATACTAAGTTAAAATATGTAGATGTCAAGGCTAAAATCAGTACTTGCCAGCATTAAAAAAAATAGTAAAATTATTGTTTTTATACGATCTAAAAAACATAGGGCGATTTATATAGCTATGGTGATGGTGTGAACTTGTTTTCCTCTACGATCTGCTTCCGTATTTCCCGCCATTTCGGTGTTGTGCCGCGGTCCGCTCAGTCGTCTGACGTCCATCGCCGCGGGCAAGAGGGCCGCACAGGAGGGCCCCGTCAACGACGCCAGGCACTGCACACGTCTTCCGGCTTCTCCACCGCGCACCATCTCTCATCCCTCGGGCTGGATCTCCACGCGCAACAGTTGTCATCTTAGTAGGTCGTTATAAATGCTAAAATAGGCGTTATGGTTGAATTTGCTCGTTGAGGATTAAATTAGATCTTTATTTTTGTGGGTGTATATTTCAATTTCTTCCAAAATGTTAAGAAACCGTCCCTTATGAGCTCTATGCAGGATGTCTAAATTGTGTTCAATGTTCGTGACTGAGTGCTTTGTCGCAGCCATATGCGCCCCAAAAGCTGTTTTGTTTTGAGAGTAGGTGTGCTCCCTGAATTTGGTTTCAAAGTTCCTACCAGTCTGCCCTATATATTGTTTACAGCAGTCATTACATTTGATCTTATATACACCTGAATCCTAAAATTTATTCCTACTATTACATATTCTAATCCGGAGCTTCAATTTTAACGTGTTATTTGTTCGGAACCCTGTTTTAACATCGGATTTACGAAAGCATCTTTCAATTTTATCTGTAAATCTTCCATTGTAAGTGAGAGCTACATATTTTTTCTTGTTGTTCCTCTTAACTGCTACTTGACTTCCTTTTATTTGTTCCATTTGCCTCTTCTTTATCTTCCTATTGGAAGATTGGTGATATCCAATGAAGCTAATGACGCATTCTGAGGTACGTCTTTAATTTGCTCGGCAAATTCGTAACTGTTGCTAATGTTGAAAGTCCGACGATATGTATATGCCGCCTTGAATCTCTTATTTAGCTCTTTATTTAATTTATAACTTGAGCTGCTGGTGTTACATACGTAAGCAGAGAGATTGAAGATAGAATTGAAAGGGAGCGAGAATTAACTCTAAACAGACATCAGAAGAAACTTTTTAACCTAGGTGCAGATTTTAATATTGATAACGAAACGGCGTATAAAAAGTTACTTACTTTTTTGTGAAAGAGTCGTTAACTTGACTGAGATAGAATTAGTAATGGATGAGCAGAACCTTTTAAATAAAGGACTGCAATATAACCTAAATCCCGCAGCAGCCCAAGTTATAAATTAAATAAAGAGCTAAATAACAAATTGAAGGCGGCATATACATATCGTCGGACTTTCAACATTAACAACACTTACGAATTTTCCGAGCAAATTAAAGACGTACTTATACCTCAGAATGCGTCACTAGCTTCATTAAATATCACCAATCTGTACACAAACATTCCCGTAAAAGAAACGATTGAGATCATTAAGGACAGTCTCCTCACTCATGGTAAATTGGCACTGGGAGAAGTGATTGAACTAGTGTAAATGTTGGAACAAGTCTTGTCGTTCATTTACTTTACTTTCAATGGTAAAATTTATCAACAGAAAGACGGGCTGGCAATGGGGAACAGTTTAGCTGGGACGCTGGCTGACATATTTGTAAATCACTTAGAAAACAAATTCTTTGATGAAAATCCTAATATCGCTGAGAAAATTGTATATTACAGGAGATATTTCGACGACTCCATTTTATTATACAAAGGAGATAAAAATGATATCGAAAACTTAGCACAAAACATGAGCTCTCAACGCCCGAAAATTAGATTCGCCATGGAATTTGAAGAAAACAACCTTATAGATTACTTAGATTTAACACTAATAAAGAAAGATGGCAAGCATGAATTTAGCATATTCAGAAGACCTACGTGTACAGATCTAGTTATCAATGAGCGCTATTGTCACCCACCGCAATACAAATGGGCATATTTTACTTCGATGGTATACAGGCTACTAAGATTTCCACTAAGCCAACAGGAAGTAGAAAAGGAGTTAAGTGTTTTAAAACAAGTGGCCGTAGCGAACGGATATACGTGTAAGCAGGTGATGAATATTAATAGGAAGATAAAGAAGAGGCAAATGGAACAAATAAAAGGAAGTCAAGTAGCAGTTAAGAGGAACAACAAGAAAAAATATGTAGCTCTCATTTACAATGGAAGAATTACAGATAAAACTGAAAGATGCTTTCGTAAATCCGACGTTAAAATAGGGTTCCGAACAAATAACACGTTAAAATTGAAGCTCCGGATTAGAATACGTAATAGTAGGAATAAATTTCAGGATTCAGGTGTATGTAAGATCAAATGTAATGACTGCTGTAGACAATATATAGGGCTGACTGGTAGGAACTTTGAAATCAAATTCAGGGAGCACACCTACTCTCAAAACAAAACAGATTTTGGAGCGCATATGGCTGCGACAAAGCACTCAGTCACGAACATTGAACACAATTTAGACATCCTGCATAGAGCTCATAAAGGACGGTTTCTTAACATTTTGGAGGAAATTGAAATATACACCCACAAAAATAAAGATCCGGATTTAATCCTCAACGAGCAAAGCGAATTCAATCATAACGCCTATTTTGGCATTTATAACGACCTACTAAGATGACAACTGTTGCGCGTGGAGATCCAGGCCGAGGGATGAGAGATGGTGCGCGGTGGAGAAGCCGGAAGACGCGTGCAGCGCCTGGCGTCGTTGACGGGGCCCTCCTGTGCGGCCCTCTTGCCCGCGGACATGGACGTCAGACGACTGAGCGGACCGCGGCACAACACCGAAATGGAGGGAACCACGGACGCAGACCGTAGAGGAAAACAAGTTCACACCATCACCATAGATATACAAATCGCACTATGTTTTTTAGTTCGTATAAAAACGATAATTTTACTGTTTTTTTTAATGCTGACAAGTACTGATTTTAGCCTTGACATCTACATATTTTAATTAAGTATTTTTAATTAAATAATAAAAAATATCTACTGAATACAGTATGTGCAAATGGAATGTAACAAATGTACAAGACGCCACCCGTCGGTAATAGTGTTATAATTAATATAAATGACGTGCACTCTGCCAACCAGTTTTATGTGTCGGAGCATGTGAAAATTGCTGGATTTGGACTGGTTACTCCTGTAACTGAAACATCAGGTACGCTCTGGTACATCTCATGTTGATTAGATAGGATGAAAAAGATTTGCTTCCGTGAAATAGGAAATTAGTATCATTATTTTTACAGATCTGAAGATGGTTCTGAATGAACCGAAACCGGTCATATGAATAAAAAAAATTGCAATCAAGACGGTTTTTAAGTAACATTATAGTGTAAATGAGTTGTTCGTAAAATACCCTCATGTCACTCGAGGTATTTGGGCTCTGAGCGCTATGCCACTTAACTTCTGAGGTCATCAGTCGCCTAGAACTGAGAACTAATTAAACCTAACCAACCTAAGGACATCACACACATCCATGCCCGAGGCAGAATTCGAATCGGCGGCATAACGGTTGCTCGGTTCCAGACTGTAGCGCCTAGAACCGCACGGCTACTCCGGCCAGCACTCGAGGTATTTCTTCTGCTTGAGCACAAAATCATTATGCCATCTTTATTCCGGTAGTGCTTTTTTAGTAGCAGCCGGATTGTCTGGAGACTGCTGCACTCAAGTGCAGGCACAAAAAAGTTGCAATACCGATATTTTTGTTTTAACTTGTTCTGTTCATTTGCGGTGATTGCTTTTGCTAGCGCTGTTTCGCTTTTGTTTCGTTTCTTATGATGGCAAGTTTGAGCAAACAACGTGCACCTGTGGAATTTTGTTGTCTGCTCAGTATAAATGATGGTGAAACTGTTTTACTGTTGAAAACAGCTTATCAACATGACGCAAGGGAAAAATCCAAATTTAGGAGTGGTTTGCGCAATCTAAAAATAGCAACATTTCGATTGATGAAAAAACTCGTTCTGGACTTTCATCAACTGTCCGAATATGACACTCAAAAGGGACGCCGAGTTGAAGCATACCGCCCTTTGATACAACAGCTTGAAACTGATCTAGTTTTTCTGTCACAGGTCGTCACTGGTCATGAGTCGTGGTGCAATGATTACGGTTCAAAAACAAAGCAACAGTCAAGCTAATGAAAGACGTCATGTCAACCTGTCCAAAAGAAGTCATCAAGTCAAATTAAACATCAAAACAATGCTGATTTGGTTTTTTGATGCCAAGGGTGCAGTTCATTCAGAGTTTGTTCTCCCAGGTCAGATCGTTAATCAAACCTTTTATTTGGGGGTTTTATGAAGATTGCAAAACATTGTTCGTCAAAAATGACCCAATTTGTGGCAAACGGGAGACCGATTCCTCCACCACGACAACGCAGCTGCACAAACATCCATCTTTGTTAGACAGTTTTTAGCTAAAAACGGCATAAACCCGATGCCTCACGCACCTTACTCGCGTGACCTGGCCCAATGCAACTTTTTCTTATTTCCATGCATGAAAAGGGGCATGAAAGGACTCCGATACGTCAACACTTAAGTACTAATTAAAGGAGCGAGAGAGAAGCTGTGAGCTACTTCAAAAGATGACTACGAAAATGTTTAGAACAGTGGAAAATGTGTTTGTTGTATTTGTGAGTATTTTGAAGGGTATAAAGTTGTTTTGTAAACAATTAGAAAATACATAGCTTTTAAAAAACAATTTCGGTTTCTTTTTGTTTACCCCATTGCATTTATGGAGATGGATTCCACCTTTGCAACTAAGTGAAAAGCGGTTTGTTTGTGCCATACGCTTTTCGCTTCTTTTATTCAGTAGTCTGTAATATCATGTTTTCTTTTTGTATATAAAAATTTCGATGTGTATTAATTAAAAGTGGCAACGGCCTTGCCGCAGTGGATACACCGGTTCCCACGAGAACACCGAAGTTAAGCGCTGTTGGGCGTGGCCAGCGCTTGGATGGATGACTATCCAGCCGCTCTGCGCTGTTGCCATTTTTCGGGTTTTCGAGGTGCACTCAGCCTCGTGATGCCAACTGAGAGGCTACTCGACCGAATAGTAGCGGCTTCAGTCGAGAATACCATCATAACGAACGGGAGAGAGGTATGCTGACCCCACGCCCCTCCTATCCACATCTTCGTCTAAGAATGACACGGCGGTCGGATGGGTCACTCGTGGCCTGAAGACGGAGTATGTTCCAAATTATATATTTTCTTGTTATTCTCTTCTGTTACAGATGAGAAACAACTTTCTCAGAACAAGTTTTGTGGAGTTAAATGACAGTTTGATGTTATTCACAATTTCTGTATTAATAACATCAGAACACGTAACTCCAAATGGTAATTTAACGTCACGAAATTTTTGCCGCAACAAAATAACAAGAAACTGCGAGGGAATATTTAATGGTAATACCTCCGGATTTTTATGTAAAAAGTCACAGCTTTTTAAAGAAAGCAAACTTTATTAACATTCGCGATCTTCATCCTCACCCTATTTATTGCTCAACCTTAGCGGCACTGGCGACAAACACGTTTGAGCCAGCGAGAGACCAGCTTGTTAATGTAGAGTGTGTGACTTTGTTGACGGAGCCACAACCTCACTTCTGCTTGCGCCGCTTCATCGTTGTCAGTGTGGTATTGTCGAAGGGGCTCTTCATGTACTGGAAACATGTGGAAATCGGATGGTTCCAAGTCGGGGCTGTATGGTGGATGGTCGGCGACAGTGAAGCCGAGGCCTAGGATTGTTGCAGATGTCGCGGCGCTCGTCAGCAGCCTAGCATTGCCATGCTCAAGGAGAGAGTGCCCATGTGTGGAGAATTTGAATTCGAAACTCGCTTACAGCACGCTGTTACTCAGGCACCGACAAAGTTACATTGCACACCAACAAGGTACATGCTACAGTTCAGAGCCCTCTAGCTAATGAGTGTTTCAAACTGCGCGCAACGAAGCCGGAAGGTTGATCGAATAATATCCATAATATGCGATACCTCAGCCTATATTGAGAACAGAATAAAAAATTCGGACATATTACTTTTAAGCGGTCCCTCATGTATAATGTAGTAACATCTTTGTAATTATACTACTGGCCAATAAAATTGCTAAACCACGAAGATGACATGCTACAGACGCGAAATTTAACCAACAGGAAAAAGACGATGTGATATGCAAATGATTAGCTTTTCAGAGCATTCACACAAGGCTGGCGCCGGTGTGGCGACACCTACAACGTGCTCACATGAGGAAAGCTTCCAACCGATTGCCTGGTGAAACGTTGTTCTGATGCCTCGTGTAAGGAGGAGAAGTGCGTACTGTCACGTTTCCGACTTTCATAAAGGTCGGATTGTAGCCTATCGCGATTACCGCTTATCGTATTGCGACATTGCTGCTCACGATTGTCGAGATCCAATGACTGTTAGTAGAATATGGAATCGGTGGGTTAGGAGGGTAATACGGAACGCCTTGCTGGATCCCAACGGTCTCGTATCACTAGCAGTACAGATGACAGGCATCTTATCCTCATGGTTGTAACGGATCGTGCAGCTACGACTCGATCCCTGAGTCAACAGATGGGGACGTTTGCAAGACAAAAACCATCTGCACGAACAGTTCGACGACGTTTGCAGCAGCATGGACTATCAGCTCGGAGACCGTGGCTGCGATATACCTGACGCTGAATCACAGACAGGAGCGATGCGATGGTGTACTCAACGACGAACCTGGGTGCACGAATGGCAAAACGCCATTTTTTCGGATGAATCCACGTTATGTTTACAACGTCTTGATGGTCGCATCCGTGTTTGGCGACATCGCAGTGAACGCACATGGGAAGCGTGTATTCGTCATCGCCATACTGGCATATCATCCGGCGTGATGGTATGAGGTGCCATTGTTTACACGTCTCGGTCACCTCTTGTTCGCATTGACGGCACTTTGAACAGTGGATGTTACAATTCAGATGTGTTAAGACGCGTGGCTCTACCCTACTTTCGATCCCTGCGAAACCCTACATTTCAGCAAAATAATGCTCGACCACATGTTGCAGGTCCTATACAGGCCCTATCTGGATACAGAAAATGTTCGACTGCTGCCCTTGCCAGCATACTCTCCAGATCGCTCACCAATTGAAAACGTCTGTTAAATAGTGGCCGAGCAACTGGCTCGGCACAATACGGCAATCACTACTCTTGATGGACTCTGGTATTGTGTTGAAGCTGCATGGGCAGCTGTAACTGTACACACCATCCAAGGTCGGTTTGACTCATTGCCCAGGCGTATCAAGGCCGTTATTACGGCCAGAGGTGGTTGTTCTGGGTACTGATCTCTCAGGATCTATGCACCCAAATTGCGTGAAAATGTAATCACTTGTTAGTTGTAGTATAATATATTTGTCCAATGAATACCTGTTTATCATCTGCAGTTCTTCTTGGTGTAGCAATTTTAATGGTCAGTAGAGTAGTAAACATCGTAACTATTATTAACAAACAACAGGCCACTGAAGATGCTTGACATATAAAAAACGCGAAACGAGTATGGCACAAAACAAATAGATTTTCATTTCGTTCTAAGTCGAAGTACATATCCATAAACATGAATTACGTATATTACGTTGGCACAGCTATGCCTCCGGTTTTCAAGGATCACATGATCACTGTGGAACTTCTATCACTATCTCTTCTGCAACGTACCTGAATAATAACATCGGTTATTCCGGCCAGGGTGACCAAGCGGTTCTAGACGCTACAGTCTGCAACCATGCGACCGCTACGGTCGCAGGTTCGAATCCTGCCTCGGGCATGGATGTGTGTGATGTCCTTATGTTAGTTAGGTTTAAGTAGTTCTAAGTTCTAGGAGACTGATGACCTCAGATGTTAAGTCCCGTAGTGCTCAGAGCCATTTTGAATAACATCGGTTAGAAAGTGTTTGATTTCCTATCTGCAGCGGTGGACGTCAATCTGGTAATGTAAAGACCTATAGAATCCAATACGCCCTGATCTTTGGAAAGAGATAAATGGAACGTACTATCTGTCACGGGAATCCGCATGCTGGCAAAGTCCCCTAAATCCACAGACTCCTTCCACTGAAAAATGAAAAACGTGTGATCGCGAATTTGCAGCCAATAAAATGATCCAGTAACGGACTAATTAACAAGCTAATTAATAGAGCATTAATGTAAACTGAAAAACGCGTCCATTGGGGCCCGCTTGTAATGACACACGTCGGCGTATCAGCGTTCCCCTCCCTCCCTCCCACCCTCCCTTGATTGGCACAGTTACGCCGGTCAAGCGGGCCCAACCATCACCCAGAGGGGGAGCCCTCCCGCAGTCGCCAATTAGCAGCCCGAACGTGAGGTTGGCGGCACTGAGGGGAGCCAGCTCTTCGGGGAGTCCCCTGTATTGGCCTCAATGACTGGCGACCGGTTGTTGCCTGACATTTACTAGGATGTGATTAGGTTGCACATAACTCACACATTTTGTTGTTGGAGGCGTTATTAAAATGGTAGGATTTGGCTTTCATCAGTTGCACAAAATACCAAATTATGAAAGTCGATATAATGCCAAAAGGAAGCATGCTCTATTTTAAATTTTTGTATAATAATTTATTACATCCAAAATCTCCTACGTATTACCGGTTTCAGCACTTTATTACCATCTTCTGATGTGTTTAATTCACTAAAAGCTTCCTCAAGAGCTGTCACTACAGATAAGTTTAAGGCAACCTGCGATACCTTCAAAACCTACACATGAGAGTGTTATAATCTCTCTCCCCCCTACTTGTAACCAATTAGTCCTACAGAAGGATATGAACAGGACCTTTCTGTTGTAAATTTAATGCACTTACATTTTGTCCTGGAATACGTTTTCACTGGAGGTCACAGTTTTCAAGTTGTTCAAGAAAAACACATTTGAAGATCACCTCTGTACATTTTGCTTTAATAATTTCTGAAACTACTATCCCTAGCAAAAAGTTTAACTGCATTAAATATTCTGTAATGAGGTTCTGTTCAATTTTTCTTTAGGTCTAATAGCTTTTACTTACGATGGGAGAGAAAATGAAAATCTTCCATATGGCACTCGAAGGTGTTGCAAGTTGGATAAAACTCTTAGATAAGGCAGCTGTATCATGCAGTATAATGATTTCAGATAACGCATTCTGAACATCACGAAGACTTACAAACTGTCAGTGAATACATCATATCGTACCGTATTAGAGAAATTATTTCTTGGCGAAGCTGTTAGCGAGTTAATCATATCTGAAGATGGTAATCAGTTGCTCAGACTGTAGGTGTGAACACTGTAATTTTTAAGCGGTTTTCGAGGTAATAAACAGTTATGTCAAACTGTGAAGTAGGAAGAAAAGCCGCGCGGGGTAGCTACGTGGTCTCTGGCGCCATGCCACTGTTCGAGCGGCTCCCCACGTCGGAGGTTCGAGTCCTTCCTCGGCCATGGGTGTGTGTGTTGTCCTTAGTGTAAGTTAGCTTCAGTTACATTAAGTAGTGTGTCAGCCTGGGGACCGATGACTTCAGCAGCTTACTCCCATAAAAACTTCCCATAAATTTCCAAAATGTTTTAGGAAGAAAGCAACTGAAAGTCGCCGGCTGCAGACAAGTGCCACATGTTACATGCACTGAACGAAGCACAGAAATCTCGAGGTACACTTGATACACATTCTTACATCAACATTTACGTACATACCCAACAGCCCATTGTACAGAGCGTGGTTGAAAATGGTTCAGATGTCTCTGAGCACTATGGGAGTCAAATGCTGTGGTCATCAGTCCCCTAGAACTTAGAACTACTTAAACCTAACTAACCTAAGGACATCACACACACCCATGCCTGAGGCAGGATTCGAACCTGGTACCGTAGCAGCAGCGGGGCTCCGGACTGGAGCGCCTAGAACCGCACAGCCACCGCGGCACAGAGCGTGGTGTACGGTACATTATCGATTGCTAATCATTCGCTTTCCCACTACTCTCGCAAATAGCGCGATTAAGAAATGATGGACTTCCACTTTTTTTGCGATCCCTAACTCCCTAGTTTTTTCCTCGACATGCGAGATGAATGTCTGAGGCCGTAGAATCGTTCTGTAGTTCATCATAAATGCTGATGTGCCTTTTAGTCTTTATTCAAGCTCATACAGGTTCTCTATAAACTCCCGTATAGGTAGGATCTACCAGTAAAAATCTCGCAGCTCGGTTCTGAACTGCTCTAGTGTCTTCCTTCAATACGACCAGATAGGATTTCACACGCTGTAGTAGCAATAGCAAAAGAGTTGGAATACGTTCTCCTGTTTACGTGCGCCACACTTCCCCAAAATACTCCCAAAAAATCCTCATCCTCCATTCGTGTTCCATATAACAGACCTTATGTACTCGTCCCATTGCACGTTATTTCGTAGCGCAGATATTAAATCGATGTGAATGAGTCAAACAACAGTCCATTAACTCTCTAATACAATATTACACCAATATTCCTCGTCCTCTTCTTCAGCAATAACTGAAATATCGTGTGCCGAGTGTCTCCCGGCAAGTAGACCCGATCGCCTGGTGCAAGTCTTTTCAGGTGATGCGACTCCGGCGACCTGCGCGTCGATGAGATTGAAATGAGGATGTCGAAGACGACTCAAACACCCAGTTCCTGAGTGGAGAAAATCTCCAACCCAGCCGGGTATCGAACCTGGGCCCACGCCATGACAATCTGGCGCGCTGTCCACTCACCTTCGGTGGCGAACGTCAGCAATAACTTACATTTACCTAAACTTAAAGATATTTGCTATTCATCGCTCCACATAGGAATTCTCTCTAATATACAAGCTATAGTATCCTTGTCTTGACGGTCGCAACACCTGTTTCTACCTAATTGTAACTGAATTCTATATTAATTGTAATTGGTATCACGGTTTTGTGAACAACATAATGAAGGAACCCAAACTGCCTGATTTGTCCCGCCATTGGACACGAGAACAAAATGCTATTTCAGTCCTACGAGTCGATACCAATCAGAACAGAAAATATTGCATCACAGTTTGCTTAAGGCTAGAGGTGTTACTTCTCCTTTAGTTGACTCTACATTCGCTTCATTAAATTTCGGACATGCACTTCCATTAATACCCTTCTTCATCTAATATTTCAGCCGTATGCCGTTCAGTCATCTTCAGAGCGAGGCGAATTACTGACGCTCCAGCACTCGTCCTGCCCTTTTAAACCCGAGGACCACGCCACTGAGCATGCGACCACAGACACACAGGCGCCACAGATTCTGACACACAGCAAAGAAGTACACACATTCATGACTGATCTGTGGCTACGCGCTCCATCAACTTTGGGAAGTTGATGTATGCACAAGAATTATGACGTTCTTGGAAAATGAACATCTCCTCTTTAAAAATCAACATGGATACTGCAAACACAGATCCTGAGAAACTCAGCTCGCTGTGTTGCTTCATCAGATCCACAGCGCAACGGACAACGGCGTTCTGGTTGATGCCGTGTTCCTTGATTTCAGTAAGGCATTTGATACCGTCCCGCACTGCCGCTTAATGAAAAAAATACGAGCTTACGGAGTATCGGAGCAGATCTGTGATTGTATTAAATACTTTCTTGCAGAAGGAACTAGACAGGTCGCTCTTAACGGAAAGACGTAAAGGTAATATCCAGTGTACCACAGGGAAGTGTAATAGCGGTCGCGCGGTTCCAGAGAGTGCCCTCATCTTCACGCCAAGCCACAACTTTCAAAAACGGAAGAAATCCTTCTCTCTCGATTTATATTATAAACTGGATTTACCCATGAATGGAATTCAGATAGTTTAAAATTTTTTGTAATTTATCTTCACCATGGGGCCACGCTACAAATGTGTTGTCAATACATCTCCATATCACTGCGGGTTTCATGCAAGAAGATTCCAGCGCCTTTTCCTTACCATTCTCCATCAACGAACTGGCCACCAAGAGCGGCATAGGAATACCATTACGACACAATCAGTCTGTTCAAAAATTCGTTAATAAACAAAAATTTTTGGCGAGATCACAAAGTTGATATGTCTCAACACAACTTTTTCCAGTAAGGGATAAGGATTCTGAAAAGCAAACCTTTGTGAATATGGACACCACATCAGAGCAAACTAATAGATCAAAACTGTACAGCTTCAGTTTTCTTTTTCTGCGTACGTCATGAGCACATTTCTCTTAAGAAGTCAATTCAGTTGTAGTTCTGAGAACCAATGTTACTCACTGTTGGACACTCACTGTTGGACACATATGAACGTCTTTCTTATGGATCTTTGGAAGTCCATACAGTTTCGCAGGAACTGCACACCTTGTTTTCAATCTTCACACAAATTCTGTCGGAAACGGGAAGGCTTTAAGAAGCAAAACAGTCTCATGTATTATCTCATTAGTGGGGTATTTACTGATCTTCAGATATTTGTTATCACTCAGTAAAATGTACATTCTATCACGTTGTTCGTCACGAGACATTGAAACAGTGCCATTATCTTTATCAGCTAAAAGAAACGTCTGGGTAACCTAGCGAAGCTAGCGATTTGCAGCTCTCTCTGCCACAGTAGCAGAGATGTTCCATTATGATGTTACAAACTTTCGTGGATGATGGAGAAGGTGAAGTGTATCAGTTTGAGGTAAGGTGTCCTGGTCCGGAAATGCGCAACAGAGTTAAAGGATCACTTTTCCGAAACCCGGTAATTCCCACCCACTGCGACTCTAAATTTGAAATTTGGCGCAGTGATGTGAAAACTGGTGTGACGTGACCGTAGCACTCGACAATGTTTCAAACAGTTAGGTGTCGACAAATGCGAAAAAAAGGCTACAGCTCAGAAGTTCGTGTGACGTGTAAGGAGAGTTAATAATGTCACGTCGCCACCACGTCGTCGTCGTTGTTGTTGTTATTGTTGTCTTCAGTCCTGAGACTGGTTTGATGCAGCTCTGATGCAACTCTATCCTGTGCAAACTTTTTTTACCCTCCACGCTGCCCTCCAATGCTAAATTTGTGATCCCTTGATGCCTCAAAACATGTTCTACCAACCGATGCCTTCTTCTAGTCAAGTTGTGCCACAAACTTCTCTTCTCCCCAATCCTATTCAATACCTCCTCATTACTTACGTGATCTATCCACCTTATCTTCAGCATTCTTCTGTAGCATCACATTTCGAAAGCTTCTATTCTCTTCCTGTCCGAACTAGTTATCGTCCATGTTTCACTTCCATACATGGCTACACGCCAAACAAATTTTTTCAGAAACGACTTCCTGATACATAAATCTATATTCGATGTTAACAAATTTCTCTTCTTCAGAAACGCTTTCCTTTCCATTGCCAGTCTACATTTTATATCCTGTCTACTTCGACCATCATCAGTTATTTTACTTCCTAAATAGCAAAACTCCTTTACTACTTTAAGTGTCTCATTTCCTAATCTAATTCCCTCAGCATCACCCGATTTAATTTGAATACATTCCGTTATCCTCGTTTTGCTTTTGTTGATGTTCATCTTATATCCTCCTTTCAAGACACTGTCCATCCCGTTCAACTGCTCTTCCAAGTCCTTTGCCGTCTCTGACAGAATTACAATGTCATCGACGAACCTCAAAGTTTTTACTTCTTCTCCATGAATTTTAATACCTACTCCGAATTTTTCTTTTGTATCCTTTACTGTTTGCTCAATATACAGATTGAATAACATCGGGGAGAGGCTACAACCCTGTCTCACTCCTTTCCCAACCACTGCTTCCCCTTCATGCCCCTCGACTCATGACTGCCATCTGGTTTCTGTACAAATTGTAAATAGCCTTTCGCTCCCTGTATTTTACCCCTGCCACCTTAAGAATTTGAAAGAGATTATTCAGTATCTTATCTCCCATTTCGTCTTCATCTAAATCCTCTTCCATTTCCATAATATCGTCCTCAAGTACATCGCCCTTGTATAAACCTTCTATATACTCCTTCCACCTTTCTGCCTTCCCTTCTTTGCTTAGAACTGTGCTGCCATCTGAGCTCTTGATATTCATACACGTGGTTCTCTTCTCTCCAAAGGTCTCTTTAATTTTCCTGTAGGCAGTATCTATCTTACCCCTAGTGAGATATGCCTCTACATCCTTACAACTGTCCTCTAACCATGCCTGCTTAGCCATTTTGCACTTCCTGTTGATCTCATTTTTGAGACGTTTGTATTCCTTTTTGCCTGCTTCATTTACTGCATTTTTATATTTTCTCCTTTCATCAATTAAATTCAATATTTCTTCTGTTACCCAAGGATTTCTAGCAGCCCTCGTCGTTTTACCTACTTTATCCTCTGCTGCCTTCACTACTTCATCCCTCAGAGCTACCCATTCTTCTTCTACTGTATTTCTTTCCCCCATTCCTTTTAATTGTTCCCTTATGCTCTCCTTGAAACTCTGTACAACCTCTGGTTCTTTCAACTTATCCAGATCCTATGTCCTTAAATTCCCACCTTTTTGCAGTTTCTTCAGTTTTAATCTACGGTCCGCACCACAGCTCGTTACAATTCTGTCCAACATTACTGTGGACGTGTCGCTTGATGGGCAGATTACCATAGTCCCTCTTATCCAAATTACTCCACATCTTTTGACGCATGTTGCCAACGGCCCTGCCGCACTGGTAACACCGGTCCCCGTCAGATCATCGAAGTTAAGCCTGTCGAGATAGGCCATCACTTAGCTGGGTCACCATCCGGGTCTGCCGAGTGCTGTTGGCAAGTGAGGTAGACTCCGCCTCTGTGAGGCCAATTTACGATCTACCTGACTGAAAAGTAGCGGCACCAATCATGAAAACACCCTTCACCCTTCACATACTATCGATCTTCTTGCTACATGTTTGCCGACCGTTCTTCTGTTGACAACTTACACCAGCAAACGTGGAATGTCTTTAAATTCATGATCTTAAAACTCCAAATCAGCAGCTTCAGGAGTAAGACTAACATTTACAGTTAAGGTTTGTTACCAAGTACACTTCGTGATTTAAAACCCTCAGTTTTAATCATTAATTGAAGCCCTTCACATTACAGGTCATGTACATACACTACTGGCCATTAAAATTGCTACACCAAGAAGAAATGCAGAAAATAAACGGGTATTCATTAGAAAAATATATTATCCTAGAACTGACATGAGATTACATTTTCACGTAAATTCGGTGCATAGATCCTGAGAAATCAGTACCCAGAACAACCACCTACGGCCGTAATAACGGCCTTAATACGCCCGGGAATTGAGTCAAACAGAACTTGGATGGCGTGTACAGGTACAGCTGCCCATGCAGCTTCAACACGATACCGCAGTTCATCAAGAGTAGTGACTGGCGTATTGTGACGAGCCAGTTGCTCGGCCACCATTTACCAGACGTTTCCAGTTGGTGAGAGATCTGCTGGCCAGGGCAGCAGTCGAACATTTTCTGTATCCAGAAGGGCCCGTACAGGACCTCCAACATGCGGTCGTGCATTACTCTGCTCAAATGTAGAGTTTCGCAGGGATCGAATGAAGGGTAGAGCCACGGGTAGTAACAGACCTGAAATGTAACGTCCACTGTTAAAAGTGCCGTCAATGCGAACAAGTAGTGACTGAGACGTGTAACCACGTGCACCCCATACCATCACGCCGGGTGATACGCCAGTATGGCGATGACGAATACACGCTTCCAATGTTCGTTCACCGCGATGTCGCCAAACACGGATGCGACCATCATGATGCTGTAAACAGAACCTGCATTCATCTGAAAAAATGACGTTTTGCCATTCGTGCACCCAGTTTACCCAGTTTCGTCGTTGAGTTCACTATCGCTGGCGCTCCTGTCTGCGATGCAGCGTTAAGGGTAACCGCAGCCATGGTCTCCGAGCTGATAGTCGATGCTGCTACAAAATTTGTCGATTTGTTCGTGCAGACGGTTGTTGTCTTAAAAACCTCCCCATCTGTTGATTCAGGTCCGAGACGTGGCTGCACGATCCGTTACAGCCATGCGGATAAGATGCCTGTCTTATCGACAGTGATATGAGGCTGTTGGGATCCAGCACGACGTTCCATGTTACCCTCCCGAACCCACCGATTCCATATTCTGCTAACAGTCATTGGATCTCGACCAACGCGAGCAACAATGTCGCGATACGATAAACCGCAATCGCGGTAGGCTACAATCCGACCTTTATGAAAGTCAGAAACGTGATGGTACTCATTTCTCCTCCTTACACGAGGCATCACAACAACGTTTCACGAGGCAACGCCGGTCAACTGCTGTTTATGTATGATAAATCGGTTGGAAACTTTCCTCATGTGAGCACGTCGTAGGTGTCACCACCGGCGCCAACCTTGTGTCAATGCTCTGAAAAGCTAATCATTTGCATATCACAGCATCCTCTTCCTGTCCGTTAAATTTCGCTTCTGTAGCACATCTTCGTGGTGTAGAAATTTTAATGGCCAGTAGTGTACCTCTTCGTCACGAAATGGCTGCTGCTGAAGCTCGCTTCGAATAGATGGGCATTACTAGAGTCGCATATCTGTTGAGAACGGATATTTTGTAAACATATTGTGAGATTTCTGGACATTAGGACATAAAGAACCACGGGAACCCCTTAAGCGAGACAGACAAACGCTGTCGCGGCCAGTTCAGCAGGGCTCGGGGGTTGTTGACAGAATCGCCTGGACGGCTTCGGGAGGGCACGCACCCCGCGCCGGACCCTCCGCTGTTAATTAGCGAATGGCCACCCACGCTAACAGCTAACGAGCGATTAGTCCGCGCCACTAGCTGGAATAACTGCACCTGTTCCGCGTCCCGGCGATGCAGCCGGCCGCGAAAAGTTGCCCCGAACTCATTCCGCGACTGTCGCCTCCACGCCGAGGAACAACAGTCCACTGCTCGCCATTGTTTTGCTACTCGTTAAACTTGTTACGGTAATAACAAACTTTCCTCTTATGCTTCACTTAATCCTATTTGTTACTGTTTGATCACGATCAGGTGGTAGAATAAATTCAAAATCAAAAAGTGCAAACAACATCACATAAGGATTTCTGAGAATAATATTTTTACTTTGGGGAAAGAAAGTGAGGTTTACAGTTTTTCGCACGTAAAGTGGAAATCGATAATATTTCACAACGTTCTGAAATATCAAAACAAGATGTACCATACTGGAAGTGATAACGCTCGAGAAAGCGTAGACGAAGTAATGTGTGTGACACTGCAATATTGTTCTTAGAACTAGAATACTTTTTTCCATTTTTATTTTACATTATTTTTCGACTGCAGCTGCTGAACATGAAGCTGTCAATAAAAGCCAAGTATAAATATACTTCTATAAAATTGTTGGCATTATGATGGCACCGAATGCCAAGCATAATTATTGAACATTTAAACTAAAATATAAAACTGTCTTTTTACTTTTTGTAGTCTTGTAATTGTTTTTAACACTTTGTTGTGCAAAGTTATATTCCATTACAGTCTAACTGCGTAATGCCAGGTGAACCGGAGAGTATGTTTATTTACGTTGAAATCAAACACATGAATTGTTAATAAGTTTTTATTTTTAGTCAGTGATTTCATCGCCCTTTTTATCAACAAACGTATGCCGTCTAGTGTGCAAAAATTTTAGATGCCGGATCGATAAAAATTAATTGGTTTTTGATAAATATATTAGGAGATGGTATTTTGAGCATCATTCACATTTTAAAAAGTTTTGCCAGTTAAAAAATGTTGTAACGATAGGAATAAATGCAATCCGATGGCGCAGTATCGGACAAGTATGATTGGTGAGGCCATACCTCCCACTCCATTATTTTTCCCTAGGGTTCTTCTTGCGCGTTGCGGTGCTGCATTGTCTTTTGCAATCGCTGGGCACTTTGTAATTAAAGACTGATTTATTCATAGTAAATTTCTGCATTCAGTTTGTCCTGGCTTCAGCAATTCAAAATAAACGATAACGTGAATATTCCATCAAATACATAAATACCCCTTCTTGGGTTGTAAACCTGGTTTAGCTGTAATTCGTGGCGATTCATTCGGAGAGAGTCGTTTGCCTTTTGGGTTTTGAATTACCATAGAGGACCCATTTTTCATTTATAGTGATCAAACGATTAAAAACCCCTTCTATATTGTGCCTGCGAAACACATGTTGGATGGGCTAGCTTTCTTTGTCTTTACCAATCTGCTGCAAATGTTCTTGGGTGATCGATCAAGGTTAGTTAACAGTGTTTGGCAGTTCTTCGATTGTCTCACACGGATATGCTTCCACTTTCGCCCTTGCGTGTCATCATCTAAAGTGGTTGATCTATACCAGCCGGAAGGATCAAACTCGTGGGATTTGAAATTAGGACACAAGCTTCGGCATTTACGCACGTCTAATGCACCTGAATAAACATCGTAAATGTGTTTAGTTGCAACTGTTCGTTAATACCCATGACAAACTCACAAAACTTACAATGTCGAATATGTACCTCTTCTGGATATTTAGCTGGCCATTTTATAACAAATTTAAAAAAAAAGGTTCACTTATTTGCCAGTAAACAATTCACTCTAAATTTAAAATGTCTTAGGCACCACTTATAAGCACACAACGAGCTGTGAATGACAAATGAACAAATGAACGCCGATATTACTTTCCCGTCCCCCTAATATTAGTAAAAGAATTCGAGACATGCAGTGTCTGTTTTTGAACACAGAATCCCATTGGACTTACAGTTTGTTTTTATCTGTCCTATACGGCGGAAGCAATGGCTTGCCGAGCTTGCCAATAATGTGCTGTATTTGTCCTGTACCGAGTTGGTATATGCTGGTTGAATTCGTCTCTCTCTCTCTCTCTCTCTCTCTCTCTCTCTCTCTCTCTCTCTCTCTCCCATTCTCTTCATAGTGATATCAATGTAAATTTCTGTCATTTATGGAAAGATGAGAATGTTTAAAAAGAAGCCCACAACTCTATCCATTATGTGAGTTACGATTTGTTGTTAATCACTTACATTTTGGGTATGAACCGACTACCCCATTTTTGTGAATCACATCAAACACTGAAATGAATCAAGTACGCTATGTCTAGCATTATATTGTGATATTCGTGCCTATCTTGCACCTTCGACATGACATGCCTGTCATTTCAGCGCACACATCTCTGACCCTGACCGCAAGCCGTTCACTGTCGCCTGTTCAGCTTATCTCTCTCGTCCACTCTCCGACTGTCCTGCTAGCGGCCCTTTAGGACCATGTTGTCACCCGCCTGCCACCCTATGATCACGTCAAACCCAGGCAATGGTTCACGTGACAATCTGATAAGTATTTTTCCTCAACAATTCACGGCCATTTTGAAACCAAAGAATTAAGTCAAAGGGGCACTGAGTCCAGAGCCACCGTCAGATGTCAATTTAGAGTTCTTTTTTTCGTTTTGTTTGAGTCATCAGTCCTCTGACTAGTTTGATGTGGTCCACCTCGAATTCCTCTCCTGATAAAACGTCTTCATCTCAGAGCAGCACTGGCAACCTACGTTCCCAATTATTTGCTGGATGTATTCCAACCTCTGCCTTCCTCTATAGTTTTCACCCAGTCCTTTTAGTACCATCGAACTCATTCCCTGATGTCTTAACAGATGTCTTATCACCCTAGCCCTTCTCGCTCTCAGTGTTTTCCACATATTCCTTCCCTCTCCGATTCCACGCAGAATGTCTTCATTTCTTACCTTATCAGTCCACCTAATCTTCAACATTCATCCGTAGCACCACATCTCAAATGCTTAAATTCTCATCTATTCCGATTTTCCCACAGGCCATGTTTCACTACCATTTAATGCAGTGTTCCAAACGCACATTCTCAGAAAATTCTTCCTCAAACTAGGGCCAGTTTTTGATACTACTAGAGTTATCTTGGCCAGGAATGCCCTTTCTGCCAGTGGTCTTCTGCTTTTGATGTCCTCCTTGCTCCGTCCGTGATTGGTTCTTTTGCTGCCTAGGTAGTAGAATTCCTTAACTTCATCTACCTTGTGACCATGAGTCGTGATGCTAAGTTTCTTGCTGTTCTCATTTCTACTACTTCTCATTACTTTTGCCTTTATTCACTTCACGCTCAATCCATACTATGTACTAATTATACTACACATTCCATTCAGCAGATTATGTAATTCTTCTTCATTTTCACTCAGGATAGGAATGTCATCAGTGAATCGTATCATTGATATTACATATCAAAAACAGATAGGCCGCGTGGTTAGAGGCGCCATATCACGAACTGATCAGCCCCTCCCCCCGGAGGTTCGAGTCCTCCCTAGGGCATGGGCTTGTGTGTTGTTCTTAGCATACGTTAGTTTAAGTAGTGAGTAAGCCTAGATTCCTATGACCTCAACAGTTTGAGCCCTTAGAAATTCACACAAATATGAGGAAGTATCCGAGGTGTCCGACGCTATGGTAAGCCTGCAACATGTTATGTGACCATTATTCATCCTGATGCCCGATATCATGTATGGAATGAGCAGAAGATCTATACTTATTGCGAGTGGCTAACAGTTTTCCAGGGTATCACAAAGAAAGGCGAATTCAAATATGCTTTTGGTTTTTTTTAATATTCAGATCTTACGTTGCACGATGCGATCGTGTACAGTGTAATTGATGTCGAACTTAAAGAACAGATTTTGAAACAGTCAGACCCATCATTTCAGCACGTAGTGGAAGTACTACACTCCTGGAAATGGAAAAAAGAACACATTGACACCGGTGTGTCAGACCCACCATACTTGCTCCGGACACTGCGAGAGGGCTGTACAAGCAATGATCACACGCACGGCACAGCGGACACACCAGGAACCGCGGTGTTGGCCGTCGAATGGCGCTAGCTGCGCAGCATTTGTGCACCGCCGCCGTCAGTGTCAGCCAGTTTGCCGTGGCATACGGAGCTCCATCGCAGTCTTTAACACTGGTAGCATGCCGCGACAGCGTGGACGTGAACCGTATGTGCAGTTGACGGACTTTGAGCGAGGGCGTATAGTGGGGATGCGGGAGGCCGGGTGGACGTACCGCCGAATTGCTCAACACGTGGGGCGTGAGGTCTCCACAGTACATCGATGTTGTCGCCAGTGGTCGGCGGAAGGTGCACGTGCCCGTCGACCTGGGACCGGACCGCAGCGACGCACGGATGCACGCCAAGACCGTAGGATCCTACGCAGTGCCGTAGGGGACCGCACCGCCACTTCCCAGCAAATTAGGGACACTGTTGCTCCTGGGGTATCGGCGAGGACCATTCGCAACCGTCTCCGTGAAGCTGGGCTACGGTCCCGCACTCCATTAGGCCGTCTTCCGCTCACGCCCCAACATCGTGCAGCCCGCCTCCAGTGGTGTCGCGACAGGCGTGAATGGAGGGACGAATGGAGACGTGTCGTCTTCAGCGATGAGAGTCGCTTCTGCCTTGGTGCCAATGATGGTCGTATGCGTGTTTGGCGCCGTGCAGGTGAGCGCCACAATCAGGACTGCATACGACCGAGGCACACAGGGCCAACACCCGGCATCATGGTGTGGGAAGCGATCTCCTACACTGGCCGTACACCTCTTGTGATCGTCGAGGGGACACTGAATAGTGCACGGTACATCCAAACCGTCATCGAACCCATCGTTCTACCATTCCTAGACCGGCAAGGGAACTTGCTGTTCCAACAGGACAATGCACGTCCGCATGTATCCCGTGCCACCCAACGTGCTCTAGAAGGTGTAAGTCAACTACCCTGGCCAGCAAGATCTCCGGATCTGTCCCCCAATGAGCATGTTTGGGCCTGGATGAAGCGTCGTCTCACGCGGTCTGCACGTCCAGCACGAACGCTGGTCCAACTGAGGCGCCAGGTGGAAATGGCATGCAAGCCGTTCCACAGGACTACATCCAGCATCTCGACGATCGTCTCCATGGGAGAATAGCAGCCTGCATTGCTGCGAAAGGTGGATATACACTGTACTAGTGCCGAAATTGTGCATGCTCTGTATCCTGTGTCTTTGTGCCTGTTGTTCTGTCAGTGTGATCATGTGATGTATCTGACCCCAGGAATGTGTCAATAAAGTTTCCCCTTCCTGGGACAATGAATTCACGGTGTTCTTATTTCAGTTTCCAGGAGTGTATATCAGTACGATTCAGGTGCCGTGTCGACCGATAAATTTGAGCAACCAACAATTTGCCAGGTTCAGTCGTCCCTTGCTAATGACCGACCAAGTAGGCAGAAACAGCTAGCGCGCCCCACACAGCGTAAACTGTTCCCTATACAGACGAACGGAATCAAGTCATTCACGACACACCTAGACTGCCCGTCCCGAAAAGCACAGTGTTACGCCTGTGGCAAGAAAGGTCACTTTAGTCCGTGATTGATACTTGTCCACTGCCACGCCCAGAGCATCTCATGGACATATTAGGCACTCGTCGCTACCGTTCAAAAATTGATTCGAGCGATACATGTCTTCAAATACCACTGGATGAAGAATCTCAAAACATGTGTGTTGTGAACACTCATTTAGGTTTGTTTAAACTGCGTTTGCCTTTTGGCAGTGCTTCCGCACCCGCCATTTCCCATCGCTGTTTGGAACAGCTGAATACTCAAGTACCAAACTGTCCAAACTATTTGGACGGTATTGTCGTAGCAGGTCTTACATCTGAAGAACACATTGCAGATTTGCGTGTGTTATGTGATGCAGGAGTAAAGTGTAGAATAGACAAGTGAGATTTTTTAAAATCTGAGTTGCAGTATCTTGGTTATGTCATAAACAGTCAGAGTGTACATCTTCTTCAGTCCATTTGTTAGCCATACGAGATCTGCCAGTTCTTCGCAATGTCACAGAATTGCAGTCGGTTTTAGGGAAAATGAACTATTACGTTCGGTTCATACCGAATGCTCCACATATCGCAGCTCCATTGCATCGCTTGCGTCGCAAGAATGCCCTCTTTGTTTGAACAGATGAGTGCAAGTAAAAAATGGACACTATGGGACTTATCTGAGGTGATCAGTCCCCTAGAACTTAGAACTAGTTAAACCTAACTAACCTAAGGGCATCACACACATTTATGCCCGAGGCAGGATTCGAACCTGCGACCGTAGCAGCAGCACGGTTCCGGACTGAAGCGCCTAGAACCGCTCGGCCACAGTGGCCGGCTGAGTGCCAAGCAGCTTTTCAGAAACTTAAAGATGCATTGCTTAGTGATCGAGGTTTAGTTCATTTTGACCCTGCCTAACCAGATGTGTTGCAAGTTGACGCTTCCTCTTACAGAATCAGTGCAGTGCTTTCGCACGCAGTTGGTGATAAAGACAGGCCTACTACTTTCGCGCCAAAAGTGTTGTCCAAAACTCGGTGTAACTATTCAGAAATAGAGAAAGAGACACTGGCTATTGTGTATGACCTAACCAAATCCCACCGCTATCTTTATGGCAGAAAATTATACTTAGTAACGCATCACTGTCCAAAAATTGCAAAGACGGATTTTGTTGTTGTCCCAATACAAGTACGAGATTGTGTATCGTCCGACAGCTCAATATGTTAATGTGGACCCACTTTCACGTCTTCCGATTGGCCCTGATGCAAACCTTGACGCTTCTGCTGGATCTTGTTGTCACATCGATGCTCAGGATTCTGAATTGCTTCAATCCTTTCCTCTGAACTGTAGGAAAATTGCACAGACATGGAAGCCGATTCAGATTTGAACATTTTGCTCAACTGCATTCGCACATTTTTGCCTCACACATTGCACAGCATAAATAACTGTGTAGTGCGCCGATATTTTGCACGTCAGTATTATCTCGCTATGGAGCAAGGTGTGATTCTTGTTAAACATGACAGTGGACAGTCACGTGTGTTGATTCCTAAAGCTTTGCAAAAAGAAGTGTTGCAGTTACTTCACGAAGGACACTGGCGGATTGTTTGCACGAAACATTAATTGACATAGTATGGACACAAACAGAGCAGATGACGTCACAATGTCACGTCTGTGCGGAAAAATCAGTCTACTCCACCACAAAAATTCTCTAAGTAACAATCACCGTGGCAACGTGTGTGGGAACTTTTTGGAACAGTCGCTGGTTGATTGTGGTCGACTCTCGCAGAAAGTTTCGTTTTTCTGTGTCAATGAACTCAACAACGTCACGTAGCACAATTCAGGCATTGTCCTATGTTTTTTGCCTCGAAGATTTGCCTGAAGTCATAGTGTCAGACATCGGCCCCTAGTTCACGTCAAATGAATTTGGAACACTCAGTGAACGCAATGACATATAGCATCTAACTAGTGCACCGTTCCATCCACAGTCCAACGGTGAAACGAAATGTTTTGTTAGATCTTTAAAGCAGCAGATGACCAAACTTCGCACCGTACACACCAGGGATCAAGCATTGCAACTGTTTCTTGCCCCCTATCGTTCCCATTCACGAGATGGACCATCGCCTGCGCAACAGTTCACAGCCACTGCTCCACCCTCCTCCGCATCTGGCGCCAAAGGAAGGCCGCAAGTATTGCTTCGTGCCGGATGATTTTGTGTTTTACAGGGTTTTTAGCGGCAGTAGATGGTGGGCGCGAGGCGAGATGGTTCGTAGGCTTGGTGCATGCATGTATGTGATGTCAGGTCCAGACGGATTGTTGTGTTGGCGTAAGAGCCAACACCGTGTTACTAGAGGAGGCCGAAATGCACGCATTTTAGCTCACGCAGGCTGGCGTGAGGAGGGAAGAACTATACTGACGTGAGGTCTGGAACATGACAAGGAATCAGAATTCAGGAAGCGGACGGAAAAAGTTTGATACTTAACTTTAATCCATCAATGATGAACGTCACTCTTGACGGTACATGATTCGCAATATTATCTGTTCAGAATACATTCTGGATGTAACCTAATATGGCGCCTTGCTAGGTCGTAGCAAATGACGTAAGTGAAGGCTAAGCTAAGCTGTCGTCTCGGCAAATGAGTCAGTGAACCATCGCTAGCAAAGTCGGCTGTACAACTGGGGCGAGCGCTAGTGAGTCTCTCTAGACTAGACGTGCCGTGTGGCGGCGCTCGGTCTGCAATCACTGATAGTGGCAACACGCGGGTCCGACGTATACTAACGGACCGCGGCCGATTTAAAGGCTACCACCCAGCAAGTGTGGTGTCTGGCGGTGACACCACACGCATTGCAGTGCCGACATCACAATCAAATTCGCCACTGCCAAGTGCACGGTAATCATTCTGCGTCTCTCCCTGCAGACTCACCGGCCCCGAGGACAGCGCGGCCACAGCAGCCACCAGAGGGTGTCATCACAACACCACGGGGCGACGCCTTGGAGACGGAGCCTTCTCCTCCTCCGCCTCCTCTCGTCCTACCCATGGAGCTGGACCCGCCCACACCGCAGCAGCTGACGTCTTCTACACGTTACTATGGGACTCATGAAATGGGCGCGCCCTTCTGGTCGTTTTCTGGGGGTCGTTTCCGCAGAACGAAGGCCGGATGGCGGGGTACGACTGGAGATCTCACGTCCCCCGCAGCCACAGCTTCCAGTCCCTCAGAGAGGCCACGCTGCTGCCTCCCCCGCCGTTGTCGAACTCCTGATACGACGACGGTCCGTCGCTTTGGGGATGTTACGACGTCAAGTTGGGAACGAGGGAGCAGAGAGGGCTGTAAAGAAGATGTCAGCCAATCGCACGCTGACCGACCCCTCTACAGGATGACAACGTGACATCAGCGGCCTCTATGCGAAGAGAACATAAGCGCCCCGCCCGACTGGTCGTGGCCCAGTTCTACAATAGCTTCTAGATTAGTCATTTCGCTTGTCCTATGTAGCATTGTCTATATTGAAGACACTTGCTTATTTTGCCTGTCGCCATTTGCTTGCGACACGTCTACAGGGTGTTTCAAAAATGACCGGTATATTTGAAACGGCAATACAAACTAAACGAGCAGCGATAGAAATACACCGTTTGTTGCAATATGCTTGGGACAACAGTACATTTTCAGGCAGACAAACTTTCGAAATTACAGTAGTTACAATTGTCAACAACACATGGCGCTGCAAGTGATGTGAAAGATATAGAAGACAATGCAGTCTGTGGGTGCGCCATTCTGTACGTCGTCTTTCTGCTGTAAGCGTGTGCTGTTCACAACGTGCAAGTGTGCTGTGGGCAACATGGTTTATTCCATAGAAGAGAGGATTTTTCTGGTGTTGGAATCCCACCGCCTAGAACACAGAGTTGTTGCAACAAGACGAAGTTTTCAACGGAGGTTTAATGTAACCAAAGGACCGAAAAGCGATACAATAAAGGATCTGTTTGAAAAATTTCAACGGACTGGACACATGTCCACATAACATATTTTCTTTTTTTGTGTGTCAGGAATGTTTCCTGAAAGTTTGGCCGTACCTTTTTGTAACACCCTGTATAAGAAAGAACCGCACACTGGTGATGAAGTTGGTGTGATCTTAGAATCAGAATCAGATAGCTTAGAAAGAGAAGTCAAATGGGTCCTAAAAATATTGCTAAAAACAAAGCTAGTGGAAATAATTGAATTCCAGCGGAACTGTTCGAAGTCATTGGAGCGAACATGGTGAAAGCGATGCAACCAATGTGTCCGCAGACATTAAGGACCCAACAATGACTAAAAGATTCGGAAAGTTCAGTATTCATCTCGACTACAAAGAAGGAAATTTCTAAAGAATGTTGTGATTACAGAGCAATCGTAGTTATCTACAAGTGGTTCAAATGGCTCTAAGTACTATGGGACTTAACATCTTAGGTCATGAGACTTAGAACTACTTAAACCTAACTAACCTAAGGACATCGCACACATCCATGCCTGAGGCTTGCGACCGTAGCAGCAGCGCTGTTCCGGACTGAAGCGCCTAGAACCGGTCAGCCACAGCGGCCGGCAGTTATCTAACACGGTAACAAACTCACTCGTAAAATCTTAGCATAGAGACCTTACCAGCATATAGAAAGAGAGCTCTCTGGAGACCAAGAGGGGTTTTGTAAAGGAAGAGGAACCAAAGATCAAACTGCAAACACCTGATGAATTACGAAGAAGTCAAGGGAATTCCAGAAAAATGTGTAACTCTGTCATATTGACTGTGATAAAATCTTTGACTCTGTCGACCACAATAAATTATGGGTAGTTTTTAAAAACATGGGTGTGACAAACCATCTCAATTACATCATACGATTTTTCTACTCTGACAAAACAGGCAAGGTGAGAACCGCATATAGAGCATCAAAGTAGGCCAAGATCAACCTGATCTATCAACTATTGGTGAATATTTCCGCACATGGAGGTTGCAGCCAAGTGCTGCTAAGACAGAAGTCTCGTTTCTCTTGAACAGCAAGATGGCTAACAAAGTGTGCACTGTCCACCTCCAAGGAAGATTGGTCAGATATAACAAAAACCCAAAATATTATAACCTTCTCTCAAGAGTGTCTCACCATATAAGGAGAGAGAGAGAGAGCTACTTTTACACGGGAAATATAAACTCTTAATGACCAAGTTACACAAAAAAATTTGTTATCAAACAAAATGCATATTTTGTGCATACACCAAAAATAGTTTGTCGGCCCATAGTGTTGTGTTCTTATTTACAAAAAAAAAAACAAAAAAAACACTGAGCGTTACCAGAAGTAGTTTGTAACGGAGCATTGTATCAAGTGTGATCACCAGATACTTTGCGTTTCACTTGAACAGCAAGATGGCCAACAAAGAGCTTATTGTCCATCTCCAAGGAAGATTGGTCAGATATAACAGAAACCCAAAATATCTTGTGATCACACTTGATACAACGCTCCGTTATAAACTACTTCTGGTATGAACGGCTGCTAGTATCAATGTTCGATATAACATTTTCCGGAAACTCTGTGGCACATCATGGGGATCAACTGCATCCCCACTCCATGCTTCAACTCTGGGATTTGTTTACCCTGTTGCGGAATATTGCTCGCCAGCTTGTATGAATAGCACTCACACAAAACTTGTTGATGATGATGTTTGGTTTATGGAACGCTCAACTGCGTGGCCATCAGCACCCATAAAAAGTACCAATTTCCTCATAATCCAATGTAGCAACTGTCACGAATGATGATGATGAGGATGAAATTATGTGGACAACACCAGCACCCAGTCTCCGGGTAGAGAAGATCCCCAACCCTTCTGGGAATCGAACTACGGACCCCGCGATCCAAAGGCAGCAACGCTAACCACTAGATCACGAGCTTCAGACAACAAAACTTGTTGATACGCAGCTAAACCATATCACTCGTCTCATAACTGATACGATAAAACTCACAATTACTCTCTGGCTATCCATGATTGTTGTTATGGTCTTCAGTCCTGAGACTGGTTTGATGCAGCTCTCCATGCTACTCTATCCTGTGCAAGCTTCTTCATGCCCCAGTACCTACTGCAGCCTTCATCCTTCTGAATCTGCTTAGTGTATTCATCTCTTGGTCTCTACGATTTTTACCCTCCACGCTGCCCTCCAATGCTAAATTTGTGATCCCTTGATGCCTCAGAACATGGTCCACCAACTGGTGCCTTCTTCTTTTCAAGTTGTGCCACAAACTCCTCTTCTCCTCAGTTCTATTCAATACCTCCTCATTAGTTATTTGATCTACCCATCTAATCATCAGCATTCTTCTGTAGCACCACATTTCGAAAGCTTCTATTCTCTTCTTGTCGAAACTATTTATCGTCCATGTTTCACTTCCATACATGGCTACACTCCATACAAATACTTTTATAAACGACTTCCTGACACTTAAATCTATACTCGATGTTACCAAATTTCTCTTCTTCAGAAACGCTTTCCTTGCCATTGCCAGTCTACATTTTATATCTTCTCTACTTTGACCATCGTCAGTTATTTTGCTCTCCAAATAGCAAAACTCCTTCACTACTTTAAGTGTCTTATTTCCTAATCAAATTCCCTCAGCATCACCCTACTTAAGTCGACTACATTCCATTATCCTCGTTTTGCTTTTGTTAATGTTCATCTTATATCCTCCTCTAAGACACTGTCGAATCCTTTCAACTGCTCTTCCAAGTCCTTTGCTGTCTCTGACAGAATTACAATGTCTTCTCCATACTGTTATTTCTTCTCCCCACTTAGCCTAAAATCACCTTCATCTTTATGGCGGGAAAATGCCCTTGCACGAGAGTACAAAAAACTGCAGAAAAATCTTGACCTCCTTATGCACCCAGACAGTCAAAGTAATAGCAATGGTAAAATTTCTGTCGTCACCCACCCCGCGAAACTACATGTAGTTGGAAACGGCTTTAATACTGATGACTGCTGGAGATGCACTTGGCAGATTAATACTACAACGGAACAACTTAGGATTGAGTGCATATCGACAGAGTCACCTGTCTTTGAATTGCCGTTCGAGATCGGGTCGGTTCTTAACCGAATAAGAACCAGTAACGGGAGTGCCAATTCTTTGCATGAGTGGAAGTACACAACTTCTCCAATTGTGATTGTGGCGCCGAAAAGCAGACTGTTTGACATACCATTCAAGAATGTCCTGTGAGAGCTTTCCCTGGAGATCCAACAGAGTTCCTGGTGATGATGGAAGAATCGACAGACTATATTCATCTACAACTATATCTACAGCATACTCTGCCTAATGGTTTGTGGCGGAGGGTACTTTTGTACCACTGTACCCTCCAACCCTGTTCCACTCGCGAATAGCGCGTGGGAAGAATGATTATCGTCAAGCCTATGTAGTGGCTCTAATTTCTCGAGTTTTCATCTCGTGGTCATTACGTGAGACGTATGTGTGTGTGTGTGGGGGGGGGGGGGGAGGGGGGGGGGAATAATATGTTATCTGTCTCTCCCCGGAAAGCGCTACCTTGAAATTTCAGTACTAAATCTCTTTGTGATGCACAAAGCCTCTCTTGTAACGTCTGCCTATGGAGTTTGTTGAGTATCTCTGCAGTGTTCTCGCGCCAACTAAATGATTCCGTGACGAAACGTGCCGCTATTCGTTGGATCTCTCTCTCTTCTGTCCGTCCTACCTGGTAAACATCTGTCAGGGAACAATACTCAAGAACCGGTCGAACGAGCGCTTTAGAAGCCACTTCCTTCGTGGGTGAGTGACATTTACTTAAGATTCTTCCTATTGATTTTATGTGGTCATTCCACTTAAGGTCGTTCTTGATAGTTACTCCTACATATTTCACGGTAGATACTGTTTCCAGCCGTTTGTGTAACTGTACAGTAGTGGATTACTTTTCCTATGAGTACGCTATACGTTGTAGTTATTTACATTCAAGGTCAAGTGACACGTCTTGCATCATTCATCAATTCTCTGGAGATCACTCTGAAAATCGTTACTATCTTCTGGCGTTGCTACTTTGTTCCACACAACCGCATCATTTGAGGATATTCTTACAGAGCATGGCGTTGATAATAGTTTGTGGTCTGAAGTTATTGTTATATAATTTTGTGTAGCCATACGCTAAATCACCAAAAATGCGTATAGCCAAGTCTATAGGCTTCCTAATTGGGATATACGACTGGAACACAAGGAAGACTGACAGCCACGGAAAGGACTCCTTCCAGTTGTTGTGCTGGAACTGTACAGACTTTCCTCTCTAGAGCTCCATGTCCTGCAAAGAGAGCAAGTAGGCCAGTATTATAGAAAATGAAGTTAGACAGCTTCTTGGAAGGTCTGATACTAAATGAAACACTGCCCTACTTTGAGTACACCATGAGGAGGCATGATTCATTGGAAAATATCTCAATGGTCGCGAAGTCCGAAGGTACGAGGAGAAGAGGGCAGCAAGGGATGAGATAGACTGATGGGATCAAAGAAGCGACGGATTTCAACCTGGAAAGTTTTCGGGAGATGGTGCAGGACAGAATAAATTGGCTTACTTTAGTGCATGAGGTCACAGAGAGTCAGGACCTATTAAAGAACTAGGGGACGTAGAAAGGAGAGGGGGAGGTAGGGAGAGGGACAGAAAGTATTGTATAAATATTGTCAAGTGTACAGACGAGCAAACTGTGTTAACAGGCACATTGACAGTGTTCGTGAACACCATTGCATAGTACTAAGTAGATTTGGAAGACGATTGCGAAGGGCAAGCCTTCTCTCGAGCTCATACATGAAATGGTTACGGTATTTACGAGGGTTATTCGGAAAGTAAGGAACGATCCATCGCGAAATGGAAAGCACAGTGAAAATCGAATGAAGTTTTACACAAGTGTGCTGGGAAATGTCTGTAGTATGCCCGTCGATCGCGTTACATCGTTCTTTTTCGTTCTGAGCACACAGGGAGCAGAACAATTGCATCTGCCGCCAAGTACGAGGGCCCGGTCAGAAAATTTGCCTGAAGCTATGCAGCCAACTTTACGTAACTGTCGTGCGTTTTCTTCTCCAAGACAATTCTTAACCGTTGAGGTGAAATAAAGATGCTCCTGCATGGTTTAGATTTGTAAATGCTTGATTACCCACAATACAGCTCGTAATTGTCTCCCTCTGAGTTTCATCTCTGCTCACATAAACCGCTGGCTATGAAGACAAGATTGTGGCACAGACAACGAGCTGTAGGCCAGCATAGAGAATTGGTGGAAAGTACTGACGGCTGCCTTCTATAACGAGGGTATTAGAAAGTTGGTACAACGCTACGACAAACGTCTAAGTCGGATAGGTGACTATGAAGAGAACTAGCTGGAATTTGTAGCTAACTGTTGCAAATAAAACAGTTTTCATTTTCACTGTGGTTTCCATTTCGCGACCTATCGTAGATAGAGAAGCCCATTTCACGAACTGCTTTGTTTGATGTTGAAGATAATTATTTGGAATATGCACTCTTGTTAAACATTTTCGTCCTTCAGGATGAAATCTCTAATCATATTAGCACCGTAAGGGACAAAATATATCACCTCTCTCTACCTGCACACTGGAGGTTCCATATGAGAAGGCATGGAGGTTTGAGCATCCACTTAACACTACATCACCTAAACAATTACCTTATTGAGGACAATCACTTTCACAAGTGCAGTAGTTAATTGATGATATCACCCTTCAGACGACTGCAGATTACAGTTGTGCCCACTTTGCCATGTTATTCCATCGAATTCCCACGCCCGGGTTCCCGGGTTCGATTCCCGGCAGGGTCAGAGATTTTCTCTGCCTCGAGATGGCTGGGTGTTGTGTGATGTCCTTAGGTTAGTTAGGTTTAAGTAGTTCTAAGTTCTAGGGGACTGATGACCATAGATGTTAAGTCCCATAGTGCTCAGAGCCATTTGAACCATTTTATTCCATCGAAGGAAGGAAGGAAGGTTAACATCCCGTCTATAACGAGGTCATTAGAGCAGGGGTTTCCAAATTTATCCTCCAACGGAACACTTCGAGAAAACTGATACTGCGATGGATCGCATTCTTTATATTGAAGGTCAATAAAATTTTTGAAAAACGAGAGAAACTTTTGATTTATTCAGCGATTACTTCACTTTTAAATCAATACTAATAACACAGAAATAATAAAGGAATTAGTATCGTAAAAGTGTCGAAAACAAGAGAACGCCATTTCAATTAATAGTTTTTTGGGGAGCACTTATTCATGCCCTGCGGAACACCAGTATTCCGTGGAACGGGGATTTGGAAACCCTGCAATACAGACGGGAAACATGGGCAAGGAAATCGGCCACGCGCTTTAAAATGAATCGTCCTAGTTTATTCCGCCGAGTTTTTGGAACAAAACCCACGACCAGCTTAGAGACAGAAGTGATGACACTTTCTGCAGGGTCTGACCATCATTTTGCAGGACAATTCTCAAGCACGTACGGTGCAAGGTGTTACTGATTTGTTTGACTGATGGGGATGCTAAGTGCTATACCACATACTGTACTGCCCTGACTTAAGCCCTCGTAAGTTCAACTCGATTTCTAAACTGAAGGGAACACTTCAAGGCATTCGCTTCAGAATTGCTACAAATTCGTCGGGAAGTAGACAGCGCCATTCGAACTGTCAACACAACTGCCTCTGCTAAGAGTATCCTTCGACTTCCACATCGCTGGCAACGGGTTATACACAAGTCTGGTGACTACTTTGAAGGTCAGTAAAACTATGAAACACGTATCTATTTTGTACGAGCTGTGAATAAATAGTTGCCACTATTTCAGTTCCAACCCTCGTAGTTCACGTACGCGAATGGAACGAAAATGGGGTAAAATTATTTTGGCACTCTACGCCATAGAGGTCACACCCAGTTTGACCGCTTGCGGAGTACTTGCTGTATATTTAAACACCGGTCGTCGGCACTGTTGTGTCCTGCCTACTCGTCGAATACGAGGTGCCTAGGAAACCTGATTCCTCGGATTGCTAGACAACAGAATGAGATTTTCACTCTGCAGCGGAGTGTGCGCTGATATGAAACTTCCTGGCAGATTAAAACTGTGTGCCCGACCGAGACTCGAACTCGAAACCTTTGCCTTTCGCGGGCAAGTGCTCTACCAACTGAGCTACCCAAGCACGACTCACGCCCGATTCGCAGGAGAGCTTCTGTAAAGTTTGGAAGGTAGGAGACGAGATACTGGAAGGAGTAGAGCTGTGAGTACCGGGCGTGAGTCGTGCTTCGGTAGCTCAGATGGTAGAGCACTTGCACGCGAAAGGCAAACGTCCCGAGCTCGAGTCTCGGTCGGGCCCACAGATTTAATCTGCCAGGAAGTTTCATGCTAGACAACAATTCGAGCAAATTGTAGTAATAGATTTTTATTACAGTAAGGGGGAGTGAGACAGGGTTGTAGCCTCTCCCCCATGTTATGCAGTCTGCAGTCTGTATATTGAGCAAGCAGTAAAGGAAACAGAAGAAAAATTCGAAGTAGGTAGTAAAATCCACAGAGAAGAAATAAAAACTTTGAGGTTTGTCGATGATATTTTAATTATGTGAGAGACAGCAAGGGACTTGGAAGAGCAGTTGAACGGAATGGACAGTGTCTTGAAAGGAGGATATAAGATGAAAACTAGGATAATGGGATGTAGTCGAATTAAGTCGGGGGATGCTGAGGGAATTAGATTAGGAAATGAGACACTATTTGGGGAGATAAATAACTGATGATGGTCGAAGTAGAGAGGATATAAAATGGAGACTGGCAATGGCAAGGAAAGCGTTTCTGAAGAAGAGAAACTTGTTAACATCGAGTATAGATTCAAGTGTCAGGAAGTCGTTTCTGAAAGTATTTGTATGGAGTGTAGCCATGTATGGAAGTGAAACATGGACAATAAATAGTTTGTACAAGAAGACAATAGAAGCTTTCGAAATGTGGTGCTACAGAAGAATGTTGAAGATTAGGTGGGTAGATCACGTAGCTAATGAGGAGGTATTGAATAGGACTGGGGAGAAGAGAAGTTTCTGGCACAACTTGACTAGAAGAAGAGATCGGTTGGTATGACATGTCCTGAAGCATCAAGGGATCACAAATTTAGCATTGGAGGGCAACGTGGAGGGTAAAAATCATAGAGGGAGACCAAGAGATGAATACACTTAGCAGATTCAGAAGGATGTAGGATGCAGTAGGTACTGGGAGCTGTAGGAGCTTGCACAGGATAGAGTAGCATGGAGACCTGCATCAAACCAGTCTCAGGACTGAAGACCACAACAACAAGAAGATAAACTACAATACTTAACTTTGAGAAATTTACAATGAGGTGTAGCAAGTCAATTCGTAACACAAGAGAAGAAATACAGTGCCGTAGTCGCTGCTGTAGAGCTCATAGAACGGCTAGTCTTCAACTGGGCCGCGCACAGGTGGCGTGGCGCTTATGGCCTCTTCGTGTGGAAGGCGCTGCAGTCGGGTAGCAGTTCTAGAGAGGGGTCTGTCAGCGTCCTATTGGCTGACGTCTTCTTCACAGCCTTCTCTGCTCCAACGTTCTTGACCGGTGCGCAGGCGCTTGACATTACACCGGGACTGGCACATGTTGACTTTCGGCTGTATATTCGTCATGTTGAACAATTTAGAAACTTTTTCGACTGAATGTGAACGGCAGTAAGACGGATGTTTAGCCATATCCACAGAGGACTGTGCAGAACCTGGTGCCTTGGACCAATTCAACTAACAGTCTATCAAGACGCTGGATTCGCATTTGAAACGACAGAGGCTCAATTCGCCATCAGAACAATCATGGCTCCCCGTGATGCTTTTACATCGCTTGAAGAAATGCAAGAATGTTTCCTTTCCAAAGGACGACACTGATTTGTTTCTAAAATATGAGGTTGGGCTCCGTCCCTAACCACCATCGTCGTCGGTACGTCAAACACTAATACCTCTTCCTTCCATTGTTTCATCCTGGCTACCTCACATGGCTTGTCCCACTGTTTTAGTTTCAAGCATATGGTTGCCGGTCATGCACAGATGAAACAAACGGTTTGCAGGGCCTCTGCTAACTAACTCAGCATAGTACATTTTAACATTCTAGAGATAATATATATATATTTCTACACCTTACAGCAATATAAATTTAAAACTAAAGGATGTGTTGCTGCTGCGATGAATATTACATAGATTTCGTTCATTACCCGAGAGGGAACCTTTCTCTATCATGTTAAGGTCGTTGGTCGTCCACTAAAGGGGTCGACTTGACAGCCGCTGATTGATCCTGTTCTAACGAAGAGTACACCACCTGGCTGACCCGATCCTGGGTCATTCAGAATAAACGTTTACAACTGCACAGTCAGACAAAAAAATGAAGCACCCAGGAGACATAATCAGATGTTGATTTAAATTCATACATTTATACACCATCTATATGACTACTCTGCGATTAACCATCAAGAAAGTATCTGGCAGTGGCCTTATCGAAGCACCTTCAATCTACATCTCTACCGCTCCATTCTCGAACAGCGGAAAAAACGAACACTTAAATATTTCCGTCGTTGTTGTTGTTGTTGTGGTCTTCAGTCCAGAACCTTGTTTGATGTAGCTCTCCATGCAGCTCTATCCTGTTCAAGACTCTTTATCTCCGAATAACTACTGCAACCTACATTCTTTGCTTAGTGTATTCACCCTTGGTCTCCCTCTACAATTTTTACCCTCCACGCTTCCCTCCAATACTAAATTGGGGTTCCTTTGATGTATCAGAACGTGATCTAGCAAGTTATACTATCTTAAAGTCAACTTGTGCCACGAACTCCTCTTCTCCCCAATCATGTTCAGTACCTCCTCATTAGTTATGTAATCTGCCCATCTAGTCTTCAGCACTCTTCCGTAGCACCACATTTCGAATGCTTCTATTCTCTTCTTGTTTAAACTATTTATCGTCCATGTCTCACATCCATACCTGCCTATACTCCATACCAATAATTATAGAAAATACTTTCGTCCCTTAAATCTATCCTCGATGATAACAAATTTCTCTTCTTCAAAAACGCAATTCTTGCCATTGCCAATCCACATTTTATATCCTCTCTATTTCGAACGCCGGCCGCGGTGGTCTCACGGTTAAGGCGCTCAGTCCGGAACCGCGTTACTGCTACGGTCGCAGGTTGGAATCCTGCCTCGGGCATGGATGTGTGTGATGTCCTTAGGTTTAAGTAGTTCTAAGTTCTAGGGGACTGATGACCACAGATGTTAAGTCCCATAGTGCTCAGAGCCATTTGAACCATTTTTGTTTCTATTTCGAACAACATCAGTTATTTTGCTCCTCAAATAGCAAAGCTCGTCTACTACCTTTTCCTAATCTAATTCGCTCAGGATCATCTGACATAATTAGACTACATTCGACTGTCCTTGTTTTGCTTTTGTTGATATTCATCTTACATCCTCCTTTCATCTTACATCCTCCTTACCTCTGGTGATATTTGCATCTGCATTCTTCCAATTGTCCTCTAGCCATCCCTGCTTAGCCATTTTGCACTTTGTGTCGATCTCATTTTTGAGACGTTTGTATTCCTTTTCAACTGCTACATTTATAGCATTTTTATACTTTCTCCTTTCGTCAGTTAAATTCAGTATCTCTTCTGTTACCCAAGAATTTTTTCTAGCCCTCGTCTTTTTACCTACTTAATCCTCTGCTGCGTTCACTATTTCACCTCTCAAAGCCACCCATTTTTCTTCTACTGCGTTTCTTTCCCCGGTTCTTGTCAATCGTTTACTAAGGCTCTCTTTGAAACTCTCTGCAACCTCTGCTTCTTTCAAATCATCCAAGTCCCATCCGCTTAAATTCCTACCTTTTTGCAGTTTCTTTTGTTTTGATCTACAGCTCATAACCAATAAATTGCAGTCACAGTTCACATCTGCTCCTGGAAATGTCTTACACTTTAAAACCTGGTTTCTAGATCTCTGTCTTACCATTATATCGGGTGAGGTAGCTAAGTCATAGCACCCCTTGTATCCGTCCAACCGTAATAGATACCAAGATGCCGTTTGGACGGTGAACTGCAGCGACGAGGGCTATATGAATACATCACATTTCATGTTTGTGGTATTTTTTTATTACAGAGATATAAGGCCATCCTTGGTTTTTTAAATGGAACCCTATGTTAAGTTTTAGCGTAACACGATGGGCTTAAAAAATGGTTTAAATATGTGTATATCGTAATATTTAGGCGGATAGTTTTTGAGACACATATATGTTCTTGTATCGTGTTCGTCCTTCGAAGTGGCGTTGTCCTGTTGTGTGGAATACATGGTAAACGTCGTGAGTTCGTCCTTACACAACCACGCCCATTCACCCTACAATAGTAATAGATACTGCGATATCTTGAGCAAAAATTAACTGTTTATATTGAGCAAATATTATTCAGTTACTTTACAACTGTGATACCAAAATAACAGACAACATACAGTATTAAAATACTACAACATATTAATACATTGTAAGAAACAGGAATACAAATGTAAATGATGAGGCCCTTATTGGTCACAACTATTTCGTACGTAATTGTTTTTTATTTGAACGTATTTACTATTGATCACAAAAAATAGTTTAATGGCTCTGAGCACTATGGGACTTAACATATGAGGTCATCAGTCCCCTATAACTTAGAACTACTTAAACCTAACCAACACATTCATGCTCGAGGCAGGATTCGAACCTGCGACCATAGCAGTCGCGCGGTTCCGGACTGCAGCGCCTAGAACCGCATGGCCACCACGGCCGGTTATTGATCACAATATGAAGGAAATACACGCAAAGATGCAAAATACATACTGTATATGACACAAAACTTTACTGAATAATGTGTTCAAAATGATACCCCTATGCTGCAATGCACATTTGTAGCCTCCGTTCGAATGACTTGTGAACGGATGCGAGGGTGTCACGTGAGATATCAGCTCACGCTTCGATGATACGTTGCTTCATATCGTCTGGCGTAGTTGGTATTTGAGCATACACTTTATGTTTGATTGCTCCACACAGAAAAATAAATCAGGAAGGATCAAATCAGGAGACCGGGCTGGCCACTTCACCTCAGCACGTCTTCCTATCCAACAACCATGGAACTTTTCATTTAACAGCTCTGTATCCACACGGAATGGGTGAGCAGGACAGCCATCGTGTTGGAACCACATGTACTGACGCGTAGTTTGTGTTACCTCTTCCAGAAAAATGGGCAGAACGTTTCGCAGGAACTGTGCATAGTAATTGCCGTTTAGTATACCCGGAATGGCGTACGGCCCCACAATGAAATTTCCGACGATGCTGCAGCACACGTTAACACTCCACGGTTGCTGATGCTGTACCTGTTGAAGCCAATGAGGGTTCTCTAGTGGTTGAAATGGCTCTGAGCACTATGGGACTTAAAATCTGAGGTCATTAATCCCCTAGAACTTAGAACTACTTAAACCTAACTAACCTAAGAACATAACACACATCCATGCCCGAGGAGCAGGATTCAAACCTGCGACCGTAGCGGTCGTGCGGTTCCGGACTGAGCGCCTAGAACCGCTGGGCCACCGCGGTCGGCTGGGGTTCTCTATTGACGAGTAACGCAAATTCACATTACCGTTGTTGGTGAAAGTCGCTTCATCAGTAAAAAGCAAGTGACAAGTTCTTTGAAATTTTGACTCGATTTTGCAGTCAGTAAAAAACGTCAGATACCCTCTCAAGTAAATGTAACGCGTAGAAACCACTTAATAATCAAAAAAAGAAAAAACGGGAATATTTAGCTCATATTGCTTGGGTGTCAGACACAGTTGTGTAATTGAAAAGAGTGTCACTACAGTGTACGTGTGTGTGTGTGTGTGTGTGTGTGTGTGTGTGTGTGTGTGTGTGTTAGAGAGAAAGAGAGAGGGAGAGAGGTGGTTCGTTGGGAGGCCGAGAGAATCGGAGTGATTTACTGAAATGTCAGGACGCGTTTAATTTACGTTTAAGTGTATCCCAGTGGTGCCAGAAGTGTCCTCGCTGGCTAGGTAGGAACTTACCAGACGCCCCTTCTCCGCCGCTCGGCTTCCGTACAGACGATGTTTCCTGTGCGCTATCCCAGTTTACAGTCCGGAGACGCCTAACGATAACCGTTTATTCGCCTCGTCGTAATTAAGCCAGCAGCTCCTTCAGTGCGCCGGAATGCGGCGATAAATCCGCGAGGCAGCGCGAACAAAGGCCGTCGGTCCGGCGTAGCGCGCGGTGTCCGGCGCAGCGCGATACACGGCGGCGGCGGCGGCGGCGGCGGCGGCAGGTAGCTTGGTAGCTGGAGGAGGCAGGGAGGCCCTGGGAGCTACACGACGCGCTACCGGCCCGCGCTGCCCTGGCCGGCTTATTTAACGCAGCCCCCTCTGAAACATTACCGGCCGTGACTAGGACAATGTAACGCTATCTGGCGCGGTAACTCATGTGACCCGCGCAGATAGCGTCTCCGGGCATAAGTCAGGCCGGCGGCCGCTACTTGCTGCCTGCCGGCTGCTACCGCAGGCCGGGCTGGCCGGTCGCCCCAGTCCTGTAGCAGGCTCGCGGCGCACCGATACATTCCTCTGGCTGCGCGGCACGACATCCACTTCACACAGGCGCACGAAAATTTTGGGAAGTGACACTGTCACGCTGCAGTTCGTATAATGACCTAAAGATAATTCAGATAGCGAGTGGGCTATAACGCACTAGGCTGTCAGGCTGTAATAGCCTGGCTGTGGCAGTCGAAATGTTGAGCAGCCACATAAGGCAGACAGCTTTAGCAGCCGAGTGAGATGGCTCCCCACAGGGGAGTGTTATGGGACCATTGCTTTTCACAATATATATAAATGACCTAGTATGTTATGAGTGGATGGGCAAATGTCTATAGGGTACATTACATATGTAGAATTGTGGACAGTTGGGAATGTGAGTCTCACGGGAAGCGTGCAAAGGATAAGTCCCTGCAGTCGCGCTATTCATCTGTGTCCTCGGTGGCTCAGATGGGTAGAGCGTCTGCCATGTAAGCAGGAGATCCCGGGTTCGAGTCCCGGTCGGGGCACACATTTTCAACTGTCCACATCGAGGTATATCAACAACACCTGTTGGCAGCTGACGGTTTCAGTTAGTCGTCATTTATTCTTGTAGATAATGTCGGAAGTTCCATGCGGCATTTCGCGGTTGATGCTGTAGTATACAGAGAAGTTGCAACTTTGGAAAATTGCGGCGAAATGCAGGAAGATCTGCAGCGGATAGGCACTTGGTGCAGGGAGTGGCAGCCAGGTTGAGATTCATTGGGAGAGCCCTTAGAAAATGTAGTCCATCAACAAAGGAGGTGGCTTACAAAACACTCGTTCGACCTATTCTTGAGTATTGCTCATCAGTGTGGGGTTCGTGCCAGGTCGGGTTTACAGAGGAGATAGAGAAGATCCAAAGAAGAGCGGCGCGTTTCGGCACAGGGTTATTTGGTAAGCGTGATAGCGTTACGGAGATGTTTAGCAAACTCAAGTGGCCGACTCTGCAAGAGAGGCGCTCTGCATGGCGCTGTAGCTTGCTGTCCAATTTTCGAGAGGGTGCGTTTCTGGATGAGGTATCGAATATATTCCTTCCCCCTACCTATACCTCCCGAGGAGATCACGGATGTAAAATCAGAGAGATTCGAGCGCGCACGGAGGCTTTCCGGCAGTCGCTCTTCCCGCGAACCATACGCGACTGGAACAGGTATGGGAGGTAATGACAGTGGCACATAAAGTGCCCTCCGCCACACACCGCTGGGCGACTTGCGGAGTATAAATCTACTTTGATGTAGATGTAGAATCCATAAATAGAATAAAAATTGATGTATGTAGAGTGCGGCGCTTAAATCGGCACAGATAAAACTTTTTTTAAAAGCAAATTTACTGAAACAAAATACAGATGAAAACGAAAATCCTTTCACAAACAAGTAATGGTACCTTTCAAGAGCAACGAGGTAACCCCCTTTAGCCCATAGGACGGCCTCCAATCATCTCCTGGAGCGATCGCACACACCCTTTAAAACAGCGCTGTCCATATTCGCGAATGCTGCTTCGTTAGCAGCGATATTACGGTAACTCTTTCGATACGCTCCAAACATAGTAGTCGAGGGAGTTTGTAAGTAGGTTGTTTAGAATTTTACGTTGGTTACGCCACGTAGCGCTCTGTGTGAAAATCACTGACAGTGCTGTGTGCAGTCTGTGGCTGGTTGGACTCATTGGTGCTGTGTGCAGTCTGTGGCTGGTTGGACTCATTGTTGGATTATTGGTTCAAATGGCTCTGAGCACTATGGGACGCAACATCTTAGGTCATACGTCCCCTAGAACTTAGAACTACTTAAACCTAACTAACCTAAGGACATCACACACACCCATGCCCGAGGCAGGATTCGAACCTGCGACCGTAGCAGCCCCGCGGTTCCGGACTGCAGCGCTAGAACCGCACGACCACCGCGGCCGGCTGTTGTATTATTCGCTTGTGTAGTGTTGGGCAGTTGGATGTGAACAGCGCGTAGCGTTGGGCAGCTGAAGGTGAGCCGCCAGATGTGGAGAGAGAGATGCCAGAGTTTTGAGAGGTTACTGTGAGCGGACGATCTGGACGTGTGTCCGTCAGTAAAAGGAAATTTGTGAGACTGGGAATCATGAACTTTTGAACACTACTACGGTAAATAAATTGTTTGTTCTCTATCAAAATCTTTGATTTTCTAACTATGCCTATCAGTAGTTAGTGCCTTCAGCAGTTTATTTAGCTGGCAGTATTGGCGCTCGCTGTATTGCAGCAGTTCGAGTAACGAAGATTTTTGTGAGGTAAGTGAATGATGAAAGGTTTAGGTTATTGCTAGTCAGGGCCATTCTTTTGTAGGGATTATTGAAAGTCAGTGTTGCGCTAAAAATATTGTGTGTCAGTTTAATGATGACCAGAATAAGTAAAGAGAGTACTGTCTGAATACGTTTAATTTTTCTCAGCTGTTTGAAAATCGAATAATTTACAGAGTTTCTCTTGCACTGTATTTCTTTACATTCAAAGGGGAAGTTTCGTAAGTTCAAATCTCGGCTATTCGGGAGCCGGAACTCCGTTACCAGAACATGTGGAAGTTATCCGACAGCCAGTTTTGGGCTAAATCGCTCGTATGTGCCGGCGCACCGTCCTGTTGAAAAGTGTCTTCCCGACGCCACAGTTACCATCCATGGTTTCATGACACCCGTCAAAACTTTCAGATAAATTTCTTTTGTGACAGTTTGTCCCTGTTCAAAGTAATGTGGCGGCATGATATCACCCTCTCTCGCCACAACGCTTACGACTTGAACACCAAACTTCTCCGAAGCATTATACTTGCTCTCGGGCACCCGAAGAATCGAAATATTTCCGTGGTCTAATGCCCAGCGCCAAGACTTTCATTGCGGTTCTTCGGTTGTACTCCGCATTTGTCTCGGCCATTTTGAGGATCTTCGTTGATCCATTATGGACCGTGGAACAACGGCTGACATGTATTTCTTGATGCAATACTTTACCAGCAGCTGTATTTATTGTAGAAATTTCTTTTATGGACTTCTTATGTGCTACCAGTTTCGGTATTACATTGATGTCATCTTCAGGCCCCACACGTCATAGTCGTAAAAACGCTATACACGTAAGGAGCCATGTAACTGGATCAGTGTCAAATCACAGTCTGTGTCGTCTAGCGACCAAGAGCTGTTGCGTAACGATTTGATTCACGTATCCAGTTATATGGCTCCTTCCGTGTATAGCGGTTTTACGACTACGACGTGTGGGGCCTGAAGATGGCATCAATGTAACGCCGAAACTGGTACCACATGTTGTTGTTGTTGTTGTCTTCAGTCCTGAGACTGGTTTGATGCAGCTCTCCATGCTACTCTATCCTGTGCAAGCTGCTTCATCTCCCAGTACCTACTGCAACCTACATCCTTCTGAATTTGCTTAGTGTACTCATCTCTCGGTCTCCCTCTACGATTTTTACCCTCCACGCTGCCCTCCAATGCTAAATTTGTGATCCCTTGATGCCTCAAAACATGTCCTACCAACCGATCCCTTCTTCTTGTCAAGTTGTGCCACAAACTTCTCTTCTCCCCAATCCTATTCAATACCTCCTCATTAGTTACGTGATCTATCCACCTTATCTTCAGTATTCTTCTGTAGCACCACATTTCGAAAGCTTCTATTCTCTTCTTGTCCAAACTAGTTATCGTCCATGTTTCACTTCCATACATGGCTACACTCCAAACAAATACTTTCAGAAACGACTTCCTGATACATAAATCTATATTCGATGTTAACAAATTTCTCTTCTTCAGAAACGCTTTCCTTGCCATTGCCAGTCTACATTTTATATCCTCTCTACTTCGACCATCATCAGTTATTTTACTTCCTAAATAGCAAAACTCCTTTACTACTTTAAGTGTCTCATTTCCTAATCTAATTCCCTCAGCATCACCCGATTTAATTTGACTACATTCCATTATCCTCGTTTTGCTTTTGTTAATGTTCATCTTATATCCTCCTTTCAAGACACTGTCCATTCCGTTCAACTGCTCTTCCAAGTCCTTTGCCGTCTCTGACAGAATTACAATGTCATCGGCGAACCTCAAAGTTTTTACTTCGTCTCCATGAATTTTAATACCTACTCCAAATTTTTCTTTTGTTTCCTTTACTGCTTGCTCAATATACAGATTGAATAACATCGGGGAGAGGCTACAACCTTGTCTCACTCCTTTCCCAACCACTGCTTCCCTTTCATGCCCCTCGACTCTAATAACTGCCATCTGGTTTCTGTACAACTTATAAATAGCCTTTCGCTCCCTGTATTTTACCCCTGCCACCTTTAGAATATGAAAAAGAGTATTCCAGTCAACATTGTCAAAAGCTTTCTCTAAGTCTACAAACTCTAGAAACGTAGGTTTGCCTTTTCTTAATCTTTCTTCTAAGATAAGTCGTAAGGTCAGTATTGCCTCACGTGTTCCAACATTTCGACGGAATCCAAACTGATCCTCCCCGAGGTCTGCATCTACCAGTTTTTCCATTCGTCTGTAAAGAATTCGCGTTAGTATTTTGCAGCTGTGACTTGACCTCTTGGCCACAAACAATCCAGAGCTGATAGAGAGCATCATGACTGATACAGGGATTAGTGATCACAAGGTCATTGTAGCTAGGCTCAATACCATTTCTTCCAAATCCATCAGAAACAAACGCAAAATAATTTTATTTAAAAAAGCTGATAAAGTACCACTAGAAGCCTTCCTAAAAGACAATTTCCATTCCTTCCGAACTGACTATGCGAATGTAGACGAGATGTGGCTCAAATTCAAAGATATAGTAGCAACAGCAATTGAGATATTCATACCTCATAAATTGGTAAGAGATGGAACGGATCCCCCGTGGTACACAAAAAAGGTCCGAACGCTGTTGCAGAGGCAACGGAAAAAGCATGCGAAGTTCAGAAGAACGCGAAATCCTGAAGATGGGCTAAAATTTACAGACGCGCGAAATTTGGCACGTACTTCGATGCGAGATGCCTTTAATAGGTTCCACAACGAAACATTGTCTCGAAATTTGGTAGAAAATCCGAAGAAATTCTGGTCGTATGTAAAGTACACAAGCGGCAAGACGCAGTCAATACCTTCGCTGCGCAGTGCCGATGGTACTGTTATAGACGACTGCGCCGCTAAAGCGGAGTTATTGAACGCAGTTTTCCGAAATTCCTTCACCAGGGAAGACGAATGGAATATTCCAGAATTTGAAACACGAACATCTGCTAGCATGAGTTTCTTAGAAGTAGATACCTTAGGGGTTGCGAAGCAACTCAAATCGCTTGATACGGGCAAGTCTTCAGGTCCAGATTGTATACCGATTAGGTTCCTTTCAGATTACGCTGATACTATAGCTCCATACTTAGCACTCATATACAACCGCTCGCTCACCGATAGATCTGTACCTACAGATTGGAAAATTGCGCAGGTCGCACCAGTGTTCAAGAAGGGTAGTAGGAGTAATCCATTTAACTACAGACCTATATCATTGACGTCGGTTTGCAGTAGGGTTTTGGAGCATATACTGTATTCAAACATTATGAATCACCTCGAAGGGAACGATCTATTGACACGTAATCAGCATGGCTTCAGAAAACATCGCTCTTGTGCAACGCAGCTAGCTCTTTATTCGCACGAAGTAATGGCCGCTATCGACAGGGGATCTCAAGTTGATTCCGTATTTCTAGATTTCCGGAAAGCTTTTGACACCGTTCCTCACAAGCGACTTCTAATCAAGCTGCGGAGCTATGGGGTATCGTCTCAGTTGTGCGACTGGATTCGTGATTTCCTGTCAGGAAGGTCGCAGTTCGTAGTAATAGACGGCAAATCATCGAGTAAAACTGAAGTGATATCAGGTGTTCCCCAGGGAAGCGTCCTGGGACCTCTACTGTTCCTGATCTATATAAATGACCTGGGTGACAATCTGAGCAGTTCTCTTAGGTTGTTCGCAGATGATGCTGTAATTTACCGTCTAGTAAGGTCATCCGAAGACCAGTATCAGCTGCAAAGCGATTTAGAAAAGATTGCTGTATGGTGTGTCAGGTGGCAGTTGACGCTAAATAACGAAAAGTGTGAGATGATCCACATGAGTTCCAAAAGAAATCCGTTGGAATTCGATTACTCGATAAATAGTACAATTCTCAAGGCTGTCAATTCAACTAAGTACCTGGGTGTTAAAATTACAAACAACTTCAGTTGGAAGGACCACATAGATAATATTGTCGGGAAGGCGAGCCAAAGGTTGCGTTTCATTGGCAGGACACTTAGAAGATGCAACAAGTCCACTAAAGAGACAGCTTACACTACACTCGTTCGTCCTCTGTTAGAATATTGCTGCGCGGTGTGGGATCCTTACCAGGTGGGATTGACGGAGGACATCGAGAGGGTGCAAAGAAGGGCAGCTCGTTTTGTATTATCGCGTTATAGGGGAGAGAGTGTGGCAGATATGATACACGAGTTGGGATGGAAGTCATTACAGCATAGACGTTTTTCGTCGCGACGAGACCTTTTTACGAAATTTCAGTCACCAACTTTCTCTTCCGAATGCGAAAATATTTTGTTGAGCCCAACCTACATAGGTAGGAATGATCATCAAAATAAAATAAGAGAAATCAGAGCTCGAACAGAAAGGTTTAGGTGTTCGTTTTTCCCGCTCGCTGTTCGGGAGTGGAATAGTAGAGAGATAGTATGATTGTGGTTCGATGAACCCTCTGCCAAGCACTTAAATGTGAATTGCAGAGTAGTCATGTAGATGTAGATGTAGATGTAGATGTATTAGACTGATAGTTCGGTAATTTTCACATCTGTCAGCACCTGCTTTCTTTGGGATTGGAATTATTATATTCTTCTTGAAGTCTGAGGGTATTTCGCCTGTCTCATACATCTTGCTCACCAGCTGGTAGAGTTTTGTCATGACTGGCTCTCCCAAGGCCGTCAGTAGTTCTAATGGAATGTTGTCTACTCCGGGGGCCTTGTTTCGACTCAGGTCTTTCAGTGCTCTGTCAAACTCTTCACGCAGTATCGTATCTCCCATTTCGTCTTCATCTACATCCTCTTCTATTTCCATAATATTGTCCTCAAGTACATCGCCTTTGTATAAGCCTTCTATATACTCCTTCCACCTATCTGCCTTCCCTTCTTTGCTTAGAACTGGGCTGCCATCTGAGCTCTTGATATTCATACACGTGGTTCTCTTCTCTCCAAAGGTCTCTTTAATTTTCCTGTAGGCAGTATCTATCTTACCCCTAGTGAGATAAGCTTCTACATCCTTACATTTGTCCTCTAGCCATCCCTGTTTAGCCATTTTGCACTTCCTGTCGATCTCATTTTTGAGACGTTTGTATTCCTTTTTGCCTGCTTCATTTACTGCATTTTTATATTTTCTCCTTTCATCAATTAAATTCAATATTTCTTCTGTTACCCAAGGATTTCTAGCAGCCCTCGTCTTTTTACCTACTTTATCCTCTGCTGCCTTCACTACTACATCCCTCAGAGCTACCCATTCTTCTTCTACTGTATTTCTTTCCCCTATTCCTGTCAATTGTTCCCTTATGCTCTCTCTGAAACTCTGTACAACCTCTGGTTCTTTCAGTTTATCCAGGTCCCATCTCCTTAATTTCTCACATTTTTGCAGTTTCTTCAGTTTTAATCTACAGGTCATAACCAATAGATTGTGGTCAGAGTCCACATCTGCCCCTGGAAATGTCTTACAACTTAAAACCTGGTTCCTAAATCTCTGTCTTACCATTATATAATCTATCTGATACCTTTTAGTATCTCCAGGATTCTTCCACGTATACAACCTTCTTTCATGATTCTTAAACCAAGTGTTAGCTATGATTAAGTTGTGCTCTGTGCAAAATTCTACTAGGCGGCTTCCTCTTTCATTTCTTAGCCCCAATCCATATTCACCTACTACGTTTCCTTCTCTCCCTTTTCCTACACTCGAATTCCAGTCACCCATTATTATTAAATTTTCGTCTCCCTTCACTATCTGAATAATTTCTTTTATTTCATCGTACATTTCTTCAATTTCTTCATCATCTGCAGAGCTAGTTGGCATATAAACTTGTACTACTGTAGTAGGTGTGGGCTTCGTATCTATCTTGGCCACAATAATGCGTTCACTATGCTGTTTGTAGTAGCTTACCCGCATTCCTATTTTCCTATTCATTATTAAACCTACTCCTGCATTACCCCTATTTGATTGTGTGTTTATAACCCTGTAGTCACCTGACCAGAAGTCTTGTTCCTCCTGCCACCGAACCTCACTAATTCCCACTATATCTAACTTTAACCTATCCATTTCCCTTTTTAAATTTTCTAACCTACCTGCCCGATTAAGGGATCTGACATTCCACGCTCCGATCCGTAGAATGCCAGTTTTCTTTCTCCTGATAACGACATCCTCCTGAGTAGTCCCCGCCCGGAGATCTGAATGGGGGACTATTTTACCTCCGGAATATTTTACCCAAGAGGATGCCATCATCATTTAATCATACAGTAGAGCTGCATGTGCTCGGGAAAAATTACGGCTGTAGTTTCCCCTTGCTTTCAGCCGTTCGCAGTACCAGCACAGCAAGGCCGTTTTGGTTAATGTTGCAAGGCCAGATCAGTCAATCATCCAGACTGTTGCCCCTGCAACTACTGAAAAGGCTGCTGCCCCTCTTCAGGAACCACACGTTTGTCTGGCCTCTCAACAGATACCCCTCCGTTGTGGTTGCACCTATGGTACGGCCATCTGTATCGCTGAGGCACGCAAGCCTCCCCACCAACGGCAAGGTACATGGTTCATGTGGGGAGGTGGTACCACATAAGAAGTTCATAAAATAAATTTCTACAATACCTACGGCTGCTGGCAAATTATTACATCAAGAAATTCTGAGGATCGAACCGTTTAGTACATGCCTATGGCTCTCAAGATCACCAATCAGGACCTCCGTCGGAAGTACGATATGGCGGGAAATTCAAATTGAAATTTGTCCGCATTTAAGCGCCGCACGCTCTATATGCGTGTATGTTCCACATGACATTCTAAACCACAAGAACGATTTCAACCAAACGTGGTACACACGTCCCTTATTGTCAGGTAACAATCACGGTGGGGATACCTATCATAGTTCAGAAGATATGACCTCAGAAACAACGAGATACGTGAAAAACTGCCGCGTCATGCATGACATTTCTGTGCTGCTAACTCAATTCGCAAAACATTTCGCAGACAGTGTCCACATACGCCGCTAAATGCACTTACAAAATTACATCACGGTACCACTCATACTTCAGGAGGTATAACATAATAAACACTGAGATGCGTGATAAACTGTCGCATTATGCAAGACTTTTAAATCTATTTCTTCTTTGCTTCTAACTCTGTTCGTAACAAATTTTGTAGGCAGTATCCACACACACCGCAGAACGTACCTCTAAATTATATCATTGTATGACACAAAGATCAGAAGATACGATATCATACTCACTGAGGTGTGCGACGAACTCCAGCACTAGGCATCACTTATTACTCATTGCTACGAACTCTATTAGCAAAATTTTTGCCACACAGTATCCAAATATTCCGCTGAATGTATTTAAACAAATATATCATTTCACGACACACAGTTCAACAGATATGACAATCACAAATACCGAGATGGGTGAAAAAATGCCGTCTTATGAATGCAGTTTTAAAATGGTTCTTCTCAACTACTAAGTCACTCCTACAGTTGACTCAAATTAAGGGCATTCCTGAAACCAAGCAGCGCTTTTGACAGCTTTCAACTACGAAGTGCAAACGGTTACAGATGTAAACAACAGCAGTTTATAGTGCTATGAAGAGACTTGCCACAGCGACGTTAGCAGAAACGCGTTGTAGACATGCGAAGCAGCCGCACGCAACCTACGAAAACTGTTTCGTAATTTCATAAATGGCTTGACGAACACATGGAAATGCAATTTGTTCGATATTGCGCTACAAATACAATTCATTTCTTGTTTGCGTTTCTAATAGAAAACTATCAAATTGAATAAACTGTTAGTGCCGGGTTTGGTAGCTAATAAGTTATCATTCTTTATGACCTACCTTTTGTGTCATAAGAAACGCAAAGCCTTGTTATTCAGCCTCCCTTTAATATAATTATAAAAATTAATTGTCCGTCGTTTTACTTGCTTTATTCGACGCGAATAATAATTTCAAATACACAGATGTGGGAAATATAATGACTATTGAAATGCCCTGCTTATTCATAGCCCAGTTGGTGTCCGAAAAGAATTTCCAACTTCAGTAGTAGACTGTTCAGTCACCTCTGCTGGAACAAAGCAAGCATAATCTTACTACATAAGGAGGAAAGTATTCATGATCTGAAGAACTACCGCCCATTAGCTTACTTTCTGTTATACAGGGTGTTTCAAAAATGACCGGTATATTTGAAACGGCAATAAAAACTAAACCAGCAGCGATAGAAATACACCGTTTGTTGCAATATGCTTGGGACAACAGTACATTTTCAGCCGGACAAACCTTCGAAATTACAGTAGTTACAATTTTCAACAACAGATGGCGCTGCAAGTGATGTGAAAGATATAGCAGACAACGCAGTCTGTGGGTGCGCCATTCCGTACGTCGTCTTTCTGCTGTAAGCGTGTGCTGTTCACAACGTGCAAGTGTGCTGTGGACAACATGGTTCATTCCTTAGAACAGAGTATTTTTCTGGTGTTGGAATTCCACCGCCTAGAACACAGTGTTGTTGCAACAAGACGAAGTTTTCAATGGAGGTTTAATGTAACCAAAGGACCAAAAAGCGATACAATAAAGGATCTGTTTGAAAAATTTCAACGAACTGGGAACGTGCTGGAAAGGTAGGGCGACTGCGTACGGCAACCACAGAGGGCAACGCGCAGCTAGTGCAGCAGGTGATCCAACAGTGGCCTCGGGTTTCCGTTCGCCGTGTTGCAGCTGCGGTCCAAATGACGCCAACGTCCACGTATCGTCTCATGCGCCAGAGTTTACACCTCTATCCATACAAAATTCAAACGCGGCAACCCCTCAGCGCCGCTGCACGAGATACATTCGCTAACGATATAGTGCACAGGATTGATGACGGCGATATGCATGTGCGCAGCATTTGGTTTACTGACGAAGCTTATTTTTACCTGGACTGCTTCGTCAATAAACAGAACTGGCGCATATGGGGAACCGAAAAGCCCCATGTTGCAGTCCCATCGTCCCTGCATCCTCAAAAAGTACTGGTCTGGGCCGCCATTTCTTCCAAAGGAATCATTGGCCCATGTTTCAGATCCGAAACGATTACTGCATCACGCTATCTGGACATTCTTCGTCAATTTGTGGCGGTACAAACTGCCTTACACGACACTGCGAACACCTCGTGGTTTATGCAAGATGCTGCCCGACCACATCGCACGGCCGACGTCTTTAATTTCCTGAATGAATATTTCGATGATCGTGTGATTGCTTTGGGCTATCCGAAACATACAGGAGGCGGCGTGGATTGGCCTCCCTTTTCGCCAGACATGAACCCCTGTGACTTCTTTCTGTGGGACACTTGAAAGACCAGGTGTACCGCCAGAATCCAGATACAATTGAACAGCTGAAGCAGTACATCTCATTTGCATGTGAAGCCATTCCACCAGACACGTTGTCAAAGGTTTCGGGTAATTTCATTCAGAGACTACGCCATATTATTGTTACGCATGGTGGATATGTGGAAAATATCGTACTATAGAGTTTCCCAGACCGCAGCGCCATCTGTTGTTGACAATTGTAACTACTGTAATTTCGAAAGTTTGTCTGCCTGAAAATGTACTGTTGTCCCAAGCATATTGCAACAAACGGTGTATTTCTATCGCTGCTCGTTTAGTTTGTATTGTCGTTTCAAATATACCGGTCATTTTTGAAACACCCTGTATATAAAAAGTTCACTAAAGTCCTGATAAGTCGCATTAAAATGGTAGTGGAGACTGCGCAGGCTATAGAACAAGCTGGATTCCGCAATGGTTTCAGTACAATTGACCATATAAACACAGTGCGTGACGTAATTAGCCGAGCCAGTGAGTACGAAATGCCACTGTGCATAGCCTTCACTGACTTCGAGAAAGCTTTTGAGTCTGTCAGCCACAGTGCAGTCAAACAAGCACTGGCCGGGCAAGGAGTGGGGACAAAATATACAAACATATTGTGCATCTTTTATGACACGTCTGTGGCATCTATCAATATAGGAAAAAACGAGCGTGTATTTTGCATTGGAAAAGGAGTAAAGCAGGGCGATCCTATATCCTCGGAGTTATTTATAGCAGTTCTCGAGATGGCTATGCCCAAAATGATTTGGAACAACAGAGGAATAAGGATAAATGGTAAAAGACTCACCAGCCTGAGATTTGCTGACGATATAGTGGTTCTAGCTAACAGTAAGTCCTGTATAAAAGACTTAAAAGATCGTTGTCAGGCAGTTGGACTTAAAATACATCACTCTAAAACTAAGGTTATGCATAATAAGTGGGTAGCTGCAGGACAAGTAAAACTGAACGGCAACATCCTAAACAATTTTACAGAATACGTTTATCTGGGGAAATTAATTGACACAAAAGGGGATTTGAAGCCTGAAATTTTTCGCCGAATTAAACTGGGTTGGAGGGCTTACGGAAACAATGCAACAGTTTTCAAATCTAACATGCCAGTATACTTAAAGAAGACACTTTTTTGATCAGTGTGTCCTACCGGTTGTAACGTACGGGTGTGAAACGTGGACTTAAAATGAATTTTTCAAAAGGAAACTTAGAACTGCTCAGAGAGCTACGGAAAGGTCAGTGTTAGGTCTCACTAAGAAAGATCTACAGGAAAGTGAAGACATTCGAGCAATAACAGGAATAAGAGATATTATAGAACGGGTTAAGACACTAAAATGGCAGTGGGCAGGACATATTGCACGAAGGGTGGAAGATGGACTAAATCAGTTTTAGAGTGGAGTCCCAGTCTCGAAGACCACCGGGGAGACCACCTGATGTCTGGGATAAGGAAATCAGGAAAGTTGCGGGCTTCAAATGACAGAAGACAGGCTACATCTTGTATAGATGGAATTAACTGAACAATAAATAAATAAATAATAACTGTGACCACCTATCGAAAGCTCCAGTAGGCACGTTTTGCAGTGCGGACGGCTGCATGACGTCCACGAAAAGAGTCAGCGAGGCTTTGGGGGGCACCCACAGGGATGTGCAGGCATGCCGGCCGCAGCGCCACGGCCAGCTGCACCAGATGTCTCGGTTGAGGATGCGTGGTGCGAACAGCCCTGTGGAGGTGGTTACATCCGGTGAGTCTGGTGGCCAGAGGAGAAGGGTAAACTCGTTCTGGTACTAAGAACCACGCACGCACACTGTGAGGTTTATGACACGTGGCATTGTCATGCTGATACATGCCATCCTGCTGAGGGGAAACAGATTGCTTGTAACGGTGGACGTGGCCCCAAATGGTAGGTGCATACTTGTGTTGATCCATTCGAGAATGACGATATCGCCCGGGCAATGCCACGAAATCATTCCCCAGACCATAATCCTCCATCTTCCGGCCAGAATCCTTTCAACGACTGTTGCAGGGTGTCTGCTTCCAGACGTTTCATACCATACACCCCACTCCTATGGAACATAAAACGTGATTCATCTAAAAAGGCCACCTGTCGTTACTAGTGGACTTCCAATTCCAGCACTGGGGCGCAAATCCCAGCCATCGTTGCCGGTGCACAGCACCTTCTGCGAAATCCCATACAATGTTACGAAGCTACAACCAATATGGAACTTAGCGACGACGAATATAGCCTATGTTCGTCTGTGAAAATGGACTCGATAAGCAACCTGAGCTGTCAGTCATCGGAATCTAACCTGTGTAACACTGTGTGCGTGTTGAATGAATGTCAGTTTCATGTCATTTAAGCCCTCAAAACTTAAATCTTAAAACTAACATTTGAATAAGGTATCTGGCTGCGTATTTGAATATGAATTTACAACTAATGCAGAATCTGGTTTGTGCGACGGAATTTATTGGATCAGACTACATGGCATGTTGTAGTGCGTCAGTGTCTCTGTTCTAGCCCTTGCTAACAAAAGTTATCTTTTGCCACTCACATTTTAGGAGGTGTCTACGTGTCATAAATACTGTCTTTCAATAATTTTTGAATGCCAGGTCATGTTGATACTCGTAAATAAATGAATAACTTTGGCGTAATCGAAAATGTACTGTCTTATAGGAAATATACGCTCAGGTTACATACTGGGAGCTACAGTCGGCAGTCGTTGATAGGATACCCTCCGTCGATATAGTCATGTTGTAGACCATGCTCTCGTACCGTTAATAACTAGTTTAATCAGTGTGAACACGTTCATTTTACGGTATTTCTTAAAAAAAAACGCACCATAATGGCATCCTGTGCAAAAATTATTCACACAAAAAACTTCTTCCCTCTTCATTTCGTAAAAGGTTTTTTTTTTTTTAGGATGGGGGGGGGGGGGCATCTGTGTGCTGACTGAATTGATGCGGCCCGCCACGAAAATTCTTCTCCTGTGCCAAACTCTTCATCTCAGATTAGCACTTGTAACCTACGTCCTCAATTATTTATTGAACGTATTCGCATCTCTGTCTTCCGGACAGTTTTTGCCCTCTACAGCGCCCTCTGTTACAATGGGAGTCATTGAAAAAATGGATCAAATGGCTCTAAGCACTATGGGACTTAACATCTGAGGTCATCAGTCCCCTAGACTTAGGACTACTTAAGCCTACCTAACCTAAGGACATCACACACATCCATGCCCAAGGCAGGATTCGAACCTGCGACCGTAGCAGTAGCGCGATTCCGAACTGAAGCGCCTAGAACCGCTCGGTCACAGCGGCCGGCTGGGACTCATTCCATCGTGTCTTAACAGATATCCTACCATCCTGTCCCTTCTAGTTGTCACTGTTCTGCACATTCTCCTCTCCTCTCCGATTCTGCGCAGAACCTCCTCATCCCTTACCTCATAAACTCAACCTAATTGTCAACATCCGTCTGTGGCACCACATCTCTAATGCTTACACTACCATACAGTGCTGTGCTCCAATCGTACACCCTCAGAAATCATTTCCTCAAATTAAGGCCTATGTTTGATACTAGTAGAATTCTACTTACCAGTAATGCCGTTTTTGCCACTGCTAGTCTGCTTTTGATGTTCTCCTTCCTCGGCCGGTCATTGGTTATTTTGCTGTATAGGCCTTAGAGCTCCTTAACTTTATCTACTTCGTGACCGCCAACCCTGATGTTAACTTTCTCGCTGTTCTCATTTCTGCTTCGCCTCATTACTTTCGCCTTTATTCGCTTTATCTCAATCCATTCCTGTGCTCATCAGACTGTTCATTCCATTCAGCAGACCACGTAGTTCTTCTTCACTTTCAATCAAGATAAAAATATCAGTGAATCTTATCATTGATATCCTTTCATCTGGAATTTTAATTCCACTCCTGAACCTTTTTTTTTTATTTCCATCTTCTATGTAGATACTGAACAGTGGAGGCGAAAGACTACATCCCTGTCTTACACCCTTTTTAATCCGAGCAATTCGTCTTGATCGTCCGGTCTTATTATTTCCTCTTGGCTCTTGTACATATGGTGCATTACGCGTCTTACATTGTCGAACGCTTTTTCTAAATCGACAAATCCTAAGAACATGTCTTGATTTTTCTTTAGTTTTGCTTTCACTATGAAGTCCAACGTCAGAATCGCCACTAAGGTGCCCTTACCTTTCCTAAACCAAAACTGATCGTCATACACACATCCTAAATTTACTTCTCCATTCCTATGTACATCATTCTTGTCAGCAACCGTCAGTGACTTAGATGCATGATCTGTTAAGCTCTCTCCTCTGCATTTCACTGAGGAATTCCCGCTGCACTCCTTACTGTACTGCCCTTGCTTTTTATTTCACCAAAGGTCGTTTTGACTTTCCTGTATGTAGAGTCCGTCCTTCCGAAAATCATTTGTTTTTCGGTTTCTTCACATTTCTCAAGCAGCAACTTCGTCTTAGTTTCCGTGCATGTCTTATTTATCATCCTTCAGTGACTTGTGTTTCTGTATTCCTGAATTTCTCTGAACATTTATGTACTTCCTTCTTTCATCGGTCAGCTGCAGTATTTCTTCTGTTACCCATTGTTTCTTTGCAGTTACCTATGGTTTTCTTTCCAACGCTTTTCAGAGAGGGCTCAAATGGTTCTGACCACTATGGACATAACATCTATGGTCATCAGTCCCCTAGAACATAGAACTTCTTAAGCCTAACTAACCTAAAGACGTCACACACATCCGTGCTCGAGGCAGGATTCGAACCTGCGGTCGTAGCGGGCGCGCGGTTCCAGACTGATGCGCCTAGAACCGCTCAGCCACAACAGCCGGCTTTACAGAGATGTCGATTCCTCTTCAACTGTACTGCCTACTGAGCTATTCTTCATTGCTATTTCTATAGCGTTAGAGAACTTCAAGCATGTCTCATCATTCCTTTGCACATTGATTCTTCCTGGGTAATCTCTTAAACTTCAACCTACTCTTCGTCATTAATAAATTGTGATCCGAATCTATATCTGCTTCTGGGTAAGCCCCACAATCCTGTATTTGATTTCGGAGTCTCTGCCTGCCCATGACGTAATCTAACCGAAATCTTCCAGTATCACCCGGCCTTTTCCGAGTATGCCTCCTCTTGTGATTCTTGAACAGAGTATTCACTATAACTAGCTGAAATTTATTACAGAACTCAATTAATCCTTCTCCTCTCTCATTCCTTGTTCCTAGCCCATACTCTCTTGTAACGTTTTCTTCTACTACTTCCCCTACAACTGCAGTCTCCTTTTAGGTACTATATTAGCCTTTCAGTATCCTCATATACTTTATATATCTTGTCATCTTGAGCTTGCGACGTCGACAGGTATACCTGTACTATAGTAGACATTGTTGGTTTATAGTAATTCACCCTCTGTCCTACCTTCTTATTCATAACGAATCCTACTCCGTTATACCATTTTCTGCTGCTGTTGACATTACCCTCTCCTCTTCCGACCAGAATTCCTTGTCTACTTTGCATTTCAATTCACTGACCCCTACTATACCTAAATTGAGCCTTTGCATTTCCTTTTTCAGCTCATTTAGCTCCCCTACCACTTTCCAGTTTCTGACAATCCACGTCCAGATTCGTATAACGTTATCCTTTTTCTGGTTATTCAGTCTTTTTTCCCACAGTCACCTCCAGCTTTGCAGTCCCCGGAGATCCGAATGGGGGACTATTCCGGAATCTTTTGCCAATGGAGAGATGATCATGACATTTCTTCAGTTACAGGCCACATGTCCTGTGGATAGATGCAGTGGTTTCCGTTGCCTTCTGCACCCTCATGCCGTTGATCATTGACGTTTCTTCCGCCTTTAGGGGCAGTTTCCCACCCCAGGCACAAGAGAGTGCCCTGAACCTCTGTATGCTCCTCCGGCCTCTTTCACGAGGCCGTTGGCAGGATGAGGATGACTTCTTATGCCGGAAGTCTTTGGCCACCTGTGCTGATTATTAATCAAAATTAAAGCTGTAGCAGGTTTCGAACGCGGTACCGATGACGTTTTGAATGCTAATCAAAGACCCTATAACCAGACCACGGGCCTTAGTATTGCACTGCGAACAGCCGATGGCTCTGCTAGGTCTCCGCGAGTGCACATAAAACTACGAGAACAACTGCACACGACAGGTAGGAATAATTCATACACAGCGGCTCACTACGACAGCTTAATTATTGCGAAACTCGGGTGGGAAAGCCTGAGCACTTATACTGTACGCCCCTTATCCACGATCTACGGCCTCATTGGAGAAACATTTCTGGAAGTTGGCGCACTGCTAGTGCTACCACCTGCCGTCTGTCGGTGCAATGGAACGCTGACGTCGAACATATGCTAAATAAATGTAGATGCCGTGTGACTGGGGTCTCCCTTCGGGTAGACCGTTCGCCAGGTGCAAGTCTATCAATTTGACGACACTTCGGTGACCTGCGCGTGGATGGGGATGAAATGATGATGAATAGGACAACACAACACCCAGTCCCTGAGCTTAGGAAACCTCCGATCCAGCCGGGAATCGAACCCGGGCCCTTAGGGTTGACATTCTGTCGCGCTGACCATTCAGCTACCGGGGGCGGACTGAACATTCGCTGATATTACATTAATGTGACTTAACCGTGTAATATCATGCAGTGTTTTTCATATTTAAGTGCGAGAAAGAGATGATTATACATTTTGAAGACATACTGTAAGTCACTCCAGTACCGGAAATTGTCCCAATCCCTGCAATCAGTCGAGAGTATTCGTTAATTTTCTTTCGGGGACAAGTTCTAGCTGCTTCGACAAGTGCACGGAGACTGAACGTAGCGATAGCCGCTCTCCACACAGCACACTGCTCACAACTGGCTACGCAGAGCCAGCTGGCTACCGTGCAATCCGACGTGTTCTAATGGCTGCCGCAGCCAGCAAATACTAGCTGCATAGTGCCCGAGCTACAGTGGCTCGTCGTTGTTTTATTAGCTGCCGCAGCCATGCTGTCGCAGCTACGTCGCCTAGTGCATTATAGCTAACTATTTTTTAAGGAATACATCTTACTCACTTTCTGTTCGATGTGCAGCGTAGTGACAATGAATAAACACCGTCTGATTCACTTGCTACACCCAGTCATCAGCTGACATCACTTTTATCGTGAACAGTTTAAGATATCGAAACGAGACACCATGCAGAGGATAGCACTATTTCGCTATACGTGTACCGAATCTTTTATCAGGTGGCTCTTTAAGTCTACTGAAAAGGCCTTCCCCAACTTGGGTGCTCTCAGGTGCTGTCACTAATCCACGAAGATCCCACACAGTATGGGCCCTACGCAAATCCCCTTACAAATCGCTGTTATGAAGTAGCTGGTAAGGCCAAAATTATATAAGTTGGACTATCTGACTACAAAACTCAGTGCGAAGAGATATTTCAACTACAGTGATTACAAGAATTCGCAACTGCCACAGATTATCTACCCTTTCCTAAAATTTAATAAACCGTCACTTCTTCGTAAGGATTCTAAATCAAAAATAAAGTAGATCTGCTTATACCGAAACTTCCACACCGGATCCACAGTAAAAAAAGTCACTTCAGTAAAGGAAATCTGCCACTCACAAGTCGCAAATTATAACACAGTGACGTACTTCCTTGTTAATTCTATACAAATAAGTGCCCATCAAAAAGTTTCCTCTCGAAGGCTATAAAGTCAAGAATCGGTATTTCAACCAGAAACAATCGTCGTGGACTTTGATGAAGCAATCATCCTACCGAAATACCATGTTGAAGATCACCTTTTGGTAGAACGCCATGTACTGTTGCCGAACGAAATCCGTAACTGGTTGCTACACATCCTCGCAGAAATCGTCGACCCTTTAAGACCTCTTTTAAGGGACCGAACGCGCAACAATCGCCTGAGCAGAGATGAGCGAGTATTCAGTGCTTCCAACTTGAGTTGGCGCAGCGTCTACCTTACGACATTTGCGAAATGGGGACGTGCGTCATCACCATGAGGTAAGGAACTTGGCGCACCATTCCACAACGGAGGTTCTCGGCAGACATGCTGCCCCCATACACATTCTTCAGTCTCCGATGGACGTGTTACCAGTCTTTGTCCTTCGGCAGAGAAGAAAAGAATAACAGCACCTTGGCCCTGTTGGGAAGTATTTGGTAACAACGTCGCCATAGTTCATTTACAGGAATCACGTCGAAAAGACACAAATGCCACACAAATCACTTGCTTACATATCTATGCTTATACATCCCCCCAACGGAGTCGCACTACGTGTCATATACGCTGCAGCAACACCTTCAAATGGAAAATTTTGATCGACCCTTAAATATAGCGCCATTTGAGTCCCTAATCACATAGATACTCGTACATTCGAAAGCTTTATTAACCAAATCTGGCTAGGCGCTACATAGTTTACAGTACAGCAGATCATGTAGAACATTTAATGAACAATATAATCTTTTTTTTCGGTCTACAGCCGGCACAGTCGGGAATTCTTTGACTCCCGGCGCATTGTCGCCGTACTGTCTGTTACTCGCTGCCAATCACTAGCTAACGTCAGTCCACCGGCAGTAGGGCTCAGTCAGTTAAAGCACGGTGCTGCAACATTGTCAACTGAACTAATACAGGGCACATACCTTTATTGATCTCTCAGCACATTTCCTACTCAACGAGGCCTGGGATCTAGATCGCCAGGTCAGCTATCGGAATGAACCAGAATAGTAGCAACAGCTGATCCGTCTCGATGGGTAATGGTGTCAACTCATCTATAAATCGAGTTATTGTAGAATTGTTTTTACAGGTGCGGTGTATCGATTTTATGGCTTTTTATAGCTTTTGTAAAGACGAGCAGTCTGATCGAACGCTCGTTAATGTTGGTATCGAAGCTGATGTGAAAAGTATCCCAGAAGTGTGGTGAAGTTGAAAACCAAGGCGGCCGAAACGGACTGTCGTGATGCAGTCACCGCCAAGAGGGGTTCTCATACCAGGGTCCACCGGTCTACCGGGTGCCTTACAATACCTTTTGCACGCTTGTGAGGGTTGTATAGGGAACTTAGCCGATGAAGTATGATAAGGGACTCAAGTCCGGAAATGTAGCATTTGGATGTCAGATAAGTTTGGAGATACGATTACTGTCAAATCTCCCGCCAGACGGTACGACGAGTAACGGTCGAGCAGGACCACGCTTGTATCGACAATGTTTTCTCTGTCGCCTCAGTCCATCGCCTATGAGTTTCGTGGATTTACCTGCTTTCACTATTTTAAATTTGATGTGAATGTATTTAGAAGCAGTCTCACATACACTGGCAGGCAGGTACTTCAATGTTTTCAACATGGCTGCACTTCAGCAACGGTTACCGAATAGTAGGTGAATAAGACAGCCAACCAGTTGCAGTAAATGGTGGTTTTCAAATAACCGTAACGATGGCTTCAATGGATTTTAACCCACCTCATTCAGAAGTACAAGAAACCAGCACACAGTGCGACAACATAAGTTACGATCAAAACATCCTAGACCAATATTACGTGTCATACAGAAACTACTACCGCCAATAAGTGTAGGTATGTCACAAACAACATGATATATACGAAGACAGGAAAAGTTGTACTTACGAAGTTCACGTTAGCAAACAGTCATTTAGTAAAGGGTCCAGCATCTCCACATGAGATGTGTCGGCAAAGATCTGTACACAGATTTGTAAAATATAAGGTCCCTAAAATGAAAGATTTGTTACGTAAGTAAAATCAGTCACGTAAAATGTGAGACCTCGTTAAGAGCTACACGCCGACTGAGGGAGAATGGAGAGCGTTGGTGCCAAGAATAAATATCCTATAAATTAACCAGCAACAGTTGCCATGCCATTACACTGATCAAACAAATCTGTGAGGGCAAGGCATAAAGAGCATCTGTTACGAAAGAAAAGAGCATATATATATATATACCTTTGCTGAACATTTACTGATTGCCAACCGCACTCCGAAAAATTTGGAAGGGACAGCTGCTCTTCACAGAGAAGTCAAATGGCGTAGGATGCTCCTTTGGGAAGAATTAGATATCTACACTCCTGGAAATTGAAATAAGAACACCGTGAATTCATTGTTCCAGGAAGGGGAAACTTTATTGACACATTCCTGGGGTCAGATACATCACATGATCACACTGACAGAACCACAGGCACATAGACACAGGCAACAGAGCATGCACAATGTCGGCACTAGTACAGTGTATATCCACCTTTAGCAGCAATGCAGGCTGCTATTCTCCCATGGAGACGATCGTAGAGATGCTGGATGTAGTCCTGTGGAACGGCTTGCCATGCCATTTCCACCTGGCGCCTCAGTTGGACCAGCGTTCGTGCTGGACGTGCAGACCGCGTGAGACGACGCTTCATCCAGTTCCAAACATGCTCAATGGGGGACAGATCCGGAGATCTTGCTGGCCAGGGTAGTTGACTTACACCTTCTAGAGCACGTTGGGTGGCACGGGATACATGCGGACGTGCATTGTCCTGTTGGAACAGCAAGTTCCCTTGCCGGTCTAGGAATGGTAGAACGATGGGTTCGATGACGGTTTGGATGTACAATGCACTATTCGACGATCACCAGAGGTGTACGGCCAGTGTAGGAGATCGCTCCCCACACCATGATGCCGGGTGTTGGCCCTGTGTGCCTCGGTCGTATGCAGTCCTGATTGTGGCACTCACCTGCACGGCGCCAAACACGCATACGGCCATCATTGGCACCAGGCAGAAGCGACTCTCATCGCTGAAGACGACACGTCTCCATTCGTCCCTCCATTCACTCCTGTCGCGACACCCCTGGAGGCGGGCTGCACGATGTTGGGGCGTGAGCGGAAGACGGCCTAACGGTGTGCGGGACCGTAGCCCAGCTTCATGGAGACGGTTGCGAATGGTCCTCGCCGATACCCCAGGAGCAACAGTGTCCCTAATTTGCTGGGAAGTGGCGGTGCGGTCCCCTACGGCACTGCGTAGGATCCTACGGTCTTGGCGTGCATCCGTGCGTCGCTGCGGTCCGGTCCCAGGTCGACGGGCACGTGCACCTTCCGCCGACCACTGGCGACAACATCGATGTACTGTGGAGACCTCACGCCCCACGTGTTGAGCAATTCGGCGGTACGTCCACCCGGCCTCCCGCATGCCCACTATACGCCCTCGGTCAAAGTCCGTCAACTGCACATACGGTTCACGTCCACGCTGTCGCGGCATGCTACCAGTGTTAAAGACTGCGATGGAGCTCCGTATGCCACGGCAAACTGGCTGACACTGACGGCGGCGGTGCACAAATGCTGCGCAGCTAGCGCCATTCGACGGCCAACACCGCGGTTCCTGGTGTGTCCGCTGTGCCGTGCGTGTGATCATTGCTTGTACAGCCCTCTCGCAGTGTCCGGAGAAAGTATGATGGGTCTGACACACCGGTGTCAATGTGTTCTTTTTTCCATTTCCAGGAGTGTATAAACATCTAGAGCGCAGAGACGGCAGTTTACTAAACGACCAGGTGCAGATCGCCTGTAGACAATTTTTTTATGGCTTCAAATCACACTGTTTGCAGAAAAAAAATTATGACTGCCAGAATTCTATTACAAAATTCTATTACACTATTTTTTGCCCACATTTTCATTTTGTCAGTGTCTGTTTTACTACGATACTGATGCCACCCACTCTTGTTACATTCTTAACTATATAGGGAGCTATGAATTTTTACTCTTTGCTACCTCCATGTTAGGCACTAGCATTAAAACTTCTCATTATGCTTCTAATGTACTTATGCACAGACATCTCTGTTGTCTTACCATAATGCACTGATGGTCCTTTACGGGTCTTGATGGAGGCTAGACAATTTTATTTCGCATTTGTCCTTCTCAACATTTCATTCCATACTCGATGATCCGGATGGTGTATTTCTGTAATTCTGACAGTAATTTTAGTGTGCTTACGCTTATTGGCTGTTTACGCCGCCAAGCGCTCATGTTTATCAGCGCTTACGCCTCAGGATTTGTTTCCCTTGCATCCATGACCTTCCCCTCTCCCTCAATCGGCATAAAGCTCTTAACACTGACATTTTGTGTGATTGATTTTACTGACGCGACAGGCGCTTGATTTTTGGGGCCTTAACTTTTAAAAATGGGTGTTCAACACAAAGCTATACAGTGCACATACGGTTCAGTTCAGATAGACAGGTAACAATAATATCGTTAGTTGCCCAAACAAATATAATGCAAATACTTCAGTCAGACATAGGGCGAATCTTTTATGTACACTGATAACTTTGGCAGAGAGATAGTGCTTTGCGCTCTGCGCAATGTGGATTCAAATCTGCAGTGATAGAAATCCTTAGCGTAGCGTGACAAACACCTTCACTCGGTAGAAAGTCTCGATTTTTACGAGAAAGTGCGTCTGGGCCAAACAAACTTCAAAGGAATGTAGTCTTGTTATTGGGAATTGCTTTCCAGGAAACCTATGAGAGAAGCAGTCAGAGGTAAACAACTGTTCGGTGAGAAGTTGTATGGTGTCAGGCAAATCCAACGCCTTCCATGAAAACCCTGACATGATGAGCAAATCCAGTACTATGTCACATAGCTCCGAATAAATCGTGACATTAAATTAACCAAAGTAATACGAGTAACGAGTGAGCAAATGGAATACCAAAGACTAACACAAGAATGCCTAAATGCATGTCATACTTTCCCACCGTGAGACAGACGAAGTTCCGAGGGGAGAAACGAGAACAGAAGCCGAGAGCAGAATCGTGATAGGCTGAAGGCCCTACGATAAGGGACGGACACCCACGTCGCCAGCTAACCGCTATGTCCACCCCCCCCCCCCCTCATGTTATAAGCTAGAGCCCTCCAAAAAAACAGTATAGATCTTAAGATAGCGCTAAAAGGACCATACCAGATGCAAGTTTTAGTGTGAGACTTTTTCGCGTCTCTGTTACGTTGTAAACTTTAAAAACATTGCCCCTCACGAAAAGTATAACGTTTCTCATTGGATAGACAGAATTTTTGCACGCGGAGCTTAAGGTTGACATTGAGACACTGATTGGTCAGGTGAAAACACAGCCAGATAGTTTTTTTAAACCAACTTCGGTAAATCGTAGTAAGCAGAAGTTAGGAGACAGTTGCTTGCGAGACGGCGAGGTGAGCGGAGCCGTGCTTTCCGCCGCCCCTTGACGAACACCAACAAGGTAATGAACGCACGCGATGCCGCATAACAGCGCATAAAGCTTCACTCAGAACTGCAGAAGTCTCATCTGTTACCCCCCCCCCCCCCCATTTTTTCGTAATACTAGCGTCGATCGTCCATTAAAGCTCATGGTGTTCACATTTGCCACTTGAAGTAAAGATCTGAAACGCGATGATTTTTCTGTTATATAGTTATTGAGAAGCCATATCAGCTACTGTGATTTACGACAAGTTAGATAAGTAATTAAAGATAACTGAGTGTCAATATACACCATTTTGATAGTTTCCTCTTTTGTGAAACTTAATTTAAACCTAGATTATAGATGTGATATGGCACAGGTCATCCTTGGATCCATTGTAGAACTCGAAAACCCATTCAGGGAATATTCGTTCACATTTTTGTTGAACGCAGTTGGTCTTTACCATCCTGTATTGAAACATTTCCTTTCATCAATAGTGCAATTTATAAACAATGTTTTGTGAGTAAAGTAAAATTTCCAATGGTAGACTTAACTGCTTTTTCGACGTTATTTTACCAGCTAACTAAAAATAGGAAACCCTTGAACCCCTTCCACTAAATTTAGTTAGTATTAAGATTCGTCTACAGGGAGTGCAGTGGAGCTGACCCTGAAATCATTTAGTATTTGGTTATATCATCGCTAGTCTCACTGAACTCTTGTGAAGTCTACATGTCATGTGTGGTCTGGCGTCTACTTACCAGCAACAGGTCCCAGGTTCAAACTAGTCAATTCCCTTAAAAAAAAAAAAAAAAAAAAAAAAAAACGCTCAGAGCGTCGTTGTGCGAAAGTGGTAGGGAGACATGATATAGAACAAACAGACACCACACAGAATGTCAGAAAATGGCGACCCTGCCAGGATGGTAAAATACCATGATTGAAGGTCGACCACATGCCTAACTAGGTCAGAAAAATATCTTGTTGAAAAGTTTTTGTAAAAAAAATTTTCCCCTAAAACTATACATAGTCGAAAACAGTAGCTGCAGCGATAGATAATAATGTATTCAATAGGTAGACATTCTAGCAGAGACAACAGCATAATTAAGTTATGAATTTTAATATTGTTAGAATTAAGTTTTCTCTCCAATGCAAGCGCACAGGTGGCGGATACATCGGTGACAAGTTGGTTCTGACCCAACAAGTAAGTGAATTGATTGTCAAGTCGTGTAAAAAGTTTATGAAACGCGTGAGATCGTATGAGCGTCTGTTGACGCGAAGTAGGGAGCGTGAATTGCTTTTCAAACAGAAAATAAAGGATTCGGAAAGATTAACAATGGCACATCGAGACCTTGACCGAATTGAGGTAGAGACCCAGCATGAAAATGGACAGAGAATAGAAGATAGTACAACAGACGATGCAGTATCGCGAGAAATAGGACATATAAAAGAGGAGAATGTACACCAAGGCACAGAAAACCTAAGTCAGCATACGACAGAGGAGCAGGAAAGTAGAGAGACAGTCGATGAGGATTCTAACTTGCGTCTTGAATACGTAGAACCCATAGTACAAGTAATCAGAGCTCCCTCGCCACAGAGTAAGTGGCGAGCAGAAACGTGTCACAGCACAGTTCAATGCAATCGAACCAACACTTGGGCGAAAACACAGAGCGTAGGACGCCGGAAGAAAACGCAATAGGACCCACCAATCTGGCAGAATTATTACAATTAATGATGGAAACCATGACAAGACAAAATAAAGAAACTGCGAACCAAATTAAAATTCAGGATGCAGAAATGACGAAACAAAATGCAGAAACCACGAGACAAATGCGTGCGATTGAAGAACAAAACAAAAAAAAAAAATCAGTTACACCCAAGTCATATTGAAGACGAGGCAAAAGAATCTCGAGAAGTGATAGGAAACTTAATAACAGGTTACAATCAATTGAGAACAGACATTGACAAGGTACAAGTGGACTACAAACATTGCGTAATGACACTCAGGACGAGATCAAAACATTACGTAACTACACCAACGGAGAAGTCAAGAAACTAGAGAAACAGATAAACGTAATTACTAGACAAGGAGCAGGTACAGCGCGGGAAGTTGTTGAAAACAGTGTGTTACACACGCGTATCACAAAAGCAGCGCTGAAAAGATATAATAACCGCATAGTCAAAATAGAAGCGCAAACGAAGCGACAATGTCAGTAATTGCGAACAGAGTTGTTGCAAACTATTGAAGAGCTTAGTGAACAGGATCGAACAAGCACAGAGTCAGGAACCACACCCGTATCTGTAACAGCGCCGAAAAAACAAGCAATTAACGAAGATATTACGCATTTGCGATTCCAATCACAGGCGGAAAGTAACATACGTGGCAATGTAAAGCCAGGTCGCGAAGAGTACAGTGCAATGCATTCAGCTACACGTTCACAACGGATGCAAGAAAATTATTGCGTACCACTCCAACGATACTACGCAAGGGTAGGCGAAAGTTACAGTGGACAATATCCAACACAACCGGAAAGAACGACGGAAGAAATGATCAGAAACAAAAGTGGCGAAGGATCGCGAATTTCATATGGAACTATGACGAAGTACGACAACGATCATTTGCTCACAGTCAGAAAATTTCAACACTTTCGAGAAGAAAACTCATTACATCCACGAACTTTTATTGATCAGTTCTGAGTAGGATTACCAGAACACTGGACGGTAGCACACAACTTAGACTTTATATGTGCACACATGTCAGGAACAGTCGCAGAAACCACCCAGAATGTTGCAGCGACATGCCGATCGTACGAAGATTTCAGAGAGCAGTTTCTCTCACGATACTGGTCTATCGAAGCACAGAAAAGAGTGAAGTACGAATTATTACAGAGCCCCTTATTTTGAAAAATCAGGAGAGATGAGTACCGTGAAATTTTTCGAATTAATGGCAAAGAAAAATCAATGCTTAGATGTACCATACAGTGACGGAGAGTTGATTAAATTATGCGCGATGAAGCTACCATTGAAATACCAGCAGTCATTAGTAGGTCGTGGAGGCAATGACGTCGAAGCAATTAAAGATTTTCTAAGGGAACTAGAGTTCATATTTTCGGAAGATGACGCAAGAAAAAGACGAAGTGCACGTGAAAACGAAAGCAAAAAGCAGTGGAATCCACAAGACACAGTACGAAGAAACAATAATTGCGAAACATGTGATAACTTCGCACCAAGAAACGACAATAGATTTCAACAAAGAACTGGTTATGGATTGAGAGAAGAAAATGGCAATAACTATAATTCACCCAGGAACGGCAACAACTATAACAGAGGGAATAACGACAACCGGAACGGGTACTGGAGAACCAATAGACCGACAAATTATCAACAAAGAAACCACTATCAACAAGCTGAACAAGAAAAGCGAATGCAGATAGAAGAGGTGTAGGTAAGACCACCAAACCCCGATAAACGTTCGAATTGATAGCTAAGCGCCCATGCCAAAGAGAATGACGCACCGACCCAGGACAATTGCAGCATCTTGAACAGAGAAGTAAAAATCTTATCACGAGAGGTAGGAAGAAACAAATCCGCAGTGACCAGATGAAAAAGAAGACAAGAAAATAACAATATCGTGTTGGGACGAAATCAATTGGGAGAATACTGACGAGGAAGGTGAATTACCAGGGGCATGCACAACGAATGTAGGAGGAAAGGACGAAGTATTGAGTATTGCAGAGCTATTTGAGATGGAAACCAGGGAAAGCGAATTCAATGAGGATAATGCGCAGTCGACAGAAGTTGAAAATAAGTTACAAGTGGGCACACAACCCAACGTATATAATGACGGATATTATGAGGCGATAATTAGAGCATTTAGATGCGATTATGTGGAAGTAGCGACGAAGAAGGAGAAGATAGACCAGGATGAGGAAAAAGTAGAGGATGTTGAAGAAAGTGTAAATGAAGGAAGAAATAGAGAAGAAGAAATAAAAGAGAGAGAAGTAGCAGTCGAAGATTATCCTACAGGAAGTTCGAATTCACAAGGGAAATTCCTAAAAAGACTCATGTATGATTCAGTGGAGGATTCGTTGATGCAAGAAAAAGAAGAACAGAACCAACCGTTTCAAATTCAACCAGTTGTGAAGGCCATGGTAAAGCATATCCCAGTCAATATTGTAATTGATAGCGAAAGTGAACTGACTGCGATCTCAGAAAATTTATTCATGCAGTATAATGTGAATGAAATTTTTTAAATGAGAGACGAGCGATAATAGATATGGGGAAAGGTAGCGTAACATTAGGGAATGTCACACTTCTCTTTGAGCAAAAGCTAAAATTAGAAGAAATACCAGTTATAAACAAACAATTAAGAATGACGCGAGATAAAGAGGATGAAGAATTAGAATGGTGTGCACAAAAGGGGAAATCGCCTCAACTGATGTTAGAAGTCCATAAAGAAATCGACGAAAAATTGCAAGAAGTTCAAGGTATTTCGGAACACAGTAATAGAGAATTACAGGGTATTTTACGAGATAAAGCAGAGGTATTTTTACCTAAGGCTGCCAGTATTAAACACTTTCAGTACAAGTTTGAAGTAAAACAGCACAAACCATTTAGAGTGCCACCCTATACAATCACATTAGGCTACAGGAGTGAAGTATAACAGGAAATATCTAAAATGTTAGATGACGATATTATTGAACCAGCTACCTCCACATATAACAGCCCGCTCCATATTGTACAAAAACTAAATGGGAGCATCAGGTTAGTGCTTGATTCCAGACAGATCAATACAGTCATAATCACTGAGACAGATCGCCCAGAAAAATTAGAGGAATTGATGCAAAACTTCCACGGTGCTAAGATTTTTTCATCAAATGATTTACGGAGTAGTTTCTGGCAAATATAATTGGCCCCAGAATGTAGAAAATTTACAGCATTTATCGTATTCAGTAGATGTCACCAGTTTAAATGATTGCCATTTGGTTTAAACATATCATCAGCAGCGTTTATTAGGGGATTTAATACTATACTCAGTGCTGAAATTTTACAAAAAATACTTGTTATGTTGATGATGTGACTGTAGCAGAACCTTCTTGGGAACGTCACAATGACACTTTAAATCAGTTTTTACAGATCATGAAAGAGCATGGGGTCACAGTAAATATATCAAAATCCAAATTTGGAAGGTGAGAGGTCAAATTTCTAGGACACATAATTTCCGAGAAAGGGGTAATCCCCGATCCAGAAAAAGTAACGGCAATCAAAGAATTCTGTATTCCATATAATAAGAAACTCTCAGAGGACTTATAGGTCTCACCAGATTATATAAAAAATTTATTTGGATCGACTCTCTCGTAACACCAGCCTATGTGCATTGATTGGAAAAAACACCCCATGGGTATGGGATCAACAAGCCAATGATGAATTTTTAAAAGTGAAAAACGCACTAACAACAGCGCCGATTTTAGCACATCCTGATCTAACACAAAATTTTTGTATGGTCACTGATAGCGTGAAAACAGGTTTAGGAGTTGTTCTATTTCAAGAATACGAAAAGGCAGGGCTAAGATCATATAGAACAATTGCATTATCCAGTCGGGTACTCACAAAAAGCGAGAAAACTATTCAGTCACAGAGCTGGAAGCATTGGCCATTGTATAGGGCTACCAACGTTTTGGATACTTCCTATTCGGAAGAAAAACAAAAGTATATACTGACCACAAAGCATTAGAATTTCTGTTATCCGCCAAACTAACTCATGGGAGTGTAGCCACATGGATGTTAATGCTACAAGAATTTGACTTCACTATTACACACATACCAGGACCAGCGAATGTATTAGCAGATGCTTTATCACGATGTCCACAGGGTGCATCCAATAACATAGGTTTGGAAGCAGCAGAAGACCAGTTTACAATGTACTACATGAAACAAGTACCTTTCGAAAACTACATTACGACAGCATTGAAAAACATAGGCAAAGTACAGGACAAGGATCCCGAAATACTAGGAATCAAACACAAGTGGAGAAGTAAAGATTTTCCAGACATTCGACAGCACTATCTCGTAAAAAACAACGTTTTATTTTTTTGACGAAATGTTGCAACGAATGAATGGTCAATTTATATCCCAGATGAACTGATTAATAAGTACATATGGTATACACATTTAAGTAATGGCCACTTTGGACCAAAGAAATGCTTTTTAAAAATAAAACAAACAAGCCATTTTCCAAATATGGAAAGACGAATTAGTATTAGTCAAATGCAAAAAAATGTATGAGGGCTATACACGTCACTTTCCAAACCAAACCTATGTTTCCAATAATCCCTAAAAGATTAAAACAAATAGCTGTAACAGATTTGATGGGGCCCTTCCCATGCACAAAAATGGATATATTTTCATATTTGTCGTTTTGGACTTACTTCTAAATATGTTACCTAGACACCATTAAAACTGGCAACATGTCTTACTATAAGTAAAGCATTTAGACAAGATTTTCTCAGACAAGTAGGTCGAGTGGAACGAATAATTTCTGATAATGGCCCACAATACAAATCAGTGCAACGGCAGAACATGTTAAACCAACACAAAATAAAACCCATCTACATACACTCCTGGAAATAGAAATAAGAACACCGTGAATTCATTGTCCCAGGAAGGGGAAACTATATTGACACATTCCTGGGGTCAGATACATCACACGATCACACTGACAGAACCACAGGCACATAGACACAGGCAACAGAGCATGCACAATGTCGGCACTAGTACAGTGTATATCCACCTTTCGCAGCAATGCAGGCTGCTATTCTCCCATGGAGACTATCGTAGAGATGCTGGATGTAGTCCTGTGGAACGGCTTGCCATGCCATTTCCACCTGGCGCCTCAGTTGGACCAGCATTCGTGCTGGACGTGCAGACCGCGTGAGACGACGCTTCATCCAGTCCCAAATATGCTCAATGGGGGACAGCTCTGGAGATCTTGATGGCCAGGGTAGTTGACTTACACCTTCTAGAGCACGTTGGGTGGCACGGGATAAATGCGGACGTGCATTGTCCTGTTGGAACAGCAAGTTCCCTTGCCAGTCTAGGAATGGTAGAACGATGGGTTCGATGACGGTTTGGATGTACCGTGCACTATTCAGTGAGCCCTCGACGATCACCAGAGGTGTAAGGCCAGTGTAGGAGATCGCTCCCCACACCATGATGCCGGGTGTTGGCCCTGTGTGCCTCGGTCGTATGCAGTCCTGATTGTGGCGCTCACCTGCACGGCGCCAAACACGCATACGACCATCATTGGCACCAAGGCAGAAGCGACTGTCATCGCTGAAGACGACACGTCTCCATTCGTCCCTCCATTCACGTCTGTCGCGACACCACTGGAGGCGGGCTGCATGATGTTGGGGCGTGAGCGGAAGACGGCCTAACGGTGTGCGGGACCGTAGCCCAGCTTCATGGAGACGGTTGCGAATGGTCCTCGCCGATACCCCAGGAGCAACAGTGTCCCTAATTTGCTGGGAAGTGGCGGTGCGGTCCCCTACGGCACTGCGTAGGATCCTACGGTCTTGGCGTGCATCCGTGCGTCGCTGCGGTCCGGTCCCAGGTCGACGGGCACGTGCACCTTCCGCCGACCACTGGCGACAACATCGATGTACTGTGGAGACCTCACGCCCCACGTGTTGAGCAATTCGGTGGTACGTCCACCCGGCCTCCCGCATGCCCACTATACGCCCTCGCTCAAAATCCGTCAACTGCACATACGGTTCACGTCCACGCTGTCGCGGCATGCTACCAGTGTTAAAGACTGTGCTGGAGCTCCGTATGCCACGGCAAACTGGCTGACACTGACGGAGGCGGTGCACAAATGCTGCGCAGCTAGCGCCATTCGACGGCCAACACCGCTGTTCCTGGTGTGTCTGCTGTGCCGTGCGTGTGATCATTGCTTGTACAGCCCTCTCGCAGTGTCCGGAGCAAGGATGGTGGGTCTGACACACTGGTGTCAATGTGTTCTTTTTTCCATTTCCAGGAGTGTATCTAAGTAGAAACCTAGCGTATATCCAGCAGCACGGTCTATGAAGGACATAGGCACTTTATGCCGATTATATGCAGGCAAAAGACACAACACTTGAGAATTATATACCTTAAAGTTTTTCAAGAAGTAATAAATGAAATGCCACACTACTACCTCCAGTTACTGTACTTAAAAGTATTGAAACCCCAAACATAACCAGAGAAAATGTTAGATTTACTATTGTACCATGTAGACAGCACAAACAAGTCATAGCAATAGCACTCTCCAACATCAGAAAGGCAGCCATTAAAAGAAAAGAAAGAGGAGATAGAACAGCAATTAGAAGGACATTCTCAATTGGCCAGAAAGTATTTGTAAAAACACTCCATCTCTCCAACAAACAGAAACACAAAATAAATAAGTTTTACACTGCATGCGAAAGACCTGTCATAACTAGCTGAATTGCTCATGATAACTCTATGGACCTAATGAACCCAAAAACAGGCAAAACCTTAGAACTTCAGCATGTGAGCCATATCAAAAAGTTTCAAGATTAATTTTATTACTGGTAAATAATCAGCACAATATTTCAAGATCATGTTGCAGATATGATCGTCAGGAGAAAGAAGAATGAAGAGAGATGAAGGTGGGAAAAAGAAAGTAGTTTCAATAATAACACCAATAGTACCATTGATTAAGGTGAAGGGATAAAGCATAGATAGTCCAACAGCATGAAATACTAAAATGCTATACACCACAACAGTACACAAAAATAAAAAAAGAATTTGAGGATTCTTGAGTAGACGTGAAGACTCAAAATGTCATAGAATTGTAACATGGAAAGAGCGCCGAAATTTGTAAAGCTTTTTAAGAATGCGTAAAACAATGTAGGTACTAGACATATTTTAGATGATTATCAGTAAAGCTTTTTGTAAAAACCATTGCAAAAACTCCAGCAAAGACCACATGCAATGACGCACAAATTGCAATGGGAGAAGTATCAAGAAAGAAAACGACGTAATTAGCAAGACACGATTCCTACAAGGCAGAAGAGTCGAGAGAAGGGAAAGGACAGCGAGACCAACAGAAGGCCCTTGTAGCTGAAATGGGCTGTATATCTGCTGGGACACAACACGGAACCCTGCAGAGACACGACAGGACACCGAATGCGAGAAGGGACCGGCACAGGGACTGACAAGCAAACACCGGACTTTCACAGCTCGTAAACCCCCGAGCACTCCGACTCAGAGGAGTGAGAATAAAAAAAAAAGGGCTCATGAGAAAACTGCTTGGGCAAGCCACCACTGGCAAAAAAATATGTGTAAAAATCACACCACTGCTGTTAAACAGCACACTGATGCACGAAACTGAAGAAAACTTCCACAAAGTAAAAATGATATGCCCAAACAATTTATCAAACTGTTACTAGGAGGAGAACTTGAAATTGACTAGACATCAACAAATATTTCCATATCATGCCCAGAGAAGAACCAAGAAGCAAGTAAGAAGTAGAGAAAAGGCAGGAAGAACAGAAGTTGAAGATTCACAAGATTGAGACCAAGAAAAAAGATGGGTGAAGAATAGACGACTCACCTTCCCAAATCCCTATGCTATTGTAAGCTAGTCATCTGCGAAGTGTTACAATGAAAAACGACCGCTTTCAACGACACATAACAATGACTTTCACACATACAAGCCCAGTAAACCACGAGATTCTGCACTCACAGCTCCATTCCATTATCGGACCTCCACAACAGCAACACACACGTGCAAAGCCAGCAAGGAACCACGAATGAAACTTTGCATCAAACACTGGCCCACATCCATCTCGCTTAAGTCCATCACCTCCATGCAAAAACATTCGCCAACCTCATGCTTAAACATTCATAGGATTGTGTGAATGTGTGAAATCAAATTATGTGATGTAGGAAATGTGCAAAAGAAATGTGTGAAAAACTAAATAAGTGAAGCACACAGGACAGCTAATAAACTACAAAATAACAGACACTGACTATGGACGTAAGTAAAAAATAGACTAACGATAAAAATCAGTCATTAGTTCTGAAATGGACAGTATATAAAGAACAAAAGTAAGGTATAATAAACACTAAAACTATATGCCACTTATTTTCTCTTTATAAAAATAAAAGAATAACTATATTTTACTTATTTTCTCCTTATACACACAAAGAATAAAAAATTATCTTGTTGGATGTTTTCCCTCTTTTTTTAGCATTTCTACCATTTGTTAGGATAATATCTCAATACTTGTGTATGTATATTTCTTTATCAAAGCAATTCTTGGAAATAATTCTTATTTGTTAGTGTAACAATGTTGAAATGAGTGTCTAGATACAAAAACATTTTACTTGTACATGATATTTAGAAAAAGTGTTAGGAATAGATTTTACTTAATTACTACATTTATAAAAACAATATTTCTAAGATGTGAAGGACTCCTCACTTTCGATAACAAACTTCTTAAAAAACAAACTTCACTCTTAAATAAAGAAAGAACATAATTAAAAATTAATAATAGCATAAGAATATTCTTCTCTTGTCATTTTTAATTATAATGTGGAAGAATATAAAAATATAAATTAATGATACAAACTAGCATAGAACAGAATAATGTGGCTGAACAGTAGGCAACAAAATTTAGATAAAGGAATAATTTTTGACTGACTTACACAGCGATTCAATCATGGCCTAAATTCAGTGCGAAAATTAAGTTAGAATGGTGGTGATATGTAAGGTGTCAGGCAAATCCAACACCTTCCATGAAAACCCTGACATAATAAGCAAATCCAGTAGCATGTCACATAGCTCCAAATAAATCGTGACATTAAATTAACCACTGCAATACGAGTAACGAGTGAGCAAATGGAATACCACAGACTAACAGAAGAATGCCGAAATGCATGTCATACCTTCCCACCGTAAGACTGACCCAGTTCCGAGGGGAGAAACGAGAACAGAATCCGAGAGCAGAACCATGTTAAGCTGAAGGCCCAACGACAAGGGCCGGACACCCACGTCATCAGTTAACCACTAGGTCCACCCCCAGCCCATGTTAAAAGCTAGAGCCCTCCAGAAAAACATTATAGATCTTACGATAACACAAAAATGACCACACCACCCGCAAGTTTTAGCGTGAGACTTTTTCGCGTCTCTGTTACGTTGAAAACTTTAAAAACATTCCCCCCCACGAAAAGTATAACGTTTCTCATTGAATAGACAGAATTTTTGTAGGCGGAGCAGATGAAATCACAGCCAGGTAGTTTTTTTTTAACCAACTTCAGTAAATGATAGTAAGGAAAAGTTAGAAGAAAGTCAGTTAGTTCCGAGACGGCGAGCTGGATTGCTGCTGTGCCGGCTACCGCCCCCTGACAAACATCAACAAGGTAATGAACGCACGCGATGCCGCATAACAGCGCATAAAGCTTCATTCAGAACTGCAGAAGTCTCATCTGTTACACCCTCTTTATGCGTAATACTAGTGTCGATCGTCAATTAAAGCTAAGCAATTAAAGCTAAAGCAATTTGCCACTTGAAGTAAAGATCTGAAACGCGATGATTTTTCTGTTATATAGTTATTGAGAAGTCACATCAGCCACTGTAATTTACGACAAGTTAGATAAGTAATGAAAGATAATTGAGTGTCACTTTACACCATTTCGATAGTTTCCTCTTTTGTGAAACTTAATTTAAACCTAGATTATAGATGTGATATGGCACAGGTCATCCTTGGATCCATTGTAGAACTTGGAAACCCATTCAGGGAATATTCGTTCACATGTTTGTTGAACGCAGTTGGTTTTTACCATCCTGTATTAAAACATTTCCTTTTATGAATAGTGCAATTTATAAACAATGTTTTGTGAGTAAAGTAAAATTTCCAATGTTAAACTTAACTACTTTTGCGACGTTATTTTACCAGCTAACTAAAAATAGGAAAGCCTTGAACCCCTTCCACTAAATTTAGTTAGTATTAAGATTCTTTTACAGGGAGTGCAATGGAGCTGACGCTGAAATCATTAAGTATTTGGTTATATCATCGCTAGTCTCACTGAACTCTTCTGAATTCTACATGTCATGTGTGGTCTGGAGTCTCCTTACCAGCAACAGATCCCAGGTTCAAACTAGTCAATTCCCTAAAAAAAAAAAACACGCTCAGAGCGTCGTTGTGCGAAAGTGGTAGGGAGACACGATATAGAACAAACAGACACCAAGCAGAATGTTAGAAAGCATCCACCCTGCTTTGTGAACAGAAATTCCTTCCTCCCTCGGCCAGCTCTCTGTAGCCATCTTACCTGAGGTGGATAACTCTTGGCCTTAAAAACTTGTAAGAGGCCCCCTCATTTTCAGAGTGGGGAAAGGCAAGGCGAGAATTTTTGAGAAATGCATACGTGGGGGAAACGGCATTGACTAATGCTCTGGTGTAACAACGAGCACCGGAACGAAGATGAAGAACGCAAGAGAAGAGAAGGCGGTGAAACGACGTCGGCCAATGGTGTGCTGATTAGGACCGCACCACGGCTGGAGCGACACCTGCAAGAAGTGAATATAGGTGCTGCTCCTGCCAGCCTCGGCTGGACATTAGTGGACAGCATAAGCGCTGCCTAGCAGAGAGTGCCAGAAGAACAGTTAGTAGTGATCCACAGCTTGTGTGACAGACTTGCTTGCTTGAACCTTGTGTACAGTCAAGAACTCGGATTTAGGAAAAAAGGATATTTTGGCAATGGAGTGAGTTACTGATTATTTTGTATGATTTTTTTTGTTTATTTGTAGACGCAATCACATTCTTATGAGACAGTCATAACCGGTTTCGGTCATACAGTAACCATCTTCAGATTCTATAACAATAAAAATGAAAATATATATTAAAACATAAAATTAGGTGCAATATTTAACCAGCCTTATTGGTAATCTAACTGAGCTCATGCGAAACACATATAGTTCATACCTAAAGGCAGCATACACTGAACACAGGTTCATGCGTTGTCAAACTAGATATAAAATGTAAAACACCGGTCTTACATAGATAAAAAAATTTGTTAGATCTTGTTCCCCCTCTTTGCGCTAGATGCGAGCATCATCTATAAGATATTCTTCTTTTTGGTACTTCATTTTGGTACTTGCTTTAATCTTGTTGAAAAGTTCCTTTGAAGTGTTTTATTCCTTGGTAGAAAATGCTGTTTTGGGCTGTATAGATTTTCTTGGTAAATATAACTTTAATCTACGTTTCGTTTCGTTCCATGATGATACACAGAGCTGTTTTTGAAGTATTTACCGGTGTTAGTTTTATGTGCGTAACTGCTAGATAAATATGCTCACACAGTGCGATTGAAACCACCAGTGTCTTGGACAGATCTTTACAATGAGGTCGATTACCATTTTTGGTTATTATTATGGCTCTTTTCTTTAGTTTTAGCAGTGTTCAAATCAGGCACATTTGTTTCTTGAAAAGAACAGAGTAGCCAGAAATTGAGCGTACTGAAAAAAGCACGTAAATACGAGACATTGACTGTTACACAATGACCGCAGGACTCTACGGACGTAACACTCTAACGACTTTCTATTTGCAAGTATCTTGTGTGCTCACACCACTTCACCTGCGAATAGTTATTTGTTCTTTGGAATTTTGCCTCTATTATGCAGTCTGTAGAGGCACCTGTTATGTTTAACTATGCGTATTTTCCCTCCTCAAACTAAAACTTATGAAATTCATTTTCTTTATGTTCAACTTCAAATTTCTTCCTTACTGACCAGTCCCAAGCTTTCAAGGACTTCTCTCGTTTCATTTTGCCTGTAATATTACTGCCCACAGGAAAGAGCATTTCTTCCGTGTGGCTAACACTACTGGGAATGTCGTTGACGTATGTCGAGACCAATATTGGTGTAAACACACTACCCTAAGGAACTTCTGTATTATTGTATTTTGCGCGGATAAATTGTTTATGCTTATCTAAGGGTTGTATTACCTGTACTCTTTAGAGCAGTGAAAGAATATGCCTGTAACACTCATACTCACCTGAACATCTAGTTCCATACCATTTTACGTGTTTGAATTTGTCGTTGGCGTTAGTGTTTTTCATAATACACTCCTGGAAATTGAAATAAGAACACCATGAATTCATTGTCCCAGGAAGGGGAAACTTCATTGACACATTCCTGGGGTCAGATACATCACATGATCACACTGACAGAACCACAGGCACATAGACACACGCAACAGAGCATGCACAATGTCGCCACTAGTACAGTGTATATCCACCTTTAGCAGCAATGCAGGCTGCTATTCTCCCATGGAGACGATCGTAGAGATGCTGGATGTAGTCCTGTGGAACGGCTTGCCATGCCATTTCCACCTGGCGCCTCAGTTGGACCAGCGTTCGTGCTGGACGTGCAGACCGCGTGAGACGACGCTTCATCCAGTCCCAAACATACTCAATGGGGGACAGATCCGGAGATTTTGCTGGCCAGGGTAGTTGACTTACACCTTCTAGAGCACGTTGGGTGGCACGGGATACATGCGGACGTGCATTGTCCTGTTGGAACAGCAAGTTCCCTTGCAGGTCTAGGAATTGTAGAACGATGGGTTCGATGACGGTTTGGATGTACCGTGCACTATTCAGTGTCCCCTCGACGATCACCAGAGGTGTACGGCCAGTGTAGGAGATCGCTCCCCACACCATGATGCCGGGTGTTGGCCCTGTGTGCCTCGGTCGTATGCAGTCCTGATTGTGGCGATCACCTGCACGGTGCCAAACACGCATACGACCATCATTGGCACCAAGGCAGAAGCGACTCTCATCGCTGAAGACGACACGTCTCCATTCGTCCCTCCATTCACGCCTGTCGCGACACCATTGGACGCGGGCTGCACGATGTTGGGGCGTGAGCGGAAGACGGCCTAACGGTGTGCGGGACCGTAGCCCAGCTTCATGGAGACGGTTGCGAATGGTCCTCGCCGATACCCCAGGAGCAACAGTGTCCCTAATTTGCTGGGAAGTGGCGGTGCGGTCCCCTACGGCAGTGCGTAGGATCCTACGGTCTTGGCGTGCATCCGTGCATCGCTGCGGTCCGGTCCCAGGTCGACGAGCACGTGCACCTTCCGCCGACCACTGGCGACAACATCGATGTACTGTGGAGACCTCACGCCCCACGTGTTGAGCAATTCGGCGGTACGTCCACCCGGCCTCCCGCATGCCCACTATACGCCCTCGCTCAAAGTCCGTCAGCTGCACATACGGTTCACGTCCAAGCTGTCGAGGCATGCTACCAGTGTTAAAGACTGCGATGGAGCTCCGTATGCCACGGCAAACTGGCTGACACTGACGGCGGCGGTGCACAAATGCTGCGCAGCTAGCGCCATTCGACGGCCAACACCGCGGTTCCTGGTGTGTCCGCTGTGCCGTGCGTGTGATCATTGCTTGTACAGCCCTCTCGCAGTGTCTGGAGCAAGTATGGTGGGTCTGACACACCGGTGTCAATGTGTTCTTTTTTCCATTTCCAGGAGTGTACAAAATAGCGACCAAAATCAAGTTTCTCATAAACTAACGTTTAGAATTAAAGGATTTATAGCAGCGATTCCCAACATGGGGGTAATTACCCCTGAAGGCTAAAATAACATTTTCGGAGCGGTAAAAACAAAAGGGTTAAGCTGTGTTCCGATCATTAAATCAAATGATTTTAAAAGCTCATTAATATTTTACTATTTTGTAATATATAGCACTGATTACATGAATTACAAATGATCACATTTGTTTCAGATACTAGCATTAACGTATGAGGCAATATGGTGAATATTACAGATTTTTAAACTTATATACGAACATCTTCTTCACATAGTCCACCCACTATGCTTATACTTTGCACTTTGTAGTATGCATCTACGATATTAAAAATGAGACATGTGTATGTATATCACATATGGTTAAATATCTCATGAAAATGCCTTCTCCGAGTTGCAGATAGTTGTCACAATGGGACAGAAATTTGTGCATTATTCACTTTGCGACAACGAACGAACAGACTGACAGCACAAAAGAACAGTAACTACCTAATGCCTACAAACCTGCTGTAGATTCTACTTAGTGTTATTAATATTATTAGTGGCAGTGGTCATGACAAAATATTGGCAGCATACAGTCTTTCAGTTCCTGCCGTAAGGAACCCAGCAGTCACGTAATTTAGAGACAGTAAGTACAGTGCACACGTTTTAAAACTGAGTTAATTTTAAATGGTGGAGGGGGGGAGGGGTGAGACAAGTGCCGCTTGGGGGCTGGAGTTGTGCAAAGGAAGCATGTTCTGTATCAAGTGTCTGTCCTCACTATCGATAGTTAGCTTTCTTTTATTAGAAGGAGTTGTAAGCAGGACTCACGATACATCGAGAACTGCTTCGTCATTAATGCAAAATGTTAACAAAACAAGTAATACCACTGTCTCACTGACTAATTAGTCTGTGGTGTAGTGAAATACCTACAAAAATTAAATATCATTCATTTTTCGTCATTTTAAAAACGAAAGAGTTCAAAGAAAAGTTATTTTTTCATTCAAAAGTTTCATTCGAAGTAGTAGCTAATATCTGATTGCTCTCGGGGCTGTAACCGTTTCAGGAATGTCGGGTACAGCTGCTTTGTAAAGAACCGCTTTGTAGTTTCGTGTGTTGATAAGATATGACTCTGACACAAGGTTATCACAGTGGAAGCCGCAGAAATTAAAGAAGAAAAAGAGCAGAGAGAAATACAGTGCTAATGACCCCTAAAAGCACAATAGTTATATTGATGCAACACACGGATGGAAATGGATTTCCGTTGCCGATCGATGTCATAAATTGGCTTTAATAGCGTGAGGATCAACCGACGGTGTCCTTTCCAAAGGAGCCGTCCCAGTATTGTCCTTAACTGATTTAAGGAAACTGTGGAATACTTAAATTAGAGCTGGTTGACATTTCTCCCTTATGCGAAACCAGTGGGACAGCCACTCCTTTCCATGCGGACAGACTAAGCTCTTCCACAAAATAATTCACTTGTGGATATAAAAATGCTTTTTTGAATAATCGTTCCAGACACGAATATATTTCTTTTAACATCAATAGCGTGCAGCAGTTAAACCAAGCGAATAACGATGAACTCTCCTACGGATCTTTCTTGCAGGTAGGGATTGTATATGAAATACCTGTTGCCTGAGAAGTCATTTACGACCTCAATATAAATTTTCGTTTTACTTTTGAACTTTTTCATCAATTTGTATACTCGCGAGTGGAGGGAGGATCACACCCAATAAAACGCAGAAACATCGAAACCTAGCTTCAGAATTTATTAATTTAACCTTTTTAAAAGCAACAAACACTGTATATAGCTACAAATACACATGAAATTTGTAAATATAAAATTTTTAAAACTAAAAATTGTGTACAAACAAAAATGAAAATGTGTATTATTATAAGTTTAGGAAATTTCTTACAAAAGCTGCTATGTCTCATGCAGTTAGGCTAACCTTCGTGAGATCTTGCGCAGTGCTTAGACATAGGTCGCGCTGTATAAAATAGGTAGCAGCTTGCACAGAGCTCCGGGACCTGTGGAAATACCCAGCTATTTATGTTGCTTCTGGTTCTTGCAACTCTGGAACGTAGTCCGTTCAGAGACCTCCAAACGCAAAACTCCTCTGTGTGTCATGAGGGGAATTTCTTCCCTTGGTATACATGAAGTTTCAGGGTGATGACAACTTAGCTGTTATTAAGCACATAATTTTATGGGAGGAGTCTTTCGTAAGTTTGCCAGTGTTTTGGACTTATAGACAAGCGCTCTTGGTCATTTGGTAAATGGTGATACATCCCACTTCAAGGCAACGTTTCCGGAAGGACGTTCTTACGCAGTGTCTGTTTTCGTTTCTTACTGTTCCACATCTATACTTAACTCCTAATTTTCTGTTTCAAGTGGAGAGTCTGTTCTGTTTTTATCTCATGGGCGGATGCCTATTACGTTCGGGAAACATCTAACGCTGTTCGCCAATCAAATATCCTTTCAAGCAGGAGTCATTTTCATTCGGCTTCTCAGAGGAATACAGCCAGATATATATCCGTTAAGTTTGACAGGTCTCAATGTTGACTGTTCCATTGGCTCTCTTGAGCTTCCTTCAGCCTTTCTATACATCGTGGCACTCATCTTTGTCGTTGCATCTGTGCTTTCGATTAGGAGAGCAGGATGAACAGTAGAGTGTTTCGTTAGATAGCCACAGTAGAACTTTAACATCCAGATAATGTATTTTCTTAAGTAATATTGTATGATTTACGTATCTATAGATATATTAAATATATGTGTCCCTCTCTGTGTGTGATGCTTCTATATATTTTTGTTCACGAGCACGAGTTCTCCGAATGGTATTGGCAGTGTAACCAACTTTTGTGTAGAAATCAAATAGTGTTCTGCTGGGCTAAAGCCGCATTAAGGGACACAAGGTAGAGGTTGGTACCCGTGGCCGTAATGTATTTCTTCTGTCCATTTGCGCGACTACCCGTGAACTCCAGTCCGGTAGGGTGAAACAGCACTATACGCTGAGTCTTCGGAAGGTGTGGGTGTCTGTTCTAGCTATCTTTATAAATGCCAGTTAGATAGTTCAGATCTGTAATGACCTGGTTGAGTCTAAAATGATAATACCTCACTTGGAAGTATAATAATAGTAAATCATGCCGGAGTTCTTACTTTAGTTAGGGAGTGCGATCTTGCTCTTTAATAATTCAGTTATTCGACATGATTCTTTCTCCTAAGGACTCTTAGTACCTCGTCCAACCTATGCCTCGTTTCAGCTAGAGTGAGTCTTTTAGGCTTAAATGTGTTGTGTGCGCGGTGTTAGAATTGTTTTTCCTGCTCTTCCAGATCCTTTACTGATTGTGACAGAATTACCATGTCATCGGTAAACCTGAAAGTTTATACTTCTTCTCCATGGAATTTAATTCCTACTCTAAGTTTTTTTTGTTTCCTTTACTGCTTGCTCAGTATATAGACCGAATAACATCGGGGATAGGCTATAACACTCTCTCACTCCCTGCCCAACCACTGCTTCCCTTTTATGCCCCTAGACTCATATAACTGCCATCTGGTTTCTGTAAAAATTGTAAATAGCATTTCGCTCGCTGTATTTTACCCCTGCCACCTTCAGAATTTGAAAGATAGTATTCCAGTCAACATTGTCAGAAGCTTTCTCAAAGTCTACAAATGCTAGAAACTTAGGTGTGCCTTTCCTTAATCTCTATTTCTTTCCCCGGTTCTTGTCAATCGTTCCATAATGCTCTCTCTGAAACTTTCTTCAACCTCTGGTTCTTTCAGTTTATCTAGGTTCCATCTGCTTAAATTCCCTTTTTTTTTTTTTGCAATTTCTTCAGTTTTAATCTACAGTTCATAACCAATAGATTGTGGTCAGTGTCCACATCTGCCCTTGGAAATGTCTTACAATTTAAAACCACGTTCCTAGATCTCCGTCTTACCACTATATAACCTATCTGAAACCTTCCAGTGTCTTCAGGCCTCTTGCACGTATACAACCTTCTTTCATGATTCTTAAACCAAGTGTTAGCTACGATGACGCATGGGGGGCTGTGGATTATTAATCTTGTTAAACTCACTCAGAAGAGCGTTTTTTCGCCTCATTTCTGGGGGTGGTATGTGGCTCAAGGTTGGCAGTCATGCAGTGGGCGTAGATTTTATTGATCCACTGATAATGACCACGGTGTCATTAAGCTCCACATCAATCCTGTCTGTATATGGGCTGTTAATCCACGCAGGAGCGCAGTATTCTGCCAGCGAGTAGACAAGCCCAACTGCTAACGTGCGGAGTGTGCTCGCTATAGAGTCCCAAGTGGTTCCACACAGTTTATACATGACTTTGTTTCTTGTCCTCATTTTATCTGCAGTCTTTCTCAGGTACTCCTTGTTAGAGAGTGCCCTGTCCAATGTGACTCCTAGGTACTTGGGGTAGCTGTTATGGCTAAGGTGTTTCCCATCAAAGATGACATTAAGCTCTCTTCTTGCTGAATGGTTGCAAAGACGGAAGCTTGATACTTCAGTCTTAGTCGGATTCGGCTGCAGTCTTCATTTGCGGAAACAGCCACTCAGCAGCTTCAAGTCTAAGTACAAGGTGTCTTCAGTAGCCTCGAATGATTCATATTGCACAGCTATAGCCCAATCGTCTGCATAGCCAAACTTCCTAGATTGTGTGTTTGGGATGTCAGAAGTACAAGGATTGAAGAGCAATGGAGCAAAGACTGAGCCATGTGGTAGCCCATTGTTGAGAATTTTGGTAGAGTTCATTTTTTCTCGAGTAACCAATTCAAAAACTCTTCTGGTAAGCATGTTATCGAAGAGTCTGACGATATTGCTGCATGGGATTGTTTTATGAGTTTGTACACCAGGCCTTGTCTCCAGACAGTGTCATAGGGTGCGTTCAGGTCTATGAATGCAACTGATCTTTTTTGCTTTTCCTGGTAGCCTGCCTCTATATGTGTTGTCAGGGAAAGTACTTGATCAATCCAGCTTCTATTGGATCAAAATCCTGATTGTTCATCTGGATTTATTCTAGTATTTTTGGGCTCAGTCTGTTATACAGTAGTCTCTCGAGCAGCTTGTATATGGCACTGAGCAATGCGATTGGCCTATAACTCTTCGGCTGACCGCTTGGTTTCCCTGCTTTAAGCAGTGCAATGATGTCTGAGTTCTACATTTTCTGTGGAATGTACTCTGCTGCCATTATATTTGAGTAAAACTCTGCAGGCCATGTTTTGGAATATTGCCCACAATGAAGAAGAAATTATGAGCGTATTCCGTCCAATCCAGATGCCTTTCCCTCCTTGACATTCTTCAGCGCTTCTCTGACCTTATTGGTGGTAAATTTCGATTAATGCTGGTCCAAAGGTGTGCTGTTTTTTCTGAAGAACGCTAAGCTTACGGCGTATTATTTTTGTATGTTTATTGTCTTTGCGCTGTAGATATTGCCTGTATCTGAGCTGAAATCCTACTTGCAGAAATATCTGTTGAGTTATGGTGTAGCTTGTTAGCTCCACCTAGTTCTTGGAAGGGAGACGAGGCATGTCTACTAGATGTCTTGAAATCAAACAACTCAACTGTTTAAATCCATTTCTCTAGCCGTGCGTTGTTTCGGCTGTGCAGCAGGTCGTCTGCAATCTCAGGGTCTCCACTCTCAAGGAATCTCTGATACTTATTTTCGCACTCTTTGTCCCATCCTGGAAGATATTGTTTATGGAACTTCCTTGGGACAGCAGCTTTCGTTGCACTTTTAACTGGACCTATGAGTCTGTCATAATTACTCGTTGTTGGGTGAACCCATCGCAGGCACTTATCCAATTTCCCACTTTGCCTTTCTGATATTCCACCTTAGGCGTTGAACTGTTGTTATTAGTGGGATACTGATTCCAGTTTCGATTAAGACTAGGCGGCGTTAGCTATGATGGAAGCCTGTTAATTCACGTCTTGTAGTTCTTAGTGGTGTATTGTTATTGCCAGTCGTCACAAAACATAAATCTGAATTATATTCCTTTCTCCAAGCTGCTGGCCTAATTGTACCTTGGTCATTTGGGTCTAAAACTAAGAACAGGTTGTTACTCTCTGCCCAGTTGGTAAGAGTCTCGCCATTTCCATCAGCTGTTCAATATTTCCCCCACGTACATTGCTTGGTGTGGCAGGACATCTTGAGGCCAGATAATGGTTGGTGGTTTGTACACATCGCTCACTGACAGATCTTTCATGACAACAACTTCATGTATGTCGCCATGAAGTGTTGCCGAGCACAAATGGTCATATCCAGTCGATGATCGCACATATGTAGCCACGCCATATGCACGATGACACGTTGGGCCAACTAGGTTGTAGCCTGGAATCATACCTCTCCGTTTAAGTTGTCTTCATCTTCAGCGTGAGTTTCCTGAACTGCAACGAGATCAATGTTGTCATCATATAAAATCTTATTTAGTACTTGGCATTTAGCCCAGCTTACTCCTTCTATATTGGCGTGGCAAATCTTGAAGATAGGTCAAAGAGGCCTCGTCTGTTGTCTCTGAAAGGAGCCTTTTCTATGACCATTAATAATGGTTTCACTAATATCTGTGATATACAATGTACAATTGCCCAGCAGATCAGCGATCAAAATCGATGATTGTTTGGCCGCTTCGAAGTGACTGTTCTTTAGCACCAGCCGGGAGACACGTGTAACTCATGGTATGCTACGGACGTGAACAGCCATTGTCTCCCCACACAAAGTAATCACACACTGACATATCAGGTGACCCTGATGGCCAGCTAAGACCGCGAGCAGATTAACTTCCGCTACCTACTCTGTCAGGCGTGAAGATGGTCGGCAGTATGGGCAGTTGCTCCATCATGTTGGAAGTAACTCTAGGTCTTTTCCTCCTGGTTATATGCATACATTCACGTCCAACAGTATCCACTCGTCTGGGCCACATTTATTTGCACCACCCCGTACAAAGAGTACCAGACATTCCTTTAGTAATCATTACTGTTCATAATTGAAGTTAATGTGATTTCTTATTCGTGAATAAATATTAAATGGTTTCTGAATCGTTTTCCTAACATTTCTTGTACAACCCATCCAACTTTTTATTCTGACTTCCTCAGAACAGTCTGATAAGGCTGCTTGGTTTTCTAATACACTACTGGACATTAAAAATTGCCACACCAAGAAGACGACGTACTACAGAGGTGGAATTTAACCGACAGGAAGAAGATGCTGTGATATGCAAATGATTAGCTTTTGAGCGCATTCACACAAGGTTGACGCCGGTGGAGACACCTACAACGTGCTGACATGAGCAAAGTTTCCGACCGATTGCTCATACACAAATATTAGTTGACCGATGTTGCCTGGTGAAACGTTGTTGTGATGCCTCGTGTAAGGAGGAGAATTGCGTACCATCGCGTTTCCGACTTTGACAAAGATCGGATTGTAGCATATCGTAGTTGCGGTTTATCGTATTACTGCTCGCATTGGTCGAGATCCAATGACTGTTAGCAGAATATGGAATCGGTGGGTTCAAGAGGGTAATACAGGACGCCGTGCTGGATCACAACGGTCTCGTATGACTACCAGTCGAGATGACAGGCATCTTATCCGCATGCCTGTAACGGATTGTGCAGCCACGTCCCGATCCTTGAGTTATCACAGACAGGAGTGCCTGCAATGGTGTACTCAACAACGAACCTGGGTGCACGAATGGAAAAACGTCATTTTTTCGGATGAATCCAGGTTCTGTTTGCAGCATCGTGATGGTAACACCCATGTTTGGCGACATCGCGGTGGACTCACATTGGAAGGGTGTATTCGTCATCGCCATACTGGCGTATCATCCGGCGTGATGGTATGGGGTTCCATCGGTTACACGTCTCGATCACCTCTTGTTCGCATTGACGGAACTTTGAACAGTGGACGTTACATTTCAGATGTTTTACGACCCGTGGCTCTACCGTTCATTCGATCCCTGCGAAACCCTACATTTCAGCAGGATAATGCACGACATCATGTTGCAGGTCCTGTAAGCGGCGTTTCTGGGTACAGAAAATGTTCTACTGCTGCCCTGGCCAGCACATTCTCCAGATATCTCACCAATTGAAAACGTCTGGTCAATGGTGGCCGAGCAACTGGCTCGTCACAATACGCCAGTCACTAGTTTTGATGAACTGTGGTATCGTGTTGAAGGTGCATGGGCAGCTGTACCTGTACACGCCATCCAAGCTCTCTTTGACTCAATGCCCAGGCGTATCAAGACTGTTATTAAGGCCAGAGGTGGTTGTTCTGGGTACTGATTTCTCAGGATCTATGCACCGAAATTGGGTGAAAATGTAATCACATGTCAGTTCTAGTACAGTGTATTTGTCCAATGAATACCCGTTTGTCATCTGCATTTCTTCTTGGTGTAGCAATTTTAATGGCTAGTAGTGTACTTTATTTGGTGTTAACAAGAAAGTTTTATTCTGAATTTGATAAAATGACTGACAGGGAGATAATATTCCAGTGTTTCAGGGTAATCATAACTGATTTAATTACTGATCAACATATAAGGTTAGTTGTCTGAGAGTCGCTCCTTACAATCGAGGACTACGCTGGTCTTCAGTCTGAACATCCAGTAGGGTGTGTAGTGGAAAACTGGTTGTGATCATTCAACAGGCTGAATTAGTTGGGACACTCGTTAACGACTAATTGCAGTGGTGATTTTCACTGCCTTTCCTGTCCTCAAGTGGCGGCTAGCAGAACGGAGTTGCAGCGTAGTACTGCTGTATAAATCTTGAGGGAGCCGCTCCAGATAGCCGCCGCGGAGACAGCGCGCGCCGGAGCAGGTGGCGTCTTAATGATGGAAGCGGGCGACCGCGACCGCCCGGTCACGGCCGGCCTAATTGCGGAGCCGGTGCGCCAGCAGCGCCCAGCCCGTACTTAGGACTCTAATTAGCAGCTCCAATTAGCCCCCTGATGGCGGGCCGAGCAGTCAACTCTTAACATTGTTTGACGCGTAATAGCTTCCTCTTCCCGGCCAACCGTAATGAATCGCCGGCGATAAAACGACGCGACAGGTGGAACTCAACGGGGTCACCAGAAGGTACCGGCTCCGGCTAAATTTGCAAGCAACGAGCGGTCTCTCGCATTTGCTTTTCCTTCTCGAGATGGCTACACACGTAACTGAATGTTTGACAAACACGCATGGGCTTGCGCCTCCACACGGCTCGGCTCATGCGTGCTTGTACAAGCATCAGTTTGTTTACCAGAAAACACCTACTCAGACGACGACTAGCTGGCTTTGGCAGCTGTTTAGTTGTGTTCAAAAAAGGAAAAAAACTGTACACTTGTGAAATCCCTGGGCTAGCGGGACAGAAAGGATGTGGCTGTATTTGTGGCAACGGGCCAAAATAAGTTACTGTCAGTTGCACTCAACATATAAACTTTATTTCTTAAAACACACAATCACACTAGCAAGAAAAAAAACTCTCCAGGTTTTAACGAAAGATCTCCTTTTATTTATTTTAGATCAGCTGAAGTCCACATCGAAAATCCAAGGCACAAGGCCTAAGCAAGAAATTGAGGTACACAAGTTCTTCTGGATGTTTCACTTCTCTAGAAATTTTTTTATCTTCAATATAAATAGGCTGAAAGTCTTAGCTTAGATTTTTCCCATAGAACTTTGCTGAAGGCCTCACATTAATCAAGAACAGTGTTACGGCTTAAGGCCGAGACGAAGATTTTGAAATTTTAATCTAAATAGGCTGAAAACTCGGATGAAGGCCACATACAAAACAAGAAAAAAAATTTATGGATTAAGTCCCAAGAAGAAAAGCCTTTCAATTTCAATAAGCTAAACTCGGCTGAAGGCCACACAGAGTACTTAAGACTAAAAAGAAAATCACTATGTAAAACACAAGCAGCGGCGCTCAGAAGGTTCCAAGGATCGTCCTGGAAAGATAAACACTAACGCATGTTTAGATGAGGCAGACAGCCAGACCTCTTAACTAGAAGGCAACACGACAAGAAGCCCAAAAAAATGGTTCAAATGGCTCTGAGCACTGTGGGACTTAACATCTATGGTTATCAATCCCCTAGAACTGAGGACGACTTAAACCTAACTAACGTAAAGACATCACACAACACCCAGCCATCACGAGGCAGAGAAAATCCCTGACCCCGTCGGGAATCGAACCCGGGAACAAGAAGCAACAAGATCAGTTCTGCTCCACCCGACCAGCAAAACGACAACATGATGTCAACAGCACAACGTTCTGGATACTGGTTCCCAATCCAGCCAAGTCAGAATAAACGCCCAAAACTACCATCAACACCTCACCTGTCGAACTACACGCCATGCTGGGCAGCATCAACAGGGCGAGGAAAATACACTGCCGAAAACTACATCAACGATCAGGGCAGGTAACTGGAACGTCAACGACAAAAAGGCAGAAGATACCACTGGTGCAGTTCATTAATGAAGTTAAGAATTAAATTAAGTGAAACACCACACAGGTTGCAATTCTACCCAACTTCAATGCACACACGTTGTTGCTCATGGAAATTTCCCAGAAGGTGACAACCAGGAGCAAACGAAGAGATGTGACAGCTTGCTACTCTGCCCCAACCGATCGACTAGCACATGCGGAAAATATATCCGCCACACCGAAGATAGTACAGCAATACTAGATACACGCTGCTGCTGCCACTCACAGAAGACAGCAACGTTATGGCGGTAACGGAAGAAGAAATAAGACACCACTGGACTGCAACCAATGATAAAAAAAACATGGCATGACGCGAGCCAGCCGCGGCTCAACGTGGTATGGGGATAAAAGTATGATTAAAGAAACGGAAACATTATTCCTGTAATACCTATTCGCAGTAGACGAGCTACGTAACCCGTTCCACAGTATTGCTGTTTTCCCTCTCGTTTTCTTCATGTAGTGTTGTATTCTTTGACTTGCCCTACAATACAGCACAATCTTTGTACAGAGTGTAATTTAATATTACCAAATGAATATTAAATCAATTCATATCACTGACGAATGCTCGCAGAAGCCTTCTTATTCTCGGTACACACGCTTGAGCATGCACACCCTTGACCGCTTGCACATACATGCATAATGGAAATACGAGAAAGTATGAGGCGACTTGTAAACGCCTGCTGCTTGCACTTAACTTGTTTGTCAAGCATGCACTTACGTGTATAGATACCTTTAGGTTTCTTCGTTAACGACGTACAAATGGGAGATATGTTTCGCTTTGCTCACTAACGGTATCTGGTAAGATCTAAGAGACTGCCTGAGGCCCTAAGTTTAGCAGGTCGAATAAATGAGTAAATAAATAAGCAATTTGCTTTTATGAGAAGATAACAGAACAAGTGAAAAGGAATTTTAGATATTAAATAAATAGCCAGATATAGAGGAAAAACCTAAAATTCTAATATATTTGTGACACTGTACATAGATCTTTAAAAACGTAAGGGGATGATAGAAACTACAAATTAAATTATTTAGATGTACAGCATTTCCTGGACTTCTCTACGCCAGTGAGACATGGAAACTTGCCAAAGACTAAGAAAAGCATTCAAGAGTTTTAAATGAGATTCCTAAAAAAGACTTCTCAGAGGATACACAAAAATACACTCCTGGAAACTGAAATAAGAACACCGTGAATTCATTGTCCCAGGAAGGGGAAACTTTATCGACACATTCCTGGGGTCAGATACATCACATGATCACACTGACAGAACCACAGGCACATAGACACAGGCAACAGAGCATGCACAATGTCGGCACTAGTACAGTGTATATCCACCTTTCGCAGCAATGCAGGCTGCTATTCTCCCATGGAGACGATCGTAGAGATGCTGGATATAGTCCTGTGGAACGGCTTGCCATGCCATTTCCACCTGGCGCCTCAGGTGGACCAGCGTTCGTGCTGGACGTACAGACCGCGTGAGACGACGCTTCATCCAGTCCCAAACATGCTCAATGGGGGACAGATCCGGAGATCTTGCTGGCCAGGGTAATTGACTTACACCTTCTAGAGCACGTTGTGTGGCACGGGATACATGCGGACGTGCATTGTCCTGTTGGAACAGCAAGTTCCCTTGCCGGTCTAGGAATGGTAGATCGATGGGTTCGATGACAGTTTGGATGTACCGTGCACTATTCAGTGTCCCCTCGACGATCTCCAGAGGTGTACGGCCAGTGTAGCAGATCGCTCCCCACAACATGATGCTGGGTGTTGGCCCTGTGTGCCTCGGTCGTATGCAGTCCTGATTGTGGCGCTCACCTGCACGGCGCCAAACACGCATACGACCATCATTGGCACCAAGGCAGAGGCGACTCTCATCGCTCAGGACGACACGTCTCCATTCGTCCCTCTATTCATGCCTGTCGCGACACCACTGGAGGCGGGCTGCACGATGTTGGGGCGTGAGCGGAAGACGGCCTAACGGTGTGCGGGACCGTAGCCCAGCTTCATGGAGACGGTTGCGAATGGTCCTCGCCGATACCCCAGGAGCAACAGTGTCCCTAATTTGCTGGGAAGTGACGGTGCGGTCCCCTACGGCACTGCGTAGGATCCTACGGTCTTGGCGTGCATCCGTGCGTCGCTGCAGTCCGGTCCCAGGTCGACGGGCACGTGCACCTTCCGCCGACCACTGGCGACAACATCGATGTACTGTGGAGACCTCACGCCCCACGTGTTGAGCGATTCGGCGGTACGTTCACCCGGCCTCCCGCATGCCCACTATACGCCCTCGCTCAAAGTCCGTCAACTGCACATACGGTTCACGTCCACGCTGTCGCGGCATGCTACCAGTGTTAAAGACTGCGATGGAGCTCCGTATGCCACGGCAAACTGGCTGACACTGACGGCGGCGGTGCACAAATGCTGCGTAGCTAGCGCCATTCGACGGCCAACATCGCGGTTCCTGGTGTGTCCGCTGTGCCGAGCGTGTGATCATTGCTTGTACAGCCCTCTCGCAGTGTCCGGAGCAAGTATGGTGGGTCTGACACACCGGTGTCAATGTGTTCTTTTTTTCATTTCCAGGAGTGTAGATAACATAAAAAAGGGAAGAAGAGAGTTAAAAGCTCAACCAATAAGCAATATAATAGATGAATGTTGTCATAAGTGGAAGGACTGTAATAAAGACTGTCAGCGCTGCCAACAGCACTAGAAACATGAAACAAGTGCCACAAGGAAAAAGAGATCGTGGAAGAAAAAAAAAGGTTCAAATGGCTCTGAGCACTATGGGACTCAACATCTTAGACCATAAGCCCCTACAACTTAGAACTACTTAAACCTAACTAACCTAAGGACATCACACACAACCATGCCCGAGGCAGGATTCGAACCTGCGACCGTAACAGCCGATCGTGGAAGACGCAAGAAAAGGTTTCGTGAATAATCGTGACTCACGACGACGGAACAGGTGACGCGCCCCATTCCCGAAAGATGATAATGATGATGGAATTTTGCATTAACAAGAAAAGAAGGAAGAATATCAACGTTTAGCGTCCCATCAACGTCAAGGTCCTTGGAGACAAAGCACAAACCCGTATTCCTGCCAAAATGAAAAAGGGAAATGACCGTGTTATTTTCAAAGGACATTCCAGCAGTCGATTCAAGGAAACAACGTACAACCTAAGCCTAGAGGGTCGGAATGGGTTTAACTCCGTTCCTCGCGATAGCGATTCTAGAATCCTGGTCACTGCGCTATCTCGCTCTGAACTTTGACAAGTATTTAAAAAATTGGAGTAAATCTTGAACATGGAAGCTATTAAGCCATGTACAGTCATGCTCAAAAGTATCCGAACGGAATGAATTGCATTTCTCCTGATTCCATCGTAATCCACATAACGCAGCTGTCTAGCAGTTCCTTTAATCGCTCCTTGGTACAGTCGTTTGACTATAGAAAATGGTTCCGACAAGTCACCACTAGAAAACACTGCTCTGTATCGCAATAACTCAAGATGTAAAGTAATACTACAATACTACAAATATCAGGGAACACCTTATCACAGGTAAGACTGTCCTTAACGCTTGTAAGCTCACATTTATTACCTTAAATGACGTACCTGAAATGTTGCCACTCTCATTATTACGTCAGATAGGTAATGCGCGTAGTAAGTTCTTCGTATTCATGATGATCCTCTCCAACGTAACATACCGTGCTCATTATTTAACACAATATTACATTAAAAATTTAAGTTATTCACGAGCAGCTAGTTTATGTATGAACTTCAGATGACACGACGAACCGTCTCGCTCTGCATATGGATTCAAATCCAGGTCATGCAGACTAAGCAAAGATATCGTGACTGACGGCAACTGTCATTCCTGATTAGGCATACAGAGAGTGATATACCTCGATTTTAGACAGTATCAATTAGCAAATACCAACTTTAAATTACATAACGCAAACATTTTTAACGGACGCGAATTCCTACCCAGTGCCTATTGTCCCTCTTAACGAACTACGAGATATGTTAAATATTGCTTCTTAACAAGTAACTTACTTGAAATGACGTGAGATAAAGCTTTGTGTTGGACAGGGATTCGAACCCAGAACCTAATTGGATAGATATCGAAGCACAATCAACTGTGACATATAGGATTTTATCGGCAGTAGCTATATTTTTAACTGAAGTGACGAGACGTAAAATTAACTTTTTCCTTCCCAGGACTCCAGCCCGGCACCTATCGCTGTTATATTCTAGAGAAAACGAACGTTAAATATGGGTTTGTTGCACCAGCAGCGACATGTGAGCATGTTTGAACTAGAAATAATATGACGAAGAGTTCACTGCTGACTGGGAATAGAGCTCCATGCATATCGTTGTTGACTACACACAAAGAGACGTCCGCTACCGAATTTTTCTCCACCAGCAGCTCGGAATAACAGCTTGAACTTACAATGATCTCGCAAACAGTTCTGTCTCTCACTGGGAGTCAAAAACGTCAAATATCATTAGTGTTGACAACGAATGAAAATACATTAAAAATCGAAATTATTATCCACCAGCAGATGGTATTCTCAAGCTAGAGTTTGATAATACATGTTAAATCTTTAGTGCAGGGCCAGGATTCGAACCCATTCAAGCGCAATACGTGGAGATGTTGGGGAATCTGCAGGTTTGAACAAAGAACAAATTTTAGCCGAGAGGTATTGTCACGAAGGGATCAAATTCCGCGTTAAGGGCGGTCTGAGTAGCATTCCCAGTTCAGAACCAATTTTACCGACATACAGAAGCTCAGATAAAAGATGGAATAAGTGACCAGTGAGCATACATAGCGTTTGTTTCGTCACTAGAATCCTCTTCTCAGTGGCTCATCTTTTTATCTAACGTCGTCGTACCACACTGGCTTAGAAATCTGACACACAGGCTCCCTGTATCAATTTGCAGCATGTTCAGTAAATTTATTTACTTGGTTGACCGAATCACCTATTATGAACTAGGAGCCTCGGCTACCCAGTGCATATATTCAACTTTATTTTGTAATCACCAAAATAAAGTCACGTAACTGCAACCAACACAGAACTGCCAACAGTCTAGGATGCAGAAATTTAAATAGGAAGTATTCCTTTCCACTTGAGCTACTCTATTGCGCTATCTGTTTGTTGAAAACGTTGTGCAGTGCAAAAGAAAAGATATAACTGTTTGTCTCTCATAAGTATTCATCTGGCCATATGCATCATCCCACAGCGCTGTGGAATGCAGAAGTCCTGGAAGAATTGTTGTACACTTCTGGAGCTGCCGCAGCCACGTATCAGCTATTAGCGTCATTGTAAATATCGTGCACGGTAGACAAGATGTCGCGAATTCGAGTACACTCACTGCTATATTTCTTAAAACGTACTTCTGCTGTCTGCTAAAATCATCAGTCTAATGGAACTTATAACATAATTCCCTTCACTCCTCAAGCCAAAATAGTCGCATGTTGAGAAAAGGGCTAACTTCTGTGACATTTTGTTCATTTCAGGTTTAACAGACAGCCGGAGAGTAGATACACCTCGAAACTTTTGTATTATGTATGGGTAGAGCGCATCGTGCCAAATTACGTCGGAAAAGTATTTTCTACATTAGCTGTCGTCTGGTAGGTGCATTTTATTCTTGTTCAAACCTTGTTTGATAGCTTTAATTCAGAACAAGTTTTCTACATGCATGTAATCAATAAACTGTATGTGCCTTTTGAGACTGTTATAGACAACATCAGAGAATTCGCATACATCGTTGATGATTAATTTCCCTCTCATGTTTACTATGGTTTTAACAACATTAAAGGAAACCATACAAAAATTGTAAACTGTATTATAAAAAGTGAAATAAAAATACCCACGATAACCTTACGACGAAAGCCTGCATTAATAAAACTGAGTATCTGTACACAATCATGCCTTTATCGTCACGAATTAGTAAAATACTACTCACTCAGTTTTTGATTCTGTCTGTGTTTAATTGGTGTGTTGTGTCATTCAAGAGGTATGCAAATGCGGAATTTCATAAATAAAATTATGTATCCCTAGAAACCCAAAATTAGTTGTCAGCAGTGGAAAGAGGTGTTACCTGTTGTACGGAATTGTAAAATTTTCACCATTGCACTATGAGCCGAAAGTATTTTCTTGCGATTTCCTTATCGATGTTTCATCTGACTGTTTGTTGCTCTTTCACAGAGGGGATACAAACGCTACACTCAGTGAGACTGGAACCATCACAGGCCCTTTTTCACAGGTCAGCACGTTACCACAGAGCTAGCGAAGAAATATGTGTCTTAGTTTCCTCTTACGAGACCAATAGTGGCTAGAACTCGTAAACCGTTATTTGAAGGACGAGATTAGTTGTGATTTCCACGTGCAAAGACTTTCCTGGGCTGAAAAGCGTAAATTTAGAATCTTTTGTTACACCTCAAGCGATAATAACTCAGATTATTCAATGGAAATGACAGGTAAAATCAAGTGAACTTTGAGGCTTGATTCCGTGCACACCAGGAAGTAACTCGTCGATCGCAGAGTTGCCAAACATACATTTCCTTGAAACTTACTGGCAGATTAAAACTGTGTGCCCGACCGAGACTCGAACTCGGGACCTTTGCCTTTCGCGGGCAAGTGCTCTACCAACTGAGCTACCGAAGCACGACTCACGTCCGGTACTCACAGCTTTACTTCTGCCAGTATCCGTCTCCTACCTTCCAAACTTTACAGAAGCTCTTCTGCGAAACTTGCAGAACTAGCACTCCTGAAAGAAAGGATATTGCGGAGACATGGCTTAGCCACAGCCTGGGGGATGTTTCCAGAATGATATTTTCACTCTGCAGCGGAGTGTGCGCTGATATGAAACTTCCTGGCAGATTAAAACTGTGTGCCCGACCGAGACTCGAACTCGGGACCTTTGCCTTTCGCGGGCAAGTGCTCTACCAACTGAGCTACCGAAGCACGACTCACGTCCGGTACTCACAGCTTTACTTCTGCCAGTATCCGTCTCCTACCTTCCAAACTTTACAGAAGCTCTTCTGCGAAACTTGCAGAACTAGCACTCCTGAAAGAAAGGATATTGCGGAGACATGGCTTAGCCACAGCCTGGAGGATGTTTCCAGAATGATATTTTCACTCTGCAGCGGAGTGTGCGCTGATATGAAACTTCCTGGCAGATTAAAACTGTGTGCCTGACCGAGACTCGAACTCGGGACCTTTGCCTTCCGCGGGCAAGTGCTCTACCAACTGAGCTACCGAAGCACGACTCACGTCCGGTACTCACAGCTTTACTTCTGCCAGTATCCGTCTCCTACCTTCCAAACTTTACAGAAGCTCTTCTGCGAAACTTGCAGAACTAGCATTCCTGAAAGAAAGGATATTGCGGAGACATGGCTTAGCCACAGCCTGGGGGATGTTTCCAGAATGATATTTTCACTCTGCAGCGGAGTGTGCGCTGATATGAAACTTCCTGGCAGATTAAAACTGTGTGCCCGACCGAGACTCGAACTCGGGACCTTTGCCTTTCGCGGGCAAGTGCTCTACCAACTGAGCTACCGAAGCACGACTCACGTCCGGTACTCACAGCTTTACTTCTGCCAGTATCCGTCTCCTACCTTCCAAACTTTACAGAAGCTCTTCTGCGAAACTTGCAGAACTAGCACTCCTGAAAGAAAGGATATGGCGGAGACATGGCTTAGCCACAGCCTGGGGGATGTTTCCAGAATGATATTTTCACTCTGCAGCGGAGTGTGCGCTGATATGAAACTTCCTGGCAGATTAAAACTGTGCGCCCGACCGAGACTCGAACTCGGGACCTTTGCCTTTCGCGGGCAAGTGCTCTACCAACTGAGCTACCGAAGCACGACTCACGTCCGGTACTCACAGCTTTACTTCTGCCAGTATCCGTCTCCTACCTTCCAAACTTTACAGAAGCTCTTCTGCGAAACTTGCAGAACTAGCACTCCTGAAAGAAAGGATGTTGCGGAGACATGGCTTAGCCACAGCCTGGGGGATGTTTCCAGAATGATATTTTCACTCTGCAGCGGAGTGTGCGCTGATATGAAACTTCCTGGCAGATTAAAACTGTGTGCCCGACCGAGACTCGAACTCGGGACCTTTGCCTTTCGCGGGCAAGTGCTCTACCAACTGAGCTACCGAAGCACGACTCACGTCCGGTACTCACAGCTTTACTTCAGTTGGTAGAGCACTTGCCCGCGAAAGGCAAAGGTCCCGAGTTCGAGTCTCGGTCGGGCACACAGTTTTAATCTGCCAGGAAGTTTCATATCAGCGCACACTCCGCTGCAGAGTGAAAATATCATTCTGGAAACATCCCCCAGGCTGTGGCTAAGCCATGTCTCCGCAACATCCTTTCTTTCAGGAGTGCTAGTTCTGCAAGTTTCGCAGAAGAGCTTCTGTAAAGTTTGGAAGGTAGGAGACGGATACTGGCAGAAGTAAAGCTGTGAGTACCGGACGTGAGTCGTGCTTCGGTAGCTCAGTTGGTAGAGCACTTGCCCGCGAAAGGCAAAGGTCCCGAGTTCGAGTCTCGGTCGGGCACACAGTTTTAATCTGCCAGGAAGTTTCATATCAGCGCACACTCCGCTGCAGAGTGAAAATATCATTCTGGATACATTTCCTTGTTGCCAAATCTCAGCAGTAAGAAGACGAACCGATGTGATCCTACAGCGGGCTGGGAAGTGACCATAGCTGGTGTCCCCAAGTTGCGGCTGCTACGGCCTGGAATACGTAATGCGTCTGATTCGCATTTCTGTAACTAGGTTTAGGGACTGGAGCGTAGTTACTAATAATACTCAGAACTGATTGCAATCTCAGCATCATAAATCAGTAACTCTCATAGTTGTTTATAAATTTCTTTCATGAGTGTACTCATCACTAAGAAACTCATTCACAGACGTTTTCGTGCCTCACCGACAGTCGAATGTGTGTGTGTGTGTGTGTGTGTGTGAGTGTGTGTGTGTGTGTGACAGAGGGAGAGAGATAAAAATTTTTAAAAAAATGAGATAGAGTGAGTAAAAAAGTGTAAAGGAATTAAATCATGGTGTGTAAAGAAATCTTTCATTAAAATGACACGTTCCACATTATTACGAAATATCGTATCATGATCTATGAAACATGAATCAAACTAATGTAATCTAATATAATCATATCATATTGATGACTAGCCATGAAGATTCATGAATTACCGAAATTTTTGCCAATACCAGTAACCAAATCGAAACTTGTAAATAAAAGACGACAGTTTTTGCAATAAATCGGGACTTCTATCAAGTCCCTATCGTCCCTGTTAATTAACCATGAAAGATGTCTGACGTACCTCTATTGTGAAGTAACAAAGTGTGCATGCATTTAAAGATGAAGTGCATGATGTGAAGTTCTGTGACGGGGATACGAACCCAACACGTAATCGGAGTAAAATCAAATGTTACCTATTGGTTTTTCTTACCAGCTGCTAGGTGTTTGAATCTAAAGTATGGATACAAACATTTATGCCTAAGCGACAATCGAACTGCACACCTATCACGCATCCACGAATATGGCTTAAGTATCAGTTGTTTACTCACCAATAGTATGATGTGTGCGTGTTTGACCAGAAATAACGGCACCTACTGTGATTGTTGGCAACACATGAACAGAAATTAATAATGCACGTTAATTTTCTCAGGCTGGCCGATGTACACGTGAAAGGCTTGAAATGAAATTAGGAATATTTTTTACTGTATCAGAATTCGATCCCACATACTTACCTTTGGAGGAGACGTAGAGAAGATTGCAGTCTTGAGAAAAGGAACGAAATGATTGCACTATACTGTTCCAAGGGATTCATATCCTCGAAAGAGGAGATACGAATTCGAATCACAGTCCAGCACCAAATTTTTCAACGTCTCTAGTTCAATCAAGTACAAGTAAAGTAAGAGCCCTGTTCCTTTAAATGGCTAGAAGTTCATCAAATAAAATAAAGCTTTCTAATGTAAGTAAGTTTACTGGCGACTGTATTTTCTGTTTACCATGACTTCCGCTATGTCATTTCCCAACTTAAACCGGGAATGTCCAGTTGGTAATGAAGGAACGTGATGTTTAATGCAGATTCTGGATTATAACGTCTTTCTCTTGAGGTTACCAGAGGTAAAGTAAATCTGTTGTGCCTCTTAAAAGAAAAGGCCTGAACCCACGCATTGCACCTGTGACAGTTCGTCCGCCAATCCACTGTGGCCACATTTCCCAGCCCCAGGAGTGTGCTGTAACAGATGATGTACTTAGCTTACAAAATTAGTCACTGTGGAAAAAACGCGAGTCTATTAAAATGTTAACTAGAAGCACGCTTCTGAGGCGGAGTTTATGCTATTCTCATGTCAGCAGGATATAAAGACTCTTCTAGGCATCATAGGTTCGACGTGAAGCCATTTTGAAATTTTCACAAATTCAGCAAATTTCTTAGCTCGAGAAAATCCTCTGGAAAGTGTGAAGTTCTAACATTTTGTGTGGTGTCTGTTTGTTCTATATCGTGTCTCCTTACCACTTTCGCTCAACGACGCTCTGAGCGTGCTTTTTAGGGAATTGACTAGTTTGAACCTGGGACCTGTTGCTGGTAAGGAGACGCCAGACCACACATGACATGTAGAGCGCAGAAGAGTTCAGTGAGACTAGCGATGATATAACCAAATACTTAATGATTTCAGCGTCAGCTCCACTGCACTCACTGTAAAAAAATCTTAATACTAACTAAATTTAGTGGAAGGGGTTCAAGGCTTTCCTATTTTTAGTTAACTGGCAAAATAACGTCCAAAAAGCAGTTAAGTTTACCATTGGACATTTTATTCTACTCACAAAACATCGTTTATAAATTGCACTATTGATAAAAGGAAATGTTTTAATACAGGATGGTAAAAACCAGCTGCGTTCAACAAAAATGTGAACGAATATTCCCTGAGTGGGTTTCCAAGTTCTACAATGGATCGAAGGATGACCTATGCCATTTCACATCTACAACCTAGGTTTAAATTAAGTTTCACAAGAGAGAAAACTATCAAAATGGTCTGCAGTGACCCTCAATTATCTTTAATTACTTATCTAACTTGTCATAAATGACAGTGGATGATGTGACTTCTCAATAACAATATAACAGAAAAATCATTGCGTTTCAGATTTTTACTTCAAGTGGCAAATGTGAACACCATGAGCTTTAATTGACGTTCGACACTAGTATTACGCAAAAAGGAGGTGTAACAGATGAGACTTGTGAAGTTCTGAGTGCAGCTTTATGCGCTGTTACGGGGCATCGCGTGCGTTCATTACCTTGTCGGTGTTCGTCAGGGGGCAGCGGGCAGCACAGCTCCGCTCATTTCGCCGTCTCGGGAGCAACTCTCTCCTAACTTCTCCTTACTACAATTTACCAAAGTTGGTTTAAAGAAACTATCTGGCTGTGTTTTCATCTGACCAATCAGGGTCTCAATGTTAACCTTAAGCTCCGCCTACAAAAATTCTGTCTATCCAATGAGAAACGTTATACTTTTCGTGGTAGGGCAATGTTTTTAAAGTTTGCAACGTAACAGAGACGCGAAAAAGTCTCACGCTAAAACCTGCAGCTGGTGTGGTTCTTTTAATGTTATCGTAAGATCTTTACTGTTCTTCTGGAGGGCTCTATCTTTTAACATGGGCTGGGGGGGTGGTCCTGACGTAACAGAGACGCGAAAAAGTCTTATGCTAAAACATGCAGCTGGGGTGGCACTTTTTGTGTTATCGTAAGATCTATACTGTCCTTCTGGAGGGCTCTATCTTTTAACATGGGCTGGGGGAGTGGTCCTGACGTAACAGAGACGCGAAAAAGTCTCATGCTACGGCTCTAGCTTTTAACATGGGCTGGGGGTGGTCCTAGCGGTTAGCGGAGACGTGGGTGTCCAGTCCGTCCCTTATCGTATGGCCTTCAAGCTTAACACGGTTCTGCTCTCGGCTTGTGTTCTCGTTTAACCGCTCGGAACTGCATCTGTCTCACGGTGGGAAGGTATGACAGGCATTTAGGCATTCTTGTGTTAGTCTGTGGTATTCCATTTGCTCACTCGTTACTCGTATTACTTTGGTTAATTTTATGTCACGATTTATTCGGAGCTATGTGACATACTACTGGATTTGCTTATCATGTCAGGGTTTTCATGGAAGGTGTTGGATTTGCCTGACACCTTACAAATTTACTGGATAATTCGATTATTACCGTCATTATTACTATCATTTTCTTCATACCGCTGCTGGAACACAAGAACAGGCTCTTTGCCTGACTACGGAATCCTTTTCATGTTAATATCATACATCATTAATTACTCGTAGATTACATTAAGACTAAAGCAACTGATGAAGACGTTACTTGTTAACAAAAACGCGCTGCCTTTCTTCATTTACTTGCGCCTAGAAAAGGCTATCGAGTACTGCCAAAGCAAAAGGCAAGAGACCTTACTGCCTTCCGGTATACGTCGCTTTCATTTCTTCCATATGATTAGGTCGACATGACCTGTTTCAAGTTGTGTATGACAGACAATGTTTTAGAAAATGAATTGTTTTTCTTTGCAGTAAACAGAAAGATTTTCATTCTAAGCTGTCCAAGTGCAAAATTTTCGCAGTATTAGTTCAAATTCAATATTCGCTTCTATAATGTAGGAAAGTATTTCACAGATGCAAAACTCGCATCCGATTCATTGACCTTACACTTAGCTGCTGACCATAAATTGTAGCTCAGAGAGACACCAGTTTAAGTAACCTCTTGTAGCGAAGACTGTTTTCCAGTGCTCTTTCTCACCGGAAGATACGCAATTAACCCATTGGGCTCCATAAGTACACTGTAACAGTAACTCTCTCTTCCACTTCTGTATACAATAAGCCTGATCTAAACGGGCCCTTTATCATTACAGGCACTGGGTAGTGCAACTTCATACAGACAACAGTAATATGCTTATACTGACAACCTGACTGTTCGTTTTACCTGATTTTGTAATCATTTAAATAAAACAACATGACCTTCCAGTGGGAGACATTTCGTCACCTTTCTCCTTTTGTGAAATTTGTCAGTAACCTTTTTGCCTTACAACCAGTAAAATGTGGTTGAGTACGGCCGGTAAATGATACACAAACAACGATTTAGCGCCGTTAAGACGATTTATTTAAACGTCACCAGACTGCACATAGGTGCAATAGATTTCGAGGTGCAAAGTGTTTGTTTTCTTACTTTTGTGATAGGTGGGTATAAGTGATTTCCACAGACTTTTTATTGTACTGAAATAATCTTTTGTCATAAAGTAACAAGGGAAGTGTTTCATTCTTATGTATTTTGTAGGAAACTGTAATCGTGATGGAAGATTATACACCTGAATGTTTGACACAACTGGTAGGAGGAAACGCTGCATATTAACCAAACCCCGCGCCTCCTCTCCATATCCTACTGCGACACGAGCACGGGATTCTCTTCGCATACCGCTGCAGAGCTGTTCCTAGCACAGCTGAGAATTGGCAACATCGTCACAAACATTAGGCAACACTGTGACAGTGCAATCATTTCCGCGTAGGTACTGAATTGACTCGCTAAATTCACTTGATATTCCCTTTCCATTTGAATGACTCATGCTGTATAATCCTCATGAAACTAAGACACCGAGACAGAAAATTTAATTTTTTGCCTAAGAAATGCTATTCTTCACATATGTGACAACTTTTATTATCTTTCACGATGCGTTATGAGGCTGAGCGACCAACACCATGATGAGAGTCGCGTACAGGGACAGTGTGTCTGTAGCCCAGTGGTACCGCCCGTGTCTCAGGTCAGAAAGGCTCAGTCGTCAGTTCTAACCGTGGTAGGGGCCAGCGTCTGCAATGTTTTTTTCTGATATATTTTATGGGGCTGCGAATTTCCAGAAAAAATTCTATATCGAAATCGGAAGAAAACCTTTACACATCAAATCCTCTTGGTAGCTCGACTCAGTAAGTTGTCTTAATGGTCATAAATCTTGCCTTTCTGACTGCCAAGCTTCTTCGCAATACCAGCGTCTCTGAAGATATTCATATATACACTCCTGGAAATGGAAAAAAGAACACATTGACACCGTTTGTCAGACCCACCATACTTGCTCCGGACACTGCGAGAGGGCTGTACAAACAATGATCACACGCACGGCACAGCGGACACACCAGGAACCGCGGTGTTGGCCGTCGAATGGCGCTAGCTGCGCAGCATTTGTGCACCGTCGCCGTCAGTGTCAGCCAGTTTGCCGTGGCATACGGAGCTCCATCGCAGTCTTTAACACTGGTAGCATGCCGCGACAGCGTGGACGTGAACCGTATGTGCAGTTGACGGACTTTGAGCGAGGGCGTATAGTGGGCATGCGGGAGGCCGGGTGGACGTACCACCGAATTGCTCAACACGTGGGGCGTGAGGTCTCCACAGTACATCGATGTTGTCACCAGTGGTCGGCGGAAGGTGCACGTGCCCGTCGACCTGGGACGGACCGGAGCGACGCACGGATGCACGCCAACACCGTAGGATCCTACGCAGTGCCGTAGGGGACCGCACCACCACTTCCCAGGAAATTACGGACACTGTTGCTCCTGGAGTATCGGCGAGGACCATTCGCAACCGTCTCCATGAAGCTGGGCTACGGTCCCGCACACCGTTAGGCTGTCTTCCGCTCATGCCCCAACATCGTGCAGCCCGCCTCCAGTGGCGTCGCGACAGGCGTGAATGGAGGGACGAATGGAGACGTGTCGTCTTCAGCGATGCGAGTCGCTTCTGCCTTGGTGCCAATGATGGTCGTATGCGTGTTTGGCGCTGTGCAGGTGAGCGCCACAATCAGGACTGCATACAACCGAGGCACACAGGGCCAACACCTGGCATCATGGTGTGGGGAGCGATCTCCTACACTGGCCGTACACCTCTGGTGATCGTCGAGGGGACACTGAATAGTGCACGGTACATCCAAACCGTCATCGAATCCATCGTTCTACCATTCCTAGACCGGCAAGGGAACTTGCTGTTCCAACAGGACAATGCACGTCCGCATGTATCCCGTGCCACCAACGTGCTCTAGAAGGTGTAAGTCAACTACCCTGGCCAGTAAGATCTCCGGATCTGTCCCCCATTGAGCATGTTTGGGACTGGATGAAGCGTCATCTCACGGGGTCTGCACGTCCAGCACGAACGCTGGTTCAACTTAGGCGCCAGGTGGAAATGGCATGGCAAGCCGTTCCACAGGACTACATCCAGCATCTCTACGATCGTCTCCATGGGAGAATAGCAGCCTGCATTCCTGCGAAAGGTGGATATACACTGTACTAGTGGCGACATTGTGCATGCTCTGTTGCCTGTGTCTATGTGCCTGTGGTTCTGTCAGTGTGATCATGTGATGTATCTGACCCCAGGAATGTGTCAATAAAGTTTCCCCTTCCTGGGACAATTAATTCACGGTGTTCTTATTTCAATTTCATATATATATATATATATATATATATATATATATATATATATATATATATATACGAATTTCAATATTCTTCTTCACTTAAGACTCACATACCAGGGTGATAAGTATGAAGGAGATGAACGACGTGATTACTATACGGCCTCTATGCTAAATTTCCACAGTAGCAATTACGAACTCCCTGCAGACATTTGCTAGCAGCAGCTCTAGCAACTAACTTTTTCTCTGGGTAGGTTCAAATATGGGCAATTTTGTCGCCTTAAATCCAATTGAATATTTTAAATATCACTTGTGAACAGCGTTCACTTCTCCATTAATTAAGGTATAGACCCCAAAACAAGAAATTTGCCTGAGTATCTATAGAGCAGTTTCTGATAGGTATTGACACAATCTTTTGCGTCCATTTATCGTAGAGAATCAAAGTAAGAAACCAAACACATTGTGTTGCATTTGCTCTCTGTACCTTGACTAACAGATATGAATCCATGACAATAATCAATTATTTGAAGAACCTCCCGTGAAAGGAAAAAGAACAGAATGTGACGCTTTAATTGTAGAGCCATGGATCATAAACAATGAAATTAATTCTGCCACATTGATATATTGCATTCTAGTCTAATAAAAGAATCATCAAATAAAAACGATTTTGTGCCTCCTTTGCTATCAAGAGTGAAACACAAATCGTAGACAGATTTTATGGGTCACCACTCAACAACATTAAAGCATTTTACAAGGTCGAGAGTGCGAAGTGGAGCAGACGTTGTCGGCAGAAGGCGAGACAATGCAGTGCCTCAGTCCCCGCCGGTAGGCAGTAATCGGGTCCCAGAGAACTCAGACGCATGCGGTGTGCAGACGCAGATGGTCGGCAAAGAAATCTTTCGCTGAAACATTGTTCGACCAAACTATTATTACCAGTGTGACATAAAGCGAAATCTATTGTAGATTCGCTTGAATTGCACTCATAGCTTCAGCACAGAGAGGAAAGGGACAACAAAAACTTTGTTGACGTCTGCTTTTAGTTACTAGACGTCGTATTAGCTAGTCTCGCGTAGTCAAGAATAATGTACTAAGACTGAAGTCAAGACTTCCACTGGGAAGTGCCGCAGTCTACAGTATTGGCAGATCGAGCAAATTGCCGGACATAGGATTTTGAGAAGAGCACGACTGTATTGTCGACTTTACGTGAACGACTCAGCGGTCAATGTTTTGCTCTAAGGCTGTATCTACAACACATATTGCGCGCTGAAGACCCAGAAGAATAAAAAAACAAAAGTAGTGTATGAGAGCAACGTTAACTGTAGCGTTCGTTCGTAGTATTGTATACGTTTGTGTAAACGCCTTCCAATGCCCACTCAAGGAAGACAAGGATACACAGTCTAGCTTCAATATTATAAATTTGCCTCAGTTTTCGGATGAACTCAAACTTAGGTTGATAATCTTTTTGAATATTTAGCAGCACTGTACCCATTGGTGCTGAACTCGTTTTCAACCAATGATTTCCACAGCTACAGGAACACTACTTGTGATACCTCATAGACAAAATACTTACGCAGTGCTACCAGACGAAAAGATCAACCTGACACAAACCGTGGGAAGTTTGTTTTACAACCTTCGTACCTGGATAATGAGCTTTTTCCTATTTGAGATATCTATGAGCGAAAGTGCTTGAGACGATTTAAGACGAAACTAAATTCCTTCAGCTACAAGAAAAGGGAAAAGAACGGTGTTGCTTTCGTCTCTCCGTCACAGAACTTCACATCATGCACTTCATCTTTAAATGCATGCACACTTTGATACTTCAGAATAGAGGTATGTCAGACATCTTTCGTAGTTAATTAACAGGGACGAAAGGGTCACGACAGAAGTCCCGGTTTATTACAAAAATTACCGACTTTTATTTTCAAAATCAGGTTTGGTTACTGTCATCGGCAAAAATTTCTGTAATTCATGACTCCTCATGGCTGGTCATCAAAATGATATCATTAGACTAGATTACATTAGATTAATTCCTGTTTCATAGATCATGAATACGATATTTCGTAATGATGTGGAACGTGTGATCTTAATGAAAGATTTCTTTACGTACCATGATTCAATACCTTTACAATTTTTTACCCTCTCGCTCTCACTCTTTTTGACTTTTATCTCTCTCTCTCTCTCTCTCTGTCACACACCCACATACATTCTTTTTTTTCATATTTGTTCGTTGTGCGCGACTTTCGGCGAGGCACGAAAACGTCTGTGAGAGAGTTTCTTAGTTTTCAGTACGAAAGAAATATAAAAACAACTATAAGAGTTACTGATTTATGATGCTTAGATTGCAATCAGTTCTGAGTATTATTAGTAACTACGCTCCATTTCCTAAACCTAGTTACAGAACTGCGAATCAGGCGCATTACGTATTCCAGTCCGTAGCAGCCGCGATTTGGAGAGACCAGCTATGGTCACTTCCCAGCCCGCTGTAGGATTACATCGGTTCGTCTTCTTCCTGTTGGTATTGTAACTGAGATTTGGAAACAAGGCAATGTATGTTTGGCAACTCTGCGATCGAAGAGTTACTTCCTGGTATGCACGGAATTAAGCCTCAAAGTTCACTTGATTTTACCTGTCACTGCCATTGAATTATCGCTTGAGGTGTAACAACAGATTGTAAATTTACACTTTTCAGCACAGGAAAGTCGTTACATGTGGAAATCACAACTAATCTCGTCCTTTAAATCGCGGTTTATGAGTTCTAGCCACTATTGGTCTCGTAAGAGAAAGCTAATACACATATTTCTTTGCTAGCTCTGTGGTTACGTGCTGATCTGTCAAAAAGCGTTTGTGATGGTTTGCAGTTCCAGTCTCACTGAGTGTAGCGTTTTTATCTTTTCTGTGAAAGAGCAACAAACAGTCAGATTAAACATCGATAAGGAAATCGCAAGAAAATACTTTCGGCTCATAGTGCAATGGTGAAAATGTTACAATGCTGCACAACAGGTAACACCTCTTTCCGCTGCTGACAACTAATTTTGGGTTTCTAGGAATACATAACTTTATTTATCAAATACCGCATTTGCATACCTCTTGAGTATGACACAGCATTCCAATTAAACACAGACAGAATCAAAAACTTAGTGTGTAGTACTTTACTAATTCGTGACGATGGAGGCATGCTTGTGTACAGATACTCAGTTTTATTAAAACAGATTTTCGTCATAAGGTTATCGTGGGTAGTTTTATTTCACTTTTTATAATACAGTTTACAATTTTTGTATGGTTTCCTTTAATGTTGTTAAAACCATAGTAAACATGAGAGGGAAATTAATCATCAACGATGTATGCGAATTCTGTGATGTTATCTATAACAGTCTCCAAAGGCACATACAGTTTATTGATTACATTTATGCAGAAAACTTGTTCTGAATTAAAGCTATCAAACAAGGTTTGAACAAGAATAAAATGCCCCTACCAGACGACAGCTATTGTAGAAAATACTTTTCCGACGTAATTTGGCACGATGCGCTCTAACCATACATAATACAAAAGTTTCGAGGTGCATCTACTCTCTGGCTGTCTATTAAACCTGAAATGAACAAAATGTCACAGAAGTTAGCCCTTTTCTCAACATGCGACTATTTTGGCTTGAGGAGTGAAGGGAATTATGTTATAAGTTCCATTAGACTGCTATATTTCTTAAGAAATACAGCAGTGAGTGTACTCGAATTCGCGACATCTTGTCTACCGTGCACGATACTTACAATTACGCTAATAGCTGACACGTGGCTGCGGCAGCTCCAGAAAAGTGCAACAATTCCTCCAGGACTTCTGCATTCCACAGTGCTGTGGGATAATGCATATGGCCACATGAATACTTATGAGAGACAAACAGTTATACCTTTTCTTTTGCACTGCACAACGTTTTCAACAAACAGATAGCGCAATAGAGTAGCTCAAGTGGAAAGGAACACTTCCTATTTAAATTTCTGCATCCTAGACTGTTGGCAGTTCTGTGTTGGTTGCAGTTACGTGACTTTATTTTGGTGATTACAAAATAAAGTTGAATATATGCACTGGGTAGCCGAGGCAGCTAGTTCATAATAGGTGATTCGGTCAACCAAGTAAATGAATTTACTGAACATGCTGCAAATTGATACAGGGAGCCTGTGTGTCAGATTTCTAAGCCAGTGTGCTACAACGTCGTTAGATAGAAAGATGAGCCACTGAGAAGAGGATTCTAGTGACGAAACAAACGCTACGTATGCTCACTGGACACTTATTCCATCTTTTATCTGAGCTTCTGTATGTCGATAAAATTGGTTCTGAACTGGGAATGCTACTCAGACCGCCCTTAACGCGGAATTTGATACCTTCGTAACAATACAGCTCGGTTACAATTTGTTGTTTGTTCAAACTGCAGATTCCCCAACATCTCCACGTATTGCGCTTGAATGGGTTAGAATCCTGGCCCTGCACTAAAGATTTAATATGTATTATCAAACTCTAGCATGAGAATACCATCTGCTGGTGGATAATAATTTCGATTTTGAATGTATTTTCATTCGTTGTCAACACTAATGATATTTGACGTTTTTGACTCCCAGTGAAACACAGAACTATATGCGAGATCACTGTAAGTTCAAGATGTTATTCCGAGCTGCTGGTGGAGAAAAATTCGGTAGCGGACGTCTCTTTGTGTGTAGTCAACAACGATATGCATGGAGCTCTATTCCCAGTCAGCAGTGAACTCTTCGTCATATTATTTCTAGTTCAAACACGGTCACATGTCGCTGCTGGTGCAACAAACCCATATTTAACGTTCGTTTTCTCTAGAATATAACAGCGATAGGTACCGGGCTGGAGTCCTGAGAAGGAAAAAATTAATGTTACGTCTCGTCATTTCAGTTAAAACATCTAGCTACTGCCGATAATATCCGATATGTCACAGTTGATTGTGCTTCGATATCTATCCGATTGGGTTCAGGATTCGAATCCCTGTCCAACACAATGCTTTACCTCAAGGCATTTCAAGTAAGTTACTTGTTAAGAAGCAATATTTAACACCTCTCGTAGTTCGTTAAAAGGGACAATAGGTACTGAGTAGGAATTCTGTCCTCTTCCGTCTGACACCTCATGTTCCATATCATTTACGTATGCATAATCACTGAACATTTTGGTGGAGCAGTTTTTCTCTATCAGCGATTCTCAGTTGGACAGGGCAGCGTATGTCAAAACTCTAATGATCATTCATTCAATTTTGTGATTGTTGGCTTCTGACCACAAGCAGGACCACAGAAATGTAGTGCTGTCGGCTCTCGACGAATAACTGTGTAAGTAAACACGCTACTCGAGCTGCAAACAAACTCCTCTATTAGAGTGTACAATGTCCACTCGCGATTGCTTCGCGCACTACACTTCAGAAAAGAGAAACATCTACTATGTTGTTTGTTGGAACTATGAGAGTGATGGATAGGTTGAAGACTTCCTTTACTTTTACTTTAAATAATATCGCTAGTAATGGACGTATCATATTTCGAACAGTTAGCTCATCAGCCCAGTCGAATAGTTAACGGGTTGTCTTCTTAGCGAAAAATTATTCTGAACTAATAACGAGCATCGTAGCTAAACTGAATATCGTAACTCTCAAATACTCGAAAAATTAAAGAAAAAATACCTATTCAAAAAATCAGATGAAAGTTCTCTTGACGCCTTCCTCAAAGGCATTCTCCACCCCTTCCAAATTAACAATGTAAGTGAAGATGAGACGCGGCTTGAATTTAAGAAATAGTTGTGGTTTTTGTGGTCTTCAGTCCTGAGACTGGTTTGATGCAGCTCTCCATGCTTCTCTATCCTGTGCAAGCTTCTTCATCTCCCCGTACCTACTGCAACCTACATCCTTCTGAATTTGTTTAGCGACTATAGAAATAGTATCGGCAGCAATTGAGAAATTTATACCAAATAAATTAATAAACGACGGAGCTGATCCTCCTTGGTGCACAGTACGTGTCAAAGGACTGTTGGAGAAACAACGAAAAAAGATGCCAAATTTAAACGATTACAAAATCCCAAAGAGTGGCAATCTTGTACAAAAACTCGAAAGTTAGCGTTGAGTTCAATGCGAGATGCTTATAAGAGTTTCCAAACAAAACTTCGTCTCGAAACCTGGCAGAAAATCCACAGAGATTCTGGTCGTATGTAAAGTATGCTTGCGGCAAGACACAATTAATGCCTTCTCTGCGCGATAGCAATCTAAATACTATCGCTGACAGTGCTGCTAAATTAGAGTTACTAAACACGCATTACGAAATTTCTTCACCAAAGAAGGCGAAGTAAATATTCCAGAATTTGAATCAAGACGGGGTGTCAAAATGAGTAACTTATAAATAGATATCCTCCGTGTAGTAAAGGAAATTAAATAACCTAATAAAAACCAATCTTATGGTCCAGACTATGTAGTCCAGACTAGGTACCAATCACGTTTCTTTCAGAGTATGCTGAAGCAATAGCTCCATACAATCACACGCAACTGTTGTCTCGACGAAAGATCCGTACTGTAAGACTGGAAAGTTGCACAGGTCACACCAATATTCAAGAACTACAAAAGGACTATTACTAAATTACGGGCCCATGCCACTAATGAAGATATGCAGTAGGACTTTGGAACATACATTGTGTCTGAAAATTATGAATTAACGCGAAGGGAACGGCCTATTGGCACACAGACAACATGAATTAGGAAACATAGTTCCTATGAAACACAACTATCTCAAGTATTGGGTGTTATTGACCAGGGATTTCAAATTGAGTCCGTGTTTCTATATTTCCTGAAGACATTTGATACTGTACCTCACATGCAGCTCCCTCCCACTGTTAACCTGTTAACACTGCACAAGAACTCCACGTAAGGAGACAACAATGGGAATGCACCCGACAGAAACCCCCAATCCTCAAAACCATTCTAATATAGCTATCACTACCAGATATGTGTGTCTTCTTAGTATAATTACACAATTCGTGGTTGTAATACTAAAAAAAATGAGTGAACCAAGCCAGAACTCAGTGGTTGCTAAAGATTAATATAACCAGACTTTTAATGTAAAGTCTCCCAAAATGTTTATGAAATGTTGCTGAAAGTCCGAATTATCCAAACTGTTTTAGGATTAACTCTGAGGGACCTTGCCTTTATAATAAGGAACAGTTTCTCGATCCCACATCCATATATGAAGGTACGTAAAGCTTTGAGATTCAATAACTTCGAAGAGGCACTGGGTTAGAGTACGTAAAATACTTTGTAATATTGCAGCACACTTGCAAATTGTGTATCGTGAAAGTGTCAAGGAGACGATTGTAATATGTTTTTCGTCTTTCTACACCAACTGCAACTGTTGTAACAATGTCATAACCACTATTTAAAAAAAAAATAGTTCACCTCTATTACTGTTCATGACCAAGGTAGGCTGATAACAAATTTCCGGAATATAATAGCCAAAGAAATCTCAAAGTAAAGGGTTAGGAGTTTCGAATAACATTTTGTTGTAAAAATATTTTATTTGGTATATGATTTGAAAAGTGAAATTAAAATGGAATCACAAATAATTATTTGTCGAAACTACAACGAAATTGATGATTTCTCAGTTTTTGCTGAGGAAGATCATGAGCTGAAAGCCATACATCGAAGTCATGATTAAAGACGAATTACAGAGTGCATTGCACGTGTAGAACGTATTTTCCTTAGTGTTGCAACGGGAAATTTCCGTAATTCAAATAAAGTTTCTGATGAGACGTTTCAAAAAAAGAGCTTTTCTGAAAACTAATGTGAAACTAACGAAAAGTACATTCGCTTAATAAATGACACAAAGTTAGAGCTATAAATGCCGTTAGATTTCAAATTTATTTACTGTTCAAAACACTTTTTATTCACAGGTGATGAATAAGTGTTTTTAGTCGTGTAACTCGATAACATTTAGAATATGTTACTCACCAGTAACGAATAGTAATTCTGTATTCGTTATTCGTCATTCGCATAAATTTCTGCCAGGTCTGGTGCCAAGCAAAGCGCATCATGCATGTGGACACTGCAATTTGCACCTGTGTGCAAGTGGGTGCAGGCGCGTGAAATGTACGTGGCTCACGCAGCAGTGCCAGCATTTACGTGGCTGTTATTCGCATCGGTGATGTTGAGCAACTTGCGCCAACGTTCATTAAGCGTATCAGAGATCGCACTTACACACCACAAGCGTGTGTGGGCCACGTGGATGGGCCAATGCTTGCAGGGCTCTACTGTATAGGGCCATATTTGCACCTAGTGGGCAAATTAGAAACTAAATGTTTTCCAGCGAAAAAAGGGTGCACATAAACATATTAGAATATCTATCAAGTTTTGCTGCCATTCGATAGTTGCAGCTCTCACTGGACCTATGTGAGTAGCTGCACTTATATTATGACCGCCTGGCACGTCTGCTTAAACAGGTAGCCTGCGCCAATTAGAACCGAACAGCAGCCGGAGATAATGCCGCCACGTCAACAGTTTGCAGCAGAGGTTCATAAGTCAAGATCACGGACCTCAACTCTCTATCTCAGAATCTCTTCACGGAGGGGATGCTGTTGTCCATGTGTTGGGCGAGAGTTGCTTCTCAATCCATTATAAGAGATGCACATTTGGTAAGAGGCAGATGGCACTCAGCCAGAGCCCTGTCTCAATGAGTCGTCAGCCTTTTGTGCCAAGAACTCAGTCCAGAACTTCACAATATTTCTCCCTTGGACAAAATTTTAGAGCAAACGCAACTGCTTCTCCCACACTGGTGTAAAGAAAAAAGAGAATGTCATACTCAGCTATTGTTTCTTTTTTTGGGGGGAGGGGGGAAGGGGTTGCTGTTGAACAGCTGTAGTGCACACTACCCACTGGGCTACAGATGTCAGCCTGGCTTTCAGTAGCTGTAGACTGGGTTGTTGCTTGGGTTCTGCAAATTGCCTGTTCTCCCCACAGAACACCCTGCTCATCTAATGAGATTATGAGATTCAGCGATGATCTTTCTACCAGGAAGAGAGGGTATATCGGTGCATTCAGTGGCGAACCACCTGCAGTGTTTGGCACAGGAATGCTTTCTCAGACATACTGAGCCAACTCACTACATAAAACCGAAACAGCTGCAGAAAAGAAATTATTATGCAATGTAAAAAGGAAATGAAATTATGGGCTAGCTCAAATTTTATACAAGAAAGTCAAAAGAGTAGTTATTACCTGTTAAAGTAGAAAATATGGGAAAAATTTATAGAAACATTTTTCATGGAAGTCAGTTTAATGCTTTAACAAAATAAAGTTCAAGATTATTCTAATGTAGACTTAAATTTTTATATTTTCCATAGAGGTCGATAGTAAAATTTTAGGAGCTGTATACATGATTTCCAAATTAATATTGTTAATTATTAGTCAGATTTGAATACTTCATTTGTGCTCTTAACTCTTGAGCAGACACGTGCATTTCTCTTAGATTATTAGATGTGCAGTGCACTTTGTACTTCATTCCAGTCTGTCACATATCCATAATTCCAATGGAGTAATACTTGAGAAAACCTCATTTATTAGCATTTTATTATTATTTCATGTTGTTGACAATCTTCGTTATAGAAGACAAACTTCTAGTGCAATTATTAGCAGGTGTCCATAATACTGCATACAAAATTGCTAATTTCATGGAATTAAGCATTTTTGTTTTATTATTTAAACTAACTTCACCTGCATATGCTGTCAACACATATATTGAACACACCTCCTCCTCCTCCCCTCTGTGTCCACCTCTTCCTCTCTCATCCACCCACCTCCATGTATGTCTCCCCATTCCCATTCTCTCTGTCTCTTCACTTCCTCCTCCCCATCACTTTGTTCTTTTCCTCCACTCACTCTGTCTGACCATATTTTCCACCTTCTCCCTGTGACCCTACCCTCATCCTCCTCCCTCTTTCCAGTTCCACCTCCCCATCTCTCTTTCAATCTCTGCTTCCTTCTCTTCCTTTACTCCTTTATATGTTCCACCTGCCTCAAGCATCTTCCCCTCCTCTTCCTCCACCTCTGTCCACTTCCTTCTCCCACTCACTCTCTCCCTCCCCTCCTCTATCCATCCGAACATGTTCTCAGGCATACTCATACTCATTAGTCACATGTAGTCCCTGCTATGCAGTTCAATAAAGCAGGCTGCTGTTACTTCTGAAATAATTATCATGCAGGGCAGGCTACATATCAGGGGCTTGAAAATCTATTATTTGCATGGGCATCCAGCCTCCCACGAATAGCAGGTCGATAAAGCAGGGCAATAATACTCCAGAACAACACGTGTGTAATGCAGGGCAGCCTATATATAAGGACTCAGAAACCATTTCTTGACCCTGAAATGTAGGGTGCTGTGCAAAGCAGGTTGATTTTGTAAGCCAATACTGTTCCCACACAATATGCCTGTCATGAAGGCTAGGGGATGGAAAGAACACATTTTTACCCATAGCTCTCCTTCTATTTGAGATTACAAACCCCATAGCGCCGATACTCGTGAGGCCTGCTGTTTTTGTTCTAAAATTGGCTGAAATCGATCCAGTGGTTTGGGAGGAGATCCCTTGCATATGCACCTAAACTCTGCTTTCTTTATACAACACATTACATTTTTCTTCTGTTAAGATTCACATTTTCTAACATTATTATAAAAACTAAAAATGGTTTCAGGGTTTTTTGTTTAATTTTGATTTTACTGACACTGCAAATTTTCTGCCATGTACTCTGCCTGTCTCTTGTGAACACATGACATCTGTCAGCCCCGTTGTGTGAGTTTTGCTACACTTACTGCTCACTCTGTAAATGATACTGGCTATAGTCAATGACTGCATCATCTTTAGGAGAACTTCATTTCAACATTACAATATGTATTGGATATCTCATACATTTCTACATCTACATCTTCATCCATACTGCGCAAGCCACCTGACGCTGTGTGGCGGAGGTTACCTTGAGTACCTCTATCGGTTCTCCCTTCTATTCCAGCTTCGTATTGTTCGTAGAAAGAAAGATTGTCGGTATGTCCCTGTGTGGGATCTAATCTCTCTGATTTTATCCTTATGGTCTCCTCGCGAGATATACGTAGGTGGGAGCAATATACTGCTTGACTCCTCGGTGAAGGTATGTTCTCGTAACTTCAACAAAAGCCCGTACCGAGCTACTGAGGGTCTCTCTTGCAGAGTGTTCCACTGGAGTTTACCTGTCATCTCCGTAACGCTTTCGCGATTACTAAATGATCCTGTAACGAAGCGCGCTGCTCTCCGTTGGATCTTCTCTATCTCTTCTATCAACGCTATCTGGTGCGGATCCCACACTGCTGAGCAGTATTCCAGCAGTGGGCAAACAAGTGTACTGTAACCTATTTCCTTTGTTTATGGACTGTATTTCCTTAGGATTCTTCCAATGAATCTCAGTCTGGCATCTGCTTTGTCGACGATTAATTTTATATGGTCATTCCATTTTAAATCACTCCTGATGCCTACTTCCAGATAATCTATGGAATTAACTGTTTCCAGTTGCTGACCTGCTATATTGTAGGTAAATGATAAAGGATCTTTCTTTCTATTTATTAGCAGCACATTACACTTTTCTACATTGAGATTCAACTGCCATCCCCTGCACCATGCGTCAATTCGTTGTAGATACTCCTGCAGTTCAGTACAATTTTTCCATTGTTACAACCTCTCGATATACTACAGCATCATCCACAAAAAGCCTCAGTGAACTTCCTTTGTTATCCACACGGTCATTTATATATATTGTGAATAGCAACGGTCCTACGACACTCCCCTGTGGCACACCTGAAATCACTCTTACTTCGGAAGAATTCTCTCCATTTTAATCTCCCCCTTATTTATCGACCTTAATGACAGTGAAAAATTAAACCGCGTGCACCTAATGGAAATTTGGGAAAAGCAATCGTCACTGAAGTTAATTTGTCGGTAAAGAGGGAGGAAAGAGTTACATCTAAATGAAAGGAAAAATGCAAATGAAATTGGTGGAAATTAATTTTGAGAAAAGGGTAAAATTAATAAAGAAAGTAAGTGTACGGTCGTTACGTTAACAATTAATTGGAGTAAATTAGATATTTGAGATTTGGATAAAGTTACGGTCGACAGTCCTATAGACAACAACTATAATAACTGAAAATGAAAGATTAATGCACATATAATTAGCACTAAAAGAGTGGCAACTGAAAGTCGACACGTGTTGTGTGAAAACTGAATGTTTGCCAGAAGTAACAAATTTCGCTACACTCTGACTTAATTTAGCAAAAGAATTAATAAAACCGGAAAATTCAAAGTTAATTTAGTGACTGAAATTAATAGTGAATTTTGTTTCTAAAGCACTAAGAAATTCAATAAAATAAGGTTAGTCTTGGGCTACCTCAACAATCACTTCGAAAGCTGCTTGAATCTACGCAATTTAGAAATAAGAGATTTAACTTTGAACTTGAATTAAATGATTCTGAACAATTAACAATAGTAAAATTTAGTACGTACCAAGACGAGCTGCAGCCACAGATAAGCTAAAATATGGTAACAAATCTCGCACTCTTACTTTCTGCTTCTGTAATCTAAATATTGTAGCCAGCTATGAATACTTTAACTGAACTTTGAAATTAAAACAGTCAAATGGAATGATATTACTTTAATGCTGGCGTATGAATTTCAACGACACTCGGGTTCATTCCAGAAAATTAAAGGACCCTGCTTGGTAATGCAATTGGGAGAATGAGCAACAAAGGAACATGCTAAGTTGCTGTATTTTTGTGATGCAACAGTTTGAAAAGCTGAGGTCTGCCATACAGTTCTAAAACTTTATGTGCTTCCAGTCTTCCATGTTGGTTGATTGAAGGTTTGAAGTCGTCGATAGAGGAGGTGGTGACAGTCACTCATTGTCGGCCGTCGCTGTTGCAGGAGCTGGATGTTGGCGCGCCGTCTTCTCGACACGGTCACCAGGCGAAATGGGGTCTTGATGTGCGCCAGATAATGCTTCCCGTCCGCTAAACCGTGTCAGAAACTATCATAGCAAGTCGAGTGAAATTACATGCTGCCTCGCGGGAGCGTCACACAACACACCTGCTCCACCGCCATACTCCAGTCAGACTCCCTCTGCCCGCGCTCCATGCGGCAGAGTTAACACTACCAAAGATCGTAAACACTTTGGTTCTCCACACGTCCTATCGATGTAATCGTTCGATAGCATAGTTTTCCGCAGGCAAAAGCCAGCGAAAAAATACAAATAATATTTACAAAACAAACTAATTATACGTCGACATAACTGCGTAAATATACATATATACAAATTGTAAAACAATTACAATATATAAAGGTACCAAAATGTCATACCTTCAGGTAACAAAATAAGAAAAAAAAATTATAGTACAATAGATGGAAATAGGAGGATATGCATTTCTGTGTTACACATTGAGAATGGCATGCTGTGTTCTGTTATCTAGGAACTCTTCAATCCAACCACACAATTGGTCTGATAGTCCATATACTCTTTCTTTGTTCATTAAACGACTGTGGGGAACTGTATCGAACGCCTTGCGGAAGTCAAGAAATACGGCATCTACCTGGGAACCCGTGTTATGCCCCTCTGAGTCTCGTCTACGAATAGCGCGAGCTGGGTTTCACACGATCGTGTTTCTCGAAACCCATGCTGATTTCTACAGAGTAGATTTCTAGTCTCCAGAAAAGTCACTATACTTGAACATAATACGTGTTCCAAAATTCTACAAGTGATCAAGGTTAGAGATATATGTCTATAGTTCTGTACATCTGTTCGACGTCCCTTCTTGAAAACGGGGATGACCTGTGCCCTTTTCCAATCTTTTGGAACGCTACGCTGTTTTGGAGACCTACGGTACACCGCTGCAAGAAGGGGGCAGGTTCCTTCGTGTAATCTGTGTAAAATCCCATCAGGTCCAGTGGCCTTTTCTCTATTGAGCGATATTAGTTGTTTCTCTATCCCTCTGTCATCTATTTCGGTATCTATCATTTTGTCATCTGTGCGACAATCTAGAGAAGCAACTTCAGTGCAGTCTTCCCCTGTGAAACAGCTTTGGAAAAAAAAACATTTACTATTTCGGCCTTTAGTCTGTCATCCTCTGTTTCAGTACCATTTTGGTCACAGAGTGCCTGGACATTTTGTTTTGATCCACCCACCGCTTTGACATAAAACCAAAATTTCTTAGGATTACTTTCGAATTCATTGAACTCCTCCCGCATAGCCCTCCTCACGCTACGTTTCGCTTCGTGTAATTTTTGTTTGTGTGCATGGTTATGGATATTGTTATGTTTGCTGTGAAGTTGCCTTTGCTTCCGTAGCAGTTTTCTAACTCGGTTGTTGTACCACAGTGCTTCTTTTTCATCTCTTACGATCTTGCTTGGCACATACTCATCTAATGCATTTTGGCCGATGGTTTTGAACTTTGTCCACTGATCCTCAACACTATCTGTACTAGAGACACAACTTTTGTGTTGAGCCGTCAAGTACTCTGAAATCTTGTTTTTGTCACTTTTGCTAAACAGAAAAGTCTTCCTACCTTTTTTAATATTACTATTTACAGCTGAAATCATCTATGATGCTGTAACCGCTTTATGATCGCTCATTCCTTGTTCTGCGTTAAGTGTTTCAAATAGTTAGGATCTGTTTGTCACCAGAAGGTCTAATATGTTATCGCCACGAGTCGGTTCTCTGTTTAACTGCTCAAGGTAGTTTTCAGATAAAGCACTTAAAAAAAAATTCACTCGATTCTTTGTCCCTGCCACCAGTTATGAACGTTTGAGTCTCCCAGTCTATATCCGGAAAATTAAAATCTCCACCCAGAACTATAACATGGTGGGGAAATCTACACGAAATATTTTCCACATTATCCTTCAGGTGCTCAGCCACAACAGCTGCTGAGCCAGGGGGCCTATAGAGACATCCAATTACCATGTCTGAGCCTGATTTAACCGTGACCTTCACCCAAATTATTTCACATTTCGGATCTCCACCAATTTCCTTCAACACTATTGCACTCTTTATCGCTATAAACACGCCTCCCCCTTCACTGTTCAGCCTGTCTCTGCAGTATACATTCCAATCTGAGTTTAGAACTTCATTACTGTTTACACCTGGTTTCAGCCAACTTTCTGTCCCTAGTACTATGTGGGCATTGTCAACTTTATTAATGAGAGCAGTTCTGGTACCTTTCTATAAATGCCCCTGCAGTTTTGTCAGTTGTGGTATCTGTACACGACCCAGACAAGAAAGAGGTGTTTTTTCCTTTATAGACCACTTGCATACAAAACTAGACACAGAACATTAGCTATACTAGAGTGAGTAAAAAAATTAAAGAGAAGAAATTTTACTCACATGGCCAAGCCAGGCGTGCGGTGTACATTGTACGTCAAACGTGAGACGTTCACTTTTAAACTTCTCACAGATGCAGTTCAGGCACTCAACAACGGACACAGCCTATCAGCACGACAGACGAAGTAATAATGAAGGGACAACTGTTTGCCCAGGCCAAAGAAAGGATCTAAGATCGCAGAAATTAAACGCAGTATGGATTTGGCATACTTGCACGCCAGCGCGCCTGCTGGCGAGTTATGGTACACTATGTGATCAGACATATCTGGATACCTAGCTGAAAATTACTTACAAGTTCGTGGCGCCCTCCATCGATAATACTGAAACTCAGTATGGTGTTGGCCCATGCTTAGCCTTGATGACAGCTTCCACTCACAGGCACACATTAAGTCAGGTGCTGGAAGGTTTCTTGGGGAATGGCAGCTAATCCTTCACTGATTGTTGCACTGAGAAGTGGTGTCTATGTCAGTCGCTTAGGCCTGGCACGAAGCCGGAGATCCAAAACATCCCATACGTGTTCTACAGGATTCAGGTCAGGACTCTGTGCAGGCCAGTCAATTACAGGGATGTTATTGTCGTGTAACCACTACGCCACAGGCCGTGCAGTATGAACAGGTGCTCGATCTTGTCGAACGATGCAATCTCCATCCCCGATTTGCTCTTCAACAGTGGGAAGCAAGAAGGTACTTGAAACATCAATGTAGGCCTATGTTGTGATAGTGCCACGCAAAACAACGACGGGTGCAAGACCCCTCGAAGAACAACACACCACAACATCACCGCCTCCGAACTTTACTGTTGTCACTACACACGCTGGCAGGTTAAATTATGTACCATGATTCGTCACACCACACAACGTTTTTCCACTGTTCAATCGTCCAATGTTTACGCTCCTCAAACCAAGCGAGGCGTCGTTTGGCTTTCACCGGCGTGATGTGTGGCTTATAAGCAGTCGCTCCACCGTGATATCCAAGTTTTCTCACCTCCCGCCTAACTACCACAGTACTTGCAGTGGGTCCTGATGCAGTTTGGAATTCCAATGTGATGATCGAAATAGATGTCTGTCTATTATATACTACGACCCTCTTCAATTGTCAGCGATCTCTATCAGTCAACAGACGAGGTCGGCCTGTACGCTTTTGAGCTATACGTGTCCCCTCACGTTTCCACTTCGCTTTCACCTGGGGAACAGCTGACCTAGAGATGTTTAGGAATGTGAAAATCTCGCGTACATACGTATGAGACAAGCTACATCCAATCATTTGACCACGTTCGAAGTCGATGAGTTCCGCGGAGCGCCCCATTCTAATGACTACTGACTTCTAAGGTCCCTGATACGAGTACATGGCAGTAGGTGGAACCACAATGCACGTAGTACATTTTTGGGTGTGCCCGGGTACTTTTGATCACATAGTGTAGATAAATATAAATTATCTTGAATTTTTATTTCTCTTAAAACGAAAAAATAAACATGTTTTAATATGTTATTTTTCTGATTTTACACTGAAACTGCGAATAGGTTATTGATCTATTTCAGAGATTTCACTTTGATTGAAAATACTGATGGTCTGAAGTACTTTGGATTGTAAAAACTTGAGCAAATCTTTGAATACTTCCTGGTAAAATGAAATTATGTTTCATATGCCGTAGTACCGGTGAGCCATTTCCAAGAGTAATCAAAAAACTAAAAGCTAGGCACGGAAGATTGTTGTTTGGTCAGGTAATAACACTTTCAGCCATTACTCCTTTTCTCTTTGTACACTCCTGGAAATGGAAAAAAGAACACATTGACACCGGTGTGTCAGACCCACCATACTTGCTCCGGACACTGCGAGACGGCTGTACAAGAAATGATCACACGCTCGGCACAGCGGACACACCAGGAACCGCGGTGTTGGCCGTCGAATGGCGCTAGCTGCGCAGCATTTGTGCACCGCCGCCGTCAGTGTCAGCCAGTTTGCCATGGCATACGGAGCTCCATCGCAGTCTTTAACACTGGTAGCATGCCGCGACAGCATGGACGTGAACCGTATGTGCAGTTGCCGGACTTTGAGCGAGGGCGTATAGTGGGCATGCGGGAGGCCGGGTGGACGTACCGCCGAATTGCTCAACACGTGGGGCGTGAGGTCTCCACAGTACATCGATGTTGTCGCCAGTGGTCGGCGGAAGGTGCACGTGCCCGTCGACCTAGGACCGGACCGCAGTAGGATCCTACGCAGTAGGATCTTACGCAGTGCCGTAGGGGACCGCAACGCCACTTCCCAGCAAATTAGGGACACTGTTGCTCCTGAGGTAAAGGCGAGGACCATTCGCAACCGTCTCCATGAAGCTGGGCTACGGTCCCGTACACCGTTAGGCCGTCTTCCGCTCACGCCCCAACATCGTGCAGCCTGCCTCCAGTGGTGTCGCGACAGGCGTGAATGGAGGGACGAATGGAGACGTGTCGTCTTCAGCGATGAGAGTCGCTTCTGCCTTGGTGCCAATGATGGTCGTATGCGTGTTTGGCGCCGTGCAGGTGAGCGCCACAATCAAGACTGCATACGACCGAGGCACACAGGGCCAACACCCGGCATCATGGTGTGGGGAGCGATCTCCTACACTGGCCGTACACCTCTGGTGATCGTCGAGGGGACACTGAATAGTGTACGGTACATCCAAACCGTCATTGAACCCATCGTTCTACTATTCCTAGACCGGCAAGGGAACTTGCTGTTCCAACAGGAAAATGCACCTCCGCATGTATCCCGTGCCACCCAACGTGCTCTAGAAGGTGTAAGTCAACTACCCTGGCCAGCAAGATCTCCGGATCTGTCCCCCATTGAGCAAGTTTGGGACTGGATGAAGCGTCGTCTCACGCGGTCTGCACGTCCAGCACGAACGCTGGTCCAACTGAGGCGCCAGGTGGAAATGGTATGGCAAGCCATTCCACAGGACTACATCCAGCATCTCTACGATCGTGTCCATGGGAGAATAGCAGCCTGCATTGCTGCGAAAGGTGGATATACACTGTACTAGTGCTGACATTGTGCATGCTCTGTTGCCAGTGTCTATGTGCCTGTGGTTCTGTCAGTGTGATCATGTGATGTATCTGACCCCAGGAATGTGTCAATAAAGTTTCCCCTTCCTGGGAGAATGAATTCACGGTGTTTTTATTTCAATTTCCAGGAGTGTATATGCGTTTTTCTGAACTAATAATTTTCTTTGACTGTAAAGGTATTTTATATCGACCCAGGTGCAGAGACTTACGATTTTGGGTTTAATATTGTTTCACCAGGAACTGCACGTTAATTCTAGGACAACGCAAATTAACATTGGATTTATTCGCTTTCTGTTTGCTTCTATGGGCAGTCACCAGTGGGGCCATAGTAAAAGACAGATGAAAAACAGACTCTTCTCTGGCGAATTGAGATTTATTGAGGTCTTTTATGGATGTGACGTCCGCCCCCGGTAGCTGAATGGTTAGCGGGACGGACTGTCAATCCTCTGCGTCCGGGTTCGATTCCCGGCTGGGTCGGGGAATTTTCTTCACACGGGGACTGGGTCTTGTGCTGTCTTCATCATCGTCCTATCATCCTCATCGACTGCAGGTCGCCGAAGGGGCGTCAAATTGAAAGACCGGCACCCGGCGAACGACCTGCCCGACGGGGGCCACTAGCCATACGATTAAATAAATAAATGGATATTACAAGTAGATGTACAGTGAGAAAGATGAAGATGTGGCAGGAGCAGAATACCTACACTACTGGCCATTAAAATTGATACACCACGAAGATGACGTGCGACAGACGTGAAATTTCACCGACAGGAAGAACATGCAGTGATTTGCAAATGATTACCTTTTCAGAGTATCAACACAAGATTGGCGCCAGTGGCGAGACCTATAACGTTCAGACATGAGGAAAGGTTCCAACCGATTTCTCAAACACAAACAGCAGTTGACCGGCGTTGTCTGGTGAAACGTTCTTGTGATGCACCGTGTAAGGAGGAGAAATGCGTACCATCACGTTTCCGAATTTTATAAAGGTCGGATTGTAGCCTATCTCGAAAGCGATTAATTGTATCGCGACATTGCTGCTCGCGTTGATCGAGATCCAATGGCTGTTAGCAGAATGTGCAATCGGTGGGCTCAGGAGCGTAATACGGAACGCCTTGCTGGATTCCAACGGCCTCGAATCATTAGCAGTTGAGCTGACAGGCATCTCATCCGCATGGCTGTAGCGGATCGTGCAGCCACGTCTCCATCCCTGAGTCAACAGATGGTGACGTTTGCAACACAACAACCATCTGCACGAACAGTTCGACGACGTTTGCAGGAGCATGGACTATCAGCGCGGAGACCGTGGCTGAGGTTACCCTTGACGCTGCATCACAGACAGGAGCGGCTGCGATGGAGTACTCAACGATGAACCTGGGTGCATGAATGGCAAAACGTCATTTTCTCGGATGAATCCACATTCTGTTTACAGCATCATGATGGTCGCATCCGTGTTTGGCGACATCGCGGTGAACGCACATTGGAAGCGTGTATTCGTCATCGCCATATTGGCGTATCATCCGGCGTGATGCTATGGGGTGCCACTGGTTACACGTCTCGGTCACCTCTTGTTCGCATTGACTGCATTTTGAACAGTAGACGTTACATTTCAGCTGTGTTACAACCTGTGGCTCTACCCTTCATTCGATCCCTGCGATACCCTACATTTCAGCAGGATAATGGACGACCGCAAGTTGCAGGTCCTGTGCGGGCCATTCTGGACACATAAAACGTTCGACTGCTGCCCTGGCCAGCACATTCTCCAGATCTCTCTCCAATTGAAGACGTCTGGTCAATGGTGGCCGAGCAACTGGCTCATCACAATACGCCAGTCACTACTCTTGATGAACTGTGGTATCGTGCTGAAGCTGTACCGGTACACGCTATCCAAGCTCTGTTTGACTCAGTGCCCAGGCGTATCAAGTCCGTTATTACGGCCAGAGGTGGCTGTTCTGGGTACTGATTTCTCAGGATATATGCACCCAAATTGCGTGAAAATGTAATCACATGTCAGTTCAAGTATAATATATTTGTCCAATGAATGCCCATTTATCATCTGCACTTCTTCTTGGAGTAGCAATTTTAATGGCTAGTAGTGTAGCTCATGAAAAGAGAGGTGGTAGACGAGAGAAACTAGTGGTGTGGCCTCTTACACATAAAGTACAACTAAAGATTACGTAAAAGAACGTATCAAAACTGCCTATGAGGAAGGAGGAATGTTGACAAACAAAACAGCATGTGCGTTCAATAGTTGCAAAGTTCCAGAAAGAACGAACCAAAAGCTCGAGCTCCTGAAGCAAGAATAAAGGAAAGAAGAGGAAGAAATGGAGAAAGAAGACAAAGCTATTTGTTGTGCGGGACATGGAGGGCAGCGCTTTGGCAACTGCATTCTGCGGAACGCCGCCACGAGCTCATCCCAGCACACCGCCACGGTTCGCACAGAATACGATTCGCTAAATTGTGTCTCCCGTTTGTGACGGGCTCTATCTCCCGGGTGGGAAAAGCAACTATTCAGAAGTCAACAGCAATCTGCGCAGCTGTGTGCCAATAGGAAGGCATTACACTTGGCGAGAGAAGGGGAGAGAGAGGCAAGGGTGACGCCGCGAATGTTGTAAGGCGTGAGCGTATGCTAAAGAGTCCTCCGCGAACAGCGGCTTCAAAGGCTCGCAAAATTTTCCGCCGCGGTTGTGGCGCATGAAAGGTAGTTAATACGGCTGCCATCTCGCGGCGCAGCACGGCAACGCACTCTCCGATGCAGTTATATTTAAATAGCTTTCCGACATTCCGTACATTCAAAGGAGGAGTTAATCCATTTATTAAGTCACGAACGTGGCCTATTCGAAGACGCGCCATTCATGAAAAGCGTCACTCTTTTGCAAAGCCACATCAAACGAGCAGCGGCTGCCGCTGTACCTTCACCACGGGTCGTTAGCTGACGCGATGCACCCTCGCACAACGTTGAGTACTTGATTCGCCGCTGCCTTTTGCTCCCAGGGCAGACTAATGAGCAACAATTTTTGTTGTACACTGCTGTCGGTCCAACAATCCCGAGAACACACCACCGGGGAGTCAGGGACTATGGATACTTTTCATGTTATTATTAGGAGCAATCAGACGAAAGCGAGACAGATGGGAAAAACTAACCAAACTGTTTATTATTTTACAAGTAATCGCCTTAACCGTTAATAAACTACTGTCCGTTAAAATTGCTGCAATAAAAAGAATTGCAGATGATAAACGAGTATTTCTCAGACAAATATATTATACTAGAACTGAATATGATTACATTTTCACACCATTTGGGTGCATAGATCCTGAGAAATCAGTACCCAGAACAACCACCTCTGGCTGTTAATAACGACCTTGATACGCCTGGGCATTGAGTCAAACAGAGCTTGGAGGGCATGTACAGATACAGCAGCCCATGGAGCTTCAACACGATACCACAGTTCATCAAAAGTAGTGATGGCTCTGAGCACTATGGGACTTAACATCTATGGTCATCAGAACCCTAGAACTCAGAACTACTTAAACCTAACTAACCTAAGGACAACACACAGCACCCAGTCATCACGAGGCAGAGAAAATCCCTGACCCCACCGGGAATCGAACCCGGGAAGCTGGGCATCTCAAGAGTAGTGACTGGCGTATTGTGACGAGCCAGTTGCTCCGCCACCATTGACCAAACATTTTCAATATTGCTGAGAGATCTAGAGAATGTGCTAGCCAGGGCCACAGTCGAACATTTTCTGTATCCAGAAAGGCCCGTACAGGACCTGCAACATACGGTCGCGCATTATCCTGCTGAAATGTAGGGTTTCGCAGGGATCGAAAGGAGGGTAGTGCCACGGGTCATAACACATCTGAAATGTAACGTCCACTGTTCAATGGGAACAAGAGGTGACCGAGACGTGTAACCGATGTCAACCCATACCATCACGTCGGTTGATACGCCAGTATGACGATGACGAATACACGCTTCCAATTTGCATTCACCGCAATGTCGCCAAACACGGATGCGACCATCATGATGCTGTAAACGGAACCTGGATTCATCCGAAAAATGATGTTTTGCCATTCGTGCAATCAGGTTCCTCGTTGAGTACACCATCGTAGGCGCTCCTGCTGTGGCGCAGCGTCAAGGGTAACCGCAGCAATGGTCTCCGAAATGATAGTCCATGGTACTGCATACCTCGCCCAACTGTTCGTGCAGATGGTTGTTATATTGCAAATGTCCCCATCTGTTGACTCAGGGATCGAGACGTGGCTGCACGATCCGTTACAGCCACGCGGATAAGATGCCTGTCATCTCGACTGCTAGTGATACGAGGCCGTTGGGATCCAGTATGGCGTTCCGTGTTACCCTCCTGAACCCACCGATTCCATATTCTACAGTCATTGGATCTCGACTAACGCGAGCAGCAATATCGCGATACGATAAACGGCAATCGCGATAGTCTACAATCCGACCTTTATCAAAGTCGGTGAAGTGATGGTACGCATTCCTCCTCCTTACACGAGGAATCACAAAATCGTTTCACCAGACAACGCCGGTCAACTGCTGTTTGTGTATGAGAAATCGGTTGGAAACTTTCCTCATGTCAGCACATTGTAAGTGTCGCCACCTGCGCCATTCTTGTGTGAATGCTCTAAAAAGATAATTATTTTAGTATCACATCATCTTCTTCCTGTCGGTTAAATTTCGCGTCTGTAGCACTTCATCTTAGTGGCATAGCAATTTTAATGGCCAGTAGTGTACATTTATCCCGCTCCGAGACAAGGTGGACTGTGACAAATATTTTTCTGTTACCTAAAAAATGGTTCAAATGGCTCTGAGCACTATGGGACTCAACTTCGTAGGTCATTAGTCCCCTAGAACTTAGAACTAATTAAACCTTACCAACTTAGGGACATCACACACATCCATGCCCGAGGCAGGATTTGAACCTGCGACCGCAGCGGTCACGCTGTTCCAGACTCCAGCGCCTAGAACCATTCGACCACTTCGGCCGGCTCGGTTACCTGTGGAACCATCATGATAGCCAGGCGTGAACCTCTTAGCCCGAAGAAAATCGACGGCTGCGAATGTCTTTTATCAGGGCCTCAAAAATATGAAAAACACATGGGGATAGGTCGGTACCATACGGAGAATGTCCACATGGACACTCGGCGAAATCTGAAGCGCGCCATCAAATAAAAACGCCCGTAAATGTTGACGGAAGGCATAATCCTGTTGCAGGAAAATGTCAGCCCACATATTGCCAAGATTATTTCGAGTGCGCTGCAGAATTTTTGCTGGAGAGTCTTGAAACCTTCTCGTCTCATCTATATCTCTTTTGTTACGGAATCTTCTCTTCTACAATAACCTATGTAACCTTCCCTTAGGATTTCTATCTCTTGCTTAATAATAACAAATGAAATCTTCCCTTTGGAATTTATTCTCTTTCTCAATCTTCGCATACAATTTTAATAGCTGCTTAGTAAAAGTGGCTTTCTGAATATTTCGACGAAACATAGAATGTGTTGTCGTGGCCCTCAGTCGTTATCTGCAATAACCCACAACTCTTCCTTACCTTTTTTATAGTTACTGGATCGCCATCTGACTGCTACATCGAACTGCGACATGAATATACTTACTCTGTTTTACTATACTTTATTAGCTGCTGGTTGGCTGTCATAATAAGTGGCTGTATTTATTACTATAGCTGACGTTATTCTTTAATTAATTTGACTGACGTTATGTAATTCAAAGTTAAACTTTCTCTTGACAACAATAAAATTTTGCAAAGATTTACGCTGATGGTTTTTGGGACGGACTATAATCAGGTATGCAATATTGCTGGCAAAAATTAATTATTTCTGAATGAAATGATTTTACAAACGTTCAAATGGGACTTACTTTCTACAATAATCTTACAACTAGCATTGCCTAAACATACCTTCAGTAGTCTTGAGTTTCTCAAACAAACAAAAAGAATCAATAATATTAGTTCCTCTTATGATAATAGTTCGCTGATGTCTCTGTATATCCGCTTATAATTCTTGTAAATCATAGCTGGTGGCCGGCAGGCACACCGCTCCTCTCAACCTCTCGCTTCAAACCTGCTACCGACTAGCTTCACATCTCGCTTACTACTGACTTCCTACGAACGCTAAAGTACGGTCTCTCCGCCAACAATGATTTCTGGTGCAGACATCCCTGCTACCACAATTATTTCCAACATGACAAATATTAGTTATTCCTACTTAATCCTATTAACAAAATATAAACAGTTTTCATAAATTGTGGTTCGACAATAGGGAATAGAAATATGCACGTCTTACACCCTTACACACCTCGATACAATCCCGATCGCTTCCCATGCGATTTCCATTCCTTGAAGCTCCCAAGAAAGAGGTCCCTGGTCGTCGATTTGCTTTGGAGGAAGAGGTGCACGGTTCCGTAAGCAACTGTTAGCAGTTTTTCATGAAGGCACTGACTACTTTTTCTCACAGAGGAATAAATACACTCCTGGAAATTGAAAAAAGAACACATTGACACCGGTGTGTCAGACCCATATACTTGCTCCGGACACTGCGAGAGGGCTGTACAAGCAATGATCACACGCACGGCACAGCGGACACACCAGGAACCGCGGTGTTGGCCGTCGAATGGCGCTAGCTGCGCAGCATTTGTGCACCGCCGCCGTCAGTGTCAGCCAGTTTGCCGTGGCATACGGAGCTCCATCGCTCTTTAACACTGGTAGCATGCCGCGACAGCGTGGACGTGAACCGTATGTGCAGTTGACGGACTTTGAGCGTGGGCGTATAGTGGGCATGCGGGAGGCCGGGTGGACGTACCGCCGAATTGCTCAACACGTGGGGCGTGAGGTCTCCACAGTACATCGATGTTGTCGCCAGTGGTCGGCGGAAGGTGCACGTGCCCGTCGACCTGGGACCGGACCGCAGCGACGCACGGATGCACGCCAAGACCATAGGATCCTACGCAGTGCCGTAGCGGACCGCACCGCCACTTCCCAGCAAATTAGGGACATTGTTGCTCCCGGGGTATCGGCGAGGACCATTCGCAACCCAATCCATGCAGCTGGGCTACGGTCCCGCACACCGTTAGGCCGTCTTCCGATCACGCCCACACATCGTGCAGCCCGCCTCCAGTGGTGTCGCGACAGGCGTGAATGGAGGGACGAATGGAGACGTGTCGTCTTCAGCGATGAGAGTCGCTTCTGCCTTGGTGCCAATGATGGTCGTATGCGTGTTTGGCGCCGTGCAGGTGAGCGCCACAATCAGGATTGCATACGACCGAGGCACACAGGGCCAACACCCGGCATCATGGTGTGGGGAGCGATCTCCTACACTGGCCGTACACCTCAGTGATCGTCGACGGGACACTGAATAGTGCACGGTACATCCAAACCGTCATCGAACCCATCGTTCTACCAATCCCAGACCGGCAAGGGAACTTGCTGTTCCAACAGGACAATGCACGTCCGCATGTTTCCCGTGCCACCCAACGTGCTCTAGAAGGTGTAAGTCAACTATCCTGGCCAGCAAGATCTCCGGATCTGTCCCCCATTGAGCATGTTTGGGACTGGATGAAGCGTCGTCTCACGCGGTCTGCACGTCCAGCACGAACGCTGGTCCAACTGAGGCGCCAGGTGGAAATGGCATGGTAAGCCGTTCCACAGGACTACATCCAGCATCTGTACGATCGTCTCCATGGGAGAATAGCAGCCTGCATTGCTGCGAAAGGTGGATATACACTGTACTAGTGCCGACATTGTGCATGCTCTGTTGCCTGTGTCTATGTGCCTGTGGTTCTGTCAGTGTGATCGTGTGATGTATCTGACCCCAGGAATGTGTCAATAAAGTTTTCCCTTCCTGGAACAATGAATTCACGGTGTTCTTACTTCAATTTCCAGGAGTGTATATATGTATGTACAAACGCTTGAAAATGAACAAAATATGTTAGATTAAACATGAAATAAAAAGTGACTGGTAGCAGAAACTTGAAATAAATAATTAACCTAAGGACATCACACACATCCATGCCCGAGGCAGGATTCGAAACTGCGACCGTAGCGGTCAGGCGGTTCAAGACTGAAGCGTCTAGAACCGCGCGGCCACACCGGCCGGCCGAACGCAAGAGTAATCCGAGGTAATCACAACACGTTGCCTCCACGAATCCAGTAAGCAGACGGCGTTAAAATGACTGCTCATTCAAAACCACATTCAATACACACGGATCCGCGAAAACAATACCACAAACAACTCAGACAGCACTAAAACCTGTCACTGTGGAGCAACAAGGACGAATTACAAGTCGACACAAACACAGAGAACTCAGAAGCGGTCGGGAGACCAAACACACGTCGTCCGTTGAAACGACCGACCGAACGACCAACCAACGATCGTTCCCGCTCAAGTACGCAACGGAAAGGTCCTCGTATGAATCGTCGGCTGACAACTTATTGCCATGAGGTCACTTCGACGGACGGACTCACACACATACAAGTGAAGGTTGCACTACTGGAATACAACGAGCCATCCAACTTATACTCGCTGAATCCGCTCCGTGACGCGGTCGTGCACTCTCACGACCATATCCTCCCATCGGGCAGTGCATGTATGTCGCCAGCGGTGGGGCGAGTACTGGCTGTGAGGCCCTCACTGCCACTCCGTCCCCCACGGAAGTCCGACACATGACGACCCGGAAATACTAGAGGTCGCCCCAAAGATAGTACCACAGTACTTGCTATCGATAAACGCCGCTGCTGCCACTCACGGACAGACAAAGCGAGCGAACGTAGTGGCGCCAGTGAACGCACTAAGAAAACTAGAGGTCACAATCCGTCCAACCCGTCAGCGGCACAAACGCGAGCCGGAGGTCAGACATGGCCTGTCGAGGCAGCAGCTAGCTTCATCTTCTCCACTGGTGTTCGTGGCCCATTTCCTTGTAGTAAGCAACGATTTTTGCATTTTCATCACATAACTGTTTTCCGCCTAGCATTGTCACAATCCTGGGTTGTGCCACAATACGCACCGTCGCTAACGGCTTCTGTTTCCTATGTGCCCTACCAGAGGACAGAGCCGACTGCCGCTATGCCGAATTCCATCCTCTACCAACCGAGTTGTTGACGTATTGTTATACACTTTACTACTGATATCAAATGCGATATCATTTGACTGGATTCGTCGGTATACTGGATCTCATACTACTGCACATACCGTGCTCAACTATTCCGATCGAAAATGTAAATTTTCCTACAATTGTGCGTGTCTCTATACTGATTTCCACTACTTTGTTTAGAACAACTGGAAAATTTCCTACTTATCCACGCCCAAAAGGATATAACAGATACTATAACTCCATTCAAGATCAACTCACAGTCAGGGATACGCCAACTGGAATTTATAGGAAACTCGGAGTACGAACTTCCAAAGAAATTGAAATACAGTTTCTTAATAAATAGATAAGCTGTTCAGAACCTACTGCTGACGCCGTCAGAAGTTTAGAAGGGGATAAAGACAACAACTAAGGATGTCTTCTGGCAGACCTAACGAGAAGGCATAGAAAGTTAAGCAGTTAACAAGTGGATAACCTACGTACTGTGGTGTGCTGATATAAGTTATTAAATAAAATCTTAATAGGCAGTTTGAGAGCTTATATAAACTGTAAAAACCAAAAGGAAAAGGACGGCACATTATCACCCATATCTTATCTTTTTTTTCAAAATGAAATAGTTTCTGAACGCTAGCAGAGGTAACCTTAAAGAACTGCGAAAAAAGAAACAAGAAGAAGAAGAAGGGAAGAACTTGCAACATTCTGGTAAAGAAAGGAAAGGTTGAATCTTACGTGTTTGTTGAACACTCTGATTCTTCTGTAGCCAGTGATAGTGTCCACATTACAATAGATCTAGAATCATAACAACATTTAAAAGATAATGACAAATATCTGTCGCAAGCTATAGATTGAAATGAATATTATACGCGTGAAACTTGTTTTGACATATACTATGGAACTGATTTTTTCATTCCATATTCTAAGCTAGGAAGTATTTCATCATAGCCCGTAGTAGATCTCGGTGCTTAACAATGAAGTCTTGACGAATTGTGATTGGTACCAGGAATCCGATCTGGGAATATGTGTAATGGGATTTTCTGTTCTGGAAGTCGAGACGAAATGAAACCTTTCACAAACCTTGGTGGCTACCAGGATACTGGCATTATTTTTAAATCGGTTTCCGTCACGTCATGTGCAAACAGTTTTTATGAGTCAACAGTATTCTGACTGGTCTGATGCGGCCCACCACGAATGCCTCTCCTGCGCGAACCTCTTTTTCTCAGAGTACCACTTTCATCCTACGCCCACAGTCATTTGTTGGATGTATTCAAATCTCTGTCTTCCCTTACAGTTCTTACACTCTACAGTTCCCTTTGGTATCCCAGAAGTTAATTTCTGATGTCACAACACATACCCGCTTTCGGCGTCAGTGCACACTATTTCTTACGATCTGACGAATCCTGTATATTTAGGCGTTTAGAACTGTGTTTGTAGTGCCGATGCACCGTTATTTGGGTCTTCCACTTGCCTCTGACCTTCGACAGTGAGACGATAGTTTGAGCTGATTAATGAATGTAGGAGTTGCCCGTATGATGTGTCAGTACCACCGACGTCTCCGTTCTTGTATTTTTCCATCGATTGGAGCCACTCCAGCTAGTTGTCGGATCGTTGTCCTGTTGATATGGTCGAGCTGAGTAAGGCGTAAGGATCTTCTCAGTATCCGCATTTCCATGACATGGTTTCTAGGTATGGCCAGCACCCGATCTTGTATAATGCAAATGGCCTCACCATTGTACTGTATATCTTTAATATCAGATGGCTAAGTGTCTCCTTATCGCAAAGAATATCACTGATGTTTGTGAATCACATCCAGATCGCTCTGATCCTTGTTCGCACATCCTCGTTCACAGAGTTATCACCCTGTACTCGAGAATTCAGATCATGGATGCGTCCGCCTTGGTAAGAGGAGCCCCATTAATTTGTGTAGTTCCAGGAGACGGAATCGTGTCGAGGTAGTCTTGTGGATGTTTAAATGGAGACCAGATTTTTGTAGACGGTCATATCATGTTTGAGTTTCAAGATCCTCTCCGGTATCCGCCACAATCATCACGTCAGAGTACAGTATTGTCCACAGTACACACTTCCGTAAGTCGCGCGTTGTGGTATCCTTTACGGTAACAAAGAGCAATGGAGACACAGCTGATCGTGATGAACAGTCACGGGGGAGCTTTCAGTCAGTCTCGCAGAGCATCGCACCTGACTGTTGGTGGTTTTGTACAGCATTTTTACCCGGTTGATGTAGGCTTAAGAAACTTGATAATCGCGAAGAACATACCAAATCATCTCGATCTAATGCCTTTTAGAGGTCGTGAAAGGCAAGATGCAGTGACTTCCTTTTTTTGGTGGAATATATCCGTGAGACGGAGCGTAGATGAAATTGCGTCTATCGCGTCACATGCCTTCACAAACCCACATTCATTTACTGAAATCTCGACTATGTTCCGCATCCTGTCATCAAATATGCATCAGAATATCTTAAGAAGTACGGGAGAGGCGTCAGGTTGGGCAGTAGCTCGTACATTCAGTAGGGTCACCATTGCCCTTAGAAATAAGTACTGTGGTGCTACATGACCAATCCATGGTTGTATAGCCGCAGTGAACGATGGAGCTGAATAATTCTGCCAGCCAGGTGGTCCCTAAGTCCGTCAGTATTACAGTCTGCAGGAACGTCATCGGGTTCTGGAGCCTTTCCATTTTTCATGTTACAAATGGCAACTTCGACCTCATATCTTGTGATACATGGAACTGACCCAGTCGTAACATTGCCTTCTTGTATTTCTCGGTGAGGGAATTCAGTATTGGATATTTAACTGAAATACTGTATTTTACGGACTATAAGACACACTTTTTTCTTCCAAAAATTGCCCCCAAAATTTGGGTGCGTCTTATACTCGAAATTAATGTAAAAATGTCCGGTGTTCGATTTAAAATTCCCGCCAGTCTTAAGAAAGCCCATATGTTCGACGCTGTCGCCAAGTGTTATGATAACTGTGAATTACGGAGGAGCTGATGTTACGGTATTGGGGCGTTTATAGTAATTATCGCGTGGTCCCATTTTGTGCTTAAGAAAACTCTGAATACGGAAGCACACGAACACATTTTACAGCATTGTGTACTGCCTACAGTACAGCAACAGTTCGGAGACGGTGACTGTATCAGTATGACAATGCACCCTGCCACAAAAGCACCTTTTGTGAAGCATTGATTTCTGGTCGGTAACGTTCCCGAAATGGAGTCACTTGCTCAGACTACCGACTTGAATCCAATGGAATGCCTCTGAGATGAGTTTGAATGTCGATTTCGCTCCAGCCCCTAGCGTCCAACTTCTCTGGTTTCGGCTCTTGAGGCAGAGCGGGTTGCCGCCATTCATCCGCAGACATTGAGACACATTATGGTTAAGTGTCGCCAGCAGAGCTCCATCCATCGTAACAGCGAAAGGTGCACACACCCCATATTAATCTCGGCAAGCATTCGCATACTTTCAGTTAGATACTGTATAATCAGAGCAGAGACGATTGGGAAACGTTCTAAGGCCGATACGGGTCACAACTGAAGAAACCCATTTACTTAAGCGTCTTCGTCAAAGGGCAGGTTGTTATGGTCCTGTTCTTCGGAACGAGTTCTCGGAAATGACGAGACTAGCCGATTTTTAATGAGCTATTGTCGTTAGCATCTCTAGAGAAAGATTGAAGGCGGGTAGAATCACGAGCAAGCGACAGCATGTTGGATGTCTACGTCCTGTCACACCAAGTGGATGTTGAATGCCTGCTCGCTCTGAAAAACACAATAGGCGGCGATCTGTGGCATATCTGCCGATATATTACAGTGCTGGTGTAGACACACATGTTTCGGAGCACGCCATACAGCTCACATTGTGGAACATCGGGCTCAATAGTAGGCAGCCCCCATGTGTTCCAAAATGTCAAATCAAATGCCTTTCACCCGTCTAATTAAAAACGGTTATATTATTGGGCTACCAGTTTCGGCGATATATGCACCATCTTCAGGCCCCCTGATAGACGTGTAGGAAGATTACAACCTCGGTTCCGGTCAAAAGAGGAGCCAGCACAACCAAAGACTGGTATCTGTAGATTTCTGCTTAATACATCGATCACTTCAAACATCATCTGCCAACCGAATACCTCCTATTTTCACCAGGAGGTTGGAATCCCAAACATCACCTGCCAACTGAACAGTCGGCAGATGACGTACGAAGTGATCGTCGTATCAAGCAGAAATTTACAGAAACCAATCTTTGAATATTGGCCCCTTTTTTGACTGGAACCGAGGTTGGGATATTCCTACACGTCGGTCAGGGAGCCTGAAAATGACGCAATATGCTGAAGAAACTAGTAGGCAATTTTTTATTATTTTTTTTTACTGCCAGTCTTTTACGATGATTCTGTACTTATGATCTGTGTCATGCGTTTTTAGTCACAATTCTGTGACCATGTTATTGATTTAAATTCTAAGGAAGACACTCCTAGCAGTGTTGAAACCCGGTTAATTCGTTAAAAGTAGTGGCTGAGGACTGTTCTCTTTCAATTGTGGCCAGTAAAATAACAGTTTGGAAACTAGACTCTTGAAAGGTGTTTACCCGTCAGGTTAGCCGCGAGCGCTAATGCGCTGCTTCCTGGCACCGGCCCCGGATCGAATCCGCCTGTCGGATTACCGAAGTCGGTCGGCGTGCCGGCCAGCCTGGATGTGGTTTTCAGGCGGTTTTCCGCATCCCGCTAGGTGAATACCGGGCTTGTCTTCACGTTCCGCCTCATACACGACTCGCAGACATCTGAACACGTTCGCACTATTCAGTGAATTACACTAGATGCAGACAACGGTGGTCCACTAATTCCGTCCCGGGGGGTACAGGTGGTAGCAGGAAGAGTATCCGGCCACCCCTTTACACTACTCTTGCCTAATGCGTGCCTAACAATGCCGACCCTGCGTCAGCGCGGGACATGGAACCAGTAAAAGAAACAAAGAACTCTTCAAAGGTGTTTGATTTGACATTCTGTAATGAACAGCCAAGCCTTTAAACGATTTCTGAAACGATGGACATGTGCTCCAGTTGTACCTGGTGGCACCGTCAATCACGAATGAAGCTGGCATGCAGTCATCGTGACTCGATCGGTCAAAACGTGTCACTTGGTTGGATGAATAATTTCTTTTGTTACAACAAGTTTGTTGGTGGTGTCTGTACAGGCAGTCGTCCAGGAGAACAGCTACTCAAAACGCAGTGCGACACGGATGCAGGCCAGTATGGGCACTATTACGCCATGGGGATGAATCACCTGGTTTTGCATCGAACATGTGATAGTAATGGAAGGCACCATGACAGCTATGGATTGCGTAACAATAATTGCCTACTACTTGCAGCCCTTCATGCTTGCTCTCTTCCCCGACGCCTGTGGCACGTTCCAGTAGGTTGACTCTCCCTGTTACTAGGCCTACAGAGTTTGAGGAGCCCAAAAGTGAACGATGTACTAGCCACCTCCGCCTGATCTGAACCCGGTGGAACACACCTGAGGTGCTATCGGGTGCCAGTTCCGCGTCCTGAAATCACCGGTCCGTCATTTGCGGGAATTACGTATCCTATGCGAACACATCTGGTCCCACATTGCTCCTGAAACCTGCGAAGGAACAGTCAGACCCATATCACGTAGAATCACTCCTGTATTGTGTCCAACACATTTTGAAGCAGGTTTGCGTCATTGTAATTTCACATATTCTTCTTCTTATGAGACTTAACTTTTCCCTGAGAATTGAATGTTCAGATAACTTACGGGTTTGTTGCCGGATGACGTCGTCGAACACCGCCGATATTTCGACAGGTGCACACAGTACCATTCTCAAGGTACAAATGCAAGGAGGAAGAAACGTGCAAGGAAATTTAATACCTCGGTTCACAAAGGAGAAACAAGGAAGATACCACACACAGAACAAGTGTCAACACAAACAAAGATAACCCACATCAGAATTATCGATAGTTACTATTAATCAACAGGTAACGTTGCACTAATTCTGTCCCTCTGTTTTTTGATGAGAGGCAGAGCCGGATTCCAATCAGCATGTTTGGCCTCATGGTAGTGAGAACTTAAACCGGTTTTTGGAACATCTGAATTCAATCCACCCGAATATTCAGTTCACTATGGGGTGGAAAAGAATGGATGCCTTCCCTTCCTTGATGCGTTGGTGGAAAGGAAGACTGATGGTATGTTGGGACATTCTGCTTATAGGAAGCCTACGCACATTGACTTGTATCTGCGAGCTGATAGTTGTCACCATCCAGCTCAGCGTGAGAAAGTACTTCGCACCTTGGTTCACAGGGCCCACGTTATCTCTGATCCTGAAAGTTTGGCAACTGAGCTATCACATCTCCAAGTCACCTTTCGTCAGAATGGTTATAGTGAAAGGCAGATCAAACTTGCGTTGCGCTATCAGCTTTCTGTGCAACGGATGAGTGACGATAGCAACAAAGTGGCCCCTAAGTCTACGGCCTTTTTGCCTTACGCAGGAACCATTTGCAACAGGGTTGGCCGTATTTTGCAAAAAGATTATGTGAAATGTATTTTTCGACCACCTTCTAAGATTAAGGCCCTGTTGGAGTCCGTAAAAGATGATCCTGGTTTGCGTAAGGCTGTGGTCTATCGTATTCCTTGCAGTTGTGGCATGTCATATACTGGTCAGACAATCAGGACTGTGGAAGACCGGTGTATTGAACATAAGCGTCACACACGCTTACAACAGCCGTGCAAATCCGCTATTGCAGAACATTGCCTTGACACCGGTCATCCTATGGAATGCAACAATACGGGGAATGTGGCTTGCACGTCCCGCTATTGGAATAGTGTAGTTATGGAAGCTGTTGAAATCAAACCATCAAGCAACCTTATTAACAGAGATGGTGCATTTTCTATAAGTGACGCTTAGAATCCGGCTCTCTCTCTCATCAAAAAACAGAGGGACAGAATTTGTGCTACCTCACCTGTTGATTAATAGTAACTATTGATATTTCTGATGTTGGTTATCTTTGTTTGTGTTGACACTTGTTGTGTGTGTGGTATCTTCCTTGTTACTCGTCTGTGAACCGAGGTATTAAATTTCCTTGGACATTTCTTCCTCATTGCATCTCTGTCTTGAGAGTGGCAGCGTGCGCCCCTGTCGAAATATCGGCGGTGTTCGACGACGTCACCCCGCTGCAAACCAGTAAGTTATTTGAACATTCTCCTTCTTATTTGTCAGTCAGGTCTTCCACTGCAATCGATTTTATACAGGGTGTTACAAAAAGGTACGGCCAAACTTTCAGGAAACATTCCTCACACACAAAGAAAGAAAATATGTTATGTGGACATGTGTCCGGAAACGCTTACTTTCCATTTTAGAGCTTATTTTATTACTTCTCTTCAAATCACATTAATCATGGAATGAAAACACACAGCAACAGAACGTACGAGCGTGACTTCAAACACTTTGTTACAGGAAATGTTCAAAATGTCGTCCGTTAGCGAGGATACCTGCATCCACCCTCCGTCGCATGGAATCCCTGATGCCCTTATGCATCCCTGGAGAATGGCGTATTGTATCACAACCGTCCACAATAGAAGCACGAATAATCTCTACATTTGGTACCGGGGTTGCGTAGACAAGAGCTTTCAAATGCCCCCATAAATGAAACTCAAGAGGGTTGAGGTCAGGAGAGCGTCAAGGCCATGGAATTGGCCTTCACCAACCTATCGGTCACCGAATCTGTTGTTGAGAAGAGTACGAACACTTCGAATGAAATGTGTAGGAGCTCCATCGTGCATGCACCACATGTTGTGTCGTACTTGTAAGGGCACAATTTCTAGCACCACAGGTAGAGTATCCCGTATGAAATCATGATAACGTGCTCCATTGAGCGTAGGTGGAAGAACATGGGACCCAGTCAAGACATCACCAACAAAGCCTACCCAAACGTTCACACAAAATCTGTGTTGATGACGTGATTGCACAATTGCGTCAGCCCACACATGTTGATTGTGAAAATTTACAATTTGATCACGTTGGAATGAAGCCTCATCCGTAAAGAGAACATTTGCACTGAAATGAGGATTGACACGTTGTTGGATGAACCATTCGCAGAAGTGTACCCGTGGAGGCCAATCGGCTGCTAATAGTGCCTGCACACGCTGTACATGATACGAAAACAACTGGTTTTCCCGTAGCACTCTCCATACAGTGACGCGGTCAACGTTACCTTGTAAGCAGCAACTTCTCTGACGCTGACATTAGGGTTATCGTCAACTGCACGAAGAATTGCCTCGTCCATTGCAGGTGTCCTCGTCGTTCTAGGTCTTCCCCAGTCGCGAGTCATAGGCTGGAATGTTCCGTGCTCCCTAAGACGTCGATCAATTGCTTCGAACGTCTTCCTGTCGGGACACCTTCGTTCTGGAAATCTGTCTCGATACAAACGTACCGCGCCACGGCTATTGCCCGGTGCTAATCCATACATCAAATGGGCATTTGCCAACTCGGCATTTGTAAACATTGCACTGACTGCAAAACCACGTTCGTGGTGAACACTAACCTGTTGATGATACGTACTGATGTGCTTTATGCCAGTACTGTAGAGCAATGAGTCGCATGTCAGCACAAGCACCGAAGTCGACATTACCTTCCTTCAATTGGGCCAACTGGCGGTGAATCGAGGAAGTTCATTACATACTGACGAAACTAAAATGAGCTCTAACATGGAACTTAAGCGTTTCCAGACACATGTCCACATAACGTTTCCTGAAAGTTTGACCGTACCTTTTTGCAACACTCTGTAGATAGTTGAAGATACTACGGGCCTCAGACTGGAAAGAATAGAGCTTTCATACAGGCGTCAGAAAGCTACATTACTGATCGAGTGACGGTCGCGCTCTTGAAGGAAGGCTGGTGGCCTCCGCGTATTACCACGTCATCAGCCCTGCACGTGGTGAGGGACACGTGTGGTCGCCGGCCTATTCAGGGACAGCCGCCGATGAATGGTTTCGGTGTCGTTTCCATATCCACCCTCAGGCATATGAAAGAACCCGCGACCGACTCTCGCAGCCCCGCCGAATAAATCAGCGATCCAGTGAGGACGGGGAGGAGTGACCGGTGGTCGGAGCGCGGGAAAGAGGAGAAAAAAGGCGAATCGACAGGCGACGCAGGCCGGACCGGCATCAGATTAGCGGCCGACGCGACGCCGCGATAAATCCGCCGCTCGCCGTAATTGGTCATCCGCTCCCAGTATAAATCAAATCATAATTTACTGTAGCAATGAGTTCATCGATTACGCACGCCGACGCCGCGCGCCGCCCTCGCGGCTGCAAAAACAGCGGGCGACCCCCGCGGCGTGCCAAGGGCAAACCCTCCCACCGGTGTGTGCTCCTGGCCTGTTCCCACAATTACCGCGGCTCGGAACCAATGTCGGGAAGCAGTTCGCTGTCTGGATCACAACTAGGTCCGAACACTTTACATTCAAATATCACGATCTAATTGAGCTATTACCATATTATTTCCAAGAATTACAGACGTTATCGGATCTCGGCGCATAATGTCAAGCAGTTGGACTAAATTATGTCTAATGACTCGAGCATAGTAGGAAATGTTGGCTCGGCCCAGGGGTGGGTACCAAAGAATAGGTGCATCCTGAGAAACAGTGCAAAAATAATGCACGTAACTCTGGTTTACTTATCTTGGTGTCAGCAAGTCCAGATACTGTCTAAACAATTCCGTGAGACAGGCAGGTTCGTCGAAAGATCAACAGAGCCTCACTATTAAGCATCCAAATTCATCCATAGAATGCTACGAACACACTGAGCTGACTTCGGTGCAGCGTCTTCTTAAGTTGACTCCGTGGTGACGCTGGCCGTGCATGTCCGCATGCTGCAGAGGGTGTGTCACGCATCAGACCTCGGATTGGCGGGGCAGTCAAATGAGTTACTTCAAACTTCTCGACGTGGAACGCCTGGAGTGGTAGCAATAGCGTGCGGCAGCAACAGGAAACGTTAAACTAAAAAGAAGGAAAAAAAACAGTACTGGACACTGTCAGAGAATACACGTTATCGGGAGTTTCTTAACATAACGGGAGACGTACCATCGGAAGTCTTTCGACACGTAAAACTAGGATGGTAAGCATATGGAAAGCATTAATTGATCTTCAGGTAGAACATGGCTGTAAAATTGACAAAAATTATTTTTTGATCAGTGTATCCTCCCCAGTTGTGAGAGCTGGACATTTTAGACAAACTGCTCAGGAAGCCTTCTGCCCTGGAGCGTACTGTGCTGGTGTACGCTGTCACCAGCACACCATGCTGCATAGAGGTTACGAGAGTATCGATAGAGGCCAACGACAAGACTCGCTGGAAACACGCCGACAACGCCCTCTCAGCCTCCAGTATTAAGCATGGCCACCGCGGACCAGAGGGCAAGTTTAGCAAGTTAGCTACCCACTTAGCTCGAGCCTGCTACGCCAGTTAGTTCGAGTCTGTACGCCGCGAGAGTTCCAGGGTGTCTCCGAGACGGAACCGCAGACTTGAACTCTAGCACAGAGACAGGCAGCACATAGCAACCTTAACAGTGAACATAGCGGGCTTCTACTTCAACAGCATTGAGGCTAAGTGGACTATACAAAGCAGCTCTTTGTTCGTGAGCAAAAATACAGTTATTAATGGCGTCCAGTTTGTGTTACAGAAGGAAGATACCAGCCACCGACCAACATCCTCTCCTTGCTTCCCATAGTACAGCTCTATAGAGACAACGAGACGACATAAAAGCAGATAAAGAGAACACAACACGTACATGTAGAAGGTATCAGATGAGATACTGTCATCAAGGGTATTCTGGGGAGAACAGCCAATACGAAATGGCAGTGAGCCGCTCAAGTCGCCAGAGGAAATGATGAAAAAATAGTTCAAATGGCTCTGAGCACTATGGGACTTAACTGCCGAGGTCATCAGTCCCCTAGACTTACAACTACGTAAACCTAACTAACCTAAGGACATCACACACACCCATGCCCGAGGCAGGATTCGAACCTGCGACCGTAGTGGTCGCGCGGTTTCAGACCGAAGATCCTAGAAGCGCTCGGTCACAGCGGCCGGGGGAAACGATGATATGTGTTCACAACTAGCTTGTATGGTCAGTCTGAAAGTTGCTTTCATTTAGTCTGTAAGTAGGCTGTTTAGGTTTTCTTATTGGTAACGCCGCTTAGCGCACGGTATGAAAAATCACTGGTTGTGCTGTGCGCAGTGTGTGTTTAGTTTGCATTGTTGTGTGCCATTGTAGTGTTGAGCAGAGGCATCTGGATGCTAACAGCGCATAGCGTTACGCAGTTGGAGGTGAGCCGCCAGCAGTGGTGGACGTGGGGAGAGAGATGGCGGAGTTTTGAAATTTGTAAGAATTGGTGTCATGAACTGCTATATATATTATGACTAGTGAGGTAAATACATTGTTTGTTCTCTATTAAAATCTTTCATTTGCTAACTATGCCTATCAGTAGTTAGTGCCTTCAGTAGTTTGAATCTTTTATTTAGCTGGCAGTAGTGGCGCTCGCTGTATTGTAGTAGCTTGAGTAACGATGATTTTTGGTGAGGTAAGTGATTTGTGAAACGTATAGGTTAATGCTAGTCAGGGCCATTCTTTCGTAGGGATTTTTGGAAGTCAGATTGCGTTGCGCTGAAAACTATTGTGTGTCAGTTTAAGCACATTCGTGTATAATTATTCAAAGAGGACGTTTCACATAGACCAGTCGTGTATAAATAGTTGAAAGGGGACGTTTCAAGTCCTATCACGTCAGGATTTTTTACAAAATCTCACGTTTTACAATTTAACTAATCGAAGTACAAATATTAAAATTAAATTTCAATCACTATCCATATTTGCCGGCCGGAGTGGCCGTGCGGTTCTAGGCGCTGCAGTCTGGAGCTGAGCGACCGCTACGGTCGCAGGTTCGAATCCTGCCTCGGGCATGGATGTGTGTGAGGTCCTTAGGTTGGTTAGTTTAATTAGTTCTAAGTTTTAGGTGACTGATGACCTCAGAAGTTAAGTCGCATAGTGCTCAGAGACATTTTTGAACTATCCATATTTTCTCATAATTACTGTTTTACCTTTTTAAGTATACAGTCGCCGGCCGAAAAGGCCGAGCGGTTCTAGGCGCTTAAGTCTGGAACCGCGCTACCGCTACGGTCGTAAGGGCCGAATCCTGCCTCGAGCATGGATGTGTGTGATGTCCTTAGGTTAGTTAGGTTTAAGTAGTTGTAAGTTCTAGGGGACTGATGACCTCACATGTTAAGTCAAATTGTGCTCAGAGCCATTTGAACCATTTTTAAGTATACAGTCAAAATACTACAAATACTTAGCAACTTCATGAGTACTCTGTTACGTTTAACATTAAAAAAATTTCATATCTTATTTTCTCTTTACTCTGCCTCTCAAACATTCAACAATATTCGGCGACCGCATTTTCATCTTATATTTCCCATTGTGTCTTCTCCATCTACTTAATGTCCTGGTGGAAGAATTCTCACAGCTCTGCACCATAATATCCCAATTTTCCTCAAAAGCAGTCATTAAGTGCATGTGGTAAGTGGATCTTTACAATCATTCTACAACCCTTCTAATAATTTCCGGGTATGCAGCCGGATCCCGTCGACATTCTGCCACGATATTTCGGCCCAGAGACGTCCGGCCATCATCAGGTGAGTACACAACTACTGAAGTGCCCAGGTGCAGTCGCGGTATTTATACCGATTCTCGCGCACGTGTTGACATGCGCGGCGTAGCCGAGTTGTACGTGCTGCCCTCGGTGGTGAAAGTAAAAGATCATCTAGTCATTGAGTATCGAATGACGCTGTCTATTCCGCTGTGAATGTATAATTTTAATAACAGCGGAATAGACAGCGTCATTCGATACTCAATGACTAGATGATCTTTTACTTTCACCACCGAGGGCAGCACGTACAACTCGGCTATGCCGCGCATGTCAACACGTGCGCGAGAATCGGTATAAATACCGCGACTGCACCTGGGCTCTTCAGTAGTTGTGTACTCACCTGATGATGGCCGGACGTCTCTGGGCCGAAATATCGTGGCAGAATGTCGACGGGATCCGGCTGCATACCCGGAAATTATTAGAAGAACAAATACGCCGGGAAAATTTCAGAAGTCACATTCTACAACCCAACTTCTAGAAACTTACCAAAAATGTTTTGACAAATGGTCTTGTAATTTAGATGCTTTCTATTCCTAAGAAAGTTTTCAGTAGCACAACATGGTTCCTTCTCTCTGAAGTTCAATGCATTCTTTGATTCGTGGTCCCTCAAAATGGTTCAAATGGCTCTGAGCACTATGGGACTCAACTGTTGTGGTCATTAGTCCCCTAGAACTTAGAACTACTTAAACCTAACTAACCTAAGGACATCACACACATCCATGCCCGAGGCAGGCTCTGAGCACTATGGGACTTAACTGTTGTGGTCATTAGTCCCCTAGAACTTAGAACTACTTAAACCTAACTAACCTAAGGACATCACACACATCCATGCCCGAGGCAGGATTCGAACCTGCGACCGTAGCAGTCACACGGTTCCCGACTGCGAGCCTAGAACCGCGAGACCATCGCGGCCGGCCGTGGTCCCTCATCAAGATTGTGAATTTATCTGTAAGAAGCTGGTATCTGTTCTTCTTCAGTGCGGATGCACTCACACTGCCCGAACTCCTACGGGAATCGGTAGATTAACTGCCGTGAGTAACGAGTATAGTGGGCAGGGCCACTACAAATGTAGTGTGTGGACAGTAAGTTGGAAGTGTGGATCTCACGGGGGGAGGGCGTGCCAGAGATAAGTCCACCGAGTCGCACTATCCTCTGTGTTCTCGGTGGCTCAGTCGGATAAAGGGCATGCCATGTAAGCAAAAGATCACTGGTTCGAATCCGAGTCGGGGCACACATTCTCAACTGTCTTCGTTGATATTTATCAACGCCCGTAAGCAGCTAAAGGTCTGCATTTCATTGTAATTTCATTCTTCGAGAGCTGCAAGACGACCAATCTTGTCTGTTCTTTCGGACATGTTCGAAAGAACAGATACCATCTTCATATTCACACAGCTGAAAAGGCTCGTAATGTGCAAATAGGCAGACATCTACCCAGACCATCACACAGGAATTCCAAACTGCATCAGGATCCACTGCAAGTACTATGACAGCTAGGCGGGACGTGAGAAAACTTGGAGTTCATGCTCGAGCGGCTGCTCATAAGCCACACGTGACGCTGGTAAATGCCAAGCGACGCCTCGCTTGGTGTAAGGAGTGTAAACAATGGGCGACTGAATAGTGGAAAGACATTGTGTGGATTAACGAGTCATGCTGCACAATGTGGCGATCCGGTGGCAGGGTATAGGTATTGTGAATGTCCGGTGGATGTCATCTGCCAGCGTGTGTAGTACCAACAGTAAAATGACGGTGGTGTTATGGTGTGGTTGTGTTTTCCATGGATGGTGCTTGCACCCCTCGTTGTTTTGCGTGGCACTATCACAACATAGGCCTACACTGATGTTTTAAGTACCTTCTTGCTTCCCACTGTTGAAGAGCAATTCGGGGATGGCGATTGCATCTTTAGGCAAGATCGAGCACCAGTTCATAATGTACGGCCTGTGGCGGAGTGGTTACACGACAATAACATTTCTGTAATGGACTGGCCTGGACAGAGTCCTGACATGAATTCTATAGAACACCTTTGGAATGTTTTCGAAGACTGGCTTGGTGCTAGGCCTCAGCGACCGACGTCGACACGTCTCCTCAATGCAGCACTCGGTGAAGAATGGGCTGCCGTTCCCCGAGAAACCTTCCAACGCTTGATTGATACTTAATTCCAGCATTACCGATGGAGGACGCCACGAACTTACAGGCCTAAATCATTTTCAGCAAGGTGTCCGGATACTTTTGATCACATAGTGTATCTTTAGAATACCTCTAAGTTTCAGCATGTATTTGCGTTTAGTCTTTGTAACTCACATAATAGATCTAATTCTGAATACAGTATTCACCTCCAATAATCTAACTACACTGTCCTCCTTGCTTCATGGATCATGAGTAATTTTGTGGATGCACTGCATTCTGCGACGCTTCATCTCTTTTCTGTTTGGTTCAGCCTTTGTATTACGTAGTATATTCATCGTATTCAATACATTTGCTAAGTTATTATCTTGGTAATAACAAAAGCATTTCAGAATGCAGTAGCCAGTTCCGATCAGACAGTTGTCATCAAGCGATCTAAAAGCACGTGGCGCAAACGGTGACGCAAGGTATCAGTTGTGTTGTCAATATTCAGCCTGAAGGGCCATGTCGTTTGAGTACGTTGCTAGTCGCATATGCTGTCTTAACGTTCTTCTTATTTCTACATTGAGTTTCTCTTTCACCTACTTGTTTCCATGTAAGACATTATCGTTAAAAACGTTAACATTAAATTGCTAGTATGATTCATAGTCTTCTTACGAGATTGTCTTTCTTAATCGACCACTCTCATGTTTTGTAGTAGGAGGTGTGAGTAATTGTGCGATTCAGTTCATTATCAACAATTTTGCCAACTGTTTATCAACTATTCGCTTTATAGTAACGTTAAGATATCAAGCAGCATACGTCAAGAGCGGGTCGAATGGATGCGAACTCGGGATAACTATAGAATATTGTACCACTAATGAGTGCGGAATATTGTAGAAAGACGCAATATATGATGTGAAGTGACCATATCCTCGGACACCTCAAATGTCACGCCATATATTTATCAATGCACAGGTGATTAAAACTTTTTATATGTAAATTCGCCTCTTTCATGTAGCTGTTTCATTACAAAAGTAGTTACGCCACCGTCTTCAAGGAATGGCCGTTTAAGAAAAGGAATTGTCCAAAACAGTGCTGAACTTCTCTGACGATCATGGAAATGGCACATGTCTTGTTCTTGCCGAACCCTGCGACGGTCACGTGATCACAAGCAGACGCTGCGAAGAAAACGGTTCTCACTAATGTAAAGAAATGAAGCCGTATAGGCAATACCCTGCTCTGCTACTAAGCGTTGTCATGAACAGAGTGATATTTGAAGAATAATTCTCAGAGACCTGATTTGTGTTATTTGGACCACGAATTTGAATTAGTCGAATTCCAAAAACCCGTTCTACTTTCAAACATAACGAAACTAACCACGTCAGAGTGTGGCAACAAGCACGAATAATTAAGGAAATGGGTGTAAGTTTGTTCAGTTATAACTGTAAGAACTAGATTAACCCCCATTTGGTCATAAGTAAGCCACAATAAGACGTCTTATTTAACGTAAACTCAATTTACGTAGTCGACAGCTGTCAGATTCAAAATTCCCCTATAACGTACCTTGCACCAATAGCGATTGAGCAGCTTAGTTATGATTGGTCGGTGCTCAGAATTTATCGGCTGACGCCGCAACTTACGAAGGCTGCCACATACCACAACCAAAACTCGTACATACGACTGCTAAAAACTGCCCACATGCATAAAAAAACACACGCTTCAAAAGAATCGTAAAGCACAAGCAATAACAACTACAATAAAGCAAACGAATAAGACAGAGAAAGTAAATATAATAACTACTGTTAAGTTTGGGCTCAACAATGTCAACTGTGATTTGCGAACATACTTTACAGAAGCTACCTTTATTTTTAAGAAATACCATTCATAAAAGTTAGTTACAACCATCATCATCATCATCATCATCATCATTATCATCATCACAAAAGAAAAAGAAATTGCAATTGCAACAGTTTGAAAAAGTTTGACTCTTTATACGGGGAGAGCGCTTGGCGTTGCAGCTTACCTGTGTCTGTGGTCGACGCGTTATGACATCAACGGCCATTCCTTGAAGATGGTGGCGTAACTACTGTGGCTGCATCAGCCATGAAACTGCAATGGATTCACCCTCTTCGTCAATGTATGAGTCTCCAGACTGTACTATTATCCTCCACATAATTTCCTTTGTCAAATGCCGGTAGACGTAGCTGCTGATGTATAAATGCACGTTCGTATCGTTCTTAACACACGTTTGTGTTTCTAACGCTTCATACAAAGTTTTAAAATGATATAAAATGCACGTTTTTACTTGCCGATCGTGAATTTGCAGTCCATCCGCTTTTAGCAATCACGATCGAAATCACACTTTTGGCACAGACCAGCAACATATTTAACAAATGTTACAAACTCTCCACGTCGACAGTTAGTGTTTTAACGCGTGTGGTAGTACTTTAACTTGAAAACGAAGTAGTAACTCGAAAGTATGTTGTTTGTGCATTTCGATCAGCTGTAAATAGTTCGATTCTTAAAACGACGATTTCCCTATTATCCAGTGCTGCCAGAGGCAACAGTCTGGAAATCAGCAGACAGAAACTCGAGAAAGAAGGAGATAGCAGTAGATACTAGACGGCCTACTCTCTGGGGTACTACTCTACTATTGTCGCACTAAATTAAGAAATTACTACGACAGTGATTTCACATTGTACTTTTATAACCTCTTTTATGCGATTATTATTATTATTATTATTATTATTGCTATTACTATTAATCGTCGAATAATGTAAATGTGCACACAAGAGCAATACGGCATTACATGTGCCTAGGTGCCACTGTGCATGATTTTCATTACCGTGTTTTATCAGAAATTTAAGATATAACTTACAGAAAATGGTTTTACAGTCACAATTTACTTATGCGTACAATTTAACAGCAGCAGTAACGGTTATGACCGTAATAATGCTTACTGTTCGCAGAACTGCAACAGTGTAAGGAAACAGACGAAAATCGCTCACCATTTACATGCGTTATGCAATCTTCCCATAGAATTTTGGAAACAGTGTCTGTTGTTCCTCTCTTTCGGCACATATAGCACTGCTATGTCTATTTAACATTGAATTTGTAATTTAAAAAAAACTCTTTCTGCACCAAAATACAGTGGAAAAGAGATAACAAGTACCAAATAAATTTGGCGGCTACAGGAAATACAGGCTTCGAGTCTGTGTAGACTTTTAATCTTCCCAACTTTCCAGAATTCCTGTACCTCTACAACAGCGCTGAATCCAACATCGGTGTATCGGAGCAGACGCCATTCAGTATCTAATTGCTGAAATTCGTTACTAGCCACAATACTTGGAAAATATGTCGCAAGTGGCCCCATTGATTGGAAGCTATGATTTTTTGTTAGGTCCAATTCTAGCAATAACTTAATTGTACTATCCGAAAAGGAGAAACGGGACAAAATTCGCTGGACTGCCCCAATATCAAAATATAGGCAACGTAAATTGAATGTTTTATTGTCTTCATTCGAAACTTTTACTTTTTTCTAAAGATATCAGCACTTTTGCACCGAAATACTTGTCTTCAAGAGGAAGAAACATATGAAGATCTCTGTACTGTATTTTCTACAACTCTGAGGATTGCGGATGTTCAAGTTTAGCAGAGCAGTCAAGTAAGATGAGCAGTGAAGAAGAAATACTGTCTCTTGGTTTTGCATTTGCTTATGCACTTGACTGAAATCGGTAGAACGAATTCTACAAACTCTAAATGTTATGAGGACTTTCGAGGTTTTAAAGAATGATGTCAGATGTAAGTAACCAATCTTCTAAACCAGAATACGTGAAGAAATGAGCACCTAGGAATTACATAGCGGATAACTTAAACTGGAAATATTTACGACTTTGATAAAGGTTGGATAGTAGCCTATCGCGATTGCGGTTTATCGTATCGCGACATTTCTGCTCGCGTTGGTCGAGATCCAATGACTGTTAGAGAATATGGAATCGGAGGGTTCAGGAGTGTAATACGAAACGCCGTGCTGGATCCCAACAGCCTCGTGTCACTAGCGGTGACACGCATCTTATCCGCATGGCTATAACGGATCGTGCAGCCACGTCTCGATCCCTGAGTCAACACATGGGGACGTTTGCAAGACAACAACCATCTGCACGAACAGTTCGACGACGTTTGCAGCAGCACGGACTATCAGCTCGGAGACCATGGCGGCGGTTACCCTTGACGTTGCATCAGAGGGAGGAGCGCCTGCGATGGTGTACTCAACGACGAACCTGGGTGCACGAATGGCAAAACGACATTATTTCGGATGAATCCATGTTCTTTTTACAGCATCGTGATGGTCGCATCTGTGTTTGGCGACATCGCGGTGAATGCACATTGGAAGCGCGTATTCGTCATCGCCATACTGGCGTATCACGCGGTGTGATGGTATGATGTGCCACTGGTTACGCGTCTCGGTCACCTCTTGTTCGCATTGACTGAATTTTGAACAGTGGACGTTACATTTCAGATGTGTTACGACCCGTGGCTCTACCCTTTATTCGATCCCTACGAAACCCTACATTTCAGCAGGATAATGCACAACCGCATGTTGCAGGTCCTGTACGGGTCGTTCTGGATACAGAAAATGTTCGACTGCTGCCCTGGCCAGCACATTCTCCAGATCTCTCACCAACTGAAAACGTCTGGTCAATGGTGGCAGAGTAACTGGCTCGTCACAACACGACAGTCTTGATGAACTGTGGTATAGTGTTGAAGCTGCATGGGCAGCTGTACCTGTACACGCCAACCAAGCTCTGTTTCACTCAATGCCCAGGCGTAGCAAGGCCATTATTACGGCCAGAAGCGGTTGTTCTGGGGACTGATTTCTCAGGATCTGTGAACCCAATAGCGTGAAAATGTAATCACATGTCAGTTCTAGTATAATATACACTCCAGGAAATGAAAAAAGACCACATTGACACCGGCGTGTCAGACCCACCATACTTGCTCCGGACACTGCGAGAGGGCTGTACAAGCAATGATCACACGCATGGCACAGCGGATACACCACGAACCGCGGTGTTGGCCGTGGAATTGCGCTAGCTGCGCAGCATTTGTGCACCGCCGCCGTCAGTGTCAGCCAGTTTGCCGTGGCATACGGAGCTCCATCGCAGTCTTTAACACTGGTAGCATGCCGCGACAGCGTGGACGTGAACCGTATGTGCAGTTGACGGACTTTGAGCGAGGGCGTATAGTGGGCATGCGGGAGGCCGGGTGGACGTACCGCCGAATTGCTCAACACGTGGGGCGTGAGGTCTCCACAGTACATCGATGTTGTCGCCAGTGGTCGGCGGAAGGTGCACGTGCCCGTCGACCTGGGACCGGACCGCAGCGACGCACGGATGCACGCCAAGACCGTAGGATCCTACGCAGTGCCGTAGGGGACCGCACCGCCACTTCCCAGCAAATTAGGGACACTGTTGCTCCTGGGGTATCGGCGAGGACCATTCGCAACCGTCTCCATGAAGCTGGGCTACGGTCCCGCACACCGTTAGGCCGTCTTCCGCTCACGCCCCAACATCGTGCAGCCCGCCTCCAGTGGTGTCGCGACAGGCGTGAATGGAGGGACGAATGGAGACGTGTCGTCTTCAGCAATGAGAGTCGCTTCTGCCTTGGTGCCAATGATGGTCGTATGCGTGTTTGGCGCCGTGCAGGTGAGCGCCACAATCAGGACTGCATACGACCGAGGCACACAGGGCCAACACCCGGCATCATGGTGTGGGGAGCGATCTCCTACACTGGCCGTACACCTCTGGTGATCGTCGAGGGGACACTGAATAGCGCACGGTACATCCAAACCGTTATCGAACCCATCGTTCTATCATTCCTAGACCGGCTAGGGAACTTGCTGTTCCAACAGGACAATGCACGTCCGCATGTATCCCGTGCCACCCAACGTGCTCTAGAAGGTGTAAGTCAACTACCCTGGCCAGCAAGATCTCCGGATCTGTCCCGCATTGAGCATGTTTGGGACTGGATGAAGCGTCGTCTCACGCGGTCTGCACGTCCAGCACGAACGCTGGTCCAACTGAGGCGCCAGGTGGAAATGGCATGGCAAGCTGTTCCACAGACTACATCCAGCATCTCTACGATCGTCTCCATGGGAGAATAGCAGCCTGCATTGCTGCGAAAGGTGGATATCCACTCTACTAGTGCCGACATTGTGCATGCTCTGTTGCCTGTGTCTATGTGCCTGTGGTTCTGTCAGTGTGATCATGTGATGTATCTGACCCCAGGAATGTGTCAATAAAGTTTCCCCTTCCTGGGACTATGAATTCACTGTGTTCTTATTTCAATTTCCAGGAGTGTATTTGTCCAATGAATACCCGTTTATCATCTGCATTTCTGCTTGGTGTAGCAATTTTAATGGCCAGCAGTATATGTAAACAAGCAGAATACGTCGCCGCTTGTATAAGGCAACAAGCATCTGGCGCATTTGCTAAATCGATTACTGCTGCTTTTAAACTGGCAGGTTACCAAGATTTAAGTGAGTTTGAACATTGCTAACGAGCGATGGGACACAGCATCTCCGAAGTAGTAATGAAATGGGGATTTCCTGTACGGCCATTACACGAGTGTACCCTGAAAATCAGGAATCCGGCAAAAAGTCAATCTCCGACATCGCTGCGGTCGGAAAAAGATGCTGCAAGAACGGGACCAACGACAACAGAAGAGAATCGGTCAACTTAGCAGAAGTTCATCCCTTCTGCTAATTGCTGCAGATTTCAGTGCTGGACCAGCAACAACAGTCAGCGCGCGAACCATTCAACGATACATCATCGACTTGGGGTTTCGGATTCAAAGCCCCACTCGTGCACCCTTGATGTCTGCACCACAAAAAGCATTACGCCACGCCTGGGCTCGTCAACACCTAGAAATAGGGGGCTTTTGATGAATGGAAACCTGTTGCCTGGTCGGACGACCCTCGCTTCAAATTGTATCGAGCGGATGTACGTGTACGGGTGTGGAGACAACCTCATGAATCCATGGACCCTGCAGGGGCTGGTCAAGCTGTTGGAGGCTCTGTAACTGGGTGCAGCGTGTGAAGCTGGAATTATATGGGATCCCTTATACGTCTAGATTCGAGTCTGTCTGGTGACACGTACGTAAGCATCCTGTCTGATTACCTGCATCCATCCATGTTCACTCTGCACAACGACGGTTTTTGTGCAATGCCAGCAGAACAATGTGACTCCCCACACCTCCAGAATTGCCACAGAGTGGGTCCATGAACATTCTTATGAGTTTAAACACTTCCGCTGGCCACCATACTCCCCATTATTGTTCGTATCTGGGATGCCTTGCAATGGGGTGTTGAGAAGAGACGTCCACGCCTTCGTACTCTTTATGATTTATGGACAACCCTGTAGGAATGGTGGTCTCTCCAGCACTACCTGAGACATTCCTCGAGTCCATGCCACGTCGTGTTGCGCCAGTTCTGCGTGCTCGCAGGGTTCCAACACGCTATTAGACAAGTGCACTAGTTTCCTTGTTTCTTCAGTGTATTTGATACACCTAGGATATATACTTCTACGTTACTCATGTTGTCAGTTGTTCTCGACTCGAATTCTCTGATTTTTACTTCGTATTAATTGGCAAAGGGATTTCGGAAAACTATGTTGAATAACTCCGCTTTAGTGGTGCTGTCATCGGTAATATTAAGACCGGGGTGTTATTCCTTCGCATTCACTTCGTGAGTATGTGACTGATTTTTGCAGATGAAGAATGAGGAAAAAATGAAGACCCGTGAACAGGTGTTCATTATTGATTCATTGATTGATTTAAAAGGAGAATTAACAGCTTAGGTCTGACCCGCCACTGCCCGCCCCGAAACTAGGTTTATTGTGCGATATCGCTCCCTGTATATCTAGTAAAGCCAACCGGTGCCCTTAAATAGTGCAAGGAGTCCCTCATCCAGCTTTTTGTTAGACACAATTTCTTGAGGTGTAGTTGTCCCGAAGATTCTGTATCTTTTACTCCCCAATGCCGCGCATTCAAAGATTAGGTGTGATGCAGTTTCTTCACCCCCATCACAGATCCTACATTTAGGGTCCTCTTCCATTATACCCATTGTGTGTAGGTATTTTTTGAAGTTCCCATGGCCGGTCATCAGTCCAGTCATGAGTTTGATCTCTTTCCTGTTCAATCCCAGATTACAGAGCTTCTTTTAAAACATGGCTTGGGTATCATTACCTTACCATGTTTTTGTTTATGGACGTTGGTCCAATAGTGCTGTTTCCTAAGCTAGTTCCGTAGTTCTAATTTGATCGTAGTCTTGGTGATTGTCAAGACATGTTTCGGTCCAATAAATGGAGTTTTTCCCCCAGCCTAGCCAATCTATCGGCTTGTTCATTGCCACGGATCCCTGCATGGCCAGGGACCCACACTAGGTACATCCTATTGCTTCCCCCTAGCTCCACCAGGGCCCTGTGGCAATCTGCAACAATCTTAGATCTTGTTGCAGGAGCTGCCAATGATTTCAGGGCTGAATAGGTGTAGATGCTACGGTCATTGTAGCACCTACGCATACTCTCCTCCACGCATGCCCTGATTGCAGTAATTTCGGCTTGGGATACAGAAGCCAGTTTCCCTAGAGAGATGCTGCTCTCCAGTCTTGGCTGAACCCCGTACAACGCTGTCCCAACGCCTTGGTCTGTTTTCGAACGATGTCCCGCGTATGGTGTCGACCTGTTTTCTCCCACTGCTCCCCACTTCCAATTATTATGTTGTAAGGCTTGTCGAAGCAGTTGGGAGTTATTATATAGTCGGCAGGCATTTCCCCAGCCATACCTTTATTTACCTCACTCACTATGTTAGTGTGTAATTCTGGATATCCGAATGAGACCTAGTTTTGGCCAGTTTTAAGTCTGCATGCCCCAGCTGCTGCCTCCATCTTAACCCAAAGGTGAAGTGGAGGCATATCCAGCATGGCTTCCATTCCAGCGGTTGTCGTGCTGCCAATTCCGCCCGTTATGGCTAAGCAGGCCAACCTCTGCACCTTAGCAAGCTCTTCAGCAGCAACCCACTGTTCTACCTTCTTCTACCACACTATGGCCCCATAGGAAATCCTAGGTTTAACCACTGTCGTGTATATCTAGTCCGTACCCCTGGGGTTTAGACCCCAGTTTTTGCCGCAAGCCCTCCTAGTACTCACTAAAGTATTTTTTGCTTTGGATCAGATATTCCTAAGATGAGGTGTCCAAGTTAGCTCCTCATCCAAGGTTACCCATAGATATTTCACTGTCCCCTTCACAGGTAGAGTTTCATCGAAGAGCTTTAGATTCCAACCTGCATGCTGCATATGTCTCTTCGTAAATGGCACCACAACAGTCTTCTTAGGATTAACTCTCAGATCCTGTTTAATGCACCATTTTTGCACAATGTCTGTACTGGTAGATAGGACAGCTTGGCTGTGGAAATGGAAGGGTAGCCCACAACATAGACAGACAATAGTATTCACAATTACAAGCACCCAAGCTTTAATGATCTTCGAGCAATAAAGGCACTTAACAAATCTCAATTAAGCAAGGAAATAAATTTGGTTACCAACATATTTTAACCTTCAACCAGTGAATAACCCCAATAAAGAATTGCCAATCAATAAAACGTAGATAAAAGACTGCTTTACAAGAATGCTTAAATTAAGTAAAATCATGAAAGCTAAGTTACAAATTTTATGTTAAGCTTCAACAGGTGAATAACTCCAATAAAGAATTCTGATTTAAATAAAAGATAGATAGGAAAATGCCTTACCAAAATGCTTGAATTGTGTAAAATCATGAAAATCTGGGTTACAACTTTTCTCACAAACTACTTAGGAATTTACAGCAAATAAACAAGTTTGATCTGTTTAACCAGAAGGTAACTGCCAAGTGCAAGCGACCGAAGCCACTCAGAGCGGACGACCGCCCCAACGCTGGTCACCAACTGACATCGTCACGGCACAGTGGCCACCGTGCTAAAGCAGACTAACGTTTCGGTAAGCGACCGACTGCAACACAGGAGTAACAGTGACTGTAAGTCGGCGTACGCCTTACGAAACACGGAACACCATGAAGCGGGAGCAGGCACAGCTGACTGGCGGCCATGCAACCGCGAGCAAACAAATCTCACGCCGCCAGTACTAACGCGGGAAATAATGGCGAGCGACAAGGCGCCACGAGCAAGGCAGCAACCGTGCCTACCCCTCGACCACAGAATGTGCCCTGTCTATGGTAATACAATTTATAGCACACAAGAAACTTATTTAATAATGGCATTCGTTCAACGCAAGATCAGTTAACAGTTAAATCCAGTAAAGATTTACCAACGGATTTACCTTCAAACCAACTTCCGGACCACAGGCGGAAATTAGTGAATTTGGCATAAGTTTTCACCATACCGATAAACAAGAAATCAAATTAAACAGTGGTCAAAAATACAGTCACGATACGCAAACCCTTCAAGACCTTACTATCTTACTCACAGTTATCATTAATGGCGAAATAAACACAAATTAATAACAAGAAATTCACCACTGAAAGCAAAAAAACAACACACCACAAAGGTTAAATTAATTAATTTGCAGACGAGCCAGTCACTGAAGGCTCAGTGCCACAAGATTAGGACTAACCTCACTCGGCAGCAATACATTTGTGTGCGTGATAACTGGGTTGCCCAAACAGAACTCCAAAACCCAAAACAACAGGTCAGACGTTAGCTGTCTTGTTCCCGCATACAAGGCACCACCGGGCTAAGACAATCGCGACGACAAAAAAATCTCTGAAATTACAGATGCCTGCAGCAAAACAAATGAGTCAGCGTGCATGAACGTAAAGCGCAAGCCACTGTTCCAGCCGGAGCGCAACCTTTTCAATGCACATACGGACAGAACAACACACGCGGGCATAAAGGGAGCAGGAGATGCGTACCAAGCAAACTATACTGCGCCAAAATACGACCCACGTCACGTCCGCAAACCGGAGCACTGATCCCGGAGCTGGTGTCTGCTCGCTGGACTGCCGCAACTCTCTGTTCTCCGGAAAGCGATGCTGACTGCCGCCTTGCTCAACGTTCCCTTCTCGGCCGTGCACAGCAACTCTTCTCTTGTCGCCTCAGAGTGCGGCCGCAATGACCTTTCTCCCCCCCCCCCCCCCCGACCGCCCCAGGCTCCAGTACTCGCTCTCACCCCCTCGTTAGGACCCGTTCCGACAGGAGGCGCTAGCGATCGCACATAGTGCCAACCTCTACCAGAGGAGTAATCGATAGCGTCTAGCGCCCGAGCGCCGCGCCACGGCTCAAAGTCCAACCCTCCTTGCACCATAGTCCTGAATGTGTCAGTGAATTTTGTCAAGTATTACTATGGCAACGTCATATACGTATCCTAAGCAGAAGCATTGTCTGGAATTTAGTTCCTCAATGAGTTCGTTCACCACTAGATTCCACAATAGACGAGACAAAACTCCTCCTTGTGAGCAGCCTCCAGTGGTCTTAATTACCATCTTTCCATTCATCATGGTAGCCTCTACCTTACTGGCACTGGTCCACCTACATATAGTGGAGGTGTTCATTATTAGAAGGGAGTGCTGCGGTAAGGTACTTTCCGTGTGGTCCGTCGGAATGTTGCCCTACCAGCCACGAGGCCCCGGCGCTTCAGCGACGCTTTGCGCGCATTCGGCAGCGGCGGCGGCGCTGAGGGTCGGATCGCCCTCGAGGTCACCAGTGGCGGCGCTAAGCCTTCCTTCCTGCTTCCGGGCGGCGCTCCCGCACTCGAAGCGCGTCCTTCCGGTGGAGCGGCCGCCATCTTGCCTCATTAGTGCCGCGTAACGAGAGCGCGGCGTGCGTCTTAATTACTGCTCGCGAGCAGGGCGGCCGCCTCGAGGGGGCCACTGCGGATGAGTCGCCGGCGCCGAGGTGTGACTCCACTCGACGGGTGGCGCGCGCTGCACCACCTCGCGTTTGATCCGCAGTCGCTTCCCGGCCACTCTCTCCTCCCTCGGAAACCTGTGCTCTTAACGTTTGCGCCCGCCGGTGTGGCCGAGCGGTTCTAGGCGCTACAGTCTGGAACCGCGCGACCGCTAGGGTCGCAGGTTCGAATCCTGCCTCGAGCATGGATGTGTGTGATGTCCTTAGGTTAGTTCTAAGTTCTAGGGGACTGATGACCTCAGAAGTTAAGTCTCATATTGCTCACAAGGGAACCTCCCCATCGCACCCACTTCAGATTTAGTTACGTGGGCACAGTGTATAGGCCTTGAAAAACTGAACACAGATCAATCGATAAAACTGGAAGAAGTTGTGTGGAACTATGAAAAAAATAATCAAAATACACAAACTGAGTAGTCCATGCGCAAGATAGGCAACATCAAGGATAGTTGAGCTCAGGAGCGTCGAGATCCCGTGGTTAGCGTTGGCAGGTGCGGAACGTGAGATTGTTGTTTCAAGACTTCCCTCGGGTGAAAAGTTTAATTTTTTATTTTCAGACAATTTAAAATCCATGGAGAAGAAATAAAAACTTTGACGTTCGTCGATGACATTGTAATTATGTCAGAGACAGCAAAGGAGTTGGAAGAGCAGTTGAACGGAATGGACAGTGTCTTAAAAGAAGGATGAACATCAACAAAAGCAAAACGACGATAATGGAATGTAGTCGAATTAAGTCGGGTGATGCTGCGAGAATTAGATTAGGAGATCAGACACTTAAAGTAGTAGAGGAGTTTTGCTATTTGCGGAGCAAAATAAATGATGATGGTCGAAGTAGAGAGGATATAAAATGTAGACTGGCAATGGCAAGGAAAGTGTTTCTGAAGAAGAGAAATTTGTTAAGATCGAGTATTGATTTAAGTATCAGGAAGTCGTTTCTGAAAGTATTTGTATGGGAGTGAAACATGGACGATAGATAGTTTGGACAAGAAGAGAATAGAAGCTTTCGAAATGTGGTGCTACAGAAGAATGCTGAAGATTAGATGGGTAGATCACATAACTAATGAGGAGGTATTTGATAGAATTGGGGAGAAGTTTGTGGCACAGCTTGACTAGAAGAAGGGACCGGTTGGTAGGGCATGTTCTGAGGCATCAAGGGATCACAAATTTAGCATTGGAGGGCAGCGTGGAGGGTAAAACTCGTAGAGGGAGACCAAGAGATGAATACACTAAGGAGATTCAGAAGGATGTAGGTTGCAGTAGGTACTGGGAGTTGAAGAAACTTGCACAGGATATGGTAGCATGGAGAGCTGCATCAAACCAGTCTCAGGACTGAGGACCACAACAACAACAACAACATTATCTGTCCGTCCGTCCGTCCGATGCGAGGTAACTGCGCCGTAGTATGCGGACTACACCTAAATCGAAAAATTTGAAAACGTTAAAAACATATGTTTTGACAGAGCAGAGGGAAAACTGGGCGACTGTGAAACTGATGCATTCATTTGTTGCTGTTTATGTGACAAACACTTTTGTTTTCATCACTTTTTTGGGAGTGATTATCACGTCCACAAGAAAACCTAAATCGGGCAAGGTGGAAGAAACTTTTTACCCAAGTGTAAAAGTTAGGTGGGTCGACAACATATTCCTGTCATGTGACGCACATGCCGGCACCAGTGTCGTATAGAATATATCGTGTTTTCCTGTGGAGGAATCGGTTGACCTATGACCTTGCGATCAAGTGTTTTAGGTTCCCATTGGAGAGGCACATCCTTTCGTCTACTAATCGCACGGTTTTGCGGTGCGGTCCAAAACACAGACACTAAACTTAGTACAGTGTATAGGGACGTCAATGAACGAACGGACAGATCATAACTTTGCGAAAATAAAGAAAAGTAAACTTTTCACTCGAGGGAACACTTGAACCAAGGACCTCTAGTTCTGCAGCTGCTGACGCGGACCACGGGACCACGGCGCTCCTGAGCTCACACTCTCATTGTTGATGCCTATCTTGAGTATGGACTACTCAGTTTGTATATTTTGCTTATTTTTTTTCATAGTTCCACACAACTTCCTCCTGTTTTCTCGACTGATCTGTGTTCAGTTTTTCAAGGCCTATCCACTGTGCCAAATCTGAGGGGGGGTGCGATGGAGAAGTTCCCTTGTCACAACCATTTGAACCATTTTTTCTTTATATTTGCACTGCAGGTGTGCTAAGATCTGTTGACTGTTTACGGGGTTCGATCAAAAACCTCCGGAACTCTGCCCATAAAATGTTTCTACTCCAACCTTTTACTTATTGTGCACGCTCGCCTTCGAAATACTCTCCCCCAGAATTGATACACCTCTCCCAACGCCATTTTTGTCTCCGGAACCGGCCTTCGTACGCCTCTTGCTGGATTGCACGAAAAGCCATCTCTGAATTTTAGTTTTTCTCGTCTATAGTTGCAAATTTTCGTTCTTCCAATGGGGTTTTCAACTTTGGAAATAGAAAAAAAAGCCCAGGTCTGGAGACTACAGAGGATTAGGCAGCGCAGTAATTTAGTTTTTTGTGCAATAGTCACGCACCCCAACAGGGATGAATGTGTGGGTGCGTTATCGTGATGCAAGAGGCATAAATTGTCTCTCCCGGTTTCAGTACGTTTCCTTCTCACATTTTCTCGCAGGCGTCGCAACACATCCCGACAATACGAGCCGTGATTTTTAAGTAAGTACCGTTTTGAAATTAAAAAAAGACGTGCTAGGGTGTCTCAATAATTTTATTTTTACATGAAAGCCTGTACCTCAGTCCACGCACTGACGCCATTACAGTTTGATTCTTCCTTGTTTACTTTGTGTACTGAGTGTTTAAGATGCCTCCGATAATGGTGAGTCCCGCCGACTGTGAAGCACGGTCTGTTATAAGATTTCTTAGTGCTAAAGGCCTGAAAGCGATCGATATTCATCGTGAGATCTGTGCAGTTTACGGAGAAAACATTACGAGTGATGGAATGGTAAGAGAGTGGGTGAGAGCATTTAAAGATGGCCGCACAAATGTGCATGATGAACAATGGAGTGGGCGTCCTTCGGTCGTTAGTGAAAGTTTGGTGCAGGAAGTGGACAATAAGGTTAGAAAAACAGATGCTTTACGATTTCCTCCTTGCGGAATGACTTTCCTAATGTTTCTCGTAGTGTTTTGCATTTAATTGTGACCGAGCACTTGAATAACCGAAAATTTGGGTACCGAAAATGTTGACGGATGTGCACAAAACCAGACGTTTAGACAGTGCATTGACTTTCCTTGAGCGGTACTACAACGACGGTGATGATTTCTTAAGCAAAGTTGTTACGGGCGATGAAACATGGGTGGCCTACGTCACACCAGAATCAAAGCAAAAGTCCATGGAAGTTGAGCAAAGGCACCGTTTTGCTGCAAGGCAGTGCCATTCCGCATGTGGCGAATCAGACCAAAGATCTCATCACATCTTATCGATGGGAAACTCTAGATCATCCTCCGTACAGCCCCGATCTTGCGCCCAGTGACTATCATCTGTTCCCGCACTTGAAGAAACACCTGGGCGGTCATTGTCTTCAAGACGATAACGAAGTCAAAACAGTGCTTAACAAGTCGGGCGGCAGACTTCTATGAGGAGGGTATTCAAAAACTGGGACAACGTTAAGACAAGTGCTTCAATATCGATGGAAATTATGTAGAAAAGTAGATTAAAGTACAGGCTTTCATGTAAAAATAAAATTATTGACATATCAAAACGGTACTTACTGAAAAAATACTCCTCGTACCATCCTTTAACAGTTTATTCCTGTGGCACGAATTCATGATGAACTAATCCTTCAAAGTCGACGAAAACCATCAGAATAGCTTTGACATTTGACCTTACCTGACGAGGCTTTTTTGGTTTTGGAGAATCTTTCCCAACCCTTGTGAATATTGAACCTTGGTCTCAGGATCATAACCGTAGACCCACGTCTCGTCACCAGTTATGATTCTCTTAAGGAACATCTCGTTCTCATTTGCGCGTTCCAAAAGCTCATCACAGACTGCGAGGCGATTGTCTTTCTGGTATTGAGTCATCAGCCGCGGGACGGATTTGGCAGCAAGACGATGCATTCGCAGATGCTGTGTCAGGATTTCATGACGTCATCCAACTGAAATCGTGGTCTACGAGAAAAACAGCGTGCGGAGCGTACTTCACGAAGGTAGGCCTGAGATCGCTAGGTCAACTCTCAACTCTCAACTGAGTTTCTGCACCTGTTTATTCGTAAATAAGTGCCTACGTACAAACGAGAACTGCATTTTCTGCTGGACTCCGCTATTATAGAGTCTCAACTGTTATTTGTCATACAATGATTGAAAGTCAATATGCTTACTAGTAATTTGTTACGGCTGTGCTGGGCTACAATAAAATTAAAATCAAGCCAAAATGATTATCAGTTGCATAAGGTAGCAATTCTTGTATGCAGTAAGGACTATTAAGCAGACGAGACTAAATGCTTTAAACAAGTCGTTATAAAATTTATATCTAGTATTGATCTTAAATTGAATATGGCTGTAGTATTGTCAATCAGTCAGAGTACATAATAGCAGATTCTAGTACAAGATACAATTTCAGTAGTGAGTACACACCCAGCTGCGAATTAACAGGTTTAGAAACGCATTTTGTCTGCTGAGCTGAGCGAGCGAGTTCAGATGTATGCGCCTGCGACTGTCTTTCTAGTGGGCCTCGACTGAAATGTATCATTCTTATGCAATCTCTCAGACAGTCAGTCTTCGATCGACACTCAGAATTTCTCCTGAGATGAACGTCGTCGGTAGGCGTCGATGGGCGCCTTGAACGAGGGTGATCTTTAACTTCTGTCCTACTACACTCCTGGAAGTGGAAAAAAGAACACATTGACACCGGTGTGTCAGACCCACCATACTTGCTCCGGACACTGCGAGAGGGCTGTACAAGCAATGATCACACGCACGGCACAGCGGACACACCAGGAACCGCGGTGTTGGCCGTCGAATGGCGCTAGCTGCGCAGCATTTGTGCACCGCCGCCGTCAGTGTCAGCCAGTTTGCCGTGGCATACGGAGCTCCATCGCAGTCTTCAACACTGGTAGCATGCCGCGACAGCGTGGACGTGAACCGTATGTGCAGTTGACGGACTTTGAGCGAGGGCGTATAGTGGGCATGCGGGAGGCCGGGTGGACGTACCGCCGAATTGCTCAACACGTGGGGCGTGAGGTCTCCACAGTACATCGATGTTGTCGCCAGTGGTCGGCGGAAGGTGCACGTGCCCGTCGACCTCGGACCGGACCGCAGCGACGCACGGATGCATGCCAAGACTGTAGGATCCTACGCAGTGCCGTAGGGGACCGCACCGCCACTTCCCAGCAAACTAGGGACACTGTTGCTCCTGGGGTATCGGCGAGGACCATTCGCAACCGTCTCAATGAAGCTGGGCTACGGTCCCGCACACCGTTAGGCCGTCTTCCGCTCACGCCCCAACATCGTGCAGCCCGCCTCCAGTGGTGTCGCGACAGGCGTGAATGGAGGGACGAATGGAGACGTGTCGTCTTCAGCGATGAGAGTCGCTTCTGCCTTGGTGCCAATGTGGTCGTATGCGTGTTTGGCGCCGTGCAGGTGAGCGCCACAATCAGGACTGCATACGACCGAGGCACACAGGGCCAACACCCGGCATCATGGTGTGAGGAGCGATCTCCTACACTGGCCGTACACCTCTGGTGATCGTCGAGGGGACACAGAATAGTGCACGGTACATCCAAACCGTCATCGAACCCATCGTTCTACCATTCCTAGACCGGCAAGGGAACTTGCTGTTCCAACAGGACAATGCACGCCCGCATGTATCCCGTGCCACCCAACGTGCTCTAGAAGGTGTAAGTCAACTACCCTGGCCAGCAAGATCTCCGGATCTCCGGATTGAACATGTTTGGGACTGGATGAAGCATCGTCTCACGCGGTCTGCACGTCCAGCACGAACGCTGGTCGAACTGAGGCGCCAGGTGGAAATGGCATGGCAAGCCGTTCCACAGGACTACATCCAGCATCTCTACGATCGTCTCCATGGGAGAATAGCAGCCTGCATTGCTGCGAAAGGTGGATATACACTGTACTAGTGCCGACATTGTGCATGCTCTGTTGCCTGTGTCTATGTGCCTGTGGTTCTGTCAGTGTGATCATGTGATGTATCTGACCCCAGGAATGTGTCAATAAAGTTTCCCCTTCCTGGGACAATTAATTCACAGTGTTCTTATTTCAATTTCCAGGAGTGTATTTTTAAACAGTGTGAACTATTCGTGCCACCGAGTACGGCTTAAGCGCTCATACCTTAGGCTTCCTGCATCATTTGATGTGTCTCTGTAAGGGTTTTCTTCAGTTTCGAGCAAAATTTAATGCAGACGCATTGCTCGCCTCATCTAGAAATTCGCAATCTGTGCGACAACTTTCTACTCAATGGAGCACTGAACAATAGCTAACGGACATACAAAAATGAAACTCGCGGCATTTACACATTTAACACACACGTCTGCTGGGATACCAACCGCATTTCGCTCCAACACACTACCGGCGCGGAATTACGAATAGACAGACCTAGTACTTCACTACTTTTTGTTTTGTTTTCAACTTCGGCCGACTGTGAACCACAAGAAACAATTAGTTTCCTGGTTAGTCTCCCAGAATCTCTTTGTTCTTTCGCTAACGTTTCTTCCCCTCTCATCTGTCCAACTGATCTTGGTTCTTGAACATTACATATCCTCCACCCTCTTGAACTCGTCAACTCTTATTCGTAGTACCTCTTTATCCCAGAAATGCTTCCGATCGATCCCAGTTTCCTCTATGTCCTTTTTAATTCCTCAGCCCATTTTCTGACCGCTTTTAGTTTCGCGGCATATTTGAGGATGTTTAGTGTCAGCCTTACTTCCAAAAATGGCTCTGTGCACTATGGGACTTAACATCTGAGGTCATCAGTCCCCTAGAACTTAGAACTACTTAAACCTAACTTAAGGACATCACACACATCCATGCCCGAACCTACGACCGTAGCGGTCGCGCGGTTCCAGACTGAAGCGCCTAGAACCGCTCGGCCTCATCGGCCGGCGTCAGTCTTATTTGAGGTTGTTCTTTGTCAGTCTATATTCCCTCATTCTGAAAGGTGCCCATAAAACTTTCTCTTGCGTATAGTTTCTATCATCTTCTACACCTGTTTTTACAGATCTTTAATTTTTCTTCTATTCCATGAAACATCGTTTCTTTTTTGTGTTTCGTAGTCCCTCAAATTGTTTCTTTCCTTCTCTTTTCCTTGTCTTTTCTTCTGTTTCTCCTTTCTTATTCCGTATCTCACAAAAGTGAAGTCCTTCTGGCTTAACAACCGTTACCTAGTGCCTGACCTTTGCATTGTAGGAGATTGTTTTCTTGTTGTATATATTGTTGAGCCGCCCATGAACCATGGACCTTGCCGTTGGTGGGGAGGCTTGCGTGCCTCAGCGATACAGATGGCCGTACCGTAGGTGCAACCACAACGGAGGGGTATCTGTTGAGAGGCCAGACAAACGTGTGGTTCCTGAAGAGGGGCAGCAGCCTTTTCAGTAGTTGCAGGGGCAACAGTCTGGATGATTGACTGATCTGGCCTTGCAACATTAACCAAAACGGCCTTGCTGTGCTGGTACTGCGAACGGCTGAAAGCAAGGGGAAACTGCAGCCGTAATTTTTCCCGAGGACATGCAGCTTTACTGTATGATTAAATGATGATGACGTCCTCTTGGGTAAAATATAAAAATGCAGTAAATGAAGCAGGCAAAAAGGAATACAAATGTCTCAAAAATGAGATCGACAGGAAGTGCAAAATGGCTAAACAGGGATGGCTAGAGGACAAATGTAAGGATGTAGAAGCTTATCTCACTAGGGGTAAGATAGATACTGCCTACAGGAAAATTAAAGAGACCTTTGGAGAGAAGAGAACCACGTGTATGAATATCAAGAGCTCAGATGGCAACCCAGTTCTAAGCAAAGAAGGGAAGGCAGAAAGGTGGAAGGAGTATATAGAAGGTTTATACAAGGGCGATGTACTTGAGGACAATATTATGGAAATGGAAGAGGATGTAGATGAAGACGAAATGGGAGGTAAGATACTACGTGAAGAGTTTGACAGAGCACTGAAAGACCTGAGTCGAAACAAGGCCCCCGGAGTAGACAACATTCCATTAGAACTACTGACAGCCTTGGGAGAGCCAGTCATGACTAAACTCTACCAGCTGGTGAGCAAGATGTATGAGACAGGTGAAACACCCTCAGACTTCAAGAAGAATATAATAATTCCATGCCCAAAGAAAGCAGGCGCTGACAGATGTGAAAATTACCGAACTATCAGTTTAATAAGTCACAGCTGCAAAATACTAACGCGAATTCTTTACAGACGAATGGAAAAACTGGTAGATACGGACCTCGGGGAGGATCAGTTTGGATTCCGTAGAAATGTTGGAACACGTGAGGCAATACTGACCTTACGACTTATCTTAGAAGAAAGATTAAGAAAAGGCAAACCTACATTTCTAGCATTTGTAGACTTAGAGAAAGCTTTTGACAATGTTGACTGGAATACTCTCTTTCCAATTCTAAAGTTGGCAGGGGTAAAATACAGGGAGCGAAAGGCTATTTACAATTTGTACAGAAACCAGATGGCAGTTATTAGAGTCGAGGGGCATGAAAGGGAAGCAATGGTTGGGAAAGGAGTGAGACAGGGTTGTAGCCTCTCCCCGATGTTATTCAATCTGTATATTGAGCAAGAAGTAAAGGAAACAAAAGAAAAATTTGGAGTAGGTATTAAAATTCATGGAGAAGAAGTAAAAACTTTGAGGTTCGCTGATGACATTGTAATTCTGTCAGAGATAGCAAAGGACTTGGAAGAGCAGTTGAACGGAATGGAAAGTGTCTTGAAAAGAGGATATAAGATGAACATCAACAAAAGCAAAACGAGGATAATGGAATGTAGTCAAATTAAATCGGGTGATGCTGCGGGAATTAGATTAGGAAATGAGACACTTAAAGTAGTAAAGGAGTTTTGCTAATTAGGAAGTAAAATAACTGATGATGGTCGAAGTAGAGAGGATATAAAATGCAGACTGGCAATGGCAAGAAAAGCGTTCCTGAAGAAGAGAAATTTGTTAACATCCAGTATAGATTTAAGTGTCAGGAAGTCGTTTCTGAAAGTATTTGTTTGGAGTGTAGCGATGTATGGAAGTGCAACATGGACGATAATTAGTTTGGACAAGAAGAGAATAGAAGCTTTCGAAATGTGGTGCTACAGAAGAATGCTGAAGATTAGATGGGTAGATCACGTAACTAATGAGGAGGTATTGAATAGGATTGGGGAGAAGAGAAGTTTGTGGCACAACTTGACTAGAAGAAGGGATCGGTTGGTAGGACATGTTTTGAGGCATCAAGGGATCACAAATTTAGCATTGGAGGGCAGCGTGGAGGGTAAAAATCGTAGAGGGAGACCAAGAGATGAATACACTAAGCAGATTCAGAAGGATGTAGGTTGCAGTAGGTACTGGGAGATGAAGAAGCTTGCACAGGATAGAGTAGCATGGAGAGCTGCATCAAACCAGTCTCAGGACTGAAGACAACAACAACAACATATTGTTGAGTGGTACTTAACTAGATAAAGTAGTGAAATCAAAGTGAAGTAGAAAGTAGAATATAAATGAAAAACTTGGTTTAGTTTAGAGAATTACATACTGGTAAACAGCCAGCAGAGCAGAAGAGACAATGACCGTGAAGTCAGCAAGTTCCACGTAAGCGGACGCTGTCGATCCAGCCGTCAGGGCATCGCCCGACCGGCTCACGTGTTTCTCAGTCGTCACATGTGATCAAAGGCCGTCGCCTACATTCCAAGAGCCAATGACCGACGTTAAGAAGATTCTTCGAGAAGCTTTTCAACATGACAAAAGGGGCAATGACCGTGAAGTCGTTCACCTCCAGTAAACTGAAGTGAATAAATACGCGAGACGCAGTGGAGAAGACAGACGAGGAAGACGGAGGAAGAAGAGAAGAGTAGCAGTTGTTTTCAGTCAGTTTCGGTGCTGAAGACCGTCATGCAAGAAGAGACTACATCATACACAGACGCACCAAGTCCACCGCTGAAATGGAATAGCAAGCAGCAGCCTCTGCGCCAGAAGACAAAAGTTAAAAGGTATTTGAAGTCTGATTTTTACGTACCCGGGTGACTCGTGAGGACGGGAAGGAGACGGCCTCACATCAGCAGTCACCTGTGAGTTGGGACGAAGATCTGACAGCCGAAGACTGGCAAGCGGGAGTCCGTTGTTCGAGTCCGGGACACTGGCCTTAACCCGCCACGCCGCTCCGCTGGCCGACGCACAACACACGCGGCCGTTTAGAGAAGAGAAACACTGGGACGCCACATCCAAGGTATCACAGTCCGATGAACGACTTCGCTCGCAATAATTAATCGGGCCACCTCGCGCTGTGCGTCTCCAGTCAACTGAGCGAGACGGCGACACGAGATACACACTGCCACGCGTAATCAGACGCCGCCGCTGCCGCAGCAGAAGGCTTTGCAAACGACACAGCTGTCATTCTCCGAGAAAGAACATCGAGTAACGAAACAGTTGTACAAATCTTCAATAAAAGTTATCTTATGTAAAAATGCTGTTTCATACCCGAGCGGAGGAAGAACCCACCGTGCCCACATGTTGTTAAGAGAGAAGAATTGACATAATGCTTTAGAGTCAAGTTCCTTTCCAGTAATGCGCATCCTGACAATTAACTAGCATCAAAAGAGAAAACCCAGTTACATTTAGTGACAGAACTGTCACAATATTCTGTACTAACCTGTCCGGTGTTTGCCTCTTTATCACGACCATTCCCTTGGATTTGTTCAACAAAAGACTTGAACTTATCTGTTCCCTTGTTTTTCTAAGCCTTGTATTTAGGTAAGTTTCTCCATCATGGTTGGATTCTATGTAGTCCGTTTCTTCGTAAGAAGCCACGAGTCCTCTTTTTTCTGTATTATGTAGCATTTCGAAGATTACTAGAATTTCTTCTTTCTTGTCAACTAACAATGCCAAAATTTTAACGTACGCTTGGCTCTCCACCTTGACCCTGGTTCTTTGGACCTGAAGGGATTACTCGTTCTTCAGTGGTTTCCTACCACGTTTCCAGGACGATGCTAAACGAAATGGGCAGCAGTCCATCTCCTCGCCTGATTCCTGTCTTAATCTAAAGAGCTCAAGGGACTGGAAATAGTTTCCATTATCATTTGATATATTATTGCGCTAGTTTTCCGTCTATTTCGATTTTTTGCAAAACGTTAAAGAGCGTCTGCTGCCTAATATAGCCATATGCCATATACTGACACAATACAACATGTCTACTTTTGTTGCCCTCATTCTGAGGACGCTTTTTCAGACAGAAAACATGTTCCACACAGCATCTTCCTTGGCTGAAGTCTCTGCTTGGTAAATTCGCCTGTTTGATAACCCGCCTGCTGTTTTATTACTTTAAATGAGATACCGTGTAAGAGATTGATAGCTGAAAAAAATCCCCGGTAGTTATTAGGGTCGGTGTGGGCTCCCTTTTTATTTTACTAAATTGAAAATATAATTAAACAAGAAATTGCCGGCAAAATGTTAGAGTGGGTACTGCACGTAGTTAGTGAGGAGAGTGCACGGGTTGATGGTGATACAAGTTTTCTCTATTTTCCATTCATTGGCTGCGCTGCATAACACACTGGACCGGAAGTTGCACTGGCGCTGCTTGAATTGCTGCTTGCCCAAAAACACAGTCACAAGACTTTTTTTCCCCACGGATAGCAGTGGGATTATTTCCCCGTCTGGCCAAAACCGTTAACCTCCCGAAGTTTGCCGTCTATTGTCTCCTGGATGGCACTCTATTAAGGACAGCATGCATCCAGAAGTACGATCAACATGGTTGACCTGTACATTGTGAGTCTTTGTGTGACTTCATCACTGTATATTGATTTCTGCTTCGCAAATAGTAAATTCCATTCATGTAATAGAGACACCTCCTGGCTGTTTTTAAAAACTGAATCAATTCACAATATTTGTTGAAACTTCCTTGGAGATTAAAACAGCGTGCCGGTCCGAGACTCGAAATCGGGATCTTTGCCTTTTGCGGGCAAGTGCTCTACATCTGAGCTATCCGACTCAGCCCCTCCTCCCCTCCCCTCACAGCTTTACTTCCGCCAGAACCTCGTCTTCTACCTTCCAAACTTCACTGAAGCTCTCATGCGAAACTTGCAGAACTAGCACTTCTGGAAGAAAGGATATTGCGGAGACATGACTTTGCCACAGCCTGGAGGATGTTTGCACAATGAAATTTTCACTCTGCAATATCCTTTCTTCCAGGAGTGCTAGTTCTTCAAGGTTCGCAGGAGAGCTTCTGTGAAGTTTGGAAGGTAGGAGAGGAGGTACTGGCGGAATTGAAGCTGTAAGGAGGGGGGGAGGGGGGGGGAGTCGTGCTTGGGTAGCTCAGTTGGTAGAGCACTTGCCCGCGAAAGGCAAAGGTCCCGAGTTCGAGTCTCGGTCCGGCACACAGTTTTAATCTGGCAGGAAGTTTCATATCAGCTCACACTCCGCTGCAGAGTGAATATCTCATTCCAGGATACTTGGTATTAACTGTAATCATTATTATCATCATTTATTGCATTGACGGGATTGACGGGACAGCAGGAAAAAACAAAAATAACGGTGCTACGAAGGAGAATAAAACAGCATTCTATACAAATGATGAAAGAGCACACTACAGAAAGCACTTCAAAAAACGTCAGTTAGTCACAGCACAGGAGATATCCAATGCAGATGGCGGCCCATCGTTGCTGGTCTAAAAATGGTTCAAATGGCTCTGAGCACTATGCGACTTAACATCTGAGGTCATCAGTCCCTAAGAACTTAGAACTACTTAAACCTAACTAACCTAAGGACATCACACACGTCCATACCCGAGGCAGGATTGGAACCTGCGACCGTAGCGGTCGCACGGTTGCAGACTGAAGCGCCTAGAACCGCTCGGCCACACCTGTGGGCGTTGCTGGTCTGTCTCCAGCCTTATGTTCCAGTACTGTCGACCCCGCTAAACTGTAATAAGATTGTTTGATTGGTCATGTGGGCATTGTTGTTATATTGCAGCTCCGATTTTTTGTGCCACCGGAGTGAAGGATTTAGTCATGTGTCATTCCTCCAGTTAATATTAGACGCACGCAGGTTTCGCAACAAAATATTAACGTACAAATCTGTGTTCATTATAGCAGTTTCACACCTTGAGAAGTTTTTATTTTTGTAAATTATGCGACGTACGCATTCAGGCTTATCCTAATGTGCAATAGAAACATGGAAAAGTGCGAGCAACAGCAAACTTCTGCTGTACTAGACTCCAGGTAGACAGTCCAATTCTTGCTTCTAAAAACGTTTAGAACTGTCCATGTCGTAACTTTAGCTGTAGCTTTTCCAATCAGTTTTTCCGTAGGTGTAAGAGAAATCAACTTCTGCGGAAGGACAGTAGCGAACCACTTAGCAGTAAGTTATTTTTCTGGAGGGGTGACGGTAAATCAGTGTTTCAACGAAATATCTCCTGTGCTTTGAGAGGAGTGTTTACATCATTCAGTTACATCCTGGTGTTGCAGACGGTTCGAGGGGTATTACTAAGTACCGAAGATGCTGCCAGTTCTGGTTTCTTACTCATTTTTTAAAAGAATTTCGTTGCAATATCACAACTACCGGAGTAAATCAGTATTCCTTACAGCACTAAATACAATAATCCTGTTGAATATCTAGCCGTGCAGCTCATATCTATTTTATTTTAAAGGAAGAAACGTTTGCTCTATGTGGTAACATGCCTAATGGTGCACAGAGATGCTAACAAAGTCTGAACTGCCTCCTTTTCCGAGGTAAATGATAACGTCATATCAAAACGAATTTGAATTGTTTAATGCTACAGTATTCAGGTCTATGCTCCGCGGTGGCTCAGTAGTGTTTGGTGTTGTGATTTTTCCGTGTGTCGGTGGCATGCTGTAAGCAATTCGATTTTGTGTATTGAGTAATTTTAGTTTTAACTAATTGTACTTAGCAAGAAAAGCGTCAAGACATTTTTATAATGGCTGTGGTGTCTGTTAAAATACCCTCGTCAAAAATACAGCGTATCACAGACTAATTTATAAAGATGAAGAAAGTTACTCCTGAGTGTGCTGTGCTCTGTGACCATACTGTCGAAGACAATATCACGTATGACTTAAATTTTGTGAAGTACCCCCAGAAAAGCATTAAAATCTGAAATTTTGGAAACGTGTCTCTTCAGAGAAATAAGGTGAAAGTATCTGTTACTTCTGATGTATCGCTTTCGAAGAGATTCCTCAAGTTTCCCACTAAGAAGTACTTGAAAAACAAACCAACGGAAAAGACACGTAGAGATTGGGGTACTTCCAGATAAACAGCCAAGAAGACGAGGCAGAAGGAGACATCGATTAAAAGTATATGTAAATTTTCGTAAGGTATTGCAACTATGTGGTACAGTTTTCTTGGCGTTTAACTGAAATAGAGTATATAATGTGTTCTAAACATTCATGGTGGTGTCTGTTTGTTCTATATCGTGTCTCCCTACCACTTTCGCGCAACGACGCTCTGAGCGTGTTTTTTAGGGAATTAACTAGTTTGAACCTGCGACCTGTTGCTGGTAAGGAGACGCCAGACCACACATGACATGTAGAATTCAGAAGAGTTCAGTGAGACTAGCGATGATATAACCAAATACTAAATGATCTCAGCGTCAGCTCCACTGCACTCCCTGTAAAAGAATCTTAATACTAACTAAATTTAGTGGAAAGGGTTCAAGGCTTTCCTATTTTTAGTTAGCTGGTAAAATAACGTCGGAAAAGCAGTTAAGTTTACCATTGATAGTTTTATTCTACTGACAAAACATCGTTTATAAATTGCACTATTGATAAAAGGAAATGTTTTAATACAGGATGGTAAAAACCAACTGCGTTCAACAAAAATGTGAACGAATATTACCTGAATGGGTTTCCAAGTTCTACAATCGATCGAAGGATGACCTATGCCATATCACATCTATAATCTCGATTTAATTTAAGTTTCACAAAAGAGAAAACTATCAAAATGGTCTACAACTGTCAAAATGGTCTACAGTGACCCTCAATTATCTTTAATTACTTATTTAACTTGTCGTAAATTACTGTGGCTGATGTGGCTTCTCAATAACTATATAAAAGAAAAATCATCGCGTTTCAGATCTCTTCTTCAAGTGGCAAATGTGAACTTCATGAGTTTTAATTAACGATCGACAATAGTATTACGCAAAAACGGGGTGTAACAGATGAGACTTCTGCAGTTCTGAGTGAAGTCTTAAGCGCTCAAAAATGCGGCATCGCGTGCGTTCATTACCTTGTCGGTGTTTAGGCAGCGTCAGGGCAGCGGCGGGCAGCACAGCTCCGCTCACGTCGCCATCTCGAAAGCAAATCTCCCCTAACTTCTCCTTACTACAATTTACCGTAGTTGGTTTAAAAAAAACTATCTGGCTGTTTTCATCTGACCAATCAGCGTCTCAATATTAACCTTAAGCTCCGCCTACAAAGATTCTGTCTATCCAATGAGAAATGTTATACTCTTCGTGGTGGGGCAATGTTTTTAAAGTTTGCAACGTAACAGAGACGCTAAAAAGTCTCACGCTATAACCTGCAGCTGGTGTGGTCCTTTTAGCGTTATCGTAAGATCTATACTGTTCTTCTGGAGGGCTTTATCTTTTAACATGGGTTGGGGGGTGGTCCTTGACGTACCTGAGACGCGAAAAAGTCTCACGCTAAAAGTTGCGGGTGGTAGTGGCCCTTTTGGTGTTATCGTAAGATCTATACTGTTTTTCTGGAGGGCTCTAGCTTTTAACACGGGCTGGGGGGGGAAGGTCCTTGACGTAACAGAGACGCGAAAAAGTCTCCTGCTAAAACGTGCTGGTGGTAGTCTTAGAAGTAGGCTAGCGACGTGGGTGTCCAGTCCATCCCTTATCGTAGGGGCTTCTAGCTTAACATGGTTCTGCTCTCGGCTTCTGTCCTCGTTTCTCCCCTCGGAACTGCATCTGCCTCACGGTGGGAAGGCACGACATGCATTTAGGCATTCTTGTGTTAGTCTGTGGTATTCCATTTGCTCACTCGTTGATCGTATTACTTTGGTTAATTTAATGTCACGATTTATTCGGAGCTATGTGACATGTTACTGGATTTGCTTATCATGTCAGGGTTTTCATGGAAGGTGTTGGATTTGCCTGACACCTTACAGTGTCAAAAATAATAAAGAGCCAGAGTATAAAGCCAAACAATTAGAGATTAATTCGCTGAATGCCAATTTCTTGACATCAGTTGTGTTAGGTATAGATGTACAACCCACCAGTGACACATCAAAACTTGCGTCTGACGGAGACTCGAACACGGATTTCCTTCTTATCGCAAGCGGTCGCCTTAACCACTTTTTTTATCTCACTTTGTTCGTAATTGTTCGTTGTATTTGCTCTGAGCGGACTTCCCATGACGCTTGTTGAAGTTCATGGTTCATCCATAAACTCAGTTTTTTTTATTACAGATGATAGCTAACACTCTGACAGAAGAGTGCCGGCACCACTTCGGCTATTCTCGCAGGCTCTCAGGGATGACAGCGTGACGCAGGAAAGTTGTGTAGTTCCGGGGCGCCGTTCAAGATAGTAGAAGTTGTTAAGGCGAGCTCTCGTTATAAGCGGGAAAGCCGGGTTCGAATCTCAATCCGGCACAAATTTTCATGTCACTAATAGAGATGATGCCAAGAATTTCGCATTCAGAATATTAATTTCGAATTATTTCCTACGTATGTGGCTCTTCATAAGTCTCTGTTCTTTCAGAGCTGCATCCTAACTATAATGTCAAAGGCCACTTACTTAGGCATTGTTACTTGTGTGAAACTGAAGATCCAGGATAACACCTGACTTAAATCTGATATTGGCAAATATCCAAACTTTATCTCTTAATAATGAATGCATCGTCATCAAAATATGAAACACTGGTAAGGAATATACTACAAAATTATCTGTGAAAAAGGGTTTCCCTTATTTACAAATCATCAAAATATTACACTACTTGTAACATCCCCCCGTCACTTATCGACCTTAATGACAGAGAAAAATTGAACCGTGTGTACCTAATGGAAATTTGGGAAAAACAATCGTCACCGAAGTTAATCTGTCGGTAAATAGGGAGAAAGGGTTACACTTAAATAAAGGGAAAATGCAAATGAAATTGGTGGAAATTAATTTTTGAAAAGGATAAAGTTAGTAAAGAAAGTAAATGTACGGTCGTTACGTTAACAATTAACTGGCGTTAATTTGATGTTTGAGATTTGGGGAAAATTACGGTCGCCAGTCCTATGGACAACTACTACAATAACCGAAAAAGAAAGATTAATGCACATATAATTAGCACTAAAAGCGTGGCAACTGAAGGTCAAAACGTGCAGTGTGAAAAGTGAATGTTTGTCAAAAGTAATAAATTTCGCTACACTCTGACTTAATTTAGCAAAATAATTAATAAAAGTGGAAAATTGAAAGTTAATTTAGTGACTGAAATTAATAGTGAACTTTGTTTCTGAAGCACTGCGAAATAAAATTAAAAAATGTTAGTCTTGGGCTACCACAAGAATTATCTCAAAAGCAACTTAAATCTACGCAATTTAGAAATAAAAGATTTAACTTTGAACTTGAATTAAATGATTTTGAACAATTAACAAAAGTAAAATTTAGTACGTACCAAGCTGAGCTGCAGTCACAGGTAAGCTAAAATATGGCAACAAAACTCGCACTCTTAATTCGTGCCTGTGTAACCTAAATATACCTCTGTTTGATTACTGTAGCCAGCTATGAATACTTTAACTGAACTTTGGAATTAAAGCAGTGAAATTGAATGATATTACTTTAATGCTGGCGTTTGAATTTCAACGACACTCGGGTTCATTTCGGAAAAGGAAGGGATCCTGCTTGGTAGAGCCATTGGCACAATGAGCAACAAAGCTCCATGCTAAGTTGCTGTATTTCAGTGACGCAAATGGAACAGATTGAAAAGCTAAGGTTTGCGATACAGTTCTAAAACTTTACGTGCTTCCAGTCTTGATTGTTGGTTGATTTAAGGTTTGAAGTCGTCGATCGAGGAGGTGGCGACAATCACTTATTGGCCGTGCGGGATTAGCCGAGCGGTCTCAGGCGCTGCAGTCATGGACTGTGCGGCTGGTCCCGGCGGAGGTTCGAGACCTCCCTCGGGCATGGGTGTTTGTGTTTGTCCTTAGGATAATTTAGGTTAAGTAGTGTGTAAGCTTAGGGACTGATGACCTTAGCAGTTAAGTCCCTTAAGACTTCACACACACATCACTTATTGTCGGCCGTCGCTGTTGCAGAAGCTGGATGTTGGCGCGCTTCCTTATCGACACGGTCACCAGGCGAAACGGGCTCTTGATGTGCGCCAGCTAATGCTTCACGTCCGGGACACCGTGCCATTTACTATCACAGCAAGTCGAGCGCAATTACATGCTGCCAAACCCCCGAAAGCGTGGAAACCCGCGGGAGCGTCACTCAACGCACCTCCTCCACCACTCTACTCCAGCCAGACTCTCCTCTGCCCGCGCTCCACGCGGCAGAGTTAACACTACCAAAGATCCTAAACACTTTTGTTCTCCACACGACCTATCGATGTAATCGTTCGACAGCAGAGTTTCCCCTAGGCAAGACCCAGCATAAAAATACAAATAATATTTAGAAAACAAACCAATTATAAATCGACATAAATGCATATACATATACAGGGTGTTTCAAGTTTGTCTCCCTGAAAATGTACTGTTATCCCAAGCATATTGCAACAAACGGTGTATTTCTATCCCTGCTCGTTTAGTTTGTATTGCCGTTTCAAATATACCGGTCATATATATAAAGACACAGAAATGTCATATCTGCAGGTAACAAAATAAGGAAAAAATGTATAGTAAAATAGGTGGAAATAGGAGGATATGCATTTATGGCGTTACATGCTAACGAGACGGTGTCACGATTTCGCTTTCACTGCAGGACAAAATAAAACTAGCTGCATGTCAGGAAAGAAATCATACTCCAAAATATTTTTCTTCGGTGAGGCAGCCTTTTAGCTTGTGGTGCCCTCCATTTGAAATACACCACAGAGCGTCAAGCAAAGGGAGGGAGAGCCGCCTGAGTGATGGCGACCAGTTAGTCACGCGGCCAGCCACAAAGGCGGCGGTGCGATGGAGGCAGCGTTAAAAAAATTGGGGCCCGGCCATCGGCTCTTGGGGAACCCCCGTGGCCGCCGGCGCTGTCGCTGGCGCGGCCATTAGCGGCAGTAAAAATGCGGCCAGTCGAGCCGGCCACGCGCCATTTCTCGCGCACACAGCGGCGCCTGTGGCCGGCGTCAGCGATGGCGCCTCGCGCCGCCCATCACACACTCGCGGGGCAGCCGCCGCCACGGCCTGGCCCGGCCCGGGGCAGGAGAGGCGCCTGCACTGCGCTCTGGTCCCACACAGACACGTCTTCTTCGAGCAATCCATACGCGGCAGCTCCGCGTTCTGGTCCTGTTTACCAACTGGGGCCGACCGACCGCCATGCAGTACTCCGCCAATGGCGTCAGTAGACGCTGTATGGAGTGTAATAGGACCAGCACACCGATCTCCCGGTTGTATTGGCGTTGGAGCCGCGACTACTGGACTGAGTAGCTCCTGAGTTGGTCGGTGGAGCGAACGACTGGTGAACCGCTACAGTGACACGTATTGTTACTGATGGTTCAAAAATGGTTCAAATGGCTCTGAGCACTTGCAAGTTCTTCATGCATTATGATTCCTTTTCATCACCTTATACAGTGTGTTTTAAAAACGCTTTTACAAACTTTTGGGATAGATTTCGTGCACCAAAAAAGAGAAAAAAAAACGCACAAACACATCTTCAAAACTTCCTTCGTTTTTGAGCTATTAATGAAATTTTACAGTTTAGGTGATTGGACTTCTTCAACACATAAACTTATAGCAAATGCTCGAAACTCCTCTTGTTTGTAAACACGCATGGACTCGTCAAAGCACGGGCTATTGTATACTTTCAGATACTCCTGATGTTTTCTAATGGTTTCTGTATGGTCTTCTGCAAGGACCATTTGTGTAACGTGCCCACCAGAGACAATAACACAAAGGTTTGAGGTTGGGGGAATGTACAGACCACGGAACTTCTCCTCGTGTATCTATCCATCTGCTATAGTACATATCAGTCAGTGTGTAAGGTGTCAGGCAAATCCAACACCTTCCATGAAAACCCTGACATAATAAGCAAATCTAGTAGTATGTCACATAGCTCCAAATAAATCGTGACATTAAATTAACCAAAGTAATACAAGTAACGAGTGAGCAAATGGAATAACACAGACTAACACAAGAACACCTAAATGCATGTCGTACCTTCCCACCGAGAGACCGACGCAGTTCCGAGGGGAGAAACGAGAACAGAAGCCGAGAGCAGAACCGTGTTAAGCTAGAAGCCCCTACGATAAGGGACGAACTGGACACCCACGTCGCCAGCTAACCACTAGAGCCACACAACCCGCACGTTTTAGCGTGAGACTTTTTCTCGTCTCTGTTACGTCAAGGACCACCCCCCAGCCCATGTTAAAAGCTAGAGCCCTCCAGAAAAACAGTATAGATCTTACGATAACACAAAAAGGGCCACTATCACCCACAAGTTTTAGCGTGAGACTTTTTCGCGTCTCAGGTACGTCAAGGACCACCTCCAGCCCATGTTAAAAAATAGACCCCTCCAGAAGAACAGTATAGATCTTACGATAACGCTAAAAGGACCATACGAGCTGCAGATTTTAGCGGTAGACTTTTTAGCGTCTCTGTTACGTTGCAAACTTTAAAAACATTGCCCCACCACGAAAAGTATAACGTTTCTCTTTGGATAGACAGAATCTTTGTAGGCGGAGCTTAAGGTTAATATTGAGACCCTGATTGGTCAGATGAAAACACAGCCAGATAGTTTTTTTAAACCAACTTCGGTAAATTGTAGAAGGAGAAGTTAGGAGAGAGTTGCTTCCGAGATGGCGACGTGAGCGGAGCTGTGCTGCCCGCCGCTGCCCTGACGCTGCCTAAACACCGACAAGGTAATGAGCGCACGCGATGCCGCATTTCTGAGCGCATAAGGCTTCACTCAGAACTGCAGAAGTCTCATCTGTTACACCCCCTTTTTGCGTAATACCAGTGTCTCGATCGTTAATTAAAACTCATGGTGTTCACATTTGCCACTTGAAGAACAGATCTGAAACGCGATGATTTTTCTTTTATAAAGTTATTGAGAAGCCACATCAGCCACTGTAATTTACGACAAGTTAAATAAGTAATTAAAGATAATTGATGGTCACTGTAGACCATTTTGATAGTTGTAGACCATTTTGATAGTTTTCTCTTTTGTGAAACTTAAATTAAACCGAGATTATAGATGTGATATGGCATAGGTCATCCTTCGATCCATTGTAGAACTTGGAAACCCATTCAGGGAATATTCGTTCACATTTTTGTTGAACGCAGTTGGTTTTTACCATCCTGTATTAAAACATTTCCTTTTATCAATAGTGCAATTTATAAACGATGTTTTGTGAGTAGAATAAAACTTCCAATGGTAAATGTAACTGCTTTTTCTACGTTATTTTAGCAGCTAACTAAAAATAGGAAAGCCTTGAACCCCTTCCACTAAATTTAGTTAGTATTAAGATTCTTTTACAGGGAGTGCAGTGGAGCTGACGCTGAGATCATTTAGTATTTGGTTATATCATCGCTAGTCTCACTGAACTCTTCTGAATTCTACATGTCATGTGTGGTCTGGCGTCTCCTTACCAGCAACAGGTCCCAGGTTCAAACTAGTCAATTCCCTAAAAACCACGCTCAGAGCGTCGTTGCGCGAAAGTGGTAGGGAGACACGATATAGAACAATCAGACACCACCATGAATGTTTAGAAGTGTGTTTCGAGCAGTGAGACTGAAACTTGCTCAAACCCCATCTTGCAAAAGCTCGCGCCTCTTCTTATTTTCGGGGGCACATCATCTTGTACGTCTTGGAGGGCATTCTGAATAAATTCCCTACAGGAAGCACCCAAAAGACGTGCTGGGAGAACATTAGGACCGAACAAACAGTCGCCTACAATTCCACCTCACACATTAATCTTAAGCTGATGCTGCTATCTAACACGTGCTGTAGCATTAGAACTGCGATTGACGTACATGTACTGAGAGTGGATATATGTTATTCCATCTCTTTCAAATGTTGTCACTCCCGTAAACAAAATTGAAGAGACAAAGAACTGACTGGCAGTTTGCGCAAGAAACCTTCGCCAAAAGTTTTCCCGTGGTGGGTGATCGGCAAGCCTAAGCCCTGCACTCTTTGAATATGATACGGATACATGAGTTGCTCGTGAAGTGTTCTGCTTGCTGAAATTGGCTCTGTACGTACCACAAGCCAGGACTACTTGCCTTGCGCTGACACCTGTCTCTTTTACAGCAAGTAATGGAACACGCTCTTCCTTTTCAGGCGTACGAGCACTACATGGTCATCCTTGACCAATAGGCTTTCGTGGTACGGATTCTGTCTTGACAGCGCGACGATACACAGGACAAAAGGTTGGTTGACTCGGATGTCTTAGGTCCGGAAACTCCTTCTGATAGATGTGTGCAAACTCGTGTCCATTACTACTTGCGCGCCCGTACATAATAATCATGGCTGCCTGCTCACGAAATGAGTATCCTACCATTTTTGCGAAGTTCGAACGGAGTTCTTCTAGTGAAGTCACCAAATGTAGTACACATACACAAAGGACGTGCTGAAGGCACGAAAAGGTTACAAACGGGTGCACAGATAAGTAAAGTTATTGGGATGTACCCGGAAACCAGTTGACCGTCAACTTTGATTAGTAACTCGAAAACGAAGGATTTTCGGGCATGTGTTTATATGAAATTCTTCCTAGTTCTGGTTTAAGGAACCTGTGCCAAGTGTTTACAATAGCATTTTTTAAATACATTGTACATGTAATATTACGCGCATCCATCGTAATTTTTAATATTCATCAGAATATAATGTTAGATCAATATATTTTTAATTCACGTATTAACGAGGACTCAGCCATTTCTTCAACTGATACAGAAATGTAAGTGGGGGTTAGTGAAAAGAAATGGAAAGAAGATAAGAATTTCTAGCCAGGTACATGCGTAATTCCAACAGCACAGAAAATTTTGTAGTTGGAGTAAGACTCACTGTGGAGAAGAGCTAACTACTGTGAGCAGTTCTTGACAGGTTTGTTCTCATAAGAATCGACAGTAAATCATCGCCAACAACAACAATTCAGATATACACTCCTGGAAATTGAAATAAGAACACCGTGAATTCATTGTCCCAGGAAGGGGACACTTTATTAACACATTCCTGGGGTCAGATACATGACATGATCACACTGACAGAACCACAGGCACATAGACACAGGCAACAGAGCATGTACAATGTCGGCACTAGTATAGTGTATATCCACCTTTCGCAGCAATGCAGGCTGCTATTCTCCCATGGAGACGATCGTACAGATGCTGGATGTAGTCCTGTGGAACGGCTTGCCATGCTATTTCCACCTGGCGCCTCAGTTGGACCAGCGTTCGTGCTGGACGTGCAGACCGCGTGAGACGACGCTTCATCCAGTCCCAAACATGCTCAATGGGGGACAGATCCGGAGATCTTGCTGGCCAGGGTAGTTGACTTACACCTTCTAGAGCACGTTGGGTGGCACGGGATACATGCGGACGTACATTGTCCTGTTGGAACAGCAAGTTCCCTTGCCGGTTAGGAATTGTAGAACGATGGGTTCGATGTCGGTTTGGATGTACCGTGCACTATTCAGTGTCCCCTCGACGATCACCAGAGGTGTACGGCCAGTGTAAGAGATCGCTCCTCACACCATGATGCCAGGTGTTGGCCCTGTGTGCCTCGGTCGTATGCAGTCCTGATTGTGGCGCTCACCTGCACGGCGCCAAACACGCATACGACCATCATTGGCACCAAGGCAGAAGCGACTCTCATCGCTGAAGACTACAAGTCTCCATTCGTCCCTCCATTCACGCCTGTCGCGACACCACTGGAGGCGGGCTGCACGATGTTGGGGCGTGAGCGGAAGACGGCCTAACGGTGTGCGGGACCGTAGCCCAGCTTCATGGAGACGGTTGCGAATGGTCCTCGCCGATACCCCAGGAGCAACAGTGTCCCTAATTTGCTGGGAAGTGGGGGTGCGGTCCCCTACGGCACTGCGTAGGATCCTACGGTCTTGGCGTGCATCCGTGCGTCGCTGCGGTCCGGTCCCAGGTCGACGGGCACGTGCACCTTCCGCCGACCACTGGCGACAACATCGATGTACTGTGGAGACCTCACGCCCCACGTGTTGAGCAATTCGGCGGTACGTCCACCCGGCCTCCCGCATGCCCACTATACGCCCTCGCTCAAAGTCCGTCAACTGCACATACGGTTACGTCCACGCTGTCGCGGCATGCTACCAGTGTTAAAGACTGCGATGGAGCTCCGTATGGCACGGCAAACTGGCTGACACTGACGGCGGCGGTGCACAAATGCTGCGCAGCTAGCGCCATTCGACGGCCAACACCGCGGTTCCTGGTGTGTCCGCTGTGCCGTGCGTGTGATCATTGCTTGTACAGCCCTCTCGCAGTGTCCGGAGCAAGTATGGTGGGTCTGACACACCGGTGTCAATGTGTTCTTTTTTCCATTTCCAGGAGTGTACATTCCATCGTCGCAAGCATTAAATGAAGAGGCAGAGAAAGGATACCGAACCGATACGTGAGCGTTTACAGGGAGATGATAATCTAATAATCATGAGGGACTGGAAAACGGTAGTATGATATGGAACAGAAGATAGTCTTATGGGAGAATTTGGGCTTGGTAGTAATCGAACCCTGAAATAAATTTCAGACGGTTATCGCTAATATAATGTTCAAAAATCACAATACGAGGAATTATGTTTGGAAAATATCCGGCGGTAGGGGAAGATTCCAGTTGGATAAGATCATGGTCAAAGAAAGATTCCGAAATCAGGTATTGGGTTGTAAGGCGTATCCCGGAGCAGATACAGACTCGTATCACAATTCAGTAATGACGAAGAGTAGAGTGAAGTTTAAGAAACTGGTCCAGAAGAATCAGTCTAATAAGAAATGAGATATTGATGTACTACAAAATGATGAGATGCGTTTGAAGTTCTTCAAGGCTGCAGATATTAAGGTAAGTCACAGTAGACATTTCAGTTGCAAACGAATGGACGTCTCCAGAAAGGGCAATCACAGAAGTTGGACAGACAGACTTTGAGTATGGTCGTCGCAAGGACTGATTCAGCACATAGAAAAGTCGAAACAATTTTCAGTAAAACTAAAAGCAAGGGCTTCAACATTAATAGTGTAACAGAATTCGCACAGTTAAAAGCACAGGAGAGAGAGAGTAGGTGGAAAGACCACTCTGAAAGGTATTTGAGGAAGAAATTTCTGAGAACGTCGTTGTGAGTGCTGCATTGTATGGCAGTGATTGACTGTGAGAAAATCGTGAAAGAAGAGAAACGAAGTTTATGAGACGTTGTGCTACAGACGAACGTTGAAAATTAGGTGAACTGAAAGGGAAGGCAGTAAGGAGGTTTCTCGCAGAATCGGCGAAAAAAGAAACACTTGAAAAACACTGACATGGTGACTGACGCATGGTGCACGGAATGGCAATTGAATCTCAATATAGACAAGTGTAATGTGATGCGAATACATAGAAAGATAGCTCCCTTATCATTTAGCTACAAAATAGCAGGTCACAAACTGGAAGCAGTTAATTCCATAAATTATCTGGGAGTACGCATTAGGAGTGATTTAAAATGGAATGATCATATGAAGTTGATCGTCGGTAAAGCAGATGCCAGACTGAGATTCATTGGAAGAATACTAAGGAAATGCAATCCGACAACAAAGGAAGTAGGTTGCAGTACGCTTGTTCGCCCACTGCTTGAATACTGCTCAGCAGTGTGGGATCCGCACCAGATAGGGTTGATAGAAGAGATAGAGAAGATCCAACGGAGAGCAGCGCGCTTCGTTACAGGATCATTTAGTAATCGCGAAAGCGTTACGGAGATGATAGATAAACTCCAGTAGAAGACTCTGCAGGAGAGACGCTCAGTAGCTCGGTACGGGCTTTTGTTAAAGTTTCGAGAACATACCTTCACCGAAGAGTCAAGCAGTATATTGCTCCCTCCTACGTATATCTCGCGAAGAGACCATGAGGATAAAATCAGAGAGATTAGAGCCCACACAGAAGCACATCGACAATCCTTCTTTCCACGTACAATACGAGACTGGAATAGAAGGGAGAAGCGATAGAGGTACTCAGGGTACCCTCCGCCACACACTGTCAGGTGGAATGCGGAGTATGGATGTAGATGTAGACAAGAATAAGGCGCAGGATGACACGACATGCGTTAGAACATCAGAAAATGACTTTTATGGTGCTAGAGTGAAGACACGTTGGACAACATCCTACATATAGATGAACAGTAGTGAGCAAGTGCTACTCTGAGATGAACAGGTTGGAGAAAGAGAGGAATACGAAACTGTACGCGTCACATCAGTCAGAATACTGATGGAAAAAAGAAACTGTCGACATATATTGCGACGCTGTTCCGCTATGCACATAATATCATCGGAATGAGATGCTTACAGATTTAATACACTCCTGGAAATTGAAATAAGAACACCGTGAATTCATTGTCCCAGGAAGGGGAAACTTTATTGGCACATTCCTGGGGTCAGATACATCACATGATCACACTGACAGAACCACAGGCACATAGACACAGGCAACAGAGCATGCACAATGTCGGCACTAGTACAGTGTATATCCACCTTTCGCAGCAATGCAGGCTGCTATTCTCCCATGGAGACGATCGTACAGATGCTGGATGTAGTCCTGTGGAACGGCTTGCCATGCCATTTCCACCTGGCGCCTCAGTTGGACCAGCGTTCGTGCTGGACGTGCAGACCGCGTGAGACGACGCTTCATCCAGTCCCAAACATGCTCAATGGGGGACAGATCCGGAGATCTTGCTGGCCAGGGTAGTTGACTTACACCTTCTAGAGCACGTTGGGTGGCACGGGATACATGCGGACGTACATTGTCCTGTTGGAACAGCAAGTTCCCTTGCCGGTCTAGGAATTGTAGAACGATGGGTTCGATGTCGGTTTGGATGTACCGTGCACTATTCAGTGTCCCCTCGACGATCACCAGAGTTGTACGGCCAGTGTAGGAGATCGCTCCCCACACCATGATGCCTGGTGTTGGCCCTGTGTGCCTCGGTCGTATGCAGTCCTGATTGTGGCGCTCACCTGCACGGCGCCAAACACGCATACGACCATCATTGGCACCAAGGCAGAAGCGACTCTCATCGCTGAAGACTACAAGTCTCCATTCGTCCCTCCATTCACGCCTGTCGCGACACCACTGGATGCGGGCTGCACGATGTTGGGGCGTGAGCGGAAGACGGCCTAACGGTGTGCGGGACCGTAGCCCAGCTTCATGGAGACGGTTGCGAATGGTCCTCGCCGATACCCCAGGAGCAACAGTGTCCCTAATTTGCTGGGAAGTGGGGGTGCGGTCCCCTACGGCACTGCGTAGGATCCTACGGTCTTGGCGTGCATCCGTGCGTCGCTGCGGTCCGGTCCCAGGTCGACGGGCACGTGCACCTTCCGCCGACCACTGGCGACAACATCGATGTACTGTGGAGAACTCACGCCCCACGTGTTGAGCAATTCGGCGGTACGTCCACCCGGCCTCCCGCATGCCCACTATACGCCCTCGCTCAAAGTCCGTCAACTGCACATACGGTTCACGTCCACGCTGTCGCGGCATGCTACCAGTGTTAAAGACTGCGATGGAGCTCCGTATGCCACGGCAAACTGGCTGACACTGACGGCGGCGGTGCACAAATGCTGCGCAGCTAGCGCCATTCGACGGCCCAACACCGCGGTTCCTGGTGTGTCTGCTGTGCCGTGCGTGTGATCATTGCTTGTACAGCCCTCTCGCAGTGTCCGGAGCAAGTATGGTGGGTCTGACACACCGGTGTCAATGTGTTCTTTTTTCCATTTCCAGGAGTGCACTTCTGTCGGAAATACTTCATGGAGAGAACTAGATAGTTTGTTTACTCAGTATCACAAAAAGCAAACTATTTGTTGTACAGTGCCTACCAACAACGGCTATTAGCAGCAGCTAATCACCTCTCGCTGTCATGCGCCGTTTTGGTAGAGTAGTTTAGTCAAGAGAAGCAAACTTGCATAAACATTAAAACATTCAGTTACTTCTTTTTGTTTAGTTTATTGTTCTCAGTCCTGTGAATAATAAGACGAACCGTCGGTTTTCACTGTGGATATTTTGCTTTAGAGATTATCTGATTAATTTTAATCCACACACTTTTCACATAGTCTTCCATTAGCACCTTACGTTCCTATAAAGAAAGCACAAAGTCCTTCTTGCACGACTTTCTGTGGCGCCTACGCCAACGGCTTTTACTGATATCACGAGGAATAATTCTGTTTATGAACTGGAGGCCGTGGCAGTTACATTTGCCTTACAGAAGTTCAACTTTTCTCTTGAGCATACGCAATTTCTCCCAGAGAAATAACCAGGCTTTGAGCTTGGTTCTAGCTAGGCGACGAAAAACCGGTCGAATCGTTCGTTGGGCTGTGAGTATTTCAGTATTTCGTTTTGTCGTCAAACATATTAAGGCGTCCGATAACGCGGTAGCTGACGCGTTAAGTTGTATGTTTACTGAGGGGCCTTCCGTGGCCTGAACCGCCGAGTGTGGTGGGAGCTATATTGTAGGATATTTCCGAGCTGTTTTCCGACCTGCGAGAAAAGCTGTTGGAGGACTCGGTCTGGGGTCCGGCGAGGGAGAAGTTAAGGGTAGGGGAGCTTTCTCTGGATTATTGCCTTAGTCGCGGTGTCTTTTGCAAGCAGGTTCTGTAGTTGGTGGCCATGTAGACCGGTATAAGACCTTAGCCAAGGTACGTGAAAGATTTGTTTGGCCCTCACTTTATCACGACGTGTGTCGTTCGGATGCAAGTTGTAAGGCATGTAAAAGGGCGAAACCCAACTCAGGCGCTCCTCATGGGCTGTTAGGATCTCAAAGGGAAGATTACCCTCTAGAGTCTTTATTGATTTCATCGGACCGTTGCCGCGCACTAGAAGGGGTAACAAATATGTGTTGGTTGTAGTTGATGCCTTCTCTCGCCACCTAAACCTCTGATGAGTGACAATGCCCCGGCCTTCTTATCGGAGATATTTAAGGCGTTTCGTTTCAACCACGGGATCAAACAACCACTCCATATTATCAGAAGGCGTCCTTTGCACAGAGGGTTAACCGTAATCTAAAGGCGGACTTGATTATATACCATTCTAAGTCACCGAGTGGATGTGATCTGAGTCTCCCCTCGCTGAATCAGCCATTTAATCCCGCGAGACATGAGGCTACTGATGTCGCACCCAATGCGTTAATGTTCGCGTATTCTGTTAATTGTGCCCTCTTGAACTTGTGGAGTACAAGTGATTTGTCGCCCGCATCGATCACTCCTGAAGGTTTGAGAGTAAATTGGCAGCCGGCTCGGAATAATATATATTTATTGCACAATCGGCAGGTAAAGAGGTACGATAACGGGCGGAAACCCTTTCGGAGAAAATTGGCGTTTTGGTATTTTTTCGAAATTTGGCCGCGCCCATAGTTCAGGAGATAAAGCGGAAGCTTAAGCCGAGATATCGTGGGCCGTGGCTAATCTGTAAGATTCTTAGTCCAGTGAATTTCCAGGTAAAGAAGCTTAGCTCGGTAGGGTTTTTTTACGACTTACGTAGTTTGTCGACATACAATTAGGTCAGTCCCATCTATTGTAATATATAAGTTCCATTGCTGCTTTTATGTATACAGAATGATTCTGTGATGACGTTACAGATCTTCGGGGTTGATGCAGAAGGGTAAATGTGTTAATCTGATGTAAGGTATCCTGGTGTAAACGACAGAATCGAAAGTTGCAAGTGAAATTATTTTTGACGTTTCTGACAGTGGACCTCTTCTACTGCAAGCTCTTTGCCTTCCATATTTTTGGAGCAGGTAGTATGGACCAAAACAAGAAAAAATGTCCTGTCCAGTAAACATGGGCTCTAAAGCTCTCACGTAAAGAGTGACGAGCACTTGTCCACCTTCGCTATTGTGAAGGACATCTCTTCTACCGAAGAGCTATTAAGGTTTTCATTTTAGAGCCCATTTTTACTGGAAACTTTCTGTGTTTGGTCCGTACTACCTTCGTCGAAAATATGTAAAGCAAAGAGTTTGGAGTAGAAGAGGTCCACTGTCCGAAACATCAGAAAGATTTTCGCTTGCAAGTTCCGAATCTGTCGTTTCCCGACCAGTGTCCGTTACGTCAAGCTGATGCCTATAACTTTCTCCATAATCCCTGAAAGTTTGTAATATCAGCACTAAATCAGTGTGTACAATTATCCGTTTAATGTAAGTATGTGTTTAACGAATATTTCTCTCCCATTCGGCTTATATTAATCATTACAACAAATCCTCCGACAGGATTTAGATCTACATTTCGCAAATACACACGAATATTAAAGCTCTGAAGTATTTAGCGAATACACTGTAGCTGAGTCTGTTGTGTCCCGTACTGTTCTTTGTTGTAGTGTCTTAACCACTGCGCAGTCTTGATTACGGGGTGCCTCCGCTTAATAAGCATCCAACATGAAAAAAAGGGCATGGAAAGTCTAAGAAGGTATTTCGTGATTAAGGCATCGCAGCACAAAAAGAAAAAATATATATAAAATGCAGTATACCCTCGTTAGCGCTAACTCGCATAAGACGAACTCGCGGTTAACACGAAGAAAATATTGGTCCCACCAGGAATACAATAGTTGTTTTGGTATGTTTTATCTGTTAACACGAAGTTCGCTTAAGGCGAATTACAAACTCTGTTTTAGTTCCTAGCGTAATTAAATTTCACTGTAACACAAACTTCCGACCTTAGAGTATTCTAAAGCGTTATTTTTTTCCGAAATGAATATAGGAAATGTAGATACAAAACTAATTATACTTATTGTTGACTCGTTTTTAACGTATTGTAAGTCGGTAGCCGCGATTATCACCTCAACAATCAGCATATGCTGTACATTGTAAGACATTCAATAATGTGTGCAGCAGCATTTAGGAAGTACTCAGTGCCAGATTTGACAGGTGTTATGTTAGTCGTATCCGTATCAAGTTGGAATACTGAATAAAAACTACAGTTACAACCGCTACCGTAGCACGCGAAAATGGCAAAGAGGAAACAGACAGCTCTAAATGTACAGTTAAAGCTTAAGATTCTACATGAAGTGGACCGTGGTACCATGAAAACAGCAATTGCAGAGCAGTTTGGAATACCTAAATATACTTTATCTACGATTATTAAGTATCGAGAAAAAATTATTAATGTTGCGGCACCAGGTTCTGGAAACAAATCTAAACGACTTCGTACCGCCACCTATGAAGACATCGAGACGTTACTCCTAGTATGGTTCAATCATATGCGTGCATGTAACATACCTTTAACTGGCCTTGTGATTCAGTCAAAAGCAAATGATATTGCTAAAGATATGGGCATCTAAGACTCCCGTTATTCTGCTGGTTGGTTGTATCGGTTCCGAAAGAAAGATTCAATTTCATCTGCACAAATTTGTGGTGAAGCAAATAAAGTTGATGAAGAAAGTGCGAACAGCTGGTTGCATGAATTAAACCGAGTGAGGGAAAAGTATGCCTCATGTGATGTGTTTAACACGGAAGAAACTGGATTTTTCTGCAATCTTTTTCCAAATCACACCCTGGGGATAAAGGGTGACAAGTGTCATGGTGGAGCACGTACCAAACAACGTGTGACTGTTGTACTGTGCTGTAATTATGACCGCAGTGAGAAGTTTCGTCCCTACGTTATCGGTAAATCGCCGGCCGGAGTGGCCGTGCTTTTCTAGGCGCTACAGTCTGGAGCCGAGCTACCGCTACGGTCGCAGGTTCGAATCCTGCCTTGGGCACGGATGTGTGATGTCCTTACGTTAGTTAAGTTTACGTAGTTCTAGGTGACTGATGACCTCAGACGTTAAGTCGCGTAGTGCTCAGAGCCATTTGAACCATTTATCGGTAAATCCAAGAAACCACGTTGTTTTAACAGTTGAATGGTTGCTCAAAATATACATGTTCTCCTTGCATTGGACAGATGTACTGCCCATAACGCTCATGATCTGAACCTATCCAACATAAAGGTTCAGTTTTTTCCACGCAACGCCACATGCCGCCTTCAGCCTTTGGACCAAGGCATAACCTTTCTCATACAGAGAGCTTATCGTAAGCGACTTGTAAGAGCTGCAATTCGTGCTGCTGAAAACAATAGTGCAACCCCAAATTGGAATCTGCTTGACGCAATAAAAACCAAACCTAGCAACTTGGAACTCAGTATCGCCACATCATATAGGGAAGTGCTTTAACAGGGCTTGGAGACATAGCAACACTGAAAATGTCCACGAGTTATAAGATGCCACTTCACCTGATGAGTGGACAGTTCTCCAGGACGTTGCAAAAACTGGGATTAGTTTCGAAGAATTCTTTAGTGTAGACGACGATGTTGCCGTATGTTCTCATGTGGAATTGGATGTGCCAAAAGCTGTGAACGAGGTGCAAGAAGGGCCACCAGAAGAAAGGGAAGAGGAAGAGAATACAGATAACATTCCATCTACTCGTCAGGAGATGTTTATAGCCTTGGACTGTTTAGAACGGTTCGCTTCAACATCCGACGTCACTGCTGGGTTTACGGACTCTATCATTACAATTGGTTGTGAAATTACAAAATATTATCGTTGCCATGAACGTCAGCGAACCATGACCGAATTTTTTCTAAGAAGGTAACATACATAATTTGTGAGTGCTTGTAATTTTACAATCACTTTATAGTGTTATAAGTCTACAATAACGTTATTGATAGTGTAGTGTATTACACATTAGTGTACTGCTGTACATGTATACTTATTGATATCTGTGTTTTTCACTTTACACGAATTCTTTTTAACACGAACTCCTGATTTTTAAGTTCCTTCGGATTCGTGTCAATGAAGTTAGCCAGTGTAACTTGTAGACTTTGGAATCTAGACCAGCAAACGTCTCACTGGTTGGAGGAATGCCTGTCTTCCGCAGCTGCCAGGCACGTGCATTTGTCGCCCGCATGCCGATGAAGGAGAGCTATTGCCTTACTGCGGGATTACCCAATCACTGCGAGTGCTAGGAGGACAGTAATTGGCTGCATCCTGCAAGCAGCGCACGTCTGGACAGCGCCGATGGCAAGCGATACGAGATTTACGATGAGAAAGTGAGTCCGCAGACGGTGCTAGCTATCTGCTTTTCAATGAGACTACTTTAAGTCGCTTGTTTGTTACACCGACTTTTTCCCAACATAAGAACTGACGAGAAACTGCGGTGTTGCTTTCCGCTGTGAAATCCGTAATGGGGAACAACTCATTCATTGTACTTAATACTTTAACCTGATCAGATTAGGACGTACGTGCCATTTTTGCATTACAGTTACATGAGGACGACCGTCGTATAGATATTTTACATGGGCTCTCGTCTTTCCTGACAAAGACCTTGCAGAAGTACAAGAGTAGGACAAATTCACAAGCTTCATATTCTTTTGTAATACATGAGGAGATGCTGATGTCTTCTTGCAAGTGTTCAATGAAATTCTAGTTTTCGTCTAGTATTACTTCTAGACGCTATACAGAGGGAGAGAAATTGATGTTCGGCCTCTTTAGGGCCACATATAGGAAAAATATTACAAAATTTCGGGCTAGCGAGCCTCGAATGACCAATCAGAATCCCTTGGATTACACATGGATTGAATTTTAATCTTATATTCTGTGTCCATCGTGATAACACGCACGGGTTAGCATTGCCATCTCGATAACTGTCCTCAAGTTAATAGCTTTTGCACTTAAGTAGAACTGGCCGTTATCAACAATCATTTAGCATTTATAATGGAACATCAATAGTGGAACATGATTAATACACAATGAAGAGAGCATGGCACCTCGTATCGAAACTTGTGGGCCACCTGGCATCACCTGTTTCTGCTGCAACTTCATGCTTCTTGGCAGCTCGTACTGTTGGCGGGATGTTAGGTACAAGTGAAGGTGTATTTTATTTGGAGAAAACGTTTGGCTGCTAAGCTCGCAGAGAAAATTTCTGCAGTCAATATGTCTTGCTAAAATCTGAAGAAGTGTGTGATAACCACCTATTGTCCGTAAATGGCTTTTTTCAAATCGGCTATTATTTTTATGGAAACAGATTGTACACTACGATGTGTGTGAACGTCTGATGACTATTCGCCTAGCTGGCAATTCTGCAGGTTGTGACTAAGTTTTTCATGGACAACGCATTTCACAGTCATCGGAAATAGCGAAATAATACTTTGGCTCGATACTCAGGGAATGGTGTGGTAGTGTCCTTCTTCAAGGTACATGGAACAACACGAGGAATGGCGATAATATGTGCACATCCATTTACTCTTCGTTATATATTTAATTTTAGATGAAACATTATATACTGCGTACTTTACGTGAACTGGACCCCCATAAAAAGAAATAGTTGGTATCTGCACTATGATAACTGGTAAAACACGCCCTCAAATTCACAAAATATACTCCTTAGTTGCTGCAGGTTTCTAATCCACATAATACGCAACTCAACCACGTGCTCGCAGCATGGATCAAAATTACACAAAGGTTAACAATGATCGATTACATCAAAGGAAGAGCTTGAAGGCGAGCTAATTCAAGTCACGAAATAGTGATAAGGTGGCCAAAAGTTCTATTTGGCCTGATGAGTGGCAGCTTACTCTAAATGTGGATAAACACAGGGTAACAATTATTGAACTATACGAAAAACAAACGTAAATTAGTTACAAACAACGGCATGCATACACTTCATTCGACATGTAAACGTCATTACAGATATTCGGGCGTAGGGTATAACATGTTCGATATGCCTGCCATCGTTGGCGATTACTTCTGTTTTACTCGATGACTTTCCGTCTATTGCTATGAACTGTGATCTTTCTGACAGGAAATCACGATCCAGTCGCACAACAGAGGCGATGTTCCACAGGCACGCAGTTTGATCAGAAGAGGCTTGTGAGGAACGGCGTCGAAAGCCATCTGGAAATCTAAAAAGGTGTAATCAATTTGACATTCCCTGTCGATAGCACTCATTACTTCATGAGTATATAAAGAGCTAGCTGTGTTTCGCAAGAACGATATTTTCTGAATCTGTGCTATTTGTTAATAAATAGTTTTCTTCGAGGTACTTCATAACGTTCGAACACAGTACATCTTCCGAAACCCTACTGCAAATCGACGTTAGTGATATGGGCCTAAAAGATGCCTACCATGAGGCAAGGAGAGTGCCTAAAAATTATAGGTTTTAGTACCGTGTATGGCCAATTTCTCAAAAAACCCGCCTATCTCTTACGACTGTTTGCAGCCGAGGTCTACGCTTTGTTTGAGATTATCATCTCAGCAACCGTAACTATAAAAGCCGTCAAGAAAATTACATTGCAGGTGAAAAAAAGAAAGGAAAATAAATATTTTTTGTGTTCTAGTCTCTTGACATGACTGAAAACCTGTGCAAGATAAATATAAATGGTACTGAGACCGAGTGAAAACTATGACATGATGCCCAAATGTTCGACGCGTAGCTATTTCGTGATTAATAAAAGGAAATCTGAACGAATATTATAGATCGATGAAAAGATTCACATTCGCGAATTATCTTTTCATTGTCAGCGGCGATATTTTGACGGCAAACGAAAAATCAATATCAATTATTTCTACACGAAGCTAACTGTTCTCTCAATGGATTTTCTGTACGTGGAAAATTCTCAGCTTCCATTCGAGGCAAAGGTAACGCATTGCTGAGCTGTGTAGAGGAGAAACAATGTCTCATGGACAATGAGGTCTTGATCCACGGAAGAACGTGTTGCAGTGGGGAGAGGGGAGCGGAGTGGAGGAGGAAGATAGGCCAGTCCTTTTTGAAAGAACGCTCCCGAAGTACGCCTCGTTTCAACGAACGTGGCGATCACTCCTAAGCTTACGTTATTGTAACAAAGAAACCTCGAAAATCCTGAACCAGGACCGCTCTAAGGAAATTTGAGCGCTGCTTCTTCCAAAAGTTTTAACAACAGTGCCACTGCGTTCTGTAGCTACACAGCAAGTGCATTCGTAGAGCGAGGAAATGCACTTGGAATACAGTCGCAAATCGCTTCATCGGAACATTAAAAATAACAGTAATTACTAACAATACAAGTCCTCTTCTCGTAGACGAGCTCGAAGCAGGTACCAGAATAGCCACGACTTATGCTATTTGTATTTATTCATTTCTTTTGCCACCTAAAAATCACACTGTGTGGCGTGCGAATGAAAGGTCGAATTCGTAACCAAAATTAAATTAGTCCTTTCAATTTTCTTTTCTCGCTTGCAGTGTATGACTTTCCCCCCTTGGCATTGGTTTGTGTATGTGGGAAAATGCCAAGCTGAAGCATGTATCGGAGCCCGTGTTAAACTAAAGATCCCTTTCTGTGCTGCTTTGTAACTAATCAGGACTCGAGCAAGGTGGCGCAGTGGCTAGCACACTTGACTCGTTTTCGGAAGGACAACAGTTCAAAATAGAGTCCGACCATCCTATTTAAGGTTTCACATGATTTCCCTAAATCGCTTCAGGCAAATGCCGAGATGGTTCCTTTGAAAGGCCACGGCCAACGTCCTTCCCCCTCCTTCCCTAATACGATGGCACAGATGACCTCGCTGTTTGGTCCCCTCCGCCTAATCAATCAACCAACCAATTAGTCAGATAAATGAGTTTTCAGATCTTGTAAGGCTGCACCACATCCAACATGGCTGCACCTAGTAACGCAAAGTAGTTGCTAGTTCTGCCAACAATCCAGCAAGGCAGGTGAAACTTAAAACTGTTCGGCGGCGGCGTTATTGGCAGAAAGGTTGAAGTTTGATGTTTCGTTGACACTTATGGTATTACAGGCGGAATAATATCGAAGGAACCATTTGACAGTTTGCTTGACATGACTTGTGGAAATCCTGGAAAGCTTTAATAAGGATGGTTGGATAGCAATTTAAACTGCACATTCCTGGATTGTATCCGTTAAGTGGAAAAGCTAACTGATACACTATGCGATCGAAAGTATCCAGAAACCTGGCTGAAAATGACTTACAATTTCGTGGGCCTCTACATCGGTAACGCTGGAATTCAATATTGTGTTGGCCCACCCTTATCCTTGATGACAGCTTCCACTCTCTCAGGCATACGTTCAATTAGGTGCTGGAAGGTTTCTTGGGGAATAGCAGCCCATCCTTCACGGAGTGCTGCACTGAGGAGATGTATCGATATCGGTCGCAGAGGCTTAAAACATCAATGTAGGCAAAACGAGTGCAAGCCACCTCCATGAAAAACACGACCATAGCAAAACACCACCGCCTCTCAATTTTACTATTGGCACTACACACGCCGGCAGATGACGTTCGCCAGGCATTCGCCATACCCACACCCCGCTATCAGATCTCCACATTGTGTACCGTGATTTGTCACTCCACACAACGTTTTTACACTGTTCAATCGTCCAATGTTTATGCTGCATACAACAAGCGAGGCGTCGTTTGTCATTTACCAGCGTGATGTGTGGCTTATGAGCAGCCACTCGACCATGAAATCCAAGTTTTCTCATCTCCCACCTAACTGTTATAGTACTTGCAGTGGATCCAAATGCAGTTTGGAATTCCTGTGTGATGGTCTGGACATATGTCTGCCTGTAACACAATACGACCGTTTCCAACTTTCGGCGGTCTCTGTCAATCAACAGACGAGGTTGGCCTGGACGCCTTAGTGCTGTACGTGTCCTTTCACGTTTCCACTTCACTATCACATCGGATACAGTGGACCTAGGGATGTTTAGGAGTGTGGAAACCTCGCATACAGACTGTGACACACGTTCAAAAATGGCTCTGAGCACTATGGGACTCAACTGCTGTGGTCATTAGTCCCCTAGAACTTAGAACTACTTAAACCTAACTAACCTAAGGACATCACACACATCCATGCCCGAGGCAGGATTCGAACCTGCGACCGTAGCAGCCGCACGGTTCCGGACTGCGCGCCTAGAACCGCGAGACCACCGCGGCCGGCTGTGACACAAGTGAAGCCCAATCACCTGACTACGTTCTAAGTCCGTGAGTTCCTCGGAACGCCCCAGTCTGCTCTCTCACGATGTCTAATGGCTGCTGAGGTCGCTGATATGGAGTGCATGGCAGTAGGTGGGCGCACAATGCACCTCAAAACCTGCTTGGTGAGTCCATTATTACTCATTCTACAAATACGTCGAAGACATAGGAATCTCCTCTTACTTATTGTTTCAGATATATTTTCTATATTCTGATAAATGCCATTATTAATTCTTAATTTCCAAACTGCTACATTTTCCTGAGCGCTTTATATTTTCGATGTAATTCTTTTTTCCGATATTTCCACTTCATCGAGTTTATGATTTAACTCTATGCATTCACTAGCATACAGGATTCATTGGTAGTGATTTATTTTACCTCTGTAGAAAAGCACTTTTCGTTGTAGGTATTCGTAGTTACATTACCCGATGTTCCATCTTGTGCATCGGTGGGGCAGTACACAAGACTTGTACTGGGATGGGATTGCCCGTCTGAATATCCAGATGTAGGTCTTCCGTAATTTCCTAAAAAAGCGCTTATGGCAAATGGTACATTTAAAACCTAATTTCGTTCCTCGTCCGGCCGTAATCTGAGCTTGTCGTCCGTCTGTAATGAACTCGTTGTAGACGGGATGTTAAGCACTAAATTTCCTAATTGTGTATCTTCCCAACTTTCTCTAAGGCAGATTTTTCTGAATCGTTTGCTTGATTACTATTTTCCAGATACTTGATTTTTTACCTTACTTAATTGCCCAATATCTGCTTTTAAATACTTCGGACCACGTTCTACATTTGTCACAAGTTTTTTTTTCTTTGTAGACTTAGTCTAGTGCGGTAGCGTTCTCGCTTCTTGCGCCCGGGTTCCCGGGTTCGATTCCCGGTGGGGTCAGGGATTTTCTCTGCCTCGTGATGACTGGGTGTTGTGTGATGTCGTTAGGTTTAAGTCGTTCTAAGTTCTAGGGGACTGATGACCATAGATGTTGAGTCCCATTGTGCTCAGAGCCATTTAAACCACTTTTTAGACTTAGTTAATGCTGCAGAGTCGGATGTCTGTTTCAGGTGAGACTTCCACTACTGCATCTATCAGGCTTTCACAAGGAGCTTCAATGTACATAGTTAACCAGGATTCCATCGACAAGTTTTGAGAAGTAGTAGAATGCACCAAATCAAGAAAAAAAAAGTCCAGTAAACGTGCTTGGCGCTATGAGCACTAGATCATCTCCCATACTGTGAAATGCGTCACTTGTAGTGCAAATTCTTTGCTTTCCATATTTTGGGGGAGTTAGTATGGACCAAGAAAGAAACAAATTCCCAATAAACTTGCGGTCTAAAATGTATACCTCAAGAGCAATGGGGATCTATTGAGTTGAAAAGATGTGTTTCACAGTAGCGAAGATGATGAAGGTATGTATTTTAGAGCTCATATTTAGTAGATTACTTTTTATTTTGGGGCCAGACTGACACCTCTCAAAATATGTAAAGCTAAGAGCTTTCAGTAGACGAGATGTGTCGCACAGTAGCGAATATGAAGAAGTGCTCATAGACTTTAAGTATGCAGTTTAGAGCTCTTGTTTGCCAGATATTTGCCGTCGTTTTCGTCCATACTAACAACTGTTGTAATTCGTCGGCGAGATTCTGGTGTTTAGTGTACAGCTATCTCTCTCGTAACAATGCCATCATCTTTTGGCACCAAGGAAAAATAAAAGGCATTTAAGTTTCCATTTAAACTGTATAACTCTGCATTGTCGTCAGAGCAGATATTACTGTGAAAGAGCCGTTATCAATTGCCCAGTTCTGCCACTTAGATAAATTAGCTTTCTCACTATTATTTACCTTCCTCAGACTGACAGTGGTTGAACAAAAATATGGAAACACATGTGGAATGCAAGCGTGAACATAAATGCAGATGCAGCCGAAGCTTGCGAGTTACGCTGTTGTGTTTGGTCAGAAACTGCACGTATACAAAGTGCTCAACACGTTAAAATATCAGTCGTAAACAGAACAATGCTCTGCCTAGTTGTGAGTGCGTCATATCGGAACTACACTACTGGCCATTAAAATTGCTACACCAAGAAGATGTCGTGCTACAGACGCGAAATTTAACCGACAGTAAGAAGATGCTGTGATATGCAAATGATTAGCTTTTCAGAGCATTCACACGAGGTTGGCGCCGGTGGTGACTCCTACAACGTGCTGACATGAGGAAAGTTTCCAACCGATTTCTCATACACAAACAGCAGGTTAACCGGCGTTGCCTGGTGAAACGTTCTTGTGATGCCTCGTGTAAGGAAGAGAAATGCGTACCATCACGTTTCCGACTTTGATCAAGGTCGGATTGTAGCCTATCGCGATTGCCGTTTATCGTGTCTTGATATTTCTGCTCGCGTTTGTAGACATGCATTGACTGTTAGCAGAATATGGAATCGGTGGGTTCAGGAGGGTAATACGGAACGCTCTGCTGGATCCCAACGTCCTCGTATCACTAGCAGTCGGAGACCATGGCTGTGGTTACCCTTGACACTGCATCACAGACAGAAGCGCCTGCGATGGTGTACTCATCGACGAACCTGAGTGCACGAATGGCAAAACGTCATTATTTCGGATGAATCCAGGTTCTGTTTACAGCATCATGATGGTCGCATCCGTGTTTGGCGACATCGCGGTGAACACACATGGGAAGCGTGTATTCGTCATCGCCATACTGGGGTATAACCCGGCGTGATGGTATGGTGTGCCATTGTTTACACGTCTCGGTCACCTCTTGTTCCCACTGACGGCACTTTGAAAAGTGGACGTTACATTTCAGATGTGTTACGACCCGTGGTTCTACCCTTCATTGGATGCCTGCGAAACCCTACATTTCCGCAGGATAATGCACGACCACATGTTGCAGGTCCTGTGCGGGCCCTTCTGGATACAGAAAATGTTCGACTGCTGCTCTGGCAAGCACATTCTCCAGATCTCTCACCAATTGAAAACGTCTGGTCAATGGTGGCAGAGCAACTGAATCGTCACAATACGCCAGTCACTTCTCTTGATGAACTGTGGTATCGTGTTGAAGCTACGTGGGCAGCTGTAACTGTACACGCCATTCAAGCTCTGACTCAATGCCCAGGCGCATCAAGGCCGTTATTACGGCCAGAGGTGGTTGTTCTGGGTACTGATTTCTCAGGATCTATGTACCAAAATTATGTGAAAATGTAATCACATGTCAGTTTTAGTATAATATATTTGTCCAATGAGTACCCGTTTATCATCTGCATTTCTTCTTGGTGTAGCAGTTTTAATGGCCAGTAGTGCAACTGACTTCGGACGTGGGCAAATTGCTGGAGCTCGTATGGCGGATGCTTCTGCAGCCAAGGCGTTGGGTGTTTCAAGAGATACCGATCGGAGATTCATTCCGCATTCAGGGAAAGTGGAAAAACGTCATCCGTTAAATCACAACGCAGACGGTTTGTGCGTTGAGCGAGAGTGACGGGCGGTCATTGACGAAGACTGTGACGAACAATAAGAGGATGACAGCTGCGAAAGTCGCTGAAGAACTGAATGCCGCACCAGCAAACACTGCAAGCACCGAAACAACTCGAAGGATTGTCTAGAGGCAGGGAATTGCACAGCCAGTTGGAATTCCAAAAACACTCATCAGTTATCAGATCACTATTACAGGAGAACGCGGTATCGAAGAGATAGAACCGAGCAATGGAAAAATGTTATTTGGTCGGACGAGTCTTGTTTCACACTGTTTCCAATTCCTAGTCGAGTTGACGACCCCATGTGGGAAATATGCCGGGAGTCTGTAGATGGTTTGGGCACCCCTGTCGTTCTATTCCACGCGCCTTTACAAGTCAGCATTACTGCCAACGATTATGAGACCATTTCGGCGTCACAGAGATGATCAATGGACTCCAGTGTTAGATGGTACAAGACATGTTTCTGAATCATGGCGTGGGTTCTTGTTAGACTTCCGAGTGCGTACGTTCCCAGAAGAATCATTAAATACATTGTTTTCTCCACGAAGATAAAATCTGGTAGATCCGTTAAGACGCTTACTAGCAATCGTTCTTCCCCTGAACTGTTCTCGAATGGAAAAGGAAAGGGTGAAGTGACAGTGGTAGCAAAGTTCCCTCCGCCACGCACCGTAAGATCAGATCTATCCCATGGTAAAGTGTTCGTTCCTCAATGGTGGAGCCGTGTCCCAAGACGACAGAACCAAGCTCATACAGTTCACATCGTTCAGGACTGGTTTTGTGAGCACGAATTATCGCGTCTGTACTGGACGCCACAGTCACCAAACCTCAGCGCTATTGATAATTTGCCGTATTCATTGGTCAGAATGCTGCGTGATCGCGGTGACTAAGTCACCTAAACCTCACACTACTCTCCGGGAAGAATGATACACAATTACCTTAGCAATCATATACAACCACCCACTTGACGGAAAGTGTGTTCCTAAAGACTGGAAAGTAGCACAGGTCACACCAATATTCAAGAAAGGAAATAGGAGCAACCCATTAAGTTACAGACCCGCATCACTTGCCTCAATTTGCAGTAGGATTTTGGAGCGTATGCTGAACTCGAACATCATGAATCACCTTGAAGAAAATGATTTATTGACACATTACCAAAACGGATTCTGAAAATATCGTTCTTGTGCAACGGAGCTAGCTCTTTATTTCCATGAAGTAATGAGTGTTGTCGACAATGGATCTCAGATCGATTCCATATTCCTACATTTCCAGAAGGCTTTTGATACCGTTTCTGACAAGCGACTATTAAGCACATGGAGTATCGTCTCAGTTGTGTGACTGGATTCGTGATTTCCTCTCAGAGAGGTCCAAGTTCGTAGTGATAGACGATAAATCATCGGGTAGAACAGAAGTGATATCTGGCGTTCCGCAAGGTTGTTTCATAGGCCCTCTGCTGTTTCTGATTTATATAAATTATCTAGGTGATGATCTGAGTAGCCCCCTTGGTTTCTTTGCAGATGACGCTGTAATTTACCGTCTAGTAAAATCGTCAGACGATCAATTCCAATTACAAAATTATCTAGAGAGAATTTCTGTATGGTGCGAAAAGTGGCAATTTGCACTAAACAAAAAGAAGTGAGAGGTCATCCACATGGGTACTAAAAGAAACCCGATAAATTTTTTGTTCATGATAAATCGCACAAATCTAAGGGACGTCAGTTTGACTAAATACCTAGGAGTTACAATTACGAGCAACTTAAATTGGAGAGACCACATAGGTAATATTGTGGGGAAGACGAAACAAAGACTGCGTTTTGTTGTCAGAACACTTAGCGGATGCGAGAAACCACTAAAGAGACGGCCTACATTACACTTGTCCGTCCTCTGCTGGAATACTGCTGCGCAGTGTGGGATCCTTATCAGGTACGACTGACGGAGGACATTGAAAAAGTGCAAAGAGGGGCAGCCCGTTTCTTGTTATCACGCAACAGGGGTGAGAGTATCACAGATATGATACGCGAATTGGGGTGTCAGTCGTTGAAACAAAGGCGGTTTTCTTTGAGGCGAGAACTATTTACGAAATTGCAGTCACTAACTTTCTCTTCAGAATGCGAAAATATTTTGTTGACACCCACCAACGCAGGGAGAAATGATTATCACAATAAAGTAAGAGAAATCAGAGCTCGAACGGAAAGATTTAGGTGTTCCTTTTTCCCACTTGCCATTTGATAGTGGAATTGTAGAGAAGTAGTATGAAAATGGTTCGATGAACCCTCTGCCAGGCACTTAAGTGTGAATTGCAGAGTAACCATGTAGATGTACCTTGAAAACGATCCATAGCTTGCATTTATCCACTCCGAGACGACTTGAGGCCGTTTTGAACGTCAACTGCTCTCTTACGCCGTACAAGGCAAGGAAATGTTGTGACGCTACAATGCAGTCCTTGTTATGAATTTTCTCGCTTACTTAACAAGTGAAACTGTTGGTATACGAAGTATTGTCTAGTGTAAATACACTCCTGGAAATTGAAATAAGAACACCGTGAATTCATTGTCCCAGGAAGGGGAAACTTTATTGACACACTCCTGGGGTCAGATACATCACATGATCACACTGACAGAACCACAGGCACATAGACACAGGCAACAGAGCATGCACAATGTCGGCACTAGTAAAGTGTATATCCACCTTTCGCAGGAATGGAGGCTGCTATTCTCCCATGCAGACGACCGTAGAGATGCTGGATGTAGTCCTGTGGAACGGCTTGCCATGCCATTTCCACCTGGCGCCTCAGTTGGACCAGCGTTCGTGCTGGACGTGCAGACCGCGTGAGACGACGCTTCATCCAGTCCCAAACATGCTCAATGGGGGACAGATCCAGAGATCTTGCTGGCCAGGGTAGTTGACTTACACCTTCTAGAGCACGTTGGGTGGCACGGGATACATGAGGACGTGCATTGTCCTGTTGGAACAGCAAGTTCCCTTGCCGGTCTAGGAATGGTAGAACGATGGGTTCGATGACGGTTTGGATGTACCGTGCACTATTCAGTGTCCCCTCGACGATCACCAGAGGTGTACGGCCAGTGTAGGAGATCGCTCCCCACACCATGATGCCGGGTGTTGGCCCTGTGTGCCTCGGTCGTATGCAGTCCTGATTGTGGCGCTCACCTGCACGGCGCCAAACACGCATACGACCATCATTGTCACCAAGGCAGAAGCGACTCTCATCGCTGAAGACGACACGTCTCCATTTGTCCCTCCATTCACGCCTGTCGCGACACCACTGGAGGCGGGCTGTACGATGTTGGGGCGTGAGCGGAAGACGGCCTAACGGCGTGCGGGACCGTAGCCCTGCTTCATGGAGACGGTTGCGAATGGTCCTCGCCGATACCCCAGGAGCAACAGTGTCCCTAATTTGCTGGGAAGTGGGGGTGCGGTCCCCTACGGCACTGCGTAGGATCCTACGGTCTTGGCGTGCATCCGTGCGTCGCTTCGGTCCGGTCCTAGGTCGACGGGCACGTGCACCTTCCGCCGACCACTGGCGACAACATCGATGTACTGTGGAAACCTCACGCCCCACGTGTTGAGCAATTCGGCGGTACGTCCACCCGGCCTCCCGCATGCCCACTATACGCCCTCGCTCAAAGTCCGTCAACTGCACATACGGTTCACGTCCACGCTGTCGCGGCATGCTACCAGTGTTAAAGACTGCGATGGAGCTCCGTATGCCACGGCAAACTAGCTGACACTGTCGGCGGCGGAGCACAAATGCTGCGCAGCTAGCGCCATTCGACGGCCAATACCGCGGTTCCTGGTGTGTCCGCTGTGACGTGCGTGTGATCATTGCTTGTACAGCCCTCTCGCAGTGTCCGGAGCAAGTATGGTGGGTCTGACACACCGGTGTCAATGTGTTCTTTTTTCCATTTCCCGGAGTGTATGTATTGTTAATACTATGTTTAAATTATGTAATATTTAACACTGGCAAGTCAGGGCATATTTAGTTAACGTTGAAGTCAGAGAGATTGTTTTGTCGTGCCGCTGGGCGGGGGAGAGCGCCAGAGGGCAGTAGTAGCAGTGACGCCGTGCTCGGAGTGAGACGTACAGTGGAGCGCTGCTGGTCCTAGCTGTGTTACATCTAACTGATAGTGTGTGGATCTAAGTACGACGGGAAAGTTTTGGTCGGCATATCTGGAAGCATGGCCGGGCAAGTTATTATGGATTAACGGGCACAGTGCTGAAGAAACGAGGGGTTAAATGTGAAGCGCACTGTGGGCCCAAGTCGCAACAGTAAAAGCCCGCTGCCACATTGTGTCGCCGCCGTGGACTTCCGTCGATCCACCGACAACGAGCGAAGTAATATCTACGTCATTTTCGTAGGATAAAATTGTAGAAGGCTTGCCAGTGACTGTGCTTTTCTCTTAAGTTGAACAGTTAATAGAAGCACTTTATAATCGAAGTGTCGCAGTTACATACCACCAGACAATAACAACAAGTAGGTTCCTTCCGATCCTTACCTTATTGAACCTTGTGTGTCACGCCACTATCAAGATAGAATACGTTAATTATCAAATTATTTGCAAAGACGGTGAAGAGTAAATTTCAGACTGTTTTAAACGATTGGTTATCGTCGTTAATTGTTGCACTTAATAAGCTTACGCCAACATTAGTAACTTAATAATAGACTGAAGTAATAAATTTGAGATTTATTTCAATCCATATTCAGCTGAAGTTAGTTCAAGGTTAAAAAAAATGGCTCTGAGCACTATGGGACTTACCATATGTGGTCATCAGTCGCCTAGAACGTAGAACTACTTAAACCTAATTAATTTAAGGACATTACACACATCCATGCCCGAGGCAGGATTCGAACCTGCGACAGTAGCGGTCACGCGGTTCCAGACTGAAGCGCCTAGAACCGCACGGCCACACCGGCCGGCTTAGTTCAAGGATATTTCATGAAACTATAAAGCTTGTTCCACCTGACAATAGCCCAATTAATGAATTATTATCATTCAAAGCATAGTTAATCAATTATTGGCAATATATTTCATTATCATTAGATTAAACTGTGCAAAATACCTAATTTTAAAGATAGAATGAGTCCATTATTCAAAATGTTGATAGATAATTATCTGTGTTGTCAGCATTGCACTTAGCTGAAAAATTATGAACAAAATCACTATCAAAATTCTTATTGAAAGTTAACCATTAATGTTAAAGTGTAGTTAGATTGTTATGACATTATTTTATATGACTTCTGAACCTGACAGAGCACTTACGTAAATGTTCCCGTTCCTGCTGCTGCGCTACAGACAGGTAAACATTATTTTTGACACAATTATTCACTTACTTAACAGCACTATCGCTCATCAGTTGAGCTGGCGACCGATTCTTTAATTGTTTTTACAACTTAATCATTTCTTTCGACAAAATTTCCACTGGAAAAGTTTATTTCCAAATTATTTCCATTATTTCATTTACAGATCGTTATTGAATGAAATTACTCATTCAATAACGATGAAGTTATAACGTCTCCTGTTCCCGCGGAATAATCATTATTTACTTCGGATTCGGACGTCTTATCCCGACACGGGTCGAAATTCATAATTCACGGTCATTGTTAACTTCTAATTTCGCAAATCCCGGGAAGCACGGTGGGTCTTATAATGTGTCTCTGATAATGCCATATTATTGGACATCCCCTGTCTGTATAGCCCTGTGTTATCGTGACTGCAGAGATTACTGTGAAAGGGACAACGCCAATAGCCCATTTTTGGCACTTGTTGTTGTTGGGGTCTTCAGTCCTGAGACTGGTTTGATGCAGCTCTCCATGCTAGCTTCTTCATCTCCCAGTACCTACTGCAACCTACATCCTTCTGAATCTCCATAGTGGATTCATCTCTTGGTCTCCCTCTGCGATTGTTACCCTCCACGCTGCCCTCCAATACTAAATTGGTGATCCCTTGATGCCTCAGAACATGTCCTACCAACCGATCCCTTCTTCTAGTCAAGTTGTGCCACAAACTTCTCTTCTCCCCAGCCCTATTCAGCACCTCCTCATTAGTTATGTGATCTACCCATCTAATGTTCAGCATTCTTCTGTATCACCACATTTCGAAAGCTTCTGTTCTCTTCTTGCCTAAACTACTTACCGTCCAGAAACGACTTCCTGACACTTAAATCTATACCCGATGTTAACAAATTTCTCTTCTTCAGAAACGCTTTCCTTCCCATCGCCAGTCTACATTTTATATCCTCTCTACTTCGACCATCATCAGTTATTTTGCTCCCAAAATAGCAAAACTCCTTTACTACTTTAAGTGTCTCATTTCCTAATCTAATTCCCTCAGCATCACCCGACTTAATTCGACTACATTCCATTATCCCCGTTTTCTTTTGTTGATGTTCATCTTATATCGCCCGCATCTCGTGGTCGTGCGGTAGCGTTCTCGCTTCCCACGCCCGGGTTCCCAGGTTCGATTCCCGGAGGGGTCAGGGATTTTCTCTGCCTCGTGGTGGCTGGGTGTTGTGTGATGCCCTTAGGTTAGTTAGGTTTAAGTAGTTCTACGTTTTAGGGGACTGATGACCATAGATGTTAAGTCCCATAGTGCTCAGAGCCATTTGAACCATCATCTTATATCCTCCTTTCAAGACACTATCCATTCCGTTCAATTGCGCTTCCAAGTCCTTTGCTGTCTCTGACAGAATTATAATGTCATCGGCGAACCTCAAAGTTTTATTTCTTCTCCATTGATTTTAATACCTACTCCGAATTTTTCTTTTGTTTCCTTCACTGTTTGTTCAATATACAGATTGAATAACATTGGGAAGAGGCTACAACCCTGTCTCACTCCTTTCCCAACCACCGCTTCTCTTTCATGCCCCTCGACTCTTATAACTGCCATTTGGTTTCTATACAAATTGTAAATAGCCTTTCGCTCCCTATATTTTACCCCGGCCACCTTCAGAATTTGAAACAGAGTATTCCAGTCAACATTGTCAAAAGCTTTCTCTAAGTCTACAAATGCTAGAAACGTAGGTTTGCCTTTCCTTAATCTAGCTTCTAAGATAAGTCGTAGGGTCAGTATTGCCTCACGTGTTCCAATATTTCTACGGAATCCAAACTGATCTTCCCCTAGGTCGGCTTCTACTAGTTTTTCCATTCGTCTGTAAAGAATTCGCGTAAGTAATTTGCAGCCATGACTTATTAAACTGATAGTTAGGTAATTTTCACATCTGCCAACACCTGCTTTCTTTGGGATTGGAATTATTATATTCTTCTTGAAGTCTGAAGGTCTCATACATCTTGTGCACCAGATGCGTTTTGTCAGGACTGGCTCTCCCAAGGCCGTCAACGTTTCTTAAATTAGCATCTTCACTCTACAATTGATTTACTCAGACTCTGTAGACAGTTGCTCCCCCTCAACCTAAGGTTTTATAGCTTCACGTGACTGAGATGACGAAGCCTGTACGAAACAATACCTGCGTGGCCACCTGAGGTTGGAAGGGCAAGCCTCGGAGGCAAGACCGCAAATATTTACACACGGCATGCGGTGGTCCTTTTACAGCGGCGCGGCCAGAACGGACTCATTACAGTTTTACTTCCGCGGCGGCCCGACGCCCTGCGCCGACCTTTTTTGCGTCCCTTCTTCGCGGCCCAAGTCCCTTTCTGCCCGCCGCCCGCGCCTTGCGGTCTCTTTAACGACGTGGTGCGCCACTCGAACCGACCTCTCTGACCTCACGCGACCTATCCGTGCTGCTCTGCCCTGTTTGAGGAAACGCGCTCTATGGCCGTCGCCGAGTGCCGTGTCGTATAAAGAGTGGGAGGTTTCGGAGCGTTACCAACGCCACAGATGTTTCCTCTGGCTCCGAGGGTCCAGATAAAAATCTGGCGCCACTTTCTGCTCGCGGCGATACGTAGGTGTGTGTGTGTGTGTGTGTGTGTGTGTGTGTGTGTGTGTGTGTGTGTGTGCGTGTGCGTTCACTAAGTCGTGAGGTGACGCTCGCGTGATGCAATGCCTTCCTACGCACACAGACACGCACATACGCACGAGTGTGTGTCTGTGTGTGTGTGTGTGTGTGTGTGTGTGTGTGTGTGTGTGTGTGTATGTGTGAGGGCCGTAAGGCTCTCCCCCTTTGCGGCCGAACCACAAAACACAAACACGACGGCGGCGAGAGCGTGTGCCCGCGGACACACGCCTTGGGCCCCTGGCCGGCGTCTACTAATAAACCGATCATCGGCCGTAATAAGGCTGCGCAACAGATTACAACCCGCGCCCCGTGTAAATAGCTTTACAACTCGCGTGCAGGCACGGCGCCTCTCTTTTTTGCTCCGCTGCTCTCTTCTGCCCCTAGCTCTCTTTCTCTCTCCTCTCTCCTTCTCTCTCTACCACCATCTCATTTTCTCCCTCCCTCTTTTATGTCCCAGGGCGGGTTATCCTCAGGCGCCGGCTTCTCAATGGAAAGTGAAGCTTTTTTTCTCCCCAAGTCATATATTCCCTTCCACCCCCAATTTTATAGCACCTCTCTGGTTCCTAAACTTTCATCCTACTTTGCCTGCCGTTTCTACATGCTTCGTCCATACAAACATACACGCACACACACGTGCATAGGAGATCGCGTACGCATGTGCACAAACGCACATACACATGCTCAAATGTACGGAGACACACACACACACACACACACACACACACACCCACACCCACACACACACACACACACACACACACACACACACACACACACAAATAATAAATCGCGCGCGCCCGCGCACCCATACGCAATTAGATTCCACACATACAGGGTGTTCGGAAATTGCCGTTTCAAATTTCTGGGACTCTTTGAGGTTAGTGAGTCCATACCAATTTGAATAGGAACCCACGTCTGGAAACGCATCATTTCCGTCCTGTGACTGCTTCAGTTCAGATGGTTTAACTCATCCGCTTCTGCTTGAGGAATTGAATTAGGCGTGATGCAGTACAATTGTAAGTAGGCTGTTCAGGTTTTTATTGGTAACGCCACCGCCACGTAGCGCTCTGTATGAAAATCACTGGGTGTGCTCTGTGCAGTCTGTGGCTAGTTTGCATTGTTGTCTGCCATTGTAGTGTTGGGCGGTTAGCTGTTGGCAGCGCATAGCGTTGCACAGTTGGAGGTGAGCCGCCAGCAGTGGTGGATGTGGGGAAGTGAGATGGCGGATTTTTGAGAGCAGATGATCTGGACGTGTGTCCATCAGAAACAGTACATTTGTAAGAACGGATGTCATGAACTGCTATATATATTATGACTTTTGAACACTGTTAAGGTAAATATATTGTTTGTTCTCTATCAGAATCTTTCATTTCCTAACTATGCCTATCAGTAGTTAGTGCCTTCAGTAGTTTGAATCTTTTATTTAGCTGGCAGCAGTGGCGCTCGCTGTATTGCAGTAGTAGGTAAGTGATTTGTGAAACGTATAGGTTAATGTTAGTCAGGGCCAATTCTTTTGTAGGGATTTTTGAAAGTCTGATTCCGTTGCGCTAAAAATATTGTGTGTCAATTTAGTGATGATCAGAATAAGTAAAGAGAGAAATGTGTGAGTACGTTCAGTTCTGCTCAGCTGTTTGAAAAGAAAATAATGTAAAAGGCTTATCAGCACAGTAATTCAATAATTTTTCCAAGGGGACGTTTCACAATTATTATGAATCAATTCGAAAGGAAACATAACACAACATTCATTTATCACCTAAGCACTGCCGCTCGGGTTTAGCCGAGCAGTCCCAGGCGCTGCAGTCATGGACTGTGCGGCTGGCCCCGGCGGAGGTTCGAGTCCTCCCTCGGGCATGGGTGTATGTGTTTGTCCGTAGGACAATTTAAGTAAAGTAGTGTGCAAGCTTATGGACTGATGACCTTAGCAGTTAAGTCCCATAAATTTCACACACATTTGAACACACACTTAAGTACCTTTGTTTGTGCGAACATTGAAACTTACGTGTTTAAATTAATCCAAAAACAAAAAAGAGCCCAGCTTACTGCAAATACCGAGCAGACGTTAAACGACGTGACGTGGCCGTGTGACGCAGTACTCGTCATCATGTCTACCGTATTGCATATCAGGACATGCGAATCAGAGACTTTTCTCTTTCCTTCAACAGACGTGGACGCGTTACATATCTGAACTGAAACCATCGCAAAACGGAAACAGTACGATTTCCGCATGGGTTCCCATTCAAAATATTATATACTCACTGTCTTCTGCAATTCCTAGAAGTTTGTAACGGCAATTTCCAAACATCTTTTCCCTCTATTCTTCTCCAGTACTATCTCCTGTAGGAATATATGTCATTTTGCTAAATGAGGGTTTGTTTTAACTTGGGACAACTAAATATCTCTACAACCAAGCACGATGCGAAAAAATTTTCCAGCCGGAAAGTTAATAACAGAGGAGATACCTATCTGTATCATAACTGGTGCCCTCCTAACCATCATCCATTCTGCGTGGGCAAAGTCAACTTCGTATTTCCAATTGGGAAGCTGCCATTTTTATTGTAGCTTCGAATTCTACGCCAAAAAATACGTACGATTTGCCAAATCATTGTTTTGCAGTTGGTAGATGTACTATAGTCGACAAATATCAAATGTGCCTGTTTTTGCAATCAAGAATCGACGTATTTGATTCTACATTTACGATGTAAACGTACACCTTTGTGTTTGTATGGTGTTACTGATGTTCAAATGTTACTTGAGTGTTGCAAATGTGATTGTACGGTGCAAATAATATAGCTAGACTCTGAAGTTTCTGGCAAAGAAGCCACTTGTACGGTAACGTAGTCTTCTGTTCGCTGCGGAGTTGATTGTGGTGGCTCCCCAAACTAACGAAGTGTTTGACTTCGATGGTCACCCTCGAGCCTCATCTTCAGGGTGAGAAGTTTCTGGGTGGGCTTCCATTCAATTACCATAACTCTCACGCCGGCAGTAACACGGCTACACAAACCACAACCGCTGTAATGAGGTAAGACGTCCATGAAATGATAGTGACAGGAGCACCTGCCATTCATACTCACAGAAATCAAGCACCCCAATGGTGACAGGCCAGGGGACTCACCGAAATCAAACAACCACACCGGAACAGAAAACTATTACATCCACGTAGTTTCTAATGAGACGTTGAAACAGTTAACCATATTTTTATGTACAGTCAAATTTGGAACATGAAAGTAAATATGGAACATAACTACCAAACGGGAGAACACTAAGGTTTATATTTACAGCTATATGAAATCTAGAATGAAATGCGTCAGTTCTTAAATACAAAAACAGGCACATTTGGTATTTTCGATTACAGCGCCATCTACAACGAATGAAAAAGAAATATTTGGCAAGCAATATGTATTTTTTGCCGTAGAGGCCGAATATGCAGTAAAAATGAGGGTTCCTACTTGAAAATACGAAGTTGACCCCGCCCAAGCAAGAGAAGTGATTAGGAAGTGAACAGTTGCAGCACAGACGCATGTCCGCTTTACAGATACTAACTTTTCACCTAGAACATTTTAAGAAAAAAAGCCTGAATCATGGGCTGCAAAATGTAAAGTTTGAGAGCTATAAGCACTTGCTCATCTTCGCTACTGTGAAGCACGGACCACCTCTGAACAAATGCCTCTACTGAAGAAATCCCTACACTACCGTATACACAGCAGATCGTAACTCACAAACAAAGTCTGGTGTGCCACGGATAATGACGTGGACTAAACAGGCATCCACATCCAACGACTGCGTTAATGTACTGCAGATGCTCGGCGAATGCCGAGACATTGCCAATGAAGCCCCAGTGGGATACGCCGTGAGATATCTTGGTCAAGAGCAAGGTTGTTGATTAGTTGGTTACTGTGAGTACAAATTCACGCTATTTATTTGCTACCGAAATTGTTGAAGTGTCTGTGTCATGATTCAATCACTAGCTACGTGTGTGAGCTAAATTGAGAGAAACCTTCCATTGCCTCCTTAAAAATTTTTGCCAGCAAAAACCCGTAAGACAACTAAGTTTTGTCACTACTTATGTTACCCTTTACTGGGAGCAATATTTCATGTTGTTAAATTTTGTCTTAAAATGTGTATTTCTCTGATGTAATAAACGAGTGATAAAAGAAAAAAGCAAAGGTGTCTGGTCCTTCCCATTGTGGCCGGTTTGTAACACGTATCAATTACTTTTTTGTGGATTCAAGTGACGACTGACTTACCACGAGACCTTCTCGTCCCTGCAGGAAGGAAGGAAGACTGAATTTAATGATCCGTCGACATCGAGGTCATTAGAAATGGAGCCAAGTTCAGATTGTGTCAAGGATGGAAAATGAGCATCCTTTCTATAAAAATCAACATGGATTCTGCAAACAGAGATCCTGCGAAACTCAGCTCGCTCTGTTCATCCATGACATCCACAGCGCAGTGCACAGTGACGCTCAGGCTGATGCCATGTCCCTCGATTTCAGTAAGGCATTTGACACCGTTCTGCACTGCCGTTTAATGAAAAAAATACGAGCTTAGTATCGGAGCAGACCTTCAATTGGATTTAAGACTTTCTTGCAGATAGAACTCAATACGTCGCTCTTAACGGAACTAAATCGTCAGATGTAAAGATAGTATCAGGAGTACCACAGGAAAGTGTAATAGGACCGTTGCTGTTATGACCTAGCAGAAAGTGTCGGATGCTCTTTAGGGTTATTTGCAGATGATGTAGTTGTTTATACCAAAGTAGCAACGCCAGAAGATAGTAAGAATTTGCAGAAAGACCTACAAAGGATTGATGAATGGTGCAGACTCTGGCAGTTGACTCTGAACGTAAATAAATGTAACACATTGAGCATACATAGGAGAAGAAATCAACTACTATACTGCTACACTATTGATGACAAATAGCTGAAGACAGCGTCTGCCGTAAAATCTGTAGGCGTAACTATCCAGAGGGACCTTAGGAGGAATGACCTTATAAAACAGATAGTGGATAAAGTAGGCACCAGACTTAGATTCATCGGAAGAATCTTAAGGAAATGTAACTCATCCACGAGAGTTGTGGCGTATAAGGCGCTTGTTCGTCCGATTCTTGAGTATTGTGCATCTGTGTGGGATCCGTATCAGGTAGGAATGATAGCGGAGACAGACAACATCCAACGAAGATCGGCGCGTTTCGTCACGGGATCGTTTAGTTGTCGAGAGATCGTTACGGAGATGCCAAACAAACTACACTGGTAGACGTTACAAGAGAGGCGTTGTGCATCACGAAGAGCCCACATAGATCTCGCTTATTGACCACGAGGAGAAAATTCTATAAATTAAAGCCAATACAGAGGCTTTCCGACAATCATTCTACCCACGCACTATTCGCAAGTGGAACAGGGTTGGAGGGATCAGATAGAGGTACCGAAAGTACTCCCCGCCACACGGTATTAGGTGGCTTGCGGAGTATGATGCAGATGTAGATGTAGATGAAGGAAATCCTGCGTGCTCTTTCAAAGCGACCATCCAGGCCTTTACCTGGAGCGATTTAGGGAAACCATGAAAAACCTAAACCTGGATGGTCGGAAGCAGTGAGCCGGCGGGTTTCTGGCGCCAGGCGATATCGAATCTTACTTCCATCTTTGATCGTTGCCCCTGTGCTTTGTTCTCTTTGCGTCTTTGAGGCAGGCTATTTATGGTGGCGCGCATGCGCAAGTGGACGTGAGTGGGTCCGCGCATGAGCCGAGTCAGTCTGTGACGTGACGTGCTTTCGATGTTGTCGTTGTGAGGAGTTGGCGACACCATGTCACGTGGCACGGCCGTCTGGCGTGAGGACCAGTTGAGTTGGAGCAACGAAGAAGCATGGGCCGCTGCCGGAAAGTATTAAAGTTGTATTGACACGGCTGGCCAGTGGCGACCAGGAATATCTTGAGAGCTATATGGATGAATGACGTGTGAATTTCACATGAAGAAAACAAAATTAATCGCCAAGCTTTCATGTTGGGTTCCTTCTTCTATATATACTGAATATTATTGTGTACTTAAGGACTGTTGACTGTTGCAGTTGCTCGTGCTAGTGGCCAGCAAAACATTCACTGCTGTGGTGGCGAGGCGAGTTATGTTTTGGAACTGCCATTAAATTATGTTACTAAAGTGGCTAGAAATAGCGCCTCGCGTTTATAAGATTGGATTTGGTGCTTAGGGCACGCTGAAGGTAGCTGGTTGACTTGAACGCCATTTCTTAATTTAGTTATAGATTTAGAATTTTCTGGTTTTACGAATTAGTGGTAGTTGTTGTTTCTTAACAATTTCTTATGTGTATAGGAGGCAAGTGGCCATGATAAATATAGGTCAAATTGTGTTTTATGATCGGATGGAGGCCGTGTGTATTTTGGTCTGTGAGCATAGGGGCCGTGCTTATTGCATTAGCGACCTATTGAAGAGAGATTAATTTTCTACTGCAATTTCAAATACCTATCTGAAGGTTGACTGTAACTTTAGGTACTGCACGTTGGTTTTGTGTGGTGTCAGCCATCCAGCAAAGACAGATTATCTTGTAAGGTGAACGTTAAGTCATTGGATGTGGACTGACACATCTTTTCACGTAGTACCTAGAATTTTTTTTTTTTGTTTTGGATCAAAGGCAACTAAGCTCCTTAATTCTGTTCATTGGTTAACGTGTAATAAACATATTTTATGTTAAGGTATTGCATGTGTGTGTATGCTTGTGTAACTTGTATATACAACAGTGTGTGTCTTCTCTCATGTTTTCCTGTTTTCAGAAACATATATAGTGGTCGACGAGAGCAAAACTCGCCCCCCCCCCCCCCCCCCCGAGCTTGCAGTGTGACGGAAATCTAAGGATTTGAACTCAAGGCCGTCCGGACCCCGTTAACACGCGATTTCTCTATTCCATTCAACGAGAGGCTTTTTTTAGGCACAAGATTTCCTAATGCTTAAAGTTGAGTAGAAGTTCACCCTTTGGAACGTGTGTTTGTGAACTCGTAATAGATTAACGTTTGCTCGCGTCCATCACATGTTCATCAAATAGACGTTTTGCCTTAAGCTTGCATGAAGTCTAGAATCTTCCGGACGTTGAGTGTAGTAGAATGCTAAGGGCAAGCAGAACAATTAGTAGCACCCTTCAGGTCAGATAGCATCAAATTAATTTTACCTTTTCAGTAAGCAGTCAGGGCGAACAGGCTTAGATGGTGGGGTCATGTTACACGCATGGGAGAAGCAAGGTTACCCAAGAGACTCATGGGTTCAGCAGTAGAGGGTAGGAGGAGTCGGGGTAGACCAAGGAGAAGGTACCTGGATTCGGTTAAGAATGATTTTGAAGTAATAGGCTTAACATCAGAAGAGGCACCAATGTTAGCATTGGATAGGGGATCATGGAGGAATTTTAAAAAGGGGACTATGCTCCAGACTGAACGCTGAAAGGCATAATCAGTCTTAAATGATGATGATGAAGATGAGTAAGAGTAAAAGTGAGTGAGAAAGGCGATAGCCGACACTGTAAACATTTGGTTATCTATTTCATCTATTATGCTGGTTGTTGTTACCGGCACGTAAAGGCGCCGTTGTCAAAAGTGAGACGGCTAATATTGTAAATACTAATTGTGGATAGGGCCTTGATATGCAAATGTTGTTAATTGATTATTACTGCTGATGAATTCATGTGTCGTGTAATCAATAAAGAAGTGTTGCAACTACAAACTGGTTGTGTTAGTGGTATACAAGGTTAGAGTGTGCAATCGCCACACCAGGCGAACTATTATCCTCCCGAAATTGAGTCCAGTGTGCTGGCCACTGCGGCACCTCGCCCGGTCGCACCCCTGACCCCGTCATCCCCCCTCCTTAATTGCTGATGATGATGATGATGATGACGATGTTGGTTTGTGGGGTACTCATCATCGAGGTCATCTGCGCCCGTACAAGTTCCTAATCTTTCTAGTTCCAATCTCGCCACTACCCGAATGATGGCGAGGATATGCGGACAACACAAACACCCAGTCCCCGGGCGGAGAAAATCCCCGATCCGCCCGGGAACCGAACGCGGGACCCTGGAGCAACGCTAGCCAATAGACCGCGAGCTGTGGACCCCATTTGTTGAGTAGTAATGCTGAAACTCCCTGGCAGATTAAAACTATGTGCCGGGCCGAAACTCGTACGCGGGACCTTTGACTTTCGCGGGCAAGTGCTCTACCATCTGGGCTACACAAGCAGGACTCACGCCCCGTCCTCATAGCTTTACTTCTGCCAGTACCTCGTCTCCTACTTTCCAAACTTTACAGAAGCTCTCCTGCGAACCTTGCAGAAACAGCACTCCTGAAAGGAAGGATATGCGGAGACATGGCTAAGCTACAGCCTGGGGGATGTTTCCAGAATGAGATTTTCACTCGGCAACGGAGAGCACTCATATGAAACTTCCTGAAGTTTCAAACTGTGTGTCGGACTGAAACTCGTACTCGGGACCTTTGACTTTGGCGGGCAAGTGCTCTACTGTCTGAGATACCCAAGCACGGCTCATGCCCCGTCCTCAGAAACTCTCCTGCGAACCTTGCAGTTTCATATTAGCGCACATTCCGTTGCACAGTGAAAATCTCATTCTGGAAACATCCCCCAGGCTGTGGCTGAGCCATGTCTCCGCAATATCCTTTCTTTCAGAAGGGCTAGTTCTGCAAGGTTCGCAGGAGAGCTTCTGGAAGGTAGGAGGAGGTACTGGCAGAAGTGAAGCTGTGAGGTCGGGGCGTGAGTCGTGCTTGGGTGCTTAGTTGGTAGAGCACTTGCCCGCGAAAGGCGAAGGTTCCGAGTTCCAGTCTCGGTCCGGCACACAGTTTTAATCTGCCAGGAAGTTTCATATCGCGCACACTCCGCTGCAGAGTGAAAATCTCATTCTGGAATAGTAACGCTGTCCGAAATTATAGCAGAGACATGGTTTTGGAGAGATACAGTCTGCGGTGCACGCCGTAGCTTATCAGTTGGCTAGACTGCAGCGCAACAGCAGGTGGATTGTCGTCGCTACCAGTCGCACGGCGCGCCGTCGTCAGCGTTATTTACGGCTGAGAATTCCACGCGACCATCTCGCGCGATGCTCCCCGCACGGCAGTAAATATCCCGAGCTCCTGTGCGCTGGCTCCCGTGCGCGCAACCGGCATCCTCTGTTACCATTAAAATAATAAGCTAATATATCGTGCCCGCGACGCGTCGGCGCGACAAGGAGGTGAGTAAGTGTGGCCTGCCGAGGAGACACTTCGCAGAGCTGGTGTCTGCGCGCCTCCCTTTGTGCGGGGTGACGGGCTGCGGTGGGGGAGGGGAGGGGGGGAGGCGGCGCGCCTAATAAATTACAGCCGTTAGCGCTGCGGCTGCAAGTTGACTCCGCGGGTAATTTCTCTCCCTGCATTCCCGATGCGGGACGTGTATTTTTTCGTGGCCGTCTTTCGCCGCGGAGGAGTGCCACATCGCGCGGTAAGAAGTGACGCCGTCTTGCCAGGGGTAATCGTGGCCGGGCCGTGGGAAGCCGCTGCTACCGGCACTTCTCAGCTGGGCGGCTGCGCCTCCGGGTCTGCCCAGTCACTCCGCAGCGGCACAGTAGCGTTACCTAGCAACGTGACAGGTTTAGACCCTCGCTTTATAGGGAAACAAACCCGGCACTGCCTAGGTATTCGTTTTGCCAATTTTCTATTAGAAACGAAATCTTGTACGTACTCGGTGTGAGGTGATCCTGGAGAGTTCCTATATGCTGGGGGCAGCTGCTTTGCATATTTATTTATTGCCAAATTATAGACCTGTTACCGTCCGCTGCTCGTGGTCTCGCGGTAGCGTTCTCGCTTCCCGAGCACGGGGTCCCGGGTTCGATTCCCGGCGGGGTCAGGGATTTTTCCTGCCTCAAGATGACTGGGTGTTGTAGTGGCGTCTTCATCATCATCATTCATCCCCATTACGGTCGGAGGAAGGCAATGGCAAACCACCTCCACCAGGACCTTGCCTAGTATGGCGGTGCAAGTCTCCAGCATCGTTACCCTACGCTCCGTCACGGAATACGGGACTCCATCATCATCACCTGATATTTAAAACAGGTCGTACATCTTACAGTTTTCGTTTTTCCTCTTTTTACAGTTTTCTTTTCATTTGTTTTATCTACAGAACTTACAAAGAATATAGCATTCAAAATAACAATAATTAAAAGTTGAAATTTAAATAAAATTTTGTTGTTTTTTAAGAAGAATATAAAAAGGTGATAGGATAGAGCAGAGATTTGTTAGTACCACCACAGAATGTGACTGACGGTGAATACCTCGGAATGATTTCTTCGAGACCTTGACCGCACACACACACAGACACACACACACACACACACACACACACACACACACACACACACACACAAACGATTATTAGTAGAGAAAAAATATTGCTTCTATTAGAACAAATAAGCCATCGGTCACAAATATTGAGTCAAAATTGACCAGGTTTCGACGCTACTGTGAGCGTCGTCTTCAGAATTAAATTATTAGAATTAATTTAACATTTAGAATTAACATATTAGGTATATAATACATTAATAAAATTAAAGTTTGTACTGACTGGAAAGAGATGCACTGCTTACAAGTCACATTTTAAAAATATCTAAGCCGGAAAGGCGACGTCATGAATAGTTGTAAATAAGATGGCGAGCCGCTAAGGGCTGCTCGTACTTGAGTGAACAAGGATTGCAACAAGACTTGTTGCAATATAATTCTGACACGGACACTGAACCTTAGCAGCTATGTTCAAAGATTAATATTGCTTGTCCTATTTATTACTAATCGTATGTATTAAATACTTTAGGTGTCCATCCATGTACAGCATTTGGTGTTTTCTTTGCTAGATTTCCAGCACTTTTGCTTATTTACTGTCACATCTCGGCCTCCTCCCCCTGTTCCTCTTCATTGTCACTGTTTACGCTGTCTCTGTGGGTATCGCTGTCCACTCTCTGGAGATTGTTGTTACGTTGCACATAGGCATGTCTGTTATGTCGTGTCCGCATGTACTCTTCATGTGTTGTTCTTGAAATGCTGTTTGTCAGTGCGTTTCATTGTGCCCATAGTTCTTCGTCTCTTATTGCTGTGTATATATCTATGTCTGTATCTGTGTTGTCTAAGTCTATTGTTCGCGTATTGCCAGCAGAAAAAGACAGTGTGTTCTAGAGAACCTTCTTCCCCGCAGCATGTAGGTGTCTGCCTCAGACTCATGCGGTTAAAGTGCGTGGGAATAGGCCAGTGTCCGGTTAAGAAATGTACCGTACCGCGGCTGGGACCGATATGTCTCATTCTCAACCGCTCCCTTATGTCAGAGAGGAAGTCGTGCAGTCTACGTCCCTCATCACTTACATCCCACTCACCTTGCCACGTATCCAAACGCCAACATCTAAGGCGACGTATCGTCTGTATCTGCAGACCAGTTGTTGTGTGTACCTTATCTAGTCTCCCCACCTTTAACCAGTACCTTGCAGCTCTGTATTTGATCGTGATATCTATGGAGCATATTCCGAGCACCATACACGGTGCATCCACTGAGGTGGTAGCGAAGGCTCCAGATAGCCTAAGTAGGACACTTCTCTGCCCTTGTCTGACCAATGCTTTATTGGTGACCACACAGTCTATGTGCCCACGTGCTAGCTGCGAAGCTGAGTACTGATTCGAAGAGCGCACAGTGGTATGTCCGTATGACATATCTACAACGCGGTTCCGTCAACGTCTAAACGGCAACAATATTTAATAACTCTACAGACGGCTTTTGCTTTCGGCTCGCTCAAGTTGGCCAGGCTCAACAAACCTCACTTCTTGGTACCATTACACACATTGAGAACTTACCACTGTGCGCTCTTTGAGTAAGCCAGCAGCTTTCAACACCACGTCAGTGGAAGCACACTGTGGTATTAGTGCCAAACTGCTGAAGCCATCTGTCCCTGGGCATGCACGCTACTTGATCTAACGTAAACTGACTTAAGCTAAGGACAACACACACCTCTCTGTCCGAGGATGGACTCGAACCTCCGACGTGGCAAGCCGCGTGGACCGTGACAAGGCGCCCTAGACGTCGCGGCTACCCCACGCGGCTCCCTGCGTGATGCTTGGACCGTTCCCTGTCTACATAACCATTCGGTTTCGGGCTGCAATCTGCTGGCTGAGGAGACAGGAGAAGGTAATAGAGATTGCCGGACAGGACATTACCGAGAGGCGCCAACACGTTAAATGGCGGGTGACACCTGGCAAAGTGAATGGGAGATACGCGATAAGGGCCGTAGGGTGTATTAATTTTTCCTGGACATCAGGGAACATATGAGACTGAGCCATATCAACACCAGCCAGGGTACGGTTCACTTTCTGACAGGTAACGGCCCTTACCCTGCGCAGTTACACCATGTGGTCCGCAGCCACGTACATGTGGGGAACATGGATCCCGGGAACACTTACGTTGTCATTGTCACAGATACAGAGCAGCACATCAGACACCAGTGCAGTACAGCAATGATATGATAGGGGCGACAGGAGGCAAAGACGAGTGGGGAATAGTAAATATAGTCGCTGATAATGTCTCAAGGACATTACATGACGAATACAGACAGAGATGAAAACGAAGCATGTAAGACAGCAGTTCCAATTCGAGCACAAACACAGACAGCAGCACGAAACACACACTCAGTCGGACACGTGCCACAGAGAACCTCTCACAACATCTCGAGTAATTAAACAGTATCAGAATAAACACTGAATCCAATCAACCCTGTTAACTTGTTAGAGCTTAAATATAAACAGCAGGTATATGCATTCCGCGATCATTATACCGCTGTTGGGATGTAACACTTGTAATTGAACACCAAGTTCACTCGACTCTAGGAGTGCCTTAGTAGTAAAAAATTAATGTCTGGCGTGAGTGTGGTGTGAGGTCGAATGAATTGAGCGCGGGTCCAAGCCAACAGTTCCTCGGTCGCCTGACGGTGGGCTTGGTGGGGGCCAGCCCGTCGCCAGAGCGCCGTAACGCACGGAATTTCGCAGTGATGTGTATGGCTTTCTTGTCGGGCGAGCCCGCGACAGGCCTCACATGGGGAAGTGATGCGACACACATAGCTTCTCCTTCCCAAGTGGCTCTTTCCGCCTTCCTGTGGTGCCAAACGTTAAGCTCGACATTTCTCGGGCATGCCCGGATGTTGCCTTGCGACAAAACGGAGATCTACGACCTAACCTGAAGCGAAAGTGAAGGGTGCGTGGCACAGAGGGAGTTGTGTCCAGGGAACAAAGAGCAGGTCCTTGTGGGGGGGGGGGGCGGGGGGGGGAGGAGGGTTGAGCGGGGTGGTTAGACTGCAGGGAGTGTTGCTCACTTTGTGTGTGACCCCTCTGCGCTGTGCAGCTGCTGCTCCTGTCCCTCTTTCTGCGCAGACCACAGACCATCGGGTGCTCTGCATGCCGGCGACCTCGTTTGTCAGCGTGTGATCTCGGCGCGAGACGGCAAGGGCGCTTCGCCGCGCCCGTGGATAGCCGGGGCGTGTTCTGCCGAGCCCAGGAGGTGGTGACATCGCCTGGGCCAGGTTAGCTGGGTCCAGACCGCTGAACGACTGGGTGACTGGCCTACCACCTGAGGAGGAGTGGGTCCTTAACCGAGAGGTGGAAGCTCGGGCTAGAAAGCGGCGAAGGACGAGAGGTGTATATGCCTCTCCACTTGCTGAGGAACATCGAGTGAAATCATTGATGACGGGGCCACCGAGGGGACCAGTACGTTGGCAACAGCGTGCTGAACCCGGCGGCTCAAGAGTGCCCTTGGCCTTGGGGCAAGGCCGGTGGGTGATCTCCAGCAGTCCCTCCACCCCACCATGCCAGAGGAGTCAGTCTGGGGTAAGAGATCGGCTCCCACCTGTCTCACTTGTCTATACAACATGGCTGACCAAGAGGAAAGTATTCGAGTGCGATTTCAGGGGCGTCTATGTCTACTGTTCCTGCCTCACAAGAGGACACGGCACGTAACGATAAAATTCTTTTATAAAGACATACTTGAATTAACCTGATACTGCATTCTAGCGGTAAGAATGGAAAAATTAATCAGGCTGCAGTCCTGGCAATCAAAAATAAACTTGCTGCCTGGGCTATTCCCAGTGCAAAGCTCGAGTGGCGATTGGAAGAATTAGAAAAAGAGAATGAAAGACTCCATCAGCAACCGGTCGAAAAATGGGCTGGAGTGGCCGCGTGATCAGCCACAAAAATACAGACCACCAAAGAGACTATTGCCAAAATTTCGAAAAGACAAGACACGGCAGTCTTCCTGAGTTTCCTGCCCGGTCAGAGCATTGAGAAGGTGCAGGAGATCTTCACTTCTACTGCAGACCCTGCGAAGGTTGAAATCAAAATTAATAAAGTAAAGGTGACAAAAAATGTTGTCACTGTTGATGTAGCCACTGACAATGACAGAAACAAAATTCTGAACAATATAAAACTACACAAAGCAACAAAGTGCCAACAACCAAAAAAGCGAAACCCTCTGGTGACTCTCTATGATGTACCAGTCGCATTAAAAGATTACGATATTTATGACACAATGTACCATGAAAACTTTGATGACATGGATTGGGATACTTTTAAAAATGAGATCAAGTTACGCCTTAAAACTGGGCCCTGGGAACGTTGCCGAGGTCTCTGGAAAAATTTGGTGTAGGCTCACCACTATGGGCAGAATCTATATAGGCTTCCATGCCATCAATGTCCGAGATTACTTAGTGGTTCTAAGATGCCACAATTATGGCGACTTAGATCATGTGAATAAGAACTGTGAACGAAAGCCAGATTGCTCCAAGTGTGGAGCTGAGGATCACGTTAGGAAAAACTGTGGCAAACCTGGAATATGCATCCCCTGTGCAAGAAGAGGAAAGAAAACCTGTAACACCACCGGAAGAAACTGCCCTACATACCGAATGTTAGAGCAAAGGCTTATTGTCCCAAATGATTATGGCTGAGGCTATACCTGGGCACAGGAAGCCTAAGAGGTAGTCCCCGAGCAAGAGGTTGTGCGAGACAATGAGGACAAGTAGATTCAGAGAATTCATTCAAAAGTTCACAAAGTCGCTATCTCTTACAGTAGTAATGAAAGATGCATATGTGCAAACAGACCCTTGTGGTTAGAAGGACGCTCCCTCTCCTCCAAGCTGGGAACCAAGGTCGTCTGAAGATCATGTACGACCACATGGGCATCCTGTGGTAGGGAGTCTACCGGTGAAAAAGTATAATGAAACAGGTACTAAAGAGCCAGTACAGGTAAATGATGTGAGCAGCTCAAGTTCGTTCACAGTCCTACCACCTTAGAGAGGGTTGGGAATGGACCCTGCTAGGGTATACCCCAACCTGGAGCGTTCTCTCCAATTAGCTCGCCTAGAGGAGCCATCTGTCCTCACTACAGCCCTGAGGCATGTGGTGCGTGTCAGCCATGAGTATGGAAGAGACATCATCTTCCTGGTAAAGGAGGCTGTAGATAGGATACAGCTTAAGTCAATGAATCTCCTCACTGACTTTTGGGCCCTGCAGGACTTAGTCAAACAAGTGTTTGAGAGACGAAATGAGAAATTTGATCTTGATGAGCTGTACAATCAATTCGTTATCGCTAATGGAAGAATAGCACAAGACTGGAGTAGCAACTGGCAAGATTATCAAATTCTAACATATTGTCCATGTGAGCCATTTAAGCGTTGGACAGATAAACACACATAACAACAAATTAGTCTTGCAGGAACTCCGAAGAGTGGAGGAGGAGAGGAGTTTGAATGTCCTCTGTCTGCAGGAGCCGTACTCCCAAGCTGGTCGAATCCCCTTTCATGCCTGTCAACTGGCAAGTAATTCAGTGCGGAGCGGAACCGAGGGCCTCAGTCATAGTGACAATCAAGGCGCTGAAAACTACAGTCCTTGCGCAGTTCTCTGATGACCACTGCAACGTCGTGGAATTACAATTGCCCGTAGAAGTACTATATATCGTCAAATGTACTTTCAATATGGCAGAGATATTTGACGAATTCCTGGATAAACCAACTCAAGTAGCCACGGCGTTGCGGGGGTGCAGATTTATAGTGACAGCAGATATAAGTGCGAAATCCCCCCATGGTTCAGTGCAACTCGAGATGATGGAGGTGAAAAAGCATAAGAAATCGTCATGGCCCTGCAAGTAGTGGTCGCCAACAAGCAGGGGAACCCTCCAACCTACTCTGGCAGAGGGGTGGGAGGGGGTGGGGAGGGGCGGCGGGCGCACAAACATCGATGTTACCCTAGTAACGCCAAACCTTGCAACAAAGATAATGTACTGGACTGTATGGTATCAGGTCACAACAAGCGACCATAATCTAATAATCTTTTCCATAAGGGACAGGGAGTGCTACTGAGACATGGGGTGGGAAGTACAATTTAATTGCATCAAGACCTACTGGGACCACTTAGCGAGGGAGTGCGACATACCGATATTGCCGGAGGGTGATGAGAATGTAGAGGAATACGCCGAAGAGCTGGTGAAAGCAGTTACCAATACGGTGATGGAAGCTGTACCAACCAGGAGGAGAGCCATTGCGGCCTCCCCTTCACCATGGTCAGCCAAACTGGGACAGATGCGCCAGTCTGTAAGGAGGATGAGGAGGCATTACCAGTGAAATGTTGTCTGGGAAGAAAAGCAACGATGGCTCCAAGCGTACAGAGAAGCCAAAGAACAGTTCCAACAGGAGCTCAGGGCAGTCAGGCTGAGTAGCTGGGACAAGTACGTGCAAAGCTAATTGGATGCTGACCCCTGGGGTGTATTAGTATGGGAAAAAAGAAGGTTGGCTATGGTGTTATCTACCGTCAGGGATGGGGACTGGATGACTTGGTGGGAAATTGCCGAGGTCCTCCTCTTGGTCCTGTTGCCTGATGATAGAGTGGAAAACGCCTCTGATGAACAACAAAGGATCAGGAGAGAAAACCAATGAGTCTACGTATATATTACAATGGTTTATCCCTTCTCTGAAGAGGAGGTAAGTGCCCAAATAAAGGCCAGTAAGAAGGGCAAGGCTCCTGGCCCAGACAGCATTACAGTGGAGGTGATGCAATTCCTCAGCTCCCTGCTGGTGACACCTCTCACTAAGTTATACAATGAGTGTCTACGGCTTAGAAAATTTCCATCTGTTTGGAAAAAAGCAAACGGGGTAATAATCAAAAAAGGTCTGGATAAATATCCTATATAAGTAAAATCTTACAGAACCATCTGATTACTGGACATGCCGGGCAAACTTTTTGAGAGTTTACTAACAGACAACTGACAGCACACCACGTCCTGTGTGGGATGAGTGAGAGGCAATTCGGCTTCCGGTCGGGGTGATCGGCGTCTGACGCAATCGCCCTGGCTGAAGAGGTCTGTGACTCAGCACAGCACAGGTACATTGTCTGCATCATGGTGGATGTCAGTGGCGCCTTTGACAACCTGTGCTGGCCTTCGCTCTTCTTCTGCTTGTGGGAGAAGGAGAGTCCACGGCCCCTTTATGGCTGTCTTAGGAGCTATTGTGAAGAGAGGGAGGTCTGGCTATTGTCCCCTGGCGGGAAAACCAGTAAAAAGATAAGAAAGGGGTGTCCACAGGGCTCTGTCTCGGTGCCACTCTTTTGGGACATTAATGTGGAACCCCTGTTGGACAACTCAAAGAACAGAAATGATGTGCTACAGGTCATAGCCTAAGCAGACGACCTCCTCCTGCTGGTTGGCGGTCATAGCCGCAAAGACTTAGAGCCGAAAATCGAAAGCTGATCACATGGTGGCGCAAAGCAAAAATAACGGTAGCACCTAGCAAGTCCAAGCACTTACTACTAAAAGGACGGCTTGCAAGAAACCCGACAGTTAAAATACATGGCTCACAAGTTCTTCGGCGCCTTGAGACCCAATATCTACGTGTAATCGTCGACAAGAGATGGAACTACAGATCACATATTGACTCTGTAACGGAAAGATCCTTGGAAACACTCAATAACTTGTTGGGATCGGACACAAAGGTTTCCACATGCCACCAGACTTAATAAAATTGTACCATAATACTATTCTAACTTCGACCGGCCTTTGTGGCCGAGCGGTTCTAGGCGCTTGAATCCGGAACCACGCGGCTGGTATGGTCGCATGTTCGAATCCTGCCTCTGGCATGGGTGTGTGTGATGTCCTTAGGTTAGTTAGGTTTAAGTAGTTCCAAGTCTAGGGGACATGACCTCAGATGTTAAGTACCGTAGTGCTTAGAGCCATTTTTTGTGTTCTAACTTCGATCGTAGGATACGGTTAGGAGTCTAGAAACACAGGCTCACTAGGGTTATGCCCCCCATGGCTGTAAAGAGTTCCTCCAAGCCATAATCCGTAGGTAGCGGTCATCCACTGCAGTAGTAGCCCTTGGGCGGCCTGAGCGAGGCATGTCATCGACAGGTCCTGTCTCCCTGTATCTCCTCCATGTGCGAACATCATCGCCTTTGTTCACTCCGAGACGACTGGACACTTTAGTTGTTGAGAGTCTTTCCTGGCACAAAGTAACAATGCGGACGCGATCGAGCCGCGGTATTGACCGTCTATGCATGGTTGAACTACAGACAACACTAGTCGTGTACCTCCTTCCTGGTGGAATGACTAGAGCTGATCGGCTGTCGAACCCCCTTCGTCTAAGAGGCGCTGCTCATACATGGTTGTTTACATCTTTGGGCGGGTTTAGTGACGTCTCTGAGCAGCCAAGGGGACTGTATCTGTGATACAATATCCACAGACAACGTCTATCTTCCGGAGCTGTGGGAACCGGGGTGACGCAAAAAATTTTTTTCATGTGTATATTTTAATACCGGAAAATTCACTCATCATAACGTGCTCCCTGGTGACCTAGAATCATGAAATTTGGTAAGAAGCAAGATTTCTCAAGACAAGTAAAGAAAACAAATTTATTTCTCTTTTTTCACCCAGCACCATGCCTCCTGTTCTCTAATTTTTATATCAAGAGAGCAAAGCCTCATTAATACTAGCAGTACTCCCCCCGGAGTTGTCCTGTATGACCCTACAGAACGAAATATCTGTCGTAAATGGCCATATCTCTTCACTGTGTTGATTTAGAAGCTTAAATTCTTTACACCGACGAGGGAGCATAGATCTTAGTATGTGACATAAATCTGAACCCGATAGGCCAACCTGTTTTAGAGAAAAAGGGGTTCTAAAAGACGGAAATACATACAGAGAAGGGACAAAATAGTGAAATAATGGGAATTCACGTAGGGCATAAATCTGGAATTAAAAGAAGGGGGAGGAGTTTTGGCAGAAACAGTGGGTTAACGAAGAAACGGTGTGAAGAACACACGAGTTGCTGCCTAACATCAAGGACTGTTTACAGCTTAAATACTTCAAACGATCAAGAAGAATGCTGCACTTTCTTACTGGACATGGACCCTAGCCGGCACACCTACGCCGCTTTGAGAAGCGGGCTGCACCAACGTGTGACTGTGGTGCAGTGCAAGGCACCCCAGAACATGTGGTATGAGTGCCACCTCTTCGACGAAGTAGCAGCACAACTTAGACAACAACTTCCTAAGCGCGACACATACCACCTGCTCAGGCAAGAGGACGACTTTCACAACCTAAACAACCTTGCAAACTAAATACCGAGTAAAGTTCTAAAAGAGTTTCAAAGAAACAATCAATAATAAATAAAACTCAATCCAGACTCCGTGCACCTGTCCAGTTCCGCCGAGGCGTGGACTTATCCAGCCGCCACCTCCCGGACAAGGGGGTGGGTGCACATTCCAACCGATCATGACACGCACCAGAAATGACAGTAGGACTTAGAATTATGTTAGATATAGGATAGGATGATTCCACTAGGATAGAACTGCTCGATTCCAACATTTTGGGCCAGCCCGGTGCCAGGGGAATGTCTGGGATTCGCTCGGCGGGCACGGCCGACCACGTAGGTTTGTAACACGCTGGCACACCTGTAAAGCTGCAGGTAGTGTAGATTAGTTAATTATAGACAAAGTAGCATGTAAAGAAAAAACAGCAGTAGTGAACTAACACTAATCAACATAGTAATAGAAGAAACATGTAGTATAAGATTGCAGTAGAACTTCCCAATTCCCGTAGTGGAAATAGTAGTAGCACTGACACTCTTGTAGTAATAAAAAAAGATAACCTGCAGTATTTGTAATATAAATTAAGACTCACTAATGTATTTAGGTAGTGGATTAAATATTAATCCTGTGGTTTCTCAATAAAGAATTTTAAAAAAAAGTATTACAACTTCATACATGATGTGACTTTTATCACGGATCTCAGTCACTATGAAGTCATCTCTTGAAAGATGTGTCGTACAATAACATATTTGTTTAGGTACATTCAGCTGCATATGCGGATACTGTCTGCGAAATATGTTGCCAATACAGTTATCCTTCATGCTGTAGTTTTTCACGCATTCCATTGTTTGTGACGTCATATCTGTTGAACTAAGAGAGGTAGATGGTTCTTTCCCCATAGTGAATGTTGCTGACAGTAAGCGATATGTGTACCTAGTCTGGTTGAAAACGCATCTGCTTATACTACATGTATGGATTTAGAGGACCATTTCGCTTCTCTGTCATCATCTTGTATTTACCGCGAATCTTTCGCCCAGCAACACGGGACTGGAAAACAGTGCAGGTGACTCCCGTACGTAAGAAGGATAAAAGAACGAACCTAAAAAATTGCAGACCAATATCCCTAACAAAGATCTGCTACAGAAACCTCGAGCATACTTTAAGTTCGAATACAATAAATTTCAACAAAGGTGAAACTAGTACGAAATGTACATACAGCACGCTAAGACGCGTAAATAGTTAGTCTTTCAGCTCACCCACACGACATAGGAAATCTACAGCCTGATTTGAGAAACGTTACACAGCGTGTTTCTCATTCAGAAAATACATTCTAAGGTAGTTGCTCGTGAGAAGATTGTTATGCTTCCTCTACGTCTTTTTTTTTTACAACCTTTTTGAGATCGTAACCCCCGAATGAGATCGTATGTCGCCCAGTACCTTAACCAAAGTTTGGGACCTAACGATACATTAGACAGTAAAAAGTTAGTATTAATGTATTTAATGAGACAAATCGTTTGTAATAATTAACTTTCAAACAAGTGAAAGCGTTTTCTGCGTCTTTCACTAAAAGAAGACATAATGAGTGAATGGGGTGTTGGTTCTGCTTAATTCTAAAAACCTTTTTTAGACTTTGTGCCTATGCACATCGTTAAGTGATTTTGCACATTCACATTTGTTTCCATTGCTACCTTAGTCGAAGGTCTATTTCCACAGTTGTTGTGGCGAATGGAATGAGTATTGTTAAGAGTTTTCCAATAATGATAGCTGCTAAGTATAGACGTTTCGTTACAATACTGTGTCCTGTTTCATGAAAGTCTGTATATAGTATTTTGCCTTCTCGACGTCAAGGAAATGGGCTTTCTCTTGAATTTCACTATCTGAAAATATTTCATCAGTCATACGAACTGTCCTTAGAACCGATACATTTACTTGTCGATTTCCAAAATAAGGTTAAGAGTTACTAATAGAATTTATTCGCGATCACTTGTGGTACCCACTACTTCTACTGGATGGAGGGTAAAAGAAATAACGGAAGAATAAAGGCGGCAAACTAGATAACTTTTCAGAGTGAAGTTTTAGCCCAGAGTAAGATTGAACTTTTACGGTGTTCGTATGACCAGTTTCTCTTATTGAAGTTTTTACTTACAAAGAGCATTCCAGATCTGAAGAAGGTTCAGCCATCAGTGGAGAGATGAATGTTTCAAATAAATGGAAGAGACGGGAATCCAAACAAATTGATTATCGGACAGACTATGTAGTAATGATGAAAAAATAAAGCAATTGAACTGGGCAGTGGCCAGGAAGATGGATATTAGGTGGCAAAAAGAAGTTATTTTCTGGATTCGTACAAAAAAGAAAAGACAAGACAAATTAAAGGAAGCGCTTCAGCCTGGAACCACGCGACAGCTACGGTAGCTGGTTCAAATCCTGCCTCGGGCATTGATGTGTGTGATGTCTTTAGGTTAGTTAGGTTTCAGTAGTTCTAAGTTTTAGGTGACTAATGACCTCAGATGTCAAGTCCCATAGTGCTCAGAGCCATTTGAACCATTCACCCACATTTACCCGCTGTTTTTACGCTTCTGCGATAGAGTTCTGAAAGGTGACACCTAACGTTGGAACCTCGCTGTTGTGTTAAAAAAATCGTAGTCCTCAGTTCCCCATATTTCTCTTTTCTGTTTACATACCCTCTGCACAATTTAGAACCATGTTTGACATCATCCTTCTGCTTCAGAACAAACCACGACCAATAAATCTTTAGCCAGATTGATCTGCATTGTTGATCTGTATTCCCTGATAGTCTACCTTCTTCAATGTTCCATTAGTTATTACTGTAAGTAGGCTGTTTAGGTTTTTTATATTGGTAACGCCACGTAGCGCTCTGTATGAAAATCACTGGCTGTGCTGTGTGCAGTCAGTGGCTGGTTGGCATTGTTGTAATACTCGCCATTGTAGTGTTGGGCAGCTGGATGTTAACAGCGCGTAGCTTTGCGCAGTTGGAGGTGAGCCGCCAGCAGTGGTGGATGTGGGGAGAGAGATGGCGGAGTTTTGAAATTTGTAAGACTGGATGTCATGAACTGATATATACATTATGACTTTTGAACACTATTGAGGTAAATACATTCTTTGTTCTCTATCAAAATCTTTCATTTGCTAACTATGCCTATCAGTAGTTAGTGCCTTCCGTAGTTTGAATCTTTTAGTTAGCTGGCAGTAGTGGCGCTCGCTGTATTGCAGTAGTTCGAGTAAACAAGATTTTTGAGAGGTAAGTGATTTGTGAAACGTATAGGTTAATGTTAGTCATGGCCATTCTTTTGTAGGGATTTTTGAAAGTCAGATTGCATTGCGCTAAAAATATTGTGTGTCAGTTTAAGCACAGTCATGTATAATTGCTCTAAGAGGACGTTACATATGGCGACCCTGTCTTCCACAGAGATTATCCTACAGCAAGACGCACATTTAGCGCTTCAGGACACGCATTTGAGTGATTAATTTTGTACTTCAAACATTTATTTTTAAAGATTTTTGATTTACAATGGTACAAAGGTTTTCCGTGACCCATTTTATTCGATTGCTGTAATATGTAACACCTGAGGGTATAATTACATTAATCCTCAGGGGGGTACACGCTTACTTTGTGCACCATGTGTTTGACAAGCACAAGGAGCCATAGGTAATATGGTATTTGCTTATACAACTTTACACTTCGGTACCATATTTCTCTAACACATAAATTACACAGCTATCTGATCATTTAACTGGGAGAGACAAACATTTTTTATCACATCAGTGACACATGTTTACACAATTACACAGTTGGATAACTTCACATTTATGAAATCGTATATATTGTCTGTACTTTGTGAACCCTTCATATTTTTTGGAACCATTGTGATACTATGAGAGCTTTGAATGTCACATCTGGTATGGGATCATGATTTTTAAAGTACATTTGCGGTAGATGACACTATTGAAGTGAGCAGAGAATTTTTTTAGGTTTTAAAATATTCAGAAAGCTACGACGATTTTGAGATATGATTGATTTGTTATGATGTTATTATTATAGGGATGATGTGTATTATGCTGTTGAGCTATGTTTATGGTCAATAAGCTGATGCTATATGAGGAATTTGATTATGCTATGTATTTATTATGATGAAATATTGAAGAAGTGTCTACGAATATGTATATGTGTAATAAAGCAAGGAATAATGAGTAGTGGTTAGGGACTCTGGTTTGTGAAGAAGGATGTTCGAAACCGAGAATCGTAGTTTAAGAGTTATGAAATGTATTTAAATGCGTGAACATATTACAATGCCGATGAAAATTTTTTGGACGCTGTTATATTTATAGGATTTTATTTTCTACGCATTTGTAAAGCAAATTCTCCACCTGTGAAAATATTTTTATATGAGACTGTCACTGTAGTGGATACTAATGTGGTAATATTTCGGTAAGAAAGGTAAGTGACCTTGACGTAATGCGATTTGGGCGCCCAGCTGAGAGATTGTCGTCTGACACAAGAAAGCCATTAGGTGGAGAAAAAAAAGAGGCCATTATCCTCGCTATTGACATTCCTTTGTCGAAAGCATCGCAAATACGACACACTGAAACTTCAAAACATATGATTACACTGTGGAGCTCTTAATTTATGATATTTACTAAAATGCCTAATGAAATGATGAGAAACATTTTACATCTACTGTCTTTGCAGTTGAGAGATTGCTCATTTTGTTTAATATCTAGTTTCTTGTTGCACTGCAGCATTGTTTAAATTAAAATTTAATAGATGTAGTAATAGAAACGTTTTCTGTCTACAGACCCAGTAAAGAGTAATTTTATGATGTACATTCTTATAAAAGAGAGCACAAATAGACATTTCCCTTCACAGGAATTGTATAAATAAATTTTTTAACGACTTGGTAACTTTCTTGCAGAGTAAGTTTTTGTGATGCATCACCCTAGTGTTAAGATGTGACTAAAAATGGCCATTTTTATTGTAATAGTTTTTCCCTCTTGAGCTTTGTCATGTTTAGATATAAGTTATTGCATTTTTTGCTGCTGTTTGCTAGGCATAATGTTACTGATGTGACTTTGTATTACTCTGTGAAGCCAGTTTTACTACGGATTTGTTTTTCTTGTTTGTTGTGCATTTCCTTATATTAGTTGTAATGTTGCATTTGCTGTGCTAATTTAGATTTCCTGCTGCTTGCTTTGACAATTTCCATTTTTTTCATTGCTGTTTGTATTAATTGTTTTGTGCTGCTGCATTTCCTCGTCCCTTAGTTTAGCTCTGAGCTCAGTAGATTTAAGTTAGCTTAAGAGGGGGTAGACTATATAAGAGAATGATTGCAATGAATTGGAAGGAATGCATTGAGAAGCTATAAGAAAATGGTTTGGCCAAAAAAGTATTTTTAAAAGGGGATAGGAACAAAAAAAGTAGGGTTTAGGGACAACAGGTTTAGGTAGGATTTTCTTGGAAATAAATGATGAGGTAAGATGATGGAAAATAAATAATGAGGTAAGAAATATGTGAACATATAAATACAGAAAGCATGCTTGGATAGGATTTCTTTTTTTTTTTTTTTTCGCCTGGAGAAAATGTTGAAATAAGAGGGACAATCCATGGAATGAAGTTTTGGGTTCTACTGCAGTACCAAATGTTACACTGAAAACAAACCTTGCCCTTTCCTCTTGTGTTATCCCACTATGTGTTTGTGTACCCTTGGGTATTTGTGTTCTTCCTGTTTTTATGTGTTTATCTGATGAGAGTTACATTGTAGAATTTTTCTGATAATATGTTATTTACTTTGTAAAGATGTTAGACATTATTAATTCTGTACTGTTTTAATGCTCATATGTGAAGTTGATGATTCAAAAGTTATTCTGATCTTTATGTATGTAATTACATCATAATTTTTAAAACACTGATGTGCATGTTTATTTCTATTCTTTTGTAAAGCCTGTTTTACTACAAATGTTATCTGTATTATTATGTTTTTAATGATTGTTTTGTACCTTTGGTATTGTATTCTTATGTTATAAAATTGTAATTGACACCAGTTCATCAAATTAAGTAACTTGTAAGTTTCATTTCACTGCACACTTTTCAGTTGGTCATAGCATATGGACAATATGTGAGAAGTAGGGACTGTTAGTGTTTGCACGTGTGTTGATAATTCATCAAGGGACTGGTTAACAGCATTGCTGTGTTGGTTGATGGACTTGCTATATTCTCCGCAAGACTCTTCGATGGTGATTGTGCACCTGCACAGTAGTAACAGATGGCTGCTGGCCACTCTACAAGGACTGAAGTGGGTCTGCACCTTCGATGGCCCACCAATACCATTATTTCTACAAGGACTGCAGTGGGTCTGCACCTCTGGTGGCCCACCAATACCGTAATCTCTACCAGGACTACAGTGGGTCTGCTCTGTGATGACCTACCTACCAATAATCTTCAACTTTGACTGACTCTGCTGTGGGTTTGCTCTGTTGTGGCTCATTACCTGTCTGCATGTCAAGAGTCAGCACTGTCTTTCCGTTGGAAGGACAACACTACTTCTTCAAGACTGCTTAGAAATCCACTACTTCCGAGTGCATTTTCTTTTATTGCTCAGACTTTAAGAAAAACACTGCTATTTTACTGTGATGAATGATCAGGACTGTCTTTATGGACTGTGAGAAAATTTTAGCTTCTGACCAACATTGTATCAATAAGTGTGTGCATTTGATTTCTTTGTTATTGTAATCATAATTATGAAAAAAAATTCAAGTCTGTATTGACCAGTGCCTAAAACAATTTTTAAAATTTTTTGGTGGGGAGCATGGCGGCTATGTAAGTAGGCTGTTTAGGTTTTTTATATTGGTACTGAAACGTAGCGCTCTGTATGAAAATCACTGGCTGTGCTGTGTGCAGTCTGTGGCTGGGTGGCATTGTAGTGTTGGGCAGCTGGATGTTAACAGCGCGTAGCGTTGCACAGTTGGAGGTGAGCCGCCAGCAGTCGTGGACGTGGGGAGAGAGATGGCGGAGTTTTGAAATTTGTAAGACTGGATGTCATGAACTGATATATACATTATGACTTTTGAACACTATTGACGTAAATACATTGTTTGTTCTCTATCAAAATCTTTCATTTGCTAACTATGCCTATCAGTAGTTAGTGCCTTCCGTAGTTTGAATCTTTTAGTTAGCTGGAAGTAGTGGCGCTCGCTGTATTGCAGTAGTTCGAGTAACCAAGATATTTGTGAGGTAAGTGATTTGTGAAACGTATAGGTTAATGTTAGTCAGGGCCATTCTTTTGTAGGGATTTTTGAAAGTCAGATTGCGTTGCGCTAAGAATATTGTGTGTTAGTTTAAGCACAGTCATGTATAATTGTTATAAGGGGACTTTTCATTACTAGGTCACCGACTACATCGCCAGCAAAACATCCTCACGTGTGTGTGACATCTTATGAGACTTAACTGCTAAGGTCATCAGTCCCTAGGTTTACACACTACTTAACTTAAATTATCCTAAGGACAAACACACACCCATGCCCGAGGAAGGACTTGAACCTCCGCCGGGACCAGCCGTACCGTCTATGACTACAGCGCCGTAGATCGCTCGGCTAATCCCGCGCGGCGGAGAATAACACCTTGGGGCATTCTTGCATCCTCCAGTGTTAACATTATTGTGCCCATTTCAGTATTTTCGCATTATTTTGTTTTCTGGCAGCTATGCTCCTCTTGAAACCTTGTTCACGACGAGGACATTGCACTGTTGAGACAGACACCGGAGTTGCTCGCATACTATTCACTTCCTCGGGACTTTCAGGTGCAGCACAAGTCCTCTGACGTTTACCCAGCACACATATGAACTGATCTTCCCTGCATGAAGTTACTCGGGGCCTCCCAGATCGCGAAACACTTGCGGTCTCGCCAGTTTGCTTGAACCGCTGCAATGTACACACCACTGTATATGGACTACAACTCTTGTTGCTATTGTCCTATTAGAATACTTTCCTAATGCTACAATTGCAGCAAGTCTTTCAGTTCCAATCTATTGCTTTTGTCCTATTAGGAGGTAATATGGTGTAGCCCTAACCAGGCATACGAACAAAGTGCTAAATGGACACAATGTACTGTAAACTAATGGAACATGATTGCTGTAACTGATAACTGAAGGAATGAGGCCTGTTCGAATGGAGTCATCTCAGATAAAGGCAGCTCAGTATTACTGTGGATGCTCATCAGCACACTTCAGCGCGAACAATCAGTCAGATGCACAACAGTTGCCCTTGGTGTTTATATGTTTATACTTGCTTTTTATCAGATATGATAGAATATTCAAAACGAAATCCAACTTTCAAGCACAAATCTATAGTTATCACAGGCAACAGAACACTTTTGAACTTCTCGGAAAGTTTCATTTTACCCCATAGGGGATAATTACCCTTTGGTGGAGAACAACTGATCTACCAGTACATCTAACAGCAGGTGTTTGAATTTGACAACAGCAGAGTCGCAGCTTATCGAGACAGCGGTTTTTCTTTCAGCGATGCTGCAGCTCGTGTTGTTCGGAGTCCTACAACCATCATGCAAATACGGCATCAGGCAGCTACACCTAGGTTAAGAAGGCCTGTGCGCTGAGCAACCCACCTACCAATAGTAGCCATACAAGTGCCGCGCGGTGTAGCCGAGCGGTCTCAGGCGCCTTGTCACGGTCCGTGCAGCTCCCCCCGTCGGAGGTTCGAGTCCTCCCTCGGGGGTGGGTGTGTGTGTCGTCCTCAGCGTAAGTTAGTTTAAGTTAGATTAAGTAGTATGTCGGCTTAGGGACCGATGACCTCAGCAGTTTGGTCCCATAAGACCTTACCCAAAATTTTTCATACAACTCTTGATGACCTAAGAGGAGCTTCTACTGGTAGGTTGTTCTATTTTCTCGGTGTGTATTGTGTTTCTAGTTGCATACATCACTACTGCAGTACAACCAGTCTTATATCAATTATTTCACACACTAATTATTATTTCTGCCAGATATTTATGAACCAGTCGACGAGTTATCTTAGCGACCTTGGTGTATGGCCATTCATATCAGGCTAGCTATTCTTTCCCAAGTCACGTTGTTCAAAAAGCAACGTTCTTTCTCTGAAACTGCCAAAAATAAAAATAAACGAAAATAGAGCCCTTTCTCTAATAGCTTGGCAACAAGACGAAAACTGATAGCCTTCCTGCCTCTCTTTCAACTGTGATTTGAGAACCTTGACAGTCGTCTGTTGAACCATTAATCCAGCATCTACTAATTACAACGCCTTGTTTAATGTCTACGTGCAGCTTGGTTGACACAGTGATAACCCCGACATATGTATTTCTCTAAATCGGTAACAAAATAAACTCTCTAAATAAGTTACTTGGAGCACGGCAAAACACACAGTGAGATGCTGTCGTTCTGTATTGGGCTTCACTTGTAAACGACTAAAATGGGACGGGAAATAATAAGATGTCGTAAGCAAAAAAGTCGTAGGCAAGTACACTCCTGGAAATGGAAAAAAGAACACATTGACACCGGTGTGTCAGACCCACCATACTTGCTCCGGACACTGCGAGAGGGCTGTACAAGCAATGATCACACGCACGGCACAGCGGACACACCAGGAACCGCGGTGTTGGCCGTCGAATGGCGCTAGCTGCGCAGCATGTGTGCACCGCCGCCGTCAGTGTCAGCCAGTTTTCCGTGGCATACGGAGCTCCAACGCAGTCTTTAACACTGGTAGCATGCCGCGACAACGTGGACGTGAACCGTATGTGCAGTTGACGGACATTGAGCGAAGGCGTATAGTGGGTATGCGGGAGGCCGGGTGGACGTACCGCCGAATTGCTCAACACGTGGAGCGTGAGGTCTCCACAGTACATCGATGTTGTCGCCAGTGGTCGGCGGAAGGTGCACGTGCCCGTCGACTTGGGACCGGACCGCAGCGACGCACGGATACACGCCAAGACCGTAGGATCCTAGGCAGTGCCGTAGGGGACCGCACCGCCACTTCCCAGCAAAGTAGGGACACTGTTGCTCCTGGGGTATCGGCGAGGACCATTCGCAACCGTCTCCATGAAGCTGGGCTACGGTCCCGCACACCGTTAGGCCGTCTTCCGCTCACGCCCCAACATCGTGCAGCCCGCCTCCAGTGGTGTCGCGACAGGAGTGAATGGAGGAACGAATGGAGACGTGTCGTCTTCAGCGATGAGAGTCGCTTCTGCCTTGGTGCCAATGATGGTCGTATGCGTGTTTGGCGCCGTGCAGGTGAGCGCCACAATCAGGACTGCATACGACCGAGGCACACAGGGCCAACACCCGGCATCATGGTGTGGGGAGCGATCTCCTACACTGGCCGTACACCTATGGTGATGGTCGAGGGGACACTGAATAGTGCACGGTACATCCAAACCGTCATCGAACCCATCGTTCTACCATTCCTAGACCGGCAAGGGAACTTGCTGTTCCAACAGGACAATGCACATCCGCATGTATCCCGTTCCACCCAACGTGCTCTAGAAGGTGTAAGTCAACTACCCTGGCCAGCAAGATCTCCGGATCTGTCCCCCACTGAGCATGTTTGGGACTGGATGAAGCGTCGTCTCACGCGGTCTGCACGTCCAGCACGAACGCTGGTCCAACTGAGGCGCCAGGTGGAAATGGCATGGCAAGCCGTTCCATAGGACTACATCCAGCATCTCTACGATCGTCTCCATGGGAGAATAGCAGCCTGCATTGCTGCGAAAGGTGGATATACACTGTACTAGTGCCGACATTGTGGATGCTCTGTTGCCTGTGTCTATGTGCCTGTGGTTCTGTCAGTGTGATCATGTGATGTATCTGACCCCAGGAATGTGTCAATAAAGTTTCCCCTTCTTGGGACAATGAATTCACGGTGTTCTTATTTCAATTTCCAGGAGTGTATTACACTTATAACCGGCAAAGATATTAGCGTTTAATGTCCTCTAATTTCTTAATGATTCAACGAAAGCCCATTGAATTATTCATGGAAAATCTAAATCTACGAATGCGGCGATTAAATCCTTGTACAGAGTTTGTCTGCAGCAGTAGACAAGCTTCACAGACGGTGTTCAGTTTTATTACCACATCAAAAAATTTAATATATATTATGATAACTAGTAATAACATTAATCATACAATACTTCCAAAATAGTAATAGAGTAAGCGCTAAATTATGTGTACTTTTAAGGTTATGCTTCACATTATCAACGTCATAGTGCAGTATGAAAATAAAGGGACTTCAATCACTTAGCTTTGTCGTTTTGGTGATACTTAAATTTTCGCTTGTTATAGTCCGTTTCCACTTTTCTAATAATTGACACTTAAATTTTCGCTTGTTATAGTCCGTTTCCATTTTTCTAGTAACTGTTCTTCCTTCACTTTTGGCTCTATTGGATAGTTTCCTTTACATCCGGTCACACACAACGCTTAGCTTCTTTTGTATGGTACCAAGAAAGCCGTTTATTTTGTTTTTATTTATTTATTGTTCGGTGGGACCAAATTAAGGGGACGTCTCCATGGTCATGGAACGAGTCAATACATGAAATTATAAGACGACAGTAGAAACAGATAAAATGAAATACAAGAAACATATTCAGGCGACAAGTCGTAAGATTATATAAAGAAAATCAACACTGTAACACTGGAATTTGCTTAATTTTTTAGCTCCTCCAGGAGATCCTCGACAGTATAGAAGGAGTGAGACATGAGGAAACTCTTCAGTTTAGACTTAAAAGTGCTTGGGCTACTGCTAAGATTTTTGAGTCCTTGTGGTAGCTTATTGAAAATGGATGCAGCAGAATACTGCACTCCTTTTTGCACAAGAGTCAAAGAAGTGGATTCCACATGCAGATTTGATTTCTGCCTAGTATTAACTGTGTGAAAGCTGCTGACTCTTGGGAAAAAGCTAATATTTGCTAGCAACAAATTACATTAAAGAACATATATACTGTCAAGGCAATGTCAGAATTCCCAGACTATTGAATAGGGGTCGACAACAGGTTCTCGAACTTACACCACACGTATCTCGAACAGCCCGTTTTTGAGCCAAAAATACCCTTTTTGAATCAGAAGAATTACCCCCTCCAAATAAAAAACCATACGACATAAGCGTATGAAAATATCCGAAGTAGACTACTTTTCGTGTTGAACTGTCACTTATTTCAGATACCGTCTAATGGTAAATAAAGCAGCATTTAGTTTCTGAACAAGATCCTGAACATGGGCTTTCCACAACAGCTTACTATGTATCCGAACGCCTAGGAACTTGAACTGTTCCGTCTCACTTATAATATGCCCATTCTGTCTGATCAAAATATCGGTTCTTGTTGAATTGTGAGTTAGAAACTGTAAAAACTGAGTCTTACTGTGATTTAGCATCAAATTATTTTCCACAAGCCACAAACTTATTTCATTAACTACATTATTTGATACTGTTTCAGTATTACACACAAGATCCTTCACTACCAAGTTGGTGTCATCAGCAAATATTTTTGAATCACCTGTGATACTAGAAGACATGTGATTTATACAAATAAGAAACAGCAGTGGCCCCAGCATCGACCTTTGGGGATCGGCCCACTTAATAGTGTCCCATTGGGACTGAACATCACTACCACTCTCAATATTGCGGAGCATTACCTTCTGCTTTCTGCTCTTAAAGTAAGAGGCGAACTAATTGTAAGCTACTCCCCCTACTCCATAATGATCCAGTAATATTTTGTGGTCAACACAGTCAAAAGCCTTCGTTAAATCAAAGAAAACACCTAGCGTTCGCAACCTTTTATTTAGTCCTTACAAAATATCACAGAGAAAATAGAATATAGCATTTTCAGTTGTTACACTATTGCTAAAACCAAACTGTACATTTGACAGCAAATTATGTGAATTTAAATGCTCCAGTAACCCTGTATATACAACCTTCTCGGTAACTTAAGCAAACACCGATGGCATAGAAATAGGTCTAAAATTAAATGATTATTAAATACTGTAATTATATTCGACTTATCAGTAACACGGACATTCCCACCACGCACTGATTCTACATCCTCTACCTGTCTCTGAAGACCAGCCACTTACTTTGCGACTGACCATATGGTTTTAATTTTATCCTAAGACTTGGCTATTCTATCTGCATACCACCTACTTTTGTGACTTCCTAATAACATTATCCCTTCCTCCCTTTTTATAATGTGGCTTCACTGCCGAGTACTTTAATCGGTCAGGAAACCGACTACTCCTATAGGGAAAGTTTCTGATATGGCTAAGTACTGGGCTAACATACATGGAACAATACTTCAGCATTCTGTTAGATACCCCATCATATCCATGAGAATTTTTGGTCTTTAGTGATTTAATTATTAACTCAATCTCCCTCTTGTCAGTATCATGGAGGAGCATTTCAGGTAACTGTCTCGGAACACTTTTTTCTACGAGCGCTATATGTTTCCCTGTTCGGACTAGGTTTCTATTTAGTTCACCTGCTATATTCAGAAAGTGATTATTAAATACTGTAATTATATTCGACTTATCAGTAACACGGACATTCCCACCACGCACTGATTCTATATGCTCTACCTGTCTCTGCAGACCAGCCACTTTGCGACTGACCATATGGTTTTAATTTTATCCTGAGACTTGACTATTCTATCTGCATACCACCTACTTTTTGCCTTCCTAATAACATTTTAAGCACCTTACAATACTGTTTGTAATGGGCTGCTGCATTTAGATTTTGACTCTTTCTAACGTTTCGATATAATTGCCACTTTGTTCTACAAGATATTCTTATTCCTCTAGTTAGCCATTCAGGCTGCCTGTTTGTGCTAGTACCTTGTTTTGAACGTTCTAACGGAAAGCAAATTTCAAAGAGCACGAGAAAAGTCTTGAGGAAAGCATTATATTTATCGTCTACTGTATCAGCACTTTAAACATCTTGCCGCACTTGTTCCTTGATAAGGTTTACAAAGGTCTCTGCAGCAACTGGATCAGCTTTCCTAAACAGTTGATAACTATGTTTAACATATGTTGCAGCACAAAAATCTTTTAGAGTTAAAATTTGCGCATCATGATCTGAAAGGCCACTTACATTTTTGCTAACAGAATGCCCTTCTAGTTATGAGTAACGAACAAAAATGTTGTCTGTGATTGTTCTACTGTTCCCTTGCACTCTCGCTGGAAAGAACACGGTTTGCACAAGATTATATGAATTAAGAAGGTCTACCAGCATCCTTTTCCTTTGACAATCACTTACACAATTAATATTAAAGTCAGCACATAAAACTAACTTATGGTTCAAATGGCTCTGAGCGCTATGGGACTTCTAAGGTCATCAGTCCCCTAGAACTTAGAAATACGTAAACCTAACTAACCTGAGGACATCACACACATCCATACCTGAGGCAGGATTCGAACCTGCGACCGTAGTGGTCGCACGGTTCCATACTGTAGCGCCTAGAACCTCTCGGCCACTCCGGCCGGTTTCCCCACTGTCATTTAATGAACAAAGTTGGAGCATATGGACTATCAGACCAATTGTGTGATTGGAATGAGGACTTCCTAGACAACAGAACGCAGTATGTCATTCTCAATAGAGAGAAGTCTTCCGAAGTAAGAGTGATCTCAGGTGTGCCGCAGGGTAGTGTCGTAGGACCGTTGCTATTCACAATATATATAAATCATCTTGTGGATAGCATCGGAAGTTCACTGAGGCTTCTTGCGGATGATGCTGTAGTATATCGAGAGGTTGTAACAATGGAAAATTGCACTGAAATGCAGGAGGATGTGCAACGAATTGACGCATGGTGCAAGGAATGGCAATTGAATCTCAATGTAGACAAGTGTAATGTGCTGCGAATACATACAAAGAAATATCCTTTATCATTTAACTACAATATAGCAGGTCAGCAACTGGAAGCAGTTAATTCCATAAATTATCTGGGAATAGGCATGAGGAGTGACTTAAAATGGAATGACCAAAAAAATTAATCGTCGGTAAAGTAGATGCTGGCCTGAGATTCATTTGAAGAATTCTAAGTAAATGCATTCCGAAAACAAAGGAAGTAGGTTACAGTACAGTTGTTCGCCTACTGCTTGAATACTGCTCACCGGTGTGGGATCTGTACCAAATAGTACTGATAGAATAATGGTTCAAATGGCTATGAGCACTATGGGACTTAACCTCTGAAGTCATCAGCCCCCTACAACTTAGAGCTACGTAAACCTAACTAACCTAAGGACATCACACACATCCATGTCCGAGACAGGATTCGAACCTGCGGTCGTAGCGGTCGCGTGGTTCCAGACTGTAGCAGCTAGAACCGCTCGGTCATCCCGGCAGCTCAACGTTAGTGAATGATGCTTCTGTCCTGCCTGCACTATGAGTTACGTTAATTCTATGTTAATTATGAACTATGCACACTTTTGAAGTGTCCATTTCCCAAGATTTTATTACATTCAGTGAGATTAATGTTAAATCCAGGCTAGTCGTCAAAGACTGGGTGTATAGGAAACCTGCTTTCTCGGTTAGCTAGACAACATTCAAACAAGTCGTATTAATGAGTTTTATTATAAAATGAAAAAATACAATACATAACTTTTAGGTACACAGATGTGTCGCAAGCAAAGGGCGACAGACAAAGTAAGAAATTTCTTCAGTATACAAATTCCCAAATCTGTGTTACATAGACAATGCAAACAAGTGATCAGAGTTGACGCTTCTACTGAAGTTACTAATCTTGAAGCTGGTGTAGAACTGCCGCGACCATTCGGGCGGGGCGCTTATGTCCTCCTCGCATAGGGGCCGCTGCTGTCACGTTCTCGTGCTGGAGAGGGATCGGTCAGTGTGCGATTGAATGACGTCATATCACAGCCATCTTTGCTCTGTCGTTCCCGACTGGCGCCATTTGACATTACGCTGTAACATTTAGTGTGTACATATGGTTTTAACAGCTGGGCACAGACTAACTTGCCTTATCCTAGCTGTGTAAGCTCTGTGTTAGTGCGTAATTGTACGTTTAATATATTTACTTTGTGTCTATAGTAGTGTTGATATTCTGTGTGCTTGTCTTTTTTGACGACGTATGTTTACGCTAGAGCTTGTGGTAGAGTCCTTATTAAAACTATGCTATTTTCCTGTGGTGATATGTTATTGTGGACGTTTCTCACCTCACTGTCAATTTCACTTTGACCTCTACTTTCATCACGGCCGCTGTCAGTATTTTCATGTCAATGTGACTTAACACTGTACAAATGTTTGTGATCTGTATGACATGATATTCAGTACATCCTGCTTAGGTCCCGAAGAGACTTGGTCTTCCGATTCATTCATCGTAGTCCACTGTACAGGGTGGAGTGGGAATAGCGTGGTAGCGTTATATGTTCGTGTCTTTGAATACGTCTGTACTGGCTACAGTTTCAAGGGTGTTCAGAAACTATTCGTTCAGAATAAAACGAGAGGTAGAGAACATCAAAACAAACATATTTATTTATGGTGCGTATGGTCCGTGGTGAGGACTTCTGATGCTAGGGACATTTTTCATAAAAGGCAATTTAGCATGCTAATTGCTGCAGTTGCATTGACAAGAACTGCTAGAATGCGCTGCCATTGGCCTTTATACACGCAGTACGTAGTCGGTTAATCGATTGTGGTGTTCATTAGGAGACTCCTGGCACATGCACATGGTCCCAGCCCCAACCGCAATCCTAGCTGCTCCGTATGCCCACGAAGGAAGGAATCCAGATACGTGTGGTGAGGACTAACGTTCAGAGATACGTCCTCTAGCAGTTGTCTTAACACGTGTTTCACCAAGATGCGGTATCTCCGCCCTTTGAGTTCCGTATTGATTGGGTGTCACTTGTGTCATACGTCTATACACGAGATTTCCACACTCATAAACATCCCTAGGTTCACAGTTTCCGATGCGATACTGAAGTGGAAACGTGAAGGGACACGTACACCACAAAGTCGTATAGGCCGACCTCGTCTGTTGACTGACAGACCGCCGACAGCTGAAGAGGGCCGTATGTGTAATAGGCAGACATATATCCAGACCATCACACAGGAATTCCAAACTGCATCAGGACGCACATCAAGTACTGTGAAAGCTAGGCCGGAGATGAGAAAACTTGGATTTCATGGTCGAGCGGCTGCTCATAAGCCACACGTCACGCCGGTATATGCTAAAATACGCCTTACTTGGTGTAAGCAGAGTAAACATTGGGCGATTGAACAGTGGAAAAACGTTGTGTGGAGTGGCGAATCACGGTACACAATGTGGCGATCCGATGACAGGGTGAGGGTATGGCGAATTCCCGGTGATCGTCATCTGCTAGCGTGTGTAGTGCCAACAGTAACTGCTACGGTCGCAGGTTCGAATCCTGTCTCGGGCATGGATGTGTGTGATGTCCTTAGGTTAGTTAGGTTTAAGTAGTTCTAAGTTCTAGGGGACCAATGACCACAGCAGTTGAGTCCCATAGTGCTCATAGCCATTTTTTTTTTTTTTTTTTTTTTGGTAATGGACTGGCCTTTACAGAGACCTGGCCTGAATCCTATAGAACATCCTATGGGGTGTTTTGGAATGCCGACTTCGTGCCGGGCCTCACCGACAGACTTCGATACGTCTCCTCAGTGCAGCACTCGGTGAAGAATGGGCTAACATTCCCCAACAAATCTTCCAGCACCTGACTGAACGTATGCCTGCGAGAGTGGAAGCTGTCATCGAGCCTAAGGGTGGACCAACACCATATTGAATTCCAGCGTTACCGTTGGAGGGCGCCACGAACTTTTAAGCTATTTTCAGCCCGGCCTCCGGATACTTTTGATGACATAGTGTGTCTCACTCCCTAGAAGTAGCTTCCAGATGTGTACTGAAAGTCAGTCCTGTCTCTTGTACAAGGTTAGATACGATAATAAGTGCACAGGATCAAGAAATCCAAGGCTTTTCTTTCTTCCCGGTTGTAATTCTCTCCGTCCTTAATGATATTATTGTTGGCGAGACATTAAATACCTTTCTTCTCTCGTAGCGTTGTTCGGTTCTGGTTAGCTGTCCAGTGCATATTCATTTTGGAGTATACCGTGTTTTCTTTACGCATGGCCTGCGTCTGACAATACTGCTTCTCATGTAATGTCGGAAAGAATCTCGCAATAATCTTCATTCTATCCTTTTGTGGTCAGTCTGAAATTTTTCTTAAGTGCCAGGTATTATCAGAATATGAAAATGCAGAAGTTATAAAAATGTCGTATAAATCTCTTCTTAAGTCTCCAGGGATATTACTTTCATACTAAATACTAAACCAGTTTTCGTATAATTATGGTTAATAGAACACTACTTACATGCGTAATTTAGCACATATTTTGTTTCATGTAGGTACTAATCTACCAAAAGTACTGTTTCATCTCCATTATCTTTATCTCTTCCAACCACTCCTCCCCCTCTCTCTTATGGCACACACACACACACACACACACACACACACACACAGACTGGCTTACTCCTGTCTTTTTGTGTTGTCGCTGTTGAAATTGAAAGGAGGAATGCGTCAGTCTCCAGTAACCAGCTCACGTGAGGCGTGCTGTGTCCCCCGTTCGCCCCGTGTTTACCTTGCACGCGCTCACGAGTTCCATATGGCACAGCGCTCAGACACTTGCATAATCTGTCTATAAATTCCACTCACGTTTAGTACAATCTACTTGTCAGTGCTTGAAACCGTTCCTGCAGGATTTAAATTAATCCCAGCAGTCAGCCATTTTATCCCCTTAGCATTGAAATAGATTTCATTCGTCCCCATACGGGAGTTGAATCTGCATCTGTCATTCGAAGCTGGAATTAATAACGATCTTAATCATTTATTACCGTTTTGCTTTAAGCTCTTACTGATGCATAGCTGCATGTTAACAGGGGTCACACTAAACCCAGCTGTTGGGTAACTGTTGTAACACACAATTAACTGAAATTACGTTTCTTTTTTCCTTCAAGCAGAGTAAAAATCTCCCAATTTTCTCTATATCTTTACTGGTTTGTCTAGCATTCTTTCATATTTTTCTGTTTTGCATTCCCTGTTGCTTTCATTTAAAAGCGTCCTGTACTGTTGGTTTCACAAATAAATCTTATCAGTTTTGTGTTTTTGGTTTCCACTGATATTATCGGCCATTTCCTGAAATATCTCTGCTACGCCCGCCTCTGCTTTCACAACACTGGTTGTGGCTGCACCAGATGTAATTATTTAATTCATCGTATCATCCAACTGCACTTCTACGTAAAAGTTCTCAGTACATTCGTTTTGGCCTGTAGTCACTGGCTCTGTGAATTTATGCTCTTCTATTTGCTTAACACGTAACACTACCAATCTCTCTATATCGTATGCTCTTTTTTGCTGTTTTGATTTTCTCCATCCTGTTTGTCATTATTAAGTCCTAAACTGATTCCCTATCAACAACTACATGTGCTTTCACCTACATTATGTAGTTTTCAAATTTTATGTCTAATCGTGATACCGTTCAGTGGATTTTCCACTAACAGGCCATCCTTACAGATATCCTGAGTAGAACTTCAGGCCTTTCTCCTTCTAATCTTATGGATGAGATGCATTGTTATTAGGCTGAAGATTTTCATCTTTACAGGTATTTTATTCCGCGACATTCTTTCAACGGCGGTCAGGATACAATTTACTTTTTGATATTAATGATGCAACAAACATTTTGGATTTGCGTTCGTGCGGGACATCATCTGAAGCCAACTACCTCTGATTCATGACCTTCATAAAGATCTGTCTCACATATTTCTACCGAATCAGCACCGAAAGAAGAAAGACGTATTGAGAATTCGACTATGGCTAATCACTGAAAAACCTCCCGTCAAGTCGAAAACCGGTTCTCTACGTGTCCCCGGTCGAATTCATATAGTATTATTGCAAGATTTTGATATTAAACACAAAAAATGAAACACTCAATGCACGCAGACTCTCTCTCTCTCTCTCTCTCTCTCTATCTATCTCTCTCTCTCTCTCTCTCTCTCTCTCTCTCTCACACACACACACACACACACACACACACACACACACACACACACACACACACACACACACGTATGTACATACATACACACATACATACATTAAAGTTAGACATGAGCAAGCAGGATCTCAAGGACGTAAACATACTTAAGAGAAAGTAGTATAATATTGCGTGATAGCCATCAAGAGGAAGCAGCTATCCGAACCTGTTCCTACTGTCTGCAGATACTGCAGAAGAAACTATCCGGCGTGGAGTAGAGAGGTATGGCTATGTAATTTGTAACACAGCAGCTCTGAATAGGCCGGGTTTAATTTTTCATGTGCGTCAACAGTTTGACCTTTGTCACCGTGGATCGAGCACTATTAAACTGCAGATAAGTATTTCGAGAACGCTCAGTGCTGTAGGCGTAGGTGACCTCTTCTGATTAATTTCATCTTCAGTCAGTCAAGAATATAAGTGATTTTTTAGATTTTTTGGAAAATACTAGTGAAGCAATAAACGTAGATCTCTTATTTTATTTATTATTTATCGATTATTTTCATGCTTTCTGATTATTTATCGATTATCATTATTTATCGATTTTTGGACAATGTTTACTGATTTTTTAAGGAAAGAGATAAAACTGCTCCGCCCAATATGAGGTGTGTTTACGACGGAGGTTCTGCAGTATGCAATCTTATCTGAAATAAAAAAAATAAACTTTCTTAATTTATACGATGTTGTGCACAGAGTAACAACACAGGTTTTTTCTTTGAAATGTGGCGAAATAATAAAATTGCTGACGTGTAAAACAAAAATTTAGATTTGTTCGTGTGTTTTGGTCACGTTTTATTGCAAATAACCAATGAATTAATTTTTTTTTAAGTTAGCCTGTTACTCCTTGTGGACATGTCCGAGAAATAATTCAGATAATTTTCGGAGACACGTCTTTTAACTTGTATTCTCAAAACTTCGTTGGAGTGTTGTTCCTCAGCCACCCTACCGCTCGGATCTTACACCTTGCGACTTTCATTTGTTTAGCCCAATGAAGGACGCACTATGCGGGAAGCAATACCTGGATGACGGGGATTGGGAAGTTACTGATGCAGCAAGACGTTGGCCAGTTGAGTGGTACCCTGCTGGTTTACGGGCCCTTCCAGAAAGATGGCACGCGACGGAGATTATGTGGTAAAATAGTGTTTTGCAGACAAAAGAGCGGGGAATGGAGTGGTGCATTGGAATCCTCAACATAACCAGTCTCATATTTTTTTTAAAAAAATGTGTTGCATTTTTTATTGAAGGCTCGTACCAGCAACAAGTCATATGTCAACCAAATTTGGGTGGTGTCAGATCATGTTGCTGTGAGCACCCGCTAGTATTAAGATCGCCCCCCCCCTTCCCACTTGCAACAGCAGTAACTGTAATAAGATGAATGATGACTGGACTCCAACTGGTAGAGCAGTAGCCACACCTGTCAAGAGATTAAGACCGAGGAATTCGAAGGCGTAATAAGAACATTGAATTTTTCATAGCGCTCTTCCAATAGCTACTGCATCTACTTTTGTCTATTTTGTTTCCGGTTCGAAGTGATGAATCCATGTTTCATCGCCTGAGATGATGATCGACAAAAAATTGTCACGACGAACCTCGTAACGCAGATGGTTCAAATGGCTCTAAGCAGTACGGAACTTAACATCTGAGGTCATCAGTCACCTAGACTTAGAACTACTTAAACCTAAATAACCTAAGGACAACACACACATCCATGCCCGAGGCAGGTTTCGAACCTGCGACCGTAGCAGCAGCGCAGTTCCGGACTGAAGCGCCTAGAACCGCTCGGCCGAAACGGTCGTTCCGCGTAACGCGCAAGCAATTCCACAATGATGGTTCTTTATGGAAGCCAGCCAACACACACCTTTGAGTACTGGTGGACGGGTGTGTTAGTACTATCAACAGAAACGTCCAGTTGTGCAACGAGGTGTTTGATACTGGTCCGTCGATCACCTCGAATGAGAGTATCTTCGCGTTCAGACATTAGAGGAGTCACAGCTTTTAACAACTACGCTGTACGTTAGCACCTAAATATGACACACACAATAAGCGTTACCCTCAGGGAGGAATTTTATATTTGACCGTGTGTTTACCTAATGGATAGAGGGTATCGAACATGAATTTCGTTACTGTGGCAATTAATAGAAAGCTGAAACACTTTGAAGTTACAGAACGTAGTAAAAGCATAAAAATGAAATAAGAAACGGTCGCCAGCCTAATTAGGCATAATAATTTGGCACATTAATCTGAAAGAATTTAAATATAATTTTGTAAAAGGGGTCTTCATTCTTCCTCTCTTTATAAAGTGCAATGAACACACACAAATATCACACGAACTGACCAATGGTAAACAATAGTTATCATTTGTATAAACTGGCAATCACAGGAAGATAATTAGAATTTTACTCCTATTCATAATAATCACCACCTCAACCATTAACCTATTCAGAACCAAAAAGTTATCTGGGGCCTCACGAGACTAAATGATGTGTGACAAGAGTCCTGGTTTAACTAACACAAACACACCAGAAATTCGGATAAATAACGCTGTAGCAACACTTTTTTTACCCTCTGTCATTTATGGGAATACTTCAGATTTCTTTAGCAAAACAATCTTTCGTTTAACTTTCTCATAATAGAAAAGAGTACAGTTGGAGGCACATAAATTGTCAATTACTCTACTGGCAAAATCTGTAACTATTTCAGAGACAAATTGCCTGACACTATTGTGAATGTCTAACCCCACTTAAATTTGCTTATGTTTCAATACTTGAAAACAAGTTATTAAAATATTAAGCTCAATCAGTTTCAGAAAATAGTTCATGATACTAATCAATGCAATTTACTTTTCATAATAGTCCAATATACGTGTCTTTCTCAATACCTGTGAAGCAGTTAACTTTGATAACAACATTTAAACATTTTAGCACTGAACTTCAGCACCTTAAGTGCAAAGACAAACCATTATACTTTCAGAAACAGGATGCTCGGTTATCTGTACGTTAAGGCCAGGAGCCTGTAATGGTTTGTGATTGGGACAGTTTATAAGGTGCAAACACAGTTTTATGTCACTGGATTTATTATTGAAAAAACACTCACATCGATACACTGGTCCACACTGTGGTACATATCTAAACTCCTGCTGGTGGTGGAGCAGTGGCGCAATAACGGTGGAAAGCACTTGGCGGCTGAGTAGTCCCATGCTCTTCAAGTCGAATGCTCTTCATAAACTCTTCTTGGCGACGTGCTTCCTTCATTTCAGAGCCATTCCAAGATAACAAGAGCACCATACGACAGCCAAAACCACATCACAGGCAATTTCAACATAAATTGGCTTCCAAATGCCTCACTTGGCAACCGCGTTGTTAACAGTACAACGTCTACCCACTGTCTGCGTGCTGTGCTCTCTCTCTTGCCGCCCAGATTGACCGCCAGATCCACCTTATCCCACGCGCCAAGCCCCTTCGGTAGCGGAGGGATCCCTACGTCATACAATTATACATTTTCTCTAAGTATGAACCAGTATTCCAATTACAAATTCTCTTTTATAAACAGGCATAACATACAAAATTTAATTATTTTTAAAGGTCTTTTCAGTTTTTACATTACATATATTGCACATGTCAACTTTCCTTTCAGAACTCAGTCAACTTGATCAGTAAAGAACAACTACTTCATATTTACATACATAGAATTCCACAGAATAAACTACTTACAATCGATATTGGTGTTTTAGGCTGTGTGCGGTCGGCCAGCACGCGCGATGTCGGACAGGTCCTCCCGCCCTTATTGAGGTGACGGCAGTCGCCTCAGGCAACTACTCACCTTGCTTTTGTTCACCACCAAGCCTCCGTAAACGTTATGCAAGCACTCGTAAGTACTAACATGACGTGTCACGCTCAAAATTTTCACCACCAATCTTATAATCAGATTCTGTAGGGTTCTTTATCTTTATTTACACATTATCCTACTTTTTTCACAGTTAAAGAGCTTTGCCATTCTTTACATAAAGAGGAAATGTTCGAATCTCGCCTCGGGCATCGATGTTTGTGATGTCCTTAGGTGAGTTAGGTTTAGGTAGTTCTACGTTCTAGGGGACTGATGACCTCAGAAGTTCAGTCCCATAGTGTTCAGAGCCATTTAAGTGGTAAAACAAACACTGGCGGTGAACTGAAGAATTACAACTTACTGTACTGTACATTCCAAGCAAACGTAGGAAAATATGGTATTTTGGACATGTCATTTAAGACAAATGTTTCACGTAATGCTGGTACAATCTCTCTCTGGGTGTCTTCCACGATTAATATGAATGTGAAGAGAAGTAGAAAATGAGCTCTAACAAGGGAACAAGGCGTTTGCGGACCCATGTCCATATAACGCATTTTATTTCTCTATGAGTGAGAAACGTTTCCTGGAAGTCTGGCTATCACTTTTAGTTGCAGCCTGTATTTGCGAAGATATTCGGTATTACCGTATCTTGATTAGTTGTCGATGTGATGCAGTGTCCAATGCCTCTCAGAAGTCCAAGAAGACGGTTGGTACTAATTACTGTCAGGAATCATTCACTCGTATTCTCTAGGGAGTCGTTTGGTAGCTGTGTGAACGACTACAATCATGTCACTACCGGCACGGTACACAAGGCAATTATGAGAATCTCTTCCGAGGCAGTAGGAAATGATGGAGTGACCATTGGCATGATTAAAAACGTCGTAGACACTATTATTCCAGTTATCACAGACATCTTCAACCTGTCTCTTGTCAGTAGTATATATGCTACTGAGTGGAAGCAAAGTTTAATCCAGCCTATATAAAGGACTGACAACCCTAAGTCGCCAGGTGACTACAGGCCGATCAGCATACTACCTGCAATATCTAAAGCCCTAGAATACATCGTCCATGAACAGCTGACGGATTACCTCAAAACTCATAACATCCATGACGAATATCAGTCAGGCTTTCGAAAGCACCATAGTACAGCAACTGCATTAATCTAAGTAACTGATGACATTAAACATGCTATGGACAGACGTGAAGCTACTATCCTAACACTGCTTGACTTTAGCAAGGCTTTTGACACAGTTGACTTCGATATATTACTAATTAAAATGAAACAGCTGAATTTCTCAATCAGCGCAATACACTGGTTCGACAGCTACCTCAAAAACAGAAGTCAACAAGTCGTTTGTGGGTCGGAAAAGTCATCATGGAAAAGCGTGCGCTCTGGAGTTCCCCAAGGCTCCGTCCTTGGTCCAGTACTCTTCTCACTGTACATTAATGATATTTCTTCAGTAATTCACTCCTGCAGCTACCATCTATATGCTGACGACATCCAACTGTACATAAGTGCAAGCCCCAAAAACATTGCTGGCGCAGAGCGAGTATGAACGCAGATCTTTGCACTGTTTCTCGATGGGCACAGAAACTAGGTCTGAAACTAAACCCCAAGAAATCCCAGGTCACACTTATATCTCATCCAAAGTTAATCAGCCGGTACTTTCGCGAAACAGTCCCTAAAATACTCCTCAATGGTACCCAACTACCATACCAAAAAACAGTAAAAGACCTTGGAATAATCTTGGATGAACACCTAAACTAGGAAGAACAAACAGTCACAGCTTGCCGGAAATCGCTCTCCTCCCTACATGCAATTCAAAAATTTAGAAAAATATTTCCAACCCATGTTAAACAAAAATTAGTCCAATCACTAGTCTTGCCTAATCTTTACTACTGCGATGTAGTTCAACACGGCACGAATAGTGAAAATTCTAGATGCCTCGAGCTAGTGATGAATGCTTGCGTTAGATACGTGTGCAATATTCGGTTGTATGATCATATCAGTCCTTCATACTCCCAGCTAGGTGGGATACGCCCACATACGGCACGTGATCTCCACACGATGTGCTTACTTCATCGATTTCTTAGCCACTGGTGCCCCCAATACTTATCTTCTCACATTAAACACCTATCATCATTCCACAATCGCAATACCAGATCGGATACGTCTAGCATCTTGGCTGTACCTTTACATAACACAAAATCTTTCTCCGTGTCATTCTCCATCTCAGCCATACGACTATGGAACGCACTCCCCTGTGATCTGCGTCTTATCCAGAACTACTCAACATTCAAGAGGGAACTCAAAACTTTCATATTAGGGACGGTATAGCCACCATTCTTGTGCCCCTCCATCTCTTTCTTTCTCCTCTCCATCACAGCTTCGAATTTTACCATTCTTTTTCTTTTCCTCTAACCTATCTACCTCTTATATATCTCTTTCACCCCATTCTATCGTCTTATGTCTCTGCTCGACAAGAATAACTCACAAGCTGCAAGAATATAACGAGAAAATTCCCAACTAACAATGGAACTTGAAGCAAAGCAAGCGCTGTATCATGTATAAGATACAGAGGCGAGCGAGTGCACGGGACTTACCCTAGTTCACTGCTAGTAGCGTCACGTCATCGTAATGCGCCTGCATATAGTATTGCACCACATTTAACATAAAAGTAAAAATTAAGATTTGTGTGTAAAACTTTGTTAAAGTATAGTTCTATGTAATAATGTTTCAGGTAACAAATGTTAATGTTATAAAATTAGTAGTTTACGTAAAATTCACGTTTTGAAAGAAAAATAGGAGGCGCTAAATAATGACGCTAGGAAGCCAAAATTTGGTGAGAAGGTGCAGTAAGAAGTCATTAATGAGTGGTGCTGGTTTCCAAAACCATAAAACTAAAATTGACTCCAGAATCCGCGTTTTTCGGAAAAATCAGAGGCGCGAAATAATAGAGCTACAATATTGAAAATTGGTAGGATGCTTCAGTTCACCCTAATAATAATAATGGAAATACCTCAATCAGTTACCTCTTCTAGTTTTTTAGTAATTTAGTAAAAACTACTTTTGTGAGTAAAATGTACATAAGCATTATAGATTAAGTACTTTAAATTTTAATGATAAAACAAATTCTTTAAGACCAATGATCAGATAGGACAATTAACAAAGCTACACCAAGTTTTAGTCTTGTAGCATAATTAACAGCTGATACAAGTCTTGATAAAGCTATGGTTCAGAGGTAACAATCTACCGTTAGTTCCATTGTAAAAATTCTAGAGAGTAAAGTTTTAATTTTAGCCGGCTGAGATTTTCTACGTGCTTCTGTACTGCTCAGATGTATGTATACAAAAATTGAGAAGTTTGTAAAGCTATTATTAAATGTGATATTTAAGATTATGTGCCTGAGATAGCGATCATTTGGAGGCTGCAGGCATCTGCATAGGAACGGAAAGAACAGATGCTCTCTTGGCGGTACGCGCCGGAGCTATATAAAAAGAGCAGCAGAGGCAGTAGTAAGCTCACTCCGCATTAGACCAACGCCTAGTCCACGCGAGCTTAACGTCCGATCGCGCCTCGCCTCGGGTGACGTCATAGCGGGCTGTGACATGCGCGTACTTAGCAATGTAAACGGACATTGAAAATCGCGAGGACTGTACACCGTCCTGGATCGTTTAGACTTCGGTAACAAACTGTTATTGTGCCGTCCGTGTGAAGTATAATTCCGCGTGGCAAGTGGTGACTAACTCCACTTTTAAGGCGAGCATTAATCTTTTTTTTTAACATTAGTGCGAACTATTAATAGAGCACCGTTAGTTAGAGTAATGAACTATTCGGGAGGAACTTGCTGTAGAAGTCGCCTCTGAACTATTAAACGATTGGCTGAATTAACAATATTTAATGTCTTTAGCATTTTCAGAAGTTTCGAGTAATTTGTGTGAGCCTTTAAGATAATAAAATCTTGTTTGGAACTTTAAATTTTATTGAAGCAGCCCTAATCTCGTGAAGAACTATGGATATTTTTCGTTTAGCTGGGCTGTACAGGAATGTGGCCGTGCAGACTGGGAACTAAGGTCAGTAAGTTTCCCTTCGCTTTCTGACTGGCCACCAAATTAGTTGCCAGGCTCGCGTGATTTAAGGTGGCAATGTTCAACTTTCATTCAACATTAAACAACGACTTCTTCGCCGTCCCACATATGTTGCATCGGCAATAGTCTGTTACGTGAAATGAACATTCAAACAACCCAGACGACGACTTCTTCGCCGCCCCACATATGGTGCTTATCGGCCGGGAAAACTGAATTAAAAGCAAATAAAAGTGCTCGATGTGTGAAAGCGATTGGTATAAATTAATGAACTCGGTAGGCAATAACAGGACACTGAATTGAACTAGTGTGGGAACAGTGTTACCAGTAAAGGCGGGTGTAGTGTATAAACAATAAGTGTCTACCGCTGTACGTTGGTTAGTGACGATGGTGAGGAAGGCGACGATGCTGGATCGCGGCTGCCGACGGCGCTGAGACTAAAGGAAGACGGTGCGTCATCGCGGAGCTGCGCTGATCTGCGAGACAGCTGCCGGCTGCGCCGAGCGGTCAACGGTGCCTTGCTGCCCCCCCCTGGAGCTATTGCAGTAGGCGATTCCTGTGGCGGTACTCGACGCTACAGCTGCTGCTGCTGCCTTCAATACGTCGCGACGCGTCGCATCACGATTGCTGGTACACCGCGACGACATCATTCGTCGAAATCAAGCATTTAAGTTAAGTCAAAGACTTTTAAAATATTTATTAACTGCTGCTAACAAACTAAAAGATATGGAAAGTAGTGTACATTTCAGAAGGGAACCGGTCTCTGACCTAGAATCCTCAGGATCAGGAATTGAGTTTAATGAGGATGGTTCCATTAATCCCTCAAATATTGAACTAGAACGTAATTTGTCACCAGTAAATTATGACTTTAATTTAAATGAGAGTGCAGGGATGCAATCAATAAGTGAAATAGAAGTCAAAAGGGAGCCAGTAGAGTTGCTAACTTTGTCAGGTAGTGAAACTGAGCTCAATATATCTCCAGCTCAGTCAAGTCAAGAGATACAAAGTATCAAGGTAGAAGCTCCGGATTGGATGCAAATACTGTTTGCCAAACTCGAATCAAACCAAAATAAAATTGAGGCTAAAATTGAAAATAGTAATAAAGAACTAAAAGAAGAACTGCAATCAAAATGGAATAGTTTGAATTATAAGATAGATGCTATTCATCATGACATTCAAGTAAAAGTAGGGCAACAGTTAACTAAAATGCATAGTACTTTCAAATGTGAAATAGATCAAATTCAAAAAAATTATCAAGAGGCAGATGAACTTTTGGAAGTGAGGTTGTCCGAAAGATTGAGCAACGAGTCCAAACTTTGCTCTGACAAAGTTAAAGAGGTACAAATTAAAGTAGATACTTGTCAGAAAAACATAGAGAAAGTAAAAGAAACCTGTACCGAAATTCGTGGTGCAGTGGAACAAAGATGTTCTGCCAGGATAGAAGCAGTAGAGTCACAAGTAGAGGAATTAAATACTAACATTGCTAACCTAGAAAATAGAGTAACCTCTGTTAATTCTAGTCATTCTACTGTACAGCATGTGACTTCAGTTGACGCCGCTTTTATAGGGTGTCGACAGTTTTTGCGCTTTGATCCTGATAAGTACATTCACCCTCTTGAATTTTGGAATGACTTTGAGGATGTTCTCCCCAACACTTGGTCAGAAAGAGAAAAAATTTCATTTATAAGAAGTCATTTGTCAGGTGATGCTTTGCGATGGTCAGCGGATGTAATGATCAAATGTAAAACTTTATCTGAATTTAAGTCTGCATTTCTCAACGAATACTGGTCACATAACAAACAAAATGATGTGTTAAGGGAATTCTGGAGTGGTAAGAAGTTTTTCCCAGGGCGTGAATCAGTAAAGGATTTCGCTAGGAAGTGGGTTTCAAGACTGTCACATTTGACAGAAAAGATGAAGCCAGATATGATCATTATGGGTTTAGAAGGTAAGCTGCCGTGGTACTGGCAGAAGAGGATCATTTCCGCCCCTAGAGATAATATAGACAAATTTATTGAATATCTGGAAAGAGTGGAAAGAGTAGCTGCTGCTGAGGAGCAGGTGCAGCAGAATAACAAATCTTCTAACAATCACGTACAAAATAATGGAAACGTGAACGTTAGAAATATGGAAGTTAGGCACACCAAAACAAAATATCGAAACCAAAGCCGTGGCAGAGGAAGAGGGGGTAGATACTCACCACGCTTTCGTAACAACTACTATGACGAAAGTGGAGAAGTAAATACTATGCCATTAAGACAAGAAGGGAGTCATGATGCTACTATATCTAGTGGTGTCACAGATGAACACAACAGGCCGCGTGTGGGAAACTAAATCCCGTCTATGAGGAAACTGGCGCTCACCAGGCGGTAACAGTAACACAGCCAGTAACGGAAACACAGACAATCAGCCAACATACACAGACAGACAACATGGATGACGAAATAAATACAGATAATACCAGTGATGTGTTAAGCCACTCTCACAAAATAGTGGATAGTATTTTGGATACACTAGAAAAATGGGTCAAGGAAGAACAGGAACTCAAGGTAGATAATGGGGAAGAAATAGATAATGGGTTTGAGTCTGATGGGAATAATAATGAAGTAAAAGCTTACATCTTCGATGAAAATGGCAATCTAAAAGCTGAAGTAGAAGTAGCAGAAGTAGAATCAGTACTGCAAAACTTTAGAGAGGAGGAAATGATGAATGAAGGGGGTAGAAATAGTAACGAGGTGAAAGAATCTAGTAGCTGTGTAAACGTGCCACAAATGGTTGAAGGTGACGACATTCTTATGAACAGCAATATTGCGCAGGGACGCAGTTGCTCAGAGGTAGAGGATAGTTTGGCTGATGTGCAGCAAACAAAAGTAGAAAAAGTCGTCAGATGCTTCGATTTAAAGTTAGTGGACAGATTAGAGAAAGCAGCTAAGATTATAGAGCATGATGAGCCCCAGGATGTAAATGTAAATGTAATTGCAACTGATCAGAATTACTTTAGCTGGAAGAACATAGAACGAGATTTATTAGACGAGGTGTGTGAGCAACCTGTTCAATGTAAAATAACTCACCCTGTTATCAAAGTAAACATATCAGGAGTCACTGTGCGTTGTCTGCTTGACAGTGGCAGTGAAGCAAGTGCTTTATCACAAACATTTTTTGACACCATACCCAATAAAGAGAAGTTAACAGTTATGAAAGTAAGTGGCTTAAAGATTATAGGTGCTACTGGAAAAGTCTCTAGACCAGTTCAACACGAAGCTTTGATACCCATTGGTATAAATGACGTAGTAATAGATCATCCTTGTTTGATTGTGCTAGGCTTAAGTGTTGATATGTTGATTGGTACTGATTTCTTATCAAAGTACCAGGGAAAGATCAATTTTGATCAGAACAACTTAATTTTAACTTTACCTGACTCTAAAGTGATAAGAGAGTCTTTTATAGGAAGTCATATAGGCGGTAGTAATGAAACTTGGGAACTGCCTATTAGAGTAATAAAGAATAAAGGATACTTGCAGGAAAATTTGGTTTTCAGTGAGAATGAGGAAAGTGCTAAGGTTGAAGAGAAACACGATGCCACAGGTTTTGCTCCATGTGAGCTGATGTTCAATCAGGAACCACATAATATCATTCCGAGTATGATTGACTTTCCAGTTCTAAGTCAGAGTACATTGGATGAGAAGAAAGCACAGGCCAGGGCAAATATACGCAAAAGAGCTTTAGATAGGAAAAAGAGGCATGATGCAAGGGCTTCCCCCACTAGTTTTAAAATTGGTGAGCTAGTGCTGGTCAAAACAAAAGAAAAATCAAAGAAAATTTCTGCAGAAACTAAAAAGTTTATGCATGTATATCATGGACCATTTAGAATAGTAAGTAAACCTCATGCAAATGCCTATCGTTTGGAATATCCAAAGAGTAAGAGAGAACTAGGTCTAAGAAATATTGTGGATCTAAAGGAATTTAAAATTAACAGTAATTAATTACTGTAGGGAGTCTGCCACTCTTTGGCGGATACACGGTTTGGCGTACCGTGCAGTCCCAGCTGGGTGAAACTTTATTTCCTTTTCAAGTTTCATTCCCTTCTTCTGGTCTATCATAACAGGTAAGAATCACATATGTCTTCATGTTGTATATATGCTATTAGGTTTTAAGTATTCTTAGTAAGGATCTACCTAGTGAATGGCAAAACAAAAGTCTGAGTACCAATAAGAGGCAAACATGGCTAAAATAAATAAATTAAAATATTTCATGTAATTGTAAAGGGTTAGAAACTACAACTAAGAGAGACACTTTGCAGTATACGAAGTACGGTATGAATATGAATAATCCATGAGATTATGCAGAAGGTAGTATGTTGCTAGAAATAAGGTTGTCTGAAGGAAAACAGCGTAAGAAGGTAATGCTCATAGAGGCAAGCAATGGCGTTTTAGAATTAAATAAATGAAGATGTGTGGAAGTGGTGTGAGGATCGCACCAAATATATAGAAACAGGACGTCAATAGGCTGACAAAAGGAAAAGGGAGAAAGAAGTGGAGAAATGAAGTATTTTTGAATCTGGAAGAAAAGGGAGAAAATGAATAAGGTGAAGAAGTGAAGTAAGTAAATTGAAGTAAATGATGTAGGATTAAAGAATAATTCCCTCACGTCTCGTGATATGGTGAAAAACGCTAAATGTTGCTTGAGGCAAATAAATAGTTAAACAGACAACAGAAACACACAAATATTGGAAAATGCAGAAATTTGGAATCGGTATACTGAAAATAACTAATTTCTTTAGTAATTCATACAATAAAGCAAAGTGCTGGTCAGCAAATGACTTCTTTGATGAACTAATCCATACGATAATTAAGCCAGAGTACATTAAAACTAAAAGGTTACTCAATTTTCTAAGTTGAAGCAAGATCTTAATATATTAATTTGCTAAAAGAATTTTCACTATTTAGGAACCTGAAAGATTATTTATGAAAGAAGAAAGTAGGAGCTATTGTATTAGATACGACTTAGTGCTAAATGTCTTTCTGACAACTTCACAATTAGTAAAATAGTGCCAGAATATAAATTATAAAATGTACTTTGTCCTACCTTAGATATAAGTTGAAAACAGAAACTTAGACTGTATTGTCTGTTTCTCAGGGACATGCAGGCTGCATGAATGACTGACAACAAGCGGTAGGGAGATTGGAAGTAGAGACGCAAACCACAGTGAATACAATTTCCTCCCACAATTTTGTCAATCAGTGAAATTAAATGAGTGTTACAATAGGACACCCACCACAGTGCCGAGTATTATAGTAAAAGAAAAATGTGAGTGCGTTGCAGTGATAAAAGTCGTGTGTATTTTCTTTTTCAGGAAGAGACTGATTTAAAAAAAAAAAAAATAACTATTTTGTAACCATTGGAAAATTTCCATGTAAATGTATGTAAATAATTTGTGAATGTCTTCTGTACTAGGTTTTCTATGTGTATATGAGTATGGTTATTTTGTGTATGTAGTAATAAGGAATTTCCTAAGAAAAATCAACTTAAGTTGAAAGAGGTATACTAAAGTAATCCATCGCTTGTTTGTTCTTTTAGAAATTTAATTTTGTTCAAAAATAGATTTTCACGAAAATTAAAAAGGGGGTGATGAAGCAAAGCAAGCGCTGTATCATGTATAAGATACAGAGGCGAGCGAGTGCACGGGACTTACCCTAGTTCACTGCTAGTAGCGTCACGTCATCGTAACGCGCCTGCATATAGTATTGCACCACATTTAACATAAAAGTAAAAATTAAGATTTGTGTGTAAAACTTTGTTAAAGTATAGTTCTGTGTAATAATGTTTCAGGTAACAAATCTTAATGTTATAAAATTAGTAGTTTACGTAAAATTCACGTTTTGAAAGAAAAATAGGAGGCGCTAAATAATGACGCTAGGAAGCCAAAATTTGGTGAGAAGGTGCAGTAAGAAGTCATTAATGAGTGGTGCTGGTTTCCAAAACCATAAAACTAAAATTGACTCCAGAATCCGCGTTTTTCGGAAAAATCAGAGGCGCGAAATAATAGAGCTACAATATTGAAAATTGGTAGGATGCTTCAGTTCACCCTAATAATAATAATGGAAATACCTCAATCAATTACCTCTTCTAGTTTTTTAGTAATTTAGTAAAAACTACTTTTGTGAGTAAAATGTACATAAGCATTATAGATTAAGTACTTTAAATTTTAATGATAAAACAAATTCTTTAAGACCAATGATCAGATAGGACAATTAACAAAGCTACACCAAGTTTTAGTCTTGTAGCATAATTAACAGCTGATACAAGTCTTGATAAAGCTATGGTTCAGAGGTAACAATCTACCGTTAGTTCCATTGTAAAAATTCTAGAGAGTAAAGTTTTAATTTTAGCCGGCTGAGATTTTCTACGTGCTTCTGTACTGCTCAGATGTATGTATACAAAAATTGAGAAGTTTGTAAAGCTATTATTAAATGTGATATTTAAGATTATGTGCCTGAGATAGCGATCATTTGGAGGCTGCAGGCATCTGCATAGGAACGGAAAGAACAGATGCTCTCTTGGCGGTACGCGCCGGAGCTATATAAAAAGAGCAGCAGAGGCAGTAGTAAGCTCACTCCGCATTAGACCAACGCCTAGTCCACGCGAGCTTAACGTCCGATCGCGCCTCGCCTCGGGTGACATCATAGCGGGCTGTGACATGCGCGTACTTAGCAACGTAAACGGACATTGAAAATCGCGAGGACTGTACACCGTCCTGGATCGTTTAGACTTCGGTAACAAACTGTTATTGTGCCGTCCGTGTGAAGTATAATTCCGCGTGGCAAGTGGTGACTAACTCCACTTTTAAGGCGAGCATTAATCTTTTTTTTTCACATTAGTGCGAACTATTAATAGAGCACCGTTAGTTAGAGTAATGAACTATTCGGGAGGAACTTGCTGTAGAAGTCGCCTCTGAACTATTAAACGATTGGCTGAATTAACAATATTTAATGTCTTTAGCATTTTCAGAAGTTTCGAGTAATTTGTGTGAGCCTTTAAGATAATAAAATCTTGTTTGGAACTTTAAATTTTATTGAAGCAGCCCTAATCTCGTGAAGAACTATGGATATTTTTCGTTTAGCTGGGCTGTACAGGAATGTGGCCGTGCAGACTGGGAACTAAGGTCAGTAAGTTTCCCTTCGCTTTCTGACTGGCCACCAAATTAGTTGCCAGGCTCGCGTGATTTAAGGTGGCAATGTTCAACTTTCATTCAACATTAAACAACGACTTCTTCGCCGTCCCACATATGTTGCATCGGCAATAGTCTGTTACGTGAAATGAACATTCAAACAACTCATTCGACGACTTCTTCGCCGCCCCACAAACTGACATTCAGAAAAGAAAACTATGTTTACTTTCATAAACATAGTAACTATTATTATTATTATTATTATTATTATTCTTAATTGTTATAATTATTTTTATTGTTATAATTATCATTGTACTACTGTTATAATCTCTATTTTTTCTTTAACATCAATACTGCATAATACGTTAAATGTCCTTAATGTTATTTAGAAACCGTAACTCGTTAAATCTGAGTATGCCTGGTTAGGTGTAAGAGAGGGCCTGAAGGCTCTAATTTTGCCAGGTAAAATAAATGCATAAATAAATAAATAAATAAATAGCTCCAGGCACCTTGGAGAGCAGTTGGCAACAGCCGGGGGGCAACCAGCTGATCTTGCTGTTATCTGTTGCTGGAAACGGCTGAGTACTCTTGCTGCTAGCCGGCAGTCACAACAATGAAATTCAACAGTGCGTACTCCCGCTCGCCAGACACGTCGTAATAATTACACTACTGGCCATTAAAATGTCTACACCACGAAGATCACGTGCTACAGAAGCGAAATTTAACCGACAGGGAGAAGATGCAGTGATATGCAAATGATAAGCTTATCAGAACATTCACACAACGTTGGCGCGGGTGGCGACACGTACAACGTGCTGACATGAGGAAAGCTTCCAACCGATATCTCATAAACAGCAGTTGACCAGCGTTGCCTGCTGAAACGTTGTTGTGATGCCTCGTGTAAGGAGCAGAAATGCGTACCATCACGTTTCCGACTTTGATAAAGGTCGGACTGTAGTCTATCGCGAATGCGGTTTATCGTATCGCGACATTGCTGCTCGCGTTGGTCGAGATACAATGACTGTTAGCAGAATATGGAATCTGTGGGTTCAGGAGGGTAATACGCAACGCCGTGCTGGATCCCAACGGCCTCGTATCACTAGCAGTAGAGATGACAGACATCTTATCCGCATAGCTGTAACGGATCGTGCAGCCACGTCTCGATCCCTGAGTCAAGACAATGGGACGTTTGAAAGACAACAACGATCTGCACGAACAGTTAGACGACGTTTGCAGCAACATGGACTATCAGCTCGGAGACCATGGCTGCGGTTACCCTTGACACTGCATCACAGACAGAAGCGCATGCGATGGTGTACTCATCGACGCACCTGAGTGCACGAATGGCAAAACGTCATTTTTTCGGATGAATCCAGGTTCTGTTTACAGCATCATGATGGTCGCATCCGTGTTTGGTGACATCGCTGCGAACGCAATTTGGAAGCGTGTATTCGTCATCGCCATACTGACGTATCACCCGATGTGATGGTATGGGCTACCATTGGTTACACGTCTCGGTCGCCTCTTGTTCGCACTGACGGCACTTTGACCAGTGGACGTTACATTCCAGATGTGTTACGAACCGTGGCTCTACCCTTCATTAGATCCCTGCGAAACCTTACATTTCAGCAGGATAATGCACGACCGCATGTTGCAGGTCCTGTACGGGCCTCTCTGGATACAGAAAATGTTCGCCTGCTGTCCTGGCCAGCACATTCTCCAGATATCTCGCCAACTGAAAACGTCTGGCCAATGGTGGCCGAGCAAGTGGATCGTCACAATACGCCAGTCACTACTCTGGATGAACTGTGGTATCGTGTTGAAGCTACATGGACAGCTGTACCTGTACACGTCATCCAAGCTCTATTTGACTCAATGCCCAGGCGTATTAAGGCCGTTATTACGGGCAGAGGTACTGATTTCTCAGGATCTATGTACCCAAATTGTGTGAAAATGTAATAACATGTCAGATCTAGTATAATATACACTCCTGGAAATGGAAAAAAGAACACATTGACACCGGTGTGTCGGACCCACCATACTTGCTCCGGACACTGCGAGAGGGCTGTACAAGCAATGATCACACGCACGGCACAGCGGACACACCAGGAACCGCGGTGTTGGCCGTCGAATGGCGCTAGCTGCGCAGCATTTGTGCACCGCCGCCGTCAGTGTCAGCCAGTTTGCCGTGGCATACGGAGCTCCATCGCAGTCTTTAACACTGGTAGCATGCCGCGACAGCATGGACGTGAACCGTATGTGCAGTTGACGGACTTTGAGCGAGGGCGTATAGTGGGCATGCGGGAGGCCGGGTGGACGTACCGCCGAATTGCTCAACACGTGGGGCATGAGGTCTCCACAATACATCGATGTTGTCGCCAGTGGTCGGCGGAAGGTGCACGTGCCCGTCGACCTGGGACCGGACCGCAGCGACGCACGGATGCACGCCAAGACCGTAGAATCCTACGCAGTGCCTTAGGGGACCGCACCGCCACTTCCCAGCAAATTAGGGACACTGTTGCTCCTGGGGTATCGGCGAGGACCATTTGCAACCGTCTCCATGAAGCTGGGCTACGGTCCCGCACACCGTTAGGCCGTCTTCCGCTCACGCCCCAACATCGTGCAGCCCGTCTCCAGTGGTGTCGCGACAGGCGTGAATGGAGGGACGAATGGAGACGTGTCGTCTTCAGCGATGAGAGTCGCTTCTGCCTTGGTGCCAATGATGGTCGTATGCGTGTTTGGCGCCGTGCAGGTGAGCGCCACAATCAGGACTGCATACGACCGAGGCACACAGGACCAACACCTGGCATCATGGTGTGGGGAGCGATCTCCTACACTGGCCGTACACCTCTGGTGATCGTCGAGGGGACACTGAATAGTGCACGGTACATCCAAACCGTCATCGAACCCATCGTTCTACCATTCCTAGACCGGCAAGGGAACTTGCTGTTCCAACAGGACAATGCACGTCCGCATGTATCCCGTGCCACCCAACGTGCTCTAGAAGGTGTAAGTCAACTACCCTGGCCAGCAAGATCTCCGGATCAGTCCCCCATTGAGCATGTTTGGGACTGGATGAAGCGTCGTCTCACGCGGTCTGCACGTCCAGCACGAACGCTGGTCCAACTGAGGCGCCAGGTGGGAATGGCATGGCAAGCCGTTCCACAGGACTACATCCAGCATCTCTACCATCGTCTCCATGGGAGAATAGCAGCCTGCATTGCTGCGAAAGGTGGATATACACTGTACTAGTGGCGACATTGTGCATGCTCTGTTGCCTGTGTCTATGTGCCTGTGGTTCTGTCAGTGTGATCATGTGATGTATCTGACCCCAGGAATGTGTCAATAAAGTTTCCCCTTCCTGGGACAATGAATTCACGGTGTTCTTATTTCAATTTCCAGGAGTGTATTTATCCAATGAGTACCCGTTTATCATCTGCATTTCTTCTTGGTGTAGCAATTTTAATGGCCAGTAGTGTAAATTTGCTGCACGTCCAAATAATTATGCGAAATAGTGTGGTAAAAGTGGCCTAAGAAACAGAAAGAAGCTCGTAAATTAAACAGAAACGAAAACACGGGTCGGCAGAGCTGAGTTGCAGTTTGCGCGCACCTCTTCGCGATCCCCCTAATGCAATCGTCAGCACGGCACGGCACGGGGCGGCGCGGCCACCGCATTGTGCGTTCCGCGGCAGGCGGTAGTCGTTTTGGTCCGCTCCTTTCCTTCTTTCCCGCCGGCGAGCAAACAGAGGATTATTCAATGCAAACAAGCGCGCCTCAGACAATCGCGGCCGCTGCACTCGGCTGTTTGTTTAAACGGAAACAGGCGCGCTGGCTGCTGCCGCGCCGCCCGGCCTCCCTAATCCCGTAATCCGGCAGAGTCAAACACGGCGGCCGGGGGCGGCTGTGGCGGCGGCGCCGGTGGCGGCTACGGCGGTGATTTAGGAGGAGAGCCCCGGCCTGGACACGGGTCGCCAGTGATGGATGACGTCAGTCTGAGGCGCCGGTGGCGCCGCGGCGGCAGAAGCCTCCTAATGACTTCCAGACGCGCCGGCACGGATAAATAACGCGGGCAACGAGACACGCCGCCCCCGCGGGGGGGACGCCGGACTGCGACGAATGTGGGCGAAATTGGCGGCGACCGGGTTGGCTTTCCGCGACGTCTACCGCGCTAGGAAACGGGGGAAAATATTTCCCGGCAAGGAATGCTTAATTACGGCTCACGATTTGTCAGTTTCTGGCTTTGGGGCTCAAACGAGCAGGAGCATTGGAAGGGAATGAAGGATTCCACTGTTCCTAGCGAAACCAGGCATTACTTTCTTTCAGACCACGCAAAAGAACACTGACAAGGGGAGGCCACGACGTTTGGAATGCGAATTTCCTATAAACTTCGTACACTCGTAGTACCCCATTAGGACAACAAAATGTGTAAGCAGTAGCGCGCACTTCTTAAGCGTTTTTTTTTTTTTTGTCAACAGTCGTTTTCTTTACTATTTATATTGCAATTGATATAATTGGGAAAATACGTATAATCGGATGAACGTTTATTAAATTTACAATGCTATTTGGCAGTCTACTAATTTTTATTGTTGTGGTCGACAGGAGAGCCAACCCGTATACCTAAAGGAGCGGCAGATCCCGTGCGACGACAGAGGCGCAGCTGATTGAGATGCCGACGCACCTAACCAGAGGCCCCCAAAACCAGATACATAGCGCGTCCGAGGCAGCGAAGAATGCGCCCTTCGAGCCAACACCGTGAACCTCGATAGTGGCGATAGCAGACAACGACGCCTGGAGCAAAAGCAGGTGTCTGCCGCTGCACAGGAACCTGGTGCGGCGGATGCAGCAAAGACATCAAGGGCGACCGTGGAGCAACTCAGCCGGCGAGCGACCATCTCGGGGCTGAGAGCGATACGAGAACAAAAAGAGCAATAACGCGTCCTCCCGAGAGTACGACTCTTTCAACTTCAACATCTGTGACTTGAAAGTCCTGACCAATCGTTTAGCGGCACCGTTGGACTGCGGCAAAAACGGCGCGTCAGATGTTGAATACCATTGGCCTTGCAGAATGACTGAAATTCTGCGGACATGAATTGTGGGCCATTGTCGGAAACAATAGTCTGTGGAAGACCTTCAGTGCAAACGATAGCAGATAACTCTTGGATGGTGGCAGATGATGTCGTGGAAGACAAACCAAGATGCGTGTTTACCACCAAAACGCGCTGGGATTCTTCGTCCACCGGTATTTGCAAGTACGCATCTGCTAGGTCCAACTTCGAAAAATATTTACCCGGGCACAGTTTGTCAAAAAGATCTTCCGGGCGGGGTAAAGAAAAAGTTGCAATCACTAGTTGTGGATTCACTGTTGCCTTCAAGTCCACACAATTGCCGGACGATTTTGGCAAAATTACTAAGGGTGATGCCCATAGAGAAGCTTGCACACGTTCAATTACACCTTGAGATACCAAATCGTGTAAAGTTTTTGTGACCTCATCACGCAATGCGTGGGGAACATTGCGCGCTCTGAAAAATTTCGGTTGCGCGTTTACTTTCAGTTCCAAATGTGCTGTATAGTTCTTAGCGCAACCGAGGCCCGGTGCAAAAATGTCTGCAAATTCTTCACATAGACGAGAAACACTGTCGGAAGACACAGTCTGGTTCACTGATAGGACCTAATTTACTATAGACAAGTGAAACAACTGAAATAAATCGAAACCAAACAAGTTCACTGCCGAAGAAGAACGAAGGACGTAAAATTACACAAGTTTTGTTTGTCCTCTGTATGTTGCAAGAAGGCTACACTGTCCTAACACCGGGATCTTTTGTCCTGAACATCTGCAGCACGCAACGGAGGTGTTCCCAGCAGTTTGTAAGTGTCTTGAGTGATCAGTGAAACTGCAGCTCCGGTATCGAGCTGGAATGGTATCACTTTGCCGTTAATGTCCAAGTCTACAAAAAGTTTATTGTCCTGCTAACGACAAGAGCGACTGTCTCGTGCAACGTGAACTTACACTGGTGCATAATCACTTGCGGCTTGACGGGAGTTCCGGCGATGTCGACGCACACTATTTATGGGACGAACACAGTCCCCGTTAGAGAGAGTGGCACTGGGCGGAGTGGAATGAACTACATGAATTTCCATGGGCGAAGTTTCGCGAGTCGGAGTATCTCAGGTTCGATTCCGATTCCGGGGCGAAGCAAAGGGCCTGGAGCGGTTTTGAGCTTCCGATCTGACTTTTTCTGGCAAACACTCTGAACATGTCATTTTTTATTACAATAAAAGCAAATAGCTTGGCGTGACGGGCAATTCTCACGCGAATGTTTCGTAGTACATCGCGGGCATGATTTGATCACTGCATTCGTGGGCTGGCGCGGCTCACGTGGCTGAGAGCCTGGCGGCAGCGGCGCGGCCGGGCGCGAGGGCTGTTTACTGCCCCGGGCAGCTCGCCCGGCGGGCCGGTTAACCTGACACACTGCTGGCGAAGTTTCAAATGATTCCTGAGCAAAGTCAAGTGTGTCCTGCCGATTCAATATGTCCATCACTCGTTGAAGGGAGGGATTGACTAGTTTCAAAATCTGTTCCCCTATACGAACATCAGAAACGTTCTGTGCAATTGCATCACGTACCATAGTATCTGAATAAGGGAGTCCACATTGACACTCTAAAGCACAATCCCTGGTAAGGCCTTGCAAGGTTGCAATCCACTCCCGATTAGTCTGACCTGCCGTTCGTTTTGTACGAAAAAAGGTATACCTTTCCGCAACTACATTGACTGATTCTTTGAAATATGAATCTAATGCAGACAAAATTTCTTCGTAGGACAGAGTTGCTACGTCGCGTCAGGGAAATAATTTGACTATCACACGGTACGTGGTCACGCCGGCCGACGATAATAAATAAGGCTGCCGCTCGTTACCTTGAATTCTGTAGGCGGCGAGATGGAATCCAAATTGGCGTGACCACTCCGTCCAGCTTTCCAGTGCAGCATCAAAAGGCCGAAAAGTGGGTGCAACAGCGGGTTGTGGCTGCGTTAGAGGTGGAGCGCCGGCTGCCGCATCGTTTTGCATTGCACGTTGACCCTGGACGAGCTGTCCAAGGGCAACCAGTAACGCCTGCGTCTGCTGATTCTGTAAGCGATAAAATTCGGACAGTACATCTGGAGATTGTGGAGAAGCTATTACACAAGTAAATCAGGGCAATATCGATACGAACGCGGTTTTTCCTCGTCGCCAATGTTGTGGTTGGCAGGAGAGCCAACCCGTATACCTAAAGGAGGCCGAAATGCTCGCGTTTTAGCTCACGCAGGCTGGCGTGAGGTCTGGAACATGACAAGAGAATTAGAGTTGAGAAAAACGGACGTAGCTGGTGGAATACTTAACTTTAATCCATTAATGACGACCGTCACACTTCACACTACATGATTTCACAATATCAATAGTACGGATACTGGCGCCTTGTTAGGTCGTAGCAAATAACGTAGCTGAAGACTATGCTAAATATCGTCTCGGCAAATGAGAGCGTAGAAGTCAGTGAACCATCGCTAGCAAAGTCGGCTGTACAACTGGGGCGAGTGCTAGGAAGTCTCTCTAGACCTGCCGCGTGGCGGCGCTCGGTCTGCAATCACTGATAGTGATTTTAGTCTTTTTAGTACAGAGGGCAGCTAACCCTCTGACCGAACACGCTGAGCTACCGTGCCGGCGCCACTTGACTGCAGCCGCTTCATGGTAAAAATGGCCACGCATAGATATAAATTTGACGACCGAAATTATCTTGCGATTTTCTCACTAACGCTTGAGAAGTACGTGTTACTGCTTACACATTTTGTTGTCTTCATGGAGTGCTACGAGAGTACAAAGTTCATAGTAAATCTGCGTTCCAAACGTTGTGGCCTCCCCTTCTGAGAGCTCCCATTTCTGTGGAGAGTTGCTTCGCTAGTTGTTCTTTTTCGAATCCTACCATCGCAAAGTACTTAGCTTTACTATACAGGGTGTTACAAAAAGGTACGGCCAAACTTTCAGGAAACATTCCTCACACACACAGAAAGAAAATATGTTATGTGGACATGTGTCCGGAAACGCTTACTTTCCATGTTAGAGCTCATTTTATTACTTCTCTTCAAATCACATTAATCATGGACACAGCAACAGGACGTACCAGCGTGACTTCAAACACTTTGTTACAGGAAATGTTCAAAATGTCCTCCGTTAGCGAGGATACATGCATCCATCCTCCGTCGCATGGAATCCCTGATGCGCTGATGCAGCCCTGGAGAATAGCGTATTGTATCCACAGCCGTCCACAATACGAGCACGATGAGTCTCTATATTTGGTACCGGGGTTGCGTAGGCAAGAGCTTTCAAATGCCCCCATAAATGAAAGTCAAGAGGGTTGAGGTCAGGGAGCGTGGAGGCCATGGAATTGGTCCGCCTCTACCAATCCATCGGTCACCGAATCTGTTGTTGAGAAGCGTACGAACACTTCGACTAAAATGTGCAGGAGCTCCATCGTGCATGAACCACATGTTGTGTCGTACTTGTAAAGGCACATTTTCTAGCAGCACAGGTAGAGTATCCCGTATGAAATCATGATAACGTGCTCCATTGAGCGTAGGTGGACGAAGCTAAAATGAGCTCTAACATGGAAATTAAGCGTTTCCGGACACATGTCCACATAACATCTTTTCTTTATTTGTGTATGAGGAACGTATCCTGAAAGTTTGGCCGTACCTTTTTGTAACACCCTGTATAGTCTCTAAGCCTTCCACCCACCTTAGCCACTCACCCTTTCTTCCGCCATTGGACTGAAGCACAGGTAGAGTCTCAGTCCAGGCGTTGTTTGAGAAGAGCAGCCACTCCACACCGGTGATTTTTCGCAGTTTTGCGGAAAAATGGCTTCTTGGAGGGAACTTTGGGAAACAGGAGCCTTGTTGACAGTTCCGATGAGGAACCTTTTCGTACTGGGCAAATTGGGGAAGTACTTTACCTACGTAGCTTTACCACTGATGCTACCTCTGATATTTTAGTTCATACAATACACACTTAATCTTCTAATTATATGTTCAAATGTGCGTGAATTCCTAAAGGACCAAACAGCTGATGTCATAGTTTCCTAGACTTATACACTATTTAAACTAATTTATGCTAAGAACAACACACACACACACACACACACACACACACACACACACACACACACACGCACACACACACACACACACACCCATACCTGAGGGATGACTCGAAACTCCGGCGGGAGGGGCAGCGGCATCCACGGTGACCGAGCGGTTCTAGCCGCTTCAGTCCGAATCCTGCCTCGGGCATGTATGTGCGTGATGTCCTTAGGTTGGTTAGGTTTAAGTAGTTCTAAGTTCTAGGGGACTGATGACCTCAGATGTTAATTCCCATAGTGCTCAGAGCCATTTGAAGCCTTTTTTTGGGGGGCAGCGAATTCGTGCATGGTACCTATAACCACGTGGCCACTCCGCGCGGTTAGTTTTCTAGATGTTCCCTAAATACCACGCTTTCTTCAAATCAATCTAAACATCTTTCCTTTTGTAGGACAAGCTAGGGGCACCGCGTGATGCCTCTGTGTGACGTCAATATGACGTGTACATGGCCACTTTCGTGGTCGTGTCTAATTCTGAGCAGATGCCGAATTGGATTTCGTTGTGTTAGGTGAAGCTTGTATTTTATACGTTTCATGTTATAACAGATGTCCTATGAATATATGCTATTTCAGATGTTGAGCATCTCTCGAAAACGCTTCGTATTGGTCTGATTTCTTATAATGTAAGGTAATGACAAGTCAGCGATTAAGAGCAATTTTGAATTGTAAGTAGAAAACACAGACACGAATTTTGTGTGTTCACAGTAGCGTAGTGGTCGAGTTGTCGAGCTACGATGTGAAATACAGGTGGTGCGCTAATGTTAAATCAATAGACCACGGCCAAAAGCACAAGGAAAGCAAATGTAGCACCTCTAAAGTAGGTTTTTGATTTTTCGTTTGGGCTACTTTTTATTTACAAGTTAAAGGTTTTAACTTACCTACTATATTTCTTTATATTTCAGATAATTTTACAGCCCTGAAAATATAATCTCGCATCTTCAAGTTTCCAACATTGCTAACAAACAATAGGTTTAATATATTTTGGGAAATCTTGCCGAAATGCTATCATTTTGGGGAATTTTTGTGTGCTGCATGCGAATATCGAAAACTCAGTCTGTTTGACAGTGCGGAGTCTGTCGGACCTGGCGTCGGAATATGCACGCGAGGTGTGTGATCACTTTAAAGATATTATAGTGGATGGGGAACAGTTAACATGGGAAAGACGAAACCATATACCGAGTGACTTACGCGCAGGCCATTTTACTCCGTGCATATCATGAAGAATTCTCGATGATGATGGACTTACGTCTGTGAGAGGTTTTGTCATTCTTCCACCAGTGTGCAAGCTAACGATCATAGTGACTGATATTTGATCGCAGAATTCCATAAGCATCGTGATACTTAAACTGTTGTTATTCCGTATTTTCCAAGCTTGTATTGCTACTCGTATTGGTTAGAGTAATTGTTGGAAGCGAATGCGATCAACAAATGTGAGCTATGCTAATAATTAAACAGTCAGATAGCTGAAATTAATTAAAATGTGGCAACAGTTTACTAGTGTGGACATTATTAGCCTCAGCTATGTATAAACAGTGCGGACATGTATTACTTTGTATATTGAAATTCTTTTATACGAAACAACGTCTACCGCAGCATAGTAGTGAAAAAGAGGATATGTTTAACTGATGCATGAAACATAGGTAATAAATATATTTAAAGTGGTAAACTTGGGTCATTAAGAACTTGGAGTTGTGGGGTCATAAGCATCAAGCTGACGACAAGTTGCGGAGAGTTAGAGAAATGTTACTGCAGGAGAATATCGTGTCTAGTGAAAATGGGGTAAATTTCTAGTCAGACGAATAGTTATCAACATCAGGGAAAAGCATTGTCAAGTAAATGGGCTTTGGTATTGCTCTTGCGAAGTTCATCACCTAAAATCTGCCTGTTTCCCACTACAATTATTATTATGGTACTGTGAGAAAGTATTTTTTCTGACAAGTTCTGTTACTGTTCTGTGTATGGTCCATGATAGTTGACGCTGTTTTCCAATATGTCCATCGTTAAGCCTCTTTCGATGTTTCCTCAACATTATCATCGTTGTTGCCTCGCAGACAGAGGCGTCTTGTTACGGTCTGCAAGGCTTCCCCCCTCCCCCGCCACCCCCACATCCTCCGTCTCGGAGGTTCGAATACTGCCTCGGGCATGGGTGTGTGTGTTGTCCTTAGCATAAGTTAGTTTAAGCTATATTAAGTAGTGTGTAAGTGTAGGGACCGATCACCTCAACAGTTTGGTCCCATAGAACCACAAATTCCAATTCATCGTTGTTGATAACATTCAGTTGTTCAGTTGTAAAATGGTATATACATATAATGTGTGTGTGTGTGTGTTTCTGTGAGCGCACGCTTGCGTGTGTGTCCGATCCTTTAAATACTAACTGATGTGTTTTTGATAACAGTTTTTTGTTATTATTGTGTATCTATGATTAATGGGGGTACTCGTGTTTGTCCCATGCTTCGAGTGGAACTGTGTCAACCTGTTCGATGTTCCTTGACTCTAAGCGAAATAAGCATAGAGCGGCCAAGCTATCCCATGTATGGAAAATACCCAGTTTTCTTGTAGCCTCTATAAAAAAATGAAGAGTATTTAAAATTTGTCTTTCGCGAATTCTGCTGGTAACGTTCACATCGCCTCCTGAGTTACATCAGTGAATTCGGTTTTGCTGATCACCATCACATAGACTCTGATTACCTGGCGCACGTACACTGAAAAATCTTACGGAACGCAATCTACAGTTAATTACAAATTAACTTCGTCTCATTCGTGCTCATTGGGATGATTTTCAATTCAAAGGAAGATTATACTTGCAGATGTCGTGACTGCGCTTATTACGATTGACACAGAGGACCACATGTATTGGCAGCTGCGGTGGCCGAGTAGTTCTAGGCGCTTCAGTCCGGAATCGCGCGACTGCTACGGTCGCAGATTCGAATACTGCCTCGGGCATGGATGTGTGTGATGTCCTTAGGTTAGTTAGGTTTAAATGGTTCTAAGTTCTAGGGGACTGATGACCTCAGCTGTTAAGTTCCATAGTGCTCAGAGCCATTTGAACCATTTTTGAACCGCATGTATTACACCCATCTCTTATTTTACTACGCGATATTATACGAAATCTTCTAAATAAAGAACGCGTTTGGAATTGACAATCGTCACCTAATGAAACAAAATTTTGGCTAGTACACGGAAAATATTCCGTTTCAACAGATCTTACTTAAGATGTATGACAAGAAAGTGGAAACGACGCTGCTAATTCCACACGGAGAGCGACGAGTTTCTTGTTTCTCTGTGTATGCATACAGAGAGGCTGTTAGGATGTAATACACGCTACAGATTTTTTTTTACAGAGAAGTAAAAAATCGTGTTATTTGCAATATCCGCTGTTAAAACGTTTGATACGAGATATGTAGTTTGGAACATTAGGCCGCTGAACCGACTGTTCTTCTCGCCAGTTTGAAGTCAAAGACGTTCGTACTGTCGAATCAGCCCACAGACAGGGAGTTTTCCCATGTGACGCAGCGCGGCCATGGGAAAGCCGTTGTGTCCGGAGGCCGCGGTTCGAAGCCCGAGCAGCGCTAACAGGGCACTGCGTATTTAGGACACGTACAGCTGCCCTCCACGGGACAATTGCCCGCGCGAGACGTACGTCGGGTAAAAAGTTAGTTTATGCGGGGGGTGGGAGAACGGAGCGTGGGTCTGAAAACCGGTACGAATGGGAGGCTCCACAGACTGCAGAGAACCCAACCGCTCGTCTGCTCACTGAATGGAACAGCTCTGCTGCACAGTTTAACAGATAGACTGCATGATGGGGCGATGAAAGAGTTTTGCTAACATCAGGTACTAGCAATATGAGCACCCAGCACTATTGAAGGCGCGAATCCGTGATCGTAATTTGAGAGTATTTTACGAAATGATAAAAACTTTAGTTTTGTCGGTATGTAGATTTTCTTCGACTTGTTATAAGTCTAAAATGCTGGCAGCATCCACTGAGAAGGTCAAAAGACGCTGAACATAATGGGTAAACGGCGTATGTGACCGTTCGCCCGCTTTTTTTCTTCGTTGATTGTCGTCAGTGGTGATGTACTGCGTTGCTGCACTGGCTGAAAAATGGTGTGTGGACGTATAACACTGACTACTTTAATGGAAGTACTGTAAGTAGGCTGTTTAGGTTTGTGTGTATTTGATATCTTTGTTATTGTAATTATGAAAAATTTTATCAAATCATTATTGGCCACTGCCCAAAACAATTTGTAAAAATTTTTTGTGGGGAGCATGGGGGCTATGTAAGTAGGCTGTTTAGGTTTTCTTATTGGTAACGCCACATAGCGCTCGGTATGAAAAAATCACTGGCTGTGCCGTGTGCAGTCTGTGTTTAGTCTGCATTGTTGTCTGCCATTGTAGTGTTGGGCAGCGGCAGCTGGATGCTAACAGCGCGTAGCGTTGCGCAGTTGGAGGTGAGCCGCCAGCAGTGGTGGACGTGGGGAGAGAGATGGCGGAGTTTTGAAATTTGTAAGAATTGGTGTCATGAACTGCTATATATATTATGACTAGTGAGGTAAATACATTGTTTGTTCTCTATTAAAATCTTTCATTTGCTAACTATGCCTATCAGTAGTTAGTGCCTTCCGTAGTTTGAATCTTTTAGTTAGCTGGCAGTAGTGGCGCTTGATGTATTGCAGTAGTTCGAGTAACGAAGATTTTTGTGAGGTAAGTGATTTGTGAAACATATAGATTAATGTTAGTCAGGGCCATTCTGTTGTAGGGATTACTGAAAGTCAGATTGCGTTGCGCAAAAAAAAATATTGTGTGTCAGTTTAAGCACAGTCTTGTATAATTTTTCTAAGGGGACGTTTCAGTACGTACGTCCTATACCTATAGTGTTAAAATGGCAATTTTGATGACCTATTATCTCAGAACGTTTGAGAGATAGAGATCTGAAACTTTTCGGAAGTATAGTTTCACTCCTTTTCTGGTTACCGAAGCAGGATCAGAATACACAGACAAATAGTTAGTTAGTTATGATTCTTCAAAAATTATGTTCAACTTTTTTTTAAAACGCGTCCTCTGTTCCTTCTCTAAGTAAAAACTGTTACAAATAGAGACGTTTCGGGGTTCAGTAGGTGCAGTATACTAAGAGGTAGTGTAAAATGATACATATGTATCTGTAATAGTTCCTGAGATAATGGATCAAGTGTTTTTAAAAATGTCATTTCTGGGAAATCAAGTTTAAACATTTTATTTGATATTACATATGGAGCCATGCCAGCTCCTAGAAACTACGAGACCCATAATCAGCATTATCTGGATCGTGTACTTGATCATACTGCAGAACTAGAAGCTTCCTTCTCTTCCTGCCTCATGCTTCTTTAGTCATTTCCTTTGGTGCACGCTGCGCTTTCATTATCCTGAGTCGATCCATTTGCTGGAAGGCTTGATGTGTGTTAGCTCGTCGAGTGCTAACAATTTGCTCTAGTACCCTAATTCTTTCCTTATTGCCATCATTAAACGTTGAAACATCATCAAAAATACCCAAGCATAGAGTTTTCATGCCTACAAAGACATTTTTTGGTATGCGGGCCCAAATGACATTACTGAAAGACTCATTCGGGTTTTGCGTTCGACCATGGAGACATTTGGAAAGAAGATGAGGATGAGCTAACTCTATATACATAGGCTTTCACCTCCGTCACTGCAGTAGGTATGCAGTTTCTGGACCCAGATTGTTCCTCTGTACCTGTTGCCTGAGCTTTGCGGTACTTACACCATGAACCACTACCAGGTGAGCAAAGACCATGTATGGGTGTGTCATCAGCGGATGATTGGTGGAAGAAAGTAGCCCACACTGCTCTTTTCACTCCTTGTAGGTCATGTGTGTTCTTCTTTATTGCCGTTCCATAATATCGTTGGAGTTCATCATTGTTTTTGTCTGTAAGTCCTCCTTTACCATTTAGAGTCCTTCCATCCGATAACTTCCCTTTTCCTTTGGTCTGCTTTTCGAAGATGTGTTCCCATACGTTTTTGAACGTGGTCCACACATTCAATCTTCAGAATATGCTTTTCACCATAAGGTTGGCTTACCACGACTGATTCGAAGGCCTTAGAATCACCATTCCACCTGTACTCAGTTTAGCACAAACCTCTTTCCTGTTGTGAGCGTCTGAACATAGAAGCAACTGCAGCTGCCTCCATACCCCCACTAGCTACCTCATAATTAGTGGCGCAATATGTTTTATGACTTTCACTTGTTTCATTGTCAACTGATTTACACTGGTGGCAGTATCTAGTTAGCACTTCCATGTCGAAAATTCTACCTGTGTCTACCATAGTGACAGTTGCAACTGCATTTTTAGATTTGTGGCCTCTCTTCTCCCATGTACCATCAACTGCCACAGATAAGTCTGTCGTGTTATTTAACTCTACTGCTTCTTTAGCAGCGTCTTTCATAAAATCAACAGCAACAGACATGACACATTCAACAATTACTTCCGAGTACCAACTTGATCTGGTTGGTGGGTTTGACAAGTTCGGTGTCGCACATAATACTTGAGCTGCAGTCAGTCCTTTACCTATGCACCTCATTTCATACAAGTATCTAACATTGCTCTAAAACAAGTCATCCTTGCACTTCTGAGAAGTCCAAAATGAGGTAGAGAACCTGCAAACTTTGCATTGAACAAAAAGTTTGTTAGCTAGTCCAGTCCTTGCACATGTGTCCATAAAGATGTAATTTGCCCACCTCAAACCTTACATGAAATAGTATCTCGTAAAACTTGTCCTAACATACTCAAATCTAATAAAACATAACCTAAACTATTTATATGATATCCTTTATCCATAAATAAATCCTCATGGTTTCCGAGTTTCCTCCTCGAAGCACTAGTAGAAGTGTCCTTTTGGTGAGTCTGCGAAACATCTATTTCAGGATCAGCATTGGATTCAGATCCAGTCGTATGCTGATTTCCATGGAAACGTCGCTTCTTAAAAAAAACTCTCTTTTTGTCATGTTGAAAAAGAGGTATAAGAACGTGTAATTGTTCACCAAACCACTATGAGTACAGTTCAACACTTATAAAGAACTACACCCACAAAGCAAATCAACAAAATTCATGTGTAATACTGCCATTTCTGTTTACACAGCGCATTCAACCACTTAACATGAATTCAAGGAATAAATAGCTGGAACAGCCTTGTAGATTAAACAGTTTCAGAGATAAAAAGTCAATGCAGAAAAAAGGGATTTTTTTACACTTTCGCTATTAACTTTGAAACGATAAAAAGTACACTTACAATTGCAATTAATCGACAAATGATGTATCAAATTATTCAGGAGAGATCAAATACACTCCTGGAAATGGAAAAAAGAACACATTGACACCGGTGTGTCAGACCCACCATACTTGCTCCGGACACTGCGAGAGGGCTGTACAAGCAATGATCACACGCACGGCACAGCGGACACATCAGGAACCGCGGTGTTGGCCGTCGAATGGCGCTAGCTGCGCTGCATTTGTGCACCGCCGCCGTCAGTGTCAGCCAGTTTGCCGTGGCATACGGAGCTCCATCGCAGTCTTTAACACTGGTAGCATGCCGCGACAGCGTCGACGTGAACCGTATGTGCAGTTGACGGACTTGGAGCGAGGGCGTATGTATAGTGGGCATGCGGGAGGCCGGGTGGACGTACCGCCGAATTGCTCAACACGTGGGCCGTGAGGTCTCCACAGTACATCGATGTTGTCGCCAGTGGTCGGCGGAAGGTGCACGTGCCCGTCGACCTGGGACCGGACCGCAGCGACGCACGGATGCACGCCAAGACCGTAGAATCCTATGCAGTGCCGTAGGGGACCGCACCGCCTCTTCCCAGCAAATTAGGGACACTGTTGCTCCTGGGGTATCGACGAGGATCATTCGCAACCGTCTCCATGAAGCTGGGCTACGGTCCCGCACACCGTTAGGCCGTCTTCCGCTCACGCCCCAACATCGTGCAGCCCGCCTCCAGTGGTGTCGCGACAGGCGTGAATGGAGGGACGAATGGAGACGTGTAGTCTTCAGCGATGAGAGTCGCTTCTGCCTTGGTGCCAATGATGGTCGTATGCGTGTTTGGCGCCGTGCAGGTGAGCTCCACAATCAGGACTGCATACGACCGAGGCACACAGGGCCAACACCCGGCATCGTGGTGTGGGGAGCGATCTCCTGCACTGGCCGTACACCTCTGGTGATCGTCGAGGGGACACTGAATAGTGCACGGTACATCCAAACCGTCATCGAACCCATCGTTCTACCATTCCTAGACCGGCAAGGGAACTTGCTGTTCCAACAGGACAATGCACGTCCGCATGTATCCCGTGCCACCCAACGTGCTCTAGAAGGTGTAAGTCAACTACCCTGGCCAGTAAGATCTCCGGATCTGTCCCCCATTGAGCATGTTTGGGACTGGTTGAAGCGTCGTCTCACGTGGTCTGCACGTCCAGCACGAACGCTGGTCCAACTGAGGCGCCAGGTGGAAATGGCATGGCAAGCCGTTCCACAGGACTACATCCAGCATCTCTACGATCGTCTCCATGGGAGAATAGCAGCCTGCATTGCTGCGAAAGGTGGATATACACTGTACTAGTGGCGACATTGTGCATGCTCTGTTGCCTGTGTCTATGTGCCTGTGGTTCTGTCAGTGTGATCATGTGATGTATCTGACCCCAGGAATGTGTCAATAAAGTTTCCCCTTCCTGGGACAATGAATTCACGGTGTTCTTATTTCAATTTCCAGGAGTGTATTATTAAGAGATAATAATTAGAAAATGCCACTTTTTGACCAATTTCATCATGCGTACTCCCCTTAAATGATGGGGCCGACAGATGCACATTTGCGTTTCACAGTACTTTACTTTCACTGTTCACAACCCCTCAATAATACACAGTTACATGGCTAGTGTACTATTGTTTAACTTTCGATAAGCCTTATTAATAAGTTGCAGGCCAACATCCACATACTGATACAATAGTTTCCTGTTGAACATTTAGGAGCAGTATGAGCCTAACCACATGCTTCACATTTCTCGAAGAATAAAAAGGTTCGTATGGAACAGACACTGTCATTGTTTCAACACACGGCCTAATTGTGTTACACTTATTTCACGGCTGCATTGTTGTTGATCTAACCAATACAGGTTCCTCGTCTGAAACTCGGCCATGGACTGACTGACTCAAGACCAACAATCGGCACTTATATATACTCACAAGATAGGTACTAAAACTACACATTGTTCCAAGTTAAATTTACAGAAATTGCAATTAAAACTTAACTCATTACATTAACTGAATACGTCGAAAAATTCGTTTCTTTTAAGAGTTTCTTCTACTACAAGGCTTTGGGCGAATTATTTGTTTAAATGATGAAATTAACGTATATCGTTACACAAACAATAATTTTTACAAAACTGTTAATTACTTTGGAATTAATTAAGGGTTGGCTTTGCTAACATGTTTTCAAATAGAGCCAAATAAATCCTTTAAGAAAACTAGTAATTCGTCTTCCAAATGTTTGTAATTAGTACAGAATTTATATATGTTCATAAGCCAACAACAGAATTTAAGTTACGAAACAATTACTGATTACACCCTATAATGATAGTATTAACTACGAATAGTCAAAATAAATTAGAAAATCAATTACATCCATAAAACTAAGCACAACATTAGATCTGGTGTTACATTCTTTAAAACTGAGGGCCAACTTTTCTCATATATGAAAATGCAGTTTATACTCACGTATGTTAATGGCAATTAGCTAAAAGTGAAAAAATGAATTTAAGGAGGCAGATGGAAGAGCAAGAAGGCAAGTAGAAATATCCCAGCTTGCTTCGTCACAAGTATCTTTTAATTTTAATGCCTACCCTGCAGTAACTGCTGGCCATGATTACTGCAACACATGGCATGTTAGCAAATAACGAAATTCCACTTACATACAGCACAATACGAAGAGAACATGACTAATTTGTCCATAATTTGGGAATGTACAAAATCTGAAATTTAGTACGCCGAGTTACCACCTCTGGCATTAACAGTGACTCTAATACAGCTATGTATCCTGGATTGGGATTGCAGACATGGGTGTGTCACTTGATGCTGGGTCGTTATATACCAGTGTTCACCAACGTAGTGGCTGTCGAGTGGTGATGTACAAATCTCTATGCAGCCCATCACCAGACGTCCTTTGAAAAGACGATGAACTGCCACGCCTACATCCGGTGTTCTCGATGGGCAGACTGCTGTTGCTGTATACTGCCACTTCAACATGGGAAGCTACAACAACGATAGCCGTGGTGCAGCCGTTGTCGTGTTGAACGTACTTCCACTTCATGGCTGTGGTCGTTAGCAGTTCCGGTCTCAAATTTTTGATCATCTTTTTGTCGGACTCCCAGCGCCACTTCCTTCCGAAGAATGATATTCGAGAGCAAGCTTCGTGAATTTCTCACTGTCCGTTCTCAATATGACGCCTTTTCAATTGACTCTGTTCTGAGATATCCAAGTTTATTCAAAATATGTAAAGTCAAGTGTTCGTAAAAAATGTTCCTATTGGAGTTACATACTGTATGATTATGCAGAATATATCGGCTATACCTGAAGATATTTCTACTGGTAACAGAGGATGTTGTACTGAACAACATTACATCAGCATTTATGTTATTTGCAGACTAATAATTATAACTACTATAAATGGTACGTTTTTAGGCTGAGCAGTATCTTCAAGTACATGTGGCAGGAGCAAGCTCATAATGCTTATTTTCCCCCACCCAGCAACTGGGTGCAAAACGGAAAGTCTATGCTGAGAGTCATAGTCGACTTACGAGAGAAACTCCCCATTACAGCCCCCTCAGGTTCAGTGGTAAGATATCCTAGTCAATAGCCCGTCAAAAAACTGAACGCAGATCAAGCATTAAAACAGAAAGAAAGTGTACTCAATTCTGGAAAAAAATCAAAATTGAAACAGTGAACAGTCCAAAAACAAGAAGGGCAGAAAAAGCAGCATCAAACGCCAATCACGTCGTGGTCACGGTGTTTGATTGCCAAGAGGGCGAACCGGGTTCAAAACTCCCTAGTGCACATCTTTTTCTTTTTTCTACAACATTATGAACTGTATGTCCGGTCACTGAAATGTTTTTTTCTCTTTCTGTAGTGTTGGCCGTCATTGGTTATAGAACATGACTCATGTGGTATGAATACGTTACTGTCGCGAGCAAATGTGGTGAATAGTGAGAGCAGGCGAGATACCACACAGACGTCTCACGGAAATGTAAATAACAAATAAACTATGTTACAACCAAGAATTTCAAGATTCAAGACTTCTAAAATGGAATGCAGCTTCAAAAACGTTAAAAACCAATGTTTTGACAGAGTACAGAAAAACTGTGTGATTGTGAAACTGTCACGTTCATTTGTTGCAGCTGAGGTGACTATTATATGTCCATAATTTCCTTGGGGAGTGATCACATTCACATTCATACGAACACCTGTATCGGGCAAGGAGGCATATCTCACTCATTTACCAGTCTTACAAACTAGGTGCGTCGATAAGCGGTTCCTATCATGCGACACACGTACTGTCACTAGTGCCTTGTATAATGGGGAGTTCGTCTTGTCAGTGGTGCAGTCACTACTGTGCAAAAAACATCAGTTTGTGACGTGTTTGTGGCTAAACTGTTCGACGCAGAGGGAAAAACAATCAACACGCTGAAGTAGGTACTTGTTAAGGTACTACACACAAAAACGTGCTCTTGTACCCGTCACACCCTGTATGTATGCGAACAGCAACTCAAGATGATTTACAACATGTTCACATATGTTCAATGAGTGAACCGTTAGTCACGTGGCACACATCCACTCTGTCGTCTCATTTGGCACAGACTCGCCGTAAAATCTCCTCATCGATGTTAGTCACAGCTGCCCTGATACGTTCTCGTAAGTCAGTGATATCGTGGGGAAGTGGATGTGTGAAAACATTACTTTGATGTTAACCTCACAGGTACACTAATAGCCATTAAAATTGCTACACCAAGAAGAAGTGCAGATGACAAACGGGTATTCATTGGGCCAATAATTATACTAGAACCTCTAACGTGATTACATTTTCACGCAATTTGGGTGCATAGATCCTGAGAAATCAGTACCCAGAACAACGACCTCTGGCCGCAATAACGGCCTAGATACTCCTGAGCATTGAGTCAAAGAGAGCTTGGATGGCGTGTACAGATACTGCTGCCCATGCAGTGTCAACACGGTACCACAGTTCATCAAGAGTAGTGACTGGCGTATTGTGACGAGCCAGTTGCTCGGCCACCACTGACCAGACGTTTCCTATTGGTGAGAAAACTGGAGAATGTGCTGGCCAGGGCAGCAGTAGAACATTTTCTGTATCCAGAAAGGAACGTACAGGACCTGCAACATGCGGTCGTGCATTATCGTGCTGAAATGTAGGGTTTCGCTGGGATCTAATGAAGGGTAGAGCCACGGGTCGTAACACATCTGAAATGCAACGCAAACAAGAGGTGACCGAGACGTGTAACCAATGGGACTCCACACGGTCACGCCCTGTGATACGCCAGTAGGGCGATGACGAATACACGTTTCGAATGTGCGTTCACCACTATGTCGGCAAACACGGATGCGACCATCATGATGCTGTAAACAGAACCTGGATTCATCCGAAAAAATTACGTTTTGCCATTCGTGCACCCAGGTGCGTCGTCGAGTACACCATCGCAGGCGCTCCTGTCTGTGATGCAGCGTCAAGGGTAACCGCAGCCATGGTCTCCGAGCTGATAGTCCATGCCGCTGCAAACGTCGTCGAACTGTTCGTTCAGACGGTTGTTGTCTTGAAAACGTCCCCATCTGTTGACTCAGGGATCGGGACGTGGCTGTTCGACCCGTTATAGCCATGCGGATAAGATGCCTGTCATCTCGACTGCTAGTGATACGAGGCCGTTGGGATCCAGCTCGGCGTTCCTTATTACCTTCCTGAATCGACCGATTCCATATTCTGCTAACAGTCATTAGATCTCGACCAACTCGAGCACCAATGCCGCGATATGATAAACCGAAAACAATAGGCTACAATCCGACCTTTATCAAAGTCGGAAACGTGATGGTACGCATTTCTCCTCCTTACACGAGGCATCACAACAACGTTTCACCAGGCAACGCCGGTCAACTGCTGTTTGTGTATGGGAAATCGATTGGAAACGTTCCTCATGTCAGCACGTCGTAGGTATCGTCACCGGCGCCATCCTTGTGTGAATGCTCTGAAAAGCTAATCATTTGAATATGGTAGCATCTTCTTACTGTCGGTTAATTTTCACGTCTGCAGCAAGTTATCTTCGTGGTGTAGCAATTTTAATGGCCAGTGGTGTATATATAAGTATGCTTCCGCGCCCATTGTCACTGTCAATAAAATTCATCTGGAGATGTGACCGTATTATAAGTGTGTAAAACTTCCAACGTTCCGGCCGCTATTGCAAGTGACCTTCCTCAGGGTAGGGTTTTTACTTTCTTTCTTTTCCTATTTTTTTTAAGAAAAAGCGCAGGACCGCAATAAAAATCGAATCTATGAGTCCGCAATGCGTAACAGGTTTGCGTAAACGTCCCTACCGGTTCTACATTGAACAGAGCGATATACAGTTCCAGACGAGGACAGCAAGTGCCTCGTCCCAAGGAGCGGCGTGACTGCAGCTCGGTCCGTCAGAGGGAGGACTGCTTGACTGGGCCCGGCTGTTCGCTGAGTCAACACGGCTCGGCTCGGCTCGGCTCGGCTCGGCGGTGTGAGTATCCCGCGGCAGCTGGCGCTGATTGAATGGCATTGTGGGCGCGCTACGGCCGGCGGCCCGGGGGCACAACCTGCCACCGGCCCAACGGAGTGCAGCGTCAGCGAGCGCCCCATCCATCAAGGCCGCCCGCCGTCTCAGTTCTCGCCGCGGCCGCCGACGCACGCCGGGGAAGCCGTCCTGACGCTCCGGCAGCCGAGCGTCATCGCTGCTTTATTGCTGATTTCTTACGAATGTCAACTGCCCACAGCCAGACACGTAACGAGGGTAATTGGCGCCAATGGCTGACTCGACTTTGAGCTAAAGGCTTCTGGTTGCACCGAAAACTTCTGTAGAGCTGCAGTAACACTGAAGCGTTGCCACGGAGACGTATCTACATTTACATATCTACACATATACTCTGCCAGCCACCAAACGGTGTGTGGCGGAGGGCACAAGTGGCACCAAAGTCATATATCCCCTCCCCCCCCCCCCCCCCCCCTGTTTCACTCGCGGATCGCACGAGGGAAAAACGACTGTGTGAACGTCTCAGTACGAGCTCTTATTTCCCTTATCTTTGAATAATTATCATTACGCGATTTGAAAGTTGGTGGTAATAAAATATGCACCATACCCTCGGTGAAGATTGGATTTCGGAATTTAGTGAGCAGCCCCTTCGGTTTAGCGCGCCGTCTATCTGCAAGTGTGTCCCACTTCAAACTTTCTATGAGGTTTGTAACGCTCTCGCGATGGCTAAATATACCAGTCACAAATCGTGCCGCTCTTCTTTGAACCTTCTGAACCTCTTGAATCAGACCCAACTGGTAAGGGTCCCATAAGGACGAACAATACTCAAAGACTGGACGAACTAATGTATTGTAAGCAATTTCATTTGTTGAAGAACTGCATCGCTTCAGGATTGTACCAATAAACCACAATCTAGAGTTCGCCTTGCCCGTTACTTGTGTAATCTGATCATTCCATTTGAGATCATTTCGAATAGTCACACCCAGATACTTGACTGATGTTACCGCTTCCAAAGACTGATAATCTATTTTGTACTCGTACATTAATGGGGATTTTCGACTTGTTATAGGCAGTAGGTTACACTTTCTAATATTGAGAGATAACTACCAGTCCTTACACCACGCAATTATTTTCTGCAAATCCTCATTGATTTGTTCACAACTTTCGTGTGATACTACTTTCCTGTAGACTACAGCATCATTGGCAAACAGTCTAAGGCCGCTGTCAATACGATCAACCAGATCGTTTATGTAAATCGTAAAAAGCAGAGGACCTATTACGCTGCCCTGGAGCACACTTGAAGTTACTCTTGTTTCTGTTGAAGTTACCCCGTTCAGGACGACATACTGCTCTCTGTCTGTTAGAAAACTTTCTATCCAACCGCATATGTCACAGTGCGGAACTGAGTTGAACGCCTTTCGAAAGTCGAGAAATATGGCATCAACCTGGGAGATGGTATCTAGAGCGTGTTGTATATCATGCACAAAGAGGGCCTGCTGTCTCTCGCATGACCAATGTTTCCTAAAACCGTGCTGGTTTCTGGTGATCAGCTTCTCAGAGTCTAGAAACGTCATTATGTCTGAACACAAAATATGTTCCATGATTCTACAACAAATTAATGTCAGTGAAATTGGTCGGTAATTATGAGCATCCGATTTTCTACCCTTTTTATAGATTGCTATGACCTGGGCCTTCTTCCAGTCCCGTGGAACTTTCCGCTGTTCCAGTGATCTCTGACAGATGACGGATAAGAATGGTGCTATATTTCTAGCATAGTCAACATAAAATCTTTCGGGGATACCGTCGGGGCTAGATGCCTTTCTGGCGTCTAAGGATCTTAGCTGTTTTACAATCCCAGATACACTAAACACTATGTCAGGCATCCTTTCGTTTGTTGGATAATTGAAAGGGGGAATGGTGCTGCAGTCCTCTATCGTAAACGAGTTTTTGAAAGCTAGGTTTAGAATTTCGGCCTTCTGTTTATCATCATCAATTCCTCGTACTGTCGGGAAGAGAAGATATTGAATTATTTCTAGCGTTCATAGATTTGACGTACGACAAAAATTTTGAGGGGTTATTTTTAGAATCTGCAGATAAAATATTGCTTTCAAATTCGTTAAAAGAGTCTCTCATTGTCCATTATACGTGATCAAACGTATTCAGACAACTATTAGTGAATATTAACGTGGAGTATGTCCACCCTTCCCCTTTAAAACGGTTTAAATCCTTCTGCTAACAGTTTCATTGTGGTGTCCGAAAATCTGTGGAGAAAAGCCAGCCCATTCTTCCTCATGAGATGAAGCGAGAGGAGGTAGTGACGCCGAGGTCGGAAGTGAGTTTAACATTCTAACTCATCCTAAAGGTGTGCAATTGGGTTCAAGTCGGAAATGTGGGCAAGCCTGTCCATTTCCGGCAATGTTGTTGTCCACAAACCACCGTTTCAGAGATGCTGCTTTATGGCAGGCTGGTCAGTCACTCTGATATGAACATTCATCGCATCCGAATTGTTCCTCTGTTGTGTGCAGTACACACACACAACTGTGTCTCTGCGAACTTAGACCCTGGAGCAGGAGATCCAGCAACGAATGCTTGACAACCGGTAGGAAGTTGTTAGTGAAACTGCCGTAGAACACAGCACGAATTACAAATTTCGTGACTGCATTTATATGGGTGTATAAAAAATGGTTCAAATTGCTCTGAACACTATGGAACTTAACATCTGTGGTCATCACTCTCCTAGAACTTTGAACTACTTAAATCTAACTAACCTTAGGACATCACACACATCCATGCCCGAGACAGGATTCGAACCTGCGACCATAGCGGTCACGAGTATGGGTGTCTAACATGGGCACCAAGATGTCTGAAAATCACCACTGCTTACAGAAGCCACTGTCTCTTGGACCATTACACGAATCAGACGCGACTATTCATCAGATAAGATCGGAAACAGCACAGTAACCAACGCTGGACAGACAACTGTATAAGCTGTCCGACTTTAGCTGAAATGTCTGGGTAACCCAAGAGTTGAATCAAAAGCACTGAGAGCTGTTGATGAAGATAACGACATTCCGGAGGCAGTGCAAAACGAATTGTGTACATAGAGTACACATAGATAAAAAGAAAAGTGCCGGTAGATAACAGTATTTCAATAAAAAATGCCAAAGCAGCTTTAAAGTTATCTGCAAACTGTTTACGAAGAAGGCAGCTACCAAAAGCTAATTATAATTCTTCGCAAGAAACGAGACAAACAGACCAAAAAAAGAATGGTACAGAAATCCTCTCAGTAAATGATTAAACTTTGCTCTATCAAACCCATCACCAGCCGCAGAGAAAATCAGACAAAGGAACACGCCGCCTCCTGAACGAAATCATGGGTGTACCAGTTAATTAGTGTGAAACTATGTATTTGCTGGCATTTTGCGCTAGGGAAAGGGGTTGAAAAAGTTATGTCAATGGGTGATCAGTTTCAAAATGTCCACCCATATGCACAACGAGTTCCATTGTAAGCACTATCGGCGGGGCCAATCAAGTAATGAGCCCTTGAGTAAATACACTGAGTAGATCTGAACCGCTGTTTTGACTTCGTGAGTAAACGAGCATTGCGCTCTCATTTAAATATATGGCCGAAAGCGTCAGTCTATAGAAATTGTGAAACCGTGCGCCACAAAGGGCACAGATACACAAAGAGATGGAGAAATTCACAGGCGTCTATTGTCTATTGAGGTCTCAGCGCCGTAGAGTGCGAGTGAGACAGAGGAGAACCTACGTCATAGGGTAACACAGTAGAGGGCTTTTGTGGCTAAGGAGACGTAGCAGTGTTAAATATGGAGAACCTATGATCGCGCATAAGGGGACACATTTATGAAAAGTACTTAATTCTGTAGTAATGCAGGGAATCAAGCCACAGTAATTTTAATCTGCCATCCTCCATAAATTTTCATGGTGAATTTGAATATTGGTCATATCTCTAGTAGTTTAGGATTTACTGTTAAAGTGAAATTCACAAGTTTTGTAACAAAGACCTGAATGCTAAAATCTGAACGCTTTGATCGGTCTTAAGGATAGCCATTTCATATAGAAGCTTATCATTAAAACGACAAACGTCGTAAATATCAACTCTGTAACTATTTGTTTAAAGGATATAGTAAATTTAGATTATCAGTATTTACAGTTATGTATCAGATCATCATTGCCTCCACACAAATGACATTGAAAGATGACAGCATGGTTCAAATGGCTCTGAGCACTTTGGGACTTAACTTCCGTGGTCATCAGTCCCCTAGAACTTAGAACTACTTAAACCTAACTAACCTAAGGACATCACACAACACCCAGTCATCACTAGGCAGAGAAAATCGCTGACCCCGCCGGGAATCGAACATGGGAACCCGGGCGTGGGAAGCGAGAACGCAACCGCACTTTATGTAAAAGTACTTAACGTTTATTATGTAATGGATATTACTGTTAGTTTGTTTAGGACGTGAAACTGGTCAAACTTTGATAATTTAAATAAGTTAAATGTAAAATAATGTAGAATAAGCTGTAAACAATCAAATGGACGGCTTCAGGAAAGGGAACTGCCCTTGTCAGTTGAGCGACGATGTTCAGAACGCCAGGTACGCGACATGGGACGGGCAGAGAAAGTGCTGGTCTAGACACCAAAGAGAACAGTTCGCATTGAGACGCGAAAGCGGTCATTCGGTCTTTTGAACGCCAGGAGCTGAAACGACGTAGAAAATTTCGCGTTGTGTGGTATCGCAGTACAAAAAATTGGACTTTAAATTGTTATTGTCCGGAAAATTTTCATATTTTTCAATGTGTTCTTGTATTTAGTTTTAGAATATTCGTAATTTTGTTGTTATACATTGTTTTGAGTTAGGCAATCGTTTCGAGGGTGTGTAGGGCGGTCGTCTTTGGGGAGCTGAGAGCCCGACGTGCCGCCTATCTGGGGTTAGGATTGGGTTGGTAGCCACGATCCGAGACAAGTACGTATGTAGCGACGTTAGAAAAGGATCAAGTTGAGCGCGATATAGTAGCTTAGGACAGGAGACAACAGTGTATTTTGTTAACTGTGAACAGACTGTCAAGTGCCGTGATTGCGACATATGAATTTCATAGCGAAGTGTTATAGCACGAATTATTAACGGCCACGCTTACGTGGAAGCCCCTCAGGCTGAATTTTATATGTTTAGTCAATATATTGAAGACTACTCATAGAAAAATAGAAATAAACTACTTGTTCAAATTATAAATCAACGTGAGTGACTCAATATTTTAAATTTCACCCCAATACCTGGTTGCATTGTTCTTTTTTTATTTTATTTCAGCTTGAAAACTGAGTTTACGACAGGTGTGGGCCGGCACCCTATTACGAGAAAACATAGCCAAATATTGAGACCAGCCACATCTCTGGGGCCGCTCAATTAAGCTGAGTGTTGAGTGTAATATATGTTTGTGCTAGTGTTCATTGCCGGCGTGTTCTGCTTTGCCTGCTGCTCGGTCTTATGAACTGAGTCATTTGGAGCCACGACAAAGGAATCAACATTGCCGTGGGTGCTCGATAAGTGTCCGGAAATCCTCACCAATAGGCACGGCATAAGTGACAACTGGTTTGTTGTGGTGGGGTGGAATCAAGTTGTTTCTGGATCTGTTTGCCTAGTCAGTTCGTCCAGCCTGTGTTCTGGTATTTTCATCATAAAGTGGTTGGTGGGCACCTAGATGTCCACAAAACCATCGCTAATATTAAGTACCATGTATCTTGGTCTCCTTTATACAAGAGTGTCTGGCGGATGGTAAGTGACTGTGTAGTTTGCAAAAGAGCCAAACCAAATTCTAGCCCCAGTAAAGGTCTTCTGCAATGCACCTGGGAAACTTATCCGATGGATAAGTAGTTCGCCGACTATATTGGCCCTTTGTTACGCACTCGAACGGTAACCACTACACGCTTATGCTGGTGGACGCCTTCTGACGCTTCTGTTGGTTAATCCCTAGTCGCGGAGTTAGGGCTCCTTTTACTAGCCGACATTTGTAGGGGATACCCTTCAGGGTATTTAGTCATCGATAATTTCCGGGGCTTTAAATCTAAGGGATTTGGATTTTGATTTGAACAGGCTATCTGTCACATCACAACTACCCTCTGTGATCCTCAACCATCTTTTGTGGGACGTGTTAACCGAACTTGCAAAGGGGATCTCATTGACTTCCATAGTAGCTCAAAGAGTAAGTGGCTTAAATTTGCCTTTAATATGGCCCAATACGAGTCACTGAAAATTCAGCTTCTTTTGTTAGGCTATCAAGTTAATTTCCACTGGCCAGCTTGTGGTCAGTTAAGTTTGCTCCCCGAGCATATTGACGCTAAGGCTCTGCACGAGAATTGGAGGAAGGCATGTCGAAATATTCAGTGGTACAATCAGAGGTAGCCCAATCGTTATAATCAGGAGCGTTCAGAATTTAGGGTTAAGGCAGACGATCAAGTTTTTCTGCAGAATCTCAGTGTTAATCAGAAACGGGGGAAGTGCTAAAGTACCCCAGTTTTTGGACACTTTGCGATCGTCCGAGTATTGGGTCCGGTCTGTTTTTTATTCCAATACTTTAAGCTTTGTTATTATGTTTCTTAAAACACCTGGAGATGCTTCCTTATTGAAAAATTTTGGGTCTTTTTTAAATAAAGTGTGTAATCTAAAGACTGGTATGTGTCTTTCCTGAACATTGCTTGGCCGCCCGGAGTGGCCGAGCGGTTCTAAGCGCTGTAGTCCGGACCGCGCGACCCCTACGGTCGCAAGTTCTATTCCTGCCTAGGGCATGGATGTGTGTGATGTCCTTACCTTAATTCGGTTTAAGTAGTTCTAAGTTCTAGGGTACTGATGATCTCATAAGTTAAGTCCCATAGTGCACACAGCCATTTGAACCATTTGAACATTGCCTAGCCTTCTTTTCAAAATTATTACATTTTGACTGACCAGGTCAGTCTTTTTCACATTCTTATACCTCTTAAACGTCTCTCTTAGCATATTTTCTCGGTATCCTCCCATATTCTCTCGAAGACATTTTCAAATAGTTTTGTTTAATTCAGTATGGTCTAACAGGTTTCCATAATAGTTGGCTAGAAAAACTTTTGCCTTCTACAAGAGGCAATCAGTTCAAACCAAACCAAACAAACCATAACTAAACTGTTATTAGCTTACTTATTCAGTAAGTTGTGCTTCCGCCTCCACCAACTTAAATGTCTAGTATTTCTTTACCAAAATAGAGATTGTGGTACCAGATTGGTATTGTGAGCGGCGCAGCTGTGTATGTTGACCGAATAAATTCTAGGAAATGTAAGTTGCGTATCGCGATTTGTTGGGCGCTCTATGCTGTATGACTCATTTAAAAACTGTTATTAGCTTAAAAGCAATCCCCATAACTGATAGATAAGTATTCAGTAAGTTGTGCTTCCGCCTCCACCAACTTAAATGTCTAGTATTTCGTTATCAGAATGAAGATTGTGGTACCAGATTGGTACTGTGAGCGGCGCAGCTGTGTATGTTGACCGAATAAATTCTAGGAAATGTAAGTTGCGCATCGCGATTTGTTGGGCGCTCTATGCTGTATGACTCATTTAAAAGTTCTATACCAATTTGAAAATAAAAATCAGACTTATCTTCCGAATGATTACAGATTCCACACATGTAATGAATAATAATGAGCATTGTAAATCAGTAATGAAATCGGGCTCGTGGCGCATCGGTACCACATCGAAGTGTTGCGCCTTCCCTGCTAGAAATGCTGAAAAGTAAAACACATAATAAAACGAATACTGAAATTAAACATGTGAACTGGTTAACTATTAATAAAACAGTCCTTAAATAACTCAAAATAAGTTCGTATATTGTGAAATAACTACTGCAGCCCACGATGTGTACATGTCAGAAGCTGAAGGCAGACAAGTTGGTTGGTTGATTGGTTGGTTAATTGGTTTGGAGGAGGGAACAAAACAGCGAAGTCATCGGTCCCAAGACACCAAGTGCGAAGAGCCAGGTTTCAACTTGTAACCATACAGAAGGCGTCAATCGTGGTAAAAGTAAGAAATGCTCTTAAAGTAATTTAACAGCGAAATTTCGATTCCAAGAAATGCGTAGAGTCATGTTTGGTTGGTAGAGTAACAACAAGTGTTAATGCGTGACGTCACGCTGAATCGAATATATTTTTTTATATATATTTCAAAACGTATTGTATGTACCCCGATAGCAATATTTGTGATTTTTAATTTGATTATTTATTTGAAAAGCTGTTGAAATAATTGTGTATGATATGAGCAAAAATCTAATGACTATTATATCGTATTCACAGTGATATAATAGTGATTTGACACAGACTTGACAATGAATAAGTATATTTTTTCTTTGATAAAGACAGAAATGTTAGCACTCTATCAAGTTACTCTGGGGTGCGATAAGTGAATTTCTTGTTTTGGTTCTAATTGATTGCGTAGAGGACAATTCTAATTAATTAATGAGTCCTTTGAGTGGTAAAAGGAAGAGAGAGAGAGAGAGAGAAAGAGAGAGAGAGAGAGAGAGAGAGAGAGAGAGAGAGAGAGAGAGAGGGGAGGGGGGGCAAACAAAAAGGAATAGGCTAGATGTGCAAAGAAAGGTCACATCTGCGGGCTTTATCAGCTAGGCGCGAAGCGCAATATATGTTACGAGGAATTGCGTTACAGCTTCAAAGTAGAGTTCGCTTAAAACGAAGAATTATTACCGATAATAATTAGATCGGAAGTTGATTTGAGAAAGCATATGATTTTGAACTGAATTTTAATTAACTATTACGAAAGATAATCAATTCGCGAGAGAAAAGACAAATTTCGGGAATTAGATTTGATTGTATGGTTGCATAGCATAGTATCAACAGTCTTGGGTTACGCGTAGCTGGAATGGAGTTATAAGTCGAAAATCCCATACACACACAGGCGAACACTATAAAACTTGGCATTAATTATGACTGAGTTCCGAATGAATGCGATTTTTTAAGCCAAATCGGGACCTCAATAAACTAAAATTACATGAAAAGACAATTCATGTGTTGCGTCTCATTTCAGTAGACGACCAACTGTAGAAACTACCATTTCACATCGATTTTCTCACTTTTGTCAGAACAGTGACACTTTCTTTTCGTTTCCGCCCGTACTCGAACGAAGGCTATAAACTGGAATTTTTTAATGTTTGGTTGTATATCATGATTTCGAAAAGATAAGATGTTACTCTTTCCCTCTTCCTCGAACATACGACTCTGAGGATTTGCCGAGCGTGTAAAGAAGAAAGAAGAGAGAACCAACCAAACCACAACCACTACCGACGGCGACGACGAAGGAGACTAGGGGAGGAGAGGATATAACCTACCTGATCTCAAAAATTCGAAGGCTGCACCTTGTTATGTTACACAGATAATACCGATATACCCATCGTGTCTGTGGTCGCAATCTTTATACAAATGTTTAAACAAAACACTTTTTTAGGAAGAGAGTGAGACCACTATGTCAGTGGCTTCAATTAAAAATGTTTCCGGCTACATATTACTGCACCCGGTCGTGCAACTCTTCCACCGAGCCAAATGGACGGTAACAATTTTTTTTTTTTTTTTTTTTTTTTTTTTTTTTTTTTTTTTTTTTTTTTGCGTCTGCAGAAATATGTTGATTGCAAGGGGAGGGATCGCGACTGTATAGAGGACGTGTAAGGCTCTTCGAGCGAAACTTCTGCAGGATCGTCGAAACAACCGCGCCAACATGTGGCCAGGCAGGCAGTCAGTCATTACCCTGCAAGAAAATGATGTCGCACCTCAACATTCCTGGCCATTTGGATTTGATAACGAACTTCAATTTTTGCGAAGTGTCCACGTACCGCTGCACGTTCATTGTGGCACCGTATTCCAGAAAGTCAACGAACAGTGGACCCTTGCAGTAAAAGAAAAATGTCATTATGAAATTCCTGGAGATAGTGTGCCTTTTTGTTTCGACTAGACTCAGAAGTTTCGCTGGGAAGCCCTTACACATACTTCACACACTCCCGATCTCTCCCCAAGCTCTTTCCGCATTTTCAGAGTCCTGAAGAAAGACATTCGTGGGGGTCTATTGGCTTCGGGCGAAGAAGGTTACGCCTGGGTACAATCGTCGTTCAGTAGGGAAAACATTTTTCCATGAAGCCACTGGCAAGATGGTCTCACCCTGGGATAAATGTATTAACAGTTATCGGGATTACTTTTGAAGTAATCAACATTTTAGTTACCTTTTTTCCATCTGTCTGTTTTTCATTTGAACGCCTCCTACACTTAACAATTATCTCGTTCCTTCCTTCGTGTCCGCAACATCCTTTGCTGTTTATCCAAGTACCTTTCTTAAACAAATTCACATTTCACCTGTGTCTCTATAATCTTCACTTATTTTTCCGAAATACAACGACGTAATTCAATACTTTTTCCACTCATCCAATAGCTTTAAGAATATCTCCGGGAAACTAATTGTCAGTTTTCAAGACAGTGAATCCTGTGCAGAATTCCTGTCCTCTCTTAAATGAGAGTACAGTGACCTCACCCGCGCCATGAAGAACGAAAGTTAACTACGGAACAAAAAAAAAATTCAAATGGTTCTAAGCACTATGGGACTTAACATCTGAGGTCATCAGTCCCCTAGACTTAGAACTACTAAAACATAACTAACCTAAGGACATCACACACATCCATGCCTGAGGCAGGATTCGAACCTGCGACCGTAGCAGCCGCGTGGTTCCGGAATGAAGCGCCTAGAACCGCTCCGTGACCGCGGCCGGCCAACTAAGGAACAGTTTCACACTCTGCACGTATCTCTCACAGGAGAAGGATCCGTAATCGCTCAATAGGCTCAAGTTGTTTCAGAATCTCATTTATTTATCTAAGACATAAAAGTTGGAAACTAAAGCAGCAATATCAAATGAAAACAATCAGATTTGTTCATCAAAAGGAGAACAACAAAGTTAAATTACAGGCAATTAGATTTAAACTACGAGAAAGGATAAGACGCGGAGACAAAGGGGAACGTGGTAGAAAGCAACTAATCATACGGGAAAGGAAAAAGTGATGACTTACTAAGAAATGAAAGGATAAAGAAACATTAGTGGGAGAAGGTAGGAGAACTGGCTTTACTGCTTGATGAGGGGAAACTGGACATATACGTTAATTTTTATTAGGGAAAAATTGTGAATTTGACAAAAGAAGTGCTTCAGCTTTCTCTTAAGTGCAATAGGACACTGAACTGTCTCAGAGTACAGAGTAGATTGTCCCAGAAAGCGGACAGCAGGGACAGGCAGTGAGTCTGCGAAAGTGTTTTGCTTTATGGATGGGCAGTGGATAAGTGACAAGTGAGACTTTGTATCGCGATTACGGTAAATATATATACAGTCCGTTCGTCGATTTTCACCTTGCGTAAGACAGTATCTACAGAAGCGGCCTATATAATTCACTGCATCATTTCAGAATCCTTGAGAAACTAGTGAGAATGTTGCAGTCTTGTATGGATGGCTCAGTGATAGCAGTCAGTTTGCGACGGGTCGCATCAGAAACGTACGAGATTGAGACAGGTTCTCACAAAATGGGATTATCATGCGTTGTGTTCAGTGTCATCTTAGGGAAAGTAATAATGGAAAGTAGGAAACAGGAGTGGGATGGAGTACAAATTGATGGTAATTTCATTTGTCTCGCATATGCAGATGATTAGTACCAATAGGTAAATGAAATCATGAGTTGAAAGAAACTTACTTAAAAATGGACAGACAACAGGCGTATCAAGACAAAACGGAGTTAATAGAATTACTAATAAGAAAAGAACAGGAAGAAATTCTTGAGACACATAGCGTGTGGTTCAAGAGAGTTCACCAGCTCAAATATTTGGGATCTTGGTTTACCAGTGACAACAGCATAGTAACGGACTTCAAGGAAAGAACATCCGTTCCAGCGCCCGGGTTCCCGGGTTCGATTCCCGGCGGCGTCAGGGATTTTCTCTGACTCGTGATGACTGGGTTTGTGTGATGTCCTTAGGTTAGTTAGGTTAGGTTAAGTAGCTCTAAGTTCTAGGGGACTCATGATCATAGATGTTAAGTCCGATAGTGCCCAGAGCCATTTGAACCTATTTTTTTTTTTTTTTTTGAAAGAACATTAGCGTGGATGATACCCTCAGCTTATCAATATCAACGGACACTAAGATGAGAATCTATAACACGGTGATGTTGCCATTTACGATTCGGAAACCTCGACCATGACGGAACTAGAAAAGCAAAAACAAAAAAAATATTTATATTTGAAAGGAGTAATAAGGGAGTTGTGAGGGCCGATAGATGGAAGAGAATGATAAAGGAGGAAGAACTAGGAAATCTATCTCGTAATACAACTACCAACAAACCTACAAAAGCTGAAGAATAAAAGGGTCCAGTGGGCGGGTCGTTTAGCTCATATGCCAGGAGAAAGGTGAAGAAGGCACCTGAGGGGAAACCAAGCAACCAAACGCCCTATAGTACAACGAAGACAAATGTGTGAAGACCTGGCAGCCATTGGGATTGAAGACACCTGGAGGAACCGAGGACAAAACTCAAAGGAATGGAGGCAGTTTCTGGAAGCAGCAGTGTGGATATACTAGGCACGTAATTTGATTGGCTGCAATCATTCTTATATAGAGCACTGATACGAACAAATACACCACTGGTCATTAAAATTGCTACACCAAGAAGAAATGCAGATGATAAACGGGAATTCATTGGACAAATATATTATACTAAAACTGACATCTGATTACATTTTCACGCAGTTTGGGTGCATAGGTCCTGAGAAATCAGTAGCCAGAACTACCATCTGTGGCCCTAATAACAGCCTCGATACGCTTGGGCATTGAGTCAAACAGAGCTTGGGTGGCGTGTACAGGTACAGCAGCCCATGCAGCTTTAACACGGTACCACAGTTCATCAAGAGTAGTGACTGGCGTATTGTGACCAGCCAGTTGCTCGGCCACCATTGACCAAACGTTTTCAATAGGTGAGAGATCTGGAGAATGTGCTGGCCAGGGCAGCAGTCGAACATTTTCTATATCAGAAAGGCCCGTACAGGACGTGCAACATGCGGTTGTGCATTATCGTGCTGAAATGTAGGGTTTCGCAGGGATCGAATGAAGGGTAGAGCCACGGGTCGTAAAACATCTGAAGTGAAACGTGCCATCAATGCGAACAAGAGGAGACCGAGACGTGTAACCAGCGGCGTCCCATACCATCACGCCCGGTGATACGCCAGTATGGCGATAACGAATACACGCGTTCACCGCGATGTCTCCAAACATTGATACGACCATCATGATGCTGTAAGCAGAACCTGGATTCATCCGTTTCGCCATCCTTGGACCCAGGTGCGTCGTTGAGTACACCATCGCAGGCGCTCCTGCCTGTGATGCAGCGTCAAGGGTAACCGCAGCCATGGTCTCCGAGCTGATAGTCCATGCTGCTGCAAACGTCGTCGAACTGTTCGTGCAGATGGTTGTTGTCATGCAAACGTCCCCATCTGTTGACTCAGGGATCGAGACGTGGGTGCACGATCCGTTACAGCCATGCGGATAAGATGCCTGTCATCTGGACTGCTAGTGATACGAGGCCGTTGGGATCCAGCACGGCGTTCCGTATTACCCTCATGAACCCACCGATTCCATATTCTGCTAACAGTCATTGGATCTCGACCAACGCGAGCAGCAGTGTCGCGATACTATAAACCGCAAACCCTGTAGGCTACAATCCGACCTTTATCAAAGTCGGAAAGGTGATGGTACGATTTTCTCCTCCTTACACGAGGCATCACAACAACGTTTCACCAGGCAACGCCGGTCAACTGCTGTTTGTGTATGAGAAATCAGTTGGAAACGTTCCTCATTTCAGCACGTTGTAGGTGTCGCCACCGGCGCCAGCCTTGTGTGAATGCTATGAAAAGCTAATCATTTGCATATCAGAGCATCTTCTTCCTGGCGGTTAAATTTCGCGTCTGTAGCACGTCACCTCCGTGCTGTAGCAATTTTAATGGCCAGTAGTGCTGATGGAGGTTGCAGATGCAATCCGCACAAGCATTCGTGGTTTATTTTAACGATCCAGAGTTTTCATTACTCGCGTCGTACTGGATTACGTCGCAGCTGTGCTCGGTCAAATGTTTCCAGTGTGTTGGTGAGTCGTGTGGATTCCCCGCCCACTCCGGCGACACAGAGCCGTTCCCTCGACCGACGGCCCAGACACTGAAGAAGCGCCGCGCGCTGCAGCGGACCCAGGCGCCCTCCGCCACCGCCCGCTTCCGCCCCTTTCTCAAGCCGCGCCGAGTCGCCCCGCGAGCCTCGCTTCCCGCCCTCCTGCCGGGGAATCGATAGAGAAGTTGGTCGCCATGGCAACCTAGTCCTCGACTTCTCGGAGCAGCACGGCCCGCATTGCGAAGTGGGAGCCGTCCGTAGTTCCGAGCGAGGACGGGTGATTCTTGCAGCTCGTCTTCCCAGTATCGCCACGGTTGCATGATGGGATCTTATCAATACTTCCTATAGGCTTGGGAATATCTACTCTACTGCCCATTGAAATTGCTATACCACCCAGATAACGTGCTACAGGCGCGAAATTTAACCGACAGGAAGAAGATGCTGTGATGTGCGAATGATTAGCTTTCATAGCATTCACACAAGGCTGGCGCCGGTGGCCGGTGCTGAAATGAGGAACGTTTCCAACTGATTTCTCATACACAAACAGCAGTTGACCGGCGTTGCCTGGTGAAACGTTGTTGTGATGCCTCGTGTAAGGAGGAGAAAATCGTACCATCACCTTTCCGGCTTTGATAAAGGTCGGATTGTAGCCTATAGGGTTTGCGGTTTATCGTATCGCGACACTGGTGCTCGCGTTGCTCGAGATCCAATGACTGTTAGCAGAATATGGAATCGGTGGGTTCAGAAGGGTAATACGGAACGGCGTGCTGGATCCCAACGGCCTCGTATCCCTAGCAGTCAAGATGACAGGCATCTTATCCGCATGGCTGTAACGTATCGTGCAGCCACGTCTCGATCCCTGAGTCAACAGATGGCGACGTTTGCATGACAACAGCCATTTGCACGAACAGTTCGACGACGTTTGCAGCACCATGGACTATCAGCTCGGAGACCATGGCTGCGGTTATCCTTGACGCTACATCACAGGCAGGAGCGCCTGCGATGGTGTATTCAGCGACGAACCTGGGTGCAAGAATGACAAAACGTCATTTTTTCGGATGAATCTAGGTTCTGTTTACAGCATGATGGTCGCATCCGTGTTTGGCCACATCGCGATGAACGCACATTTGAAGCGTGTCTTCGTCATCTCCATAGTGACGTATCACACGGCGTGATGGTGTGGGGTGCCATTGGTTACACGTATCGGTCACCTCTTGTTTGGCACTGACCGCACTTTGAACAGTCAACGTTACATTTATGATGTGTTACGACCCGTGGCTCTAACCTTCATTCGATCATTGCGAAATCTTACGTTTAAGCAGGATAATGCACTACCGCATGTTGCAGGTCCTGTAAGGGCCTTTCTGGATACAGAAGAAGTTCGACTGCTGCCCTGGCCAGCACATTCTCCAGATCTCTCACCAATTGAAATCGTCTGGTCAATGGTGGCCGAGCAAGTGGCTCGTCACAATACGCCAGTCACTACTCTTTATGAAATGTGGTATCGTGTTGAAGCTGCATGGGCAGCTGTACCTGTACACGCCACCCAAGCTCTGTTTGACTCAATGCCCAGGCGCATCACTGCCGTTATTACGGCTAGAGGTGGTTCTGTGTACTGGTTTCTCAGGATCTATGCACCCAAACTGCGTGAAAATGTAATCACGTGGCAGTTCTAGTATAAATATTTGTCCATTGAATACCCGTTTATCATCTGCATTTCTTCTTGGTGTAGCAATTTTAATGGTCAGTAGTGTAATTTGTGCGTCTGACGTATAAGTTAAACATAGTTACTTCATCCTTTTTCAGGTATTGTTACTTCAATGGCAAATTTTAATTTATTTATTTATTTGCCTGGTTCTTACAGTCTGTTATCTTAACCCTAAAATAGACCGAACGCTGCACATGAAGTAGTATTTACTAGTAGGGGATGTGTTTGGCTGTTTGGACATCAAAATACGCGAAGATGGCTGAAGCGGAGAGGATATAAACTACAGGTTGGCCACAGGAGGAAAAGACTTTTTTTTAAAAAAAGAGGTATTTCTTTTAATCTAATATAAATATAAGTGTTGCAGAGTTTTTTCTGAAGGTATCTGTCTGGATTGAAGCGTTGTGCGTAAGTAAAACGTGGACAACGAGCAGTTTGGACAAGAGTGTAAAACAAGCTCCTGAACTGTGGGCTACAAAGCTACAGTAGTTATTCGGAGATGAAGACGCTCGCGCAAGATAGACTAGCGTAGAAACTGGATCAAAGTATAATACATTGACGTAAAACTTGAAAGGTAATTATGCGTTTGAACATGATGATGTTCTAGGAAAGTAAACTAAGTGCGGAAGAAAGATAAATGGAGAAAGACAAACGAAACGTAATTACACGTTAAAGGCAAAGAAACTTTTGTATATTACTCTTTGCTATTCTGGCTCACAGATACATGCTAATCCGGAATTTCAATGGTGTACACTTCTAGGCTACTGTATTACACCGCTTTGTCACATTACACTGCACTACAGTATACAGCACTACACAGCACTGCACAATTGTATATGGGTCGCCCAAAATTTTTCTGTTCGATTTCGTTGCTGCAACGTATATGGAATGTAGCGCGACTCCAATGTTGGTTGCTTGTTTTGGGGAAGGAGACCAGACAACGAGGTCATCGGTCTCATCGGATTAGGGAAGGATGGGGAAAGAAGTCAGCCATGCACATTCAAAGGAACCATCCCGGCATTTGCGTGGAGCGATTTAGGGAAATCAGGGGTAACCTAAATGAGGATGGCCGGACGCTGGTTAGAACCGTCGTCGTCCCGAATGCGAGACCAGTGTGCTAACCACTGCCCTCCTCGCTCGATATCACCAGGAGTGCGTTAGTCCGTATTGTGCTGTTCGCGCCTGTTAGGAGGGTAAGTACAGTTCACTGTGGGCAACATATTTTCGTGAAAGTTTTGATTTTCGTAGACATTTATATCATCTGGTGCACAACGAGGTCCTTATAACATGCATGTGCCACACTACAACTGACAGGTCCAATTGGTGTCATGTCCTCGAAGACAAGTGGACCCAGACCACACAGTCACATGAGCTCAGTGCAGTGGATTTTCCTGCAGAGGATGTTGCGTGCAGAATCCCACACGCGACACTTCCGTTCATAAACGGTTCTGTGCACAGTAAGACGCACCCCGCCCATCCAAAGAATATGCCTTGGTCACATGTCACCCATTTCCATGCGGGCCAAAAAACGAAGGGCTCAGTCACGGTGCTGTAACCTGTCTTGGGACTTCACTTGGGGCACGTTCTGAATCTTGCAAGGATACCAGTGTGAAACGGGCGCCCAAAATTCGTTGAGCTGTTGACCATGGGAGAGAGAATTCCCATGACAAAGCTCGAGAATTTGAGACATGTACTGCACTGTCAGCTAGGGCCTATAGCTACGGCAGCTTCATCAACAACTACCAACACAATGGGCCACCTCCCTCTAAGTGCTCCACCACGTAATTCACCAATTTCTTCAAATTTCTTCATCAGTTTCGTGTCGCCCATATATTGAGATGGAGCCTCGTCGCAGCTCTGACATTTCCACTATGCAGCGCTGCTATTGCTGTTGTTCTGATAAAACGACTTTACCTGCAGCGCATGGTCCTTCTTCTCAACAGCCACGGGTTTCGTACGGAAAAATTCGACCTTGATAACTGCTTGCAACAAGTCTCTTCACAAAAGAAAACAACACGCCTCATCAAGTAAACAGCATACTGACGTCAAAACAGGAAACATTTCACATTCTGCTTGCTTACAGTGCCATATTTTCACCCACTGTCAGAGTGGAACTATTGTTTTCCAGCACATCCCCATGAGCGCACCGAGTGCTAAACGTACCTACGATGTTTCAGATTCCTGCGGTGCACACAACCCGCACAGTAGCACTCGGAACACTGTAAGTTTAACTGTAACCACGCAGCACCTTGGTGGCACGGAAATCCACTGTGCTGCTAGTCTCCCTCGCACCTTGCCGTTTACCTCGTAGTTAAGAGGCGTGCTTAAACTCCGCCCTTCTTGCTGTACACTCACCACTGCTTGTGATAGGCGCGCATGTTTAAAGCCAGCGTTGCTTTGCGCGTCCTCAACATCCGCCAGGTTACATTACATAGGTGTGCATGGAACGTAACTTCAGCCATACCGCTAATATAACACAGTAAGTCGCATAGAAGCCTGAACCGCTGTTCATCAATTTTTCTTGCAAGATTATTCGACTCAGTTAGGTCCTAACCACACATTAAAAGATAAACATTGATTGTTTGGTGACTTATGAGCAGAATGTGAGTTTACGGCAAATTTCACCTTAATCGAAATGTTCACATGTCAGATGCGTCTCTACTGATATTTCATCCTGAAATCAATGGCAGATCGTAATCACGAGCTACTGCTTACCTCTAAAACTACTCGTACGTTTATTGAACCGTTTGTGCTTCTGTTTTTATTGTATGTATCTACTTTCACCCGGGTCAGGTTCCGCTATTAATCATGATACACCTTGTATATTTTACCATTACTGACAGTGATATTGTCACAATGGGGACTCCGCTTTCATGCTACCGTGTTAATGTCTGCCACCATCATCAAAATAAAGAAAAAGGTTCAAATTGCTCTGAGCACTATGGGACTTAACAGCTGAGGTCATCATTCCCCTAGAACTTAGAACTATTTAAACATAATTAACCTAAGGACATCACACACATCCATGCCCGAGGCAGGATTCGAACCTCCGACCGTAGCGGCCGCGCTGTTTCAGACTGAAGCGCCTAGAACCGCTCAGCCACCACGGCCGGCGCATGAAAATAAATACGGAACCAGCGCGAGGCTCACGAAGGGTGTTTTTGAAATACGCCTTCAGTTGCTGGTGAAAGGAGAGTTCCAATGCGTAAGTGCACGACAGTGCCTTGCTGATACAAGGAAAGAAAAACAATGCACAGGCGCTCTAATATCTGATGAGAGGTTAATCTCGCGAGTGACCGGATAACGTCGGAGGCACGACGCTGCTAAACGCAGGTCAACAACTTGAGTAGCGGGTAATAGCGGAGTACAAACGAGCCCGCCAGTACCGGCGCTGGGGCGCCCGCAATTTCCAAGGCGGGCACGTCTGCCGAGTAAACTCCTTATGCAAATAGTGGCGGGTGGAGTGATTGAGGCTTCCGACAGGACGGCGAGCTGACGAACACAACTAAGCTCGCCGCTGGCGGGAGGCGGAAGGGTTCACGTCTCTGCCCTCCGAGGTGAGCTCTGCTGGCACACACCCGCTATAAAGGCACTTCCAGGTAGTTCCCAGCGGCTCAGGGGTTTTATTACCTCACTGTGCGCGGTTACAAGTATTCGTGCCTGAGCTGATTGTACGAGTAGGTCGTGACTCCAGGTACGGGAAATCGGTAGAAATGTGCAAACAAGAGATTACAGTTTCAGGAAAATTGGACGATTTAGTCAAGAGAAAGAGCTTCACTAACTAAGTCAATAACGCGTTGGTCCACTTCTGATCCTTATGCAAGCAGTTATTCGGCTTGGTATTCAAAAATGGTTCAAATGGCTCTGAGCACTATGGGACTTAACATATGAGATCATCAGTCCCTAGATTTAGAACTACTTAAACCTAACTAACCTAAGGACAACACACACATCCATGCCCGATCCAGGATTCGAACCTGCGACCGTAGCAGCAGCGCGGTTCCGGACTGAAGCGCCTAGAACCGCTCGGCCACAGCAGTTGGCGGCTTGGTATTGAAAGAGTTTTTGGATGTCCTCCTGGGGGATATCGTACTAAATTCTGTCGAATTGGCACGTTCGATCGTCAGAGTGCCGAGATTGTTGGAGCGCCCTGTCCATAATGCTCCAAACGTTCTGAACTGAAGAGAGAATCGGCAACCTTGCCGGCCAAGGTAAGGTTAACCAAGCATAAGGCCACGCAGTACACACTCTTGCCGTGTGCAGGATGGAATTATCTCGCTGAAGTCTATGCCCGGTTGGCCTGCCACGAAGGGAACGAAATGGGGCATCTTAGAGTATACTCCCTCCTAGACTGTCACCTTGTTTTGGCTTCTGCGATGCAACTCACTGAACCGAAAGAGATTTCCAGAAAAACCAGACACATTGAAACTGACATCTCGAAAGGTTCGGCACCTGACGACGTAATGTAAGGTACTATGGGGTTATTTATAGACGCCTCCAGGGATGTCTGAACTAAAGCTACAAGTCATACGGAAAACAGACAAAAATCAGTAATGCACCTATTCTTTAAAGGAATCGTGCTCCTGTATAGAAAACAGCTTTAGATATCTGATTACTTCGCAAATGAGTTAATTTGTTAAATATTTGGCATTAAGAATGTAAGCGAGAAGAAGTTGAGAAAAGGTTTGAAACTAAGTTTCAAACTTGTTGGAGAGCGCTACGGGCTCTCATCAGACAACACTCGACGAAAAAATGGCTCTGTGCGCTATGGGACTTAACTTCTAAGGTCATCAGTCCCCTAGAACTTAGGACTACTTAAACCTAACTAAGCTAAGGACACCACACACATGCATGGTCGAGGCAGGATTCGAACCTGCGACCGTAGCGGTCGCGCGGTTCCAGACTGTAGCGCCTAGAACCGCGCGGCCACCCAAGCCGGCACACTCGACGACTATAGTCTGGGTAATTTCTATTTATTTTAAGCACAAACTAGTTTTTCACACATCTCAATGTCTATGACGTCGTACCTCTTGAAATGTTCAAATGTATGTGAATTCCTAAGGGAACAAACTGCTGATGGCATCGGTCTCTAGGTTTACACACTACTTTAAACTAACTTTAACTAATTTACGCTAAGAACAACACACACACCCATGCCCGAGGGAGGACGCGACCCTCCGGTGGGAGGGGCCGCGCAGTCCGTGACATGGCGCCTCTAACAACGCGGCTCTTATCTCTTGAAATGCGTGTCGCACAATGACATAATTTTTCAGGTACATTCAGTGCTGTACGGGTATGTGAATATTGTCCGCAAAATGCGTTACGAATACCATTACATCAGCCGTCCTGGCACCATGCATGTCTGCAGCAGGAAAAACAGCAACAGTTCGGTGAAATTCCAAAACAGATGGATACGGCATTCATTGAGACTGGACATATTGTGACTGGCTCCCTACGACCAACTTCTGTCACCAAAATTTATGGAACCTTGGGTACAGTGTCAACGATGACATAGTATATACAGAGTGGTCCATTGCTAGAGACCGGGCCAAATATCGCACGAAATAAGCATCAAACGAAAAAACTACAAAGAACGAAACTCGTCTAGCTTGAAGTGGGAAACCAGATGGCGCTATGGTTGGCCCGCTAGATGGCGCTCCCATAGGTCAAACGGATATCAACTGCGTTTTTTTAAAAATAGGAACCCGCATTTTTATTACATATTCGTGTAGTACGTAAATAAATATGAATCTTTTAGTTGCACCACTTTTTTCGCTTTGTGATAGATGGCTCTGTAATACTCAAAAATGTATAAGTACGTGGTTTCACGTAACATCACGCCAGTGCTGACGATATTTGCTTCGCGATACATTACCCGTGTTAAAATGGACCGTTTACCAAATGCGGAGAAGGTCGATATCGTGTTGGTGTATGGCTATTGTGATCAAAATGCCCAACGGGCGTGTGCTATGCATGCTGCTCGGTATCCTAGACGACATCATGCAAGTGTCCGGACCGTTCGCCGGATAGTTACGTTATTTAAGGAAACAGGAAGTGTTGAGCCACATGTGAAACGTCAACCACGACCTGCAACAAATGATGATTCCCGAGTAGGTATTTTAGCTGCTGTCGCGGCTAATCCGCGCATCAGTAGCACACAAATTGCTCGAGAATCGGGAATCTCTAAAACGTCGGTGTTGATAATGCTACATCAACATCGATTGCACCCGTACTATATTCATATGCACCAGGAATTGCATAGCCATGACTTTGAACGTCGTGTACAGTTCTGCCACTGGGCACAAGAGAAATTATAGGAAGAGGACAGACTCTTTGCACGCATTCTACTTAGCGACGAAGCGTCATTCACCAACACCGGTAACGTATACCGGCATAATATGCACTATTGGGCAATGGAAAATCCACGATGGTTGCGACAAGTGGAACATCAGCGACCTTGGCGGGTTAATGTATGGTGCGACATTATGGGAGGAAGGATAATTGGCCCCGATTTTATCGATGGCAATCTAAATGGTGCAATGTATGCTGATTTCCTACGTAATGCTCTACCGATGTTACTATAAGATGTTTCACTGCATGACAGAATGACACGTGCATAAGTCGTCGAAGCACCATACCATGGCCCGCACGTTCACCGGATCTGACGTCCCCGGATTTCCTTCTGTGGGGAAAGTTGAACGATATTCGGTATCGTGATCCACCGACGACGCCTGACAACATGCGTCAGCGCATTGTCAATGTATGTCAGAACATTACGGAAGGCGAACTGCTCGCTGTTGAGAGGAATGTCGTTACTCGTATTGCCAAATGCAATGAGGTTGACGGACATCATTTTGAGCATTTATTGCATTCATGTGGTATTTACAGGTAATAACGCTGTAACAGCATGCGTTTCAGGAATGATATGTTCACTGAGGTACATGTATCACATTGGAACAACCGAAATAAAATGTTCAAACGTACCTACGTTCTGTATTTTAATTTATAAAACCTTCTTGTTGCCAACTGTTCGTCTAAAAGTGTGAGCCATATGTTTGTGACTATTACAGCGCCATCTATCACAAAGTAAAGAAAAAGTGGTCCAACTAAAACATTCATGTTTCTTTACGTACTAGACGAATATGTAATAAATAATGGGGGTTCCTATTTTTAAAAAAACGCAGTTGATATCCGTTTGACCTACGGCAGCGCCGTTTAGCGGGCCAACCATAGCACCATCTGGTATCGCCCTTCAAGCTAGACAAGTTTCGTTCCTTGAAGTTTTTTCGTTTAACGCTTATTTCGTGAGAATTTGGCCCGGTCACGATCAATGAACCACCCTGTATATTGTCATTCGACTATTACAAATTGTATAATTGTCAGTTTTCCCACTTCATGGAATAATGGTGGCCGTTGAATTTCCGAGTGGCGTCATATTTGTCTAGACTAATTTACGCTTGGAGCGAAAACGTACCTGCATTACCGTCACTGGCGTTAACGAAATCAAGAACATAGACTACGAGTACATGTCGCTAGTTAATAACGTAACCATGGGGACGGCAGTCGCGAAAACTTTCATCGAATGAAAATTTATCATCTACAGGCACACTTTACAGTTGAGTTACACACTGTAGTAAGACCGATTTCAGAATCAACAAATCCTATGCTATTACTTTTAAAAACAAAGAATATGTACTTTGGTAGAGTTTTCGCAACTTCAGTGCATTTTTTTTTTTTTTTTTTTTTTTTTTTCAGCATCAGCACGCTTTCAATGGACAATAGTTTCATCGGCCTAGCTATACAGGCACGTCTCAATGACATGCTCTTGCAGAATAATAAGATTCTAACGTCTATCCAAAATAATAATATACAAAAGTAGGAAAAAGAAAGTTCAGAACCTGTTAGATACGATCAGTCTGGCTTTTGGAAAGGGAAAGGCATCAGAGAGGCAGTTCTAATGCTGCGATTAAGTGGAAGCACGACTTAAAAAAAAATAAAGACACGTTCGTAGGAACTTCCGTCATATATAAAGCGTTCGACACTGTAAAATGGTGCAATATGTTCGATGTTCTCATTGAGAAGAGGGGTAAGCTATAGGGAGAGGCAGGTAGTAAATCATATGCGTGATGGGACTTCAAAAAGTAAGTTACAAGTTGATCACTCCCTCGACGTTAGAAATTTTCTCCTTGGTGAGAGAGCCGTTCGGGAATCGCCGTGTGAATGTCCTCATAGTTGGAAAATATCTTTTCTCAAATATGTTCTTTCACTTTGATGCATGGTGCGAGAGGTTCCTTCCTCCTTCCTTGCTTCCTTAGCATCAGCATCGCCCTTGTCTGTGAGGCCTAACTCAAACTCTTGTTACCGTTTCACTTCGATTGGACACGAAGTAGCACTTGACCCACATACCGTCAGCATGTCACTCTGACTGTCTGCATTCTAGACGTGTCACCCATAAAAAAATCGTACAGCCGCACGTTCTTCGACTCTGGACTACTTTTCCAGTTGCTGCACCACTTTAGTTCCACATTGTGATGCTCCTTTTATCAGTACCGAAGGAGAACTGTGTCGGCAGAAAACTCGAAACATGTAGCCAAGTTGACACTGTGCCACTGTGGTTGCGCATATGGCCTCAGTGTGGGAAGAGACGTGTAACTTACTTTCTGAAATCTCTGCATACAGGTTCGAATGGGGATTGATAAGAGTGGGAGAAATAAAACGATGTGCTCGAGTTAGAAAGGGTGTAAGACTGGGATGTAGTTTTCCGTTCCTATTACTGGATCTGTATGGCGAAGTCGCCTGACTGTGATTCGTCGCCGGGTGTAAGGCAGGCGATAGGTGGGAACTTCGAATCTGGCAACACAAACTGTTTATATTCAATAATACGTCATATTACGGCATTCTCTCTACCAAGTGTGAGTTTATTTAGCTTTTACAGTTACAACTAAACAAAACTGTAGCCAATTCCTTAATTATTTACAAATTTACAATCTGTTCTTTTGGTGTTTGTTGCCAAACTCTACGGCCGGCCGGTGTGGCCGAGCGGTTCTAGGCACTTCAGTCTGGCACCGGGCGACCGCTACGGTAGCAGGTTCGATCCCTACCTCGGTTCTAGGTGACTGATGAGCTCACATGTTAAGTCCCATAGTGCTCAGAACCATTTCAACCAACCAAACTCTACGGTTGTTAGTTTCGTTAAGTAAAATGAGTTCTTTAGAGTATGAATAATCGAAATTCAGAGTCAAAATTGCGCGGAGTAGTTACGTGGGAACCGTTTTCTCCACCATGAGTCAATTCGTGAAGGAACTATGTAACACGACATGCTATGTCTTAGTTTAGTTACCCTACTGAGTTATTTCCTTCACAACATACACCGCAAGCCACCATACGGAGCATGACAGAGGATACTATGTACCACTATTGATCATTCCGTTGCATGTTGCACTTGCAAAACGAAGACAAGGAAAAACAGCTGTCTGTGTGATTCCATACGAACCCTAATTATCCTTATTACGTCTTCGCGGTCCTTACGTGAAATGTACGTTGGCCGCAGTAGAATCTTTCCGCAGTCTGACGCAAATGCTGACTCTCTTCACCTTATCTTTCTTTAGTGTTTCGCGAAAAGAACGTCTTATTCGCTCCAGGAATCCTTCTCGGAGTTCACGTAGCATTTCCACATACTTACATTTTAAATTAACCTGACAGTAAGAAGTCTAGCAGCATGCCTACGACTTGCTTTGATGTCTTCATTTAATCAGACATGGTACGAATCACAAACACTAAGACAGTGCTCAAGAATTCGTCGTTCCAGTGTTCTATACGCAATCTCCTTTATCGATGGGCAGCATTCCATACCACCGACCTTCCGCGTTCGTTAAAATTTATATCGTTTTGTTATGTTCCGCCTAAGTATTTGATCGGCATCACTGTGTCAAGTAGAACACCACTAATACTGTATTCGAACCTCACGGGATTGTTTTCCTACTCATCTACATTAACTTACATTTTTTCAACAGTTACAGCGAGCTGCCATTCATGACACTAATTAAAAATTCTGTCTAAGCCATTCCGTATCCTCCTACAACCACTCAGTGACAACATTTTCCCATACGCCACAGCATCATCAGCTGTCCGTCACACCATTTATGTTTGCAGAGAATGAGAGTGGTCCTATCACACTTCCCTGGGGCACTCCTGACGACATTCTGCTCTCTGACGTCGTCATTCAGGACAACAGTCTAGGTTCTATTACTTAAGAAGTCTTCGAGCCACTCACGTACTTGAGAACCTGTTCCATATGCTTGGAACTTGGATAACTGTCGGCAATAGGGAACTTGGTCAAACGATTTCCATTAATGTGCAACCACCGGATGTGTCTGCCGTACTTCATCCATGGTTCGCAGGATATCGTGCGAGAAAACAAGGTGAGCTTCGCATGAACGATGCTTTTTAAATCCGCGCTGATATGTGCACAGAAGCTTTTCTGACCTAACGAAATTTATTATGTTCGTACTGACAGTAAACTCAAGAATTCTGCAGCAAACCGGTGATGAGCACAGTGAATTTCGAGGATCCGCCCTTTTAGCCTTCTTATGTACGGGAGTCACCAGGGCTTTGTTCCAGTCGCTTGGCTCTGGGCGAGGATTTTGCGCCGGCCGCTGTGGCCGTGCGGTTCTATGCGCTTCAGTCTGGAACCGCGTGACCGCTACGGCCGCAGGTTCGAATCCTGCCTCGGGCATAGATGTGTGTTAGTTAGGTTCAAGTAGTTCTAAGTTGTAGGGGACTGATGACCACAGATGTTAAGTCTCATAGTGCTCAGAGCCAATTGAACCATTTTTTTAGGATTATGCGCATAATGCAGTCTATGTATGGGAGCAATGCCGAGGAATTCTCTCTGTAAAACCGAACAAGGATTCCGGATCTGGGACTCATTTTTTTCCAGCTCTTACAGTTACTTCTCATCGCCAATGATGCCTCTTTTTATATCCTCAATAAGGGAGTTTGTGCCACGGTCAGACGATGGTACGTCTGTACGATCCCCTGTCCGTGAGTGATATTTTTTAAACGATAAGATTTAAAACTTCGTTTCCCCCTTTGCTCTCTTGTATTGCCGCGCCATAATGTTTGACGAGTTAATGAACAGAGGCTTTCGACACGCTTACCGATTTTACGTAGCACTAAATTTTTCTGATGTTCTCGGTGAGGTCTTCCATTAATTTATGTCGATGTGAGTAGAGACTTTTCTTTAGCCTACCGCAAGGTGTGCTGTAGGAAGTACTGCCTACCTGTCCACGCTTCCTCACGAACACAGAGCGTCATAACAAAACATAATTTACATTTTCGGCGGTGGATTTTGGCTGTACGCCATTTGGCGAGTCGTCTGAAATGTGCCATGGCTCGCTCCGAATTATATTCCGGAAGTCAATGAAATGGTAGCAAGCTAGTTTTATCCAGCATTTGGAGGTTATAGTAAGATTGCGCAATCAGAGAACTCTTCTTTATTGAAGCGGAGGAACTTTCTGAGCGTTGGTTTACTTATAATAATTCGCGAAATGCCGAATACCACAAAGGCTGGTCGAGCGGTTACTTTTGGTTTCTTGCTACGGCTTCCTCGAGGCGCAATGATGGGACAGAATTGTTGTCGCTCCAAGAACCCCAACCTCTGAAGCGTGAGACAAGGCCTTACAGGCCGGAACAAATCCAAACTTGCGCCCCGTTCAGGTTGGCCCTGGACGCCTCTTCCTGCCAGTGGACGCGCATTGAGGTGCAGCGCCCTCGGTAACAGAACTGACAGGAGAGCCCGTAGTCGTTTGCACTGCACGGTTGGAGTCTGTTCGTGGTCTTCAATAGCGTGGATGTTGCCACCATTTATACGTTTTCGTGAATGCTTACTGTTCTTAGTAGCAGCCATGGACCTCACTCCTGGGTTCAGTCCAAATGGTTCAAGTGGCTCTGAGTACTATGTGACTTAACATCTTAGGTCATCAGTCCCCTAGAACTTACAACTACTTAAACCTAACTAACCTAAGGGCATTACAAACATCCACTGAACGCAGTTTTCCGAAATTCCTTCACCAGGGAAGACGAATGTAATATTCCAGAATTTGAAACACGAACATCTGCTAGCATGAGTTTCTTAGAAGTAGATACCTTAGGGGTTGCGAAGCAACTCAAATCGCTTGATACGGGCAAGTCTTCAGGTCCAGATTGTATACCGATTAGGTTCCTTTCAGATTACGCCGATACTATAGCTCCCTACTTAGCACTCATATACAACCGCTCGCTCACCGAGACATCTGTACCTACAGATTGGAAAATTGCGCAGGTCGCACCAGTGTTCAAGAAGGGTAGTAGGAGTAATTCATTTAACTACAGACCCATATCATTGACGTCGGTTTGCAGTAGGGTTTTGGAGCGTATACTGTATTGAAACATTATGAATCACCTCGAAGGGAACGATCTATTGACACGTAATCAGCATGGCTTCAGAAAACATCGCTCTTGTGCAACGCAGCTAGCTCTTTATTCGCAAGAAGTAATGGCCGCTATCGACAGGGGATGTCAAGTTGATTCCGTATTTCTAGATTTCCGGAAAGCTTTTGACACCGTTCCTCACAAGCGACTTCTAATCAAGCTGCGGGCCTGTGGGGTATCGTCTCAGTTGTGCGACTGGATTCGTGATTTCCTATCAGGAAGGTCGCAGTTAGTAGTAATAGACGGCAAATCATCGAGTAAAACTGAAGTGATATCAGGTGTTCCCCAGGGAAGCGTCCTGGGACCTCTGCTGTTCCTGATCTACAGTATATAAATGACCTGGGTGACAATCTGAGCAGTTCTCTTATATTGTTCGCAGATGAAGCTGTAATTTACCGTCTAGTAAGGTCATCCGAAGACCAGTATCAGTTGCAAAGCGATTTAGAAAAGATTGCTGCATGGTGTGTCAGGTGGCAGTTGACGCTAAATAACGAAAAGGGTGAGATGATCCACATGAGTTCCAAAAGAAATCCGTTGGAATTCGATTACTCGATAAATAGTACAATTCTCAAGGCTGTCAATTCAACTAAGTACCTGGGTGTTAAAATTACGAACAACTTCAGTTGGAAGGACCACATAGATAATATTGTCGGGAAGGCGAGCCAAAGGTTACGTTTCATTGGCAGGACACTTAGAAGATGCAACAAGTCCACTAAAGAGACAGCTTACACTACACTCGTTCGTCCTCTGTTAGAATATTGCTGCGCGGTGTGGGATCCTTACCAGGTGGGATTGACGGAGGACATCGAAAGGGTGCAAAGAAGGGCAGCTCGTTTTGTATTATCACGTTATAGGCGAGAGAGTGTGGCAGATATGATACACGAGTTGGGATGGAAGTCATTACAGCAAAGACGTTTTTCGTCGCGGCGAGACCTTTTTACGAAATTTCAGTCACCAACTTTCTCTTCCGAATGCGAAAATATTTTGTTGAGTCCAACCTACATAGGTAGGAATGATCATCAAAACAAAATAAGAGAAATCTGCGCTCGAACAGAAACGTTTAGGTGTTCATTTATCCCGCTCGCTGTCCGGGAGTGGAATAGTAGAGAGATAGTATGATTGTGGTTCGATGGACCCTCTGAGAAAGCACTTAAATGTGAATTGCAGAGTAGTCATGTAGATGTAGACATGCCCGAGGCAGGATTCGAACCTGCGACCGTAGCAGTCGCGCGGTCCCAGACTGAAGCGCTTAGAACCTCTCGGCCACACCGGCCTGCCCTCGGGTTAGCGCCGTTTCGCATTACTGTAATTTCGCGGTAATTATTTCGGTCGTGAATTAGTAGAAATGCAACGATCTGCGTATTCACCGGTGATCACAATGAAGTTAATCATTCTTTTGGGATAGTATTTTGTATTGCCCCTGCCCAGGCTTCAGGCCAATTCTCGTGACTATTAATCATTTTGACGATCTCCTTGTGTAATCCCCCTCTGATTAGGGGTTGGACGAATTATCAAAACGGTCGTTTATATTGCAAATACCTATTTGTTACTTCTTGTTGTGCAGCAAGACTTTTCATGCTAAGCTGATCAGCTGTGGTAGTTAGCCTGTGGCAGGCTGTCTCGCATTTCAATCGCTTTTTTAACAATATATGAAAGTTTTTATCAGCTCTGTCGGACTTCTGGTCTGTTGCTTGCTAGAACTATTTCCGTTAGCAATAACAAACCTCTGCTGGGCGAAATGGAGTCAGAGACAGAAGTAAATTAGCAGGTAGCCCTAGATTTACCTGTTAACTGGGACTCAGAACTCAGGCAGTTTTAATCAGTTCTACAATACACTATTCTACGCTTGTCCGTCCTCTTTTAGAATACTGCTGCACGGTGTGGGATCCTTACCAGATAGGACTGACGAAAAAGTTTAAAGAAAGGCAGCACGTTTTGTATTATCGCGAAATATGGGAGAGAGTGTCACAGAAATGATACGAGATTTCGGCTGGAAATCATTAAAAGAAAGGCGTTTTTCGTTGCGACGGAATCTTCTCACGAAATTCCAATCACCTACTTTCTCCTCCGAATGCGAAAATATTTTGTTGACACCGACCTACATAGGGCGGAACCATCATCACGATAATATAAGGGAAATCAGAGCTCGTACGGAAATATATATGTGTTCATTCTTTCCGCGCGCTATACGAGATTGGAATAATAGAGAATTTTGAAGGTGGTTCGATGAACCCTCTGCCAGGCACTTAAATGTGATTTGCAGAGTATCCATGTAGATGTAGATGTACAATCAGAATCACCAAGTTCATGTATCAGAACACAGCAGCGTCAATGAGGCTTGTTTTTAAAAGTACTATTTTGAAATAATAATAAAGCAAATAGATTTTTGCTAGCAATTTTATTTTTACATGAAAGCCTGTACTTGTATCTACTTTTCTACATCATTCTCACCCAATATTAAGGCACTTATCATATTGTACAGTCATCTTTGAATGCCATCTTCGTACAAATCTGCCGCCCGAAGATAGGTTTCTATAATTTAAACTTTTTATACAACTGCTTAAAGCAGCCTTCTTGACAGTTGTGAACGATGGAATGATATGGAAATGGATGAGAACTTTTAAAGATGGCCGTATGTATGAGCATGATGAGGTACGAAGTGGGCGACCTTCGCTCGTTACTGACATTTTGGTGAAGAAGGGTGATGACAAAGTGGGAAAGAACAGACCCATTACGATTTTGACCTTCCGCGATGAGTTTTCTCATGTATGAAGAAGTGTACTTTATGCAGTCGTTACGTAATGTTCAGTGCTGCGTTGTCCGAACAAGACACAGCCAGGGAAAAAGCACCACAGGCGCAGGGGTATGAGCTGGTGCCAGCGCCATAGAGACTCGCCACTTGTGAGAGTTCCACCAGCGCTGAGGGTGAAGGTACCGACTTCGCCTCGGCCATTTGCCGACCTAGTACAAGCCACCAGTCAATAATTCAAGAACAGTCTTAATCGCATGTATTATTGTTATAATACCGCCAAGCGGCTTCAACCTGACGTAGGGGTCATCTCCTGGGCGTTTACACCATTGGTCGACTGCTGGTAGTGACACTCCTGTCTATAGTTTCACTCCTGTCTATAGTTTCACTCCTGTCTATAGTTTCCTGCCGTTATGTAGACAGGAGGGACAACACCAGCAGTCGACCAATGGTGCAAACGCCCAGAAGATGACCCCTACGTCAGGTTGAAACCGGTTGGCGGCATTATAACAATAATAAATGCCATTAAGACTGTTCTTGAATTATTGATTAATCATACTAATCGCTGCTTCTCTCCACAACCATGTTGTCCAAGCCACCAGTCACTGGATGACAATGGACAGAAGTCTACTCGGAAGATAGAAGAGCTGCTCGCCCACTTGGTTATAGATCATCGTCCAGGACAGTCTTAGACACGGAACGTCGTTTAGTGAACTTTTTGAATTGAACAGACAATTGCAGTAAGTTGCATTTGTTATGTACTGTGAAGTTTACCTACCATTATTTGCACTCAGCCATTGAGGGCCCTTTTTGTGTTAAATTTAAGACCAGTGTTGCAGATTTAATAATTCAACAAGTCACAAAGATAGGTAAACCTTTTAAACTCATTTGTTATTAATTTTTTGGAGTGCTGTAGAACCTTCGTTCCCCTATCCTGTTACCTGACCGTGGGGCGTAGCTGTGTAATAGTGGCAGATAGAAATTTTCTTAGAGGTGTACTGCACCAGAAGCCGTTTCACAAACTCACAAATTCGACCTACACAGTAGTAGCGACGAGGCCTACACAGAAGTGGTGACGTGGTTCTACAAAATTTAAATTATCAAAAGCTATGCTTGGGAAGCAGATTAGTACCAGGATGGTATTCGAAACTGACTGTACGATACGGTAAGTGCCTTAATATCGGGGCAATTATGTAGGAAAGTAGATTAAAGTACAAGCTTCCAAGTAAAAATGAAACTGCTAAAAAAGTCTATTTTTAGAACGAGATTTTTAATCTGCCCCGGGTTCCCGGGTTCGATTCCCGGCGGGCTCAGGGACTTTCTCTGCCTCGTGATGACTGGGTATTGTGTGCTGTACTTAGGTTGGTTAGGTTTAAGTAGTTCTAAGTTCTAGGGGACTGATGACCATAGATGTTAAGTCCTATAGTGCTCAGAGCCATTTGAAGCATTTTTTTTAAATCTGCAGCGGAGTGTGCGCTGATATGAAACTTCCTGACCTTAAAACTGAGTGCCGGACCGAGACTCGAACTTGAGACCTTTGCCTTTTGCAAGAAATAAAGCTGAGACGACGGGGCGTGAGCCGTGCTTGGGCAACTCAGATGGTAGAGCACTTGCCCGCGAAAGGCAAAGGTCCCAAGTTCGAGTTTCGGTCCGGCACACAGTTTTAATCTGCCTTGGAATTTCTACATCTACATCTACATATACATACATACTCCGCAATCCACTGTACGGTGCATGGCGGAGGGTACCTCGTACCACAACTAGCATCTTCTGTCCCTGTTCCACTCCCAAAAAAGAACGAGGTAAAAATGACTGACTATATGCCTCTGTACGAGCCCTAATCTCTCTTACCTTATTTTTGTGGTCTTTCCGCGAAATAAAAGTTGGCGACAGTAAAATTGTACTCAAATGCTGGTTCTCTAAATTTCCTCAGTAACGATTCACGAAAAGAACGCCACCTTTCCTGCAGAGACGTCCACTCAGTTCCTGAGGCATTTCAAGTATACTTTTCATATTTTTACTCAAAAAGGTACTTACCTGAAACACACGCGTCCTACAAAGTTGTAAGTTGTATGATCCGTGCAATTATCTTTTTAATATATAGCTGCACGAATATCTACTTAACATTTGCGTTTCGACATGTCACCCTTCGTTTCTCAGTGGAGAGTAGGCCTACAACTGTCTCTGTTTCTTGAGCAGTTCCCGAATTTTGGTTAGGTCTGTTCCGCCTTCAGTCCATTAGTGGGTACACACGTCTCCAGAGCGCTGTCAACAACTCTGGAGCGAGAGAGGAACTGCATTATTTACAGTAACGGCGATTAAAAATGCTACACCAAGATGAAAACAACATGATAAACGGGTATTCACTGGACAAATATATTATACTAGAACTGACATCTGATTACATTTTCAAGGAATTTGCGTGCATAGATCCTGAGAAATCAGTGCTCAGAACAACTCATTCTGGCAGTAATAAGGGCCTGAATACGCCCGGGCATTGAGTCAAATAGAGCTTGGATGACGTGTACAGGTACAGCTGCCCGTGTAGCTTCAACACGATACCACAGTTCATCAAGAGTAGTGACTGGCGTATTGTGACGAGCCAGATGTTCGGCCACCATTGACCAGACGTTTTCAGTTGGTGACAAATCTGGAGAATGTGCTGGGCAGGGCAGCAGTCGAACATTTTCTGTATCCAGAACGGCCTGTACAGGACCTGCAACGTCCGGTCGTACATTATCCTGCTGAAATGTGGGGTTTGTTGGGATCGAATGAAGGGAAGAGCCACGGGTCGTAACACATCTGGAATGTAACGTCCTCTGTTCAGAGTGCCGTCAAGCCAACAAGAGGTGACCGAGACGTGTAACCAATGGCACCCCATACCATCACGTCGGGTGATACGCGAGTATGGCGATGACGAATACACGCTTCGAATGTGCGTTCACCGCGATGTCGCCAAACACGGATGCGACAATCATGATGTACATGAGTTCATCCGAAAAGATGACGTTTTGAGGTTCGTGCTCCCAGTTTAGTCGTTGAGTACACCATCGCAGACGCTCCTGTTTGTGATGCAGCGTCAAGCGTAACCGCAGCCATGGTCTCCGAGCTCATAGTCAATGCTGCTGCAAACGTCGTCGAACTTTTCGTGCAGATGGTTGTTGTCTTCCAAACGTCCCCATCTGTTAACTCAGGGACCGAGACTCTGAGCACTATGGGACTTAACAGCTATGGTCATCAGTCCCCTAGAACTTAGAACTACTTAAACCTAACTAAGGACATCACACAACACCCAGCCATCACGAGGCAGAGAAAATCCCTGACCCCGCCGGGAATCGAACCCGGGAACCCGGGGAAGCGAGAAGGCTACCGCACGACCAAGAGATGCGGGCAGGGGGGACCGAGACGTGGCTGCACGATCCGTTACAGCCATGCGGATAAGATGCCTGTCATCTCGACTGCTAGTGATACGAGGTTGTTCGGATCTAGCAAGGCCTTCCGTATTACCCTCCTGAGCCCACCGACTCCATATTCCGCTGACAGGCATTGGATATCGACCAACGCGAGCAGCAATGTTGCGATACGATGAACCGCAATCACGATACGCTACAATCCGACCTTTATCAAAGTCGGAAACGTGATGGTACACATTTCTCCTCCTTAGACGAGGCATCACAACAACATTTCACCAGGCAACGCTGGTCAACTGCTGTTTGTGTATGAGAAATCAGTTGGGAACTTTCCTCATTTCAGCACGTTGTAGGTGTCGCCACCGGCACCAGCCTTGTGTGAATGCTCTGAAAAGCTAATCATTCGCACATCTCAGCATCTTCTTCCTGTCGGTTAAATTTCGCGTCTATAGCACGTCATCTTCGTGGTGTAGCAGTTTTAATGGCCAGTAGTGTAGCTGCACGAATATTTGCTTAACCCTTGCCTTTCGACATGTCCGCCTTCGTTCCTCAGTCGAGAGTACAACTGTCTCTGTTTCTTGAGCAGTTCCAGAATTTTGGTTAGGTCTATTCCATCCTCAATCCATTAGTCGGTACATACGTCTCCAGAGCGCAGTCAGCAACTGTGAAGTGAAAGAGGAAGTGCAATACTTATTTCAGCACGTTCGGCGCCACATCACCTGAATGACAGTACTGGAGATTGACAGCTACGGCGCCGCCTCGTGCGGTGCTGATTTTTGAGCACGCACTCGCAGTTCGTGGTGTAGCAGTTTTAATGGCCAGTAGTGTAGCTGCACGAATATCTGCTTAACCCTTGTCTTTCGACATGTCCGCCTTCGTTTCTCAGTCGAGAGTACAACTGTCTCTGTTTCTTGAGCAGTTGCAGAATTTTGGTTAGGTCTATTCCATCCTCAATCCATTAGTCGGTACATACGTCTCCAGAGCGTAGTCAGCAACTGTGAAGCGAGAGAGGAAGTGCAATACTTATTTCAGCACGTTCGGCGCCACATCACCTGAATGACAGTACTGGAGATTGACAGCTACGGCGCCGCCTCGTGCGGTGCTGATTTTTGAGCACGCACTCGCAGTTCGTGGTGTAGCAGTTTTAATGGCCAGTAGTGTAGCTGCACGAATATCTGCTTAACCCTTGTCTTTCGACATGTCCGCCTTCGTTTCTCAGTCGAGAGTACAACTGTCTCTGTTTCTTGAGCAGTTGCAGAATTTTGGTTAGGTCTATTCCATCCTCAATCCATTAGTCGGTACATACGTCTCCAGAGCGCAGTCAGCAACTGTGAAGTGAAAGAGGAAGTGCAATACTTATTTCAGCACGTTCGGCGCCACATCACCTGAATGACAGTACTGGAGGTTGACAGCTACGGCGCCGCCTCGTGAGGAGCAGATTTTTGAGCACGCACTCGCAGCCCGGGGTCGTGTGAGTGGAGTCGCCGTCAGCTGCTGGTCTCGCCGGCGGCGGACAACGCTGCGATGAATGGCCACCGTGGGTGGGCTGCAGTCGGCCGCTTTTTGCGAGCGCGCGCATGCGCGAAGCGTTGATGAGAAGTGTAGTACAACAGGCAGGAATCCCGGCCGGCGGCTGGCGCACTCGCCGCCACTAACTGCGGCGGACTCCCTTATGGCAAGCGCTGCTCGCGGCCGCAAATGGACGGTTTGTATTCGGCGGCGGCAACACGTATAACGTTACCGGGAAGAGAGCGGCGGACCGAGCGTTAATTAGTTAAAGGGCCGGCGCGACGGCTGCCAGCATGCCAATCAGCCTTTCCGGTCGCGACGCAGACCTGCATTGCATTCCTCATTCATCGTCAACTATCTCATTCACGAAAAGAGACTCTCTCCGGTGCGAGAAAAACGACAACGAAAAAAAAGCGATTTCGGAATGTGTATAAGTGCTTAGGAACGTCATGGTCTGATGGAAATTGTGGGCCCAAGCTGAAGAACTTTGGTTCAGTCCTAGAGACTACTTTTTGATCCTGGCGATCAAAGATTTGTCCATAAAGCGAACCCCACCTTCGTTAAGACAACAATATACAACATACTATTCAGAGTTCCGAAAAAAGTGGACAAGTAACAGGTAGCAGCTCAATGGGATATTATACAGGGTGTTACAAAAAGCCACGGCCATACTTTCAGGAAACATTCCTCACGCACAAATAAAGAAAAGATGTTATGTAGGCATGTGTCCGGAAACGCTTAATTTCCATGTTAGAGCTCATTTTAGTTACGTCAGTATGTACTGTACTTCGTCGATTCACCGCCAGTTGGCCCAATTGAAGGAAGGTAATGGTGACTTCGGTGCTTGTGTTGACATGCGACTCATTGCTCTACAATACTAGCATCAAGCACATCAGTACGTAGCATCAACAGGTTAGTGTTCATCACGAACGAGGTTTTGCAGTCAATGCAATGTTTACAAATGCGGAGTTGGCAGATGCCCAGTTGATGTATGGATTAGCACGGGGCGATAGCCGTGGCGCGGTACGTTTGTATCGAGACAGATTTCCAGAACGAAGGTGTCCCGACAGGAAGACGTTCGAAGCAATTGATCGGCGTCTTAGGGAGCACGGAACATTCCAGCCCATGACTCGCGACTAGGGAAGACCTAGAACAACGAGGTCACCTGCAATGGACGAAGCAATTCTTCGTGCAGTTGACGATAACCCCCAATGTCACGTCAGAGAAGTTGCTGCTGTACAAGGTAACGTTCACAACGTGCTGCGGGAGAACCAGTTGTTTCAGTAGCATGTACAGCGTGTGCAGGCACTATCAGCAGCTGCTTGACCTCCACGGGTACATTTCTGCGAATGCTTCATCCGACAATGTGTCAATCCTCATTTCAGTGCAAATGTTCTCTTTACGGACGAGGCTTCATTCCAACGTGAACAAATTGTAAATTTTCAGAATCAACATGTGTCGGCTGACGAGAATCCGCACGCAATTGTGCAATCACGTCATCAACACAGATTTTCTGTGAACGTTTGGGCAGGCATTGTTGGTCATGTCTTGATTGGGCCCCATGTTCTTCCACCTACGCTCAATGTAGCACGTTATTATGATTCCATACGGGATACTCTACCTGTGCTGCTAGAACATGTGCCTTACAAGTACGACACAAGATGTGGTTCATGCAGGATGGAGCTCCTGCACATTTCAGTCGAAGTGTTCGTACGCTTCTCAACAACAGATTCGGTGACCGATGGATTGGTAGGGGCGGAGCAATTCCATGGCCTCCACGCTCTCCTGACCTCAACCCTCTTGACTTTCATTTATGGGGGCATTCGAAAGCTCTTGTCTACGCAACCCCGGTACCAAATGTAGAGACTCTTCGTGCTCGTATTGTGGACGGCTGTGATACAATACGCCATTCTCCAGGGCTGCATCAGCGCATCAGGGATTCCATACGACGGAGGGTGGATGCCTGTATCCTCGCTAACGGAGGACATTTTGAACATTTCCTGTAACAAAGTGTTTGAAGTCACACTGGTACGTTCTGTTGCTGTGTGTTTCCATTCCATGATTAACGTGATTTGAAGAGAAGTAATAAAATGAGCTCTTACATGGAAAGTAAGCGTTTCTGGACACAGGTCCAAATAACATATTTTCTTTCTTGGTGTGTGAGGAATGTTTCCTGAAAGTTTGGAAGTACCTTTTTGTAACACCCTGTATAGATATCTGCAGTGATCAGCGGCATATATCTACATCTACATGATTACTCTGCAATTCACGATTAAGTGCCTGGCGCTACGGTCGCAGGTTCGAATCCTGCCTCGGGCATGGATGTGTGTGATGTTCTTAGGTTAGTTAGGTTTAAGTAGTTCTATGTTCTAGGGGACTGATGACTTCAGAAGTTAAATCCCATAGTGCTCAGAGACATTTGAACCTTTTGGACCATCAGTGCCTGGCCGATGGTTCATCCATCCACTTTCAAGCTATTTCCCTACCGTTCCGCTCTCGAACAGTCCGCGGGCTCTGATTTATTTTATTATGGTGATCATTCCTCCCTATGTAGGCGGGTGCCAAAAAACTATGTTTACACTCTGAGGAGAAAGCTGATGACTGAAATTTCATGACAAGCTCCTGCTGCAACGTAAAACGACTCCAATTCACACATCATATCCGTGGCTCTGTCTCCCCTGTTTCGCGGTAGTGCGAAACGAGCTGTCCTTCTTTGAACTTTTTCGATATCTTGTTCGATCCTATCTTGTGGGGATCCCTCACGTCACAGCGATACTCCAGAAGAGGACGTACAAGCGTAGTAGGCAGTCTCTTTAGCAGACCTGTCGCATTATCTCGGTGTTCCACCAGTAAATCGTAGCCTGTCGTTCGCTTTAGCCACAACTTAAGTTATTTAGCCAGAGGTTGAAAATACCGCTTCAGTTGCGAAGTTATTTTATTATCACACCGCCGGTTTCGGGCTGTCATAAGCCCATTTTCAGGTGTCGAACTTGTTGCTGTGGCCCCCGAGCGTCGCTCCGCAGTGGACGTGTAGTAGGCGCTGGGTGCTGCCTATGGGTGCAGAACAGGGAGAACTTCACAATAGAAGCGGTATTTTCAACGTCTGGTATAATGCTCAGTTGCCAATGTTTCCCTCAATAGGATTTGTATGTAAATTATTTAGAATTAATTGCCAGTTCTGCGAGTAGCACCATGCAGAATCTTCTCTTAAATCGCTTCCCAGTCTGGTTCTATCATCTGCTGATTTTATAAGGCTACAAATGACAGCAGCATCTGGAGACAAACTAAAAGCCTACTAAAATTATCTCCTAAATGGTTTATGTAGATCACCAACAGCCCAGGGCCTATAATACTTCCTTAGGGAACGTCAGACATTACGAATACTTTTTTCAAGGTAAGTGGTAACAGCCAAACAGTTGCAGGATAATGATTTATTAAAATTCTTGACCACGGTTTCGGTATATCTAAATATACCTTCATCAGAAGTAAAATACACTAAAATCACATCCTGCACTGGAGATACATCAAACAATTGTGCCAAAGCCGTCCTCAGTAGTTAAAACATCATCTCCATTTACACAACAATTGTTTCATGTTTCGAGAAGCATATAAAATGAAAGACAAGTTAAATAGAGAAGCTTTTAATCTTCACTTGATTATAGGTGATATTTTATTTCCATTACAGTTCACATACGTAAGCAGAGAGATTAAAAATAGAATTGAAAGGGAGCGAGAATTAACTCTAAGCAGACATCAGAAGAAACTTTTTAACCTAGGTGTAGTTTGTAATATTGATAACGAAACGGCGTATAAAAAGTTGCATACTTTTTGTGAAAGAGTCGTTAACTTAAGTGAGATAGAATTAACAAAGGATGAGCAGAACCTTTTAAATAAAGGACTGCAATATAACCTAAATCCCGCAATTAACACAAACACAATAAAAAAGACTGTCGCAGAAGTGAAAATTGTATGTGATATCGCAAATATGAATAGATACGAACAGACCAACACGGTAGTTAAAGTAAAGAAGTCGATTATAGATGAAATGCACTCTGCTCACAGGAACAGAAACGAACTACTAACTCATAAGGGGTTGAATAAGAAGTTAGAATCACGTAAGGCTATCGTCACAAAGGCGGATAAGGGCGCCACTACGGTTATAATACATGATACAGACTATATAGAGAAAACTGAAAACTTCTTTATGGAGAACGGAATAGTAGAAGTCAAGAAAGATCTAACCAAGAAATTTCAAACAGAAATAAGGAAACAAATAGATAACAGTGTGTTTCTATTCACAGAGGAGGAAAAATTTAAACTGAAAGTAATGAATCCTCGAATCCCCGAATTGCGGTCACAAAAAAAGCTCCATAAAGTTGAAAAATCGATTCGCCCAATCGTTAATAACACCAGCAGCCCAAGTTATAAATTAAATAAAGAGCTAAATAACAGATTGAAGACGGCATATACATATCGTCGGACTTTCAACATTAGCAACAGTTACGAATTTGCCGAGCAAATTAAAGACGTACTTATACCTCAGAATGCGTCATTAGCTTCACTGGATATCACCAATCTGTACACAAACATTCCCGTAAAAGAAACGATTGAGATCATTAAGGACAATCTCCTCACTCATGGTAAATTGGCACTGGGGGAAGTGATCGAACTAGTGGAAATGTTGGAACAAGTCTTGTCGTTCAATTACTTTACTTTCAATGGTAAAATTTATCAACAGAAAGACGGACTGGCAATGGGGAACAGTTTAGCTGGGACGCTGGCTGACATATTTGTAAATCACTTAGAAAACAAATTCTTTGATGAAAATCCTAGTATCGCTGAGAAAATTGTATATTACAGGAGATATGTTGACGGCTCCATTTTATTATACAAAGGAGATAAAAATGGTATCGAAAACTTAGCACAAAAAATGAGCTCTCAACACCCGAAAATTAGATTCACCATGGAATTTGAAGAAAACAACCGTATAGATTACTTAGATTTAACACTAATAAAGAAAGATGGCAAGCATGAATTCAGCACATTCAGAAAACCTACGTGTACAGATCTAGTTATCAATGAGCGCTCTTGTCACCCACCGCAATACAAATGGGCATATTTTACTTCGATGGTGTACAGGCTACTAAGATTGCCACTAAGCCAACAGGAAGCAGAAAAGGAGTTAAGTGTTTTAAAGCAAGTGGCCGTAGCGAACGCATATACGTGTAAGCAGGTGATGAATATTTATAGGAAGATAAAAAAGAGGTAAATGGAACAAATAAAAGGAAATCAAGTAGCAGTTAAGAGGAACAACAAGAAGAAATATGTAGCTCTCACTTACAATGAAAGAATTACAGATAAAATTGAAAAATGCTTTCGTACATACGACGTTAAAATAGGGTTCCGAACAAATAATACGTTAAAATTGAAGCTCCGGCATAGAATATGTAATAGTGGGAATAAATTTCAGGATTCAGGAGTATATAAGATCAAATGTAACGACTGCTGTAAACAATATATAGAGCAGACTGGTAGGAACTTTGAAACCAGATTCAGGGAGCACACCTACTCTCAAAACAAAACAGCTTTTGGGGCGACAAAGCACTCAGTCACGAACATTGAACACAATTTAGATATCCTGCATAGAGCTCATAAGGGACGGTTTCTTAACATTTTGGAAGAAATTGAAATATACACCCACAAAAATAAAGATCCGGATTTAATCCTCAACGAGCAAAGCGAATTCAACCATAACGCCTATTTTAGCATTTATAACGACCTACTAAGATGACAACTGTTGCGCGTGGAGATCCAGCCCAAGGGATGAGAGATGGTGCGCGGTGGAGAAGCCGGAAGACGCGTGCAGTGCCTGGCGTCGTTGACGGGGCCCTCCTGTGCGGCCCTCTTGCCCGCGGCGATGGACATCAGACGACTCAGCGGACCGCGGCACAACACAGAAATGGCGGGAACTACGGAAGCAGACCGTAGAGGAAAACAAGTTCACACCATCACCATAGCTATATAAATCGCCCTATGTTTTTTTAGATCGTATAAAAATGATAATTTTACTGCTTTTTAATGCTGACAAGTACAGATTTTAACCTTGACATCTACATATTTTAATTAAGCATTTTTAATTAAAAAAAAGATCTACTGAATACAGTATGTGCAAATGGAATGTAACAAATGTACCAGACGCCACCTGTCAGTAATAGTGTTATAATTAATATAAATGACGTGCACGCTGCCAAACAATTTTATGTGACGTAGCATGTGAAAATTGCTGGATTTGGACGGGTTACTCCTGTAACTGAAATATCAGGTACGCTGTGGTACATTTGATGTTGATTAGATAGGATGAAAAAGATTTGCTTCCGTGAAGTAGTAAATTAGTATCATTATTTTTACAGATCTGAAGATGGTTCTGAATGAACCTAAACCGGTCATATGAATAAAAAAAATTTGCAATCAAGGCGGTTTTTAAGTAACATTATAAGAACATCAGGTTGGCAATTGTAAAAAGCATCCAGAATCAAGTTAAGCAATTTTATGTTGTTATTATTTTAATAAATTTGTGTGAAAATTAATAAAGTTCTGTTTAAAGTTGGCCACCGTCAATCTGCTACGCTAAGCGTGCAAGTGGCATTTCTACCGTCTGACGTAATGGCAGAAGATAAACACGCCACGATAAAACCACGAGACATATTGCTGAGACTCGCCTTCTCCGTTAGAGCGACAAGTCAAATAATCTGATGGTGCGTGTACCGAAGGTCTTACAGTACGCACACCACACTTTCCCTGAACTGTGAGCTTTCTGATAGAAAAATGACGAAATCAGTCGCACAGCTGAGACGATAGTCCATTGGCACCCTTGAGGACGTGTAACACTACGGAAGCCCCACGTGCATGGCGCCTGGACGACAAGAACATATGGCGCTATCACTCGGACCATCTGACGACAAATACTTTGTCGGGCGTCGTAATAAGCAGAAATAACAATTAGTTCATACTAAACACAGTAGCTTCATTTCCACACTAACGTACCTGTACATATGTTCATACCGCAATCATCAAGACACACGTATGGCCACTATAGCCAAATTACACGGAAATCGTGTCCAGTGCTGCGGAAAGCAATACCACCAAGACGGGGTACAAATGTGCGACATTTCGACACACCACGCAGACTAATGCCTATATGTACATCTATACTGTACATCGGTGTGTAGCAGAGGGTACTTTTGGTACGTTTATCGCACCCCCTGCCGCATTCCACTCGCTAATTGTACGTGGCAAGAACGGATGTTCTTAAAAATCAGAGTGAGCTGTATTTTATCTGATTTTCTCGTCGTGGTCATTCCACGAGACGTATGTGGAAGTAAGTAATACGTTGCTCGACTTTTTTGGAACATGACTTCTCGAAATTTCAACAATAAACTTTAAGTTCGTACGGCACTATTACTGCAGAAACTCACAAAAGGATGCAAACTTACATAAAACTTATATCCAAACCAACCAATGTTCCTTTTAGCTTTTTAACTCTTTTCGATTACGCTAAGCCAGCTCTCACATTTACTTTATCATTACCGTAAATATTAAACTCAGTTTTTACAATCCCTTTACGGTCTAAGAGAGGTATTACAAAGTGGAGACGACACATCTCGAATAAATCATTGCAGTAATAAGAACACGATGGAAACTGAAAAAATGAATTAAAATTTCTTCAGCTTCCATCATTATCGTAGACAAATACACACATCATAAAAGTTTTTGCATCACCTCGGTTCCACGAGGTCCGGAACCTGTACAGAAATTTGGAATAGAGATCAACATAAATATCGTGTCCACCCTTTTTACTGCTCATGAAAACTATACATTACACCCAGCGAGACCTCCAGAGGTGTTGGTCCAGATTGCTGTACACACCGGTACCTCTAATGCCCAATAGCACGTCCTATAGCATTGATGCATGCCTGTATTCGTCGTGGCATACTGTCCACAAGTTCATCAAAAGAATCAATGCACAAAGAAATGGGATACGAAAGTACTAAGGAATGAAGAGATAGGCTGGAAGTTTTCTAAGGATATAGATACTGCAATAAGGAATAGCTCAGTAGGACATTCAGTTGAAGGGGAATGGACATCTCTAAAAAAGACAGTCACAGAAGTAGGAAATAAAAGCATAGGTAAGAAAAAGATAACAGCAAGAAAGATACACGCAACAGAAGAAATACTTCAGTTGACGGATGACAGAGGAAGTACAAAAATGTTAAGGGAAATACAGGAAAACAAAAATACAAGTCACTTAGGAATGAAATAAATAGGAAGGGTAGGGAAGCTGAGGCGAAATGGCTGCATGAAAAATGTGAAGAAATCGAAAAAGAAATGATTCTTGGAAGAATTGACTCAGCATACTGAAAAGTCACAATAACCTTCGGTAAAATTAAAGGCAAGGGTAGTAAAATTGATAGTGCAATGGGAATTCCACCGTTAAACACAGAGGAGACCATGGATAGGTAGAATGAGTACACAGATGCCCTCTGTGAGGGTGAAGACTTGTCTGACGTGATAGAAGAAGAAATAGTTTATGTAGAGGAGATAGTGGATTCAAGATTAGGATCATAATTTAAAAGAACTTTAAAAAAGAACGAATAAGACATAAGGGTCAGGTAACATTCAGAGTTTCTAAAATCATTAGGAGAAATGGCTTCGAACGACTATTCACTTTGATGTCTAGAATTTATGAGCCTAGCGATATACCATGAAACTATCGGAAAACCATAATACAAACGTTTCCCAAGATTGTAAGAGCCGACAAGTGCGACAATTACCACACAATCAGCATAACAGCTCATGTATCCAAGCTGTAGACAAGAACAATATACAGAGAAAAGGAAAGAAAACTTGGTATGTGTTACATGACGATCAGTTTGGCTCTAGGAAAAGTGGAAAAGTAAAGGCACCATAGGGGCAGTTCTGACATTTCGGTTGATAATGGAAACAAGACTAAACAAAAATCAAGACACGTTCATAGGAATTTTCGACCTGGAAAAATCCTTCGATCACGTAAAATTGTGCAACATGTTTGAAATTCTGAGAAAAATTTCGATAAGGTATAGGGAAATATGAGTAATATACATTATGTGCAAGAGCCAAAAGGGAACAAGAAGAGTGGAAGACCAAGAACGAAATGATCGGATTAAAAAGGGTGTAAGGCAAGGATGTAGTCTTTAGCCCTTGCTGTTCAATCTATACATCGAGCAAGCGATGACGGATGTAAAGCCGGCCGGTGTGGCCGAGCGGTTCAAGGCGCTTTAGTCTGGAACCGAGCGACCGCTACGGTCGCAGATTCGAATCCTGCCTCGGACATGGATGTGTGTGATGTCCTTAGGTTAGTTAGTTTTAAGTAGTTCTAAGTTCTAGGGGACTGATGACCACAGATTTAAGTCCCATAGTGCTCAGAGCCATTTTTGAACCAGAGCTCTTTTAAATTCTAACTCTAGTACTAGTACTCTATGTCATTCTTATCGGTTCCAGATTCTTCTTTAACACATCATCAGACAAATCCTCCCCCTCATAGAGGCGTTCAGTGTACTCTTTGCACCTACGTGCTCTCCCTCTTCTGCGTTTAGCCGTGGAATTCCCACTGCACCATTAATATTACGACCCTTGATTTTGATTTCTCCTAAGCTGAAGGTTGTTTTGACATTTCTATATGCTGAATCAGTCCTCCCAACGATTATTCCATTTTACATTTCTTAACATCTTTCGTGCAGCTATTTTGCCTTGGCTGTCCTGCATTTCTTACTTACTTCACGCCCAAGGGATTTATACTGCTGTTTTCCTGTCTTTCACAGAACATTTTTGTACTTCCTTTTTTCCTCGATCAGTTGAAGTATTTCATCTGTTACCCAAGATTTCTTTCCAGTTGCCATCCTTGTAGCTATTCCTGTCTGGCCAACCTCTGTGACTGCCCTATTTAGAAATGTCCATTCCTTCTCAAAAATGATTCAAATGGCTCTAAGCGCTATGGGAGTTAACATCTGAGGTCATCAGTCCCCTAGACTTAGAACTACTTAAACCTAAGTAACCTAACGGCATCACACACAGCCATGCCCGAGGCAGGATTCGAACCTGCGACCGTAGCAGCAGCGCGGTTCTGGACTGAAGAACCTAGAAGTGCTCGGCCACAGCAACCGGCATTCCTCCACAGATGAGCCGCTTACTTGGGTGTTCCTTATCGCAGCAGCGTGTAATATTGTCAACGTCAAATCAACAGCAGACGTTATGCCATTATCGCTGAGTAGAGTGGACACTGCACTTTGGTTACAAATCAGGCGTGTCACTTTTCCTTCAAAGCACGAATTATTTTTTGTAAGAGCATTTGAGGCCCGCGATCCTTTATAGTTCAGTATAAATTCATTTTTCTTGGTGGTAACAGAAAGAATCAGCTAGGAAACAGTTTTCAATTATCGAACAACAATCTTCAGATACACGAAAAGTAAAGTTGCAGGGAAATCGTTAGATTTTTTCCTGATCTTCATATATTAAAAAGCTGATGGACTGATTGATCACCAGAAAACAAAATTAAAATATTTCAGCTGTGGTAGGAAAGGTCATTTCGCGAAATGGTGCAATGAGAGAGTTAAATGAATTCGACTGTGAAATAACATAACGCCCTATGTCGTTATACCATCGCGTATATTCGGCGGTTGAGACACTTAAACAGTGTTAAATAACGTGAAAGCAAGATGAGACTCGGTTTCAGAGCCACTGAAAAGTATTTTTCGTTACCGCTACGTTCGAATAAGTACCATTAGTCTCCGTCCAGGATTATTGCCTGGGTGATTGATGGAGTTCCTCGTTGTGAAACAGACAGCACGTACAATACTTACCAAATTTTTTAAGGACGCAGGAACCTAGTTAAAATGTTTATACGCATTTCCTGGCCTACACGACAATGTGCCTAAGTAATGAACTGGAATGAATAACACATAAACTGACTATATTGCCTTCTTACCGGTAGCTGTAAGGCACGTATTTTCTCTGAATCCTCAGATCCTTCACGTGATAGCAGAACTCAAGGAGCAGGAAATTTCTGTCTCACTTTCTCCACGGGACAGTCCAGCTGCACATTCCTTTCTGCCGGCGGCAGGTCTGATCGCTATTAACTTGTTGACAGTCGTTTCTTCCTTGATTCAGAAGACAGGACGCGATCCAATTTCTGCCTATTTGGTATCAGACAAAAGCCAGCAGCGTACATTTCCGGTATTCATCGAGCCGTGTGCTGATCCCTCCATATTAGGTCTAGCCTATTTTTCAACAAAGTGTTATTTTCTAAATTGTAACTTATTTACTCGGTGTTTCGTCTTTGCTTGAAATAAGGTGCAGTGTGCTCCGGCTAAATCGATGATATCAATTTGTTGCTGATGTTAAATTTTTAGAAATGGGAGAAGACAAATACATCATGTGTTCCGTGGCGGGTAAGAATGATTAAATTTTCCCGATAAAAAATTAAATAAAGCAGACAGACTGAAAGTTTTTAGACCGAAGAAGGTCCCATTATCCATTGACGCAACGGCATTAATGTTATGGAGTGAAATAAATGGCTTTCTCTGCGGGTAATGTGCGTTGGGCCTACTGTTACGAATGGAATGTAGGGACTTACGGGAGAGCGTGGGGACGTTCCGAGAACGTACGTTTCTAGAAGAGTCAGGTATTACTTCCTCCTACGTGTATCTCACGAAAAGACTATGAAAGGAAAGCACTGGTAAGAGAGATTAGACCTCACTTGGAGGCTTACCTAGAATCGTTCAACCCGAGGGCTGTTTTCAACCGGAGCAAAAAAAAAAAAAAAAAAAGAAACAAAAAAAAAGGGCGGAAGTGACTATGGTACTCTAAGCAGCCTCCAAGGTGGTTTGAGGATTGCAGGTACAGACGTAGCAAGCACATACAAGCTAATTAATTGCATGCATGCGGGAACAGCTTCGTCAGCAAAAAAATCCAGAACAACAAAGTCTATGATATACCAACTATGTAAATAAACAACCTGAGGGACAGAAGGGCTTATCCGCATTGAGCATGTAGGACAGGCTGCCGGGGACACGCTATAACTTTTTGTCACAGACCAAGATAATTCAAAAGAAAGTTGCCGCAGGCGAAAGAATATATAAAGTGGTGTTAGTTGACCGTTCACAACATTAGAGCCTTATCTACGCAAGAAAGTAACTGGCACAATATTTTACTTTGAGATCACGTTACTAACATAGGCAAGAGAAAATACACCAATCCAAGAAAGTTTCTTCTGTTCTCCGATAGTCTTCGCATAACTATCTATTATAAGCTGAAAAGATTATATTAATGGCAAATTCTGAACACAAGCAACAAATATCGATCCATCTTTGAAACTTACTTCGAATGGATTAACATTTTAAGGCAGCAGCAAAAAATTAAGACAATGGCATTCTGTGGGAAACAGTACGAATCTATATATATATACACTCCTGGAAATTGAAATAAGAACATCGTGAATTCATTGTCCCAGGAAGGGGAAACTTTATTGACACATTCCTGGGGTCAGATACATCACATGATCACACTGACAGAACCACAGGCACATAGACACAGGCAAAAGAGCATGCACAAGGTCAGCACTAGTACAGTGTATATCCACCTTTCGCAGCAATGCAGGCTGCTATTCTCCCATGGAGACGATCGTAGAGATGCTGGATGTAGTCCTGTGGAACGGCTTGCCATGCCATTTCCACCTGGCGCCTCAATTGGACCAGCGTTCGTGCTGGACGTGCAGACCGAGTGAGACGACGCTTCATCCAGTCCCAAACATGCTCAATGGGGGACAGATCCGGAGATCGTGCTGGCCAGGTTGGGTGGCACGGGATACATGCGGACGTGCATTGTCCTGTTGGAACAGCAAGTTCCCTTGCCGGTCTAGGAATGGTAGAACGTTGGGTTCGATGACGGTTTGGATGTACCGTGCTCTATTCAGTGTCCCCTCGACGATCACCAGAGGTGTACGGCCAGTGTAGGAGATCGCTCCCCACACCATGATGCCGGGTGTTGGCCCTGTGTGCCTCGGTCGTATGCAGTCCTCATTGTGGCGCTCACCTGCACGGCGCCAAACACGCATACGACCATCATTGGCACCAAGGCAGAAGCCACTCTCATCGCTGGAGACAACACGTCTCCATTCGTCCCTCCACTCACGCCTGTCGCGACACCACTGGAGGTGGGCTGCACGATGTTGGGGCGTGAGCGGAAGACGGCCTAACGGTTTGCGGGACCGTAGCCCAGCTTCATGGAGACGGTTGCGAATGGTCCTCGCCGATACCCCAGGAGCAACAGTGTCCCTAATTTGCTGTGAAGTGGCGGTGCGGTCCCATACGGCACTGCGTAGGATCCTACGGTCTTGGCGTGCATCCGTGCGTCGCTGCGGTCCGGTCCCAGGTCGACGGGCACGTGCACCTTCCGCCGACCACTGGCGACAACATCGAGGTACTGTGGAGACCTCACGCCCCACGTGTTGAGCAATTCGGCGGTACGTCCACCCGGCCACCCGCATGCCCACTATACGCCCTCGTTCAAAGTCCGTCAACTGCACATACGGTTCACGTCCACGCTGTCGCGGCATGCTACCAGTGTTAAAGACTGCGATGGAGCTCCGTATGCCACGGCAAACTGGCTGACACTGACGGCGGCGGTGCACAAATTCTGCGCAGCTAGCGCCATTCGACGGCCAACACCGCGGTTCCTGATGTGTCCGCTGTGCCGTGCGTGTGATCATTGCTTGTACAGCCCTCTCGCAGTGTCCGGAGCAAGTATGGTGGGTCTGACACACCGGTGTCAATGTGTTCTTTTTTCCATTTCCAGGAGTATATATAACTGACGATCAGATTTTGTCACAAGTTCAACACTTGCATTACCTAGGGAGCTATGTTACTTTTAAGGAAGATAAGGATGCAGATATTAAATTACACAGATGTTAGAGTGTGTATGTAACACTACAAGCAGAACATTAAAAATACACGAAGAGGCACAAAACTGTAATCTGTAAAGTCATGGCTGTACCCGTTCAATTGTATGGCAGTTCTATTGTATGTTACGTACAGGAAACATTCTAGCAATGTTAAGTCGTCTGAATTTTTTACTAATAGTCAGAAGTTGAACAGTATTTTTTAATGAAAAGTCAAACAATAACTGAGTATTATTTCAGTAAATGACAAAAGATAAGAACATAAACAAAACTGGAAAGAACGTTTATGATGAATGGATGAAGCAAGGATTCGAAACATAACCTTACAGTTCAAACTCAAAGCAAAGAGGGACCTAGGTGAGCTACAAGATGGGACTAAGACAAAATCAGGAGGATTAGTCTAAACTGTGGAAAGTAAAAAGAGGGAGAAGAATTTTAAATTAATAAACTTAGCTGACGACAGTTAGGTCGCCCACTTGGAAAGTACAAGAACTACCGCCACGATATGAACAGTAGGCACCAGCATCATTAGCAAAACATTTATTTATACTGAAGGCAAAGCTGAGATGACTTTAATGGTTGCCAAATTTCTACGCGACAGATTCTACACAAAGAACGTTTTCTGTGCAGTGAAAATTGATCTTTCAGGACACACTGAATTAATGGACATAATGTGATAGTAACCATAGGTTTATAAAAGCTATTAGCGGGTCGTTTATATAAAGAAGAAAATAATGACGTGACGTAGCAGCAATTAAGAACGAGTGTTGACGTGTCGACGGTTGTTTAACCGGGGCCAAGAACAGATGAGGCCTATGTAATGTCTATTATTTTGCGTTGCTAAATACTAAGTTACCATACCAGATCAAACCAAGGACCAAAACTTATACTACAGGGGCATGTGTCATCGAGTAATCTCTGATTAGCTTCAATCCGATCATGATACTCCAAGCTTACAAAATAAATGGAGACTGGACTTCCGTTATTTTCAAGACTTTTACCGTGGTACAGTCTCTGAGCTTCACAAGCCACCGAGATTTATGAAATGAAAGTCGTTTCAGGTCAACAGTCAACTCAATACAGCTAATATTTCCCCTCATACTTCCGAAATTATTTATACTAACTGAGGGACATGAAAGGACACCTGCGATTTGGAGAAGGTACAGAACGTAAGTCATCGGAAAATCTCGGAATACAGGGTTATAAGACACTGTAAGTCGTTGCTTGCTTTGTTCATAAATATATCTCCAAGTGATGATAAACATTATTGTCTTTACATAAAGAATAGTATTATCTTTTCAATAACCTTAAAATGGGAAGCTACATTCTTAATGTATTATTTGGAACTCAAATTAGTAATCAAATTAACTAATTTCATAAGGTTGAGCCTTTCATTGCTAGTGCACCCATGTACTACAAAAATAAAAATAAAAACGGTGAATAGTTGATGGAGTATGAATGAGAACTCTGGCGTATTGAAGTTTACAAAGATAATGTCATGCTTTTATTCATCCTTTTGTAACTACAACAAACTGATAAATCTTAAAAAAAATTGCAAAGATAAATCAGAAAAACGAATGGTATTTGACTGGCAAAGCGTTCATTGGGATGGAAATTCTACTCTGATTTAATTCCTGTTACAACGCAGTCTGATTTTGTTTACCTGAGTCCACTGTGAGCCCCATTTATAACCAGACGGAATCAACTACGACCAAGTACACAACAAACTACGTTCACCGGAGAACAGGTAGCTGTGAATATCAGTTAGTAACCCTATGCCGGTGTAGCAATACCTTACCCTTTCACCTTGATCCAGGCAGCAGCAGAGAATGGCAAGCTGTAGGCGAGAAGCACCGCGCTGCGACAGCTGTAATGTTCCTACGCGTCCACGAAGATTTGCAAACTACACGGACTGGGGTTCTGATTATTACAACAGGGGAAACTTTCCTTGGAGAGCCTTGAAACCCCGGCAAGTTTCAGTGTGAGGTGCACCCATATGCTCGTCTAGCCAAATCAATGTGACTCACAGGCATGACGGTGCATCCTGGAATTGTCAAACGTCAGATGGCTGACTCAGGGCGAATAAGTTCACCCTTTTGACACATGATATGTCCAAGATGTCAGTACAGTTGGAAACTGCCACTGGCTCTTAGTCCACTGCAAGTAGCAAACCAGAAGTCTCACCCGCTAGAGAAAGACCTGAAGTTCTTCAAATGATTTAAATGGCTCTAAGCACTAAGGGACTCACAAACAGCCATGCCCGAGGCAGGATTCGAACCTGCAACAGTAGCAGCAGCGCGGTTCCGGACTGAAGCGATAAGAACCGCTCGTCCGCAGCTCGTGGTCGTGCGGTAGCGTTCTCGCTTCCCACGCCCGGGTTCCCGGGTTCGATTCCCGGCGGGGTCAGGGATTTTCTCTGCCTCGTGATGACTGGGTGTTGTGTGACGTCCTTAGGTTAGTTAGGTTTAAGTAGTTCTAAGTTCTAGGGGACTGATGACCGTAGATGTTAAGTCCCATAGTGCTCAGAGCCATTTGAACCAAGAACCGCTCGACCACAGCGGACGGCTACCTGAAGGTGTCCACCAGGGGAGGACCAGAAGATGAAGAAGCAAAGAATCACAAACGCTTTCCACCGAGCCTTGGTACGGAAACCAAATTAGAAAAACAAACAAAAATACCGCCTCGATGTTGTACAAACCAATCAAACTGTCCTCTACTCATTGAATCTCCCCTTTTGACTGTCCTGTTGGCCTGGCAGCCAATCCAGACACAGCACCGGGGTTCCCACACTGGGGGAGTCGGCCTCTGTTTTGCATATCCTGAGAGAAGCCAATCAACAGCTCAAAACCTCTCTTGTCCGAAAAAAGACTGTAGACAAGTCAGACGTTGTGCTCACAGTAAGCATGGCCATGTTTCGGCAAAAAAAGTCAAAAAGCGTCTCCCTATACGGATCCCCAGTCCATCATTTACGGAGGGATCTAATTCTTCCAGGCTGTCCATTTCCAGTTTCTGATAGAAGGCTGTTAAGCTTCCCAGACAGTCGTTGCCATAAAGTACGTGTTTTTGTCGCTCGCTAAAAAAAAAGACCATGGCGACTTCCTGGCGTCAGGGGAGTTACAGTGTTGCCCCTATTGAACTGTCCGTGTCGTTCCAGCTTCTAACTTGAGAATGCTTGGAGTTTTATGACGATCCCACTGTTTGCACAAAACCTCAGATTACAGCAGTCTATCTTAAATAGCTTCCTCCACCCAATTTCCGCCAACTAGCCCCCTCGCTACGTTCTGTCACACGGCCCAGGTAAAATGCTTTGTAAACCAGCGCTCTTCGGCTTCGACCCCAAGTTGAGAGAGGGGACTGCCACAACCCTAAGTCCCTTTACATACCAAATGTGGTACTGGGGAACTCCGAGATAATGACCTAAAATATGAATATTAATCTGACTGAATGTGTTGTTAAAGAGGGAGAATGGCGTGCCACCTCTCAGTAAAATATACTGAACTGTTTGGTAATTCCTATTGAATGTGATAACACCATAGTATCAAGAAGGGAATTTTAAAACTTCTGCATTGATATTTCATTCCGTATACGATGTAGGGAACATTTTGTTGATACTTTTGTCAACTAATGCGGTATAACTAACTGATTGTAGGTAGCGTGCACATGGTTGGGTGAAAAGAAAGATTCTGTGTTTCTAGATAACATAAACAGGTGTGGCTATACCCGAAACAGATATGAATAAGCATGAGACAGAAATAGCATTTTTCATGAAGTAAAATGACACACTTCGAAAGAAACTATAACTCTAAACAAGCTATCTGATGAAAAATATCCGGCTTCTATTAGTGAACATTAATATAGGGTTACTCCATTCTTCATCTTTATGACTGCTTCAACTCTCCTGGAGACACCTTCAGTGAAGCATCTGAATGTCTTTGGAGCAATGGCAACACATTCTTCCTCAAGAGCCCAAACTACCGGATGATGGACGCTGGAGCTGGGACGAAGTCGCCGTTCCAAATTGTCACAAAGTGCTCCATTGGGTTCAGGTCAGGGCATAGTACTTAACTGTGTATAAACTGTGCAGGCGCGGATGTCTCCCGACACGTTGTTCCGTGGTCATGTTTACAGCTTATGAGGGTGGTCTTATTGTATACTGCTATGACCAATGACCCACAGCTCACAAGTTAACCTGACGATACCCAACCAGCGTAAAACGGGTCTTTTTTTGAACCAGTAAGGAACACTGTGCAACCTAGGACTTCTTTCAAAAATATTAATCACATGAAAAGTTGCTGTAATACCTTGGTCAAGGGATTGGTATAAATATTGGGATTGGATTAGGTAAGTAATCCACAGGTTTCATGATACCTTCCACTACAACCACTATTTCCACGGAAGTCCAGGTGAAAGACCCCAGAGGCTTGCCTCCGCATCGTGGTTAATGTTTCGAGAACCTGATGTGACAATAACTCTGAGACGTCCACCAAGGCGATACGTTTCCATTGACCCACGGTCCCATCTTGATGATCCCGAGGCCACTGCAGTCGTAACTGACGATGTCGTTGGCTCAACATGGGAATTCACAGGGACCGTCTGCTGGGTGGAACCACGTTCTACAACGTGTCCTTCGAAACCCTTGAGCCTGAACCAGAACTGTGCCCTGGCGTCAGATCTGCCAAAGGTCGCAACCACTCCTGTTCTACAGAAAGGAGTAGCTTCCAACCTTCAGGTTCTGTGTTGAGGTCTGGACGTCTAACATCTAGTTGCTCACTCTTGGTTCACCGACAGATTATCATTACAGCTGCAAGCCAACATGCGACCAGCTTTGCCGTTTCCGTGATGCCCGATCCCAAGCGCTGCACCACAGCAATTTATCAAGTTGGCCATGTCAGTGGAGTTACCCGTTTGCGGCCCGTGTCGCCTCTAGAAAGATTTCCCAATCGTCTCAGCTCCGCTTGTACACTTTCCCTACAGCATCACATGCCCGAAACGTCACCAATAGGCATCCAACTTCGCGGTGGGAAATTGTAAAAGTTTTTTTTGATCATCAGTGTGTATTCAGCAGTCTTCTTCTTCTGCTGCTGCATTTCAACGCTTAGACCTGTTCCGATGTGACACAATCAGCTCAGCTTCTTTCTCCGCCGCCCTATATCTCTTCTCCCTGAGCGCTTATATTTGCTTACAACGACTGAAATACTGTCTTCATCAGTCCGCTTGAGGCTTTGTTTCCATGTTTATCTGTATTCTTCAGTCTTTTCATTTAAATCATGAATACCTAAGTCTGCCCGGAGAGCCAACGGCCTTGCCGCAGTGGTACCACCGGTTCCCGTCACAATTTAAGCGCTGTCGGGCTGGGTTAGCAGTTGGATGGATGACCATCCGGTCTGCCGAGCGCTGTTGGCAAGCGGGGTGCACTCAGCCCTTGTGAGGCAAACTGAGGAACTACTTGATTGAGAAGTAGCAGCTCCGGTCCCGGCAACTGACATACGGCCGGGAGAGCGGTGAACTGACCACATGCCCCTCCATATACGCATCCAGTGATGCCTAAGAGCTGAGGATGACACAGCGGCCGGTCGGTACCGTTAGGCCTTCATGGGCTGTTCGAGAGAAGGAGGAGGAATTCTGCCAGGATGACTTCATTTATTATGTGATCCCTGCTTGAGCACACTTTGACAATTCTTAAAAATCTCATTTCTGCTGAATTTTCATTTGTTTTTCTTTCAATCTTGGATTCTCTGCCACAAACTAGCACAGGCACTGCCACTGTTTCATAGTTTCCATTTTATGGCTTCAGTAACTTAATTATTTAAACTTTTGTTTACAGGTCATATATGTTGAAATTTGTTGGTGTCCAGTACCGCATTTTAGCGCATCCAAGTGCTTGAATTCTCGCGTCCAAGTGCTAGAATTCGCTCGTCCAAGTGCTTGAATACGCGCGTCCAACGACCTTATTCGCTAGCGTCAGTGCTACTTAAATCAGAAACGGCAAATTGAACCGAACTATTTTTCTTCACAATTATTTCTCGCGCAACCTACCCTGTGATACCCTGACAAGTTTTCGGGCTGCTTCTGCCCACACTGTTTATGCATCCGCGCATCTGCATATTGAATATTGCTTTTGCAAATCGAATTGTTTTCAATTGCTCTATATAACGGCTGTCTACTCACGTTTCCTGTGAAGTGACCACGAACCTACTCACTAAATACTGAAGCAGTCCGAAAATGGTTCAAATGGCTCCGAGCTAGATGGGACTTAACATCTGATGTCATCAGTCCGCTAGAACTTAGAACTACTTAAACCTAACTAACCTAGCGACAAAACACACATCCATGCCAGAGGCAGGATTCGAACCTGCGACCGTAGCGGTCGCGCCCTTCCAGACTGTAGGGCCTAGAATTGCTCGACTACCCCGATCGGCTGAAGCAGTCCCTTACGATTTCTTCTACTCTACAAGGCGCAGTAAAGTTTGAAAATAAACTGATTTCAAAAAATGGTTCAAGTGGCTCTGAGCACTATGGGACTTAACATCTGAGGTCATCACTCTCCTAGAACTTAGAACTACTTAAACCTAATTAACCTAAGGACATGAAACTTCCTGACAGATTAAAACTGTGTGCGGGACCGAGACCCGTACTCGGGGACTTTGCCTTTCGCGGCCAAGTGCTCTAACGACTTTTTTATTCTTTATTATATTTATGTTTGAAAATAATTTTTATTCAATAATGTAACTAATTTGTTAAAGATAATGTAGGTTTGGGAAACTTTCTAAATAATTGCTGGACTAACAAAAGAAAATGAAACAGAAGAAAAAAAGTGCCAGAGTAGGAATAGAACCCGAGACCTCCGGCGTAAGAGTCCATGACCTTTTTCTTCAGTGAAATGAACACCCTTGTTTTTGCTGTCAGTTTTTTTTCTTTTCTTATTTTTTGACCTTTTTTTAAGGAGATGGGGGAGGACGGGGAAGGCAGAGTGATCAGGGGTCGTAACCCGAGGCCTGGTCGCAGTGTCGCCCCCCCCCCCCCCCCCATCCGTCAAGGAATCAGGGATGGGAAGGGGAAATATTTTGGGGGAATTATTATTTATTTATTTAGTTTTATTTACTGTTTTTAATACATTCTTAATGTGGTTTTACTTTACACCACAAGAAAAATAAATGTATCTAGCACCGCATCGTGCTCTGAGAAAAAGAAAACAATATCTCGGCACGTTCCTGCACCGAGGTAATGTATATGGGGAAAACGAAAAAAAAAGTGCTTCATACAGGATGCAAAAGGGTGTGTCGCTACTCTCCTTACGCTTCATCATCCAGGTACGTCTTCACGTATATCATGCTGTTCCACCGAGAATCGAACTTAGTCATGTCAGCTCACTCAATGAGTACCTTCTCCTACATGTTGATGATCCAGCTGCGTGGAGGGTCGCGTAGGGCACTCCCTAAGTAATTAGAAAAATACTGTCTGTATTTTGGGTTCCGTACGATCTTGCAATGACGTTCTTGTAGGTAGTTCCAAAAGTCTAATACATATTTAGGTCCATCGTGAAATAAGTAGTGTACCGCATGCGCAAGGATGCACGTGACAGCGTTGGTCTTGGCGCGCGGGAAATACTGTTGATCCGTAAATAGTAGAAACCGAGGTGTAATGTGTTCCGGAGTCACTCGTAGAAAATACGACAAAATTTGTCGCACCAAGCGCCATACGTCTTCTGCCGCGCCACATGTGAGACGGTGTTCGTCCGTGTCTGGTATCCCGCAGTCTAAGCAGAGAGGCGATTCCGCCATGTTTATCTTGTGGAGGCGTGATCGGGTGATCTGTTTACCATTGACTGTGATATACCATGTGGATCGTACGGCTGTGTCCAGTGGAACCGCGTGAATCGTCTTCCACACCACCTTCCAATTAACCTGAGGGCTTTTGGTCTCCACGATGTTTGGTGGGCGCCTCTGCTGTAGGACATGATGTATATCCCGCACCGACGCCTGTTTCGTCGGTGGTACTGCGATACGGACATAGCTGTGCTCAATGTAAAAGTTCTCGAAGTAGTAGAAGGGTGGGGATATGTCTTCCGTCGTCAGTGGGGCATAAGGGAGGGCGGAGCTAAGGACTCAACAGCAAACCTGTCAAACTTTCGGGGTGGTGGCGCCACAGCTTGATGTGTGAGCTGACTTACAGGGCCACAGCTCTGTCGTGGACATGGACTCGACCAAGACCTCCCCTTTATGGGGGAAGGGTCAGTGACTCATAACTGAGTTTGAAGAGCATGCCAGTACTGACGTAGGCTCCGAATGCCGCTAATAGACGTCGAGCCATCAGTAACGGTATTGGAAGAACACGCGCTATATGTGGAAGGTGCGATGCGAGGTAAACATTGACGAAGTGTGTTCTTTGGAGAATGTCGAGGGTCCGCAGACGAAGGTTGAATATCTGGACCCGAGTTTTTTTTGTAATAAGCGGCGGTAGTTAAGAGCCGCAGTGCGCCGTATGTAGTCGTGAAACTTTATTCCGAGACATTTGATAGTGCCACGAAGCTGTAGGAGTTCGACACACGCTGGGGTCAGGCCGTCTCCTACGGCCATGGTGACCGATTTGGCGACGTTGAGACATCTGCCGGAAGCCACACCGTACGTGGTAATCCATTCTAGTGCTCTGTTGACATCGTCGCGATTGCGGAACACGAGAACCAGGTCGTCTGCATATGCTGTACAGCGAAATGTGATGTCACGTAGGGTAAGACCGGTGAGGCGTTGACGGAGGCCACAGAGGAGCGGTTCCAGTGCCAGAGCATAGAGTAACGTCGACAAGGGGCAGCCTTGACGCACGGAGCGGAAAATCGCGAGGGACTGCGAGAGACGTCCGTTAATGAGCACTTTGGAAGTCGCCCCTCGGAGGAGGCGATTCACGACGTCTGTGAATTGCTGTGGGTACTGCATGTGCTGGAGAACGGATGTTAGATACGCGTGATCCACTCGATCAAAAGACTGGCTTAAATCTAGTGATGCCAGCGCTCCCGGGATGCGGCGTGCCCTGGCTAGGGATATTAAGTAACGGTATTGACATAGTGCTGTGTGGATGTTGTTGATACCCCCTAGGGAAGTCTGATCTGGCGAGATAACGTAAGGTAGGGATGGTCGTAGACGGTTTGCTAATAGTCTGGTGAATATCTTCATGTCGCAACTGACGAGTGTTAGCTGGCGGTAATCTTGTATTCGAGCCCCACCTTTAGGTTTGTGAACCGGTATAATTATTCCTTCTACGAAGTTCGCAGGGAGCGGCACCGCGGGGGACATAAGCTCCCGACAGATGTCTGTTAACTTGGGAGCCAGTAAATGCTGGAAAGTTCTATAAAACTCCACAGGGAGCCCGTCGGGGCCAGGAGACTTATTCGCCGCTCCTTCACCGATGGCGTCCGTAACTTCGTCTTTCGCAATGTCGTAGAATAATTCAGTTAGTAAGTCCTGTGGGACAATGCCGTAAACCAGTTGTGAGACTGCTGTCACCGTCGTCGGGTCGGAACATTGAGCAATATAGTCGTGCGTAATGGTCGAAGAAGGCTGCAGCAATATCGCGTTGTGTGGTGTGATGATGGCCGTCCTCAGTGGTGATGGCATGTATCAGCGCCCGTCTTCGCAGCGTACGTTCTCGGATGACGTGGTACATGGTGGGTCGTTCCGTTGCGAGTCTGTCTTGTGTTCGCGCTCGGACGATCGTCCCTTCGAGGTGTCGGCGCATATGGGCTACAATCTGTGCTTTCGCACGCTGAACTGTCAACTGCCGTTCCGGTGTGGGTGGCAAGGAGGCGCATTCGCGAAGGACGGTGAAATAAAAATCAAGGGTCTGCCTCCTCCAAGCAGCAGTCTCACGACCATACGCAAGAAAGGTTCGCCGTAGGGCCCGCTTGGCGCAGGTTAACCACCAACTAATCGACGTAGGATACGTTGTTGGGAGGCGGCGGACGCACAAACTCCACGTGTCTTCGATGGCGCGTCGACAATCCGGAGAAGCGAGATGAGCAAGGTTTAATTTCCAGGGATGTCGGCTGCACCACACTGGATGGCGACGAAGGGTGACGGCACATATATAGGCCTCGTGGTCAGAAAAGGCTACTGGCCACACCTCCGCGTCACTCACCGTTGTCGCGAGAGAACGGGAGACGTAAATCCTATCGATGCGACTAGACGAGTGACTCGTGAAATGGGTGTATCCCGGTCTATTTCCTCGGACATGTTCTCATGTATCTACCAGCTGGAGATCGCCGATGAGTGTCCCAAGTTCGGGGCACGGTGAATGGCGTGGCAGCTGATCTTTAGGTGCTTGGGTGCAATTGAAATCGCCCCCTAATATCAAGTCATCGTGCCTACCCTGAAAAAGCGGTGCTATTCCTTCTGCGAAGAAGAGCGATCGGTCACGACGGCGATTCGTTCCGGAAGGGTGTACACATTGATAAAACGGACGCCTTGCACCGTTACGGCCATTCCTCTACCGTCGGGGAGATATCAAACGTCGTCCGCCTCGAGGCCCTCTCTGAGGAGAATGGCGACTCCACTGTTAGTTGGCGAGGCGTGGGACACATGAGCCGTATAACCATACATACCAGGGAAATCGGCGACGAAGACTTCTTGGAGAAAGACAATGTCAACGTCTGCTGCATTGAGCATGTCTTGGAGCAGCGACAACTTCGTACGTGTCTGAATGGTGTTATGTTGATGGTCGTTAAGCGATAGGTCTGTAGATCGTCTTCTGCGGTGGGGGCCGCCGTCAGTGTCGCCGTAAAAGGTGGGGCTTGTGATGTGGTGGCCGCGTCCGCGCCGTCATCTGTTGCTACTCGGGAGGGGCCGAGGTGTGGGAGGAGAGACCCCTCTCCTCATCCACCACAGCGGCCGTATAATCGTCTTCAATGTCATCCGCCCAAGGTCCGTAAGTTAAAGGTGGCTGCGGTAGAACACTTGTGGGCTGAGTGACTAAGGGTGAATCCGCAGTTGGTTCCGGTTGTGTACCAACGGCGGGCGCTGTGCTAACCATCCGTTTGTCCGAGAGAGCGGAATCGGGTTTGTTAAAATTAGACAAAGTGACAGGTGATGGCGACATCGTGTCATCCATTTTCCTCGTCGTTTCGTCGGCCGTCCGGTCGTCAACTGGAGAAGACGTCCGGTGGAGGCAATCGTCTGAGGGTGTGCGACGTCGCTTTTTATGTTTTCTCGGTGACCTTTGTTTGCGGACGTGGGTTTCTGTATCCGAAAGAGTTTGTGGTTCCCGTATAGCATCCCCCTCAGGTAGAAAGGCAGAGGTCGGTACAACCCTAGCGTCAAGTTCCATTCTCTCGTCCGAATCTTCATGTGGAGTCGATGGGCGGTGTTTTTCAACCTCTGCAGACACCGTAATGGTGTTGGTCAATCCAGGACCGGCGACAGGTGCGCCTTCTAACGCTTCATGTCTTCCGGTGGGGTTGTCGTCAGTCATGACGGTCGATCGTGTCACCTCTGCGTCATTGAGGGGGAGGACCATGAGCGTAGGAGGTGGTGTCGTGTCATGAAATGTAAGTTGTGTAACCCGACGTTGAATACACCCCGAGCGCACATGACCCTCCTGGCCGCAACCAGAACAAGTACGAGGTTGGCCGTCGTACATTATTATTGCTCGACAGCCACCTATGACTAAGTAGGATGGCACATGTTTCTTTAATTCAATTTTCACTTGTCGGATGCCGTTGAGGACCTGGTACGTCTCGAAGGTGTTCCATTTTTCGGCCACGTGGCTAATTATCGTCCCATAAGGGCGGAAAGCTGAGGTAACGACGTCCGGTGGTACTTCAAAAGAATGTTCGAAGACTCTTAGTGTGCGCAATCCTAGTCCAGCATGGTCAACAGTAACCTTTCCGATGTGACCATCGGAGTGTTTGAACTTGAGAGTGTTCGCGCATCTGTTCACAACTGCGTAACATAACTCGTCATCGACCATCTTGAAGTAAACGACGCTACTTGTGATGGATAGGTGGATACCGATGATGTGCTGTGTTGGTATTTGAAATTCGGCACGGATGAATCGTTCGACTTCAAAGGCTCGTGGTCGTGCGTAGTCGGGCTGGAAGCATATCTTGATGGCAGCTTTTCTGTAGGAATGAGCCATGGCGACTCAGTGTCAACGGACACGAGTATTAGCTGCGGCGAGGAAGTAAACAAACTACGCGCGCTCGCGACTCCGCGGACGGGACGTAAACAAGGCGTCCTCGCCGCTCACCGGCCGAAAGCAGACTGACCGACTGAGCTACCCAAGCACGACTCACGCCCCGTCAGTCGGTAGAGCACTTGCCAGCGAAAGGCAAAGGTCCCGAGTTCGAGTCTCGGTCCAGCACACAGTTTTAATCTGCCAGGAAGTTTCATATCAGCGCACACTCCGCTGCAGAGTGAAAATCTCATTCTGGAAACATCCCCCAGGCTGTGGCTAAACCATGTCTACGCAATATCCTTCCTTTCAGGAGTGCTAGTTCTGGAAGGTTCGCAGGAGAGCTTCTGTAAAGTTTGGAAGGTAGGAGACGAGGCACTGGCAGAAGTAAAGCTGTGAGGACGAGGCGGGAGTCGTGCTTAGGTACCTCAGTCGATAGAGCACCTGCCCGCGAAAGGCAAAGGTCCCGAGTTCGAGTCTCTGTCTGGCACACAGTTTTAATCTGACAGGAAGTTTCATATCAGCGCACACTCCGCTGCAGAGTGAAAATCTCATTCTGGTAACCTAAGGACATCACAAACATTCATGACCGAGGCAGGATTCGAACCTGCGACCCTAGCAGCACCGCAGTTCCGGACTGAAGCGCCTAGAACCGCTCGGCCACAACGGCTGCCTAAACTGATTTACAGAGCGTCAGTAATACAGCGGGAGATCAGAACTTCTCATCACGAAACACATAGCCACGTTGCTTTCAATATTTAGCTCAGTTCCCTAGCAGGCCGTTTATACGTGCTCCTTTTGAATGACACAGTTGGTTTCCGAAGAGGGCCGTGCAGTACTTTTACCGCGATGAGTTGGCGATCTGTGCTGTCAGACGTGGCAGTAGCGACAAAGCGGGCCGTCACTGGTGCAAGAGCGAGCCCCACGGCCGGGTGTTGAGATGAGTCGAGTTTGTGCTGCCGGCCAGAAGGAGGTGCTGTTGACAGTAGCGGGCAGCGCACAAAAGCGGCCGAGCGTGACTCGGCCAGAACTCGCCGTCCGCTCTGGGACGGACCGGGCCGGCCTGTGTTCCCCGACGGCGAGTTTATCGATCGCTTATCAGAGACAGCGGGGCCCGTCTGCCGATGCCGTGGCGGGCGGTTTCTGGGAAGACCCCGCAGCAGCCGCGTAACGCCGGGCGTTGCCACCGCACACCACGTCCTTGGTGTCAGGCTGCAGGATATCGTAAGACGCTGGTCCCGATGGCGTGATGAACCAGCCGCCTGTCATCGCGTGTCAGGCCGCTCTATACACGTACCGTCGGCGCGTCCGTGTTTCTTCAGCTCTTACGTGGAGTAAGATTCTTCTGAATAAGCAGAGGCTCAGACGGCTGCAAGCCTGCCGTGACAGCAGAGGACGCTGCGCTTCACCAGTTGACGGGATAAAGAGAAGGTTTACAGACGGTGCTCCCATGTACTAATTTCATCCGGCTGCGCTGTAGCTAGGCCGACTGTTTTCGTTTCCTCACCAGTAATCTCGTTTTTAGAAATCTTTATCAGTACACAGCACCGCGCCAATAGACCATATTACATTGAAGGACCAAAAATAACTGGTATAGGCATGCGTATTCAAATACCTGCGAGGGTAGCCGAGATCGCTAACGCGCTGCTTCCTGGACTCGGGTAGGCGGACCAGCCGTGGTGCGAATCCGCCTAGCGGATTACCGACAACGGCCGGTGTGCTGGCCGGCCTGGATGTGGTTTTCAGGCGGTTTTCCACACCCCACTAGGTGAATACCGCGCTGGTCCCCCCATTCCGCCTCAGTTACACGGCTCGCAGACATCTGGACACATTCGCACTATTCCATGGATTAGAGCACACGCAGACACGGGGCTGGATGTGGTTTTCAGGCGGTTTTCCACATCCCACTAGGTGAATACCTGGCTGGTCCCCCCATTCCGCCTTAGTTACACGGCTCGCAGACATCTGGGCACATTTTCACTATTCCATGGATTACAGCAGACGCAGACCCCGGCCTGGATGTGGTTTTTCAGGCGGTTTTCCACATCCCACTAGGGGAATACCGGGGTGGTCCCCCCATTCCGCCTCAATTACGCGGCTCGCAGACATCTGGACACATTCGCACTATTTTATGGATTACACTAAATGCAGACAGTTAGGGTACACTAAATCGTCCCTGGAGGGGGGGGGGGGGGGGTACGGGATGGCGACAGGAAGGGCATCCGGCCACAAAATTAACCTGCCACGTCCGATTAATCAGCAGACCCCGCAAATTGGGATTAATGCTCAGAGAGAGAGAGAGGCCTGCGTATTCAAATACGCAAACAGGTAGAATACGGAATTGTGGTCGGTAATGCCTATATGAGACAATGTCTGGCGCAGTTGTTAGATCGGTTGCTGCTGCTACAATGGCAGGTTATTAAGATTCTAGTGAGTCTGAACGTGATGCTACAGTCGGCGAGCGAGCGATGGGACACAGCATCTCCGACGTACAAATGAAGTGAGGATTTTGCCGCACGACCATTTCACGAGTGTACCGTGAACATTAGGCATCCGGTGAAATATCAGATCTCCGACCGGGAAAAGATCCTGCAAGAACGGGACCAACGACGTCTGAAGAATATCGTTCAACGTGACAGAAGTGCAACGCATCCGCAAATTGCTGCAGATTTCAATGCTGAGCCATCAACAAGTGTCACCTTGCTAACCATTGAACGAAACATCATCCATATGGACTTTCGGAGCCGAACGTCCACTCGTGTTTCCTGGATGATTGCACGATACAAAGCTTTACGCCTCGCCTGGGCCTGGCAACACCGACATTGGATTCTTGATGACCGGAAACATATTGCCTGGTGGGACGATTCTCGTTTCAAATTGTTCAAATAGTTCAAATGGCTCTGAGCACTATGGGACTTATCCTCTGCGGTCATCAGTCCCCTAGAGCTTAGAACTACTTAAACCTAACTAACCTAAGGACATCACACACATCCATGTCCGAGGCAGGATTCGAGCCTGCGACCGTAGCGGTCGCGGGGTTCCAGACTGAAGCGCCTAGAACCGCTCGGGCACACCGGCCGGCTTCAAATTGTATCGAGCGGATGAGCGTGTACGAGTATGGAGGCAACCTCATGAATCTATGAACCCTGAATGTCTGCAGGGGGCTGTTCAAGCTGATGGAGGCTCTGTAATGGCGTGAGACGTGGGCAGTTGGAGTGATACGGGACCCCTTGTAAGTCTAGATACGACTCTGACAGGTAACACGTACGTAAGCATCCTGTTTGATGACATGCATCCACTCATGTTGCTTGTGCATTCCGTCGGACTTGGGCAATTCCAGCAGGTCACACGTCCAGAATTTCTACAGAGTGGCACCGGGAACACTCTTTTGACTTGAAACACTTTCACCGGCCACCAAACTCCTCAGACGTGAACATTTTGAGCTTATCTGGAATGCCTTGCAACGTGCTGTTCAGAAGAAATCTCCACCCGCTCATACTGTGACGAATTTATGGACAGCCCTGCAGGATTCATGGTGTCAGTTCCCTCTGGCACCACTTCAGCACCAAGTCCATGTCACGTCGTGTTGTGGCACTTCAGCGTGCTCGCGGGGCCCTACACGATATTAGGCAGGTGTACCAGTTTCGTTGGCTCTTCTGTGCAGTAACTCCCCTCTGCCCGAATCGTTAAAGAATCCAACTCCTACACACAGAACAACTTTTCACGCCTCTCAATGTTCATGACGTCATATCTCCTAAGTTATATTCAATAAAATAATATAACTTTGCAGGTACTTCAGTAATATGTGTAGCTACTGTCTACAAAATCTGCTGTGAGTAGTGTAAAGAGCAATAAATTAGGATGTCATTCCGGATACTAAAGTTGAAAGGTTGTGCCTATAATTTTTTATGCGAAAACCTTTGAAGCTTTTAAAATTATCATTCTACATCTTCATTCTACGTGTCTACATTTTTACTTCGCAGCATAGTCACCACCGAGCGAGGTGGCGCAGTAGTTAGCACAGTGGACTCGCAGTCGGGAGGACGACGGTTCAAAGCCGCGCCCAGCCGTCCTGGTTTAGGTTTTCTGCGATTTCCCTAAAATCGCTTCAGCCGAAGGCCAGGATGGTTCCTGTCAAAGGGCACGGCGGACTTCCTTCCCCATCTTTCCCTAATCCAATGGGACCGATGACCTCGCTGTTTGGTCCCCTTCCCCAAAACCAACCAACCGACAAACATAGTCACCATAGCGAAGAACACGTTCCTCCCAACCAAAGACGAGATTGTTGATACCGTCACAGTAGCGTGTTTGACATTTTTGATGGAGCTGCAACCTCCTCTCTGCTTACATCAATATCTCATCGAAGTCCTCGAAGGTGTTATTTAAGTATAGAAAACACATGAAAATTGGATGTTGCTAAGTCGTCACAGTATGGAGGATTATCAATGACAGTGTACCCAAAGCGTCGGGTAGCGGCAGACTTCACAGCGCTTGTGTGTGGATTGACATTGTTATCCAGGATGAGGCGATTCTCTGTGTGTGGGCGAACTCCCCATTAACGTACGATTACAAAGTAAATGACCAATCTTTGGAAGCGGTAACATCCGTCAAGTATCTGGGTGTGATTATTCGATGTGATCTCAAATGGAACGATCAGATTACACAAGTGACGGGCAAGGCGAACTCTAGATTGTGGTTTATTGGTACAATCCTGAAGCGATGCAGTTCTTCAACAAATGAAATTGCGTACAATACATTAGTTCGTCCAGTCTTTGAGTATTGTTCGTCCTTATGGGACCCTTACCAGTTGGGTCTGATTCAAGAGGTTCAGAAGGTTCAAAGAAGAGCGGCACGATTTGTGACTGGTATATTTAGCCATCGCGAGAGCGTTATAAATCTCATAGAAACTTTGAAGTGTGATACACTTGCAGGTAGACGACGGGCTAAACGGAAGAGGCTGCTCACTAAATTTCAAAATCCGATCCTCACCCAGGGTGTGGGGCATATATTATTACCACTAAGTTTATAACCGCGCAATGATCACCATTCAAAGATAAGGGAAATTAGAACTCGTGCTGAGGCGTTCAGACAGTCGTTTTTTCTTCGTGCGATCCGCGAGTGGACCAGAAGGGGGGGGGGGGGGTTATGGCTTTGGCGCAAATTGTGCCCTCCACCATACACAGCTTGGTAGTTTACGGAGTATATATGTAGATGTAGTTGCAGATGTAGATGTAGAGCTGTGCTAATTCGAACTCTATTACAGCGCACTGTTTCTTACATCAAAGTAGTTATGTTACATGATGCCATGTTCTATACTAAATTCGGAGCCCTCTAGCTGGAGAGGGCTTCAAATATGTAGACATGAAGAAGAAGAAGAAGTCTGTAGAATATTGATAAATTTTGCTTTGTTTAAAAAGTCTTAAAATTTTCGTATAAAAAATTAGGAGGCATTCTCGTACTGCGCGAAAAAATGTCGAGGATGTTTGAAATTATTGTGAAGCATTTTGAATTATGGAAATAGTCTTATTCTCAAAACATTGCATGCATATATGTACTGTGTTTCGCTGCCTCAATACTATACGCCGTTTCTAACTTTAATAGATCTACTGGACTTTATAACGATGCTACATTCTGGTTGATCGTTATTTAAAATTACTTAACTTTTTCCTGGACTTCATTTTGATGAAAGAACATAAATTTGCAATTTCTCATTATTTATTGAGAACAGAACTACATTCTCGACACGTTTAAACGAAGCACTTCACAGACATCGCTTATCTCTTTGAAAAAAGACTCTCAAGCAGACTCAACAACAACAACAACTCAACGATTCACTGTCAGTCTTGGTGCATCGACTTATATAGGATTTTAACAATAGCTTCCAAAATAAAGCATTATTAAATTTGTACAATTTAAATGTTACAATTGAAATTTACAAAACGTAAAGAAACTGATGTTACAGTCGAATAAGGTATAAAATACAATATTTGAATAACAATCTTTTCTAGTAATATATTTAATTTTCCATATGAAAATCACTCTGTACTTTAATTACAATTATGTCTCTCGTATTATTTTAGTTATGTAATTAATTACAATTCGGTTTTGGTTACCTACATGTAATGGTAGTACAGAGGTCGTGCTTTATCCGATTAAATACGTAGAACGTACAAATAAGACCTCAGTTTCTGTAAATTGCAAAACTGTGAGATGTGAACTATTGGAGGATTAGTTAGAAATGTAATTACAAGGACTATTAATTGCAGAGGAAGACATAAACATAAATAACAAATGAAAATACATCGCTTGGCAATAACTTCAATCTGTTTCTTAATTATGGTAATTAGAGGCGCCTGCCACCTATGCCAATATTTCCACAGCATTTTAATATTTTCTGCCACATCCCTTCAATTTCTTTATTGTACATTCAATCCAGCATTTGTACGTAATTTTGTTAATGACAACAATCTCTTGATAATGATGACAACGCACGATCTTCCAGAACATTCCATAAGCCTTCGCAATGAATATCAAATTTTTTATGAAGTAGGACAGAATTCTATGTATAAAGACATACATACAAGACCTTAGGAAGCATTGAATTGTCCAATAACTATCCGGATGCATATAAAAAGGTGGTATCAGATATTTCATATGAATTTTGGAGAAGGCTGTATCTTTAGAACTTATTGCGTTTAACCTGCAAAGTAAGATTACATCTTTTAATGAATAGATAATGAAAACAATTTAAATTTTTATATTCCTTCGTTTAATATATGAAAATTGAAAATAAAACTTTGTTGTCGTTACATGAAAAAAATGGTTCAGATGGCTCTGAGCAATATGGGACTTAACATCTGAGGTCATCAGTCCCCTAGAACTTTGAATTACTTAAACCTAACTAACCTAAGGAGATCACACACATCCATGACCGAGGCAGGATTCGAACCTGTGAGCGTAGCGGTAGCGCCTAGAACCGCTCGGCCACAACGGCCTGCGTTGTTACATAAAATACCTGTAGCTGTGACTGGATGATCGGGTGACCATTTTACTCTATTTTTAGTCCATTGCAGGACTATTTCATTGCTTTTGCTTCCTTTTGAACAGACGTTCAGAATGCGAATCATGGGAGGGTAACCGCCAACACATCGAATCAATAACTGTTTCGTTCTTTCGTTTATTCCTACTGGCCCTGATATTTCGTCCCAGATATATGAAAAGCCGTTAAAATGAAAAAATAATCCTCGGTTTTGCTGTCGCTTCTGATGTCTTGATCGTTGAAGATTTTAACGACTACTTCTGTCGTCATCATAGGAAATTTTGTGCTAATAGGCTGAGCGTTACTGTGTGTATGTGGTCAAATTTGATCTTGGAGACGTGACGAAGCCACTTTACTATCATATGCTACCAGAGATTGTGTCGCTGTCTGTGACGGAGGAACATCAGCAGCGACGGTGATTTGGTTATATGGTGGATAACACAGCTTATTTCCATGCAGACATCCTAGTTAAATCACTTTTCCGGTCGTTAAAGAAGTTTGAAGAGATACTGTCCCAGGTAAAAGTCAGCCTTGGTCGCAGTGTCCGTCGAAGGTATAAAATCCCTTACGAATGTGCCAGCAGCTACATTACTTAGTCTACAAACACGATTTCAGAATACCGCACAGAGCACCGATACCACACAAAAAATTGCTACTTTGACACATCTGCTGTCGTCGAACATAGCCTCACGTAAAAATCTACGATTATGTTTGATTAAACAAAAATCTTATCTCACGCATCTACCTACGGGATTCTGTAATTAAAGAAACTGTTAATTTAAAAACATGTAATAATAACTTCATTTGGGACGTACTCTGTGGTGTATGGAGACGACCAATCGATGCTGAAAGGCTACGGAGAAATAAGCTGAGTTATCCATCATCCGCCGGCCGCGGTGGTCTAGCGGTTCCAGGCGCTCAGTCCGCAACCGCGCGACTGCTACGGTCGCAGGTTCGAATCCTGCCTCGGGCATGGATGTGTGTGATGTCCTTAGGTTAGTTAGGTTTAAGTAGTTCTAAGTTCTAGGGGACTGATGACCACAGATGTTAAGTCCCATAGTGCTCAGAGCCATTTGAACCATTTTTATCCATCATCCAACGGAATCAGCTTCGCGATCTCACGTAATATCCGGAACTCCCGTGGCTTCATGACACCTCCATGATTTAATTCAGACAAATATACTTTTAAGTACTGTGGCACGATTGTCACATATCGCAATCCGGAAATGACTCATTTTTAGCATTGTTGCGTGGTTTTTCTGGTGAGACGGCTGGACATGTTTGCTTAGGAGGGAAGATTTTGTGTTTTTCTCGGTGGGAGGATGCGTTCCTGGTCCTATCTCTAGCTGCTGTTTGTCAGCACAAAGAGGTCAGAGCGTCTCACTTGGAGGGGCGAACATGCCCGGAGGGCTGAGCAGTTTCACGGAAGTGTGCCTCAGTCCCGATCCTTGCTTTTTCTGACCAGAACACAAACCGCCCTGCCACTACTGCCGTTCCCAAGTTAAAACTGAGCTTAAAATTTTCGTTTTTTCTGTACAGACGTTAAAGGACAGGACGCTTGGTGTGGCCTGAGCAGTACGAGGAAGTCAGTTGCTTTCGCTACATGTATTTGCTATATCAAATCAGTTGCGTCTCAGCACAACCACATTCGGCGTGAAGAGGTTAAAAAATCTGTGAGACACTACTCCACGTCAGTACCAAAGTCTTGTTCGTTAATGAGGGTTTTGTACCTCGATAGTGGAAAGTTACTGCTGTGTTTCCTTCTTTTTTATCTTTATTAATTGAGGCTATCAGCGCAATACTGGCCTAACCCACATTTTTGGAAAAAAATATATTCACACAGAACATCGCTTTACGCCCTACAGTCTCCGGAAATGCATTCGGACACCATGGACAATGTGGCAGGGTCACATGTTGTTTATGCACCATGCAATGTCATACGAAACGGGGCGCAACAGTGGCCTTTGCCACATAGTTGAGTATTGCACCATGTATGCATAGCGAGTAGTCCGATGGGACAGCGTACATACGTCATACAGCACGTGACGGCCGACGGAGGACACAGCTGCAGTATAGACTCACAGTATTGTGGTCGACACACCGCAGAACGGTCATTTGTGTGTGTGTGTGTGTGTGTGTGTGTGTGTGTGTGTGTGTGTACTACAGATCGACATGTGCAGTAGCCCTGGTGACTAGGTAAGAATGTTATGTTCCCTTGGACGCACATGAATTGATATCTGGTGCAGATAAGGAACATTTCCATTTCAGACCTATTTGGATCGGACACTATTACAGATGCCTCAGACGTGGAACGTGCACCTGGACGATTCAGCCAGCGTGCAAGTGGTACAGTGGATAAATTACGTGTCATGTTAGCAGAGCCCAATCTACCCGGTACGTCGGAGGATACCACACCAACTACGTCAAACATGGACGTATCGGAGGGGACCATAGTTCTGGTACCGTAATTGCACCACAACGAGGAAGAAAACGGGTCCGGAATGCACACCTGTGGGCACGGAACATTCTAAAAGAAAAGCGATAGAGAGGGGAAGAATACATTAACGTCAAGGGAAGTGTAGTACCAAGGAAATGTCCCACCCTCGAAGCATGCGCGTGTCAGAAGGAATGTGGTCGACATTTTTCACCTGAACACCAGCAACATCTACTTGACTCGTTCTATGCACGGGGTAGTTTCGAGTTGCAGTCAGCATACATTGTTTACTGTGGTGAAGGTATTCCCTATGACACGCGCGTAGCCGGCCGCGGTGGTCGAGCAGTCCGGAACCGCGCGACTGCTACGGTCGCAAGTTCGAATCCTGCCTCGGGCATGGATATGTGTGATGTCCTTAGGTTAGTTAGGTCTAAGTAGTTCTAAGTTCTAGGGACTGATGACCACAGTAGTTAAGTCCCATAGTGCTCAGAGCCTTTTGAACCATTTTTGAACACGCGCGTATTCCTCTGGTACTACAGAATCGCGTCGAGTAACAACACTCCCATACCGTTTCCTGAAAGAAGAGGGAGAGGGCGTGAAGGTGTATAACACGTTCTTTAAGAACATGTTGCAGATATCAAACGGCAGGATCACAAGGGTTCTTTTATACAAAGTGCAGCACCAGACCCCACTCGTCAATAAGCGAGGCGCGTGCCCTGCTAAAACTAAAACACCAATAGCGAAGATGTTTGCAGTAGACTTTATAAAACGGAAGTATTTGTCACCAGACCTGAGCATGGGGAAGTTATACCATTTATATAAAGCCGGCGTGATGAACCGGTCTCGTACTACCTATTTGTTCAGATATTTAATACAAGATATGACATTTCATCCCCTGTAAGTGAATCCTGCCGTAAATTAGACCTCTATAACATCAAACATTGTAACGGCTCCGTGTAAGCCGCTACATGGCTCGGCCCCACAACTCAAGACACCTGAGTGCCCTTCCGACACTCAGGGAAGAGCCTGATGATAATTAGTAAGATAGGTTTAGTTAAATATAGACGATCATTTTAATATTAGATATGGTAATTGTCTGCAAAGTGTGAATGCGAACGTATGATGAGGTATGCGTGAGATGTCGGCGGTGGGTGTGCTATAGGCATAGTGGAAGTGTAGCCAACCTCGAATCTAGTAGAGCGCGACTGCACTGGACCAGAGAGGCATAAGCGCCACGCGCGTCATTAGCGCTCGTTAGGTTGGCAAATAACCATGTGCGGTATCTCTGAGTCCTTGCGGCCACGATGTGTGGACCCGGACGAGGGAGACCGTATTGGGGTTGTTGCTGGGAAGACCTGGGTGAGTAAGCACGCTCTGCTCTATCGCTCCGATAGTTAGCGAAGATTTAGCATTCCATGTTCACTTTGAACTTGGAAGCAGCTTCCCTGCTGAGGAAAGCCACCATGGTATTTCCTAGAATCATCTCGGTTAGGAGAGATAGGGAGATGATTTCTCTCGCCAAGTAATTTCATGAGAATTTGTGTTCACTGCACTTGGGAGTGAACAGGCGCTCATTGCCGAGTTTTATTGGATATTATGAAGGAACAGTTAAATCACACTCGTGAATTTACGTAGAAGATCCAGCTTGATCACGAAATGTGCTCAGCAGTGTGGGATCCGCACCAGGTAGGGTTGATAGAAGAGATAGAGAAGATCCAACGGAGAGCAGCGCGCTTCGTTACAGGATCATTTAGTAATTGCGAAAGCGTTACGGAGATGATAGATAAACTCCAGTGAAAGACTCTGCAAGAGAGACGCTCAGTAGCTCGGTACGGGCTTTTGTTAAAGTTTCGAGAACATACCTTCACCGAAGAGTCAAGCAGTATATTGCTCCCTCCTACGTACATCTCGCGAAGAGACCATGAGGATAAAATCAGAGAGATTAGAGCCCACACAGAAGCATACCGACAATCCTTCTTTCCACGTACAATACGAGACTGGAATAGAAGGGAGAACCGATAGAGGTACCCAGGGTACCCTCCGCCACACACCGTCAGGTGGCTTGCGGAGTATGGATGTAGATGTAGATGTAGATGCGTCGAACTGAAGCTTCTCACCAAGAAATGCACGGGGTCTGCGGACCACGTGTTACCAATCTCTCCACAATCAGTAGTCAATAAACACATTTAAATAAAATACACTTTGCATATATACTTCACACTCACACTGAAACGCAAATTGAGAAATTCTGAGTATTACTTGGCAATGAGGGCCTGTTCCCTCCCAAGTGCAGTGAACACAAATTCTCATGAAATTACTTGGCAAGAGAAATCATCTCCCTATCTCTCCTAACCGAGATGATTCTAGGAAATACCATGGTGGCTTTCCTCAGCAGGGAAGCTGCTTCCAAGTTCAAAGTGAACATGGAATGCTAAATCTTCGCTAACTATCGGAGCGATAGAGCAGAGCGTGCTTACTCACCCAGGTCTTCCCAGCAACAACCCCGATACGGTCTCCCTCGTCCGGGTCCACACATCGTCGCCGCAAGGACTCAGAGATGCCGCACACGGTTATTTGCCAACCTAACGAGCGCTAATGACGCGCGTGGCGCTTATGCCTCTCTCGTCCAGTGCAGTCGCGCTCTACTAGATTCGAGGTTGGCTACACTTCCACTATGCCTATAGCACACCCACCGCCGACATCTCACGCATACCTCATCATACGTTCGCATTCACACTTTGCAGACAATTACCATATCTAATATTAAAATGATCGTCTATATTTAACTAAACCTATCTTGCTAATTATCATCAGGCTCTTCCCTGAGTGTCGGAAGGGCACTCAGGTGTCTTGAGTTGTGGGGTCGAGCCATGTAGCGGCTTACATGGAGCCGTTACAACATGCTCCAGCCGACACCGCGGAAGAGAAGGGTAAATGGGAACGTGATAGAGAGTTACATCAAAGAAAGGCCGAGAGCGCACGGACAAGAACGCATCACGATGCAGCAGAAGGGAGGCATGAGCACAACGATACGACTGTGATTGCCTTTGATTTGATGATTACTTTACCCACATCGGTACTTACGAAAGGTATATGTTACTAAAAGCGGCAATTGTGGACATACTGCTTTGGAATATACGACCTATCTATCAAGAAATCTACCATGTATATATGGAGTGAGGGCGAAGCATCCCGAGGAGGCACTACTTAACCTAAATTATCCTAAGGACAAACACACACACGCATGCCCGAGGGAGCACACGTATCTCCGCCGGGACCAGCCGCTCAGTCCATGACTGCAGCGCCTGAGACCGCTAGGCAAATCCCGCGCGGCCCGAGGACCGCAAGAAATAGGATCGTGTCTCATGCATTACATTAAACATAAAGTCTAAACAAAGCGACTGATTATGTACTTCGACCAATGTGGCGGGCACATTCGGAATATAAAAGTGGCGTTACTGCGTCAATTCATGGTTCTGCATGAAGACTTCACCATAAATTTCTAGTCAGTGGGCATTCGTACCTACCAAGTTACCAGGACTTCGGTATCATCGAGAGGACCAGGAAATTCCACCCGAACATATACACACCCTCTGACTAGATGAATGTCATTATCACTGCACGAAAACAACAACCCTTCACTGCTATACCGATGACAAGGAGTGATTCCATGTCCACAGTACGTTTACAGAGAAACATACGTAACCTTAAAGTGTCGACACAAAATACCAGGGTGCAATGGTTCCATATGAAGTGGCTTCAGTATAAAGCATTCTAATGAGCCAGATGTCCCGTTTGCCATCATCAGTTGTCCTAAACGAAAGTAATTGAGACTCTCGACGTGTATATCCGAATGAACACACTATTAGCGCGTTGAAAAAGACCGATTTAATGACCTTGCTCCAATTCGTACCCCTGGTGTACCATGATTATTACATCCCTGTAAATGATGATACAGATGATGAACATTAATGCCTCATGTGTATCTTGTCCAATGTTTGACTACAGTGTGTAAATCAATAACGGCCTTTCCCACATGTTTCGTGTATTACGGCCAAGTGCGCCGAAGCAACAGTGGCATAACCCACACGAAAACGGTCAAAAATCACTGTTACGGTTAACTCCAAGTATAGCCGATTACGGGACACCATACCACGTTATGTATACCATAATCATTGCTATACGCCGCAACCACTACCTTGCACATCAATTTCCAACATCAATATCTTCCAGTGGCCATTACCACAAACCAGTATGCTGTGGGTTGGGCCACACAAGCGCTGATAGCCTCAATGTCTTTCCTCCTAAAATAAGCGATACTTTGGTTGCCGCATTGGCAACACCACTGTCCCCTACAAGCATAGTTTATTCTTTTTAGTTAAGTGTTTAGTGTAGTGAGTGAAGTTTCTGGGCTATTAGTCCCCCGGCCGCTGTCTCTTGCTAAATGGTGGACACTGCCTGATTTTTGGGAAAATTTGAGTGTCACCATTGGGGAAGAACGGTCCATAATCTGAGCAGTTGAAGTAGTGCTGGAGGGGTCTGACACAGTGTATCCTGTAGGGCTGTCCATAAATTCGTAAGTTTAAGAGGGGGTGAAGGTGTCTTGTGAACAGCACGTTTGCAAGGTATGCCAGATGTGCTCCATAATGTTCATGTCTGAGGAGCTTGGTAGTCATCGGAAGTGTTTAAACTCAGAAGAGGGTTCCTGGAGCCACTCTGTAGAAATTCTGGACGTATGTCGTGCTGGATTTGCCCAAGTCCGTCGGAATGCACAATGGACATGAATGGATGCAGGTGATCAAACAGGATCGTGTCACCTGCCAGGGTCGTATCAAGGGGTCCCAAATCACTCCTACTGCACACGTCCCACATCATTACAGAGTACCCATCAGCTTGAACAGTCCTCTGCTGACATTCAGGATTTATCATGAGATTGTCTCCATACTCGTACACGCTCATCCGCTCGATACAATTTGAAACGAGACTCGTCCGACCAGGCTACTTGTTTCCGGTCATCAACAACAGGCCCAGGCGAGTCGTAAAGCTTTGTATCGTGCACTCATCAAGGAAACACGAGTAGGCGCTCGGCTCCGAAAGCCCACGTCGATGATGTTTCGTTGAATGGTTCGCAAGCTGACACTTGGCCCAGCATCGAAAGCTGCAGCAATATTCGGATGGGGTGCACTTCTGTCACGTGGCTTATTAAACTGATAGTTGGGTAATTTTCACATCTGTCAATCCTTGCTTTCTTTGGGATTGGCTTTGAATTGCCTTCCGTAATGCCTGAGTAAATCTGTTATTGCAATGCCAGAAGTATAGAGGTAGCAGAGTTCGCGCTCGAAGCATTGTTCTCTACTACCAAAATTGCAGCCAGTTGTCACCGAAAGGTAGTTATGATCCTGGCTGTACATTTCCGGATCATGCGCCGGCGTCCCGGGCCAAATTACAGCCTCCCATACAGAGAGGGCGAGAGATGTTTATCCACCCGAGGTGCAGCTGATGTCAAGTGTGCCTGACGGCTTCCTTTGACGCTACTCGAGAGCAAACGACCTACGCCTTCTTTCGTTCCATACTAGTCGGTATCATCTCGGACAACAGAACTGTATTTCACAGGCAGTCATTACGGTTATGCACACCACAGAACTACAAATCACACGCCGCTGGAGAGCAAACAATGGAGGGTCATCTATAGTGGGAGGTTGTAGTGAAGGCAATGCGGCGTTGCTATATTCGCTACTACGCCCCCCCCCCCCTCCCCCGCCACCTCCACAGTAAGGGGCTCAGCAGCGAGTATTGCAGCAGTAGAAGCCACTGTTTGGAAGAATCCGGGTGTGTAGGCTGCGAGAGGCGTGCGCGAAAAGTGTCGGCTGTGGCGGTAATTTGAGGCGACAGGCGCGGGGGCATCGGGCCGTCGTGATTATAGGGGGCAGGGCGGACGATAGCATCGGCTGCGCGGCCCGCGGCCCGCGGAAGGCCGGCCGCACAGTAGCGCCAGCTGGTGCTGATTATACGGCTCTGCCGCAGATACCATCGGCGCGCCGGCCCACGTGTGCCGTGCCGGGCTGCTGCCGCCTGGTCTCGACGTGTGTGTGCAACGGGCTTCTCCCGCTACCTCTGCCGGTTCCCGCTAGGAGCGAAGTCACAGACGAGTCGTAATGCACACTATGTGATCAAAAGTATCCGGACACCTGGCTGAGATTGGCTCTGAGTACTATGGGACTTAACTTCTGATGTCATCAGTCCCCTAGAACTTAGAACTACGTAAACCTAACTAACCTAAGGACATCACGCACATGCATGCCCGAGGCAGGATTCGAACCTGCGACCGTAGCGGTCGCGCGGTTCCCGACTGTAGTGCCTAGAACCGCTCGGCCACTCCTGGTTGAAATTTACTGACAAGTTCGTGGGTCCCTCCATCGGTAATGCTGAAATTCAATATGGTGTTGGCCCACTCCTAGCCTTGATAACAGCTTCCACTCTCGCAGGCATACGCTCAATCAGGTGCTGGAAGGTTTCTTGGGGAATGGCGTCCCATTCTTCACGGAGTGCTGCGCTGAGGAGAGGTATCGATGACGGTCGGTGAGTCCTGGAACGAAGTCGGCGTTCCAAAACATCCCAATATGTTCTGTAGCATTCTAGTAAGGACTTTGTGCAGGCCAGTCCATTACAGCAATGTTATCGTCGTGAAACCACTCCGCCACTGCCCGTGCATTATGAATAGGTGCTCGATCGTGTTGAAAGATGCAGTCGCCATCCCCGAATTGCTCTTGAACAGTGGGAAGCAATAAGGTGCTTCAAACATCAAAAAATGGATCAAATGGCTCTGAGCACTATGGGACGCAACTTCTGAGGTCATTAGTCCCCTAGAACTAGTTAAATCTAAATAACCTAGGGACATCCTGCCCGAGGCAGGATTCCAACCTGCGACCGTAGCGGTCTCGCGGTTCCAGACTGCAGCCCCTAGAACCGCACGGCCACCTCTGCAGGCACTTCAAACATCAGTGTAGTCCTGTGCTGTGATATTGCCACGCAAAACAACGATGGGTGCAAGCCTCCTCCTTGGAAAACACGACCACACCATAACACAACAGCCTCCGAATTTTACTGTTGGCACTATACACGCTGACAGATGACGTTCACCTGGCATTCGCCATACCCACACACTTCCATAGGATCGCCACATTGTGTACCGTGATTCGTCACTCCACACGACGTTTCCCCGCTGTCCAGTCGTCCAATGTTTACTCTCCTTATACCAAGCGAGGCGTCGTTTGGCATTTTCTAGTGTGATATGTGGCTTATGAGCAGCCGCTCGACGGTGAAATCCAACTTTTCTCATCTGCTGCCTAACTGTCATTGTACTTGCAGTTGATCCTGATGCAGGCTGGAATTCTTGTGTGTCGGTCTGGCGGCCTTTGTGGCCGAGCGGTTCTAGGCGCTTCAGTCCGGAGCCGCGCGACTGCTACGGTCGCATGTTCGAATCCTGCCTCGGGCACGGATGTGTGTGATGCCCTTAGGTTAGTTCGGTTTAAGTAGTTCTAAGTCTAGTGGACTGATGATCTCAGATGTTAAGTCCTATAGAGCTTAGAGCCATTTTTTTGTGTGATGGTCTGAATAGATGTCTGCCAATTACACTTTACGACCCTGTAAAAATGTCGGCGGTCTCTATCAGTCAAAAGATGAGGTCAGCCTGTACGCTTTTGTGCTGTACATGTCCCTTCACGTTTCGACTTCACCTTTGAAAATTCTGCTACTAGATGGCGCGAGCTGTATCATGTTCACGTCGTCATTTGCTACTGCCCACTCGAACAGTTGCTGTAACTCACTCGTGTCCTATACAACTGTAGTGCCCTTGTTGGCATATTTATATATTGTTTTAAAATTTTGACTATACCTGTTATGTATTCAGGTGGAAAATGCTTTAATTGTGGTTTTAAAGTTTTAACTAGAGAGAGGTCGCTCAAATTTCCTTTTAACCACATGTGAGTATTTTTATGTAATTTAATTTGAAAAAAATTAAGTGTTTGTTCTAATGCCTACCTGCTATTTATGTAGTTTCCTGTGATATTGTTAGGTAACAGTTTCTTCTGAAGAAGGCGCCCATAGTCGACGTTGAAAAGTAGTTAAAGAATTTTATATTCTATTTGCAAACGGTTGGCTGGAATTTTGTGACATTGGAACTAATAAATATTACTGTGGAATGTTAATACGTTATATTTCAGTTATCAAAATGTCTAAGTTCCTCCAAGAAACGACGGAATATTCCATAAATATTGCAATAAGACTTTAATCTTTAATTCAATACATCTAAAGGGGACTTTATAACATGTCTCACTGAGCCGATAAATTGTACAGCTGTCGCATAATGTAAAACCTCGCATACAGGCTACTGTGAACATGAAGCTGCGTGTTTATTTCATCATTATCTACGATCAAGTGTTGCTCTTTCCTTTAGACCTTAATGATGAGTTTAATTTGGAGAATCCCTTATTCCATTATGATGTCAGTCATGTTACGAGGTCTACACGACTGACGATCACACAGTAATACATCATCGTGACTGGCTCGCTAAATCAGCCACTATTAAACCCATAGAAACTATCCAACACTGTTTGGAATAAAGAGTTAACTTCTCCGTACCTTGGTATCTGTATACGACCTAATGATCAATGAGTGTCTTCTACATCTACCTACATCTACATGGTTACTCTGCAATTCACACTTAAGTGCCTGGCAGAGGGTTTATTGAACAATTTTCATACTACTTCTCTACCATTCCACTCTCGAATGGCGCGTGGGAAAAAGGAACACCTAAATCTCTCCGTTCGAGCTCTGATTTCTTTTATTATGATGATCATTTCTCCCTGCGTAGGTGGGTGTCAAGAAAATATTTTCGCATTCGGAAGAGAAAGTTGGTAATTGAAATTTTGTAAACAGATCTCGCCGCAAAGAAAACCGCCTTGGTTTCAGTGGGTGCCAACCCAACTCGCGTATCGTATCAGTGACACTCTCACCGCTATTCCGCGATAACACGAAACGAGCTGTCCTTCTTTGCAGTTTTCGATGTCCTCCGTCAATCCTACCTGGTAAGGATCCCACATCGCGCAGCAGTATTCCAGCAGAGGACGGACAAGTGTAGTGTAGGCTGTCTCTTCAGTGGGTTTGTCCCATCTTCTAAGTGTTCTGACAACAAAGTGCAGTCTTTTCTTCGCATTCCCCACAATATTATCTATGTGGTCTTTCCAATTTACGTTGTTTGTAATTGTAATTCCTAGTTATTTAGTCTGCAGCTGGATACGGCGTATGTGACGAAACTCGTGCAGTCTCTTAGCTGCAGAAATGAGTCGTTATGAAGGCCAGCGGTGGTGATACACGATATTAGCGTCATGTCACCTGGGGCTGACTAAGTTTTTGTCGCGTGAGCTTAAATCGACATTTATCGTCCGGGGACACGTCACATCTCAAGTCTTCCACACTAACAGTAACCATGTTTTTAAAGCTAATGAAATACCGGTGGTGGAAGTGTCTGTCAAGTGTTAAAGAGAAACTACTGTTAATCAGCAACCTTCTGCGGCTAAAATCAAAGTATGCTAAGTAAATATGTTTATTGTAATGGTGTAATGTGAGAATGTTCAGTGCATAACGTAAATAAGCAGCATGTGCAGTGTCTCATTTTTTCTGATAGACCGTTAGTGAGACATGATATTAAGTGAATTGGAGTCTAAAGCAGGCCTGTCGGGTCGCTATAAAGATATTGCTGTATTGTGCTGTTTCATCAATAGCGGAAGAAATTTTTCTGAAACGTTTTCAACTGTAGAAAAATCCAGGTGCTTGTACTACAAAGCTGAAACAGCATAGAAATGTTTGAGAGCAGTGTGGTTTTCTTCATTATTTTTTAGACATGTTACCTACAAATGTGTTACTATTTATTAAATTAGCTTGAACACCACAACCAGTCTTCATACAACACTCTCACACATTTTATTTGCTAATCTGAACTTAAGCGTACTGTAAAAATTAAACTTTAAAAAAGTATGTGTATGCTACTAATAGGAATAAATTACTGTACTCTGTCTGCGTAGTGGTTCGGAATATTTTAGATTTACAAAGAAGTACATAATTGTAGATCTCAGCAGATTCTTCTCTCCCTCTGTGTTTTCCTTTTCTTCTTTTGTACCTATCAGTAATACCATATTGCAGTCTCCGTGCAAAATAATTTTGGTGTCATGTGCAATCTAGGTACGTATGCTGGGTTCTCAGGTACTCTCGTGGGCACACCATTTATGAAATGGCAGCTACAAACTCGAGAATGTTTTGCAGGAGTCAACTGCTTACTGTCAGCAATATTCGTTTTCAATGCCGTGGCCCAACATATCCGTCCAGTCGCGTGTTGTTTTTCATTTGCAAAGAAGCAGAACTTCGTTTCGGGAGTAGAGCTAGGTTACAACCAACGACTGGAGCAATTACAGTTACCCTTCGTAGAGCGTGGCGCTCTTGATCGAATTATCTGTGCAGCAGCACGTTCCTTCAAGAGTACTGCTAAGCTGCCCGCTGAGAACATTAGCCCCTCAATGCAATCAGATATTAGGTCGTAGCCGACGTCCTCTCCCTTCTGTTTCTCTACCCGTACCCTGATCAACAACAGCACCAAAGTAAACTTTAGAATGGAAAATATTTTCTTTAAACACTGCCATTATTAGATGTCGAAAGATAAATTATTTTCAGTTCTTGTAGGTTTTACACTAAACCACACACCTATGACTTAGTGAGACAGTCTGTATTGTTAATTTTTAACAGTATAGAATAATGAAGCAATTCTCAGTGTGTAACTAGTGCTAACTACAAATCCTCGTCAGAAAGGAATGTTAACTGTCCATGTTGAGGGCAGACATTGTTACAAAAGTGCTTCCTCGGCACAGCTTCTCTCCCTATCGATACTTGCTTCACACACACCGTATACTCCCATTTAGAGTCAACTAAGCGAAAATGTATGCACTATTCGTAGACCTACGGTTTGTAAATCGCTCGATAGTGGACTCCCTACATCTGAAGCGTCAGAAATTGGAAGACTTCAGACTGTCAGTGCTTTGTGTCTCTCCCCCGTCATTAATGTAATAACTTTAGTATTTTAGCCATCTTCAGCAACTGTAGCTGTATACAGGATGAAGAAAAACTCGCGCACTCGGAACTCACAGAGCAATTCCTCATGTGCTGGCAATACAGAAAGGTCTCTCACAAAATTTCAGACTGCGCATATTTCTGACGGTAAATGGAAGTTAAAGACTGGCAGTCAAAAACGCTGTGAACATGTATATGATATCTACCGATATCTGGGTGTAGCAATAGTGCTGTGCAGTTGGTGCACCGGATAGCGGTTTTTGTGTTAGCATGCAGGAGGTCGAGGGTTCGATGCTGCGAAGAGACGTATTTGTTTTATTTGATAAAAGTATTCTGTGTCTTAATTGCCATACAGTGATTTTCACGGGTCTTCTCTAAAACATTTGCAGCAACATACTAGTTGTTGTTGTTGTCTTCAGTCCTGAGACTGGTTTGATGCAGCTCTCCATGCTACTCTATCCTGTGCAAGCTGCTTCATCTCCCAGTACCTACTGCAACCTACATCCTTCTGAATCTGCTTAGTGTACTCATCTCTCGGTCTCCCTCTACGATTTTTACCCTCCACGCTGCCCTCCAATGCTAAATTTGTGATCCCTTGGTGCCTCAAAACATGTCCTACCAACCGATCCCTTCTTCTAGTCAAGTTGTGCCACAAACTTCTCTTCTCCCCAATCCTATTCAATACCTCCTCATTAGTTACGTGATCTATCCACCTTATCTTCAGTATTCTTCTGTAGCACCACATTTCGAAAGCTTCTATTCTCTTCTTGTCCAAACTAGTTATCGTCCATGTTTCACTTCCATACATGGCTACACTCCAAACAAATACTTTCAGAAACGACTTCCTGATACATAAATCTATATTCGATGTTAACAAATTTCTCTTCTTCAGAAACGCTTTCCTTGCCATTGCCAGTCTACATTTTATATCCTCTCTACTTCGACCATCATCAGTTATTTTACTTCCTAAATAGCAAAACTCCTTTACTACTTTAAGTGTCTCATTTCCTAATCTAATTCCCTCAGCATCACCCGATTTAATTTGACTACATTCCATTATCCTCGTTTTGCTTTTGTTAATGTTCATCTTATATCCTCCTTTCAAGACACTGTCCATTCCGTTCAACTGCTCTTCCAAGTCCTTTGCCGTCTCTGACAGAATTACAATGTCATCGGCGAACCTCAAAGTTTTTACTTCGTCTCCATGAATTTTAATACCTACTCCAAATTTTTCTTTTGTTTCCTTTACTGCTTGCTCAATATACAGATTGAATAACATCGGGGAGAGGCTACAACCCTGTCTCACTCCTTTCCCAACCACTGCTTCCCTTTCATGCCCCTCGACTCTTATTACTGCCATCTGGTTTCTGTACAAATTATAAATAGCCTTTCGCTCCCTGTATTTTACCCCTGCCACCTTTAGAATTTGAAAAAGAGTATTCCAGTCAACATTGTCAAAAGCTTTCTCTAAGTCTACAAATGCCAGAAACGTAGGTTTGCCTTTTCTTAATCTTTCTTCTAAGATAAGTCGTAAGGTCAGTATTGCCTCACGTGTTCCAACATTTCGACGGAATCCAAACTGATCCTCCCCGAGGTCTGCATCTACCAGTTTTTCCATTCGTCTGTAAAGAATTCGCGTTAGTATTTTGCAGCCGTGGCTTATTAAACTGATAGTTCGGTAATTTTCACATCTGTCAGCACCTGCTTTCTTTGGGATTGGAATTATTATATTCTTCTTGAAGTCTGAGGGTATTTCGCCTGTCTCATACATCTTGCTCACCAGCTGGTAGAGTTTTGTCATGACTGGCTCTCCCAAGGCCGTCAGTAGTTCTAATGGAATGTTGTCTACTCCGGGGGCCTTGTTTCGACTCAGGTCTTTCAGTGCTCTGTCAAACTCTTCACGCAGTATCGTATCTCCCATTTCGTCTTCATCTACATCCTCTTCTATTTCCATAATATTGTCCTCAAGTACATCGCCCTTGTATAAACCTTCTATATACTCCTTCCACCTTTCTGCCTTCCCTTCTTTGCTTAGAACTGGGCTGCCATCTGAGCTCTTGATATTCATACACGTGGTTCTCTTCTCTCCAAAGGTCTCTTTAATTTTCCTGTAGGCAGTATCTATCTTACCCCTAGTGAGATAAGCTTCTACATCCTTACATTTGTCCTCTAGCCATCCCTGTTTAGCCATTTTGCACTTCCTGTCGATCTCATTTTTGAGACGTTTGTATTCCTTTTTGCCTGCTTCATTAACTGCATTTTTATATTTTCTCCTTTCATCAATTAAATTCAATATTTCTTCTGTTACCCAAGGATTTCTAGCAGCCCTCGTCTTTGTACCTACTTTATCCTCTGCTGCCTTCACTACTACATCCCTCAGAGCTACCCATTCTTCTTCTACTGTATTTCTTTCCCCTATTCCTGTCAATTGTTCCCTTATGCTCTCTCTGAAACTCTGTACAACCTCTGGTTCTTTCAGTTTATCCAGGTCCCATCTCCTTAATTTCCCACATTTTTGCAGTTTCTTCAGTTTTACTCTACAGGTCATAACCAATAGATTGTGGTCAGAGTCCACATCTGCCCCTGGAAATGTCTTACAACTTAAAACCTGGTTCCTAAATCTCTGTCTTACCATTATATAATCTATCTGATACCTTTTTGTATCTCCAGGGTTCTTCCACGTATACAACCTTCTTTCATGATTCTTAAACCAAGTGTTAGCTATGATTAAGTTGTGCTCTGTGCAAAATTCTACTAGGCGGCTTCCTCTTTCATTTCTTAGCCCCAATCCATATTCACCTACTATGTTTCCTTCTCTCCCTTTTCCTACACTCGAATTCCAGTCACCCATTACTATTAAATTTTCGTCTCCCTTCACTATCTGAATGATTTCTTTTATTTCATCGTACATTTCTTCAATTTCTTCATCCTCTGCAGAGCTAGTTGGCATATAAACTTGTACTACTGTAGTAGGTGTGGGCTTCGTATCTATCTTGGCCACAATAATGCGTTCACTATGCTGTTTGTAGTAGCTTACCCGCATTCCTATTTTCCTATTCATTATTAAACCTACTCCTGCATTACCCCTATTTGATTTTGTGTTTATAACCCTGTAGTCACCTGACCAGAAGTCTTGTTCCTCCTGCCACCGAACTTCACTAATTCCCACTATATCTAACTTTAACCTATCCATTTCCCTTTTTAAATTTTCTAACCTACCTGCCCGATTAAGGGATCTGACATTCCACGCTCCGATCCGTAGAACGCCAGTTTTCTTTCTCCTGATAACGACATCCTCCTGAGTAGTCCCCGCCCGGAGATCCGAATGGGGGACTATTTTACCTCCGGAATATTTTACCCAAGAGGATGCCATCATCATTTAATCATACAGTAAAGCTGCATGTCCTCGGGAAAAATTACGGCTGTAGTTTCCCCTTGCTTTCAGCCGTTCGCAGTACCAGCACAGCAAGGCCGTTTTGGTCAATGTTGCAAGGCCAGATCAGTCAATCATCCAGGCTGTTGCCCCTGCAACTACTGAAAAGGCTGCTGCCCCTCTTCAGGAACCACACGTTTGTCTGGCCTCTCAACAGATACCCCTCCGTTGTGGTTGCACCTACGGTACGGCCATCTGTATCGCTGAGGCACGCAAGCCTCCCCACCAACGGCAAGGTCCATGGTTCATGGGGGGAGGGCAACATACTACGAACACAGAAATTGATGTAAGTCATTTTCATTGGTCAAATTTTATAGAAAACATTTGCATATCATGAGCGCGAATTGTTTTGCACCACTGCATCTACCATATTCCAAACTTGCTTTGTATGTACCCTCCCACAATGGTCCCAGCGATTAATCGCTACTGTTATTCTTGCCACGTTCTGATCCATCACATTTCGTCATGTCTTTACGTCAGCAGTAGGGCAACCAAAATGATTTGCAATTAATTTCGATGAGACCATTGTTGGGAGGATACACAGAGAACAGGTTTGGAATCTAGCACATGCAGTGGGGCGAAACAATTCGCGTCTACTATGTGCAAAAGACCTCTTTAAAGGCTGACCAATGAAAACGATTGTACTAACAATTCTGTGTTTGTGGCACGTAACTGCAAATGTTTTGCAGAAGACCTACTGTAATGGCTGTGTGACGATTAGGATGCTAGATATCGTACCACGCAAACTATTTTCAGCAAATAAAAACAAATAAGGCTCGACCCAGAATCGAACTGTAACCGCCTGCATGATAACGCAAAACGCTATTCACTGCACGAATTGCACAGCATTGCTCTACTTATCTTACAGTATTACCAGATTGCCAGTCTAAAATGTCCATTTACTGCCCTTAATATGCGCAGGGCGAAATTTCGTGAGTGGCACTTTTGTATTGCCAGTACATGCGGAATCACGCGGCGAAGTCAGAGTGCGCGAATTTTTCTTTACCCTGTACATCCAAATCAGCAATCAGCTGCATAAAATAAATTTAATTTCTTAACCAGTTTCGTACCCTTAGTGGCCATCTTCAGAAGATTATACCTATTGCACTATTTGCGAATGTCAACAGTGGGAGGCACTATGAAGCACATGACCACATCATTACGCTGTATGCATCTTACTGCTGACACTCGCAAATACTGCGATAGGTATCTTCTGAAGAACCGTTTAAGAAATTAAATTTGGCTGGCTCTGAACACTATGGGACTCAACTGCTGTGGTCATTAGTCCCCTAGAACTTAGAACTAGTTAAGCCTAACTAACCTAAGGACATCACACACATCCATGCCCGAGGCAGGATTCGAACCGGCGACCGTAGCAGTCTCACGGTTCCGGACTGCGCGAGAAATTAAATTTCTCTTATGCAACTGGCTACTGATTATTTCGATACAATAACAATAATACAGTTTAGTTATTGTTGTATTGTGCTGTCACTTAGTTCGTTTGCTGGAAGTGAATAATGAAGCAATATCAGAATGAGATTTTCACTCTGCAGCGGAGTATGCGCTGATATGAAACTTCCTGGCAGATTAAAACTGTGTGCAAGTACGAGGTACTGGCAGGAGTAAAGCTGTGAGGACGGGGCCTGAGCCGTGCTTGGGTAGCTCAGATGGCAGAGCACTCGCCCGCGAGATGTAAAGGTCCCGAGTTCGAGTCTCGGTCCGGCACACAGTTTTAATGTGCCAGGAAGTTTCAAGCAATATCAGGTCTACTGGGGAAATTGCCGATAACTCTGAGAAGGCATGTTCGTCATACATTGATCCATATTTGATATACACTGTGTAATGGATATGAATGTAGACATTTTTATAAGTGGTACCTTAATATGTATTCACACCAATGTGTTGGTTGTTTTTTCTCTGCATCGAACAGTCTTCCCACAAAGATGTCACAAATTTTACGACCTGATGTATTCTGCACGGTCGTAATTGTACCGTTAAGAACACTACGCCTGTCACTATAGCCCGTCATTATAGACTGTTTCGTATCCATGCGTCGCCACCTCTCACTTACCGTCCAGGGGAATAACAGTCACTAGTGGTTTGCTTTTGCCGCATGTGCTTGAAGGTACTAACCAACCTAAAAACGTACTTTTACTAATAGCTATAATTATTATTCTGCAAGTGACGTAAACACTGACACAACGTTGTTCAGTATATCGTCCTCAGTCACCAATAGAAATATCTTCACTTACAACCGTTACATCCTTTGTTGTTGTTGTTGTTGTTGTGGTCTTCAGCCCTGAGACTGGTTTGATGCAGCTCTCCATGCTACTCTATCCTGTGCAAGCTTCTTCATCTCCCAGTACCTACTGAAATCCTTCTGAATCTGCTGGGTGTATACATCTCTTGGTCTCCCTCTACGATTTTTACCCTCCACGCTGCCAAACGGTACTAAATTGGTGATCCCTTGATGCCTCAGAACATGTCCAACCAACCGATCCCTTCTTCTAGTCAAGTTGTGTCACAAACTTCTCTTCTCCCCAATCCTGTTCAATGCTTCCTCATTAGTTATGTGATCTACCCATCTAATCTTCAGCATTCTTCTATAGCACCACAATTCGAAAGCTTCTGTTCTGTTCTTGTCCAAACATGTCTTAATTACATTGTCATAGAACCATGGTACAAAGAGCAAAGTATGCGTATAGGGGGTGGACTATGTGAGGAAAAGGACGTCCATACACTAGTCTAACAAAACGCAGTTACCTAATTGATGCACATGTTAATTATTGCTAATTTACATAATCAGTATTTACATATTATGACATAGCAATAATAGTAATGACCTTTTTAAAAAAAAATTAGTTTCGTGACCGAAACACAACTGGTAGCTTTCAGTTATTTGTTTGACTCGGGGGAGCGGACCAGACGGCGAAATCATCGGTCCCATCGGATTAGGGAAAACTGGGGAAGGATGTCGGTCTTGCACTTTCAGAGGAACCATCCCAGCATTTGCCTGAAGCTATTTAGGGGAATCACGGGAAACCTAAATCAGGGGGGGGGGGGGCAGACGTGGGTTTGAACCGTCGTGCTTCCGAACGTGAGTCCAGTGTGCTAATCACTGCGCCACCTCGGTCGGTGGTACCTTTTGTTTTACCGCTCAGAAAATCTCACTTTACACCTGATGGGGGAGTTACGGCAGTTGGGGACCGCTGCCCTAGATGATGATGATGGAAGGATGGTGAGGGTTTTATGGGGGCACGACGGCAAGGTCTTCAGCGCCCACTCAGTAACAGATTGAGACGGGTGTCAAGAAAAGACTTAGTATAGTAAGATAAAACAGAACGTAAGACACAGGAAACAAGCTTGGAAAAATATGTGCCTACCCACACCGAAACATGGGACGAAGCATGTCGTCAGCAGTGAAACATGGACAACACAGGAAGAAAGCGGAAGAGGGAGCTAAATATAGCAGATGGAAGTGGCTGGCTGATCACAAGGAAAAAAGGGAGGAGCCAGCCACTCTGCAATACACTAAAACCTCCAGCCTAAAAGTTTAGGCCAGAGTCCAGATACATCACAAAACTTTAAAACCCTAGACACACACATCTCATCGTTAGCTAAAAGACAAGGTAGTTCCCCATCAACTTGTGCTTCTGCCCTTGCATCACGGTATAAAATGCAGTCTGTTATAATGTGCCGGACTGAGATGTGCACACCACAAGCATCACAAAACCGAGGATACTCCCGCCATAATAGAAAGCGATGTGTGAGAGGACAGTGCCCGATCCGAAGACTGGTGAGGGTCACTTCTTCCCGCCTGGGCACCCGGCAGGAGGAACGCCACGGCCGAGTTGTTGACTTCACCAACCACAGTTTAATGGCCGTCACTGCCAACCATTCTTCCTCCCACAACTCCATGCACTCCTCGTGGAGTGTAGAAATGACGCACTGCAAGGGAGTAGGACACTGGACCACATCCTGCTCTCTGCAGGCCTCCTTGGCAGCCCGATCGGCATGTTAATTGCCCCATATTCCTACATGACCAGGCACCCAGCAGAAGGACACCTCCTTACCCTGCCGTTGCAGCAAGTACAGTTGGTCATATTGTAAGATGGCAAGAACTATGCCCCTTACATGAAGTCATTAAAGATCACCTAACTCACGTTAAGCGAACAGTGGGGCTGAACAAAAATGACTGAGAAGTCACAATGCCTCTTGTAGAGGGTATAGTATGGACGTATTGGAATAATTAATGTCAGGTGATGGTTTTAAAGTAATTCACACGATATGAAAACTTTGTGGAAACGCGTCGATTTACTGGAGGCTAGTTTATCCCAGGGAAGTATTCGAGTTGACCGTAGCCGGTGGGGGAGCGGCGAAGGGAAGGGACAATAGGCAGCTTAGGGCGGCTCAAGCTCTGAGAAAGCGGTAACGGGGCGCAGCGTACAGCTGCCTTAAGATGAGTGACAGTGGGTGGATGGTTGACGCCGACACCATGCTGGTGTACCGGGAAGCAGACGGAGAACTTGTACACCAGCTGATAAATATCTTTGATCCTGTTTTCAGTGAAACATGCGAGAAAGCCGCGCAAAGCTACTGTGGAGCGGTCAACAGAGGTCAAAATATACACGTTCGTCACTGTAGCAACTTCACGCTGAATTGACGGCCCGCAGAGTCTGAAGTAAATCAAGTGAAGAGTGACAGAACGAAATACGCCGGCCTCGGATGGGATTATAGGACCAAGGAATTTGAAGTGCTCTCCTGGTAGTCAGAATTCCGGAAAAATTGGTATTTGTGCAGACGCTAACCTTGATAGGTGACCTGGGAGGAGCTAAATAGCAGAAGTTGAGAGGAAGGGAAATTTTGTGGGAATTTGTTCACTTCCCAGAGCAGGCATTGGTGGGCGCTGGGAAGCGACGCATAATTAGCGCGACTTGCGCTGCAATTGGCGTAAGTGACTTTGCTGGAGGAGAAACCGAGGCAAAGAGCTTGCCTAGAGTGTGGACGTGGCGTTCTTCACTCAGCTTGCCTGAGAGAGTGAGCATCTGTGCAGTTTAGGACTTAGCAAACGGAAAGATTGAGCTTGGAGATATGAAGTTTTCGTTCAGTTATGTACTGAGCAAAATACCTAGAAGTGGATGGACGAGCGCAGCCTTGCAGCACCACGAGGTCGGCTGACGTCCGCATAACGACGCCGCGCCGCCACGCTGGATTCCGTGATATTGCGGCCGCTCCTGCCATTGATTAGTTTGTTGAATCACGTCGGCAAAGTTTCCACGAGGGTTTCAAATGGTTCAAATTGCTCTAAGCACTATGGGACTTAACATCTGAGGTCATCAGTCCCCTACAACTTGGAATTACTTAAACCTAACTAACCTAAGGACATCACACACATCCATGCCCGAGGCAGGATTCGAACCTGCGACCGTAGGGGTCACGCGGTTCCAGACTGAAGCACCTAGAACCGCACGGCCACACTGGCCGGCCACGAGGGTTGCATGGGCCGTGTACTGTAGAATTCTTCTCGCAATTGGCATTACGCCTGGGTCAGTCGATAGGAATTACTTTTGATTTATCGCGCTTTACTCCACGCAAACGCAATTTATTACCACTGCCTGTTAGGAGAGTCATATAATGTGATGATTGAAGGTCGTGAGTTAAAATAAATCTGTGCTAATCGACTGCATCTGTTTTGAATCAAGTAGTTGAAACCCCAAGTCAATTTCTTAATTAATTTTATGTTCAACATTTGCATCTGGTGTTCAATAGCTGAATATAACGCCAACGTGCACTCCTTTTTAATTAAAAGGGATCTATTCTGAATCAATTAATGTCAACACTGCCACCGCAGTTCAATCAGGAGTCAGGGGCCTTATTACCTTCTTTGCGTTATCCGACATTGCGGCAGTTTTGCACTCTCTGTTGATCTGTGAGTCACTTACCTGGGGTGAAGTGTAGCCATGTATGGAAGTGGAACATGGACGATAAATAGTTTGGAGAAGAAGAGAATAGAAGCTTTCGAAATGTGGTGCTACAGAAGAATGCTGAAGATTACATGGGTAGATCACATAACTAATGAAGAAGTGACTGTTGAGCCGCGCGGGATTAGCCGAGCGGTCTTGGGCACTGCAGTCATGAACCGTACGGTTGGTCCCGGCTCAGGTTCGAGTCCTCCCTCGGGCATGGGTGTGTGTGTTTGTCCTTAGGATAATTTAGGTTAAGTAGTGTGTAAGCTTAGGGACTGATGACCTTAGCAGTTAAGTCCCATAAGATTTCACACACATTTGAACATTTTTTTGACTGGTGGGGTGTTACAATATATCAGCTGGACCATCTCCTCAGTTGGGTACAGATTCTGCAATGATTGTAAGGCACTAATAGAACCGGAGCAGAGGAGAAATCGATTGCCCCGAATACGATTCATCCGCTGCAGTGCCTTCAGGATCCGCTGCGGAAACGGTATTACAGTGTAGCACTTGCAGTCCACACGCTACCCAAGGCGGAGCAGACCTGCCGGAAGAGGCGTCGGCCGCGGCGCTCTGACGCTCGTTTCGCGGGCTGCGGAGGCGGCGGAGAGGCGGTTCCGCCCCCGCGGCCAGGCTGGGGGTTGTCACCCTGTCAGCGGCAGGCGGCGCCTCCTCCGGGAATAGCCGGGCGCTCGTTAGCGGAGGCGGCGATCGGCGTCCGCGCGGCCCGCCGACGCCGGGGCGTCTGCCCCGCGCCTCGCCGCGCGGGCTATAATTAGCGCCGTGACGCCGCTGCGTCACACGTCACGGCGACGCCCAATTAGTCGGCCGCGATCGCGCCGTGTTGGCCTTGGCGGGCGTCCATCGGCGGCGACGCTTCGTTAACTGAGCGGCCCTCCGGTCGTACGGGCGACGCCAGCTGACGGCGTCCGGCGCAGAACAGACGGCCGCGGGGCCGTCGCACGCTGCCCGCCGCTTACTGTTGTCACCCCAGCCGGAGCCACAGTTCTAAATAACACACCTTGTGTACCTTCCCGAAGTTTCAGAGCTACTTCTAGTTTGCTAATCATAAAGTGGTTCAAATGGCTCTCAGCACTAAGGCTCTTAACATCTGAGGTCCCCTAGACTTAGGTCCTAATTTCACAAGCTGCGACATCGTCGCGAAAAAACACAGTGACCCGTATATGTAATAAGTTTCCTCTAATTTACGTCTATGGTCACAATCTTTTCTGTGTAACAGACTACCGTTTTCGGTCTTTATGACCATCATCAGATCTGCAGCAAAAATGGGACAAATATAAATACACTCGCAAACTGTATACATCTTAATAACAATACATGGAGCCGCCGCCGTTGGATAAGCAGCTGCCAGCAGAAAGTCATATACTCCTAGCTCACTCATTCGTTACATAGTTTAATTCTTAATTTCTTTGCGTGTTTTTGGTACTTGCATTGTTTAATTCATAAATTTCGGGCGTATTATAGTATTTGAGAGTTGTAGCATCGCGTTTTAGTACCTGAATAGTGCAAAATCGCGTAGTCTCCTTCCGCCGCCAAGCAGTGTGTCAGCAGTGCGCAAGTACGGGCATTACTGCATTTACTAGACAATCTTGTATTTTAATAACCGTTTAAATTTTGTGTCGATTTGTTTGTGGTCTCTGTAGATTAGCTCAGACGTTCTTTGCACAACAGTTTTTAGCATGGATAGGGACTGCAACTGCTGTGTTCGGATGCAGGCTGAGTTGGCATCCCTTCGCTCCCAGCTTCAGGCAGTGTTGGCTTCGGTCTCACAGCTTGAGGCTGTTGCCAATGGGCATCACTGTGGGGGTCCGGATGGGGGTTTGTCGGGGACGGCCAGCTCGTCCCACGCATCCCCCGATCGGACTAAGACTGTGGTTGCCTGGGATACTGCCCACACTGAGGCTGATCCTTCACCTGTGGTAGAGTGGGAGGTCGTCTCGAGGTGTGGCAGGGGGCGAAGGACATTCCGAACGGCTGAACGGAAGGCCTCTCCAGTTGATCTGAAGAACCGGTTTCAAGCTCTGTCTCCGGCTGATGTTCGGCCGGAGATGGCTGCTTGTCCTGTCCCAGAAGTTGCCCCTCAGTCTGCAAGATCCGGGCAGCCGCAGAGGGTGGGCTTACTGGTAGTTGGGAGCTTGCTGCCATATCCTTAGGGATATGGCAGCAAGAGAGGGGAGGGAAGAAAACCAATGGGCACTCCGTGTGCATACCGGGGGGGGGGGGGGGTCATTCCAGATGTGGAAAGGGTCTTTCCTGATGTCATGAAGGGTACAGGTGGTCGCTCATGTCGGTACCAATGATGTGTGTCGCTTTGGATCGGAGGAAATCTTCTCTGGCTTCTGGCGGCTATCTGATTTGGTGAAGACTGCCAGTCTCGCATGTGATGTGATTTATATGTATTTGACGATGCTGGTGCTGATTCCTCATTTTACAGTTTATCCCACTATGGCTGCAGTGCATTAGGACTTTGATTTTATGAGACAGGTATGCCTGTTCACATTTAAAGCGCACAAATGTAAATTTTGTCAGCACTACTTTTCAATATGCTCTATGTATTGTTATTAAGCTGTATACAGTTTGCGAGTGCATTTATATTTGTCCCATTTTTGCTGCAGATATGTTGCTGATCATTAAAGACCGAAACCGGTAATCTGTTAAAGAGAAAAGATTGTGACCATAGACGTAAATTAAAGGAAACTTATTAAACCTAACTAACTTACGAGCATCACACAAATCCATGCCCGAGGAAGGATTCGAACCTGCGACCGTAGCAGCCTCGTGGCTCCGAACTGAAGCGCCTAGAACCGCTCGAGATTACTAATCGTCTTGCTCTTCCTATCTCACTTCCAACTGCTGCCTGTAGGACTACTGTACTGTCAAGAGGACATCATTGGTTTATCGCTCTAACCCTCAATTCTGAACTATCGTCGGAAATTGAGGCGTAGCGCCTTCGCATCGCTCCTGTCACTTGCTAGGACGATATCATTATAGGCATGAGTCATCGACAGATGTCACCAGCTGACATGGACCTGAGTTACAGAGCTGCACGTAGTTGTACTAGTAGGCGGCAGAGGTCAGCAGTTGACGGACAGTGCTAGCAGTCATTGTTGTTGTTGTTGTGGTCTTCAGTCCTGAGACTGGTTTGATGCAGCTCTCCATGCTACTCTGTCCTGTGCAAGCTTCTTCATCTCCCAGTACCTACTGCAACCTACATCCTTCTGAATCTGTTTAGTGTATTCATCTCTTGGTCTCCCTCTACGACTTTTACCCTCCACACTGCCCTCCAATGCTAAATTTGTGATCTCTTGATGCCTCAAAACATGTCCTACCAACCGGTCCCTTCTTTTTGTCAAGTTGTGCCACAAACTCCTCCTCAAGGAGTTATGTGATCTACCCATCTAATCTTCAGCATTCTTCTGTAGCACCACATTTCGAAAGCTTCTATTCTCTTCTTGTCCAAACTAGTTATCGTCCATGTTTCACTTCCATACAAGGCTACACTCCATACAAATACTTTCAGAAATGACTTCCTGACACTTAAATCTATACTCGATGTTAACAAATTTCTCTTCTTCAGAAACGATTTCCGTGCCATTGCCCGTTTACATTTTATATCCTCTCTACTTCGACCATCATCAGTTATTTTACTCCATAAATAGCAAAACTCCTTTATTACTTTAAGTGTCTCATTTCCTAATCCAATTCCCTCAGCATCACCCGATTTAATTTGACTGCATTCCGTTATCCTCGTTTTGCTTTTGTTGATGTTCATCTTATATCCTCCTTTCAAGACACTGTCCTTTCCGTTCAACTGCTCTTCAAAGTCCTTTGCTGTCTCTGACAGAATTACAATGTCATCGGCGAACCTCAAAGTTTTTATTTCTTCTCCATGAATTTTAATAATCATAGTCATAGTCAAAACAATGTTGTAACGCTATGTTTGATTAATATTTAATGTATTTGCATAATTATAATTGTTTTATATGTGTAGTAATTAGCAGTGTGAGTGTTGTATGAGTGAAGAAGAACGGACGTAAATGAAAAATGTTTTGTTTATTCACGAAGTACCAGTTAAACTATGCAGGGGATTTACTATAATTAAAGGTGCAGTCACTTTATGGCACTAATAAATCGTTAGTAGAGCACAAATTAATCGGTAATTTCAGAAGGAGTAATTTTATATTTGAGACTTTTCTAAATTTATTTAGCAATTGCCATAGAAGGAAATGTTTTACTATGATTGGTCATTGAAGTAAAGCGTGGGTTAGCACGGGATGATACTGCAACCTGATTTGCTCTTTGTGATATCAGCCAATCAGAAAAATTCAGGCGCGCGCCAATCTATCCTGGGAACAAAGCCTTTGGTGTGATCTAGGTCGGTCAGGGCTGAAGATTCGCACTAGTAACATCTCATTGAAAGCAGCTCCGACGAAAGTACTGTATAAAATAGAAGAAAAATGCTAATTACGAGTTCGAGAATTAGTACAAAGTGTATTTCAGCGAACGGTATAGTTGAAGTCGTGTGAAATTTCGGATGGAATATCAAAGTTATTGCTTTTGACTGTTAGTTAAAACCGCGTGGCGTGTTGTGCGATCTAAGACTGGAACAGGTATTACTTGTAGAGCAGAGTGCACAACATTTGAGCGAGCATTTTCATAACTAAACGATCGATGAACTCTATTAACTTCGATAATGGGTGTAAATACCATAAACTGGCTACGTGTGTGATTGTGGTGCGCGTGTGAACTTTACATCGTGTTGCCACTTAGTACTGACTTGGCAGTATTAACTGTGATCTTTATCGTAAAAATACACCTGAAAATTTACATTGCTAAGTTAAAACTTTTTTTTCAGTACCTAGACACAGCCGGCCGTGGTGGCCGTGCGGTTCTAGGCGCTGCAGTCTGGAACCGCGAGACCGCTACGGTCGCAGGTTCGAATCCTGACTCGGGCATGGATGTGTGTGATGTCCTTAGGTTAGTTAGGTTTCACTAGTTCTAAGTTCTAGGGGACTAATGACCTTGTAATTTTTCCTCCTATCTATGTAGTTCTCAATTCGTTCGAGCAATCAATCGTTCATGATAGGAAACACAGTCATAGCTCAGTCATTGAAAATGATTGAGAAATTTTACTTGGTAGAATGAAATCAGGCGATGATTCTTCTCTGCAGGCTCGTGCTTTGCGGCAGTCTGCTAATCTGTACAAATAAAATGCCTCGTAGTTTTGGGAGCGTTGTATAATCAATCGGGAAACCTTAGATCAACCGGATATTTGCTTTGATGAAGTTTAACCTTCCGAAGAAGTAATGGAGCTGTTGGATTATTAAATGCAGGTTCGTATCCAGTCTTTCGGAAGTTTCCTTCTGATTAACAACTACACAATATATCGATGAATATCATTAATTATCAAATGTTAAATACACACCTTTTGTGTGAAGGAGCAATATATATATATATATATATATATATATATATATATATATATATATATATTTCCCTTTTAATCGTACAATTTCGTATCAGTTATCTTCCGTCATAAATCTCAATAATCAGATTACAGTTCTTCAAACAAAGCTGAGACTAATCGGCACGAAGACAATCTCGGAAGCTTTTTTCTAACAACCACCAGAGAGAGTACTACAAAGAATAATTATGCGCTCATGGCATAGCTATTGTATGGAACTATTTTGCGCATGGATTCTGCGAGTATGAAGATAGAAATTTTGTAAACGTCATTCAAGGGTAGAATTCTATCAGAATAATTCATCGAATACAAAGAGATATTACAATTGCCCCTCGCAGCGAGCAAAGTTAATGATAATACACTTTGCGAGCTAACAGGAAAAATTTGTTGGATTGTTTATTCAAAAGAGTAATATTTTGAATTAATAGAATTTTACTATAGAGAGTATGGGTATCATGTTAAGACAGTAAGTAACGAGAATACCTAAGCTGTAGCTTTTACATGTACCGGGGTATACCCGCATCCCGAGTACATAACCAGGGAAGATGTAGATTGGTGTAATTACGAAAAAGGTCTACCCATTTGGGAACTGGCCTTCACAGGGGAACCCAGGAAAACCCTGAAGAATAGACCCCAGCTCAGGTATTAAAGAAGAGAGGAAAGCCTAAATCCAGTAATTTTGAAATATATAGAAGCTCGATAGATCGAAGGAAAAGTGCCTCATAGCCAAAAAAATTTTTACAATAGTGCTCCAAAAAAATTTTCAAAATTCTTCTTTCGACGATGTAGCCGGCGTTCTCGTTGTGAAGTAGATGGAACAGGAACACTGGGTACGGACAGCGGGTAGGCGACGCACAGCGTTTGGTGGAGGTGGTACGGAGGACAGGCGATGGCTTATGGTACAGGACAGAAGCTGGTAACGTGCCGTAGAAACAGCAAGACGATCTCAGGAACAGATGGTCAGGGACGTGAACATGGAACAGTTTTAAAGTGGAATAAGAAAAGGTTCTGACTGAATAAATCCCTGGAAGAGAGTAGATTAAGGCAACGAAGTCCATATTTCATCGTTGAACTCAAAATCGGAGTGGATTCTTATATTCTTCCATCTGTAGTAGACTGGAACATCCATCAGTCCTGACAACCACGATTTTTTTTCTCAATACCAAAGTTGTTTTGCATTACAACTGCTGATTGTCCACAACATGTCCAAATAGACTGTGGGCATTTAAATTTTGTTGTAGCTCATATCGAATGTGTTCCTCTCATTTTTTTTCTAATCTTCGTTTTGTTATAGTGCAGGTGGAAGTAGAGCATTGAATCTGTCCGAGGTTTCCTTTCAATTACGAAATTATGGATAACATTTAAGTTTACACCTGATGCAAAATTTTGAACATAGGCATATGACACTGACTCCAGAAAGGGAATAATTTCTAGAAAAAAAATTTTTCATTATTCTTATTATTAATTGATTTATAGATCCAACTGCAAATAAATATCATTAATGATGACATATGTTCATTTAACAAATCAGACACTCGCAGAATCTTCTTTATTCTCTAATGAACATTTATGGAAATACATTTCAACAACTAAAGTCCATAATATGAAACACACAAACTGCTATTTTTAAAATGTTAATTAAAATTCTTAAATTAATTCTCCTGCTAAAGAAGGCATGATGAAAAATCTAAAAATTACAATATTTCTCTCGCGCAACCAGAGAGTTTCTTGAATCGTTAGCAGCAGTGACATTATCGACTGTTGCTTCATTTCACAGTTCATTTGTTTTCTCGCGCAAACAGCGCACATCATACACACAGCGTATTTACCTACATATCCCGCACTGTTCAAGTTTCACACGCAATTCTCACTTAAGTGCCGTGTCTTGAGGAAATGTATATGCACTTTCATTGTATATCACTATGGCTTCTGCTCATAGTTCACACTTAAAAACCCTAATAATTAACAAATTCTTCTACCTATTTTAAAATTTTGTGCTAAACTATCACAGGAGTAATCTCACGGTCTCTTAACCTATCACAGGAGTAATCTCACTGTCTCTTGACCTATCACAAGAGCAATCTCACTGTCTCTTACCCTCTAGATAACATAAACTTCTTGATATTTATATACACATTCGACTCATAGTCAAATTCCACTCTAATTTCTTCTCCATATTTGGTATCACAGATCTACGGTCCTTCAAAAAATTTCTTAATATCATTATTCGGGAATGATCCCTTTATTCTTTTCGATTCGGGATATGCCAACAAGTACGATCCAGGATTTGGTATATTTACAATAACATATGGTCCGGTATAAATAAGATTCCATTTCTTTACGTTCTTCATCAGTTTCGAGGAATGGGTGTGTCACCTGATTAAAACCTTTTCTCCAAGATGAAACGTCTGAATCCGGTGAATCCGTTTATCATATGTCAATTTCCGTTGTATTGCCTTTTTAGTTAAATTGACAAGTGCGAGTCGAATCTTTTCCTCCCATTTTAAATTCTGGTCTTCATACTTTGGCAGATGGTTTATCCAGAAATTCTTTTCAATCTGACTAAACATAAGCTCTGTTGGAGTAAAGTTAGTTGAAGTATGTGTCAGATTATTAAATATTTATTCAAATTCTGACAAATAATCAGCCCATGATGTTTGTTTACTGTGACAGTATGTACGCATAAATAGGTTTAATTTTCGGAAAACTCGTTCTATTGGACTACCTTGTGGATGGTAACATGATGTCAAAATTTGTCGAATACCAAGCTGTGTTAATGTTTGCTTCCATTTAAATCCGGTAAAAATTCTGGCATTATCTGTAATTGTGGATTTCGGTAAACCTACATGCGGAAGATAGTCACGCACCATTCTCACTACAACAGCTCTGGCAGTAGCACACTTTAGTGGATATAGTTTTACATATTTTGTAAGCACGTCAAAGAATCCAACAATGAATTTGACTCCTTCTCTTGATCGTGGGAGAGGGCCGCAGATATCACACTAAATTAACTCCCTTAGCTCTCGTGGAATAACTGAATGCAGAACATGTTTACTACCTCTATTATCCGGTTTTGCCTTTTGACAGAGTAAACAGTTTTGTATTGTTTGGGGCACTTTTCTCCAAATATTCGGAAAAGAACAGTATGCTCCTATTTTATTGGCGCATTTAATTACACCAAAATGTCCCCATGATAAGTGGGTAAACCAAATTAATTTTTCTTCATATTCCCTCGGGATACATACACACAAATTTATAATGATCTAAACTAGCTCTTGAATTTTGTTGTTCCTTTAGCTGAATTATCTTCTTCCATCGAGGGTCGTTTCGTTGTAAATTTCCCATATCTCTACAAAGATGTACATAATAAGTCTTGCAGATATTGTCCTGCAACAGTAATACTGGAAAATCCGAAGTATTTACTGATTCTATTTCCGGCGTTAAACCTTCTGGGGATCTTGACAGTGCATCCGCAATAATATTTTCTTTGCCAGACACAAGAATAATTTTAAATTGGTACTGTTGTAGTGTCATTGTCCAACGTGACAGTCTGGTATGTAATAATTTACATGTTAGCAAAAAGGTTATTGATTGATGGTCACAATACACAATCGTTTCGAACCATATAGATAATAGTTAAACTTCTTGAATGCCCAGATAACCGCAAGTGCTTCAAGTTCTGTAGTCGTATAGGCTCTTTCACAGGGCGATAACACTCGACTAGCAAATTCTATCGGGCAGAATGTTGGTACCCCTTTTATTTTCCTTATTTGGAAGACACAAGCACCTAATCCAACATCCGATGAATCCGTGGACAGACAGAACTCACAATTCTTATCAGGTTGATACAATAAGGATGCGTTAACGAGTTGGTCTTTAATGTCTCGAAAAGATAGTTCACATTCTTCAGTCCATTGCCACGGCACATCCTTCCGTAGAAGCCGGTTTAATGCCTCAGAATTCATGGCTTGAGTCTTTATGAAACGACGGAAGAATGATGCCATACCTATAAATCCCTTCAGCTGTCTTTTATTCCGTGGTGATGGAAAATTTCGAATTCCACTTATCTTCTTCTCGGTAGGCAGGATACCTTTCGCATCTATCATATGTCCTAAAAGCTCAATTTGTGGTAAAGCAAACACCCTTTCTAATCGCAGGTCGTTGTGGCCGAGCGGTTCTAGGCGCTTCAGCCCGGAACCGCGCTACTGCTACGGTCGCAGGTTCGAATCCTGCGTCGGGCATCGATGTGTGTGATGTCCTTAGGTTAGTTGGGTTTATGTAGTTCTAAGTTCTATGGGACTGATGACCTCAGAAGTTAAGTCCCATAGTGCTCAGAGCTATCTGAACCCTTTCTAATCCGAGAACTTCCTGCAGAAAAGTCTATTTTTCTGAGAATTTCGAATATGTTGCAACATTTTATACCGTCAGATTATTTTTATGGTAAGTACCTGATTTTTCACTGTTGTAGGAGGTGATGTTTAAATATGCTGTTGTTGTCTTATTTTGGAAAACTTTTTATTTGCCAAGATCGTAAGAAACAATAGAACCATTATCATTTTCGACCAGTTGAATGGCCATCTTCAGACTACATAATAGTAAGCAGTGTCTACATCGGTAATAAAGCGAGACCTTTTGTCACAATCACGTTTTCAATTCCAAAATCTAAAATTCTATGTACAATAAATATATGCTATTAAATGGTGCATAGATTGTATTGTATGTACTGTAATTTAGCTACAATTTTTGAGTTTTGCATTGAAAAATCATTGTGACGAAGTGTTTCGCTTTAATTACCGAAGTAGACACTGATTTCAATGGCCATTCAGCTTGTCGAAACTAGTAATCGTTGTATCTTGGTTTTTATTTATCGACGAGTCCTATGAAGGTGACTTGATTTTTCCTAAGCTGTAGCTCCTAATGGAAGCAAGCACAACATCTCAACTGCATCTCTGGTAACTTCATCTTTCCTAAAGCCAAACTGATCGTTACCTAACACTACCCCAACTTTCTTTCCCCATCTTAGTTACCCTAAACTCAAATAACATCGTGCGTCACTCCCTCTTTGTCACGTGCCACCCCACGGACTACATTATCATCCACTCCTCGCAGCCCCTTTCACTCGTCCTATGACGCCTCTCTAAAGGCACCCCGTCTTTTGCTTTACGTAAGTCCTTCACTGATCATCTTTATATAAGCAAGGCCATTAGAGAGAGATTATGCAAGATCGTTCGTAAGAAGTGTCGTTAAAGATAAGCTTGAAAATCAAGAAATGAAGACGATGAACCTCATTTACGTGGTTTCAAGTCATGAAAGTGCTATTGTAAAGCTTGCCAACTGCCAAATGTGTGGTATGAGTCCCAGTACAAAACACTCTGTGACTGTTTTGGGAATGATTCTTGTACTGTGCTCGATTCATGAGTCAATGGTCGCCTCATTAGCAGAGACGGCTTCAACTCTTCTGGCTAGCAGTTAAATGTGTTTTAAATGGTTTGCCTCATGTGCGCCCGCTATATGCTAAAACTATTCTTTCTATAGTGCTCTAAATATTATTTATATTTTATAAACTGGCAAAAAGAACTATCATGGAAGAGACAGTACGCTTTGTCATATGAATAGTGGTGTAAGATCAGAAATTTGACGTCGTATCTAACATGGATGGCAAACTTTTGGCCTATATTCTGTGGCTTTAAGATGAAAATTGCAACGAGATTTTAAAAAAAGGAACTGTTTTCGAGCAGTGCGTCTTACCAGTGCATACCTTTGGACATTCAGTGAACTAAAAGAATTCTCAGAACAGCCCAAAGAGCTATGGAAAAGTTAGTGTAAGCCCGAAAATAGAAAAGAAAAGGCAGGTTCAGGGGAAGAGGTATATACGTTACTAACGTCCGCGGCATCCTTGAACAGGCAAGAGCATCGCGCTGGCAACGTAGTCAAAAGCAAGGTATGTGCAATCATGGTACTAGAGCGGAACCCCAGACGCAAAGGGAGGTCCAGGGATAAGGATCTTAGACAGCCTGATCAATGACGTCGACAGAGCTGCTGCGAACATCTGACCCAGAACGGCTGAAGATCGCACTGGGTAGGAACAAGCGCTTCACTTGAAGACATCTCGCCAGTCTGTGATGAAATCGCTGCTGCTGATGATGACGATGATACATTCTAAGACAAAAAAAAGAACAAAAAGACGCACCACAGATGAATTATCTGAATGTGACGGAAGTCGATAGATATGATGAACATGTACAGACAAACAGATTACTACAATTTCAGAAGAATGGGATGATTCATTCAACTTCACAAATTGAGCAGTAAATAGTGCGTTGGTCCACCTGTGGCCTCTATGTAAGCAGTTGTTAGGCTTGGCGCTGACTGATAGAGTTTGGATGGCCTCCTGAAGTATATCATGCCAAATTCTTCTAAATCGTCAAATCACGAATTCTTTCATGGATCCTGTCCATAATCCTCCAAATGTTCTCAACTGGGGAGACACGAAAACAAGCAGTAGAAGCTCTCCTCGTGTGCAAGCGGCTGTCATCTTGCTTAAATGAAGCCCTGGCTGGCCTGTCGCGAAGAGCAACAAAACGAGGCGTAGAATATCGTCGTCGAACCGCTGCGTTGTAAGGGTGTTGCGAACGACAACCAATGAGGTCCTGTCGTGAAAAGAAATGACACCCCAGACCATGACTTCTGGCTGTCGGGGCGTTACGACAGGTGACCGTCAGGTTGGTATCCCATTGCTACCTGGGCCCCCTGCAGACATGACTTAAATAGTCGTCGGGAATCAGTTAAAAGCGAGACTCATCATTGAGGACAATTTTTCTGCACGCAACGAGATTACAGGGTGTAGATATATCTGGTACCAACATGGCTGTTGCCCGCCGTACGCCCGACAATAAGCAGTAATAGTATGGGGTGATATTTCTTGTCACGGCAGGAGCCCATTGGTTGTTATCCAGGAGATATTTACGGCACAGCGGGACGTCAACGATATTCTACACCACGTTTTGTTGCCTACCACGGCATTACATTTCAGCAAGATGATGTCCGCCTGCACAGTGCGAGAGTTTCTACTGCTTGTCTTCATGCTGGCCAAACTCAACCTTGGGCACCAAGATCTCCGGATCTTACTGCAGCTGAGAACGTCCGAAGAACTATGGGCAGGATCCTCCAACCAGTTCAGGGTTCTGAGGACCTAAAGCACCAATTAGACCGAAATTGGCACGTATCCCTCACGAGGACATCCAGTCGCAATTGTGACTGATTCCTTTATGCCTGTCCTTCCTTACAGTCTATGTTCACTGTGCACAACAGTTGCTTATGGAATCAAAATTGGTTAATCGTTCAGTTTTTCTGTAACTGCAATCATTTGTTTGCAAAGACTCGTTTTTTTTTCTTTTTCTGTCTCTAGAATGGTTGATGTGACACATCTAGTGCGTGTAATGAGATCGTTAGCAAACGTTTCAGAATGGTTAGGAAGCCATTTGTGATGCTAATCGTGTGAAACTATCGAAACAGCCGTCCCCGTGGTTCCTTACAATTCATGGGACTGTAATAATAGTTCGTTTCACGACGTGCCTCCTCCCGATAAAAGGGTGCCGTCGACGAGGCAATTAGAAACGGATTTCTTGCGCGGATCTACATCTACATCCATTCTCTGCAAGCCACCTGACGGTGTGTGGCGGAGGGTACTTTGAGTACCTCTATCGGTTCTCCCTTCTATTCCAGTCTCGTATTGTTCGTGGAAAGAAAGATTGTCGCTATACCTCTGTGTGGGCTCTAATCTCTCTGATTTTATCCTCATGGTCTCTTCACGAGATATACGTAGGAGGGTGCAATATGCTACTTGACTCCTCGGTGAATATATGTTCTCGGAACTTCAGCAAAAGCCCGTACCGAGCTACTGGGCATCTCTCTTGCAGAGTCTTCCACTGGAGTTTATCTATCGTCTCCGTAACGCTTTCGCGATTGCTAAATGATCCTGTAACTAATCGTGCTGCTCTCCGTTGGATCTTCTCTCTCTCTCTCTCTCTCTCTCTCTCTCTTCCATCAACCCTATCTGGTACGAATCCCACACTGGTGAACAATATTCAGGCAGTGGGTGAACAAGTGTACTGTAACCTACATCCTTTGTTTTCGGATTGCATCTCCTTAGGATTCTTCCAATGAATCTCAGTCTGGCATCTACTTTACCGACAATCAACTTTATATGGTCATTCCATTTTAAATCACTTCTAATGCCTACTCCCAGATAATTTATGTAATTAACTGCTTCCAGTTTCTGACCTGATATATTGTAGCGAAATGATAAAGGATTTTTCTTTCTATGTATTCGCAGCACTTTACACTTGTCTACATTGAGATTCAATTGCCATTCCCTGCACCATGCGTCGATTCGTTGCAGATCCTTCTGCATTGCAGTCTAATTTTCCATTGTTACAACCTCTCGATATACCCAGCATCATCTGCAAAAAGCCTCAGTGAACTTCCCCTGTCATCCACAAGGTCATTTATGTATATTCTGAATAGCAACGGTCCTACGACACTCCCCTGCGGCACACCTGAAATCACTCTTACTTCGTAAGACTTCTCTCAAGTCAGAATGACATGCTGCGTTCTGTTATCTAGGAACTCTTCAATCCAATCACACAATTGGTCTGATAGTCCATATGCTCTTACTTTGTTCATTAAACGACTGTGGGGAACTGTATCGAATGCCTTGCGGAAGTCAAGAGACACGGCATCCACCTGGGAGCCCGTGTCTATGGCCCTCTGAGTCTCGTGGATGAATAGCGAGAGCTGGGTTTCATACGACCGTCTTTTTCGAAACCCATGGTGATTCCTACAGAGTAGATTTCTAGTCTCCAGAAAAGTCACTATACTCGAACATAATACGTGTTCCAAAATTCTGCAACTGATCGACGTTAGAGATATAGGTCTATTGTTCTGCACATCTGTTCGACGTCCCTTCTTGAAAAAGTGGGTGACCTGCGCCCTTTTCCAATCCTTTGGAACGCTTCGCTCTTCTAGAGACTTACGGTACACCGTTGCAAGAAGGGGGGCAAGTTCCTTCGCGTACTCTGTGTAAAGTCGAACTGGTATCCCATCAGGACCAGCGGCGTTTCCTCTTTTGAGCGATTTTAATTGTTTCTCTATCCCTGTGTCGTCTATTTCGATATCTACCATTTTGTCATCTGTGCGACTATCTAGAGAAGTAACTACAATGCAGTCTTCCTCTGTGAAACAGCTTTGGAAAAAGACATTTAGCATTTCGGCCTTTAGTCTGTCATTGTTCCAGTACCATTTTGGTCACAGAGTGTCTGGACATTTTGGCCGGGGTGGCCGAGCGGTTCTAGGCGCTACAGTCTGGAACCACGTGACCACTACAGTCGCAGGTTCGAATCCTGCCTGGGGCATGGGTGTGTGTGATGTTCTTAGGTTAGTTAGGTTTAAGTACTTGTAAGTTCTAGGGGACTGATGACCTCAGAAGTCCCATAGTGCTCAGAGCCATTTGACATTTTGTTCTGATCCACCTGCCGCCTTGACGTAAGACCAAAATTTCATAGGATTTTCTGCCAAGTCAGTCACAGAACTCTATTTTCGAATTCATTCAACGCCTCTCGCATAGCCTTCCTCACACTACATTTCGCTTCGCGTAATTTTTGTTGTCTGCAAGGCTTTGGATATGTTTATGTTTGCGCTGTGAAGTTCAGTTTGTTTTCGTAGCAGTTTTCTAACTCGATTGGTGTACCACGGTGGCTCTTTTTCATCTCTTACGATCTTGCTTAGCACATACTCATCCAATGCACATTGTACGATGGTTCTGAACTTTGTCCACTGATCCTCAACACTATCTGTACTTGAGACAAAACTTTTGTGTTGAGCCGTCAGGTACTTTGTAATCTGCTTTTTGTCACTTTTGCTAAACAGAAAAATGTTCCTACCTTTTTTAATATTTCTATTTACGGCTGAAATCATCGATGCAGTAACCGCTTTATGATCGCTGATTCCCTGTTCTGCGTTAACTGTTTCAAATAGTTCGATCTGTCGCTAACAGCTGGGCTAGATTTCTGGAAACATCAGACTTCGGCAGATTCCTGTCGAGTGTGTGAGATTTCGATGACAATTTGTTTCGGAAGCAAAAGGAGAAATCGTGCAGCACGACATCGGCAATGCCCCGTGACGAGTATGGAAGTGGATGCTGCTCGGTCGCGTGTGCTGTGAGTGTCGACAGAAAAAAGGAACAGAAAAATCTGCTGCGTTTCAGACAATAAATTGACGTGGTGCAGTGAAATCCGGGTACGCAATCGCAGAGAAGGCGGATCACAGTAGAAATAAACGAACAGTCGGCAATCGAATCTGAAATGTTGGCGTGTGGAGGTTCGGCCTTTCGTTCCGAGCGCGATCGGCAGGCGGCGATATGCTGCGAGAGAGCCGGCGCGCCCTCGATTCGACGCGGGTCAGCGGCGCTTCACGAGGAAACTGCAGTTCCCTGTGTGGCGCGAATGCCATGCCCACTGCGGACCGCCGCCGTCCCGGATAGCGCTGCGCCGGGTTGCGTCACCGTGGCAGGTAGCATGGGAACCTGCGCGCCGCCGCCGTCATCAGCGGCGGCCGCTGCTTTACATAAACACAGGGGACGGCGGGCAGCTCCTTCATCTGGCTAAGCGATGGACCGCGAGCGGCCACCGCGGAGGCTGTTCCGCGGCGGCTGGCCCGACCTACCGGCGGCTGGCGTTCTCATGCAGCGCCCGTCCTACCGCACCACTCAGATCCCGCATTTGCCATTCTTTTCGGAATCCAGAAAGGTCAAATTAAACAGCGTTTATTGCGGGCTTCCACGGCTAGGTAGGGAGGAGGATGACGTGTTACAGTTAGTTATTCAGCGCTCTTAAGCGAGCTACCAAACAACACTAGAGTTGAAACTTCCTGGCAGATTAAAACTGTGTGCCCGACCGAGACTCGAACTCGGGACCTTTGCCTTTCGCGGGCAAGTGCTCTACCAACTGAGCTATTCTGGAAACATCCCCCAGGCTGTGGCTAAGCCATGTCTCCGCAATATCCTTTCTTTCAGGAGTGCTAGTTCTGCAAGGTTCGCAGAAGAGCTTCTGTAAAGTTTGGAAGGTAGGAGACGGATACTGGCAGAAGTAAAGCTGTGAGTACCGGACGTGAGTCGTGCTTCGGTAGCTCAGTTGGTAGAGCACTTGCCCGCGAAAGGCAAAGGTCCCGAGTTCGAGTCTCGGTCGGGCACACAGTTTTAATCTGCCAGGAAGTTTCATATCAGCGCACACTCCGCTGCAGAGTGAAAATCTCATTCTGGAAACATCCCCCAGGCTGTGGCTAAGCCATGTCTCCGCAATATCCTTTCTTTCAGGAGTGCTAGTTCTGCAAGGTTCGCAGAAGAGCTTCTGTAAAGTTTGGAAGGTAGGAGACGGATACTGGCAGAAGTAAAGCTGTGAGTACCGGACGTGAGTCGTGCTTCGGTAGCTCAGTTGGTAGAGCACTTGCCCGCGAAAGGCAAAGGTCCCGAGTTCGAGTCTCGGTCGGGCACACAGTTTTAATCTGCCAGGAAGTTTCATATCAGCGCACACTCCGCTGCAGAGTGAAAATCTCATTCTGGAAACATCCCACAGGCTGTGGCTAAGCCATGTCTCCGCAATATCCTTTCTTTCAGGAGTGCTAGTTCTGCAAGGTTCGCAGAAGAGCTTCTGTAAAGTTTGGAAGGTAGGAGACGGATACTGGCAGAAGTAAAGCTGTGAGTACCGGACGTGAGTCGTGCTTCGGTAGCTCAGTTGGTAGAGCACTTGCCCGCGAAAGGCAAAGGTCCCGAGTTCGAGTCTCGGTCGGGCACACAGTTTTAATCTGCCAGGAAGTTTCATATCAGCGCACACTCCGCTGCAGAGTGAAAATCTCATTCTGGGAACACTAGAGTTAACAACATGAAGAAACCCTTATCATCAAAGCCATAGCTCCAAACAATGGATATAACCCACACATGACTGATAAATTATCACAAAAAATCCAAAAAACAGCAAACAACAAAGTCCCACATCGGACACCTATGCAGTCAACACAAACATCTGCAGAAAGCACCAGAAAATATATCACTTTCTTTTCTAGGGAGCATATCCCACAAAATAAGTAATCTCTTCAAAAACACAAACATAAATATAAGTTTCCACACAAACCATAAACTTCAGCAACTAACCATTCATAACATAAAGAATAAAAACTGCCCTTACAAAAGATCAGGTATATATAAACTCAGATTCCACAACTGCCCTTCCTTCTACACTCCTGGAAATTGAAATAAGAACACCGTGAATTCATTGTCCCAGGAAGGGGAAACTTTATTGACACATTCCTGGGGTCAGATACATCACATAATCACACTGACAGAACCACAGGCACATAGACACAGGCAACAGAGCATGCACAATGTCGGCACTAGTACAGTGTATATCCACCTTTCGCAGCAATGCAGGCTGCTATTCTCCCATGGAGACCATCGTAGAGATGCTGGATGTAGTCCTGTGGAACGGCTTGCCATGCCATTTCCACCTGGCGCCTCAGTTGGACCAGCGTTCGTGCTGGACGTGCAGACCGCGTGAGACGACGCTTCATCCAGTCCCAAACATGCTCAATGGGGGACAGATCCGGAGATCTTGCTGGCCAGGGTAGTTGACTTACACCTTCTAGAGCACGTTGGGTGGCACGGGATACGTGCGGACGTGCATTGTCCTGTTGGAACAGCAAGTTCCCTTGCCAGTCTAGGAATGGTAGAACGATAGGTTCGATGACGGTTTGGACGTACCGTGCTCTATTCAGTGTCCCCTCGACGATCACCAGAGGTGTACGGCCAGTGTAGGAGATCGCTCCCCACACCATGATGCCGGGTGTTGGCCCTGTGTGCCTCGGTCGTATGCAGTCCTGATTGTGGCGCTCACCTGCACGGCGCCAAACACGCATACGACCATCATGGGCACCAAGCCAGAAGCGACTCTCATCGCTGAAGACGACACGTCTCCATTCGTCCCTCCATTCACGCCTGTCGCGACACCACTGGAGGCGGGCTGCACGATGTTGGGGCGTGAGCGGAAGACGGCCTAACGGTGTGCGGGACCGTAGCCCAGCTTCATGGAGACGGTTGCGAATGGTCCTCGCCGAAACCCCAGGAGCAACAGTGTCCCTAATTTGCTGGGAAGTGGCGGTGCGGTCCCCTACGGCACTGCGTAGGATCCTACGGTGTTGGCGTGCATCCGTGCGTCCATGCGGTCCGGTCCCAGGTCGACGGGCACGTGCACCTTCCGCCGACCACTGGCGACAACATCGATGTACTGTGGAGACCTCACGGCCCACGTGTTGAGCAATTCGGCGGTACGTCCACCCGGCCTTTCGCATGCCCACTATACGCCCTCGCTCAAAGTCCGTCAACTGCACATACGGTTCACGTCCACGCTGTCGCGGCATGCTACCAGTGTTAAAGACTGCGATGGAGCTCCGTATGCCACGGCAAAGTGGCTGACACTGACGGCGGCGGTGCACAAATGCAGCGCAGCTAGCGCCATTCGACGGCCAACACCGCGGTTCCTGGTGTGTCCGCTGTGCCGTGCGTGTGATCATTGCTTGTACAGCCCTCTCGCAGTGTCCGGAGCAAGTATGATGGGTCTGACACACCGGTGTCAATGTGTTCTTTTTTCCATTTCCAAGAGTGTATATTGCTCAGACTGGGAGAGACTCTGAGATTCGATTCAAATAACATTTAGATGCCATACGTCTGAACAATCCTTCAAAATCTGCATTTGCAATGCACACAACTCTCAGTAACATAGAGTAAGAAACGTTGAAGACCACATTCAAATATTGCATCATGTTGAGAAAGGTAGCCTCATGAATCTGCTTGAAGAAATAGAAATATATACACATAAAAGCAAATCACCATATCATATTCTTAATGAACAGACAGAGCTAACCAATGCAACGTTTCTACAAAGTTTCACTCACCCATTATCCAGTCTAAAACGTAAATAAACAGTACTCATTTTAACAACAACATGCAATCAATAATCCAAATAAAGTATTACATCGTAATATAGCTGCCTGCTCAATCGCACATTACTGCCACTGTAAAATTGTTTTAAAAATAAAAGTGGTGTGCCATACTACATTCATCTGTCGCATTATTTATGTATCTCGTGTATATGTCGTCACCTGTTTGTCGCACTGTACAGTTGTGTGTAACATTCATACAACTGCCCATCACATTTTCCAATTTATTTGTAATTAATGCTCACTGAATATGGTATTCTTTGTAATGTACTCGTAATGCTACATTGAAAAAAAAATTGCAACTATACTTGATTCAAAATTTCAGTGCACCATAGATAGATCTTAATACAATTGTAACTGTCATATTATTCATTTTATCTCACCTCTGCTTTGATTCTGCTTTGAATTCCATGTGATCAAGTTAGCACTGTATTTGCGATATACAGGGTGGTCAGAAAATGTATGAAATGCTTGTATCTACATCTACATCCGTACTCCGCAAGCCACCTGACGGTGTGTGGCGGAGGGTACCCTGAGTACCTCTATCGGTTCTCCCTTCTATTCCAGTCTCGTATTGTACGTGGAAAGAAGGATTGTCGGTATGCTTCTGTGTGGGCTCTAATCTCTCTGATTTTATCCTCATGGTCTCTTCGCGAGATATACGTAGGAGGGAGCAATATACTGCTTGACTCTTCGGTGAAGGTATGTTCTCGAAACTTCAACAAAAGCCCGTACCGAGCTACTGAGCGTCTCTCCTGCAGAGTCTTCCACTGGAGTTTATCTATCATCTCCGTAACGCTTTCGCAATTACTAAATGATCCTGTAACGAAGCGCGCTGCTCTCCGTTGGATCTTCTCTATCTCTTCTATCAACCCTACCTGGTGCGGATCCCACACTGCTGAGCAGTATTCAAGCATTGGGCGAACAAGCGTACTGTAACCTACTTCCTTTGTTGTCGGATTGCATTTCCTTAGGATTATTCCAATGAATCTCAGTCTGGCATCTGCTTTACCGACGATCAACTTTATATGATCATTCCATTTTAAATCACTCCTAATGCGTACTCCCAGATAATTTATGGAATTAACTGCTTCCAGTTGCTGACCTGCTATTTTGTAGCTAAATGATAAGGGACCTATCTTTCTATGTATTCGCATCACATTACACTTCGCTACATTGAGATTCAATTGCCATTCCGTGCACCATGCGTCAATTCGCTGCAGATCCTCCTGCATTTCAGTACAATTTTCCATTGTTGCAACCTCTCGATACACCACAGCATCATCTGCAAAAAGCCTCAGTGAACTTCCGATGTCATCCACCAGGTCATTTATGTATATTGTTGCTTCTTGTATATAGCACAGTATTTACGTAATACCACATAATCAGCATTCACACAAGCTGGTTACTACATCTGTCAACTTCATTTGTAATGTTATACGCTCATAATGTAAGGTTTATCTTTGTGTTTTAATTTTCATTAAGTTATGTCATTCTTTAAAAACAATCATTCTGTGAAAACAAAGTAACCTGTATACTGTGATGTCTCTGAGAGACAGAATCTCTGACACCATTGAGTTTGTAAATCTGTAATCTATGTGATAACTTCACATGTAGCAAATTCTTTTTGGTGTGTTATTGTGTGTGGTCCTTTGCACAATATGGTGCTGCACAAGTTACATAAGTGCTGGATATATTTAGGAATATGCGAAAAACACAATCCTGCAACGTCGCAACAAAATCGCACGGAATTTACCATAACCACTTAACCTTACATATTTATTTACGCTGTATTTCATCGTCTGGAGGTTAGTTATTTTCACAAAGGGTGCTTATAACACTGTTTTTCTACCGTAGGGCAACAACACACCAAAAATATTTCGCCACAGTGGAATAATAAAAATAAAAAACGGACGATAATGTAAAGTTTATCTTGAAAATCATGTGAACTGCCCTCTGATGATGTACTTGCCACTTCGAAACCGGTAACGGCGCTATTTACCTAAATAAATAGCTGTATTAATAGTGGCTGGTTGCTGTTTTCTGCTGGCCGCGGTGGTCTAGCGGTTCTAGGCGCTCAGTCCGGAACCGCGCGACTGCTACGGTCGCAGGTTCGAATCCTGCCTCGCGCATGGATGTGTGTCATGTCCTTAGGTTAGTTAGGTTTAATTAGTTCTAAGTTCTAGCGGACTGATGACCGCAGCAGTTAAGTCCCATAGTGCTCAGAGCCATTTTTTGCTGTTTTCCTCTTTGCAAGAATTAACCTACATTAACACTAGAGTTGTACAGCTACCGTAGCCTACCTATAGTAGCTTGCCTAGTACCTGTGGTCAGTTATGAACTTAAACGTGTTACCTGAACATAAGGAGTGTTGAATGCATCTCAGGCGCTACCTAATTTCTGTCACGCGCTTACTCGTCATCATCATCATTATCAGTTATCTGCTACATTAGCTGGTCCTTTGCCTCTCCGTTTTCTGCGATCAGTTGCTTCCTTCTTAAGGCCGCTGTATGTTGCACCATCCATCATGTCATCCAGTATCTGGAATCTCTTCCTTTCTTGCCTACTTTTCCCCTCTACATAACCTTCTAATACTGTTTTTATCAGCCCATCATTCTTTCTTAACATATGACCGACACAATTTCTTTTTCTTCTCTTTATTACATCTAGTAACTGTCTTTTCTCTCCCACTCTTCTCAGTACTTCTTCATTTTTTACTCTGTCCATCCAACTTATTCTTTCTATCCTCCACCATGTCCAGATCTCAAAAGTCTCCAGCCATTCTCTGTCTTTCTTCCTCATAGTCCATGTTTCAGCGCCATATAGAAGAACACTCCATACAAGACATTTTATGAGTCTCTTCCTTAGTTATCTATCCAGACCGCTGCAGAAAATTCTCCTTTTCTTATAAAACGCCTGTTTTGCCATTGCTATCCTTATTTAGTTTCTGTGGTGCACTCTCCTACTAGGTTCCCCTAGCAACCGGCAGCGGCGAACAGTGTAGAAACTGAGCGGGGATATGTAAATGACCGCGTAACTAAGAGAAAATTTTTGTTCATTATAGTTATCCTTCTGTTTCTTGCTTAAAAATAAAGAGTATTTATAGCATAAATGTTGACGTTTAATTCTAGTTTTATTCGAAAATAGTTGACTTGCGCCTTGGAAAAGAGGGGCGTTGCAGTAAAAACTAAAACAAAATACAGATTTATCATATAGCGTTCGAAAATAAAATTTCCTCAAATAAAATAAAAATTTCCTCAATTTGTTCTGCCAACAAATCCCCGTCTTTGTTTAGCCTTCCCCACAACATTATCTATGTGGTCTTTCCAATTTAAGTTGCTCGTAACTGTAATTCCTAGGTATTTAGTATAATTGACAGCCCTTAGAATTGTGATATTTATCGTATACCGAAAATTATCGGATTTCTTTTAGTACCCATGTGGATGACCACGCCTTTTTTTTGTTTAGTGCTAACTGCCACTTTTCGCACTATACAGAAATTCTCTCTAGATCATTTTGTAGTTGGAATTTTACTAGACGGTAAATTACAGCGTCATCTGCAAACAATCTAAGGGAGCTGCTCTGATTATCACCTAGATCATTTACGTAAATCAGGAACAGCAGAGGGCCTATGACACTACCTTGCGGAACACCAATATCACTTCTGTTCTACTCGATGATTTACCGTCTATCACTGCGAACTGTGACCTCTCTGAGCGGAAATCACGAATCCAGTCACACAACTGAGACGATACTTCATATGCACGCAATTTGATTAATAGTCGCTTGTGAGAAACGGTATCAAAAGCCTTCTGGAAATCTAGGAATATGGAATCGATCTGAGATCCCTTGTCGACAGCACTCATTACTTCATGGGAATAAGGAGCTAGCTGTGTCGCACAAGAACGATATTTTCTGAATCTGTGTTGGTTATGTATCAATAAGTCATTTTCTTCAAGGTGATTCATAATGTTCGAGTACAGTGTATGCCCCAAAATCCTCCCGCAAATTGAGGCCAGTGATATGGGTCTGTAATTCAATGGGTTACTCCTATTTCCTTTCTTGAATATTGGTGCGATCTGTGCTACTTTACAGTCTTTAGGAACAGACCTTTCGTCAAGTAAGCGGTAGTATATGATTGCTGAGAAAGGTTCTATTGTTTCTGCATACTCTGAAAGGAACCTGATTGGTATGCCATGTGGACCGGAAGACTTGCCTTTCTTAAGTGATTTGAGTAGTTTCGCAACACCTGAGATATCTACTTTTATGTCACTCATGCTAACAGCTGTTCTGGTTTCGAATTCTGGAATATTTACTTCGTCTTCTTTCGTGAAGGAACTACAGAAAACTGTATTTAGTAACGGCGCTTTAGTGGCACCATTATCGGTAACCTTTCCATCGCTATCGCGCAGTGACGGTATTGACTGTTTTCTGCCACTGATGTACTTTACATACGACCAGAATCTCTTTGGGCTTTCTACCATATTTTGAGACAATGTTTCATTGTGGAAACTATTAAAAGAATCTGTGAGCTGTGTGACTGATTACACTGTCCTGCTGGTAGATGTCATCGTTCCGACGGAAGACAAACTGCATGTAAGGGTGGACATGGTCCCCTAGGATAGATGGATAACTGTGTTGATCCATTATGCCTTCCAGAATGACGAAATCACCCAAGGCAAACAGTCCGATCCGGACCCTTCCAGTAACTGTTGCTGAGTGTTGGCTTTCAAGATGGAGCATAAAAAGCGACTTGTCTGAAAAGGTAACCTGTCGTCACTCATTGAATGTCCATTTGTGGTACCGGCGCGCGAATTCCGGCTTTAATCGTCGATAAAGAGCAGTCAGCATTGGCGCACGAACGACGCGCCAGCTGCACAGGCCCGTAGGCAGCTATGTTCGCTGAATGGTCGGTGAGGAGACACTGTTGGTGGCCCCTTGGTTCATCTGGGCTGTGGCGTGCTCAACAGCCGCACATCTGTTCTCCCGTACACATCTCCGCAGACACCGTTCACCCCTGTCCTCTATGGCCGGTGGTGAACCACACTTGTTCTGGCACCGGTTTTTGATAGCGACATTTTGCCATGCACGGTATACTTTCCCCATGGCTGCACGCGAACAGTTTACGAACTTAACCATTTTGGAAATGCTTACATCTTTGGCCAGAAAGTTCCAAGATGTTACCCCAGGCAGGTGTAAAATGAATGTGTGCAACGGAAAATAATGAACGCTAAAATGATGATTTGGCCCTGTCTGACTATCCCCTTCAAGCAGGTCTTAGGATCTCTTAATGCTCTTTCTTAAAATTTAAATTACATGCTAAACATAAATGAATGATGAAGGCAATTAATACTACTAAATGATAAACTTTGTTGTCCAATATATATTTATTATAGATTAAAATCAACCCTTTAAGCACAGTTGTCTATATTTCCTAACTAAAATTATTTATCAATTGCCGAACTCTTACTGGGTGAAGTAATATCAATAACACGAAACGACTGACATCATCTACGTACCAAACACTAGAAGACACTACTTTCAAAGGCGATCTACGGTGGTGTCGAGCCTCAATGGAAATAAACTAACGTGATCACAGCTTTTTAGCTTTATAGCCCTAATAAGCCGAAGCAATTTGCGATATCACTTTATGTACTGCGTCCGGTTCGTCGAAGTCATGGTTCTCGTACTCGTCTGCGACGATGGAAGAACTCCAGCTACAAATAAACGCTTTCAAACACTAGGACGGCAGAAAGCGGCCCTCTGACTAATATAATATTGTCTTCTCCTCCCTGTGTTCTACAGACGAGAAACGCGAACTCCCAGCCACAAGGACGGAGTTCACATAACGTCTCAACGTAATTGTAAGCAGAAGAAGGGCTCCCAATTATTGAACGCTGCGAACTCAATGACGACTTCCAACCCAGAGGTGAATTCCAGAATCGTATAGGTTCGCAACAGTACAGTGCCTAACGGTTCTAACTATAAACTCTCCTGAGAGCAAAGACAGCAATTCCGTCTGTACCAACAAAGCTGATACCTAGCGACCGTCACACACGGGCGCTTACAATGGAAGACCTCGTCTCTCCACCACTGGCTTCTCAGCAAGGTTCGGTTCCCCACCCTCGTAATTCCGAAAAAGAATCATATTCCCGAAACCACGGAATATTCTCCCCCTCTACAGATTCTTCCGAACGCCGACCGACCATATTTTAGTCTTTCGTTGTCCAGCGCGGAAAGTTTGAAAGGAAAAACTTGTACAATGGTACGCTTCTGAGTAAAAATCCTTGGAAATAACCCTGCCTGCGTGGTTTCAGAGGTGCCACTTCTTCGTTCCTCTCACCTGCGTCCAAGATTTGCTGAGTTCGGAGGTATCATCCGGTCATCCTTTCGGCCCTAATACAATAACGGGCGGCCGTCACCCTGTTCTACATCTACACCTACATACATACTCCGCAATCCACCATACGGTGCGTGGTGGAGGGTACCTCGTACTGCGACGGGTCAGGCTCTTATCGCGCAGTTTCCTTTCCCTGAAAGAAAATCCACCTACCTCGTTTCTTAGGTAGTTGCTGCACTCGCCTCTCCTGATAGCAGTTACTGGAAAAATTGCAGAAAAGCAGTGTTGAAGAAACTGCAATTTAATAGCCGCTCACCGGAGGCCGCGATACATGTTTGCTGAAATACAATCTATGAGCAATCTTCCTAAATAAATTGAGTTATTGGAATGGTAGTAATTGTTTACTCAAACGAGAACGCGAAGTTGGTAATTCTATTTAAGCTCTTTATTGTCTTTAAGCCTGATCATCAGCCCGCTAATCTACGTTTGAAGAAAGTTCAGTTCACAATTCTATCCACACTCAAACCCCGCCAGAATTAGCTTTCAAAGTTACGGAATTTACTTAACTGCAACACAGACGATTTTCTAACATACACGTTTGCAGTCGATGTTCAATAATAGTTCGTTTTTTAACGTTAATGCTCGCCATAAGCACTTAGTAAAAGTTTACGAAGTACCGCCACGCTTTTAATTATTAAAGTTACTCGCGTCTTTCGCGGAACGAAAAGTCACAACTCGCTCAAACTCACACTACGCGTTACTGGACTCTTCCAGTCTCAAATCGCACAGTACCGAACCGATGAAGCCGTTTTATGACTTCATTTTACACATTATTCGCGAGGACACATCAAGCATGTCTCTTCTCGATCACAGTTCCTTCGCGACCCCTCCTCCACTCGCGACTCACTCTCCTAGTCTGCTAACCGTCCTCGCATCTCATTGGCTCACACATCACACAGCCAATCAGAATTAACTCTTTGGGTGCGCCTCGCGCCAAAATCTAGCACGCACCAGTCATGACTTCTGAATCATTTACGTCATGATTTCTTGTTACACAAAATTTACTGTATAATTTAACAAACCGAAAAGGAAAACTAGACTTTACTTTATTTCCAGAAATTATTTAAATACTCGCGAACGTTCTGGCTGCTTGTACAATACCATACACTCTTGGACATCCGACATTCACTAAGATGGGGAACCACTGGCGACTCTGTTCCCACGGTTACATCGTCTGAACACTTGCGAGTTCCAACCTAGATTTTATACACTTGCAAAGAATGGCGAATGTCCCTCTTTCATTCACTCAGGCACACTCATTCACTCTCACCTACTCATATAAAATAACTGTTCACAAAAATTCAAAACATTTATGGTTTTAACAAAGTTATAGGTGAATTTCTAAAAGTAAAATTCTCAAAATAAATACAAAAGCACGGAAGGTGATTTTGTTTCATAGTTGGATGGTCACTGAAGGTGATCTATACACAATGGTATTTATTTAGACTCGAAAATTGTAGAAATTTGCGTTTTCTGTAAGATTTTTCTAATTTCCAAAATATGCAGGTTTCAAAGCTCAAATTTGGATGACTTATTTTTATTCATAACAGAAACTAGTATATTAACTTTTAATTTCCTCAGGTTCCTCAGTTAGAAGTTATTAAAGATGAAAGTTCCACGTTATACACGCGGCTAGTTAGCGCACAGGTCTTACATTCTCACGGTACAGACATGCCATATGGTCGTGACGTCAGACGAACGGACACCGGTAATCTGCCCGCTACAGCACATATGCTAATCTGATGGCTACTTTACAGTCTGTCTACATTTCACAGTAAATATTTGATAGAAAACTGTGCGCTCGCACTAGTTGCGACGCCACACACCTCCTGAGGAAACTAAATTTTTTCATTCATGACAAACTTTTAGTTTTCTAAAAAAAATTTCTATTAAAGATTTACTCAAACAGCTATTTAACATTTATAGTTCCTGTACATCAATCATCCACTTATACCTAGGGCTGACGACCTACAAAACATCTTATATCTAAACATGCACTTTTATCATCATTCAAAAAAGAAATTTTTCAGATTACAAAATTCTATTTACAAATTCCTGAAAGAGAAAACAAACCTAAATACTATCTTGATGTACGTCACACGCACACTAACACTACTATCGCTATGGTGAGCGTCACTTTTTTACCACTTACACTTAAGATTTTGATAGCACTCGTAGTTCGACCGGGTCCTGCTTGGGAGGTCCATTTCAAGTCTCGTGCTACCACCTCTGTTTACTTCGGCGCACCTGAAACATCAGCTGGCCTCAGTTCCCTTTCTAACTGCTACGTCTTACCCTACAGCAGCGATAAATGGCGCTATCTGCTTGACTCTAAAGTCTCATATTTTTGATAAAATTTACTTTACAGTATGTACAATTTTCAAATTTTTTTTTTTTTTTTTTTTTTTTTTAAGTGAAAAGTGAATTGACTTTCCTAATGCAGTACCGAAGTGGCACATTTACTCTTTAATTACTTCTTCATCTCATAATCAAACAAGTTATGGTTACATAAGAAATACTAAGAAAAACAATTCCTACAAATAGTTCACAAATACATAATAAATCTCCGCCAGCACTGGTGACTCTCCAGTTTCTGTACAATACACAACAATATAAAATATACACAAAATTATCAATATTACAATTCTGTCTCCAGGCAATCTCCTGTAGTCCTGTATCATAAATTAAACACTGAAAAATACATATTTACTTATTCATTTATCAACACTACAATCCTTATACTAATCTCTACGACAAACTTGGGGAGCTTTGTGTGTCTCTGGTCAAAAATGGAATCGATGTCATGGGTACTTTCCTCATCTCACATATCTGGAGTTACTTCAATTTCTTGTCAACATCAGGTTTTCTCTAGTCACATTCGGGTTTAATTTACAACTCTCATACTCATACTTCACACACTCAGGTTAGTATTTGTTAAAGCGTTTCCTACTAATCTGCGAAACCTCGTTACCCATACTTTCTAACATACATCCACCTCCTGAGTTACCAACGTCGCCTCAGCTCTGTTTACATTCGTAGCCTCACTTCCTTTTGTTTACAAACATCTCCTCTGTTTACCAACAAACGCCACCTCTGGTTACCAACATTAAGCTTTTTATTTACTCACCTTCGTAGCCTCACTTTTTCCTAATATCGAGCTAGCCAAACACTATGCTCATTCTTTCTCCTTTTCTCACATATTTCTCTTCATTTGACAGTCAGTCCTGCTGCACTGTCCCTTTAACTTAACTTCCTTTACCCCTTTGACAGTCAACCTTGTTGCACTGTACCTTTACTCATTTTACCACTAAATCACCTCCTGAGGCTCTGACTTCATTGAACAGACAGTTTTGCTGTACTGCTCCATTTCCTTTCCTAAACATTAGCTTAATGCTACGTCTTAACATATCGTTCTGTTACTTAACAAACAGCTTCAATGTTCGTCACCATATTTTCTGAGGCTCTTACATTTCTTAGTTATTTAACCTTTCTAAGGGCATTACTCACACCTTAGGCCAAACATTTACTTTACTGAGACTTATTACTTATCTGAGGTATCTTAATCCTTTTTGATTTTCTCTTACACTCATTCCTTACGCTTAACCTATACTGCACTGAGGTTCTTTCCTACTCATTACTTAAACACTTTATCACTTAAAAACTACGATAGAGAAGAAGGAAAGACGATAGAATTTTAGTTCTGAATGAAAGAAGAGGTAGGTTGACAATACGGAAAAGAAAGTGGAAGAAATATTGTCAAACGACTCGAGACCTAGTGCTCGTCACGCACTTAGCTCTGCAAAGAGTGCAAAGCTCTCTGAGGTATCTACTCACTCCTGGCCACGTCTCTCTTTTGAACATATCTTTTCAAATCCACAATGTTCCTAAGCCCTAACACCTTATGTGATTTCACAAACTCCAGTCTATAAGCATTTGGGTGAGGCTTCTCTACGATTCTAAATGGGCCCACGTACTCATTATAGCCCTCCAAGAATTTTTCTGTTTTACAAATACATATAGGAAAATCATTCTGCTCAGGATCCTCACATAGCTGCTTACCGATGAAAGGTATAGTAATTAGTTTACCCTTAATTTTTACCATAACATCATTGGTAGAAAAATTCACCCATCCTTCATATTTATTCAAAAAGTCAGCCCCCACCAATATGTCTACACTCAGTCCATTTATAACTAAGAAGTTCTGTCTTATTTCTACTTCCTTAAATGCTATGGGTAGAAACACTTCCTGTTTTACTGTCTTCTTAGTCTTACCGGTTGCTACTACAATGTTCAAGCCACTTACTGGCATCTTAACAATCTGTTTACTGTTAGGGAGTTCATTTACCAAGTTCTGGGATACTGCACAGACTTCCGATCCAGTGTCTATCAAACATTTAACTGGTTCATTTAATACTCTTAGCTCTACTATCGGTTGCCCTAAGTACTCTTTATTTATTTTGGGTTCTGCTTCCTCCAATAAATCTTGCACAATTTCTCTCCTTTCGAAGCCTGTCTTTTGGGTGGCAATCACATTCACACTTACAGGGTTTATTTCATGCTTATTATCACCCTCAATTCTAGTGGCAGCTCCTATTAGCCTATCCACTATTGCTAAGTCAAAACATTTTTCCAATGTTTCCCCCTCTTTCTCATTAACCTCCTTTTCTACGACCCTATCCAAGGCGTCGTCATTAACCTCTACCTCCTCCTCTAATCTATCCTCTTCTTCGTAACTATCTACAACATCAATTATCTTATCAAGCACAGTCACAACCCTGCCATTATTACTGTTCTCACCCCTATCCGACAGCTCTTCATTAGTTTTACTGTGCATAATGTCTTTCTGATTATTACCCTTATAACTAGTACTTAGTTCTTCAATAAGTGGCTTCTTATGATTATTCTTACAGTTAATTGGTTCATTAACCTCCACTTGACTTAAAGCTACTATCTCTGTCTGTTTTACGTTATCCTCCCTAAATTTTGTAGCAACATTTATGTTAGGTGGTCGTTCAGGCTGCTTTCTTATGAATGGTTTTGCCAGCGGATTTAACTTTAAACGCTGTTGCCTACGATCGCCAGCACACTCGTAGACAATTAATGGTTTTCCGAGCGCGGTGCGTCATCACTATGCCTCCAGCTGACCGCCTCACCTCCTGACATCTGTCGGCCGCTGTCATACTGCTCGCGTTCATTGAACCTGTTAACATATGTTCTTCCTCTACCACGTGAACTGCCACGGTATCCGCCGCCTCTCTGAACACCCATCCTATTAATGTTTACATCCGCGCGATTGTCATTCTGCCTAGCAGGCGGGCGATGCTCCCTCCTCATGTTTTCTTCTTCTTTTTGGACGGATTCAACCCTTTCTAAATACTGTACGAACTTGTCAATGTTATCTCGGGGCGCAGATATGATCTTAGTTTTCCAGTTCCACGGTAGCTTATTTTCTACCCCTAATATGATCTGTTCTGTTTCTAACTTATTACTAAGGTAGGACAGAGTTGTTACCCACCTTTGAACAAATCGTTTGATGCCCTCTCTCTTGGGGTCATACTTCTCTCCCGACCAGAACCGATTAAGAACATCCATCTGCTTTCTCTTTCCCCAGTATTCCTCAAAGAACGCTAATTTAAATTCTGACAATTTCGCGTATTTTTCAGAGGCTAAATTCCCCCATACTCTGGCCTCTCCCATCAAATTTGAAGTGATAAAGCCTATCTTTTGTTTATCGCTCCATACTTTCGGCAAAACGTCTTCAAAATCGTTCCAAAATTCTCTGGGGTGCATGTTCTTACTTGGGTCAAATTTTAAAAACTGTCTGTGGGTAACATACGCAACCTCGGTAGATTCAATTATTCCACTGGAAATTATACTACCACTATGGTTAGAAACACACTGTTCTACTTTGGTTAGTCTGCATTCATGCCCACAAAGTTGCTCATTCACACTTTCACTGAAATGGCTTATGTGAGTCTCTAAATTATTGACCTTATTTACAACTTGCTCTCCAAGTTTCTCACACCGAATTTTGGTATCATTTACTTTACATTCTAAGGCGGCATGATTAATTTCATTGGAATTCTCTACCACTTTTATGTGCTCACATACTTTATCTAATTCTGCATCAACATGAGATTTAAATTGCTGTTGATCCTCAGTAACCTGTTCGATTCGTGTCGTCAATTCACTTTGCACTTGAACAATATTTTCTGTACATTCTAGTTTAACCTGCTGTATTTCAACATTTACTTTACTACTGAGCACTGCTAAATCTTGCTTCCAACAGTCTCTGAGATCGGATATTTTGGAATCTAAATCAGCGCCCATTTTAGTCATCTCATTACTTAAATCAGATCCTAATTTAGACATTTTTGAATCCATTTTACTTGACATATTAGTTTCCATTTGTGACATATTAGTTTCCAATTTTGATATACTGGAATCCATTTTTGACATACTGGAATCCATCTTACTTGACATATTGGAATCCAACACGTTCATCTTAGTTAATAGATTCATCAGCATACTGGCGACATTATCCTTCGCCCCCTCATTTGCTGATACAATGTCCCTATTAACATTAACTACCGGCATGGGTAACTGTAACTCACTGGGCACTGACATATTTGGATCTGACTCCAAACTATAATTAACATAGGATGAATCAGTCAAACTACTACTGAAATTGGGTTGAGACACGTCTAAACTAAAATTCATGGGGTCATTTTCCCCTGTCTCCATCCCACTATCACAACTTAGTTCCGCCTTTTTGTCACTTGGTTGAAACTCAGCCATTTTTCTCAGTTTGACTCCACAAACACACAAAGTTTTCAAAAGCACTGTACTTAACTTTGTGCTTCGGCGTGCTGCGTTGCTGCTAGATGAAACTGCGGGTCCGTTCACCATACACTGCAATGCTGTACCAGTTTCCGGGCCCCCGCTCGAATCAGCGCTGCCAACTGCCACTGCTGTCGTCGCCTCTGCGTAGTCTCCGTAGCTCGTCGTCTGCCAGACGCCGTCGTAGACTGCTATTCCAATCGGCGCGTAGTCACCGAAAAATTCTTCCGTTCCGTACAACACATTACAGTTCACGGACACTTTCACTGTCCTTCCTATTCACGTGGCGATATCAATTTGTACGCTACACAGTTCCTACACATAGCGAGCACTTCTGTATTGTCCGGTAATTGTCACTACTGCTTTTTTTGAAATTCACTGGAATTTACTATTTTTATTTCCCGGCCGATGCACCACTTGCGACGGGTCAGGCTCTTATCGCGCAGTTTCCTTTCCCTGAAAGAAAATCCACCTACCTCGTTTCTTAGGTAGTTGCTGCACTCGCCTCTCCTGATAGCAGTTACTGGAAAAATTGCAGAAAAGCAGTGTTGAAGAAACTGCAATTTAATAGCCGCTCACCGGAGGCCGCGATACATGTTTGCTGAAATACAATCTATGAGCAATCTTCCTAAATAAATTGAGTTATTGGAATGGTAGTAATTGTTTACTCAAACGAGAACGCGAAGTTGGTAATTCTATTTAAGCTCTTTATTGTCTTTAAGCCTGATCATCAGCCCGCTAATCTACGTTTGAAGAAAGTTCAGTTCACAATTCTATCCACACTCAAACCCCGCCAGAATTAGCTTTCAAAGTTACGGAATTTACTTAACTGCAACACAGACGATTTTCTAACATACACGTTTGCAGTCGATGTTCAATAATAGTTCGTTTTTTAACGTTAATGCTCGCCATAAGCACTTAGTAAAAGTTTACGAAGTACCGCCACGCTTTTAATTATTAAAGTTACTCGCGTCTTTCGCGGAACGAAAAGTCACAACTCGCTCAAACTCACACTACGCGTTACTGGACTCTTCCAGTCTCAAATCGCACAGTACCGAACCGATGAAGCCGTTTTATGACTTCATTTTACACATTATTCGCGAGGACACATCAAGCATGTCTCTTCTCGATCACAGTTCCTTCGCGACCCCTCCTCCACTCGCGACTCACTCTCCTAGTCTGCTAACCGTCCTCGCATCTCATTGGCTCACACATCACACAGCCAATCAGAATTAACTCTTTGGGTGCGCCTCGCGCCAAAATCTAGCACGCACCAGTCATGACTTCTGAATCATTTACGTCATGATTTCTTGTTACACAAAATTTACTGTATAATTTAACAAACCGAAAAGGAAAACTAGACTTTACTTTATTTCCAGAAATTATTTAAATACTCGCGAACGTTCTGGCTGCTTGTACAATACCATACACTCTTGGACATCCGACATTCACTAAGATGGGGAACCACTGGCGACTCTGTTCCCACGGTTACATCGTCTGAACACTTGCGAGTTCCAACCTAGATTTTATACACTTGCAAAGAATGGCGAATGTCCCTCTTTCATTCACTCAGGCACACTCATTCACTCTCACCTACTCATATAAAATAACTGTTCACAAAAATTCAAAACATTTATGGTTTTAACAAAGTTATAGGTGAATTTCTAAAAGTAAAATTCTCAAAATAAATACAAAAGCACGGAAGGTGATTTTGTTTCATAGTTGGATGGTCACTGAAGGTGATCTATACACAATGGTATTTATTTAGACTCGAAAATTGTAGAAATTTGCGTTTTCTGTAAGATTTTTCTAATTTCCAAAATATGCAGGTTTCAAAGCTCAAATTTGGATGACTTATTTTTATTCATAACAGAAACTAGTATATTAACTTTTAATTTCCTCAGGTTCCTCAGTTAGAAGTTATTAAAGATGAAAGTTCCACGTTATACACGCGGCTAGTTAGCGCACAGGTCTTACATTCTCACGGTACAGACATGCCATATGGTCGTGACGTCAGACGAACGGACACCGGTAATCTGCCCGCTACAGCACATATGCTAATCTGATGGCTACTTTACAGTCTGTCTACATTTCACAGTAAATATTTGATAGAAAACTGTGCGCTCGCACTAGTTGCGACGCCACAGTACCACAACTAGCATCTTCTCTCCCTCTTCCACTCCCAACCTGAACGAGGGAAAAATGACTGCCTAAATACCTCTGTACGACCCCTAATCTCTCTTATCTTATCTTTGTGGTCTTACCGCGAAATGTAAGTTGGCGGCAGTAAAATTGTACTGCAGTCAGCCTCAAATGCTGGTTCTCTAAATTTCCTCACTAGCGTTTCACGAAAAGAATGCCTCCTTTCTTCTAGAGACTCCCACGCGAGTTCCTGAAGCATTTCCGGATCACTGGCGTGATGAACAAATCTACCAGTACAAATCTAGCAGCCCGCCTGTCAATTGCTTCTATGTCCTCCCACAATCCGACCTGATGGGGATTCCAAACGCTCGGGCAGTATTCAAGAATAGGTCGTATTAGTGTTTTATAAGCGGTCTCCTTTACAGGTGAACCACATCTTCCCAAAATTCTACCAATGAACCGAAGACGACTATCCGCCTTCCCCACAACTGCCATTACATGCTTGTCCCACTTCATATCGCTCTGCAATGTTACGCCCAAATATTTAATCGCCGTGACTGTGTCAAGCGCTACACTACTAATGGAGTATTCAAACATTACAGGATTCTTTTTCCTATTCATCTACATTAATTTAGATTTATCTATATTTAGATTTAGTTGCCATTCTTTACACCAATCACAAATCCGGTCCAAGTCATCATCAGCAAACAGCCGCACATTGCTATCCACCATATCCAAAAGATCATTTAAGTAGATATAAAACAACAGCGTACCTACCACACTTCCCTGGGACACTCAAGATGATACTCTCACCTCCGATGAACACTCACCATCGAGGACAACGTACTGGGTTCTATTACTTAAGAAGTATTCGAGCCACTCACATACATGGGAACCAATCCAATATGCTCGTACCTTAGTTAGGAGTCTGCAGTGGGGCACCGAGTCAAACACTTTCCTGAAGTTAACGAATATGGCATCTGTCTTATACCCTTCATCCATGGTTCACAAGATATCATGTAAAAAAAGGGCGAGTTGACTTTCGCAAGAGTGATGCTTTCTAAAGTCGTGCTGATGCATGGACAGCAACTTCTCTGTCTCAAGGAAATTCATTATATTCGAGTTGAGAAATGTTCGAGAATCCTTCAACAAACCGATGTTAAGGATATTGGTCTGTAAGTTTGAGGATACGCCCTTCTACCGTTCTTATATACAGGCGTCACCTGCGCTTTTTTTCCAGTCACTCGGGACTTTACGTTGGGCAAGAGATTCGCGATAAATGCAAACTAAGTAAGGAGCCAATGCAGTAGAGTACTTTCTGTGAAACCGAATTGGAATCCCGTCAGGACCTGGCGATTTATTTATTTTCAACCCATTCAGCTGCTTCACAGCCCCAGAGATATCTATCACTATGTCCTCCATACGGGAATCTGTACGAGACTCAAACGGTGGTATGTTTGTAATACTTCCCTTGTTTCCCCTAATTTTTGTTTTATTTTTCGATAGAAAATCATCACAAATACCTGCTAGTGGTGGTTCAAATGGTTCAAATGGCTCTGAGCACTATGGGACTCAACTGCTGTGGTCATCAGTCCCCTAGAACTTAGAACTACTTAAACCTAACTAACCTAAGGACATCACACACATCCATGCCCGAGGCAGGATTCGAACCTGCGACCGTAGCAGTCGCACCCTGCTAGTGGTAATGGTAGTACATGAAGTAGATGCGAATAAAAAATTGACGATATATTACCTCAGAGTGAGTAAGGCTATGAATCGTTCTTCCACAAAAATTACATTAATAATATTCGGTCGAATCTTTTCTTATGGTTCAGTAATATTTTAAGCAAACTGGAAAATATGTAGTGGTGCTCTTGAGTGTCTTTAAATGCGCTTTGAATCATTTTCGCGCTGTAGGTAGAACTGGTGAAAGTATCTGCATTGCGGACCGTCTTCACAAACTCAACTAGAGGTGGGAACAAATGCAGGTAGAAGCTCCTGGAAAAGCGTGACGTCTGCGTCACCAGCGATGTGGCAGCAAGGAGGTTGCAGCGTAAAATTTAAGAAGGCTCCCGGAGAGTAACGAGGTGAGATGTGCCAGCGGCGAGGTGACAGCAGCGATACTCAGTCACTGGGTGTCAGGTCACACTTAAGTGGCAGCAAATGAAATAACAAATGTACAGACAGCTGGTTTTCAGCAGGAGTGGACAGCCCCTCACCTTCACCCTCCACCCTCCCTTTTCAAAGAAAAGGCTTTGCTGCTTTTAGATGAGGAAGTGGTGTGAATTTCGGCTACCATTTCCGTTTTGAGATATAACTCATATTTTGTTGAAAATAAAGTGAAGAATATTGCAGCTGACAGTAGTTTCATGCGTCCTGCTTTGAACCACTATGGTGAAATACAGCAAAATTATTTTCTCTTATTTTGGATTTTAAAAATATATTGGCAATTTGGAGTAAGTTGGAAGTATGGCCCAAGTTTTGGCTAGTTCTAGAAATATTCAGATACCGTTGAAAAAACTCGGTAAAATAAGTGAAAAACAATTTGTTTGAAGAATAAAGATAGAAGCGTTTCATGAAATACTTAAATAATAGTGTGACACTTTTATTTCTAGATAATTATGTTTCTTGAAAATTGTGGTCACATAGTGTAAAACATTGTATTCTATTGACGAAAATGTTTTAATCAGGCCCAGCACATTCATTGTGTGTTCACATACCAAATTCACTCCGCATCATCAGTATCTCTTGTATTTTTTTGAATCTTCTCATTTTTGTTTAAGATTTCAAAGAATTTGTCAAATTTCTATTTTTTTCTCATAGTGCTCCTAGTGCTCCTTTGGAAGAATTAGTATAAATTCTTTTCTTCGGTACCACCTTTTTGTAACTTTGCTTTGCAAGGAGTTCCAGCTACTAAAACAGATCGTACGGCTTTGCGCCCTTTGTTGCATTCTACTTTGTTTGCCGTAGGAACAGCAGCAATGTTGTTGTAAGAACTGACAACCAATGAGATAAGCTTGTTTGGCTGAGGGTCCCGAATGTAAGAGGGTGGGAAGACAAATGTTCCCGGTGTAGCTCTCTAGAAATTAGGTTAGAAGCACTATGGGACTTGACTTCTGAGGTCATCAGTCCCCTAGAACTTAGAACAACTTAAACCTAACTAACCTAAGAACATCACACACATCCATCCCCAAGGCAGGATTCGAACCTGCGGCCGTAGAGGTCGCGCGGTTCCAGATTGTAGCGCCCAGAACCGCTCGGCCACTCCGACCGGCCCTTAAAAGTTTCTAGAAGGTTGTTCTTGGTCGTTTTACTGCGGTATGGACAATAAGGTACGACTTTTGGCAGCTTCTTTCTTGGACTCCAAGTAGTGAGCTTCAGGTAAAATATTTCTATTGACAGGATATATCCCTATGACTGTGAAACCATTGACAGCAATTTCTTCTTTCTGTACATTCTGAACGAAACCGACAGAGGTTAGTCGTATTCACAAAATAGTCCAAAATCTAGCTATAGTCCAAATTTACACCATTAGCAGTACACAATTTTTAAGTTTATTACAAAAAGACGGAAAACAGAACGAGTAGTTATTAAAATTAAATGTTTTTATTCCAGTCTTTGATCACAATATCAATTCCTTTGTCGATTATCGGTTTCAGTCAGTAATGATCATCTTCAGATCTGTTCTACACCATGTCCTAATGTGATAAGGCCGTAATGGCATCGTCAAAACATATAAATATACTCAGCACAACATCGTCACATAGATCTAAAATATGGTGTAAAATAGGCCACATCGTCCAAACAGTCATTTTGCAGCATTTGACAGTACTGGATCACTGTTCATATTCGCGACTATATGGCAGCTGGTGAAAATTAAAATTAAAGATATTCCAAATCTGAGATTACCCTTAAGGGGGGTAGTGCGTCAAACAGGCCGACTTGGAGCAGGACAGGCACCACACGACATTTTAATTTCCACTGTCTACACTTTTACAAATAAATTGATAAAACTTTGTCAACACGACCAGGAAGGATTCAGAACTCAAACTCATAGCAATGTAAGTTCAAATGTAAAACAAAACAAATTTTTTTTACGAGTGAAATTTCATTATTTTTTCACTTACTGTTGGCTGCATTTGTTGCTATAGGTACACTTTTCTTCACAAGCAAGAGAGATTCTTCGATGAATTTTGCACAGCACACAAACCATACTTACAGGTGTATGAAACTCTAGAATTTATTTAATTAATGAAAAAATGAATGAACTGTTACATTTTAAACTTCATCTTTAGAAAAAAATCAAATTTTATGGTTAATTATCTCAGTTTTTAGCACAGTTTTTAATAGATTTGGAAAATTCTATAGTTTCTTACACCTGTACGTATGGTTTGTATGCTATGCAAAATTCATCGAAGAATCTCAATTACTTATGAAGAAAAGTGTACCTATACCAGCGAATGCAGCCAATAGAAAGTGAAAAAATGATGATATTTCACATGTAAAAAAATTTATTTTGTTATATTTTTGAACTTCCAGTGCTATGAGCGTGAGTCCGGAACCCTTTCTGGTCATGCTGACAAAGTTTTATGAATTTATTTGTAAAAGTATAGACAGTGGAAATTAAATTGTCCTGTGGTGCTTCTCCTGCTCCAAGTGGGCCAGTTTGACGTCCTACCCCCCTGAACGCGAAATACTACAAAGGAACTGTGTGAAAAAATAATGAATACATGAGCGCGAAGGTTTTAAGATGGTCAGAATTTAGTAGGAGTTGATTACAGTTACATGGGGGTTTGAACTTACTTCGCGTTTTACAGAGGAATTCTAATCTGCCGCGACGGACGTGGGTTCACGTTAGCAGGGTTAAGCTGAGCCTTGCCTATTGTAGGTCAGCACAGACGCGGCGTGGAGTGGGGGATGGCTTCACACGATCCGTGGTTTGTAATGAATGTACAATAGGCGCGTATCACCCTTGCCGCCGCGAGGCGAGCGCACAGCCGCTGCAGTGGTGTAGAGGAGGGGATGACGAGGGGAGATGCAGATGCAGATGTAGATGTAGATGTTGCTGGGCCGTGTCCCGCGCCGGCGGCGGCGACAGGGCGTGCAGATAAGCGGCATTAGGCGGCCAGGTCACGCGGCCCGGGGCGCCTGATTGATAATGGGCCCGTGATGAGGCAACAGCCCTTTGATATTAAAAGCCGGGAGCCAGCAGGTAGCGCCCGGCGGCCATTTATCAGCCGGCGGCCTCTTCAAACGGCCGCAATCAGCCGGCATTCAGCGAGCGCCCAGCCGGCATCCACTGTACATCCACTCCACTCCAGTCCGCCCTGCTCCCTGGACGCGCTGCCTTCCCGCTGCAGCCCTGTCTTCACCTCGCCTTACCCGTCCACTCCACCGATGGGCCAGCTCCGGCCACCTCCAGCCACAGACAACGTTGTGGGGATCGTAATTTAGCACTGTGTCAGGCTGCTTCGTGCATCAGTCTTCTACACCGCCTGTACTAAGTACCCAGGCGTGGGAATCTGACGATGTTGTGACCGAAATGCACACTAAGCCCTAATCAAAGATTTATTCCAACTGCAACTTTCGTCTTACGCCCAAAGGTGTACATTGCTTCACAGCTGCTAAGGAACAACTGGTACTGACTAAGGAACATTTTTTATTTTATTTTATTTTATTTATTTATTTATTGTTCCGTTGGACCAAATTAAGGAGAGATCTCCATGGTCATGGAACGAGTCAATACATGAAATTATAACACGATTGTAGAAACAGATAAAATGAAACATAAGAAACATATTCAGTCGACAAGTCGTAAGTTTAAATAAAGAAAATCAACACTGTAACACTGGAATTTGCTTAATTTTTTAGCTCATCCATCAGCTCCTCGACAGAATAGAATGAGTGAGCCATGAGGAAACTCTTCAGTTTAGACTTAAAAGGGTTTGGGCTACTGCTAAGATTTTTGAGTTCTCGTGGTAGCTTATTGAAAATGGATGCAGCAGACTACTGCACTCCTTTCTGCACAAGAATCAAGGAAGTGCATTCCACATACAGATTTGATTTCTGCCTAGTATTAACTGAGTGAAAGCTGCTAACTCTTGGGAATAGGCTAATATTGCTAACAACAAACGACATTAAAGAAAATACATACTGTGAGGGCAATGCCAGAATTCCCAGACTATTGAATAGGGGTCGACAAGACGTCCTCGAACGTACACCACATATAGCTCGAACAGCCCGTTTTTGAGCCAAAAATACCCTTTTTGAATCAGAAGAATTACCCCAAAATATAATACCATACGACATAAGCGTATGAAAATATGCGAAATAGACTACTTTTCGTGTTAACTGTCACTTATTTCAGATACTGTTCTAATGGTAAATGAACCAGCATTCAGTTTCTGAACAAGATCCTGAACATGGGCTTTCCATGACAGCTTACTATCTATCCGAACGCCTAAGAACTTGAACTGTTCCGTCTCGCTTATAATATGCCCATTCTGTCTGATCAAAATATCGGTTCTTGTTGAATCGTGAGTTAGAAACTGTAAAAACTGAGTCTTACTGTGATTTAGCATCAAATTATTTTCCACAAGCCACGAACGTATTTCATGAACTACATTATCTGAGACTGTTTCAGTATTACACACCAGATCCTTCATTACCAAGCTGCTGTCATCAGCAAAAAGAAAAATTTTTGAATCACCCGTAATACTAGAAGGCATATCATTTATATAAATAAGAAATAGCAGTGGACCCAGCACCGACCCTTGGGGAACGCCCCACTTAACAGTGCCCCATTGGGACTGAACATCACTACCACTCTCAACATTGCGGAGAATTACCTTCTGCTTTCTGTTCTTCAAGAAAGAGGCGAACCAATTGTAAGCTACTCCCCTTACTCCATAATGGTCGAAATTCTGCAGTGATATTTTGTGGTCAACACAGTCAAAAGCCTTTGTTAAATCAAAGAAAACACCTAGCGTTCGCAACCTTTTATTTAATCCGTCCAAAACGTCACCGAGAAAAGAGAATATAGCATTTTCAGTTGTTAAACCATTTCTAAAACCAAACTGTACACTCGACAGCAAATTATGTGAATTTAAATGCTCCAGTAAACTTGTATATACAACCTTCTCGATAACTTAAGCAAACACTTGTTACAGAACAACTGACGGTTGCTACAGAATACTTGCCCAGTGAAAGTTAAAGAAAATGTAGAACAGCAAAGCCTGTACACCAAGAACCTGTATGCATTCAATATATCATGCAGTACGTTGTTGGAGGAAGGTTACTACGAAACGTTCTATGAAGTACGGCAACGTGTGTGCAAGACCTAATTTGAGTGTTTACGGTCGTGGAAGAGCAGCTGGTCGCCTCGAAGCCGGTCCAAGCGTCACTGTTATGGAAAAAAGAGAGAGAGAGAGAGAGAGAGAGAGATTCAAATGGCTCTAATCACTACGGTACTTAACATCGGAGGTCATCAGTCCCCTAAACTTAGAACTACTGAAATCTAAATAACCTAAGGACATCACACAGATCCAATCCGAGGCAGGATTCGAACCTGCGACCGTAGCTGCAGCGCGGTTCCAGACTGAAGCGCCTACAACCGCTCGGCCACGCCGGCCGTCAAAGTGCGTGTCCAAAAGTGTCATTTCGCCATTAAAAATGACCGCTGAAGGTGGAAACTTTATACGAAAGCATGCAAGTGATTATAGACGTACAGCCACATACAACAAGAAGATCGATACGTAGCCCTAGTGAAGAAAAGGGAGAGACATTTCGCTTCTAGGTACATCGCTGCCGTCTTGGCAACTGCTACTGGTACGGGTATCTGTGTCAGAATCATTTCGTCACGGTTAAATCAGACTTATTTGTATCCTCGGTGGCCTGTTAACTGAATCCCGCTTCAACCACACCATCGTCGAGAAAGAAGAGAAAGATTTCGTTGGTGAAGGGAGCATTTTGGTTGGGGTCAGCGACAGTGACGGTGGTCCAGAGTGATGTTCTCTGGTGGACCCCGCTTCAAGGTGGCAAGTTATGCTAGCCACCAGCTAGTGTGGAAATGGAGGGGAACACGTTACGCACCAAACAGCGTTCAGGAACTTCATCAGAATTGCGTAGGGGTTATGGTGTGAACACGCATCATTCACAGTGGCCGAACTCCGCTACTTACGCGAGGTACCTTTACAGTACAGCTGTATTGTAGGAGGATTATCCTGGATCATGTCCGCTTGTTTAGGGGTGGAGTAGGTCCAGATTTTCTCTCTACGGACTACAATGCCCGTCCTCACAGAACCGCTGAGGTGCCGGACGCACTGGAACGTGAAGATATTGAACTTGTGGAACTCTTGGGATGCCCTTGGCAGACGTGTTTCTCAACGAACACTCCCTCCCCGAACTGTGAAATAACTGAAAACAGTCGTAAGATAGGGGTAGGACAATATCCAGAAAGGAGTCCTCAACAGTTTGGTAGCCACCATGAATAACAGGAGTACAATGTGCATTAGTTTCCGAGGAGGGAATATTCCTTGCTGAGAGTCCGACATCGACCTTCATATTGGGAGTACGACCTGTGCCATACATGAACGTTATTTATGTCTGTTACCCTGCGTTCTTATGTGGTGAAATCCGTGTCCTTGTTAGTTGTAAATATACCCTCCACCTCTAATACATACGCACTGTGTTTCATGTCGTCCATCATTGCCTGTGAGTATTCCTGCACAACAGTATCTCTGTTCGTTAGCAACTAACGAACAGAGATATTATTGGGCAGGAAAAACAGCGCAGCCCATTGATGAGGAGGATAATTTTCCCCATCTGGGCCAACTGAGGATCACGTGCCAATTTCAGTTCTTTGCTCGTTCTTCTTTTCTTTTCTTCCAGTACTGTTTCATCTGTTCACTATGTTGTGAACAGGGGACTTGTCGTCTTGGACCACTGCATCGCCATTGGGGCACAAACACTGTACTATAGGGTGGACTTGATGAGCCAAAATGCTCACATAATCCAAGACAGTAAAGCAATCTTACTGGGTAACCACCGAGTACCACGACATGGCTGCCCAAATCAACACCAAACCTCCACAATTTTTCGCTCTTGGGACCTACATTCAACAAGAAGTTGGAAAGAGTATGAAACAAGATTCATAGGACCAGATGACATTCTTCCATTGCTCAATAGTCCAGTTCTTATGGATTGGGCATTACGTTTTCCTGTTAGGGAAAGTAGCATCGCTGGTGCGTGGCTCTGGAACTTCAGCTCGTCCGGCAGTTTCCAGGTTCTGGAACCCCCTGGAGTGACTTGGAAAGTGATGTTTTTCTGTTTTACCTTTATGCTGTATAAATCTTCGATATGGTGCTTCTTGAGGCATCAAAAAGTTTGGCTACGGTGGTTATGGAAGCACACCCACCATACGAACAACAACAATTTGTCTACATTCGAATTCACCTATCTCCGATGCACTGCATTCATCACTACACAGAAAACTGTTCGAACCACGACGAACACTTGAAACCTAATGAGGAGACTGAGCATGTTTCGTTCATGGTGAAATAGAACAGGACCTGTACACTTGTCTATTATATACATTTATTTTAAAGCTTATATTTCTCACGATGTTTCCATATTTCGTCCAGCTCTTGTATTTTCTTTATGATTCGACTGTCTAGTATTTCTAATTTATATAAATTATGGTTTATGCTAGACATTCGCTTGAAAATAGACTTCCTGGCTGCCCTGCTCTATTATTACGCCTTACTTTTGCATTTTTAGACAGGCATTTCTTTTTGTAAAGGTCGTTACAACATATGCCCTTCCTGCTTCATGTGTTCTTTTTTGCGGACACGATTATCAAACAATACTACGAGCTGCAGACGACATCAGAGATTATTCACCTTTTTATGAGACCAATGAACGTAAAAGATCTCACTTGCCAGAGCACAGTGGTTTGGTGGTGCCTTTATTTTGCTGACTCCGCACCTGTGGCGCCATTCTATAGCTTGTTGGCTGCTGAGGAGCTGCATGCCCGCCGAAACGTATAACTCTATCACTTATTATTTCTTAAGTAAAACGTCAAATAGAAATTATGTATAAAGGGCCTCTTTTGAATGTAATGGTTAGGAAGTACTAATGATAATAATCTAACAATAACATTTAAAGCATGAGAAAAGTTACGGAAATGGAAACGAGCGTTTGGAGTCATTGGCCGAGAGGCCCCTTGTGGGTCAGGTCCGACAGCCTTAGTGCAGGTCTTATTACATTCGACGCCACATTGGGCGACGTCCGCTCCAGATATGGATGAAATGATGATGAGGACAGCACAACGCCCAGTCCCTGAGCGGAGAAAATCTCCGAACATTTTGGGAATCGAACCCGGGCGCTTAGGACGGCAATCTGTCATGCTGACCACTCGTCTATCGGGGCGGACATGAGAAACGTTAGGAGCAGTCCGAATCACTTTGTGCTCGTCGTGTCGCCACGAACGATGCGCCACTGAAGTGATTGCCGATGTAGGTATGTACGGTTGTACACTCCTGGAAATTGAAATAAGAACACCTTGAATTCATTGTCCCAGGAAGGGGAAACTTTATTGACACATTCCTGGGGTCAGATACATCACATGATCACACTGACAGAACCACAGGCACATAGACACAGGCAACAGAGCATGCACAATGTCGGCACTAGTACAGTGTATATCCACCTTTCGCAGCAATGCAGGCTGCTATTCTCCCATGGAGACGATCGTAGAGATGCTGGATGTAGTCCTGTGGAACGGCTTGCTATGCCATTTCCACCTGGCGCCTCAGTTGGACCATCGTTCGTGCTGGACGTGCAGACCGCGTGAGACGACGCTTCATCCAGTCCCAAACATGCTCAATGGGGGACAGATCCGGAGATCTTGCTGGCCAGAGTAGTTGACTTACACCCTCTAGAGCACGTTGGGTGGCACGGGATACATGCGGACGTGCATTGTCCTGTTGGAACAGCAAGTTCCCTTGCCGGTCTAGGAATGGAAGAACGATGGGTTCGATGACGGTTTGGATGTACCGTGCACTATTCAGTGTCCCCTCGACGATCACCAGAGGTGTACGGCCAGTGTAGGAGATCGCTCCTCACACCATGATGACGGGTGTTGGCCCTGTGTGCCTCGGTCGTATGCAGTCCTGATTGTGGCGCTCACCTGCACGGCGCCAAACACGCATACGACCATCATTGGCACCAAGGCAGAAGCGACTCTCATCGCTGAAGACGACACGTCTCCATTCGTCCCTCCATTCACGCCTGTCGCGACACCACTGGAGGCGGACTGCACGATGTTGGGGCGTGAGCGGAAGACGGCCTAACAGTGTGCGGGAGCGTAGCCCAGCTTCATGGAGACGGTTGCGAATGGTCCTCGCCGATACCCCAGGAGCAACAGTGTCCCTATTTTGCTGGGAAGTGGCGGTGCAGTCCCCTACGGCACTGCGTAGGATCCTACGGTCTTGGCGTGCATCCGTGCGTCGCTGCGGTCCGGTCCTAGGTCGACGGGCACGTGCACCTTCCGCCAACCACTGGCGACAACATCGATGTACTGTGGAGACCTCACGCCCCACGTGTTGAGCAATTCGGCGGTACGTCCACCCGGCCTCGCGCATGCCCACTATACGCCCTCGCTCAAAGTCCGTCAACTGCACATACGGTTCACGTCCACGCTGTCGCGGCATGCTACCAGTGTTAAAGACTGCGATGGAACTCCGTATGCCACGGCAAACTGGCTGACACTGACGGCGGCGGTGCACAAATGCTGCGCATCTAGCGCCATTCGACGGCCAACACCGCGGTTCCTGGTGTGTCCGCTGTGCCGTGCGTGTGATCATTGCTTGTACAGCCCTCTCGCAGTGTCCGGAGCAAGTATGGTGGGTCTGACACACCGGTGTCAATGTGTTCTTTTTTCCATTTCCAGGAGTGTATTTGTGGAGAGCCGATAAAGTTGGTCATTTTCAAGAGTAATATGGGCACGTTTGAATTAAACCGGGTATTTCTCAAATGTAATACGTGCAGGCCAAATCTCAAATTATAGCAGTCTGTCCATTTAGAATCTATACACACAATCAATCCCTGAAACATTCGTAAGAAATCAACCATTGGGGTGTACTGTAAAATGTAAACGAACATTTAAACACACGTAATTGATATGGCTACGTTTTTTATGTTCAACTTTGGGATGTAATTTATGTGGTGATGGTTTTTTTATGGTATCGAACGTTAAAAGTTAGTTTACTTAAAAGCATCTTTTAATGCTGATCAAAGCACTTCAGAGTAAAATTTGAAGCAAGCAAAAGAAAATGATTTATGTACGATAGGGTGATTACCAGTCGTTAGTGGGCCCTGACAAGGCGTCACAAACTCCGACTAGAAGAGAAAGAAAATAAATTATCTGCGTCCATATATTGAAAGCAGATGGGAAGGGTACAAAAACGGTCCTCCAAGGTTGTTGTTGCTGCGTCGACGCTTATTTAAGTGTACCATTTCATCTTAACTCAAATTTACTTTAAGTTTCCAATGTATCGACTTCATAAGAAGTCCCTTCATTCGCCCATGTTATTCGATTAACCGGTAGGCACCTCTTTATCTTGAACGATAGTATATGTGATCACATCCGACACATCAGTAATGATCAGTAGTTCATTATCTTAATGTACTCCACATTTATTAGGAATTGCCGTTACTAGAAATCAGCAGTTTTTTGTAACAAATTTCTCCAGTCCTTATGGAATATTGCATCCTAAGTGGGCACTTTCTCCCATTTTTTTCCTCTGTTGTTGGTGCTACTGAGAAAATACTATGTAACATCATCGATATTTTTCATCTTTATCTGCATCCGCTGTGTTTAATTTCTTCAAGATCTCCCTTACCACACGGCACTCAAAATTTTAACTGATAACACAAGAGCCTACATCTTTGGGAACGTTTTTTATGTGCATAAAATAGTGAAGAAATTGAGCAATGCTGGTAGTTTGAAGACAAGTACTGTGATATAGCAGCTTAAAATCGAAATGTGAAGGATAGGTCTCATTGCCACTGAAATAAATAACCATATTTCTCTTAACGGTAAACTACATGGAACGCTGTTATGTTTATGTACGTAGCTTTTACCGCCTATAATGACATCATTTTTGGCAAATATGAATACTAGGAAAACTAAGAAAATTGGCTGAGATAACTCAAGACATAAGGATTACGTAAAAAACTGTATGGTGATCCCATCATTTTTTACAGCTGGTCAGAAGAGACGATAGTGAAAGTATTCATACGTAAGTGCATTTACGCTTCACTATTCAGTGATCGTTGAGAAAACATTTCCAATTATTACACATATGTCAATAATATAGCAGAATGTTCTTTGTTAGACAGTCGCCAAGCTACCTCAAAACGTCATAAAATGTGTATAATATTTAATTTATTCGGAAAGTATCAATAAGTTCAGGAAGCGAATTTCTTCAAAACTTTGAAAGGATAGCTTTCGAAGTATTTTTTTAAGTTACAAAAACAAAACACTGCCTCTGTTACTTAGCTTACTACAGATTTAAGAAAGTTACGAAGTGTAATTATCGTGAATATAGGCATAACGTTTATCTAAATTTCTGGTTTAGTAAAGTCAGCTGTTCCAGTAGCAACGAGAAACAAGCTTCCAAGGAATCTTATATAAAACAAATTTGGGTCTTGGTCACACATTTTTGTTCTAATACATACGTTATTAAATTGACCCTACAACAGATAATGAACTACGTTTCACAAGATTTTGTTCAGAAACAGATAGAAACTTTCTTTTTAGACTGCATATAATTAAAGATAACAACCGATGAAATTTCACTGAATGGGAGTTATCTGTCTGCAGAAGATATAAAAGATCAACTCTGAGCCGATTAAACCGATACATAATTATCCATACTGGTTCCATGATTTTACAAACCACTATATTATTGAGAATGGCGTCTCCTCCTGTTATGTCGTATAACATTTCAGTGCGAACGAATGTGAGGACAAGGCTGAGAAGAAGCGATTTAATTCCCATTTGCTTTCGCTGCCGAGATTTATGAAACTAAGGAGACAAAAAATACGCAGCAAATTCGCGCTACCGCGTCAATTGCTTTCAGATTGCCATGCAAGCACCTTCTGCCGGTGTGAGGAATTCCGCCTCTGTAAGAAGCTGCTTGCTACCCTGGACTGTGCGGAGACGACTCTACGACACAGGATCTTAACACGCTCTTCGCCGGAACTGGTAGCTCCTAATTGGGTTCTACGATGGAACAGGTCCGTAATTGCTTCGCGCAACTGCGACGGACTCGTCCATTCTCTTCGGCAGGTGGATGCTCCGAGTCCTCTCCTTCGAGTCTTCGTCCGGGCAAATGGAGAATAGTGGAGCTCTTTCCAAAACAGACTTTCACATCCGTATCCTCCTTTCTCGTAATGTCTATTTTATGTAGTTTTATTCTGGGAAAGTTTTAGAAATGTGTTGGAGCTACAGAGTAGGAAGGTGATGAAAATATGAAAGTGATGAAATTATTAAGTCCTAAATTGTGTTCAAGGAAGTCGGCAAATGTAGAAGACTTCTAAAAACTGCGTCACAGCCAGTGACGTAACGATTCTCTGGAGGAAGGACTCGCCAGCGTACCTTGGGCGTGCGAGCATAGGTTCATCATATATGCTTAACTTCTGCTATTGAGATGACAATCAAGAATTTCACCTGTTTTTCGTTTTATGTTCGCAACTTTATGAGTCAACAGTAGACCATTGTTAGTCTTTTTTGCATTTACCGAACGAACGACGTATGATGAATAAATTGGTGCCGTCTATCTGGTACATTTAGTAACTGGCATGTATGGATATGTAATGAATGACCAAATAAATAGGGAATAGTACTGACGGCTAAAGGTTACAGGCTCTATCTTTACGTGTGTTGAAAATTATAAGTCACCAAACTTACAGACTTAATACAAATCCGACCAGATAGCATTTCAAAGCAAAATCCAACTGCAGTTTACTTCACTCTTATAGTCTGAAATATTATTCTGCGCTGAAGGTATACTGTTTATGATGAAGGACCTAGGTTAAAATTGGGTTATTTATAAATGATTTATGAGAGATCCAAAGACAACACATTTATTTCATAGAAGCGCCGTGTCATATCTCCAGCCACGAATCTAAAATACATCAGACATCAGAATAGACTGTATCACGTCGAAAAGTCGAAATGAGAAAAGGGGAACACAAGTTACTTCCTTTTAATATTTCGTGTAAACGGCGAGTGGACAAAAGTATTCACAGGTGACCTTCTACGTTTGTTCAATATGGCTCCCAACATAATACAGTTACTGGCGAGCACAGTAATCGGTATTTAACTACGTTTCACTTGTTCGTATACCATCTGTTACATATGCCCCCAACGGTAAGGTATATGTCATAATTCATACTACGGGTATCGAGCCCTTCTGAGCCACCTGTGATTACACAAAAATGTTGTCTTTACTTACCAATTTTCAGGTTTTCAGTTATAAATTATTTTCAGTATGATTCGATATATTTTCGTGCTTTTACACCATACGACAGAGATGCTTCATTTGCATACAATAATTAGTTTGTGTTTCCTACAGTAATGCCGGCCGGAGTGGCCGAGCGGTTCTAGGCTCTACAGTCTCGAACTTCGTGACTGTTACGGTCGCAGGTTCGAATCCTGCCTCGAGCATGGATGTGTGTGATGTCCTTAGGTTAGTTAGGTTTAAGTAGTCCTAAGTTCTAGGGGACTAATGACCTCAGAAGTTAAGTCCCATAGCGCCCAGAGCCATTTGAATCATTTTTTCCTACAATATGTTTTGTAACAGCATATAACATTTGGAATTTCTTCATAAACGTGACAGTATTCGTTTTCTTGTAACACAAAAGCTTTCATTAAAAATGTTATTTTTACATTAAAGTTTTGGTAGTAACAAAGATAGAGTGCACTTATTTCATCACTTCACACAATACTTAGTTGTGTGCTATATTATTTTTCAGTGTTTCAGATAATAACAGTAGTCGTTATTTATGAGCTTGCTAACCATTTTGTCCTTTTACTGTTCATAAGGTTGGAACTTTCTTGAATGATCCTGGATAAGTTTCTTTATTGGACTTCCTATTAGGGTATGGTCCGAAGCAAAACCCAGGTGAAAACCGTGGGCTAACCGCATGAAATTTTTCGTTACATCAAGATATACATCGTTTGAATTTCAATAACGGTGGTTTCGGCTGTACAGTTCGTAAGATTTTACATTTCATTTAAATGTGTACAAAATCAATTTTGGTGAAATCATGGTAACGATTGCCAATAGTGGTTAACATACACCGATACATCATATATCAAAACTATTTTGTTCGGTTAGGACTTTCAGAAGAGGCAAAGCTGCGGTTACACCACTTGTTTGATTCATGTAAAGATTTTTTTCCTTTTTTTAAAAAAAATTCACGTCTACAGTTTTCTTGTCTTTCACCTTCGCAATAGTGTTAGTCACAAATAACATGAGCGGATTACAAATAAAATAAAATGTTAGGTTTTCTTTTTTTGATTGATTGACGGAGCAGACAGTACAACTGGTTTTTTCCATATATGTTGCTTCACGGATGACAGAGGCATTGTATGGAGACTAACGTTTCAGCTGAAGGAATGCAGTTGTGAAGGGAGGTTTGTATTGTAGCTGAAAGTACATATGGAGTCGCCATCCCACATTATGCGAAGAGGTACATGAAAGAGACAAATAAACATGGACTCAATAAACTGTTATAGCTTAATCTTCCTGTGGCAACAACATCATTTCATTCATTCAAGAAAGGATTCAGAAGTATTTCTATAGGATGACATAATTAAATTTATTCAGCGATCAGATGTACTAGGATTAGTAGGCCCTTCGAATTTTCACATTCTTCCTTCAACCTTACCTAAATTAAAAGTTCATACACATTTTGATCGCGGTTTTTAACACTGTGATATTACGATACTCAGTTTAAGAGCGTCGGTGTGAACTGTGTTGGTATCTTTGGCGTTCGCATCGGATCCGACGATCAGCTGAATCGATGCATGTTGTCAACAACACAGTCTGGGTATATATAACAGCGTTGTTCGTTTTCACTCAAATCGTGATCCAGGTCTACGACTGCTGCACCGGAATTACTTAAATAAAGAGTTCCTTGTGATACTGACACCGCAGTTAGCGTTCTTCTCTGAAATGGGCTTCCTTCATCCATACGAGCCTAAATTTGGAAAAAATTTTCATTAGAATTTGACATGGCAGTGTATGGGCTGTGTCTGTTGCTCTACGTTCTGCACAGCGTCTGCTTAACATTTCTTTTCTAGCATGTGTCTGTTCTTTCGGACATCGGTCTTTCGGAAATCAGACTTTGTGTGGATTCAAGTCCGCTCTGTTGTCGGAATCCAATATGTCGACTGATAGATTCATGGGCAGACAATAGTATGCAGCAGGCTGGGAATTTGGGTCGCATAGCAAGCGTGCTCCGATAGCCAAGGCAATTAAGGCGACCATCGCGCTAAGCGGGAGATCTGGGTTCGTGTCCCAGTCTGGCAAAAATACTCGCTTGTTCCCATTGATCCACTGCAGTGCCCAAAAGCGGAAAATGTCATTGAAAACCCTTGAATAGCAGCTCTGTCCGAGTTTGAATTAGTTGACCTAGATTCTCAAACAAGTCCTGAACCCGCTCAGGTATACTGTTATAGCCTAACTTCAGTGTGGCTGTTTCATCTGTTAATTCACCCAATAATGCATCCTGCTTTACTGACAACAATGAAATTACCGAACGAATCACCTTTTATTTGCTTGCCATTGCGTCGTGCTTACTGACTAGCTCTGTAGATGCAGTTGCTATAGTACCCTGCTTTTGGACACTTCATTAACTACAATTGCCGTATCATCCTGCTTACTGGATAATTCAGAAAATTCAATAGCAATCGCATCATTATTTTGCCATAAATCTGTAAATTCAGTTAACATGGTATCCTCTTTAGCTGCCTTAGCCTCTTGTTTAGTCACTATAAGCTCTAGTTAGGCAGACAAAGCATTTTGTTTACTAGGAAAGTCCTTTGAGGTATGTAAGAGTGTATTTAGTTTTCTAAACATCACTTCTAATGGATTCTATTTGTTCTTCTGGCCCTTACTCCACAGTATCGGATTCTTGCCTGTCACTTGCTCTTGCCTCCATCTCGGCTCTCTGAGCACGCATTTGTACCATTTGTTAAAATTTAAAAAAGGTCAAAATCAGTGAATATCACCTCAGTCACACATACAGGGTGTTTCAAAAATGACCGGTATATTTGAAACGGCAATAAAAACTAAACGAACTGCGATAGAAATACACCGTTTGTTGCAATACGCTTGGGACAACAGTACATTTTCAGGCGGACAAACTTTTGAAATTACAGTAGTTACAATTTTCAACAACAGATGGCGCTGCAAGTGATGTGAAAGATATAGAAGACAACGCAGTCTGTGGGTGCGCCATTCTGTATGTCGCCTTTCTGCTGTAAGCGTGTGCTGTTCACAACGTGCAAGTGTGCTGTGGACAACATGGTTTATTCCTTAGAACAGAGGATTTTTCTGGTGTTGGAATTCCACCGCCTAGAACACAGTGTTGTTGCAACAAGACGAAGTTTTCAACGGAGGTTTAATGTAACCAAAGGACCGAAAAGCGATACAATAAAGGATCTGTTTGAAAAATTTCAACGGACTGGGAACGTGACGGATGAACGTGCTGGAAAGGTAGGGCGACCGTATACGGCAACCACAGAGGGCAACGCGCAGCTAGTGCAGCAAGTGATCCAACAGCGGCATCGGGTATCCGTTCGCTGTGTTGCAGCTGCGGTCCAAATGACGCCAACGTCCACGTATCGTCTCATGCGCCAGAGTTTACACCTCTATCCATACAAAATTCAAACGAGGCAACCCCTCAGCGCCGCTACCATTGCTGCACGAGAGACATTCGCTAACGATATAGTGCACAGGATTGATGACGGCGATATGCATGTGGGCAGCATTTGGTTTACTGACGAAGCTTATTTTTACCTGGACGGCTTCTTCAATAAACAGAACTGGCGCATATGGGGAACCGAAAAGCCCCATGTTGCAGTCCCATCGTCCCTGCATCCTCAAAAAGTACTGGTCTGGGCCGCCATTTCTTCCAAAGGAATCATTGGCCCATGTTTCAGATCCGAAACGATTACTGCATCACGCTATCTGGACATTCTTCGTCAATTTGTGGCGGTACAAACTGCCTTAGACGACACTGCGAACACCCCGTGGTTTATGCAAGATGGTGCCCGGCCACATCGCACGGCCGACGTCTTTAATTTCCTGAATGAATATTTCGATGATCGTGTGATTGCTTTGGGCTATCCGAAACATACAGGAGGCGGTGTGGATTGGCCTCCCTATTCGCCAGACATGAACCCCTGTGACTTCTTTCTGTGGAGACACTTGAAAGACCAGGTGTACCGCCAGAATCCAGAAACATTTGAACAGCTGAACCAGTACATCTCATCTGCATGTGAAGCCATTCCGCCAGACACGTTGTCTAAGGTTTCGGGTAATTTCATTCAGAGACTACGCCATATTATTGCTACGCATGGTGGATATGTGGAAAATATCGTACTATAGAGTTTCTCAGACCGCAGCGCCATCTGTTGTTGACAATTGTAACCACTGTAATTTCGAAAGTTTGTCTGCCTGAAAATGTACTGTTGTCCCAAGCATATTGCAACAAACGGTGTATTTCTATCGCTGCTTGTTTAGTTTGTATTGCCGTTTCAAATATACCGGTCATTTTTGAAACACCCTGTATGTACAGTCAACGCTTAATGATTATGCTGCGTATGCAAACAACGTATCAAGCAAAGTTAGTAGTGATGTCATTGAGCGTTCACAGTACAAACGGTCTCGGAGTGTTCATGTGATGTTTGTCTCGCGCTACGAGAATTCTAAGAATACTACCAAAGTTACTCCAAACTCCACTGAAAAATGACGAGAAAATTCTCGTTGCTCGATGCGAGCAAGCTGTTCTGAAAAATGTAAATTGTAATTGCTTAACGAATCAGCTCCACCGTCGTCGTTCCTAGATGTTCCGTGTGGATCTCGTTTTCGCCTATTTACTTTCCATTTGTTCTTTATTCTCAATTCAGTTGCATGAATAGGAAAGCAAAATGGTACTAGCCTACAAGAAATTGATATAAGTTAGTTTTGTTATACTCGAACGGGACCAGATTATTGTTTATTTTTCTTTGAATTTGTCAGACGAACGACATGTGACGGCTAAATTGGTACGTATTGTCTGGAAAATATAAGGGATTAAAACATATCTGCAGTCTACTTTTGCGTTATTCTAATGACCCAAACATGTGAGGTCTTTTCTAGAGCTTTTTGTATGTTATTTATACACCTTTTCCGGAATTTCTGTTTTCTATATTTTCCGCTTCAATCGTGTTGTCAATTTTCTCAATTTCGTTGTATGTTTCTTAATAGTAAATTGCACAAATAGGTTATTAAAGCGAGAATTGCCACGAAGACGTTTACAGCAGTCACTCCATCCGATATAATGTCTGCTGAAGCATTTAATAACAATAGGGTTGTCAGTGGAGGGGAATGTGGATCGTAAACGATTCTGGTGAGAGAAACAGATTATATTCGACATTCCAGACTTTCCCGATGGATCTACTGAGTAGATGGTACTCGGTTTTTCACTCGTGCACATCGCACAATATTTCATCGCTGCAAGTGCTTGACATCTTCGGCTTATATCAACAGGACATTCCGATCTGTGTCAAAAAACGGCGCAGGCGTACATACAAATCGCGTGAACGTGTAAAAACAACAAAGTAAATACGTTTTACTATTTCAGTCATTACTAGGGAATCAAACTGACGTGACCAATTTCACTAATTCGTTGGCATCATGAGTGTGTGTGTGTGTGTGTGTGTGTGTGTGTGTGTGTGTGTGTGTTTTTACTGTCATACATTAATGTTACACAATGAAACATATACATGTAACAAAAATACTGCAGGTGAAGATGACACAGTGACTCCAAGGCGCGTAGTAATAATAGTTAATAGCGGCTCAAACATCAAGCTGTGTTTAGTTTGTAATAAATTCATTACAAAAATGACACCACTCCAGAAATTTTCGCGTCCACATCCGAGAAAGTAATGTAATACATCGTATTACCATCGTAGAGACAACAGTTTAAACTCCAATATATATTTAGATAAATATGTGAACAGAGGGCCCAGTACAGACAACGAAGTTGAGGAAATGACTCGTGAGTCACCCTGCTTACGTCAGTGAACCAGGTAGCGCTAGAAGACGACAACGATGAGCGTAAGAGATCACGAAAGATAGTACTCAAATGTTAAGAGACTTTGAGGCGCAAGGAATGTGACACTCCGAATCTTTTCGTTGGGTAGATGCAACGATGGTACCAAATGATCTGCAGTTAGCTATCATGATCGATCAAAACCGCGACCAGAAGCATTAAATATTCTATAAACGTTTTAAGTTTGTGAATAGACATTCTCAGAATAGTCAGCAGCAACTTGGCGTCGACTGTCACCCAGTTCTCTGTTATTGTTGGACAAGACAACTGCTGAAATCTTGGCATTCAGCTGTAGCAGTACTTATACACGCTCTGATGAAAAGCTAAATTTGTGTATGATTAAGATTTTTATCCCTAGTTGTTAAAACTTAGGTATAGCTCTACAGTTCCCCTGATCGTCATGCCGTATGAGATGATAATCACGAAACCTGAGGAAAAATTTCTTTACTTTTCTTCAGTTAACATTATTGCACGACAGATTAATTGCTTTGCACCTTTTTGTGACAATTATAGTGCTGGCGTTTGTTGATATAGCAACACTAGACATCACTCAAATGGCAATCTTATCGCCAGAAATTTCATTTACTTCCGACCTTTTTCGAATGGCAGTTTGCTAAATGCGGAATCTGCGGTGGGACATCGTGGAATATTGCCGCTTCATTCCCTGTAGCTTACGACGTTCCGATACGTGGCGGAACTATACGTAGTCTTCAAAATGTCGTCTGTAGCGTAGGTGCGTTCCAAGCAGAGAGTTCTCATTGAGTTTCAGCATAGTAGACATTCCATGGGTGCTTTCGGGATTTCTACGGAGACCTGACAGTGAACAAAAGCATGGTGAATCGTTGGGCAAGATGTTTGTCATCATCGCAACCAGGGGGCGAAAACCTGTTCTATCTCACGTTACCGGCCGGCAGCACACTGCTGTGACTCCTGTAGTGTTGGAACGTGCGGACACTCTCATTCGAACTGATAGGCGAATTCCAACCAAGGTCGTCGTTGCACAACTTGGCATCCCTGAGGATAGTGATGACATACTCGACCATCTGTTGGGGTACTCGGAGATGTGTGTCCCCTGGATTCCTCGCTGCCTATACACCTGCCGAATTCCATTTGTTTGGCTGCACACTGCGGCAAGCAGTAATGGGTGATGGGGAGATCACTACTGCAACAAAACTTTGGCCCTGACGGCGACCAGTAGAGTGGTAACATGAGGCATGTAGGTCCTCCAGGTAAGGTAGCGTACGGCCGTCCTAATGAAGAGACATTGTGGTCAAAAGAGTGGGGAATAATATGATGTATTGTAATCCTCAATAAAAGCAGCCTGCTTTCAGAAAAGCATTACTTATTGAACGCCACTCGTGTATAGTCAAAGTCTTCTTGGCTTCTTGAAACCGAGTTTTCAAATGAAAGTAATCACATGATTATTGACGGTATCTTCAGTATGTTCAAAAACTGACAATACAGTATTGTTAACAAATAAAAGGAAACAAAAGAAAAGTTCGGAGTAGGTATTAAAATCCGTGGAGAAGAAATAAAAACTTTGAGGTTCGCCGATGACGTTGTAATTCTGTCAGAGACAGCAAAGGACTTGGAAGAGCAGTTGAACGGAATGGACAGTGTCATGAAATGAGGATATAAGATGAACATCAACAAAAGCAAAACGAGGATAATGGAATGTTGTCGAATTAAGTCGGGTGATGCTGAGGGAATTAGATTAGGAAATGAGACACTTAAAGTAGTAAAGGAGTTTTGCTATTTGGGGAGCAAAATAACTGATAACGGTCGAAGTAGAGACTATAGAAAATGTAGACTGGCAATGGCAAGGAAAGCGCTTCTGAAGAAGAGAAATTTGTTAACATCAAATATATATTTAAGAGTCAGGAAGTCGTTTCTGAAAGTATTTGTATGGAGTGTAGCCATTTATGGAAGTGAAACATGGACAGTAAATAGCTTGGACAAGAAGAGAATAGAAGCTTTCGAAATGTGGTGCTACAGAAGAATGATGAAGATTAGATGGGTAGATTGCATAAATAACGAGGAGGTATTGAATAGGATTCGGGAGGAGTTTGTGGCACAACTTAACAAGGAGAAGAGGTTGGTTGTTAGGACATGTTCTGATGCATCAAGGGATCACAAATTTAGCATCGGAGGGCAGCGTGGAGGGTAAAAATCGTAGAGGGAGACCAAGAGATGAATACACTAAGCAGATTCAGAAGGATGTAGGTTGCAGTAAGTACTGGAAGATGAAGAAGCTTGCACAGGATAGAATAGCATGGAGAGCTGCATCAAATCAGTCTCAGGACTGATGACCACAACACCAAACAACAAATAATGAACAAAGCTGGACAAATTCTTTTATTGGGGTTGCCGCGATCGTCCTTTGAATAAAAATATGGCATTTCAGTCTTTGATCGCTATTTTATTTTTATTTTCAATGACCGGTTTCAGGCTAGCTGCCCATCTTCATATCATATATTGTAGTTAGCAGAGTAACCTGTCAGTACAGAACTATTGGTTCGCTGTTATGACAGCTGTTCTGTACTGACAGGTTACACTGTAACTGTAATATATGATCTGAAGATGGACAGCTAAACTGAAACCCGTCAACGAAAATAAAAAATAGCGATCAAAGACTAAAATTCCATGTTGTTGTTATTGTTGTGGTCTTCAGTCCTGAGACTGGTCTGATGCAGCTCTCCGTGCTACACTATCCGGTGCAAGCTGCTTCATGTCCCAGTACTTACTACAACCTACATCCTTCTGAACCTGCTTAGTGTATTCATTTCTTGGTCTCCCTCTACGATTTTTACCCTCCACGCTGCCCTCCAATGACAAATTTGTGATCCCTTGATGCCTCGGAACATGTCGTACCAGCCGGTCCCTACTTTTTGTCAAGTTGTGCCACAAACTCCTCTTCTCCCCAATTCTATTCAATACCTCCTCATTAGTTATGTAACCTACCCATCTAATCTTCATCATTCTTCTGTAGCACCACATTTCGAAAGCTTCTATTCTCTTCTCGTCCAAACTATTTACCGTCCATGTTTCACTTCCATAAATGGCTACACTCCATACAAATGCTTTCAGAAACGACTGACACTTAAATCTATATTCGATGTTAACAAATTTCTCTTCTTCAGAAACGCTTTCCTTGCCATTGCCAGTCTACATTTTATATCCTCTCTACTTCGACCATCATCAGTTATTTTGCTCCCCAAATAGCAAAACTCCTTAACTACTTTAAGTGTCTCATTTCCTAATCTAACTCCCTCAGCATCACCCGACTTAATTCGATTACATTCCATTATCCTCGTTTTGTTTTTGTTGATATTCATCTTATATTCTCCTTTCAAGACACTGTCCATTCCGTTCAACTGCTCTTCCAAGTCATTTGCTGTCTCTGACACAATTACAATGTCATCGGCGAACCTCAAAGTTTTTATTTCTTCTCCATGAATTTTAATACCTACTTCGAATTTTTCTTTTGTTTCCTTTACTGCTTGCTCAATATACAGATTGAATAACATCTGGGAGAGGCTACAACTCTGTCTCACTCCCTTCCCAACCGCTGCTTCCATTTCGTGTCCCTCGACTCTTGTAAATAGCCTTTCGCTCCCTGTATTTTACCCCTGCCACCTTTAGAATTTGAAAGAGAGTATTCCAGTCAACATTGTCAAAAGCTTTCTCCAAATCTGCAAATGCTAGAAACGTAGGTTTGCCTTTCCTTAATCTTTCTTCTAAGATTAGTTGAAATGCCATATTTTTATGTAAATAACAAACATGTGGAGGTCCCTGACGTAGTGACAGTGTCGGGAAAGATGCGGATAAGGGACGGGATGTGGGGAGGGGGAGAGGGGTGTAGAACTACCCTGCACTGGTGGCGTCCGCAAATTTCCGAATAACCCTGCTAATTGCATACCTCCGTGTCCGCATTTCTCGGATATTTGCAAATATTCAATTTCCCTAAGGCCACCCTTTATTACTGTAATAAAATATGCAGCAATTTACTTTCGTGAATCTGGAGTTTTGAGCGTCAAGTTGTTCTTACGTCACTAGAAGCTTCATTTCACGACAGCTCCACAACGAAGGAGTGTATTCCTTTCTCCTTAATTTTCTTTGTTTTCCTATAGTTTCTTTGTTCTGAGGAGACAGGAAACAACGCGCCGGTAAAATATTGTGTTCTTCGCTCCATAAAAGGACGGGACAAGACGGGATTCGGATTTCTCTCTTTTTCCGCGTGGGACAACGGGCGGTGAATGAATTATTGGGCGTAATTGTTAAGCGATTCAGCGGAAGCTGGTACGGCATGAATGGCGTGCTGTACGCGCAAGATTCGCTGTCGCTCAAGGGGGGAAGAGGGGGGGGGGGGAGCAGTGAGTGGATGAAGAATGCGCGGAACGCCGGCTGCGTCCGCGAAGCACGGAGGGGGGGGGGGGCGCAAGAAACTCCCAGCCATGGCGGACGGCGACGAAAATGGCGGAAGCGACGGAGGAGGAGGAAGACGGAGAGAGAGAGGCGCCTGGAGGAGGAGAAGCAGGAGAGAGAGCAGAAACTGCGAGCAGCGGGCGGCGGGCTGATGAATAAATGTATGGCCGGCCGCCGGCTTGTTAAGGTCGCTCGCTGCTGCCTCGGCGCCGCCTCCATAACGCAGGCGGCGGCTGCAACTGGAGCCCGGCGCGGCGGCGGCGCTGGAGCTGGAAGCTGGAAGCTGGACCGGCAGGGGGGCGGGCGGCCGCGTCGCCTGCATCCGCAATGACCGCCCGCTGGCCGCAGCGCGCCGCTCGCCGCCTGCTTTTCTTTCCGCCATTTTTGCACCGGCCGGTCACGAACCTCCACGTCGGATGACAGCGACGACGTCTGCGGCGCAGCGCACGCAGGAATTTTTACGGCGCGCCCTCTTTGACAGAAGTGCCTTACGTGCTGTGTGCTTCGTTTTTTTTTCTTCCCCCCCGCCCTCCCCCATCTCTAACCAACTGAATTCTGCAGGCGGTGTTTTACTGAACAGGATATTGATTGTTAAACTTCGCAACATCCTGCTACAAATTAATCAGCAACGTAATTCTGGGGTACACAGCCCTACAATGAACAAAAATTGATCGATTAAGATGTTGAATCTTTATTAAAACTGACTATAAGAACAGATAGTGCAGATGGACAATGCGAAGAATTCATAAACCTTTAATTATGACCTCTACAAAACAAGATCTTCGGGTGTTTCCAGTGACAAGTCTGCACTTCTGTGTGTCTGCGCCACTGATCGGCACCACACCAGCCAAAAGAAAATGGCGATGCCTATTCATAAAATGGGTTCCTTCCTTCCCGCCCGAAGCCTTTTACCAGGCAATGTCGGGTCGGTACTGATGTGGAACTTCTCCAGTTCCGCGGATAATCAGTCATATCTGTGTATAGGCTATTGTTACGATTGAGATTCCCTTTCTTGAAGGTATTTTAAAGCAACTCCCTCACTCTAGGGCACTAATCTGTATACCCATTTGGTGTGTGTTGCATGGGGGCTTAATTAAAATGCAATAATTTTAGTAGCTGTGTGTCCGGTTACGAAGTCTCGTAACCGGTTGGCCCTGACTAGTATTAGTACGCAATCTGACTGCATAGAGTAACAACAAAGAATGAAAGGAAATTTCCATTAACACAATTGATTAATTAAGTCCCCTGCAACTATAAAAGCTACGAAACAACAAAGCACAAGTGTAACTGTTCTGTGTGTGGAAGTGTGATTCAACGTACATGTATCTGGCACGGTTCTTCCTCAATACGACAAGATATTTTAATCACCATTTACAATAAACTACACTCCTGGAAATTCAAATAAGAACACCGTGAATTCATTGTCCCAAGAAGGGGAAACTTTATTGACACATTCCTGGGGTCAGATACATCACATGATCACACTGACAGAACCACAGGCACATAGACACAGGCAACAGAGCATGCACAATGTCGGCACTAGTACAGTGTATATCCACCTTTCCCAGCAATGCAGGCTGCTATTCTCCCATGGAGACGATCGTAGAGATGCTGGATGTAGTCCTGTGGAACGACTTGCCATGCCATTTCCACCTGGCGCCTCAGTTGGACCAGCGTTCGCGCTGGACGTGCAGACCGCGTGAGACGACGCTTCATCCAGTCCCAAACATGCTCAATGGGGGACAGATCCGGAGATCTTGCTGACCAGGGTAGTTGACTTCTAGAGCACGTTGGGTGAAAACCAGAAATACTATATTGCACATAGAAACCAGAATTACAAGTCTAATACATGAACACGAGCCAGATGCTTTGTTGACTGAACTTGTGACCAAGAGGCATTGTCATTAAGGAAATGTGAAATAAATTTCTCTTGACGTCCATATATATTGACGAAAAGTAGACTGTGATCATTGCAATATCTTCCATCTTTGCATTACACCAACCGAACAGCATCTACTGCCTCGCCCAACAGAACAACTGCCCTCGACATGCTCTCACTAGTACTGCTCTCGACATCCTCTCAACAAGCACTGCCCACGGCAACCTCTGAACTACTACTGCCCCAGTGGAGGCGGCGGAATAATAATCTTTGGCGGAATCTCTGGCGCTGTGGCCCAGTGTAGCCACCTTTCAGTGTCTAGTGTAGTTGCATGGCCAAATGTGACATTTTGTAACTAAGGTGGAACTTGGGAACCAACCCAGTATTTACCGGTGTTGATCCGGAAAACCGCCTTAAAACTATGTCCACCACTGGCGGCCCGCAGGCCGCCGTAGTTAATCAACTAAGCGGATTCTATATAGGACCGTCGCTCCACTTTTTGTTTACAGCGCTACAAGTTCCCTCCTTGCGCAAGATCCAGGAGATGGAATACTTTTCTATGTTCACAAAACTACGTGTCATAGAGTTGGTTATATGCTTTCATTGTTTCCTTATTATTTTTTTTTACTTTACGTTAAATAAATAGTAATCTTTGGATGTTGCATAGGCAAGGTAGTGTCTGAGATGTGCGAACACATGAAAGATCTAAGTTTATTAAATACTATGTGATCAAAAGTATTCGGACATCCCCAGAAACATACGTTTTCATATTAGGTGCACCGAGCTACCATCTGCTGCCAGGTACTCCATATCAGCGCCCTCAGTAGTCATTAGACATCGTGGGAGAGCAGAATGGTGAGCGCCGCGGAATTCACGGACTTCGGACGTGGTCAGGTGATTGGGTGTCTCTTGTGTCATACGTCTGTGCGCGAGATTTCCACACTGGTAAACATTCCTCGGTCAATGTTTCCGATGTGATAGTGAAATGGAAACGTGAAGAGGCGCGTACAGTACAAAAGCGTACTGGCCGACCTCGTCTGTTGACTGACAGCCGACAGTTGAAGATGGTCGTAATGTCAATAGGCAGACATCTACCCAGACCACCACACAAGAATTCCAAACTGCAGTTAGGCGGGAGGTGACAAAACTTGGATTTCATAGTCGAGCGGCTGCTCATAAGCTACACATCACACTAGTAAATGCCAAACGACGCCTCGCTTGGTGTAAGAAGCGTAAACATTGGACCACTGAACAGTGGAAAAACGTTGTGTGTATTGACGAATCACGGTACACAATGTGGCGATCCGATGGCAGAGTATGGGTGTGGCGGATACCCGGAGAACCTCATCTGCTAACGTGTGTAGTGCCAACAGTAAAATTCAGAGGCGGTGGCGTTATGGTGTGGTCATGTTTTTGATGCAGGGGCCTTGCACCCCTTGTTGTTTTGCGTGGCACTATCACAGAACAGGCTTACATTGATGTCTTAAGCACCTTCTTGCTTCCCACTGTTGAGGAGCAATTCGGGGATGGCGCTTGCATCTTTCAACACGATCGGGCACCTGTTCATAATGCACGGCCTGTGGCGGAGCGGCTACACGACAATGACGTCCCCGTAGTGGACTGGCTTGCACAGAGTCCTGACCTCAATCCTATAAAACACCTTTGTGATGTTTTGGAACTCCGAATTCGTGCCAGGCCTCACCGAACGACATCGATACCACTCCTCAGAGCAGCACCTCGTGAAGAATGGGCTGCAGTTCCCCAAGAAACCATCCAATACCTGGCTGAAGGTATGCCTGCGAGAGTGGAAGCTGTCATCAAGGTTAAGGGTGGGCCAACATTGAATTCCAGCATTACCGATGGAGGGCGCCATGAACTCGTAAGTCTTTTCAGCCAGGTGTCCGGATACTTCAGATGGCATAGTGTTAAGTGCATTACAGCTGAATGACTTAACTTTAAGAAATAGGCTACTGTCATATTGTAATGATAATATTAATTATTTATAACCTAAATTACAATTTTTAAAAATCGCCCTAACGATATATTTTAGTGGAGTGCAAGGAGCTGCCAACAGAAAGTTCTTTCACCCGGAAATTCCACTTGAGTACTCCCAGGGCACTTAGTATGTTATCGTAGTATGTTGAACACTTGTGAACCCATGTGTGTCACGTTTATGTCGTAATTTTTAACCACCTAAGCCCTTTTTGACGACGTTTTTGGTCCTAGGATTATAATCGTAGTTGCAAAAGTTTCACAGGAAAGAGCAATACAAGGCCATCAATAGTTAACGAAACCGCTTTCGCGGCGAGCGGCCGGACGGTAAAGCGGATGACAGGAGATCCACAGGAAATACAGTACGATTTGTCGAGTAAGTTATGTCTAACACACATAATGTAAACTCTTAAAAAGAAAAGCAAATAACTCACGCATATTATGCAAGGATATGCTGGAACTAACTCCCTTCAGTGTTCAAGCATTTCTGACTCCCGCTTAGGAAATTGCTCATTGCACTCTGCAGTTCCCTCTGAGTAATGGCAGCACTTTCTTGACGAATGTGAGTTTTAAGTTCGTCTGACGTGCGTGGATCTGAATTGTACACGTTCTCTTATAATGCCCCCAAAGAGATAAAAATCGCAGGGGGTTAAATCTGGGGAACGAGGAGGCCAAATGTTGTTGCAGTTGTCACTATCTTCAAACTTCTCATGAATTTCCTGTAAAGAGAAGCTTGTTGTATGTGCACTTGCAGAGCCGTGCCGAAAGGTCACGAAATGACTTCCTCTCTCAGTTAATTGGCCAGAAAAAGGGCGCAAAATATTTTCCACATCTGTCTCGCTGTTAATTGTTTTCTGGGAAAAAATTAGGCCTATGATTCTCTCACCACTAATATTCCAACACATTTCTATTTTTTATATATCGTGCTTGGCCGCCTCGTGCATTACGTTGCGCTTTTCAGTACTTCACTGATGGCTATTCTGTGAATTAACGTAATTTTCCCGGAAAGAATGTTAGGTGACGGTCAATTTCTCCGTCACGCACCCTATTCAAAACGCATTCAAAAAACCGCACCCGGCAGGTGTGGCAGAGCGGTTCTATGCGCTTTAGTCTGGAACCGTGCGACCGCTACGGTCGCAGGTTCTAATCCTGCCTCGGGCATGGATGTGTGTGATGTCCTTAGGTTAGTTAGGTTTAAGCAGTTCTAAGTTCTAGAGGACTGATGACCTCCGATGTTAATTCCCATAGTGCTCAGAGCCATTTGAACCATTTGAAAAACCGCAACCCTTTTGCAGGATCACTCGGTTTTAGTTCTTGCACTGCAGTTATTTTATATGGCAATAATTTTATAGCCGTTTGAACAGAGCCACAGGAAATTCCCATTTACTGTGAAAGACGTTGAACTAATTTTCTACGATACCTTTCCGGAGCATGCCCAATGTTACTCAGAGTTTCTTCCGCGAATAGTATACGTGGCGGCCTACGTTTCGTGTCAAGAACTTAGGAACATGAATATCAGAATATCGCTCTTGAAATAAGCTCCATACCGCATGCGTTGATCTGTACTCTCGTACGAATCATATATGAGTACCCTTTAGCTAATAGAACACTTTCACTCAATACACTGTACTGTGTCGCCTAACAGATGCCACCTGCGCAAGATTTCTACACAAACAAAGCCCTTGCGGAGGACGGGAAATGCATTCTCCGCCAGCCCGTCGCCGGCTGGTTGCCGGCAGGGCAAAGATGCCTCGCCAGGCACTTGCATTACGGAGAGACCACCATGTACCCTTACTAACAAAGATTGTTGGATATCATTTATGAATTTACATTTTTGTATTGCAATAATAATAAAAATTATTCGTGTATTTTAGCAAATTTATTGCTGTATAGCTGCGGAACGAACCGCCCGGATAGCCGCGTGCGCTGGTACCCCACTTCCGGGATTCAGGGAGACACCGCTGCCCCGGAAAGAGTCCGCCCAGAGCATTGAAAAGGACGGTCGATGTGCGCTTAAGGCGGTTTCGCAAACCTGGCTAGGTGAATAGCAGGCTGGTACCCACGTTCCATCTCACTTCTGCGATTTGCAACATTTCGAAAACGTTCTTACACTTTCAGATGGGGTAACAGTAGGAGCAGACAAAATGGGTGCACAAATTCCATCGCAGAGGGTGAAGAAGTGGCAACAGGAAGGCGTGAGCGGTCGCCTTGTCACTTTTTTTTTTTTGTTGATCTCATTTTGTTCGTTGTGGTTCGTTGCATTTCGTCGGGGCGGACGTCCCACGAAACCTGTTAAACTACATCGTTGATCTGTTCACTCAGTTTTTTATTACAGAGGGCAACTAACCAACTGATCGAACACGCTGAGCTACAGTGCCGGCAAACCATTGGCTATCCGTACACAAATCACGGCCTCACCCAAACTTCCTTTCGTCTCTTCCATGCGTCTACGATCTGTACTCGTACATTCATTATATATATTCCGGTACAGGTCAGACGCTGTACTGGAAAGTCGCTTGTCTGGTATCGGCGGATAAATACGATATTTCAGTGCCTTTGCTATTATAAATTACGATACGAAGTTCCTTTTGGCAAATATGCATGTACAAAGGGACTGCATCGTAATCAGAATAACACAGGCCTTCAGTATCGTAAAGGAGTGGAAGGTTGTGAGAGGGAGTTATAGTCCACTGACTGAGTGACATCAGGTCTGTCCAAGATACTTCGTGCTAAACCCTACGAGATTCGTTTGAGACATGGTTACTCACGTTACACGTTATTTGGTCGGTCTGAGGAACTGAATTTACTGCAGCATGATGTCTCGGTTTCTCGGATGAGATGATGAAGCTGATGGAGCTGCTGTTGATGTTGGCCCTTTGCATACAATGTAACGTGGCTGATGCTTGAATTGCTGCGACTGCTGTAAATGATGCCAGCGTTGGCAGTGGAGCTACTGCGCATTAGGAAATGGCACATGCAGAAGAAAAATTTGGTGGACTTGAAGAATGTGAAGATGTTGATGGCAACTGCCGCGATGGTGGGGTACATCGGAAATGTGGAAAATATAGATGTGGATGATGAATTTTGAATGGAAGTGTAGGTTTCTGTTAATATGGTAGACAGGAGGTGGAGATAAATTTTGATGTCGTTTTAGTAGAGAAACCGATTTCTGTCGATCAGAGATAGCCATGGGAAGAGTTGAGAGAACGAGTGGCGACAGCAAGCGAAGATTTCGAATGGTATCACTGGCGGTAGTAGCCGCGGACATCGATTTTGAAGCGAAGGAGTTGGAGAAGGCGCTAGATCCAAGACCACAGGTGTTGACGGCTTTTGAGGTGACGACAAATGCTGAGTTGCAGCACTGACTTCAGTTATGCTTGGCCGGCGAGGTAGTTTTATGCAAGAGGGAAAATGTCTCTGAGAGTAGCCCTGGCTTGTCACTTCGTGCTCGAAAGTCCTGTTCCAAACGTCGGATGTCTCGTAGTTACTATTTTTATGACCTTTTCTTGGGCCTTAAGTCATCTGACTGGTTGCATGTGATCCATCACGAATTCCTTCCCTGCGCCAACCTTTCCATCTTCAGAGAAGCATTTACATTCGATATCCTTCAGTTGCTTGTTGAACATATTCCTATCTTAAAATTCCCATAGAGGTTTTACCCTGATGTCTGAAACCATGTCCTATCATTCAGTCCCTTCTTGTCAATGCTTCCTCGTATATACTAAGGAGAAACTCCTCATTTCTTGTTTTATCAGTGCGGCAAATTTTCAGCACATTTCTTCAGCACCACATCTCAAACGCTTTGGTTTCTTCTTCTCGGTTTCCCCAAAGTCCATTATTCACTCCCATACTTGTCTCTGCGCCAGATGTTCATTGTTGGAGATTTCTTCCTCAGACTGAGACAAATGCTTGATACCATTCTAGCAATGTCCACTTTGCCTGTGATAGTCTGCTTCTTATGTCATCCTTGCTTAGTCCATGGCACTTTGTTTTCCTCCCAAGTTCTCCAATGTTTATATTAATTTTATCACAAATCTCATTTATACTATTCCTCATTAAATTTTGCTTATTTCTGTCTTCTTTCAGTCCGAATTCTGTGATCAGTAGGTTACTCCTTTCGCGCAGTATGTCCTGCAGCTGTTTCTCACGTGCACTGAGGGCAGCATTGTCATCAGAGAATCTTATCATTCACATTCCTTCACCATCAATTTTAATCCCACTTTTGATCGTACATTCTTATTCTGTCAATGTTTCTTCGATGACAGCAAAGGAGTAAGTCTGAATCCTTATTTTACATCATAGTCTGGGCACTTCATTCCTGGTTTTACATTCTTCCTGCTTGGTTCCTATGCATACTGAATATTACCCGGCTTGTGTATGACGAAACGAACAATCGGCCTGTCGATCTACGTCGAGGTAACTATATATCGCGTACTGTCTCTCAGAGGTCGGGAGGTCGGTCGTCTCATCGGCCGACGTGTAAGTGGTTCTCCGAGCGCTTCTGGGCTCCTTCAGTTACCATCTTGTGAAACTTCTGTCGGGCCTTTCCTGGTGCAAGGATGTCGTTTAGCCATTGGGCGTGTTTTCTCTGCATGGTTGGGTCCGAGCCAGTATTTCCGCCGTCGTGTGTTTGGAAGTGCGTGGGAGACGCACCAGCAGTGCGATCCCGACGGAGCAGCAGTCGTGACGGACTAGCAGGCAGTCGGTCGGTTGCTGCGGACCAGGGAAGGTATCCTCGCGCGGTGGGTCCGCTGGCGGTCCCTGCGAAGTGTCGGAGCGTTGCGTGGAGCTGTCCAACTGCTACGAGCTTCGCGTTTCGCCGACCCAGGACGTCATAGTTGAGCGTGGTTTTAAGTACCCAAGCTTCGTCCATTCATGTTGTGGTTCGCTTCGGTGGTTCGCTGTTGGGGAGGTCTTCCGGTGACCAACACAGAGTGTTTGTACATATTTGTTGTGGATAATTACATCCGTAACATTTTCTTTTTGAGTTCTCATGTATTAATTGATGGGAAGCAAGTCGTTGTGTCGGTCGGTCCGTGGCTGCCTCCTGGTTGGGTTCCGATGGATCAAGTGTAGTTGGACTCACCACCTGTCTCACCTAAGTGAACGAGGGCAGACCGACCTCCCTCGATGATTATGACTGCCGCCGGTGTTAAATTATCTGCTTTCAGCTACTTAAAATTTAAGGCTTATGGTTATTTTTCTTTTTTCTTAAAAATTTTGCAAATTAGTTTTTAAATTTATCTTTTAAGATAAACATTGCTTCCTTCTGCCTATAAAAGATTATGGTAATATGTTTTAAAATTTTGAAACTTAATTGTGACCTTCAGTCTTTGGTATTGCACCTTACATATGTTTGTTCTACTTACTTTGCTGTGATACATTTTTAAATTATTTTTATTGCTATCTCAAGTGGATTTTTATCTTGTTGATTTGTTAAGATTTCTTGTTTGGAGGCCGTCAGCCGTGAAATAGTTGCATTCGGTAAAGGTCCGGCTATGTGCTACTTTGGTTGTAAAAGTGTTATGAAATTAAAATAAATTACAATTAGAAGATGAAACTGACCCCAACCTACTTGTCACTTTCCACAATCCTAACTACCTGTTCTGCCCAGCGGGTTTAGCGGGCGTACCACTTCACAGCCTAGTTGGGGCTAGGTAGCCAGTACACGCAACAGCAAAAGTCACAACATCTGAAGGAGATGGCTGGGTCGGCTGTCGAAATAGTCTGCACGAAATGGAAACAATAACTCGGTGGAACTTCCGGACGCTCACTATGATCACCCACACCAAGAAAACCTCACCAGCAGATGTTCAGGCAGACGAGCAGTAGGTATTTCCGTGACGCCGTTCTATCAGAAGTCTTCTCTGAAGTCCAGTGTTTGTTTTAACGTTTGCCGTCGGTTTGAAGCTCTCACTCTGTTAATTTTTACCACGTCCAGGTGTTTCCACATTTTCACCGGATAATACAACGTAGTTAAATAGCCCGCCTGCTTCGTGAAACTGACACTGTTGTCACACACGACCCATCACTGCCAAAGCGCTTACAAACAACTGTCGCTTTCGCACACACCTTCACTGTGTGACATATCTCAACCCATCATGTGCAGAGTGCACGTATCTATCTTTAAACAGTCTGATTTCTGAATCATACAAGCACCTTTGCTATGTTCATGTGGCAAGCATACTGTCCATTTTTTAATTTCCTCTTATGACGCTTTCACATTAGTCCGTTTAACAATAGCCCACTGTAAATGTTTTATAAAAGACCATCTGTCACCTGCAGCTACTCTTGTGTGTCAGTAGTTTACTGTACAGTAGTTATTACTGTACAGTATTTTTGACGGACTGTCACTATTGTACTTCACGCCATTACTATCTTAGTCTGGCCGAACCTTCGGTGATGGTTATCTGTCCACGCCCATTTGGACGAGCGTACTCGTAACCGACACGACGCGAGTGCTTGTTTTACTAAGCTTTTACGAAGGTTTCAGTAACATCGGTATGGGCTTAATAGGAATGTTGGATGCAACAGACGAGCCTGCCAGATGGTCAGCACTATTTCACCCCTCCACTGCGAGAGCTTCCAACTATTCGGCAGACATTGAACACTGCCGAGTCCCTCCGACTATAGGCTAATCTTTGTTCTGAGTGTCTTCCGCATCGCCTGGACTTTTCTGTAGAGTTCTGTGAAATATACTGAGCCGTGTATCGACTCGTGCTACACCTTGCGTTTAGATTGCACTGGTTTTCCTTTCTTTCCCCTGACATATTTGTTCGATATGTTGTCTGTCATTAAGTAGCTGCTTGGTTGTCTTTTCCCTCTGATATCGATATCTGCGTTTTTGCTTCCGGGAAACTGCTATGGAGGAAGTAAGATCTTTGGCCGGTTGTAACCTTGTGTGGTGGCGCGGAAGCAGCAGTGTGCGCTCAGAGAGTCTGGTGGACATGGGAGGCAGTGTGGCTCTCCAGCGCGGACCAGACGTGGACGGTTGTACCGAGTCGCCACGTGATATACGTCGGTTGTGTGTAACGAGCGGGTGGAGTTGACGGGAGAGCTCCCCGCGGGTTGGTTGTATACAGAACCGCCCCACGAGTAGTTGCTGTTCATTTCACCTTTGTGGGACGTTAACAAGCTTCTTTACGTCCTCCGTTTCAACACTGGAGTTTAAAAAGGAGACACCTAACATGAAGGAGCGGTCACTACCCGTCAGCGTTGCAGAGACGACGTGAACTCCGGTGACAGAGCATGTTGTCGCGTGACCGTGGCGTGTTGGGTACACTGCCGAAGCGTGCGCGGACGGATGTGTGGGTCCTTGCCATCGGAGGTCGTGTACTGCCTGTTCGAGCATAATTGCAAGTTAAGTTAGTAAAAGGTTTAATCATTAAGTAATAAGTTTGCATAACCATTGCCACTTCTGCCTTCTGGCCTCCGGCGATCGGGTTTCCTGTCCCGGGCACCGGTGTAATTGAAGACAGTGATCTTTCCTTCTCCTCTCGTTACTGCCCGATGGGAGGTGTAGTTTTAGCAGTTTAATTGTTTCGCTATTCTGTCGTGTGTTATGTGTAAATTCATGCTTCTTGTTGGTTGATCATGTGGTCGCTCATTCAGGACTGTGTGGTGTAATGTTTCCTTGCACGAGGTTAGCTCTAATTCTGCAGCGAGTTAAGCCATCGTATTACAAGTTTTCGCTGGCTAAAAGTCGGTGCAGTGACCAGCCTGAGAGTGGCAATTGTGTTTACGGGAGTATTTGAATTGGTCAGTAATCTGCCTAGCCTGAGCATCCCTGAGTGGGTGATTTGTGGCCGCCTTACACGGGCCCGTCATATCTGTTATGTTCTAATGATAATCTAGGACACTTTTGTTTAAAAACTTTTTTAAATTCCTCCATTCCTTTATTGCCATTAATCGTGTGTTTGCTGAGACCTTCGATTTTTTTAATGGCGATGTTGGTAGCTTCACTACCTCACCGTACTTTATTAACAAAGTTCTGTATTTACTCTAGTAGCCTGTTTACTAATGTTCTTTAAATTTTTTAAACTGTTGTATTGCTATAAATTACTTGATTGCATTTAGCGGCATGTTTTGAAAGACTGTTACTGCCGTACTTCTAGCTTCTGTGTTTTTTTTAAAAAAAGATTTTTTTTAAAATTGTGGTATTGCTATAAATTACTTGATTGCCGTTAGCGGCGTGTTTTAAAAGGCTGTTATTGCCCTACTGCTAGCTTCTGTGTTTTTTAAATATTTTTTTTTAAATTGTGGTATTGCTATTAATTACTTGATAGCCGTTAGCGGCGTGTTTTGAAAGGCTGTTATTGCCGTACTGTTAGCTCCTCTGGTTTTTTTTGTTTTTTTTTCTAATTTAAACTGTTGTATTGCTATAAATGACTTGATTGCCGTTTTTAAAAGAAATTTTTAAACTGTTGCATTGCTGTAAATTACTTGATTGCCTTTATCGGGGTGTTTTGAAAGATTGTTGATTGCCGTACAGTTACTTCTATTTTTCTAAAAAAAGAATTTTTTTAAAAAAATTGTTGTATTGCTATAAATTACTTGATTGCCATTAGCAGCGTGTTTAAAAGACCGTTTATTGCCGTACTGCTAGTTTCTGTAAGATATGAGTAAAACATTTGTGTGTGAAAATCTCAACTCGACAGTACACTACTAGAAATTTGGCCCCGTTTCCCAATTTGTGGTGTGGCTTGTAGTAACCCCGTAACCAGTGTGTGTGTCATATACCATACACTGATTCTGAAAATTTGGCGTCTAAGCTCATTAAAGACACAGTAACTAAAATATCGATTAACCAAACATATCCTAAGAGATAATTCAAATGTTTCACAAGTTCGGTTGGGTGGGTTGGGTGGGTTGGGTTGTTTGGATGGAAGAGACCAAACAGCGAGGTCATCGGTCTCATCGGATTAGCGAAGGACGGGGAAGGAAGTCGGCCGTGTCCTTTCAAAGGAACCATCCGGGCATTTGCCTAGAGCGACTTAGAGAAATCGCGGAAAACCTAAATCAGGACGGCCGGACGCTGGTTTGAACCATCGTCCTCACAAGCTCGGAGATCAAAGGAACAGTTGAGCTTCAAGAGGGATTTGAAGTCTGGTGGGACAGCTAAGTCGGTACGACAACTACTTTTTGAGCAGACTGCACTCGCTCGTAGAGTGAAAGATGGATTCTGGAATTGGCAGTGGCTCCATTCCGCCGCAAATGGTCAAGTTTATCTAATAACCGAGAGAGATCGAGTTCTTGCTTCCCGAGGCGATCCCGGCTTTTCCGCTGACAAAGCCCCCAACGGGTGTGCACCAGTGTCGGCAAAAGGAAAGCAGGAAGCACCTGAGAAGTCCTTAGCCCGGCGGCCGCCGCCGCCAGCGCGACCCCTAAGGCGAGGCGGGGACGTGCAGCGCCTGCAAGTCGCTGCCTAGCTCGCTAGCCGCCTCGCCTTCCGCGCTATTTATGTCTTAATCGCCGTCAGCGGCCGGCGGCGACGCCTTGGCCGCTGACGCTGCCGTGTGCAGTCGCTGCGGAATGGGCACACACGCGGCTGACAGCTGACGGCGTTCGTCAAAAGTGCAGAGACGCTCGGCGCCGGTTTTTTTTTTTCTGCGCAGGCGCCGACCGCTCGCCTATGGCGAAACGCGGTATTTTAATGCTGCTCCTCGGCTCCCCAGCCTCACCCTGCGTCTGCCTAGCTCCTTGATTGACAGCAGTTTCTCCGCGAGTCGCTGCACCAGCCGACCTCCTTTTGCTATGGTAATGCGTAGAAAGCTCGCGAGAGCCGCGAGCACAGCGCAGCGCGCGGAACCGTCCGGGGAGTAGGCGTCCTTCTCGGAGGTGGTTCGTGATCCGTGTAAAGGCAGACGGCCGTGTTAGCGACGAGGAGGTCGCTACACAGATCACGTGCACACTGTCACAAGTACACGCAACAGACACGAAAGACAGAAACATACGGACTACTTTGATTTTCGACTTGTCCAGTAAGCCACGCTTATTATCACGCCACTTGCTGGATTTGGGGAGGTATGTTGGCTCCAGATCGACTCTGCATGGCGGATTAATGACAAGGATCCGTGTGCTGGCCAGTCTGTGGATGTTTTTTAAGTGATTTCTCACGTCCAGTTATGTGAATAACACGCTGGTACCCAAATCCCCCTTCAGTTACACCACATCCATTTCGAAAATGTTCTCGCATTTCCACATGGGATAACACTAGACGCAGACAGATGCGGTACAGAAATTCCATCCTGGAGGATGGTGCGAAAGGACATCCAGGCATCCTCTGCCAATGCATTGCCAAATGTAGGTTAGCAGGCGACCCTGTCAGGATACTGGGTTAGGCTGGAAAAACAGAAGACTAATTTTGGATCTGATCTGGGCAGTTGTTAACACTTCCCCTGAAATAAATTGTAGGATTCCCAGTCCCCCAGGTCCCACCTATGTTCCTGGAAGGTTTTGCTTCGTAATCAGGTTGATGCCAGCAATGGAATTTCTTTTCCGAACATCCGCCATTACTGGGATACTGCTTAACTGCCATCCCGCTGGGACATTTGGATGGGAAAGGACTACAACTCTTCAATAGGCTCTGCTCCGTGGGGTACAGAATGAAAAGCGAAAAAAAAAGTGTGACAGCCATTATTTCGTCACTCCCTCCCTCTCTGTCTCTCTCTCTGTCTCGCTCTCTCTCTCTCTCTCTCTCTCTCTCTCTCTCTCTCTCATACACACACACACACACACACACACACACACACACACACACACACAAACTCACACAGCCATATACTTGCGCTTACATATACACACACCCCATAAGCACATTGAAATATTTGTCTACTGTCTGGGTCAATGGACAACATTATCCCACAAATAAAGGTTTTTACAATCCCATGGTTCTGACCAAGATTTTGGGGGAGTTCCCCTTGGTTCCCCATTAGTAATCGCTTCCTATTTATTCTCAATTGGGAAGCCTTCTTTCATACTACCAGATCGCTTGGTAATTAACTGTAGGGAACCGCGATTCTGTACTGGAATAGATCTACAACAGACGACTCTTCTTCTGAAAGGGGATAATGGGAGATCAAAAATGAAAAAGTCATTGCCTCCGATGAATAGCGTCATAGGTACACAGCACTTAACTAGCACTCTGTATAGCTTTACATGTAAACAAACGCACTTTTACATAGACGAAGCTTTCACTTTCTTGTTTGGAACCTTAGTTCGCAACTCTCGCTTCTGACAACTATTTTCGGGAAGTTTATCTTGGTTGTGAGGGGAACTCTGGAACATGATACCCCCTTTCCTTGTAAACTTGTTCACAACTGGTACTCCTCCGGTGTTTGTCTGAAAAGTCGCTGACGCCAGGTGCGTCAGTGCTCCAACATACCCTCCTTCCTCGAGAGATCAAAAGTAACAGGGGGATAAAGAGAGCGAGGTCGGTGTTCCTCTGATGGCTCAGGTGAACTGCACATGCCGAGCGTGAATATATAAAAAAGAGCAAACTTTCACCTACATTAAACTTTATTTTTTTCGTCTGAGACGTATCGTTTCATGATTAAATTTCAAATAGTTCAAATCCTCATGGCCCAAAGTTCAGTTTTTGGAAGGTTTCTCTTGATTGTAAGATAAACATCAGAACAAAAACTCCTTTCAAAAATATTCCGACTTTGGACACCCTCAGTCCCATTACCAACCCGCTTTGTATTTGCCTGAAAATTTGGTGATCTAGCAATGAGTCTTTACTCCCAAGAGCACGGTCTACTTAGAGAATGAAAGGAATAAAACAGACAGTGAGATATACCATTAACAAATGAAGAAGCATCGTTTCGACCACAATGTGTTTCGTTGGTGACTACCAGTTGTGAACTGCCCTGCAGATCATTTTCAGTTATGGCCCCACAAGGTGCAGTTTGTCAACAGCAGAACAAATGATATAAACTAACATTCAAATAATATTTATACGTTTTGTTTATAGCACTTTCTACATTAATTTCATGTCATTCGTACAACCGTTGACAAACTGTGTCTTGTGGTGCCAGACCTGGTGCTTTGCAGGGCAGGCTGGACCGGTCAGTAAAAGATATTGTGACCTAGACGTGTTTTTTCCTCTATTAAAACGGGTGAGATCACGTATTCTCTGACGTGGCTGTGTCCTATGGAAATTCCCCCTTGCTGAAAACAGAGGAAAAACTCCTTGGCAGGTGTTTTAGAAGGAAAACTGTTTATGATATAATTAGCATAAAAGAGGACATTGATAAGCTTTTAGCCCATGCCATCTGAGAAAAACCAAAGTGTAGCCATAGTGAACAGATACGATAGCAAAGACGAGGAAGACCGATGGACGTGTCTAGGGAACGAAATCGAAGCCAAGTAACTCTATGATCACTTGGCCCTGTAATGGAGCAGTGGATGGTTGTGGGCATGTTTGTACCTGAGAAAAACGAGAAAAATCAATAGTATATAGTTAAAAGATAAATGAAGCGCTCTGATCCATCATCATGCTGTCTAGAGGCAGCAAGACATTTCTGGACCTGAAAGCACTGGAAATATGGTAACGAAAGTAAGGAAAAACTAGATACTAGATAATATCTAATATGCTGAGGAAATTAGATTAGGAAATGAGACACTTAAAATAGTAAAGGAGTTTTACTATTTGGGGAGCAAAATAACTAATGATAGTCGAAATAGAGAGGATATAAAATGTAGACTGGCAATGGCAAGGACAGCGTTTCTGAAGAAGAGAAATTTGTTAACATCAAATATAGATTTAAGTGCCAAGAAGTCATTTCTGAAAGTATATGTATGGAGTGTAGCCATGTATGGAAGTGAAACATCGACGATAAATAGTTTGGACAAGAAGAGAATAGAAGCTTTCGAAATGTGGTGCTACAGAAGAATGCTGAAGATTAGATGGGTAGATCACATAACTAATGATGAGGTATTGAATAGAATTTGGGAGAGGTGGAGTTTGTGGCACAACTTGACAAGAAGGGATTAGTTGGTAGAACATGTTCTGAGGCATCAAGGGATCACAAATTCAGCATTGGAGGGCAGCGTGGAGGGTAAAAATCGTAAGGGGAGACCAAGAGATGAATACCTAAGCAGATTCAGAAGGATGTAGGTTACGGTAGGTACTGGGAGATGAAGAATATTATCTAGGTAATTCTTCAATAGAACAGTCATGTAAATTTGCCTGTATCATAAACGAAAAACGCTACTTTGATTTTGTTCTATGGTATTAATTTATTGTGTTAAGCGGTTTTCGGCTTACAAGGCCATCATCAGACGTTTACTGATTACTGTCGCCAAAGAAGTTACAAAGTTTGTAAATAACTCTGGAAAAGAAGTTACACTTCTAGACTGAAGCACATAGGCACAGTATAGACAAGTTTGCTAATATAATGTGAAAAGTAAAAAGTTGAACAATAAATAAACAAAAATGGAGTAAACAGAAAAACTTTAACACAAAATCGGAAAAAATGCCTACATAATACTTTATGTTGATAAGCAAAATTAGTAAAATAAAATTAGTTCTTGATTGGGCTACTCCTAGAGGTACAAAACTTGGAGAGTGATACACAAAACAATGAAAAGAAAGAATTGTCAGTTGTAAATTGTAACAGCTTCTGACATGTGTCAGACTGGATCTGATCTACCTTCCTACATCAGTTGCGCAACTACTCTCTGTGAGTGTTTTAGCAATTTGGTATTGAACCTACCTAGGTAGGAAGATACCATCTCACACGTACAGAGTTCAGAAGAGTGCAGCAGTACGGACAGTGATGTAATCAGACAATGACCTCAATATCGGTTCCACTACAGTCCCTGTAAAGGAAACGTTATCGCTAACAGAAATTAGTGTACGGTTCAGGTGTAACTACATGTTAGCAAAGAAAATCTTAGATTTTCATTATTAATGTTTATATTTACTCTAAGTACGACTTCATGACATGGCAATATTAGCAAAACACATGACAGTAAAATATTGCCGGCCGCGGTGGTCTCGCGGTTCTAGGCGCGCAGTCCGGAACCGTGCGACTGCTACGGTAGCAGGTTCGAATCCTACCTCGGGCATGGATGTGTGTGATGTCCTTAGGTTAGTTAGGTTTAAGTAGTTCTAAGTTCTAGGGGACTAATGACCACAGCAGTTGAGTCCCATAGTGGTCAGAGCCATGAGTAAAATATTGCTATTGGGTGTTCACAGCTGTGAAGCGAAATTCCTAACTATTATAAGGTTATTAAATGGTAAGATGGTTGATGACCATGTCTGGGGGTCGATAAAAATACAAACAAATTAAATACAACACAGAGATATCAACTATACTAAAATGCACAGTTAAAATACCCAAAACTGAATACGGGTCAGTAAAGAACAATCAAAAAAGAAGTAAATTTCTTTTTACAGAGTTAAAACAATTACTTAACATAAGAGTATAAAGCACTCTACAGTAGCTGATAAACCCTTTCCTTTCCGTTGCATCGGATATCTCGCATTTCTGATTCATTTAAGTCCGACAGTCATGGATATGTTGAACTACAGATCATGACTGTATGTACGAAAAAATAGGAGAGACGGAGACGACCGCAGTTCTGAGTGTCAACTGAATATCACTCGCTGGCTCACCGTGAGGGTCCGTGTTTACCTTGTGTCGGTGGGTGCAGTGGCGGCTGCCGGCCCCAGCTGTGAACCTCAGAATCTATTATCTCTCGACTGTTAAACAGCAGTCAGACACATTTCCTACGTATTCGCTGAAGATACGGTCACCTCCATGTCTACTTAAACCAACGTGTATTTTTTGCTGTTTTTGTCTTTGAGCTTAAATTTTAGATCGTCATATTTTCTGTTTTTCTTCTTTCCCTTAGTTGCTTTAAATTATTGGAGGTACGTACCGTTCAGACAACCAACTGAAGGCAGTTGCAAAATGGAAAGTGCAAGTGATATATGCGACGTGACGAATGTGGGGGAAAGAACGCCAGAAATCGGCCAGCTCCAACATGGGAACTAAGGAATTCGTCTGTAGGACCGCACGCATGAGTTAACATTGCTGGAAATCGTAACACCGAACGACAAGTTCGTATTACGAACTTTATTCTACAAAAGTTGATTTTAACCTAAAAAATAAGAGAAAGACACAACAAAATGTAATGTAGCAGCATATTATATCGGTCACATAATACGTTTATTGTATGTATAAAAAGAAACATGTATCACAGGCCACTGATGGTGCAGCCCAAATAAATGAAGCGAAACGCGTATGGCAATAAACAAACTGCCTCCAATTGGTGCAAAGGCGGTACATAACTTGAAGAATTAATTTTTAGTCTTGCTGAAGAAGAACTGTATAATTCGTAGTTTATCTTTTCACGGTTATCCAATAAACGATTTTTAAATTTTTTATTTTTGAAATATAATACATTTTTAAATGAAAACTGCTTGTTAAATGAAGCGTTTAAAAACTAACTTGAAAGCAGTACTTTACGACTTTTGACGATTTCATGTTGAATGAAGTCTACTCATCCATCATCTAATGTGTGTACATTTTGTTACGACACTGGATTGAGATTGGCGGTGAAAGGAATCAGGTTTTCCTCCGGCCATCCTAATTTATCTATTGCTTTGATAATTATTCCTAGTGCTCCTTTGACTGCCGAGCCAGCAGCGGATATCGGTATTGCTGCGATAACTTCTAAGACGTACAGGAAAACGTGGAAAAGAGAAATTGTTAATGAAACAAATCTTGACCATGGAGTCGCTTTCTGGACACCAAATTGAAGTTCGTAACAGCATTTATATTTTCACGAACGACTGCCTTTAGAAACTTCGACTCGTTCTCAAGAGTATAAAAGTTTCTAAAAATGCTTACTTTTCAAAGGTAATCGTAGTAAGATGAAAGTCCTGTTTGATATTGACAGGAAACGCTAATTTGCTGACCTTTTCCAAAAACTGAAATGTTTCACAAAGTTTTAACTTCGAGACGAGCAGTTACACGAAGTCAACTCGTGGCATCGTTAAGTGGCTGTACTGTAAAACTTCTTGAGCCAGAATGACGTACACACGGAAGCATTTCTTTTAATTTTTTTTTCACGAACTAGTGTGTTTCAGAGCGTACGTCGAGGAATCTCTGGCGGCAGAGCGCAGGCATACCCGCAGAGAAAGTGTAATTAGACGCAAACGGCAGACTTGCCATGTCCAAATGTAGACTTCCCAGTCAGCCGGAAAAGCTTCGGCACAAACTATTCAAACGAATGACTCGCACAAGTGCGAGTGCAAACACCATTCATCTTCCTAAACCCTTTGCTGCTGTACGTCTCACTGCTTTACAACTTACAGACTTTCTTTTTTCAAAATAAGTGAGGAATGAATGATTTTAGTGAGAAGAACTCCCTCTCACGCTCGGAGCGTCATGGGCAGTGAGCGAAGCGGCACTCCCCATTCCTGTAGTATTGGTAACAAAACAGATGGGATCTCCGTGTCACAATTTATGTAGATACATCAACTGACACATACAGCGATGAACGATTAAATCTTTCAGGTAACCGCGCCATGTATGACCTATTACATTAAAAAGTGAGCATGAAGGTGTACATTGACACAGTTTAAGTATTAGTTCTCATAAAAATAGGGAACTAATACCTGAGCTGATCAGTAATAGCATCAGTTTATTGTTCGACAGAAGGGGCCGATAGTTACTGACTCATATTCCATTGCTTGTTCTTCGTCTTCTCAGTTCTGTCGACTGTAGACTAGGGATGCGGTGGGTGAAAAAAAAGACCGATAGAAGTGTTGACGCAAACGATTGACAAGGACGCACAAGACAACTAGCGCGTACCGGTTTTGATTTAATTCTCTTACGTGACATCCGTCGGGCCCCACGTGTATAACGCTAACGTTCACCAAATATTCGCCGCAAATCGACAAATATTACGTAAACGTCGTAAAGAGACTTTTCGTTGAAATTCAAATAAAATAAGCCACAGAAACGAAAGTAATACCTCGGTATCTGGACATTGCCATTAGATTTGTAGGAATCGGCGTTCCTATCATGCCCTCAGTTTTGCTATTTAACGTATTATAGGAGGAACAAATTCAATTAATTGTCTGGTGGGAGGAAAGGAAGGAAGGAAGGAATATTTGAGTTTAACATTTCGTTGACATCAAGGCAGTTACAGACAGGGCACAAGTGCGAACTGCAAATCAATGGAGACTGACTGTGGCGTATTCGAAGGAATCGACCCAGAATTTGCCCGAAGTTAATTTGGAAACATGTGAATGGGTGGCGAAAATCGTAGTGAGTAGGAACTGTTTGAAGAATGCAGCAGCATTGATATGGCCCGCGCAAAAGTTACGACACTGTCGCCCTCACTCCTATTCTCAAATTCAGCGTTCTCTTTTTATTTTCAACCATACTGGCTATTTTTGTGAACCGTGACTGTGTGGGATAATTATTTATTTCAAGTTTCTGCTACCAGTCACTTTCTACTTTATGCTTAATTTAACATAATGCAACGCGTTTCGAACATGTTCTGTTCATCTTCAGGCGGTTATACATAAATACATACATACATAGAAAAATGTTACTTAAAAATAAACAGTCTTAAACTTTATGTTTATTTTTACGAGGGTCCGGTAGCGTCCACGAAGCAGCGTGACTTTGCTACGGCTGTGTGTCTCTTCCATACCGTCTAAATTTGCACTATGAATCCAAGCAACAATAGAAACACTTTGACCAGTATGTTCCACTATGCAGTTCACCGAGGACCCAAAACATTACGATTTCCTGTCCAAACACAGCTGCGTGACGTCGTCGACAACCGCCGATATTTCGACAGGTGACAACCATGGCATTTTCAAAGCAAAACTGAAGCAAGTAGCGCTGTGCAAGTGAATGTATCCTCAGTCTGCAGAGAAATTCTGGAAAGGTTACACCCAAACATACACATACACTGTAAACACTATCGCCACTACACAACCAGAGATGACCGACGACAGAAATTATCGACATTCAAAACTACTAAAGAACGGGTGGGATGAGCCAAATCCGTCCCTGTGATTTTTGACAAGGGAGACAGCAGGACTCCGCGGAAATGTTAAGCAAAAACCTCCACCTCCAATTCTCCAATTTCAAGGTTACATCCTATTTTAGTTTCAACTGCTTCCTTAACAAGACTATCCATATAGCTGGAAGTACATGCCAGAACCTCCGTGTTGTTATATTCCACAGGATGACCGGTGCGAAGACACTGTTATGCAGCAGTAGGTTTGCTCGGCTCTCGTAAGCGTACGTGACGTTTATGATCAGTACACAGGTTCTCCACGTTCCTGATGATCTCACCAAAATACTAGTATCACATGCCCCAACTGCAAGGAATGCAATAGACACCCGCATTATGCAAATCAAGGTCATCTTTAACGGAACTTAAAAAGATCCTAATATTACATGGTGCCCGGAAAACAGATTTCACATCACGTTCCCTCAAAGTTCAGCCAGTCTTGTTGGAGACGTTCCCTGTGTAAGGCAGAAAGGCTGTAGACCTTTGTGCCAACTGGGTTTTATCATCACTCTCCCAGTGCACGGTTGGTCGATAGCGTAACGCCGGTCGAATACGTGACCCTAAGGGTGTGCCCTGTAGCACATGTGCCTGCCCCAGTATTTCACTCCAGCATCAAATCTGCAGCCGATCACAATTTACAGAGCAGGCAAGTCTCCGATCTCCACGTTCTGTGATAAGGCCTGGACGTATAACGCCACGACAGTAGCAAGCGAACAGACGAACACATTTGCTGTTTCCGAGATGTTGGTTCTCAGAGACCAGGCCATAACAACCTGCCCTTTCTCAAAATCGCTTTTCCAGTGGTTTCCCCATTTGTAGCCTGTGTCGTATTCGTCTCCGCTTCGCTTATAGGCTTACACTTTTCCTACATCTCGTCTCCGAAACGCCATCAGGCGTCATTCATCCCGCAGCGTGGAACTCTATTAACATGTATTGAAATCTTACAGCTAATAGGTTATATTTCAGCCAACTCATTAATTTGCTACCGGTTTCGGTCAACGACCGCCATTTTGTAGTAGCCAATTTTTCGTGCCATTTCACAGTCGTTGACCAAAACCGGTAGCGAATTAAGAAATTGTTCTAATGCAGGCAAGAGTCATGGGTGCCGTGAAACATACATCGGCTACTGACAACGGCCTGAGGAAAACAAGTTTAACAGGTTATAGTTTTGTGAACAGGCAAACAAACAGTGCCTGAATGAAAATACGATTGTCTCCAAAAATATCTGCAACGAGTAAACGGTTTTTTATGTTTGTTCTGAGACGTCAAGGGATCACCATTTTAGTATTGGAGGGCAGCGTGGAGGGTAAAAATTGTAGAGGGAGACCAAGAGGTGAATACACTAAGTAGATTCAGAAGGATGTAGGCTGCAGTACGTACTGGGAGATGAAGCAACTTGCACAGGATAGAGTAGCGTGTGAGGGCTGCATGAAACCAGTCTCAGGAATGAAGATCACAACAGCAACAACAACAGGAACAGGAACAGGAACAAAAACGGAAAGAGCCCATTTCACAAGCAATAAAATTTAACGGACTTATTTTTACTTTTCAAATTTGTCAAGCAGAGCAGGTTTTTGTACTGCGGGTAATATAGGTAGAAAGATTATCTCTCAGAATTCCGTTGTTTCCTGTTTACCGTATAATATTGGCATACTAGTGCTTTTTCGTATATTGCTGCCCAACACCTGTGGGCATCACTGTTTCACCTTGAGTACCTCTAGCGTTACCGCCTACCACGCAAGTGAGCCCGGGTTCGATTCCCGGCAGGGAACTGTGTGTTGTGTGTCCTTCATCATCATTTTCATCATCATTGGCACGCAAGTCACCGACATGGTGTCAACTAAAAAGACTTGCAATACGGTGGCCGAACCCCGAAGGGGATATTCCGGCCAATAAATGCCATACGATCATTTCATTGCATTGTTCCCCCTAAATTTCACACAATGCCCATTCTAAGTTGTGCAAATGAGCGTGTATACACCTATTCCTTGCCAACATAGAGACTGTACGAGAGTTTCAATAACAACCGCTCAGCGAAAAAAGTTAACAAGCGCTTTTGCGTATCGTAAACACGTCCCATGCACTGCAAACTCACGTTATCAAGAAAGTAAAATACAGATAATTCCCACTGTATCATAGTTGACTAAAATCATTGCAACTTACTCATAGTTACATTGCTTGTAATAGATGCCTGTGCAATCATGAAGCAACAATTTTAATGAAAATATCCACTGCTAACGGCACAAAACTACTTGAATATGCTTCGATAGATGCTGAAAAGAGTTAGGTTTCGCGTCAGGCGGAGTATTTTGTTCACTGTCGGAAGAGGTAATTGCTGGTCTGTTTTCTTTCGATGAGATAGTATCCGCTGGCAACTATAGCGTGTCAGTTGTTTTCCTTGATTCTATCCAGAGGTCGGTGTTGGGTGCTTAGGGGCGACTAAGTCCACCTGCTGCGCGTCGAGGACTTGCCCGGAGGGAGTCAACTCCCACTCCCCTCTTATGCTTTTGTAAGTAGGCTGTTTAGGTTTTTATGTTGGCTATGCCACGTAGCGCTCTCTATTGCAATCGCTGACTGCGCTGTGTGCAATCTGTGGGTGATTATACTCGTTGTTGGAAGTTATTCGCCAGTGTAGTGTTGGGCAGTTGGATGGGAACAGCCCGTAGTGTTGGGCAGTTGGAGGTGAGCCGCCAGCATTGGTAGATGTGGGGAGAGAGATGGCGGAGTTTTGAGAGGTTACTATGAGCGGACGACATGGACGTGTGTCCGTCAGAAAAAGAAAATTCGTTAAACTGGATGTCACGAATATATAATGACTTTGTAACACCATTCAGGTAAATAATTGTTTGTTCTCTATCAAAATCTTTCATTTGCTAACTTTATGCCTATCAATAGTTAGTGCCTTCAGTAGTTAGTATCTTTTACTTAGTTGGCAGTATTGGCGCTCGCTGTATCGCAGTAATTGGAGTAGCGAAGATTTTTGTGATGTAAGTGATTCATGAAGAGCATAGGTTATTCTTATTCAGGGCTGTTGTTTTGTAGTGGTTATTGAAAGTCAGATTGCGTTGCGCTAAGACATTGTGTGACAGTTTAGAAATGCTGAGAATAAGTAGAGAGAAAACAGTCTCAGTACGTTCAGTTTCACTCTGGAGTTTGAAAATCAAGTAACGTAGAAGTTTTACCAGCACAGTCATTCTTTTCATTGAAAGGGGAAGTTTCACTTTGTACTTAGAAACAAAAACCCACGAGGTGACGTGCAGGGGTAATGAATATTTGAATATTTCGTGTAATCGAAACTGAAATAGCCTCCTTCGCCAACGATTCGAAAACATCGCAACGAAGCGAAACTAAATACAGTGGCTATTGTTTTTGATCGCGGAAGTTGACAGCTAAACTTTCCAACTTTCACTGACTACAAACGCTGGACGCGAAGAATGAAGAAAATATGCGTGCACTGCATCTCCACAAACTGAAAGGAGAAGCATATTGAGGTTACATAACTGCAGAAGTTGAATTCCCGGAATCGTTTCAGCCACATGCTGCCCTTTCGCTCTACACACTATTCACGCACTTTTATTTTGTCCAAGAATATCCTGAACATTGAATTGGACGCGAATAGTCAAAGGAGCGGTTTGCCAAGAGCCCTCACGTGTACATACGTGTGGCCTCGAATCCACATTTTACGAAAATATCTTAATTACATAGTTTTTGCTATTGCAGTGAATTTTTATTTTGACCAAATGTGTTCAGCTTTACTTCAAAGAATCATCTGTCGACACTATGGCAATAAATATTTTGTTTTCAGTTTGACTAATAGAGATGGCAGGCAGCCCTTCTAGTTAATTTATTTATCTCCACACCTCACAAGTACATACCCTACACTACTAATTTTGTTATATAATACCAGATGGCCGTATTGTTGTGAAAAATCAAGCTTTGCGTGTTGAAAAACTGTTTTGATTGTCTTTCATCAGATTGTAAGCGAAATCTTCACTATTAAAATGGTCAACAATGATGCTTTCCGGTAAACAGAAACACGTTCGCTAAAGAAATGTGTTGTAAACAAGATATTACACCGACGTGAGACCGCTGATTGTTTCTTATGCGGGAGGTCGGCGTCTGAGAATCAAAATATATTTCTTATAACGTGGTTGGTTGGAAAGCAAATAAATTTTAAACTGTGTTGCTAGCTGAGGTCAGGTCTTGTGTTTCAATACGATACTGTGGCGCCTGTGTTATTCTGAATTACGATGCAAACTTCCTTTGGACACGCATGTTCAAAGGAACAGGAACTGCGGTGACTACAGCCAATATGAAATACGTTAAATGCATTCGCAGTTGTTTATATGGGCAACCTTCATCTTTAGCTGGATGCATGTTCAAAGGAACTTAGTATCGTAATTCAAAGTAAAGGCATTGAAATATCGTATTTATCCGTCGACACGGTGCAAGTGACTTTCAGGTTACACTACTGGCCATTAAAATTGCTACACCACTAAGATGACGTGGTACACGCGAGAAATTTAACCGACAGGAAGAAAATGCTATGATATGCAAATAATTACCTTTTCAGAGCATTCACACAAGGTTTGCACCGGTGGCGACACCTACAACGTGCTCACGTGAGGAAATTTTCCAACCGATTTCTCATACACAAACAGCAGTTGAACGGCGTCACCTCGTGAAACGTTGCTGTGATGCCTCGTGTAAGGAGGAGAAATGCGTACCATCACGTTTCTGACTTTGATAAAGGTCGGATTGTAGCCAATCGCGATTGCCGTTTATCGTATCGCGACATTGCTGCTCGCCTTGGAGATCCAATGACTGTTAGCAGAATGTGGAATTGTTGGGTTCAGGAGGGTAATGCGGAACGCCCTGCTGTATCCCAACGGCCTCGTATCACTAGCAGTCGAGATGACAGGCGTCTTTTCCGCATGGCTATAACGGTTCGTGCAGCTATGTCTCGATCCCTGAGTCAACAGATGGGGGCGTTTGCAAGACAATAACCATCTGCACGAACAGTTCGACGACGTTTCAGCAGCATGGACTATCAGCTCAGAGACCATGTCTGCGGTTACCCTAGACGCTGCACAACTATAGAAGCGCCTGCGATGGTGTACTCAGGGACGAACCTGGGTGCACGAATGGCAAAGCGTAATTTTTTCGGAGGAATCCAGGTTCTGTTTACAGCATCATGATGGTCGCATCCGTATTTGGCGACATCGCGGTGAACGCACATTGGAAGCGTGTATTCGTCATCGCCATATTGGCGTATCACCCGGCATGATGGTATGGGGTGATATTGGTTACACGTCTCCGTCACCTCTTGTTCGCGTTGACGGCACTTTGAACAGTGGACGTTACATTTCAGATGAGTTACGACCCGTGGCTCTACCCTTCATTCGATCCCTGCGAAACCCTACATTTCAGAAGGATAATGCACGACCGCGTGGTGCAGGTACTGCACGGGCCATTCTGAATACAGAAAATGTTCGACTGCTGTCGTGGCCAGCACGTTCTCCAGATCTCTCACCAAATCTAAAGTCTGGTCAATGGTGGCCGACCAACGGGCTCGTCACAATACGCCAGTCACTGCTCTTGCTGAACTGTGGTATCTTGTTGAAGCTTCGCATGGGCAGCTGTACCTGTACACGCTATCCGACTCAATGCCCAGGCGTATCAAGGCCGTTATTACGGCCAGAGGTGGTTGTTCTTGGTACTGATTTCGCAGGATCTGTGCACCCAAATTGCTTGAAAATGTAATCACATGTCAGTTCTAGCATAATATATTTGTCCAATGAATAGTTGTTTATCATCTGCATTTCTTCTTGGTCTAGCAATTTGAATGGCGAGTAGTGTAAATGTTTCGTCTGTACCGGAATATACCCTGGTATGGATGTACAAGTACACGCTGTAGCTGCACGGATAGTCAAATAACAAGGAGACCCCTCGTGAAAACCGAGAAATCCGTGTATGGGCCTCGATCCGGCACAAATTTTCATTGTCACCATTTCTATGTGCAGCTGATGGTTGTCCATATTCTCAATGGCGAATACATTGGATGCATTGTGTTTCAATCGTCCAAACTAGAGAGGATTGATTAATTTGTATTCATGTGATACATTTCCTTTGTGGAGCAGGAGTGTTGCGTCTTCAGCTTGGCTTTAGCTCAGTTGAATGATGGGTGCGTGTTGGGTGAAGAGGAGGTTTCATTTTGTTGCTGGTGGCGAAAGAGACGGGAGAGAATGATACTCGAGACCAGCACACACCCTAATGCCCTCGAATTGCACGAGGAGTGTCGCTAAGCTGAGTGTCGGGCTACGACGATGATTTGAGTCGCCAAGTCCACTGTCTTGCCGTTGTGCCACATAGCTTGGTACGACTACTGAGGTATGAGTGTACGAAAATTAACAAGGGACGTTTTTATATACTTCATGTTGAACACGGAACTGATTATGCGTAAATTCTAACTTCTGCGAATGACACTGGGAAGTGTGCCGAAAGTCGAGACTGCTATGTACGACACGCAAGACCTTTTACTGTGTAAAATGGGCCTTAGACGGGACTGTCCTTCCATATTGTTCCTCTTTACTTTTGATGACCAATCAAATGTTGACCACTGACGCTGTCACCGGAACAGGCGAATCGCCTACTCCTTGACATAACGGGAAGCCTCAGCATTATACAGTGCTATGTTGTTCAAAGCAGTTTAAAAAGAGAATACGAAACAAACGCCACTGGACGAAAAAAGCAGAGGATGCGGAGAGGAGAGCTGCTGTTCCCGTTAGCTGCGCCCCCGCCATATGGCGGCCGGACCGGGGGTGACCGCATTTCTGCACGGCTGCAGCCGGCACTTGTAATTTGTCGATAGCCGAAAACATTTTAATGGGCGGGGAGGCGGGTTTTTGCGCTCCTGGGGGCGGCGCCTGGCTGCCGCTGCCCGCATTCCGCCGCCATGGCCGCCGCACCGGCTCCTGGCACGGTCGCCATAAACACCGCGTGTCAGCGGCCGGTTCCCTCCGCTCCTTTGTGTGTCACTGCAATCTTCCCATTCACGTTTCCCCAGCCGCAAGGGCTCCTCTCTGCCGCTAAAGCTGGCGCCTGAACCTGGCTGACTTCTTCTGTCGAGTTTTTGCCTTGCGGTCTTCCGAATGCGAGACACGGAACATCTCGTCATTAGGTTAACAGATGGCACCCAGCATCAGTAAAGCTTGTATTATACAGGGCGCTTCTATAGGAACTTGTATAAATACTTGAATATCTTGCAGTAGCTGGATTTACTGTGGCAAAGGTAGCACGGGGTGAGCGTAAAGTCTTTCCCTGATTACGGAAATTTATTTCTAAGGAAATATGACAGATATAGCCATGCTGTTTGTTGCAAGGGATAACGTAATCCATAAAGTTTTTTATGGGTACAAGTCCATCTACTGCACCTAGAACTTCCGAAACGTTCATTTCGTCACTTCCCAGAACCTCTGAAGCTTCACGCAAAATCACACTTGCTGTCGCGGCAGTACCGACAGGCTCTGGCGATATGCGATGCCACACAAACAGCGCGACTTACTGTTCCGCGGGTTCAATTGGAAAGGTTTATTGGCGGACCAGGATTAATTTCCGACATTGCTACACGGGTACAAAGCAGTATAAAAAACGGTCACTAGCCTCGCTTTGGCTCAAGAGACAGGGTTAAACTTCTCAACAATCCAGTGTCAATTATTTAAGTTCTGTAGCAATCCACCTATTTTCAGAAATATTCTAAGATCCGAGTAATGAGTTGGAATATGTACTTCTCTAACAGTACTTACAATTACCGTCGATAATTTCCACACAACAAAACAGGAATACATTTCAGTATCAATATGAGTAAAAAGTAACGCAGGAAGATCATACTCAAATTTCCACGGAAACAAATATAATTTATTGTTTTCTATCGAATTTCCCCAGATCTGCCTCATTCACTAGAACACTACCGCCTAGCCAGCGACTTAGCTCCACAAATTGAGCAGCGCCGGGTAGCCGTGCGGTCTCAGGCGCCTTGTCACTGTCCGAGCGGCTCCTCCCCCCCCCCCGTCGGAGGTTCGAGTCCTCCTTGCGTAAGGGTGTGTGTGTCGTCCTTAGCGTAATTTAGTTTAAGTTAGATTAAGTAGTGCGTAAGCTTAGGGAACGATGAAAAAAATGATTCAAATGGCTCTTAGCACTATAGGACCTCACATCTGAGGCCATCACTCCCCTAGAACTTAGAACTACTTAAACCTAACTAACCTAAGGACATCACACACATCCATGCCCGAGGCAGGATTCGAACCTGCGACCGTAGCAGCAGCGCGGTTCCAGACTGAAGCGCCTAGAGCCGCTCAGCCACAGCGGCCGGCTTCATGTTAAGTGCAGTAGAACACTGACAATGTTTGTATGCTCGAACAGAAAGGTTTAGGTGTTCGTTTTTCCCGCGCGCTGTTCGGGAGTGGAATGGTAGAGAGATATTATGATTGTGGTTCGATGAACCCTCTGCCAAGCACTTAAATGTGAATTGCAGGGTAATCATGTAGATGTAGATGTAGAAATGGGGGTGGAGCAGATTAACAGAGTGAGGGGGGAGGAGTAACTGAAGAGAACATGGTAAGAGGAGGAGATAAGAAAAGCAGAGGTTATTGACAGAGATAGGGGAGGAGGAGATGACGGTGGAGGAGGGGATGGAAAAAGAGAGGTGGAACAGGAGATGGACAGAGTTGGAAGGAACAGACTGACAGAGGGACTAGGAGCAGATTGACAGAGAGAATGGCGAGAAGAAGGATCCTTTATTATATGATTATGTGATAGTGGAACAAACACTGGTAGCAGTTACTTCTGTAAAATATCTGGGAGTATGTGTACGGAACGATTTGAAGTGGAATGATCATATACAACTAATTGTTGGTAATGCGGGTGCCAGGCTGAGATTCATTGGGAGAGTTCTTAGAAAATGTAGTCCATCAACAAAGGAGGTAGCTTACAAAACACTGGTTCGACCTATACTTGAGTACTGCTCATCAGTGTGGGATCCGTACCAGGTCGGGTTGACAGAGGAGATAGAGAAGATCCAAAGAATAGCGGTACGTTTCGTCACAGGGTTATTTGGTAAGCGTGGTAGCGTTACGGAGATGTTTAGCAAACTCAAGTGGCAGACTCTGCAAGAGAGGCGCTCTGCATCGCGGTGTAGCTTGCTGTCCAGGTCTCGAGATGGTGCATTTCTGGATGAGGTATCGACTATATTACTTCCCCCTACTTATACCTCCCGAGGATATAACAAAGGTAAAATTAGAGAGATACGAGCGCGCACGGAGGCTTTCCGGCAGTCGTTCATCCCGCGAACCGTAAGCGACTGGAACGGGAAAGGGAGGTAATGGCAGTGGTACGTAAAGTGCCTTCCGCCACACACCGTTTTGTGGCTTGAGGAGTATAAATGTAGATGTAGGAGTTGTAGAGAGGGGCAGGAGGAGATGCTCAAAGAGTGGATGTGGATGTTGGGTTGGACGAGATCGACAGAGAAATGGTGAATGAGGAGATGGATAGCGGAACATAGAAGGAGTAGATAAACTAATAGAAGGCTGGAATAAGAATATAGTCGGTCAACGACGGGTACTCAGTTAGTATGTAAATAAGACACTACCAAAAGCCGCGTTTTTTTGCGACATGTACATCCGCTTTCGAAGGAATAGATGATACAGGTCGAAAGAGAGAGAAGGTAAAAAGGGGGAAACTTGAAAGAAGCGAGACACAAGAGCGCTACACCCCGCACAAAGCAGAACCGGCGAGGAACAAAGCGACCCGCGGCCGTCCTTCCGACAGGCCACGTCGGCCCGGCTGCCCTTCTCGCAGGCGGCGGTACGGCGACCCCCGGCCATTATCCGGTGACGTCACGCGCTCTGGTCAAGTGGCATCGCCACTGTGCGTGGCCGAGGCGCCCCCGTCGGACGGGGGCGAGTCACATATGCCAACTAATTGGCGTCAAGCAGCGGGCGCGCGGACATCAAAGCACAATGGCGCCGGGCCCGGGCGGCCACCCTCGCCAGATAGACTTGTTAACTGCCGGATTAGCGGGGCGATGCGATCCGTGAAGAATTAACGAGCGCCCGGTCGGGGGCGCTGGAGAGACCCCACCTCGCGGCTGTCTCTTTTTTTTTTAACGGAATTAATGCCCTCTTATTTGGTGACCCGGCAGGCAGGGGGCGGCCTCTGCGTGGCCGATTCATTTGTAACGGGACGCCGCCCCTCGCCGCCGTCCGAGTACCCGCGTGTGTCTATGCGACCCGCGAGACTCTGGGGTGCTCGTTACGGCCGCTTCTGCCACTGACGTTCTCACTTCCTTCCACTGAGAGCGGCGCGACCGCGTCGTTGCGAAATGAAAACGCGCGCAGCAAACACTACGAGACTCGGCATTTAAAAAGAATGGCGTAGCTGTCTGACGGACTATTTTTTGCATCTACACAACAGTACAGCTTCGGGGAGCGATTACCAACCGCGTCTCGACGACCTATTTAAGTGGTTCCCCTCCTTTTGAGTTAACAATTACTACTGCCATTCGCTTTTTGTTTTCGATAACAGCCATTCGATGGTAGGAGGATTACAGTTTAATGTCCAGTCGAAAACGATGTTATTACAGACGAAACTCAAGGACAGACTGCGAAAGGATGGGGAAGGAAATCGGCCGTGCCGTTTCGAAGGAACCATTCCGGCATTCGTCGGAATCTATGTAGATAAATCATAGAAAATCTTATCTCGATAGCCTGGCGTGGATTTAAACTAGTTCGTGATAGTACGAAGATGAGTATGTTGATATTTCTAAAAACGGTTCAACTGGCTCTGAGCACTATGAGACTTAACTTCTGAGGTCGTCAGTCCCCATGCCCGAGGCAGGATTCGAACCTGCGACCGTAGCGGTCGCGCGGTTCCACACTGTAGCGTCTGGAGCCGCTCGGCCACTCTGGCCGGCTTTTCTTTCTGCTTGAATATTCCACTTTCAGAATTCTGCAACACACGCTAATGTAACACCCTATTACCGTTTTAATTGAATCAGCTGTGGGTTCTTGGTGAAACGTTTTAAATTAACTAAACAAACACTGTTTTTAGCATTGGTTCACAATTTATTATAAATGTTATTGCAGTACCTAGGTTTTGGATTATATGCCCATTTTCTACATCTACAGCTACGTAATTACTCTGCTATTCATAATTAAGTGTCTGGCAGAGGATTCAATGAACCGCCATCAAGCTGTCCCTGTACCGTTCCACCCCCGAACGGCGCCCATGAAAAACGAGCACTTAAATTTTTCTGTGCGAGCCCTGATTTATCTTATTTTATCGTGAAGATCATTTCTCCCCATGTAGGTGGGTGCCAACAGAATATTTTCGCAATCGGAGGAGAAAACTGGTGACTGAAATTTCATGAGAAAATCCCGGCGCAACGAAAAACGCATGTTTTAATTATTGCCACGTCACTTCACGTATCATGTCTGTAGCACTATCTCCCCTATCTCGTCTAAAAGAGGTGAATAATTGAATTGGGTTTGCTCGTTTAGTAATAGGTGTGGGGATATACAAATCTCTTTTTTAATTTCTAAAATTTCTAATTCTGACAAAATATCTATATAGTCTTTCACTGGAATACATGTAAACAAGCTATGCACATCAAAAGATACTTATTTTGCTTTTGTTGGAACCTTAAAATATGTTAAGTTGTTAACAAAATCATTGTATTCACACAACATAAATTCAGGATAGCAGTTGCGCATTGTTAGTATGGTGGAATGTCGTTAAAATTAAATTATTTCTGCTTTCAAGGGAGCTATTATCAGCAAGCCAATGGTCTGGTAATGGACTCACCTTTATCCCCCTTACTAGCAGAAATGTTCATGGATAAGTTGGAGACTGATTTTCCAAATACAGAACCACTACAAAACATGTTGTGTATTGGTACAGATATTTAGATGATATTCTTTGTATGTGGAAAGGTTGGAAATAGACAACTCCAGAAATATGTGGGAAATATGAACCAATAACACACTAAAATAAAGGTCAGCATTGAGTTGGGGGGGGGGGGGGGCAGCATAAATTTCCTGGACATCAGCTTAAAGAAGATAGTAATCATAAATTTAAAATTTAACGAAAATATTCCTTCACTGACACTTTCATCCTCACTTCCTCCCAACATCCTACAACCTACAAACATGCAGCATTCCATCATATGATCCACCGTCTCCTTTCTATCCCCATGTCCCAAGAAGACTTTGACCAGGAGCTTAACACAATAAAAACTATAGCCATAAATAATAAATTTGACGTCAACACCATTGAGAAAATCTTAGATAAAATGATGCAGATGCAAGTCAGGTCCCTACTGTCCCCAACTAAAAACACAGACAAACAGGAAAAGAAATGGTGCAGATTACTTTCTGCAATGAAAACATCAAATAGCGTAAGTAACATCTTGAAGGCGAAGAGTTTCTCTGGGTTTTTCTGTGTTCCTCAGACAATAGGTAGTTTTTTGTTCAGTGCAAAAGACAAACAACCAGCTATCGCTAAAAGTGGGGTTTATAAAATCACATGCCGCGAATGTCAGTCTTGCTACAGTGGACAGATGGGGAGATAACAGCACGAAAACTGGAGATTGAAGAAGCCTGCTTCAGCCTTTGCTGAACATTGGCTGAAAAATAATCACAAACACACGACAGATGTACAAGTCCTACACACAGAGAAATTGGGGGGCCAATATCTTGGCTGATGCATGATTTTCAAAAAAAAAAAAAAAAAAAAAAAGGTTCAAATGGCTCTGAGCACTATGGGACTTAACATCTATGGCCATCAGTCACCTAGAACTTAGAACTACTTAAACCTAATTGACCTAAGGACAACACACAACATCCAGCCATCACGAGGCAGAGAAAATCCCTGACCCCGCCGGGAATCGAACCCGGGAACCCGGGCACTGGAGCGAGAACGCTACCGCCCGACCACGAGATGCGGGCTGCATGACTTTAGTCTGTTCATTGTGGTATGCTTGGTGAATGTGTAATAATGAATGTAATTTGTTAAAAATGGTCATTGACATAATTATACATCAGGCTATGGATAGACACCTTAAGAAGTTAAAATGATTACCTTTGCCTTGTCATCATGCTAAGGCGCTGCAGTCATGGGCTGTGCGGCTGGTCCCGGAGGAGGTTCGAGTACTCCCTCGAGCATGGGTGTGTGGGTTTGTTCTTAGAATACTCTAGGTTAAGTAGTGTGTAAGCTTAGGGACTGATGACCTTAGCAGTTAAGTCCCATAAGATTTCACCCACATTTGAACATTTTTTCTTGTCATCATGTTTACTTGAGCATTGTCACCTATGGGAATCAGTAATGTACTTGAAAATGGGCTTGTAACCCGAAACCTAGGCTGTGCAATAACATTAATAATAAATTGTGAAACAACGCTGAAAGCAGTGGTTTTTTGGTTACCCTATAACTTTATAAGCTTCCAGTGTATCAGATACAATGCAACGTTGGGTTGTCTGGCGCATTCACGGTCACATTTGTTAATAAAGCAGGATAAGTGAAAGAAAAAGCCGCTCGTCGCGCTGTAAGCCTAACACACTTCGGGTAGGTTTTTCCTTTCACATTCGGTGACTTTAAACTCACAACCAACTGTCACATTCCGCCCTCTTTTCAACATGCTGAAATCAACGTGAAAGTGGGAATGACAAAATGAGTTATCATAAAAAACAAACTGGCCGCAGTTTTGTCAGCTTCTCAACATACACACTCCTGGAAATTGAAATAAGAACACCGTGAATTCATTGTCCCAGGAAGGGGAAACTTTATTGACACATTCCTGGGGTCAGATACATCACATGATCACACTGACAGAACCACAGGCACATAGACACAGGCAACAGAGCATGCACAATGGCGGCACTAGTACAGTGTATATCCACCTTTCGCAGCAATGCAGGCTGCTATTCTCCCATGGAGACGATCGTAGAGATGCTAGATGTAGTCCTGTGGAACGGCTTGCCATGCCATTTCCACCTGGCGCCTCAGTTGGACCAGCGTTCGTGCTGGACGTGCAGACCGCGTGAGACGACGCTTCATCCAGTCCCAAACATGCTCAATGGGGGGACAGATCCGGAGATCTTGCTGGCCAGGGTAGTTGACTTACACCTTCTAGAGCACGTTGGGTGGCACGGGATACATGCGGACGTGCATTGTCCTGTTGGAACAGCAAGTTCCCTTGCCGGTCTAGGAATGGTAGAACGATGGGTTCGATGACGGTTTGGATGTACCGTGCACTATTCAGTGTCCCCTCGACAATCACCAGAGGTGTACGGCCAGTGTAGGAGATCGCTCCCCACACCATGATGCCGGGTGTTGGCCCTGTGTGCCTCGGTCGTATGCAGTCCTGATTGTGGCGTTCATCTGCACGGCGCCAAACGCGCATACGACCATCATTGGCAGAAAGGCAGAAACGACTCTCATCGCTGAAGACGACACGTCTCCATTTCATCCCTCCATTCACGCCTGTCGCGACACCACTGGAGGCGGGCTGCACGATGTTGGGGCGTGAGCGGAAGACGGCCTAACGGTGTGCGGGACCGTAGCCCAGCTTCATGGAGACGGTTGCGAATGGTCCTCGCCGATACCCCAGGAGCAACAGTGTCCCTAATTTGCTGGGAAGTGGCGGTGCGGTCCCCTACGGCACTGCGTAGGATCCTACGGTCTTGGCGTGCATTCGTGCGTCGCTGCGGTCCGGTCCCAGGTCGACGGGCACGTGCACCTTCCGCCGACCACTGGCGACAACATCGATGTACTGTGGAGACCTCACGCCCCACGTGTTGAGCAATTCGGCGGTACGTCCACCCGGCCTCCCGCATGCCCACTATACGCCCTCGCTCAAAGTCCGTCAACTGCACATACGGTTCACGTCCACGCTGTCGCGGCATGTTACCAGTGTTAAAGACTGCGATGGAGCTCCGTATGCCACGGCAAACTGGCTGACACTGACGGCGGCGGTGCACAAATGCTGCGCAGCTAGCGCCATTCGACGGCCAACACCGCGGTTCCTGGTGTTTCCGCTGTGCCGTGCGTGTGATCATTGCTTGCACAGCCCTCTCGCAGTGTCCGGAGCAAGTATGGTGGGTCTGACACACCGGTGTCAATGTGTTCTTTTTTCCATTTCCAGGAGTGTATTAAAAACAGTTCTTAGTAACACGTGTTGTAGACTACGGCACACTCTGCAACACTCCAGCAGGAAAACAATTCTTAGCGAGCCTTTGTGCTACCTGTGAGCAGCCAGCCACTTATCCCAGCAAGAGCCCCAGGCTATGCAGAAGTGTCGCTGCGCACAAGTGCTCCATCGCCGACCGGCAATGACGCTCGCCATCGTCTCTCGTGCGAGTCCAGTATTATAACTACCACTGCACCTCATTCGGTAACAGGCAAAAGGAGCGCAGTGAATTAATCACTCAATCAGTAGCTGAAACAGCGCTGTAACGAGGCTGCCCCACAGGCCAAAGATTTGTGCTGCAGTGGACTTGAATCACGATGTCTGTGAATGAAATCTCAGAACCTGCGGATGTTTTATTATATTTGTGTGGGTTGTGAACCGGTTTCCGGCTTAATAGGCGACACACTTGCTCGCGTAACGGTTCTAATGCTAATCCGGCGCACCGCTTTAATCTACTAGAAAGTACACACTCCGCATAACAGTGAATTTTGTCCTCGACGGTGAGTGTTGGAAAAGTCCGCGGGAAGTGTGATAGGACTGCTCTTATTCTCCGCACAGGGTGTTCAGCTGTCTTTAGTGACAGGTTTTACTCAATCAACTGGGTCAAATGGCTCTGAGCACTGTTGGAGTTAACATCTGAGGTCATCAGTCCCCTAGACTTAGAACTACTTAAACCTAACTAACCTGAGGACATCACACACATCCATACCCGAGGCAGGATTCGAACCTGCGACCTTAGCAGAGTCGCGGTTCCCGACTGAAGCGCCTAGAACCGCTCAGCCGGCAGCGGCCGGCTTTTCGCAATCACCAACGCCTCCAAAACACGCGCACTAAATTCTCATATTCTCTCGCTAGCAACGAGTGGGAACTCTCTGTACGAAACGAAATGTACTTAAATCTTGTACTCGGATGCGTTTTCGCTGGCGGTTACAGTTTTCGAGTTATTTAAGGAAACGGATGTGAAGGACTGTTTTGTACGTTTTCCCTCGAATAATTCGAAAACACCAACCATTACCGAAAACATATCGCAGTACAAAATTTAACTACAATATATTTCCTGCAAAAAGTTCCTGCTAATTTTTTTTTATGAAGGATTAATAGTTTACACATAGTCAGTGAGAGAGTATGAAAGTCTTGCGTGTGGTGTTTGAAGACGTTGCGCGTAGCTTAAAACCATGGGTATGGGCAGCTGAATCATGCTGCGTACATAAATGATGTGATGAACAGGGTGACCAGCGGTCTCCGGCTGTTCGCTGATGATGCTGTGGTGTAGATCGTCGTAGAACGACCGTAGGAGGATACGAGATGAGTTAGACGAAAAGTAAGTTACTGCAGATGAGCGGAAAAAGCAACCCCATAACGTACGAATACAGCATTAGTAGTGCACTGCTTGAGACAGCCACGTCGATATTATATCTTGGCATAATGTTGCATGCGACTCGCTTGTCCTCCGACTAGCAGTCTGGTGGATCGTTGACTGCTATGGGGTTGCTGTTGACATATGGTGACGTCACGCTGTCTGTGCTGGCTTGAGACTTGCCCCCTCCAGTGGGGCTCTGTGACATAGGTGCATCAGCTGGCAGGACGGTTGTGTAGCAGCGGGTGGTCCCCCATATCTGGGCAGCTACAGCTCACTCATTACGGCTTCCTGCTTCACTCACCCCTCGCTGGCTGGAGTGTGTTTTCGTTCCAGAGTCTGCACTATCCTGAAGTGTGATCAACTGCTGTATTGTCTCACAAATGTCATTACATCGATATAATCAATTTACAAAAAAGAAAATAATGATGAATAAAATTTTTTTGCTTCATATATTTATCTATTTATTTATTTCATTACTAAGGACAGAACATCCAAAACTTAATTCAATGACGGCATGGCCCTCTCAACATTGTATGGAAGTAAATTACGTAGTGTCAGTTGTCTTTGTGTGTGCACGGTTTTTTGTTAGTTTTCAGTTAGTTCTACTCTTCTCATGCACTCTAATTTTACGCTGGCGCTGCCTCTATACCTTCAAACGTGCAGACTTCTCCCAATACTAAAGACTACCTTATTCTACTACCCTATACCATTACTAACACTACCGAAGCAAATTTTCATGCATTTTATTCCTTGTATATTCCTTGGAAGAGCAGTTGAACGGAATGGACAGTGTCTTGAAAGGAGGATATAAGATGAACATCAACAAAAGCATAACGAGGATAATGGAATGTAGTGGAGTTAAGTCGGGTGATGCTGAGGGAATTGCATTAGGGAATGAGACACTTAAAGTAGTAAAGGAGTTTTGCTGTTTGGGTAGCAAAATAGCTGATGATGGTCGAAGTAGAGAGGATATAAAATGTAGACTGGCAATGGCAAGGAAAGCGTTTCTGAAGAAGAGAAATTTGTTAACATCGAGTATTTATTTTTTAGGAAGTCGTTTCTGAAAGTATTTGTATGGAGTGTAGCCATGTATGGAAGTGAAACATGGACGGTAAATAGTTTAGACAAGAAGAGAGTAGCTTTGGAAATGTGGTGCTACAGAAGAATGCTGAAGATTAGATGGGTGGATAACATAACTAATCAGGAGGTATTGAATAGAATTGGGGAGAAGAGGAGTTTGTTGCGCAATTTGACTAGAAGAAAGGATCGGTTGGTAAGACATAATCTGAGGCATCAAGGGATCACCAATTTAGTACTGGAGGGCAGCGTGGAGGGTAAAAATCGTAGAGGGAGACCAAGAGATGAATACACTAAGCAGATTCAGAAGGATGTAGGCTGCAGTAGGTACTGGGAGACCAAGAAGCTTGCACAGGATAGAGTAGCATGGAGAGCTGCATCAAACCAGTCTCAGGACTGAAGACCACAACAACATCCGGCAGTGTTGTTTGCTAATGCTGAAGTGGTCAGGAAGTGCGTCTACTCACTCTGGTGCTGTTGATTTGCCTGAAGTCTATGTAGTGGTATTTTATGATTATGTACACTTAATTTTACGTCGTACAAGGATGCCTCCTGTCTAATCTGTCAGGATCACTGCTGCTGAAATTAAACACAAGCATAATGGATATAGGTTCTTCTTCCAGTATAAGTCTCATCCATGGTCCATCATTTTGTTTCTGCTTCCTATTTCCGCGTATGGGGTTCGTCACTCTACCGTGACTTGCGCTTGTCCGTGCTAATTCCCCATACATAATATTTCGCCGACGGCTCTCACCAGGCTAAATTCCAACACGAGATAGGCTACATCGCACGACAGGTGATAACACACCGAATCTTAGCGTCGAAACGTGCCTAATGCGTGGGCGGTAACACCATACGAAACACATCCGAAAATCGAGACGCACATGCTCTATGGCACGATTTACCGTTTTGACATAACAAAAAAACATAAAGAGACGTACATCCGTCCCTTGGGCAGTGCCGGCCGCGGTGGTCTCGCGGTTCTAGGTGCGCAGTCCGGAACCGTGCGACTGCTACGGTCGCAGGTTCGAATCCTGTCTCGGGCATGGATGTGTGTGATGTCCTTAGGTTAGTTAGGTTTAAGTAGTTCTAAGTTCTAGGGGACTGATGATCTCAGATGTTAAGTCCCATAGTGCTCATAGCCATTTGAACCATTTTTTGTAGGGAACTCGGGTCGGAACGGGATACTTAATGTTTAACAATTTGTATAAAATAAGGGAACACAAGGAAACACTTCTTAAAGTTATAAAAAACACCTTGTAGTGTAACCTAATGTAGCTTATTTTAAAATCAATTAAAACAATACATTTTTCATTTTTTACACTTTTTCAAAGAAAGTATTGCTTATCTCCCGTTCCACCCCACCCATGGGGCAGAATGGGATAAGGCTATCTTTTCTTACATTATTGCATAAACGTTGAATTTGAATTTCGAATATTGTATTAAACTATGACAAAATGTTGTATAAAAGGCAATTCAGACTAAGGAATGTGTAATTTAAACAAATAAAAAGTCGTTCTTCAAAATAAGAGAATATTTTAATGTCATTCTGAAAAATGTACAATGCTTAATAACCACCAAACCACTAACTAATAGTCCCTTCGACAACAGTCACCAATCAGTATTTCCTCTTCATCTTCACTATGAAACGTCCCCTTAGAACAATTATACAAAACTGTGCTTGTGAAACGTCCTCTTTGAACAATTATACACGACTGTGCTTAAACTGACACACAATATTTTTAGCGCAACGCAATCTGACTTTCAATAATCCCTACAAAAGAATGGCCCTGACTAACATTAACCTATACCTTTCACAAATCACTTACCTCACAAAAATCTTCGTTACTCGAACTACTGCAATACAGCGACCGCCACTACTGCCAGCTAAATAAAAGATTCAAACTACGAAAGACACTAACTACCGATAGGTATAGTTAGCAAATGAAAGATTTTAATAGAGAACAAACAGTGTATTTACCTTAATAGTCAAAATATGTATGGTAGTCCATGACATCCCGTCTTACAAATTACAAAACTCCGCCATCTCTGTCCCCACGTCCACCACTGCTGGCGGCTCACCTCCAACTGCCTAACGCTAGGCGCTGTTAACATCCAGCTGCCCAACACTACAATGGCGAGTATTACAACAATGCCAACCAGCCACAGACTGCACACAGCACAGCCAGTGATTTTCATACAGAGCGCTACGTGGCGTTACCAATAAGAAAAGCTAAACAGCCTACTTACAACTGTCTATGCCAGCACATGAATTTTGTGCCCACTTGAAACAGGTCTGACATGCATCCCAGCCCTAATTAGAAACGGAGTAGAAGTCCCCACAGTAGACACACTCAGCACCTTTTCTCTCTGATTCTCTCATCTCCATCATCTTCTCCCTTCTATTTTTCTTAAGGTCTTTGATGTCCTCTGTTTTGGTTTTTTTGGGTGTACGATTTGATATTTTTGCCTTACGTTGCATTGCAACTGACGTCTCTGTCCTGACATTGTTCGTATTTGTGCACCCTCCTCCTTTCTGTAGGCCTACTTTACGTGCTACAGAATTCTGCAGCTCTTTCTTGTAAAGAGAATCTGTTAATACGACTGTTTTTCCTTTTCGTCTTGTAATCCGCTGAGTATTTTGACAGATTAGTGGGATGGAATGACAGCCTCGAGAGTTATCTGGAAAGCTGAGTTGTTCAGTGAACATAGCTGCTTGGGAGAGTTAAACTGTGAAACTGCTACTTTGTTGAATCCCATTGCTCGAGCACCATAAGTATTTTCTGGCTTTCGAATAGACAGTTTAGGATGGCCTCGTAATCCTTTAACCTAGTCTTGTCCAGCTAGACAAATTTGTTGGTCAACTCTCTGTGGTAAGCCATTTCTTTCTGCTAGTTGATAGGCTAGTGATCTGAGGTCTTTCATTGTTAGACAAAAAAGTCTGCTTTCCATTGACTTGAGTTATGTTACCAGCTCATGTTCTTGTTCTGCAGTGAACACCTTTTTAAATTTCCCGTCTGATTTTTCAATTATGTAGTCAGGATTATTCGTAGCTTTAGGCACATATCTTTCCAATGTTGATTGCGGTACGTTGAACTGCTTAGATGCTTTTTAAAATCCCATTTGGGAATATCAAAAGGCTGAAACTGTCATTTCCATCGCTTTTACGTCCCATTGCTGTCTATCAGTCTTTTTAATGTACGTTAGCGCCATCTGGAACAGCAAGGGGGAAAGAAAAAAGAATACAGCTTGCTTTCTACTTGCATCAAAATATGACGGGGCAGAACGGGACACTATCCCATTCTGCCTCGTCCCGTTCCGCCCCAAGAGCACTTTTGAGGTTAACAACTTTTATGGAGTGTAATAGCTGAGGTATTTAAACGCATTAGATAACTAAAATATAAAAAATGCCATGCACTTTAAGGAAATGTGTCGTTTTAGGGTATACAGTCAACAATTAACAGCTTACCTGGCGTTGAAATTCACCAAACGTAAGAACAACGCAAGAGGTAACGTGACGGACAACAATTTTCTTAGATCTCGCACTTCATACTAAATAAAAATGGCTGCCCTGACTTCCCTTCCATTCGGAGAAATACACTCCTGGAAATTGAAATAAGAACACCGTGAATTCATTGTCCCAGGAAGGGGAGACTTTATTGACACATTCCTGGGGTCAGATACATCACATGATCACACTGACAGAACCACAGGCACATAGACACAGGCAACAGAGCTTGCACAATGTCGGCACTAGTACAGTGTATATCCACCTTTCGCAGCAATGCAGGCTGCTATTCTCCCATGGAGACGATCGTAGGGATGCTGGATGTAGTCCTGTGGAACGGCTTGCCATGCCATTTCCACCTGGCGCCTCAGTTGGACCAGCGTTCGTGCTGGACGTGCAGACCGCGTGAGACGACGCTTCATCCAGTCCCAAACATGCTCAATGGGGGACAGATCCGGAGATCTTGCTGGCCAGGGTAGTTGACTTACACCTTCTAGAGCACGTTGGGTGGCACGGGATACATGCGGACGTGCATTGTCCTGTTGGAACAGCAAGTTCCCTTGCCGGTCTAGGAATGGTAGAACGATGGGTTCGATGACGGTTTGGATGTACCGTGCACTATTCAGTGTCCCCTCGACGATCACCAGAGGTGTACGGCCAGTGTAGGAGATCGAGACGGTTGCGAATGGTCCTCGCCGATACCCCAGGAGCAACAGTGTCCCTAATTTGCTGGGAAGTGGCGGTGCGGTCCCCTACGGCTCTGCGTAGGATCCTACGGTCTTGGCGTGCATTCGTGCGTCGCTGCGGTCCGGTCCCAGGTCGACGGGCACGTGCACCTTCCGCCGACCACTGGCGACAACATCGATGTACTGTGGAGACCTCACGCCCTACGTGTTGAGCAATTCGGCGGTACGTCCACCCGGCCTCCCGCATGCCCACTACACGCCCTCGCTCAAAGTCCGTCAACTGCACATACGGTTCACGTCCACGCTGTCGCGGCATGCTACCAGTGTTAAAGACTGCGATGGAGCTCCGTATGCCACGGCAAACTGGCTGACACTGACGGCGGCGGTGCACAAATGCTGCGCAGCTAGCGCCATTCGACGGCCAACACCGCGGTTCCTGGTGTGTCCGCTGTGCCGTGCGTGTGATCATTGCTTGTACAGCCCTCTCGCAGTGTCCAGAGCAAGTATGGTGGGTCTGACACACCGGTGTCAATGTGTTCTTTTTTCCATTTCCAGGAGTGTAGTTACATGTCCACACAACAGGTTGCAGCACTGTGTAGTATCCCATTGTGCCCCGCTATCCCGTTCAGCCCCGAGTTCCCCCATGTCCTGCAATGGCTTTGCTCTTGGTCCCTAGAATCCTGTTGGCCTTGGTTCGAGTTCTGTTGCTCTCTCCAGTTTCCGTTTCGTCGGTAGTAGTTCTTGTTGTTATGATTATAATTTCCTCAACTTCTTCTATTTTCCTATGATGGTTGGTTATTCCCATTGAAGTTTGATTTTTGGTTTCGATTCACTCGATGTTTTCCCCCAATTTGTCCGTCGTCATTCCTCTCTGGCAAACCTGGTCAGTTACGGTCATCCTTTTTACTTATTTCCCGCCAGTTGTGAAATTCATTCGCGTACTCGAGTTCGCACAGCGCATTCTTGAAAGCTTTGATTGAATTGCTGCGTCTGTCGCTGAGCAGTTTCTGGTAACGTAAAAGTAATTTATGTAGCAGTGCCTTATAATTTCCTTGGGACTGTTGATCCAAGAATCGGTTCTTCTTGATCAGGGATTCGAAGAATTTGACAGGACTGCGGAATCCTAACACTTCTAAGTTCTTTCCTAACATGATCTCCTGTGTTATTCTTTCTTGTGTGTCTTGCGACCAGTATGTGCTAAGGAATGCGTCTTAAAATTCTTGGTAAGAGCGACAACTATCCGCAACTCCGCATATCTGTTCTGCAGGCGGCCCTTCTAAGAAACCACAGATACTGGAGCTTGCACTTCAGTGGCCATGATTCTGGTAGCACGCGATCGAACTGTGCCAGTCGGCCGCAGTGGCCGAGCGGTTCTAGGTGCTTCAGTCCGGAACCACGCTGCTGCTATGGCCGCAGGTTCGAATCCTGTCTCTGGCATGGGTGTGTGTGATGTCCTTAGGTTAGTGAGGTTTAAGTAGTTCTAAGTCTAGGGGACTGATGATTTCAGATGTTAAGTCCCATAGTGCTCAGAGCCATTTGAACCATTTTGAACTGTGACATGTTGGTCTTTGGATATAATGCTTTGTTTGCTTCCTTGTAGATTTGAAAATTCTGGGTGGACAAGAAAAGTTTGTGGTCGAATGGTTCGGCATATCCGCCCTCTCGTCTGTAGCGAGTGACTCCATGTATCCGTGCCGAAACGATCCTCGTGCACTGTTACGGTATCTCCTCGTGTTGTCAGATTCACGTAATAACGTTCCTGACCTCCGCACACGTTTACAGTTGTTTTTCGGCTCGGTCTCTGACATGCTACGTGCTACCAAAGGAGCGTGTTCTATTACGCGCCTCGCCGCGGCAGGAGCATATTACCGCTACATTCACCCATGTGCAGGGGGTGTGTCTGCATATAGCGGAGAGCGAAGAGTCTCATTTTCTTCACTTCTGTGATGCTCTCGATGGCGCTCTACCAGACGAGATTGTGTTTGCAATTGCGCGACCCGCTCATGTGCCTGCCAAAGATCCTTTGCGAACTCGTTTTGTTTCGTGGCGACTCGGGTCTGGTGATCTTTAACTTCCGAGATTTCGGCCTGTTTGATTTCTATCTTTTCGATTCACTTCGCCGCCTCACTCATTTTTCCTGCGTTTCTTGAACTATTTTTTTTGCCTTGTTTTTGGAGAGTTTCAAGTTCCTTTTTTGTCTTACACACCTCAGCTCTTGCCAGTTAACTTGTTCTTTGGCCGTTGATGTGCCCTTTCGTGCTACTTGAGCTAGCAATTGCGCTGTTTTAGCATCGCCTGGTCCATGACCACACACTTTTCTGCTGTCGTTTTCTTGATATTCTTTAGTTCTTCTTGGATTATGCGATCTCTTTCTTGACTCCACCTATACCGTGTTATGACTAATTTGCGTCTTTTCTCCTCTTCCTCCCGTATATTTTTCTCTGCCTCTTGCATGGATTGCATGAGAGCCTCAAAACTGAGATCCACCACTAAAACCTCCAGGACTAGATGCACGAGATTCCATCATTCTGTGACGTTCCTGATTGTGGACTGTCAATCTCACTAATGGTGAGTCTCGTACCAGTAGCACCTCCATTTCGTTCTGCTGCGGTCTCCCGTTCACTTTCGTCACCTGACTGAGACATGTCGTCACATTATGCCGGTTCTATGTTCGACATTTCTGCCAGGTCTGCAACCGCATTTACCTGAGAATCCTGTGTAATATCTGCCTGATCACCGCTAATAATCTGATGTGGGTCCATGGCTAACAAAACACAATTACTTCCTCTACTCTGTAGCAAACTTGCCTCGCTTCTTGTAAGCATGCACTCTAATTCTGACCCAACGAATTTAAACAATACACAATACTATGCAACACAGATTCTACTTTAAATTACGATCCCGTTAGCTACTGATTCCTTGTTTCTAACAATGAATTCCAATAACAGAACGCTTATCTGTGCTCATAAATGAAAATCTCAATCTATCCTAACAAATCAGCACAACGCCGTTGGCCGTCAGAAACAAACAATCGAGTGACATGGAAGTCACAACCACAACATGAAAATACAAACATACATTAATTAAGTATTGGTACTATGTGTAGGCGCCAGCAACACATTAAACATGGGAAACTAAAACTTCATTAAACAACAATATCTACGATCTGATGGTCACAGAAGGTGCCATCAATTCACAAATCTGCTTAAGGTTCCTTAAACTGAATGACTATGCTAGGCAACGTGATCTGACAGTCACAGAAAGAGCCATTAGTTCGAGATCCTAGAAGGGTCGCCAAAATGCAAGGCAGCTCTAGTGGGGACTATATACACTCCTGGAAATTGAAATTAGAACACCGTGAATTCATTGTCCCAGGAAGGCGAATCTTTATTGACACATTCCTGGGGTCAGATACATCACATGATCACACTGACAGAACCACAGGCACATAGACACAGGCAACAGAGCATGCACAATGTCGGCACTAGTACAGTGTATATCCACCTTTCGCAGCAATGCAGGCTGCTATTCTCCCATGGAGACGATCGTAGAGATGCTGGATGTAGTCCTGTGGAACGGCTTGCCATGCCATTTCCACCTGGCGCCTCAGTTGGACCAGCGTTCGTGCTGGACGTGCAGACCGCGTGAGACGACGCTTCATCCAGTCCCAAACATGCTCAATGGGGGACAGATCCGGAGATCTTGCTGGCCAGGGTAGTTGACTTACACCTTCTAGAGCACGTTGGGTGGCACGGGATACATGCGGACGTGCATTGTCCAGTTGGAACAGCAAGTTCCCTTGCTGGTCTAGGAATGGTAGAACGATGGGTTCGATGACGGTTTGGATGTACCGTGCACTATTCAGTGTCCCCTCGACGATCACCAGAGGTGTACGGCCAGTGTAGGAGATCGCTCCCCACACCATGATGCCGGGTGTTGGCCCTGTGTGCCTCGGTCGTATGCAGTCCTGATTGTGGCGCTCACCTGCACGGCGCCAAACACACATACGACCATCATTGGCACCAAGGCAGAAGCGACTCTCATCGCTGAAGACGACACGTCTCCATTCGTCCCTCCATTCACGCCTGTCGCGACACCACTGGAAGCGGGCTGCACGATGTTGGGGCGTGAGCGGAAGACGGCCTAACGGTGTGCGGGACCGTAGACCAGCTTCATGGAAACGGTTGCGAATGGTCCTCGCCGATACCCCAGGAGCAACAGTGTCCCTAATTTGCTGGGAAGTGGCGGTGCGGTCCCCTACGGCACTGCGTAGGATCCTACGGTCTTGGCGTGCATCCGTGCGTCGCTGCGGTCCGGTCCCAGGTCGACGGGCACGTGCACCTTCCGCCGACCACTGGCGACAACATCGATGTACTGTGGAGACCTCACGCCCCACGTGTTGAGCAATTCGGCGGTACGTCCAGCCGGCCTCCCGCATGCCCACTATACGCCCTCGCTCAAAGTCCGTCAACTGCACGTACGGTTCACGTCCACGCTGTCGCGGCATGCTACCAGTGTTAAAGATTGCGATGGAGCTCCGTATGCCACGGCAAACTGGCTGACACTGACGGCGGCGGTGCACAAATGCTGCGCAGCTAGCGCCATTCGACGGCCAACACCGCGGTTCCTGGTGTGTCCGCTGTGCCGTGCGTGTGATCATTGCTTGTACAGCCCTCTCGCAGTGTCCGGAGCAAGTATGGTGGGTCTGACACACCGGTGTCAATGTGTTCTTTTTTCCATTTCCAGGAGTGTAAATTGATTGAGAATGTTGGCATTATTTTTCAAAAGAAAAAACACACAGAAATTATTCTAAACAAGTTATTGATTGAATATCAAAACCAACTAACAGGTGATTTAAGACCACAACGCCTAAGGATCCTGGGTGGCAGAGGTGAGTCAAGTACTCTGGCCCTAAAAATGTGTATAACGCCATCTGAATTGATCTAACGTTGAGCAGACTTTGATTGATCAAATTTACTGTAATTTATCTATATAGATGCAGCTGAAAGGCTGACAGCAAGTGGCAATTGAGATCTGTATGCCATGTCAATGTCAGAGTGCCAGAGTGGCAGTATGTTACCTGTTTGCTTCGTGTGGCAATGTATCTTGCAGATGGCGAGATGTGTGCGGTGGAGGTGAGGCGTGGAGGCGGCACCTGTGAATCTATCGCGGCAATGAAATAAATGCAAAAATCTCGCGGTCTAACGATCAGGCAGATGGATCGCAATTTACTCTCTACCATAGCACTGAAATCATGCTACATTTCAGTATGTGACACACCGGTTCAAGCCGGCCGTAGTGGCCGAGAGGTTCTAGGCGCTTCAGTCCGGAACCGCTCGAATGCTACGGTAGCAGGTTCGAATCCTGTCTCGGGCAAGGATGTGTGTGATGTCCTTAGGTTAGTTAGGTTTAAGTAGTTCTAGGTTCTAGGGGACTGATGACATCTGATGATAAGTCCCATAGTGCTCAGAGCCATTTGAAGCATTTTGAACACCTGGTCACTGGTCATACCAAGGACCAATTTCGCTCACCTATATTCCAAATGTCAAGACTGGTAAACCAAAAACGAATGTGTGTGCCCTCAGAAAAATGAGTAGTCTGAGACATTTGAAATCACACTGTCAGTACACTAAGAACTTCACCACAGCCTCCCCAGTCTAAAGTACTTTCAAGTGAAGTTAGTCTCAGGACAGGTCCCAAGTAGCAAACACACATGCCAGAGCTTCGATCAGAAGTTCTTCTAGACCAAAGTCCTGCACCCGAGTGCTTCACACCTCTCCAGAAAAAAAATTCCGTTTTCTCACAAAGTGCATGAACGATACCACCTTCACTCCGTTCTGAGCCAATCACTGGGTTCTAGAGGCGCTAAGTCTCTCCTCCCACACGACAGCACAAACTCATGTCGAACCAGGGCAAGAGTTAAGAAACCTGTGTCTCAGAAAAGAAAAGGAAACCGCCAATTTACTGGCTCTTGTTAAGTTTTCAGAGAGGGGGAAGATTTCTCCAAAGTCATGTCACTTCCCATGGCAACAAGCTAACAGATACAGTCTTAAAGATCTTTATCTAAATCGTCTGTGCCTTGGAGCTTTTTAGTCCTAGTTATGAGGTGCGATACAGATTATATCTCTAAACGTTTATCAGAAACCAATTCTTTTTTTATTCAACCTTGGCAGCCAGGATGTGGTCACTGGCCTATTTGCACTATTGGTGGACATGAAAACGGGCGAATCTTTATTAGGCACTGCTCTGCATACATTGCCCGGCTTACAACCCCCACTGGGTAGATGCGTTCCTTAAGACTGTTGTCCCCAGCCCGTGCAGCAAGTATCGGGGCATTGTTCTACTGGAGGCCTGTCTCAATGAGGGGCTGCCCTGTCTGCCCTGCATGGCTGTGGGCCTGTTCAGAAAGATTTAGTGAGGGATGGGCTCGCCGCCAATTGCTTTCAACTCCCAACATGCCGCTTCTATGAGCAAAAAACCATAAAAATTCCTCATGCCTTTAGCGCTGTACCAGGCCCCATCAACATCTGCTCAGGCCGTTATCTTTCTAGAGTCTCACTCAAGGTGTATCAGGTTGTAATAAAATCTTTAATAATTTTGCATATGAGAAAAATAGTTGAGAGAGTAACTTGTCCTCTCTCAATACCAATAGTACAAAAGGCTTACAATTTTTTTGACAAATGAATTTCTATTTATTCAACTATTATTTCATAAATGAATCCAGAAATAAACTTAATAAACAGTACTAGATTCCGTAAATAATATCAGAAATTTTAAGTGTACCAGGCAACGGCCTTGCCGGCAGTGGATACACCGGTTCCCGTGAGATCACCGAAGTTAAGCGCTGTCGGGCGTGGCCGGCACTTAGATGGGTGACCATCCAGCCGTCATGCGCTGTTGCCATTTTTCGGGGTGCACTCAGCCTCGTGCTGCCAATTGAGGAGCTACTCAATCGAATAGTAGTGGCTCCGGTCAAGGAAAACCATCATAACGACCGGTAGATCGGTGTGCTGACCACACGCCCCTCGTATCCGCATCCTGAACTGAGGATGACACGGCGGTCGGATGGTCCCGATGGGCTATTTGTGGCCTGAGGACGGAGTGCTTTTAAAGTGTGCCAAATATTTCGAAATTTCAAATGTTTCTAAAAACAATACTTTTAAATGTATGTTCAGAGCTAGTACATATCGATTATAACATCGAAAATAAAGTAATTCCTTTTCATACATTTTAACTTGAAATATCATATTGTGTATAAAACCACATGAATTTTGTTCAGAAAAGCATCAGAGATAATATTGACCTGTTCAAAATACGAAAAATATTACTGGTTTCGACATCTACTCTTGAGGAAAAGTAATGCTAGAGGAGGATGTCCCTTTACAACGCCTCTGCTAACATTTTTAATTTTTTGTGATCAGACTGCCAGTTTCGGACTGTAATGACCATCTTCAGAAAATACGGGAAAAAACACAGATACAACTTGCAGATTTACTACAGCTTAGAATAATAAAACAGACCACAATGAAAAGTATTGCTGACGTACATGTGCATTTGTGTGCTTTAAATATTCATAACCGTTAGTCTGATAACAAAAAAAAAAAAAAAACGATTTTGACGATAGATGTGAAGTAAAGGAAATTTATGTTTTCCTTTTTACCCAAAGAAACTGATAATTTATTTCAGAATAGATGGTTGTAGTACTCCTGTACACAATATTATTTGCTTTTAAGTGCCGTTTTTGCTGTTAAATTAGCGTTTTTTTAAACACCATTTCCAAAATACCATAGAAAGGCGAGATGAAAATCTCGTATATTAATGGTCTCAGCTGCTTCATGTAATTTCTGTACATTCGGTGCTCTGCATCTTGCACGAGATTTTTTACTTTTAAAAGTCGTCATCAGCTGCAACAGATCTATTCTTAAAATTTTTGTTTCACGCGATCAGTGTCGAGCTATAAACTCATTTTCATTGGCTTAATGTATCTTATGAACTATGAACAATTGTTAAGATATGTACTGCAGGCGATTGTGCTTGCATATATATATGCGTGGTTCATATTGTTAAAAAGAAACCGTCGGCAACCACAGGAACGTCCACAGATTAACTAAGTCGATACACACGTTACATCGAAAGAGATCCTAATTCATACATCTTTAATTGCAGAGCGTCGAAGAACATATTCTACACTTGCATGATGGTCTCTTTCTCTGTGGTAGTACGTAGGTTTCAGACTTCCTTCGTGTGGATTATCTTCCAGAATACGGCTAAGCCGGATTTTTCTGTCTCTCTCTCATATCTTTTACAATCAACTATTAGAGTTCGATATTTCCGTTGGTAAAAAGCCATCCAAAACAAAACGTTTTACGATGACATTTTGCTCGACTGCATCCGTTTGAACACACACACACAGCATTAGTACCAAACCATTCCGCATATCACACTGGCACTTCCTTTGCTATGTTTCACGAAACCCACTTACACAAAGAAAAAGCATTTGTTTTCTGTACCATGTCTGTGGCAGCCCGCCTACTTTGCAAGTGGCACTCGAACTCGTTACGAGTTTTCTTTTCACCTTTGATTCGATGAGGTTAATTTCCTTCTGTCACTTTATCTTAAGCTTCTTTAATGAGATGATCTCACTTATCGAGGAAACACTCACGGAAGACGGGGGGACACGGTTGTAGACCAGGCTGCAGGAACTGGACGGCGTCCCGTAGACAACCGCAGGACGGCTGGGGAATGCTGTAGAATCCACCCTGTTCCACTCCGGCGCTCTCTAGGCAAAGCGACATTCTTACCTGTCCTCCTTCTTTTTATCCTCGACATTTCACGTACGTAGGCAGGCCGCTCTTATTTTGCTGAATCGCATTCAGAAGTTGTACCAGATACCGATCGCCGTCTGTATGTCATTTCCTTGGCATTCCGTTTCTCCAAGACGCACGGTTGTGTATTGCCCCACTTGCACACAGCTGCCAGTTCATTCGCAGACGCTGTCACGAACACCTCTCGAGCGAAGTGCCCATTATAGAATCATCTTGGAGCAAGTGCTTTGCACTGGGTAAGAAACTGTTTTCAGCTGGAACTTCGCTATATTTTCTTGCTGCAGTGATTCCATCATTTTGGCAGGAAGAAGCCAACGTTGAAAGCAAAACAACCATAATGTTATAACAGAGCTCTACAATAAAGAAGGGTCAAATTTTCGAGCTCCGAGAGGGGTATGGAAGGGGGGGGGGTGATTACCGTAAGGGAGTAAGGATGCATCCAGGATCTTATCGTTTCAATAAATAGATTCATGACTGAAATTATGTTTCTAAACCCCGCTACTACAAAACACAATTTTTTTTACCGAAACATTTTTCGACCCGTAAGTCATCTTAAGTGGGTCTAGATTCATTTCTGTAAAACTATTGTACACAATACATAATTATTTCTTCTATTTTAGATCTAAGAACTATAACATATGCATTTCATCTTCTGACGGCCTGAGTGGCCGAGCGGTTCTAGGCGCTTCAGTCTGGAACCGCTCTGCCTCGGGCATGCATGTGTGTGATGTCCTTAGGTTAGTTAGGTTTAAGTAGTTCTAGTTCTAGGGGACTGACGACCTCAGATGTTAAGTCCTATATGCTCAGAACTATTTGAAGCACGTCAACCATTTGAACCACTCAATTATGGGTCATGGCGAGGCCAGTATACATTATTATTATGGGTTGAGTTAACCGACAGTAAAAAAGTAAAGAATATTTTATATACGGTGATGATAAGGAACTGAACGTTGGACATAGTATAAGGACCGATCAAAAAGTTTCTGAACGAAGGCCGTACAGCCCAGAATCGGTACGCAAATCAGACAATATCGCTGTGAGCGATGAGGCAATCATCCCACCGATGCAGCAGTTTGAAGATACCCGTTGAGTAAAACACCCGTCCTGCTGTGTGAAGAATTAGGAACTGCCTCCTGCACTTCACCGTCTGACAGGTATCATCAACCCTTGAAGGACTGTTTTAAGGCACCAAAGGCGTGATAGACGCATGGGGAGAGATCAGGAATATAGGGCGAATGCTCGGGTGTCTCCCACTTGAATTGACGTAACTCCTGTTTTAAAATATTTGTGATATGTGAACGTGCGTTATCATGAAAGAGCAGCAGCCCAAGCATGGAGCTTGGGGCACTATTCCACAAAGTTGGTCTCCGACAGACATGCTGCCCCATACACTTTCTCCATTCTCCGATGGATGTTCTTCGGCAACCAAGGAAGGAGCTCATCCTGTTTCAACGCATTTGGTAAAAACGTCGCTATATATCACGTTTCCGCATTTACCGCAAGCACGCGGAAAGGCGAACGCCGCACAAATCTTTGGCTATACGTGGTGCTCATGTACTCGTTCGGTATCGGACTACTTTGTATACGGACTCCAGCAACACCCTCAAATGGAAACTTTTTGACCATGCCGTATAATTTTGAAGAAAAAGAACAGCTCATGCCAATAGTTGACTATTCCAACGGAAAAGATCGCACCGATTGAAGAATATGTACCTTCACGTGGAACGGAGAAGTACATTGAAAAGAGATGGCAGTTTACTAGAGAACGCAAATAAAGGCTACTACAGTTGTTGTTTTAACTTCTACAGTAACCCCACTAACCAGGAAAGTACTTGGGCTCGAACAAACAGTTCTGTATGAACGTTTGGTTACAGGACCATTATGTACCTCTGAATGTGCTGGTGGGTGTCGTTCTTCTGCAAAACTCTGCAGTCATGCTCTAGATATCACTGTAGATGTAATTGTAGACGCCATACGCAATGCAGCAATCTTAAATATAAATGTAAATGCGGAATGTCAATAAAATGCTCAGAGCAATACGAATGACTGCAAAATGGACAGTGAAGAAATGCAAAATGATCGCATGGCGTTTTTGCACATTCTGTAATATCAGCGTTGAACGCCCCGTCAGTGACACTTTTGAAGTTGTTCACTGGTTCACCAATATCGTAGGCAGCGTTCTGCCACGCGTAACGTAGCATTGATCTGTATACTCCCACAGATAACTGAATGTAAATGACAGAATGCATATTCATGATAGAGAATCTGTCGTGCAATTTCGGCTGCATATTACTGGAACGTAGTTTGATGAAGTCTGTTATTCTCTCGGCAGAAGTTTTATATTGCCTGAACATCCAGAGGTTGTGCATATTTTGTAGTTTTAGGCGGAATGATTTTTAAATCTACATGTTTTCCGCCAGATGCTTCCAGTAGTATTCGTTCATCCCTATGTCCAGACCAGGAGTCACAGAGTACTAATGACTTTCTCGACAAATGTGGATTCAAAACTGACAGAAAAAACGTCTTCAGATGTTGCTCGTCATCACCCCCTCACACTTGAATCGACGACGACATTTGGAGGGCACCGCGTTTCTGTTTCCCTTGACACGCGGGGTCCAAACTTTCCACTGGATTCTTGGAAGCAAATATAGTTTGTCTGCGAATCGTACGTCCATTGATATGGCAACATCGATCGTGTAACTATGCGTGCACAGTTAACTGATTGCAACATCGCGACAGTGTTTCTCTCCCCTTTCATGGATAGTGTTCTGTCACAAGAAAGTTCATAGTTGAAAGGACTCTGATCACAGTTCCATACGGAACTAATATCGATGTTTTCTCTCGTGATATGCTCATTGACGTCAGCAACAAACGTTTGAGCTCTTTCAATCAGCTCTTCTTCGTCATCCTTATCTTTTCGCGCTTGGAGCATAGTGATACGGCGTTATGTTATCCTAAACTCCTTTTTCAAATTATTAATAAATCCTAGTAAAGCAGTAAAGTTTGTACACCTGAGATTTCTGGCTACGCCCAATGCCCTATGTTGTAAATGCCAATAATGAAAGGCGGAACCACATTCTCGCGCTTCATCGAATTTCGCCATTACACGCTCCTCGATGGTCTTGAACAGCAGTGTACGACTTCCTTTGAAAACTGTATTTCCTTCTCTTTTCTTTGCCACGTAATACGGTATGTTTTTAATATTGCTTTTAGACTTCAGTTTAGGGTATCTTTTCAGAAGCTTGTCGTATGTGTCGAAACCTCTTACGTAATAATCATCGTACATGTTCTCCAGTGAGTTTTCATCAAACGCCGTGATGATACTTGCAACTTTAACCTTCTTCTTGGGAGACGGTTGGTATTCACTGTCACTGCATCCGTCGCCTCTTCCCACACTTGCCGTACCACTACCGTTTGCAATGCGTTGTTCGTCATTATTATCCCTATCATCATCATTATGTGTTAGTGTTACAACAGTATCTGTTTCTCACTTATGCTCATATTTCTGCACTATAATAGATAATAGAAAACATGCGAATGATTCGTCTTCTACACCAATACGATCTTCACGAAGAAGGGTTCTTCGTAACTTCATCTCAGCCAATCGTAAAACATTAGCATGATTGATTACCAATCGCCAAGCCATCTGATGCTTCAATACACAAATAATGTCACAAAACGCGACTTCAGAGGCACACTGCACCGTGCCTACTGGTCCCGACTGGCGTACCGGCAGGTCAGTGTGCAATGCGGCATGGCATACGCAGAGGTCTCTAACGGTCGACTGCAGAGTTTTGCAGATGCGGGAGTATCACTAGTGCAATAAGAGAATTTTACATTATTTCTCACACGGTTTTGGTGTATTTGTGTTTGTTCGAGCCGAAGTACTTTCCTGGTAAGTGTCATAAATGTATTACAAGAAAACAAAATTGCAATGTAAATTAAGGGCTAAAAAAATAAAGGTGGTTACGACTAACAGCTTCAGAGGTGTAATTAAGCCTATTTTACTATATCAAGGGCATATTGATCTACTGTATACTACGGGAATCATAAATTAACGGCATTAGAGTTGTCTGTAGTACTTTGTCAGCATAGTTTAAGGCTTAAGACTCAATCTGTCAATGCATAATCCCTTCCAGGCATACTATCTTAGGAAACTAATGGTATTCGTTAGGTGGTATAATATACCCACGATTAACTCATCACCGGAGGGCCTTTGTCAAATTTTCACTTCTTTTGATTTGGTTGTAGCGTTATTTATGACATTGGTGAACATGATGCTTCATACGAACTGATTTTAATTAGGTCTCATATGTTTTGTGTAAAATACAGCGTTTTTCCCCATCATGACCTTTCCTCTTGATGACAAGTGGCGTTTCACTTCACCACACTCGCTAGTAATTCGATATGTCTTGTATCTGGCGTAATATACGATTTTGTTTAGTTTTTCCGAATATCGATTATAAATATAACGCTAAAATTTCAGTTTAACAGCTTGATTACAACGAAGTTCACCTTGTGAAGCAAAATCATTGTCTTGTTGGCAGTACGATTACAGTACACATGTTCAATTTTTGATGATGACATAGCAACTAAAAATACGTGCAAGAAAAGGGGACGGAACCACGAAAATTACATGGGAATATAACTAAATACCATGAATTTCATTACGATAGTTCCAGTAGACAACCAGTCTTTACATTGATTTGTTGTTCATTCGTTACATTGCAAAATTTATCAAGAGCTCCATTCCAAAGTGTTATGATGCAGATAAAGGAACGGAGAACTTTCGCTGTGCAGTTTCACTCTTAATCAGTATTTTACTACCACTCAGTGGCTAGTATAACTGCAACAGGCAAGAAATGACCCACTTCAAACCGTGAGGGAAATGGCAAACCAAATTTAACAGGACTGCAGGGCACTCGATCTCACGCTGCACAGTGCAACGGCCGCCCAGAGAACAACACGATGTGTTCCCTTGACACCTGCAAATCGACGACACCGTTTGCAATGGCGCCAGTAGCACAGCGACTGGACCAGCGAGGAAAAGGGTCAAGTTCACTCTCGGATGACGCCAGATTCAGTATGAGGAATGACTCTGGACGTACCCTCATACGGCGAGACGTGTAACACGTCATGCACCAAGGAACATTGTCAGAGATGATAGTTCTGGTGGTCCAGGTGCTTTGATGTGGAGAGGTAGAATGTTGTATGGCCGTACTGACCCACAAATCGTTGAACACAGTACAACCATTCTACAATATTGTGGCACTGTGCTCCGACCGATGTACGTCTTTTGTGGGGTACATTCGCCCCTTATGGATGACAACGCGCAATCGTGTCGAACAGAGCAGGTGGAGGCACTCCTGGATCGATAGGATGCTCGGCAGATGGAGTGCCCTGCCCGTTTACCTTATCTCAACTAGGAGTGCTGATGTTTTTAAAAATAACGGGTATCCGATATATCGATATTTAAAAAGATATCGTTACAGGCACTCTTATACTGAAAAAGTATCGATATGTCGATAAATCAAACAAAAAGATACATATGTACAGTCCTATATAAATACTGGCTGCACAATGAAACTACAATGCTAGTTTTAGAGCTGTATACTTAAGAACTGATTCATTATTAGATATTCTGTTCATCAAGAAGCTACCACACTGCCTATCCTCCTTAGATCAAGAATTGAAAGGAAAACGATGCATGTTCACGCTTGGCGATAACCAATTTGTTAACAATGGTTACTGCATGTAAGTGGCACAATAAAGGTGTCCGTCGTTCGGTTTCGTCACATATCGGATTTGTCCGGAACACTTCGTCGACTTTCTTGTGTGTGTGTTTATTATTATTATTGTTATTATTATTATTGCCAACGACAGCGACCTAGCAGTTGTAGTGTCAAAATTACGTGTTGAAGTTAAACGTTGCAGTCCCTGCTGGTAGCGTTGCGCGCCGATTACATCAGCATTATTTCCGCTCACATATCTTCGCCCACCGCGAAGACCGATATTGTCATTTACATTTTTGCTCATCATTTACAGCAACTGTTTTCGAAGAAGCTGATGTAAAGAAACAGCACACTCATAGCGTAATTTCTTTTTTCAAGCAACAGTTGTGCTGAATCTTTAGATCGAGAACCTTGTTGAAGAAGTAGAACTCACTGACACAGCGATAGTAGAATCACGTTCTACTACAATTTCAAGAGAATAGTTTCAAATATTTACCAAAAATTGCGAAAAAATATAACACAAAATAAACATCTTTTTTGATCCATTATGAACTGTGAGACAACGGCTGGCATGTATTTCTTGATGCCATAATTTACCAACAGCCGTATGTATTGTAGAAATTTACTTTATGAACTTTTTATATGCTGACAGTTATGGCATTACATTGATGCCATCTTAAGGCCCCACACGTCATAGTCGTAAAATCGCTATATGTATGACGTGTGGGGTCTGAAGATGGCATCAAACTAATGCCGAAACTGGCAGCATATAAGAAGTTCATAAAATAAATTCCTACAATACATACGGCTGTTGGTAAATTATTTCACCGAGAAAATAAAAATAAAAATATCTGCCCTCAGTTTGCGATTTCGATGTCGATACATCAATGTAGCGTGGGAAACGACATGACCGATATACTGTATATCGATATTGGAAAAGATGTCAGTATATCGATATTTTTTTAGCAGGCCTAATTTGAATCCCATGGAGCACACATAGGATGCTATGGGGAGCCTTATTGTGGTACTTCCATATGCACCAAATACCATCCAGCAGTTGTTAATTGCACGGGAAGAGGAAAGGAACGTCCAGCTGCAAGAACTCCTCAACAGTCTTAGGGTCTGCGAGAAATCGACTTGAAGAGAATGCATTGTCTTACGTTGTGATCACAGAGCCTATTAACAACCACGTCCCTTCGTTTGTAACGACCAAGGGTCCGTCATGAACCCCACTGACTTCATTATAGCTATTGTCTTTCAATAAAAGTGTAATTTCTGTTCGTATCACTGCGTACTTCTTTCAATTGCCTTCTGTATTATACTGTAGTAGTTCTTACTGTGTATGGTCGAAGTTTCATCGAGCTACGTTACTTGGAAGTCACATATCACGCGAAGGCTACTTCCGCCCTTGCACATTAGCGTATCTGCAATAATCTGTCTCCAAATAAAAAATCTGTAGACCACTGTGACGTGCACAGCAGAGGGCACGTAGCCCTGTACCCCATGATAGGGTTTATTTGCTTGCAGCCGCTTATGTAACGCGGAAACAATGATTACGTAATTGCCCCTGTGAGAGCTGTAATTCTTAACGACTCTCCGCTTGATGACATTGGGCATGAATCTAGTGCCTCCTTTCGCAAATTGTACCATTATCTCAACTCCATTATTATAAGATTCTGCCCTTCAGACGTGCAGTTTAGGAGACAAATTTCGTGTACTGCCAAAACATCTGTCGTTTAAATCCTAACGACTGTATTTCCAGCTGCTAACGCCCGCCCCTCTCGCAGGATGGGCTCTGAGTTGTGAAAAAGATAAAGGCTCCTAACAAGCTGCCTTTGTTATTTGTTACGTGCTAGCTTGCGGAGATTAATTCTCGGGAGCGGATCATAAAACGCCACCGACAGCTCAATGTTTCTCTCCGTCGACATTCGCGTCTCCTCGTTTGTTTCGGAGCCGATCGTAAAAGGGGGCGAGTCCTGTAGCGAACACAATAGCGTTGTGATTGCAGGGAGAGGCGGCGTTTAGCGACGCCGAGCGGATCTGCTAGTAAATTGTGATCGACGAGGTGTAGGACAAGAGTAAAGGGAGGGGGGGGGGGGGTAGATCGGTGTTGAGGGAGGGAGGGGGAAAGGGCTAGATTGGGAGAGAGACAGACGCACATACACACACACACACACACACAGACGCACATACACACACACACACATATATATATATATATATATATATATATATATATATATATATATATATATATATATATATATATATATATAGATCGCAGCTATGAAAGGAAAGTTGCCCACACGCGGGCGCGACTGTTGTTTGAGTAAACAATGGCTTACAATCAAAGGGGTAGGGGGCCCGAATGGCGAACCAGCTGGCGCCCGCCGGCGCAAACACGTCGATTACGCAAGTGTTGGCCGTGCGCGCGTTGCGTTCTGCACATGGCGTCAGCCAGCGGCTGCTGGGCGAGGTACTTTCTGCGATTGTGTTCGCTGCTGCTCTCCGAAGCGAGTGCGACTGAATGAGTCCTAGAGAGCAGTGACGAAACAGAATACGTGTAAGGGCTGAGGCATTTGAGCAAGACGCAGTCTCTAAAATCCCCGCGTCTCCATTTAACAACTTTAGACGAACAGTTGGCAACAGGTAGGTTTTTTAAATTAAAATACGGAACGTAGGCACAATAGCCAATACATCAACACGATATCGACCATTTCCGCAATTGGTAAACGGTCCATTTTAACACGGGTAATGTATCACGAAGCAAATACCGTCCGCACTGGCGGAATGTTACGTGATACCACCTACTTATACGTTTGTGACTATTACAGCACCATCTATCGCAAAGCGAAAAAAGTGGTCCAACTAAAACATCCATATTTCTTTACGTACTACACGAACATGTAACAAGAAATGGGGGTTTGAACATTTTATTTCGGTTCTTCCGATGTGATACATGTACCTTTGTGAGCTTATCATTTCTGAGAACGCATGCTGTTACAGCGTGATTACCCGTACATACCACATTAATAGAATAAATGCTCAACATGATGTGCGTCAACCTCACCGTATTTGGCAATACGTCTAACAACATTCCTCGCACCCGCTAGTAGTTCGCCTTCCGTAGTGTTCGCCCATGCATCGACAATGCGCTGACGCATGTCGTCAGGTGTTGTCGGTGGATCACGATAGCAAATACCCTTAAACTTTCCCCACAGAAAGAAATCCGGAGACGTCCGATCCGGTGAACGTGCGGGCCATGGTATGGCGCTTCGACGACCAAGCCACCTGTCATGAAATACGCTATTCAATACCGCTTCAACCGCACGCGCGCTATGTGCCGGACATCCATCATGCTGGAAGTACATCGCCATTCCTTGATGCAGTGACATCGGTAGAACATTACGTATGAAATCAGCTTACATTGCACCATTTAGATTGCCATCTATAAAAAGGGGGCCAATTATCCTTCCTCCCATAATGCCACACCATACATTAACCCGCCAAGGCCGCTGATGTTCCACTTGTCGGAGCCATCGTGGATATTCCGTTGCCCAACAGTGCATATTATGCCGGTTTACGTTACCGCTGTTGATAAATAACGCTTCGTCGCTAAATAGAACGCGTGCAAAAAATCTGTCATCGTTCCGTAATTTCTCTTGTGCCCAGTGGCAGAGCTGTACACGACGTTCAGAGTCGTCGCCATGCAGTTCCTGGTGCATAGAAATATGGTAAGGGTGCAATCGATATTGATGTAGCATTCTCAAGAGCGAAGTTTTTTAGATTCCCGATTCTCGCGCAGTTTGTCTGCTACTGATGTGCAGATTAGCCGCGATAGCAGCTACAACACCTACTTGGGCATCATCATTTTTTGCAGGTCATGTTTGACGTTTCACATGTGGCTGAACACTTCCTGTTTCTTTAAATAACGTAACTATCCGGCGAACGGTCCGGACACTTGGATGAAGTCGTCCAGGATACCGAGCAGCATACATAGCACACACCCGTTGGGCATTTTGATCACAATAGCCAATACATCAACACGATATCGACCATTTCTGCAATTGGTAAACGGTCCATCTAAACACGGGTAATGTATCACGAAGCAAATACCGTCCGCACTGGCGGAATGTTGCTTGATACCACGTACTTATACGTTTGTGACTATTACAGCACCATCTATCACAAAGCGAAAAAAGTGGTCCAACTAAAACATCCATATTTCTTTACGTACTACACGAACATGTAATAAGAAATGGGGGTTCCATTTTAAAAAATGCAGTTGATATCCGTTTGTGCTATGGCAGCGCCATCTAGCGGGCCAACCATGAGCTGCAATGCAGGCACTGACTGTGGCGTCCAATCTTTTGTGCAGATGGTGAATACTCTCATGGGGTACTTTATGCCACTCCTGCTCGACTTGTTCACGTATTTCTGTGAGATATGTTGTATGACGAGTCGCACGATTCACTTCTCGTTCCATCATATTCCACATGCTAGATAGCAGACAAGTTCGGAGATCGTGCTGTCTAGGGAAATTGCTGCTCGTCTTGCAGCGTACGTTGAGTTTCAAGGGCAGTATGTGTGTGTGTGCGCGCATTATCCTGTTGCAGCAACACAAGACCCTCATGTTGTAATAATGGCAAAACAATGGGTCTAACAACATTAGCACGTACCGAGCCCTGGTTAGCGTTCGCTCCAGAAACACCTAAGGTGAACGAGTGTTGTAGCTTACTGCATCCCAGATCAAAACCCCTGGATGGGGCCTTTGTTTCTAGGACGAATGCTTTCTACGAGACAGCGCTAACCAAGCACATGTAGTATGCGCAAACGCCCATTATTTGCGTGTGGGCAGAATCTGCTTTCTTCGCTGAAGACGATGGCAAGCCATTCCACGTTCCAAGCGGTCATCTAACGGCGCCAATGGAACCGTGTACGTCGGTGCCGGGGCTTGAGTGAAAGACAGGCTAGAGACGTGCGTGCCAGTAGTCTCACTACTAATAACTGGTTCACAACAGTTCACGTTGTGAACTCCCTTATCTATGACGTGGTAGCTGTACAACCTGCCACTGCTGCCCCTACAATAAGACGATTCTGGTGGGCGTCAGTGCTGCGAGTACGTCCAGAACACCGTCTACAGGCATGAGAATGTTGACGTGACCACTGATACCAGCATCGTGGCACAACCGACACAGCACGTCCAAATAAGTGTGGTAATTCTCCGAAACGACCATCCCGCCACTGGGAAGGCGCTGTTCGTCCATGAGACTCAGAGGGCCATAGACACGGGTTCCGAGGTAGATGCCGTGTTTCTTGAGTTCCGCAAGGCGTTTCATACAGTTTCCCGCAGCCGTTTAATGAACAAAGTAAGAGCATATGGACTATCAGACTAATTGTGTGATTGGATTGAAGAGTTCCTAGATAACAGAACGCAGCATGTCATTCTCAATGGAGAGAAGTCTTCCGAAGTAAGAGTGATTTCAGGTGTGCCGCAGGGGAGTATCATAGGACCGTTGCTATTCACAATATACGTAGATGACCTTGTGGATGACATCGGAAGTTCACTGAGGCTTTTTTCAGATGATGCTGTGGTGTATCGAGAGGTTGTAACAATGGAAAATTGTACTGAAATGCAGAAGGATCTGCAACGAATTGACGCATGGTGCAGGGAATGGCAATTGAATCTCAATGTAGACAAGTGTAAAGTGCTGCAAATACATAGAAATAAAGATCATTCATCATTTAACTACAATATAGCAAGTCAGCAACTGGAAGCAGTTAATTCTATAAATTATCTGGGAGTAGGCATTAGGAGTGATTTAAAATGAAATGACCATATAATATTAATCGTCGATAAAGCAGATGACAGACTGAGATTCATTGGAAGAATCCTAAGGAAATGCAGTCCGAAAATAAAGGAAGTTTGTTACAGAGCACTTGTTTGCCCACTGCTTGAATACTGCTCACCGGTGTGGAATCTGTACCAGATAGGGTTGATGGAAGTGCGCTTCGTTACAGGATGATTTAGTAATCGCGAAAGAGTTAAGATGACAGATAAACTCCAGTGGAAGAGAGACGCTCAGTAGCTCGGTACGGGCTTTTGTTGAAGTTTCGAGAACATACCGTCACCGAGGAGTCACGCAGTATATTGCTCCTTCCTGCGTATAACTAGCGAAGAGACCATGAGCATAAAATCAGAGAGATTACAGCCCACACAGAGGCATACCGACAATCTTTCTTTCCACGAACAATACGAGACAGGATAGAGGTACTCAAGGTACCCTCCACCACACACCGTCAGGAGACTTGCGGAGTATGGATGTAGATGTAGATTTGCATTCGGACCCCTTTCAGACTCGCTCGGTTTGCTGTAGAAAGCACGACTGTGTCTCCATGGCATGGTTACTTGCTTGTTTCACTCGTTTGCCCAACAACAAGATTCTGGCTGTGAGCATTCCCTATTGAAGTTTTAGACACAGTATCTGTTGGCGGACGATGTTGAAAAAATTATTAGTATCTCTAGTATCCCTCATGTGACATATGGCATCAGCGGATCAAAATCGACACCTTTCCAGGTGTTCTAAGTTTTCTTTTTTTCCGGCAGTGTATAAGGAATAGGAGTGGATCAGAAATTAAACCCTGTGGGACTGAGTTTGTGATTCCTCTGGGTGAGTGTTTGGAGCCACGCCGGGGTGGTGTGTACAGCGGGGGGATGACGCCGGCACGGGCTCTCGGCCTCGCCGCTCCCCGGCCGGCGGGCGGCCTAATTGGACGAGATGCGGCCGTTCTCGCTTTCATCGCGCGCTATCCCCGCCGTGATCAGGTTTATGGGGGCGCCCGGGCCGCCCCCGCCCGCCCCCGCCCGCCCCCGCCAGCGCCCCTAATGAATGCCCCGCGAGCCACCTGCCGCCGGCGGCCGCTCCTAAAACAAACCACCGGATGGAAGGCCACCAGCCGAGGATGACGTAACGAGCAGGGGAGGCGAGGCGAGGCGCTGCGATCCGAGGCGCCGAGAGCAGCGCTGGTTTCCCCACCTACACTCCCTACCGACCTCACGGGAAAAAAAAATATTGGGACACTGCACATAAAAGTCAGGTGCGTCCAGTAAAAAATTACATGGCTACGTGATTTCCTGTGAGAAAGGCGACACTTCGTAGGAATTAACTTTAAGTCGTCGATTCAGACAGCAGTGACAGTTGTTTCCCAGGAAGCTGTAGTAAACCCTCTGCTGTTGTCCTAGGCGCTTCAGTCTGGAGCCGCGCGATCGCTACGGTCGCAGGTTCGAATCCTGCCTCGGCCATGGATGTGTGTGATGACCTTAGGTTAGTTAGGCTTAAGTAGTTCTAAGTTCCAGGGGACTGATTACCTCAGATGTCAAGTGCCACAGTGCTCAGAGCCATTTGAATCATACGAACCTCTGCTGTTCTTACAACTACATCTACATGACTAATCTCCAAACCACACGTAAGTGGTTGGCAGATAGGTCTTCGAAACACCTTCAGACTATATCTCTGCCGTTGCACTCTGTAACAGCGCGAGAGAAAAACGAACACTTACATCTTTCTATAAGAGTTCTGATTTATCTTATTTATTAAGATGATCGTTGTTCCTAATATAGCTGGCGACCATAAAATATTTTCACATTCAGAGGAGAAATTGGTGACCGATATTTCGTGAAAAGATCTCTCCGCAAGGAAAAATGCCTGTGCTATAATGACTGCCACCCTAACTCGCTTATCATATCCGCGACGTTCTCTCCCCTATTTAGCAACAGTACAAAACGATCTGCCATTCTTTGGACTTTTTCGATGTCTCCCGTCAAAACTGTCTGCTAAGGATCCCACACCGCACAGCAGTATCTAGCAGAGGTCGGACAAGCATATCTAAGACAATACATCCTTTATTTCTTCCAACTGTTCTCCCAAATAAACGCAGTTTTCATTAAGGTTTAAGTTGTTCGTAACTCTAATTTCTGGCTATTTAGATGAATGGGCAACCTTTATATTTCTGTGATTTGTCGGGTAACCGAAATTTAACGGATTTCTTTTGGTATTCATTGTTGCTTACTTAGCTGACACTTTTCACACAACACACATATTGTGTATAAATCGTTTTCCAACTGGTTTCGATCTTCTTATGACCTGACTAGAGGATAAATACTAACATCATGTGCAAAGAATCTAAAAGGAATGGCTTATAAATCGTTTGTATAGATCAGGAGCAGCACAGGTCTACACTTTCTAGGAAAAACCAGATGTCTCTTTTTAAATAACGATTTTAATTAAATTTTGTGCAGAAAATAGGATTGTGATTTGGGGGAATGGAGCAAACAGCGAGGTCATCGGTACCATGGGCTTAGGGAAGGACGAGGAAGGAAGTCGGCCGTGCTCTTTCAAAGGAACCATCCTGGCATTTGCCTGAAGCGATTTATGGAAATCACGGAAAACCTAAATCAGGATGGCCAGGCGCGGGTTTGAAACTTCGTCCTCCCGAATGCGATTCTACTGTGATGACCGTTGCACCACCTCGCTCGGTGAGATAATATGATCCAAATGTTCATTAGAAAAGGCAAAACTGTACATATAGCTAAGTAAATTGATGAAATTGAAATTCTACATACCTCTCCCTCTGAAGTTAGGAAACTTGCATGAAATTGTTGGCTTTTCCCACACAGTGCTAAATCCTTGTTCTCAACAAATAAGTAGGATTCTCAGGCACACTGAAACAAGGCATTTTTCCTGATAGATTGAAATATGCTGTTGTTAAGCTATTGCAAAGAAATGGGGATAGGTCTAATGCCAACAATTACCGACCAGTCTAATTTCTGATAGCTTTGTCCAAAATTCTTGAAAATAAATGTTTTTGCTGAAATAAAGTACTGACAAAATGCCAGTTTAGTTTTCAGAAAGCTTTTTTGGCAGAAAATGCTAAACGTGCTTTCACAGATCAAATATTAAACGCACTGAATAAGCAATAATCACCAATTTGGATTTTATGTGATCTCTCAAAAGCTTTTGTTTGTGTAAATAATGAAATTCATATAGTCAAGCTTAAGAATTGTGGTATGAGTGGGACAGTACACAAATGGTTTAATTCGTATTTAACTGCAAAAGTACAGAAGGTGAAAACAAACAGTTCTCACATTGCGTAAAAATTAGCTGATTCGTCAAACCGGGGAGGTATCAAGAGTGGGGCCCCCCAATGTTCAATCTTGAGTCCCTTATCGTTCCTAATATATATTAATGACTTGTCACTCTCTATTCCCGAAGATGCGGAGCTAGTTCTTTTTGCTGGTGACAGAAGTATAGTAATCACACCCAACAAACAAGAAAGAGCTGAGGGAATTGTAAATAATGTCTTCCAGAAAAATATTAATTGGTTCTCTGCAAATACACTCTCATTAAATTTTGATGAAATACAGCATATAAAGTTGTGCACAGTAAATGGCACAATAACAGTAATAAATATAAAGTTTGAACAGAAGTCTGTAGCTAAGGCAGAATATTCCGAATTTTAAGGTTTGTGCACTGATGAGAGTTTGAATTGGTATAAACACATTGCTGATCCGCTGAAATGTTTTTCAGCTACTTATGCCATCAGCATTATTGTAAATTTTGGCGACATACGCATAAGTGAATTAGCTTACTATGACTGTTTTCATTGACTGCTTTCGTGTTGGATTATATTAGGGGTAATTCATTTTTAAGGAACAAAGCATTCCTTCTACAAAATAGCTGGAGTCCAGCGCAGATCGTCTTGCAGACTTTTATTTAATGCACTAGGGATACTCATAGTAGCTTCACTTCCGTGTCCAGGGTCGGTGAGCCACGGACCTCGTAGCAATGGGAACAGCCCCACACACTCCGACACCACTCAGAAACTGCCAGCGGCGCCGGCCAAACTACGTCCCGCGGAGAGTTACTCTCTTATCCACGCCAACCGACCGACTCCAGGCCCGGAAACGGTGAAACGACCAAACAAACGTCGGCCGATGAGACGACCAACCGAACGACCAACCAACGGTCGTCCCGCTCCAGTCTCTCTCCGTCGAACAGTTCATGTGTGTCGCCAGCGGTCGGCGAGCACTGGCTGTCCGCCCCTCACCAGGGCTCCGTCCCCGACTTCACTGCTGCTGCGTCCCGACTGCACTGCTGGTCCGTCTCCAACCGACTGCCAGACACGACGACCCGGGAATCCTATCGGTTCCTCAAGAGATGGTATGACAGTGCACTTATCGATACGCGCTGCTGCTGCCACTCACGGGCAAGTAAAGCAGGAAGTTAGTGACGCCAGTAAGTGGAATAAGGAAACGAGACGGCAGTACCGTAATAGAAGATGACAAACAATAAATGGGATAAACTCGTAAAATATATAAAGGGGTTTTAATCTATTATAAATGTACGAGCAGAAACAGTATTTATAATTTTATAGTTACTAGTTCCTTTAATCATTCATTTATGTTTATGTTGTAATTTATATGTTAAAGAGCAAGAAGGGGAAGATAATATCACCATTAAGAGATTCTAAGATCTGCTTCAGGACAGGACGAAATCTTCATTTTCTCATTCAGTATTTTCTGTTTCGCACATTCCTTTTTATACCCGTCTGCATCTTGGAGCATAAATACAATGAGTGAACAACGCTGACAACAAAATACAGTACGTCTTGGAACGGTACAGATGATACAGACCGTCTTTGATCGTTATCTATGTCCACTTCCTTTGTCCCACACAAATAAATACAATACTTGGCAAGAGCACCATCTGATCTTTACGAACCTTATAGTCAAACTAAAACACACAAGAACCCTCCTCTCACCATACCTCTCGCTGTGTCCTTCCAGCATCTGGGTTGTACTTCCGGAAATGGCAGCAGCCAGCGTTGTTTCATTTTGACCCAAGTCCTGGCGTGATTGCCAATCCTGACACCAATATGGCGACCTGGGAAGCTGGGGTCACGTTGTAAGCAGGAAGACGGGCACCAGCAAGTCAAGACTGTTCACATTGTGTCGTTTGGAGTACGTTGTCGGCTGTTGGGATATTCCCGCGAGGAACAACATGGTTTTCAAGTTGGAAAATTCTAGCCACTATCCGGTGGAGTTTCATTGTATTTGGTTATTTGAATTGAAGTTCATCGACGCAATCTTCTGTCCTGTGGCCGTTAACGTTCCGCTTACCTGCTCTGGCCGCTGACGTATATTTCAGACAGTGTAGTTTCCTTATCGTGTTGTTACTGTCCAACACGGTGTATGATTGGTTGTGGGCGCCAATATCTTCTAAGTTCTTGCGTTGAACTCGCTGTTGTACCCTTGTCAGGTGAAGTGGAAGTTATCTTGTCGGTTGGTTCGTTGACTGTCGGTCGGTTGGATTGTCGTCGAATCGTGTATGGTTGGCCCGACTGCTTGTATCACCTAAGCGAGCGTTAGTGTTCGACTTCCAGGTCGATCCTCGAACATCTGAGCGCCCTTGGGTGTACTGGTTTTTTTATTGTTCTTGTTGTTTGTACTTGTATGGCTTCAAGCCGATTTTTTTTTAATTCAGGTTGTTTTGCCCTTAGGGCGTAAGATTCCTTAGGCCTTCAGCCTAATTTAAAGAACTGTTTCACGTAAGACCTTCGGCATTTTAAAGGTTTTAATGTTGTTGAATTTTAAATATTTGGCCTTCAGCCGATTTTGAGTTTGAGTTGTTTACTCTTAAGGCCTTCAGCCTAAATGAAAGAACTGTTTCACGTAAGGCCTTTAGTATTTGAAAAAAATTAATGTTATGGGGTTTTAAATGTTAGGCCTTCAGCCGATTTCAATTAACTTGTTTGCTCTTGAAGAGTCTGATCCTTTGGGCCTTCAGCCTAACTAAAGAACTGTTTTAAGATAAGGCTTTGCCTATTAAATTTCTGTGTTGGTTGAGTTTTGCCTAATTAGGAATTGTTTTACGTCAGGCCACGTTTCTTTTTTTTTAAATTAATGTGATTTAGCCTTATGTGTTGGGCTTTCAGCCGATTTTGAATTCAAATTTTTTGATCTGATAATCTCAGATTCTTCGGGCCTTCAACCTAAATAAAGAACTGTTGTAAGATAAGCCTTACCTTTTAACTTTCTGATTATGCTTGCGTTTTAAGTTATTGGCCTTCAGCCGTTTTTAAATTAAAGTGGTTTTCAGCCGGTAATGATGATCTACTGTGATGTACAACCTCAGTGGAAATAAAAGATCACAGTTGTTTAGCTCCATAGCCCTAATAAGCCGAAGCAATTAGCAATATCAGCGTATTTACTGCGTGCGAGTGATGGTTGTCGCACACGACTGCGACGATGGCAGAACTGCAGTCACAAAATAAAAACTCATTCAAACACTGGGACGGCAGGAGGAGGTCCTCTGACCAGCATAATCTACGAGCACTACTGTCTTCTCGTCTCTGTGTTCTACAGACAAGAAACGCGAACTCCCAGCCACAAGGACGAATTTAGATAACTTCTCAACGTGAGTATAGACAGGAGAAGTGCTCTCAATCGCTTAACGCTGCGCACTTAACGACGACTCCCTGGCAAGACGCCAAGACCAGAACTGTATAAGTTCGCAACAGCACAGTGCCTAACCGTTCACTAACTACAAAACCTCCTGAGAGTAAAGACAGCAAGTCCGTCTGTATCAACAACACCTGATAATGAGCATGTGTCAAAACACCGGCACTCAAAACGGAGACCTGTCCACCGCTGGCTTCCCAGCAAAGCTCGGCTCCCCTCCCTCGTAACTGCACAAGCCGAATCATATTCTGGAAATCACGAAATATGCTCACTCTCTACAGATTATTCCGAATGCCGACCAACCATATTTTAGTCTTTCGTCGTCCAGCGCGGGAAGTTTGCGAGGAAATACCTGTACTATTTACTTAGGACTTCATACAGTGGTCCGCTTCGCAGACCCTCGGAAATAACGCAGCCTGCGTGATTTCCGAGGTAACGCTTCCCTGTTCATCTCTGCTGCGTCCAAGATTTTCAGCATTTCCGAAGTATTACCCGGTTAACCTTCCGGCCTCGCTACAATATCGGCCGGCCGCCGCTGAATTGTGTTTAAGCGGTCAGGAGCCCGACCTTCCGTGTTGGGCTACTTCTTGTGTTAAGCAGGACCATCACACCTGCGCGGGTTTTTCCATCCAGGGCCTGAGTCACACCTGCCATTTCATTTCCATTGGCGTTCCAACCTCTGCTAGTATAGTCGATCATTCACTACGACTTTTGATAATAAAGGCAATCCATGACCTTTCATGGAATAAGCGTTACCAACTATTTACAAGGTGTATGTGAGAATGTCGCTCTTCTTTAAATATTCATATGTACAACGTACATCCTGTCAGATGATACCTAATTCCGGTTGTAAATCACGGCAGAGTGTGTAGATGAGTGCTTGGAAGGTGCGAAATAATAGAAGCCTTATCATGTAAGTAGTATTAACATTCATGATTAGGCATTCGTAAGGTTTGCAATAAGTGTATAACGATAGTGTATTTAAATGTCTGTATCGTCGTTATCAGTTTTTCTCTTTTGTTGGGTGCTGTATAATCGTTAGTGGGTGAGGCATGTCGTCGATTCCACAGGATCCTATCCTGGAGAAAACATTGAGAATTTTATCAGTTGCAGTGGGTAATCTACAGGAGAGCAGTGCAGAGGAAATCGTGAGCACTAGGGATATGCCTAAAAAAGTAAAGGGTATATGTGCTGACGGCGAAGCTTCAAAGGAGAAAGAAAGGATCGAAGAAGAGAGAAGGAGATATCGCACAACTCCGGAGGATGCAGACGGGGTGTGGAGAAGTGGTGAGGAGTGATCGATTGAAAACAGACGTTGGGAGCTCAGGAAAAGGGTTAATGTAGACAAGATGGAAAGACGGAGACAAGGTAGTGCGCGGAATTAGGTGTAAACTGAGAATGGAGCGGGGAGAAAGTAAAGGAAACGGAAGAGAAGGGATTACTTATGTCAGCTGCATCAGGAGAGTACGCGGAATTAGCTACGACGAGTGAAGATGTGTGCCTCACCAGGTTCCAAACCCGGGATTTCCTGTTCATTAGGCAGGTGCGTTAACCATTCTGCCATCCGGCCGAACCACACTCTCAACTTCGCCACCTAACCACAGTCCCTGTCCACTTCCACCATGCTCGCTACTCTGAGATTCCCGCAGGAGGTCTGACGTTCTCGTGCATCCGCAATGAAGAAGGTCGATGCATTGCTTATCTATGCTATTCAATTATATGAATGCGTGACATGTCCTAAAGAACAGACATCACGCATTCAAATAAAGGAGGAAGTACGGTTGAAAAGAGTTGGTATGAGACTAGACAATGCAAATATGAGTCAGGAATCGGAAGTTATGAAAGTTTCCTTAAGTTTAATTTATACTCAAAGTAAAAGCGTTGTGTGAAGGTATAAGCTCCAGTATCTTGTGCAAACATGGAGACTGAAGTATCTGAGGTGCCAAACCAAGTAAGCGTGTACGTAAGTCAGTGGATGTGTTAGTAGCAACAGTGGAGATATTGAGTTAGGTGCAGTAGTATCTAAGCCATTGGGTGACAACGGTTGTCGTTTTGAGAGCGTGGCGCCTGGGACAGATATACAGGGAAGTCTATGTGCCACTGAGTTTTGCGTACTGCAGAGTGGATCCCTTATCAACGTTTCAGACAGGACGTCAAAAATTTTAAAAAAGTCGATTTTCCAAAAATTTGTTCATTTCGTAGATGAAACTTTTCTGAAGAGCTTGATATATAAAACAGATACGGCCGAGGAAATGTAAGACATATTATTTGGCCTTAAGTGTGCCAACGTGCACTGCCACGCCTCTTCACACAGCATTCTTCTATCGCACGTCACTATATTTCGCTCTGTGGAATTCAAACGTGTATACATTGCACTGGAGGCCATCAGACGTATAGTCAGGACAGTTGGAAATCAAAATGTCCTTTGATGCCCTCGCTTCTCCCAGTCAGCCGGTTCGACATCCTATCCCCCCTTCCCTTAAGAAAAACTCACAATTAATACTGGGTGGGCTTATTTGTGCCCGGGAGAATAAGAATTCTTCAGAAAATTGACTATGTATTACCTATAAGCTAATAAATTTCTCTTTTGTGGGACATAAAATTAAATATAGGAAACATAAACCCAGTGAAGACACGAGAGAAGCAAGATAGTACATATTTCTTCAATCCTTAGCTCCCACCATTTTTCCCTGTCTAATGTTGCTATTGCTTTACACGGCGTTGAAAAATGATTCAAATGGCTCTGAGCACTATGGTACTTAATATCTGACGTCATCAGTCCCCTAGAATTTATTACTACTTAAACCTAACAAACCTAAGGACATCACACACATCCATGCCCGAGGCAGGATTCGAACCTGCGACTGTGGTGAAGGCGCGGTTCCAGACTGAACCACCTAGAACCGCTTGGCCACACCGGCCGGCTTACACGGCGTGCTTTCCTTTCTGCGAAAGAGTCTATTACCTCATTAAAATTCGTCAAACGTTTTGCTACACCTTATGCACTGTCGAATTATGTTACATTTCGTGCAGAATAAGACCGGCCGCGGTGGCCGAGCGGTTCAACACCCTTCAGTCCGCAACCACACGGCTGCTGCGGTCACAGGTTCGAGTCCTGCCTCGGGCACGGGTGTGTGTGATGTCCTTGGGTTAGTTAGGCTTAAGTAGTTCTAAGTTCTAGGGGACTCATGACCTCAGATGGTAAGCCCCATAGTGCTCAGAGCCATTTTGCTACATGAAAAATCAAAATGTCGTCGTCCAATACTGATAGATTAATATGAATAAGAACAACACCCAAAGGTACGATAAGCAATAACTTCTGGGCTGTTAAAAGTCTCCAGCCCTGATAGAGTCTCCACTTAACCACCACTTACTGGAGCCACAGTAACCCAACCATTACCATGTGCACTACTATCAGCATTAGTAAGTGTAAAATTCAGTGCTCATCCACAAAACACTGAATGACCATGAAGAATAACTTGCGCACCTACTCCGGTCTTCGTAGTAATAGATATATTATCAATAGATTTATACACTATAAGGTACGAACGCCTTCTTCTCCTAAAATAACGCGGCATAACATTTCTCGATTTGATCAGCTCTATTTTGTCACTGTCTTCTAGATAAAACAAAATAGGCCTTTCTAATGTTGCTGCAGTTGTAACACATGCCGAATAAGCGAGACTTTTTTGGCACAAATGGTCATTTTTGCCTACGTTATTTACATAATACCAGTGAATAAAATTTGCAAAGTACAAATATCAAACGCCTCTTAGGCCTTGCTACAACAAGCAAAAATTTTGTGTTAGCAAATAATTTCACATCTCATTCATATGCTCCAGTTTCTCAAGCATGATATGAAAAAGTAGTAGTAGTACCAAATTTTTATATAAATTTGGAATCACCACATTTTTCCTTATAACTTGCGTGATGTCCCCATTTCTTCTCCTTCCTCTTTCTAACAAATAATCTTGCGATCACTAATTCTGTAACTATTCCTGTCATTGTCAAAACTTATTATCCAGTTAACTTTACTAACCCTCCCAGAATCACCTGTTCAGTTTTCCCGCGTTTGTTCTCCGGTTAAGCGTTGTTACGCGTTCGTGCAACGCGTTTTCCGCGCTGTTCAGAGAATAGAACTTATCGGCTGCCAACCGGTGGTTGCGCAACTGACCTTAGCAGTACGGCGTTCTGGAAAATCTTTCTGCCGGAATTTCATTTTCTTGGACACACCGAGAAGATAATACGCAATATTTCTTACCTGTTATTCCTGTTAGCCTAAATCTATGGATTTCGCTAATAACTGTAACAACGTTTATCATTGGGTCACACAGTCAACCACATAAACGAACATCGATTGGCATTCGCCCGTTCGGATTTATTCGGATCAGCTCGTATAGATTCGTCTGCTTTTTTCTTTTTTGTTTGTTATTTCTACGCATTCAAAAATCAGCTTATTATTCTTTTAGAAATAAAGTTAGAATGTGTTCAAAAATGTTCATGAGTGTAAGGCTAAACATCGAGCCGATAAGACTGAATGCATTCACAAATTTGTGGCTAAGGTCATCCTAATTTGATGATACAGTGTTACACATAATGAGGGTAAGAGAAACCGTTGTGTAGTTGATCTTAAAGGACAGTCAAATACGAGGGGACGTTGTTTCTGCAGAACGAAGCAGATGCAAGTGCAGAATCGTGGCAAGCGTCTATTTTCATTAAAATAGAAGCACCTAAATTGCGTATGACATCACTAAAATTCAACGCTCAAGGTAAAGTAGAAAGCATAAGGTCGCTGGGTTGGGAAAGAAACGGTACAAGGGAGTATGTTATTGTGAGGCGTAGTATAGGAAACTCTTATGTCTCAGCGTCAAAGATTTTGCCCCACTGCGCAGAGTTTACCTATTTTTGATCTTCTGGTATGTGTGAGATTTCAATTCTTCGATTGTCTTAAAAATATGAAAATGATGTTCTTCATCCTGTTAGAGCTTTCGGACGAGAAGCTACTGTATAGTTTGTTAGCATAATTTCATGATGGAATAATAGCTGAACGTTTAAAATGCATGCTGTTTTATTTATGAGAAATATACTTTGCACCACGCTCCGCTAATCACAGTTTTTAAGCCTGTTAAATCAGTTTGAAGTGGTCGTTTTGGTGACGCAACGATCGCGTGCCACTAGCGTGATGTCTTTTCCAAATGACAACATCCACCATTCGGCCCTACAGGACATAATTTTGCCAAGTCAGATTATAATCGTTGTTTTCTTGCAATTCTGATTTATTACAAATCCACAATAGCCACACGGTCTGGCGTCACCAAGTTCACTGCTTTCCAACTGGCTACACGAGTTACAAGGCTTTGACAAGAAAAGTTCTTTGGCACTAAAGTTAACTTGTTCCACAACACTGCATTTATCACTAAAAGGTTTTTTCTTTACCTGTCGTCAGTGTGATGTGGTTTCCTACGTTAACATTTTATTTCATTTCTTGAAAAGTAACGTAAAATCCTCTCTGGTAGGAGAGAGGTAGCATTACGCTGCCGACTCAGTTACACGACGAATATCTGATATACACTACTGGCCATTAAAATTGCTACACCACGAAGATGGCGTGCTAAAGACGCGAAATTTAACCGACAGGAAGAAGATGCTGTGATATGCAAATGATTAGCCTTTCAGAGCATTCACACAAGGTTGGCGCCGGTGGCGACACCTACAACGTCCTGACACGAGGAAAGCTTCCAACCGATTTCTCATACAGAAACAGCAGTTTACCGGCGTTGCCTGGTGAAACGTTCTTGTGATGCCTCGTGTAAGGAGGAGAAATGCGTACCATCAGCTTTCCGACTTTGATAAAGGTCGGATTGTAGCCTATCACGATTGCAGTTTATCGTATCGCGACATTTGTGCTCGCGTTGGTCGAAATCCAATGACTGTTAGCAGAATATGGAATCGGTGGGTTCAGGAGAGTAATACGGAAGGCCGTGCTGGATCCCAACGGCCTCGTATCACTATCAGTCGAGATGACAGGCATCTTATCCGCATGGCTGTAACGGATCGTGCAGCCACGTCTCGATCCCTGAGTCAACAGATGTGGACGTTTGCAAGACAACAACCATCGACGAAGTTTGCAGCACGATGGACTATCAGCTCGGAGACCATGTCTGCAGTTACCCTTGACGCTGCATCACAGATAGGAGCGCCTGCGATGGTGTACTCAGCGACTAACGTGGCTGCACGAATGGCAAAACGTCATTTTTTCGGATGAATCTAGGTTCTGTTTACAGCATCATGATGGTCGCATCCGTGTTTGGCGACATCGCGGTGAACGGACATTGGAAGCGTGTATTCGTCATCGCCATGCTGGCGTATCACCCGGTGTGAAGGTATGGGGTGCCATGGTTACACTTCTCGGTCACCTCTTGTTCGCATTGACGGCACATTGAACAGTGGACGTTACATCTCAGATGTGTTACGGCCCGTGGCTCTACCCTTCATTCGGACCCAGAGAAACCCTACATTTCAGCAGGATAATGCACTACCGCATGTTGCAGGTCCTGTACGGGCCTTTCTGGATACAGAAAATGTACGACTGCTGCCCTGGCCAGCACATTCTCCAGATCTCTCACCAACTGAAAACATCTGGTCAATGGTGGCCGAGCAACTGGCTCGTCGCAATACGCCTGTCACTACTCTTGATGAACTGTGGTATCGTGTTGGAGCTGCAAGGGCAGCTCTGTTTGACTCAATGCCCAGGCGTATCAAGGCCGTTATTATGGCCAGAGGCGGTTGTTCTGGGTACTGATTTCTCACGATCTATGCACCCAAATTGCGTGAATATGTAATCACATGTCAGTTCTAGTATAATATATTTGTCCAATGAATAACCGCTTATCATCTGCATTTGTTCTTGGTGTATCAATTTTAATGGCCAGTAGTGTACATTTGTGTACAAAATTTTATTGCCATAACGTTGTTACCAATATCATTGTCATTGTTTCAAAAAAAATGGTTCAAATGGCTCTGAGCACTATGGGACTCAACTGCTGTGGCCATCAGTCCCCTAGAACTTAGAACTACTTAAACCTAACTAACCTAAGGACAGCACACACATCCATAACCGAGGCAGGATTCGAACCTGCGACCGTAGCAGTCGCACGGTTCCAGACTGCGCGCCTAGAACCGCGAGACCACCGCGGCTGGCTGTCTTTGTTTCAGTAGCATCGAAACAACGAGTGATGGAGAAAGATTTATAGCCGAAGGGAGATAGGAGTCCGACGACACGTACTCCTATTTGAATGTGGGATACACCAGTGCTAATGACTTCATTCAATTATGAATGAATTATTAGCAGGAGTTTTACATTCATTCTGTCTTCTTCTTGGGGTTGCCTAGCAGTGAACATGCTGTGCCCGCGTTGCACGAGTCCTCAGCTCGTGGTCTTGCGGTCACATTCTCGCTTCCCGAGCACGGGGTGGGGTCAGGGATTTTCACCTGCCTCGAGATGACTGGGTGTTTGTGTTGTCCTCATCATTTCATCATCATTCATGCAAGTGACAAGATTGGACTGAGAAACGTTTGGGAATTTGTGCGGGCGCTGATAATCTCGCAGTTGAGGGCCCCACAATCCAAACACCGTCATCATTATGGTGCACGAAGGCGCCCGGAGGTCACACTGCAGACACAGGCTCTCGAGTTGTCGGCGGTCAGTGCTGCGGCCTATACATACGAGGGCCCAGCGGTCGGCGCGTCGCTACAGCCCTGCGTGGTTGTGCACGTCTGTCAGTGCCTCGGCTCTCTGGTTGAGTGAAGCTGCCCTCGGGCTCGGACTCAGAAATCTGTTTGGTCCTTCTGCCGGAAAGTGGTCTCAGCATCCAGCGGGTCCGGTGGTACTTGTTCAGCCCAGCGGTGGCGGCACAGTTGCCTTGATCCGAAGCTGAGAAACTTGCAGACGAGCACGTCAGTTCCTCAGCGAGTCACGGTTGTGACCGATAGGAGTGCACCTTGCAGAGTCCAAATTCCCTCCACATCAAGACGCCTGCAGACTCTTAGCAGTGGATTCAAAGGTGGCGATGACTGTAGACACTTCATTGTACTCACCAGGGTATCGTGCAGCTAGTAGGACTAACCTTCCCTCAGCATCCGTGATGCAGATAGAATGGCATAACTCTGATAGTGAGGTGCAGAAAAGTGAGGATTTTATAGCAATGAATGACGTGATTTCCTTCATGTTGATGATCCATTGTGCTCCCGTTTTCTGAGCCTGTTAGTTATCTTGGTTGGCCTAATATTTAATTTCAGGACTTATGCGCGTTTCTTTATGCAAATTTTGCACCCTGTAAAGCATTCTTGTGTGATCGCTAGTTGGAGTTATTATACAGGGTGTCCCAGCTATCTTTTCCACCCAAAATATCTCTGGAACAATAACAGTTATTGGAAAACGACTTTCACCGGTATCAATATAGGGCTGGGGCCCATGAATTTACATATTTGGAAACATTCTAAAACGAAAGCATATGCGTAATCACACTTCCATACTTATCAAGAGGTCCGAAACGAATAATATGGGCTGCTGCAATCCTGCTGCGATTACGGGCAGCATGGGGTTCACGCCTGAGCCTCAGGACGTGCGCTAGCAGCGCATGTCGGGTGTTTCAAGCGTCAACTTCGCGTCTTAATACCTCGGGATGTAATGGGAATATTGCGATGCAATCAACGCCATAGTGTATGTGCTTTGTCATGCTGTGGATTGCTGAAGAAAAAGTATAGGAGGCCCATTTAAAAAAACATAAGTGTGTGTTAAAAAACACATATGTTTTTGTTTTAGAATGTTTCCAAATATGTACATTCATGGGCCCCAGCCCTACATTGATACCGGTGAAAGTCGTTTTCCAATAGCTGTCATTGTTCCAGAGATATTTTGGGTGGACAAGAAAGCTGGGACACCCTGTATATAGCCTCATTACAGAAGAGTGTACTGAGTTAGGAGTTCCCGTCATGCTCTAGCACACTTTGAGGAAATATCTGTCCAGACTTAAGTTGTTCTGAGTGTTGACTACTGCGTACCCGGCGGAAGCGTTCCATTTAGCATCGTCCGAGCCATTTCTAAAAAAAAATTATCCCTGCACTTAATTAGTATTCTGCTGTGCTACAGAACTAAAAAATCGTCGAAAGGAATGTTTTTAACCAAACTTACAAGTTATTTACAAATAAAGACCAGTCTTTCAAAAATTAAAGACTGTGACCTGTGTTACAAGATAATACGAAAGATAAGGGCACACTGTTTATTATTCCGCTTGGCCTATGTATGAAGTAGAATCCGCTGGACAAAGCTCATCATTCACTCCCCAGTTTTATAGTTTAAAAATTTTATAGTAATCAGTTTTAACAGTAGTAACGTTGGTGTGCAATAGATGGCTGAAGCTGCTTTAATGACACAATCCAACACTTTATCGTATAGGACATGTCGTGTTGGCGTACTGTCAAGAGAAAATGTAAAAACTTGAACAATGAAGATATTATGAGACGTGTTTATACACGGAGTGAATCATAACTACCAGCGAAAGTTGAGATGCATGTATCATAACTAATAGCGAATACTGTAAAATAATTAATATCTGAAACTGACACGGGTGAAATTACTCGATAGCACAAGCAGAAACGTTCCAGTGAAAACGGGACAGAAACAAGCTGCCTCTGAGATAACTGCTGATCTGTGGTTACAAGCCGCCACTAACTTTAGTACGAAACATTGTCCAAGTTAATAGAAATATATTTCTATATAAAATTTTCGATTGAGTCCCCATCTAACTCGACCCAAATAGCACCCGTGGTATATCTTGACAAGAAATGCAAGGGCAATACTGCTTCCGCACTTTGTTCGCCACAATTCACTGCACACAAGTGTATGTTAAAGAAGGTGTTCAACATGCAGTTCTCGCATTTGGATGCAATAGAGCACTCACCTCTACAGTGACTTGTTAATTTTTCCAAACATTTCCTAAATCTTGACGTAACTATACCCTACGCTAGGTCAGTTCGTCAACCTTATCAATCATAGTATTGCACACTAAACTTTTGGAATGACACACATAAAAGTCTAACAGAATTGAGCTCTGGAGATCTCGGAGAACAAACGTACAGTCATCGCTCCTCCTATGCGCTCTGGATCGTAGTGTCTCGATAGATGTTTCTCACATCAGCAGCAAAATGTGTCAATGTTCCATCACGCGTCTAACATGTTACCCAACCATGAGTCAGATTCATAGGTGGAATACTGATGCTAAGCTGTGTTCGCATAAACCTTCTGCCCATAATCATGTTCTATAAATGGAGATGATATTTTAACTACTGACAACGCCTTTGGCACAATTGTTTTATTAATCTCCATTGCAAGATATAATTATAGGTATTTTACCTGTGATGAAGGTATATTTATATATACCGAAACCGTGGTGAAGAATTTTGATAAATCTTTATCCTGCAATTGTTTTGGCTGTCATCATTTACCGTGAAGAATTTCGACAGTTACTGTTTCAGCCATGTTTAAAACCTTGTCAGTTCACATAATTTTCAGTATTCGTCTTTAGCACCACGTCTCAAATACTTCGATTCTTTCTGTTACGGTTTTCCATAGTCCATGTTTCCCTGCCATACAATGCTGTGCACCAAACGTACTTTCTCAGAAAGTTCTTCCTCAAATTAAGACCTATTTTTGATAGTAACAGACCTGTCTTGGCCAGGAATGCCCTCTTGACACTGAGAGACTGCTTTTGATGTCCTCCGTGCTCCGTCGGTCATTGGTTATTTTACTGCCTAGGTAGCAGAATTCCTTAACTTCATCTACTTCGTGATCATAAATCTTTTTGTTAAGTTCTCATTTCTGCTACTTCTCATTCCTTTCGTATTTCTTGGATTTACTCTCAATCTATATTCTGTACTCACTAGTTGTTCATTCCATTCAGCAGACATGTAATTCAGGATAGCAGTGTCATCAGCGAATCCTGTCATTGATATCCTTTGACCTTGAATTTTAATCTCACTCCTGAAACTTCCTTTTATTTCCATAATTGATTCTTCGATGCACAGATTGAACAGTAGGACCGAAAAGCTAGATCCTTGTCTTACACTCTTTTCAGTCCGAGCACATTGTTCTTGGTCGTCCACTCTTATTATTCCCTCTTGGCTCTTGTACATATTGTACATTACTTGTCTCTCCCTATATCTTACCTCTATTTTTATCAGAATTTCGAACATCTTGCACAATTTTACACTGTCTGACGCTTTCCAAGTCGACAAATCTTATGAACGTATCTTTACTTTTCTTTAGTCTTGCTTACATTATCAACCGCGTCGGAAATGCCTCTCTGGTGCCTTTACCCTTTTTAAAGCCAAACTGATTGTCATCTAGCACACTACTGACAAAGTACTCTAACATTATGGTTTTCTTTTTCCTACTCATCTGCATTAACTCACATATTTGTACATTTAGAGCCAGCTGCCATTCACACACCAACTAGAAATGTTGTCTAAGTCATCTCTTATCATTCTGCGGTCACTCAACAAGGCCAAGGATTGTTTTCTTAATGATTATAAAGATTGCTAATAGAAACCGGATGTTGAGCTAGGTTTCGGCCCGGATAACCACGCCTTCTTCGGAACACACTAAAACACAAAGTGCCTAAAGAGGCAAGGTCCAACATTAACACAGTTTTAGGTAGTTTGTAGTTTTTGTGTGTTCCGAAGAAATCGTGGCTATCCTCGACGAAACCTAGGTCGAAATCCGATTTCTATTTGTAACCGAGGCGGATTCTTTATAATCAATAAATTATTCACGATTGCTGACGCGTTGCAATGTTAAAAGTTCTCAATTGTTTTCTTGCTTTCTTTTCCCTGCGCCAATGATAACACCTGTTACCGTCAGACCACCGAAGTTATGCGCTGTCGGGCTGGGCTAGCATTTGGATGGGTAACGATCCGGTTTGCCGAGCGCTTTTGGCAAGCGCGGTGCACTGATGCCTTGTGAGGAGAACTGAGGAGCTACTTGACTGATAAGTGGCGTTTCCTGTCTCGTAAACTGGCATACGGCCAGGAGAGCGGTGTGCTGACCACGTGCCCCTCCACAACCGCATCCAGTGACGCCTGAGGACTGAGGATGAGACGGCGGTCGGTCGGTACTGACGGGCCTTCATGGCCTGTTCGGGCGAAGCTTTAAGTTTTTATTCTTGTCTGTTACTTGTTTCTTCATTTTGTTTGTCTCTGCAAATTTCTACATTTATGCATCACCTGGACACTGATTTCCCGCTGCTCAGCAGACCACCTGCCAGCGTTCTGCCGCACAGCTTGGACCTCGCCTCGTCTCACTTCCGGGAAGAGCACCGTCTGCTTGTTTTCTTGCAGCGCAGCGCCGGCAGGCCGTAATCTCGGCTGGCGTTCCCCGACAGGTCACCCGGAAACTGGGGAAACCGCAGGCCAGCGGACCAGCCAGTTTCGCCTTTTAGGACATCTTCGCAGCCTCCTGTATACATCACAGCTGCCCCGCAGCCCACTTTGTTTTTTTTTTTGCGTATAGAGCTACGCTAGGGGAAGGCAGGGGGACCGGGATTCTTTGAATCGCAAATTAGAACGACTGGTGCCTCCGACACATTGCGTGACAGGGCAGTGTTTTTCACATCTCTTCCTTTTTGCAGTCTACGTATCCGAGACCCTGCTTCCATCGCATTAGGAAAAGGACACTGAACGCAGGACGCATCGCGCTTTCGTTTTATTCCTCGCCTGAAATATTCAGTGGTCGTGATATGGAATAGAATGTAGTACGATGACAGCCAGTTAAAGCAGTGGACCCTGTAGATACAGCAGGCCTAATTGTTCAGGGTATTTTTTGAACGCTAGCTTACCAGATATTCATAGAGTAACAGGCTACAGGAGTAAGACTTTGCAGCCTGCAAAAAGGTGGAGACTGTTAAGGGTCTCACAAATGTGCTGTCGGGTCCTAATAAAAGTGGCCATCAAAATATTCAGTTTCAGTATTTCATACTATTATTGACAGAATTAAAACTTGAAAACCCTATCATTATCCACGCATAAGAAGTATAATGTCACGTTAAAGGTTTAACACGATGAGTCGAATATTAAAGTTAGGAGCTGTGTGTATACAGGGTGAGTCATCTAACGTTACCGCTGGATATATTTCCTAAACCATATCAAATACTGACGAACCGATTCCACAGACCGAACGTGAGAAGAGGGGCTAGTGTAATTGTTTAATACCAACCATACAAAAATGCACAGAAGTATGTTTTTAACAAAAACCTAATTTTTTAAAATGGAACCACGTTAGTTTCGTTAGCGGATCTGAACATATAAACAAATACGTAATTAGTGCCGTTTGTTGCATTGCAAAATGTTAATTACATCCGGAGATATTGTAACCTAAAGTTGACGCTTGAGTACCACTCCTCCGCTGTTCGATCGTGTGTATCGCAGAGCACCGAATTACGTAGGGATCCAAAGGGAACGGTGATGGATCTTAGGAACAGAAGAGACTGGAACAGCACATTACGTCCACATATAACACCTTTTTATTGGTCTTTTTCACTGACGCACATGTACATTACCATGACGTGGAGGACGCATAAATTGTCCAGCCCGTTCTCCTGATCTTACACCTCTGGACTTCTTTCTGTGGGGTACGTTAAAGGAGAATGTGTACCGTGATGTGCCTACAACTCCAGAGGTTATGAAACAACGTATTGTGGCAGCCTGCAGCGACATTACACCAGATGTACTGCGGCGTGTACGACATTCATTACGCCAGAGATTGCAATTGTGTACAGCAAATGATGGCCACCACATTGAACATCTATTGGCCTGACATGTCGGGACACACTCTATTCCACTCCGTAATCGAAAACGGAAACCACATGTGAACGTGTACCTCCCCCTCATGGTAATCTACATGTGCTCAGTGAAAAAGACCAATAAAAAGATGTTAGCATGTGGACGTAATGTGCTGTTCCAGTCTCTTCTGTACCTAAGGTCCATCACCGTTCCCTTTGGATCCCTACGTAATTCGGTGCTCTCCGATACACACGATCGAACAGCGAAGGAGTGGTACTCAAGCGTCAACTTTAGGTACAATATCTACGGATGTAATTAACATTTTACAATGCAACAAACGGCACTGATTACGTATTTGTTTATATGTCCAGATGTGCTAACAAAACTAACGGAGTACTATTTTTTAAAAACGTAGGTTTGTGTTAAAAAACATGCTTCCGTGCAATTTTTTATGGTTTGTATTAAGCAATTACACTAGCCCCTCTCCTCACGTTCGGTCTGTGGAATCGATTCCTCAGTATTTGATGTGGTTTACGAAATATATCCATCGGTAACGTTAGGTGATTCACACTGTATATTGAGGCAGTCTAACTCCTTGTGCGCAACTTACCGAGAGTATTTGTATTGTGTGGTATGGAACTGGGGACCTAGAAACGACGGAGAGGCTTCGTCTCGGCCGTAGCCCGCAGTGGTACACAATAGGTTACAGCAGTCCACTCACCTTACCGCCGCCCCACACCGAACCCAGGGTTATTGTGCGATTCGGCCCCCAGTGGACCCCGCGAATTTCAACTCAACACGTTTCCCGCCAAATGACTTAACCGGTCAAATGATGCCAAGATTCTTGCAATGAGGTGGTGGTAGGTTTACGTATGTCTGTATATGAAATATTTAACTGCATCGTAATCTGGCTATACGTCGTATATAGCAACGTCGAGCTGAGGATTTACACGAGAACGTTTATACCTAATTACAGGCAGTAAATGTACTGCAAGACACAAGAAACGACGCACTACAAAGAAATTGGGTGAATGAGACGAAATCGGCAGATACTATGTACACGTAAAGATAAACAAATGGTTACAATTTCAGATTTATTCAACAGGAAGACCTCCATAAAATAAGCAAGTAGGTGACGTGTAGATCCAATTTGGTCCTTAGGAAGTAGGGTTTAGGCGAGCATGGAGACAAGCAGCATAAACTCTCGCTGTGTGCGGGCAGGCATTATCTTGCTGAAATGTAAGCCCGGGACGGCTTGCCATGAAGGGCAACAAAACGGGGCATATAATATCGTCGACGTACCGCTGTGGTGTAAGGGTTCCACGGGTCTCAACCAAAGGGCTCTTGCTGTGAAAAGAAATCACAGCCCGTATCATCAATACTGGCTGTCGGGCGATATGGCAGATTACAGTCTGGTTGGTATCCCAACATTGTCCAGGAGGTCTCAAGACACGCTTTCACTGATGATCGGGGTTCACTTCTAAGTGGTACGTATCACTGATGACAATTACGCACCAGTCAACGAGATTCCAGCCTGAGTGTGCTGAGCACCACTGCAAACGGAATTTGTTTACAGAGATCAATGGTAGTCGGCTTAAGCGGCGCAGTAAGCTCAGCCCTTTTTCTGGAAGCCGCATATTAATCGTCCTTGCGATCACTGAAGCTCCAGTTGCATTTAACATCGACAATAATGATGAACCCGGGGGCTGTGAGTGCCTCTTCTACGATTTCTCGATCATCAAATTCTGTCCTCTCTCTACGCCGACTGCTTCCTTCTTGACCCTATGTTCGACTATGGTTCACCAATTCTTGTCAACATCGTCGAAAAGTGGTACCGCTCCTTTCCAAATTTCGAGCGACCTATTACTCCAATCGGCTCCTTTGAGTCCAACTGCACGTCCTCTCTCAACTACTGAGATCCGCGTTTGATGTTAACGCACGTGTCTGCGAGGTTTGGATGATGCCCAACTGAGTACACGGAATGAAATTCCCAAAGACCTTATATCGTCGTATCGACATGTCCCCTTCTTACTATCCTTGCCAACTGGGGGTGAAATTGCGCTGCAGCGTTACACATTCATACATCGACAGCCAAAGTTTACAGTTGGCCTTTTCAATCAGTACCTGTATGAACGCAAGTTTCTGATACACAAACCGTAACTTCTTTACGGTGTGTCATTTACTTTTTTTCTTTTTTTTTTGTCTTATAGTGTATGTCAGATTTGATTGACACTTTTGAGACGTGTTGTACTTCATCATAAAATTTATTTAGAACTGGGTAAACATGTCTCCGAAACTAAGTTAAAGACGCAGTCTGCCATGAGTAACCGACAAGCACTGGCGTAATAAAGAAGGGTGAAGAGTTTAGTTAATGGCGTATAAAGTCTGTCCGTAGTTTCGAATCTTCAGCATCGCGGTACATTTACATCTACATACAGACTCCGCAAGCCAACGTACGTTGCGTGGAGGATGGCATCCTTTACCACAATTAGCCGTTTCCTCTCCTGTTTCACTCGCACATAGAGCGAAGGAAAAACGACTATCTACACTCTTGCTCATAAAATAAGAATAATTGCAGAATGTGGAGCGACACGACGTGGCACTACGCTAACAGCATAGACAAATAGGGAACACACACGACACATTTGTAATTTCACGATATTGATGGTAAGTTGAGAAAACCGTTCCGAAACACATGTGCTACAAAACGCCGCTGTTTCCTGCGCATGTACCCCGACATCAATATGGTGTAGGATCACCATGCAGACTTACAGAGGCCGCACGACGGGTTGGCATACTCTAGATTAGGTGGTCGAGCAGCTGCTCGGGTGTAGCCTCCCATTCTTGCACCAGTGCTTGTCGGAGCTCCTGAACTGTCCTAGGGGTTTTAAGACGTGCAGAGATACATCGACTGAGAGCATCCCAGACGTTCTCGATGGGGTTTAGGTCTGTCAGCTCGGTGGGGCCGTGCATTATCATCCATCAGGAGGACGTGGGACCCACTCAAGGCGGACATGCTGGTGCAAAATAATGTCCCGATACACATGACATGCTACAGTTCCTCTGTGAAAGACATGCAGGGGTGTACGTGCACCAATCATAATCCCACCCCACACCATCAAACCACGACCTCCATACAAGTCCCTTTCAAGGACATTGAGGGGTTGGTATCTGGTTCCTGGTTCACGCCAGATGGAAACCCGGTGAGAGTCACTGTTCAGACTATACCTGGACTCGTCCGTGAACAGAACCTGGAACCACTGTTCCACGGACCATGTACTGTTTTATTGACACCAGGCTTTACGGGCTTGGCTTTCCTGTGACCAGTGGTCAGTGGAATGCACCTTGCAAGTCTCCGGGCGAATAAACCATGTCTGTTCTATCGTCTGTAGACTGTGTGTCTGGAGACAACTGTTCCAGTGGCTGCGGTTAGGTTCCGAGAAAGGCTACCTTCAGTACTCTGTCCCCGTCCGCGGGCACTGATGGTGAGATGTCGGTCTTCTTGTGGTGTTTTACTCTGTGGACGTCCCATACTGTAGCGCCTGGATACGTTTCCTGTCTGCTGGAATCGTTGCCGTAATCTTGAGATCACACTTTGTGGCACACGGAAGGCCCGTGCTACGACCTGCTGTGTTTGAGCAGCCTCCAGTCGCCCTAGTATTCTACCGCTCATAACGTCATCAATATGTGTTCTTTGGGCCATTTTCAACACACAGTCACCATTAGCACGTCTGAAAACGTCTGCACACTTACTCGCTGCACCATACTCTGGCATGCCCCAACATACTTCAGCCTATGTGGACTGCTGCCAGCGCCACCGTGCGAAGACCGCAGGTCAGATGCACCGCATGGTCATACCCCGAGGTGATTTAGACCCGCAAACCGCCCACCAGAGCATTGTTTCACTATGTATCAGCATTATCCTTAATTTGTGAGCATGAGTGTATATGCCTCCGTATGAGCCCAAATTTATCGTATCTTACTTTCGTAGTCCCTAATCGAAATTTATGTTGGCGCAGTAGGATCGTTCTGCATTCTGCTTCGAGTGCCGTTTCTCTAAATTTTCTCTACATTGTTCTTCGAAATGAATGTCTTCTTCCCTCCATGGATTCCCACTTGAGCTCACGAAGAATATGTGTAACACTTGCATGCTGATCGAACCTACTAGTAACAAATCTAGCAGCTCGCCTCTGAGCTGCTTCGATGTCTTTTTTGAATCCGATCTGATGCGAATCTCGAAAATTCGAGCAGTAACCAAGAATAGGGTCGCACTAGCGAGCTATATGCGGTCTCACTTTCAGATGAACCACACTTTCTTAAAATTTTCCCAATAAAGCGAAGTCGACTGCTCGTCTTTCCTACCACAATCCTCACAAGCTCGTTCCATTTAATATCGTTTCGCGGTGTTACGCCTAGATATGACTGACTGTGAAACTATACAGTACTAATGCTGTATCCGAACGTTACTGCTTATTTTTCCTACTCATTCGTGTTTTTCCTACTCAACCGCATTCATATTTTTCCACATTAAGAGTGAGCTGCCATTCTTCGCACCAACTAGAAATTTTGTCCAGATCATCTTCTGTCAACCTATAGTAACTTATCTTCGACACCTTTCTGTATCCTAGAGCATCGCCAGCGAACAACCGCAAGTTGTTGCCCACTCTGCCACGTTATTGATGTATATGGAAAATAGCAACGGTCCTATCACACATCGCTGGGACACTCCTGATGTTAGCCCTTCTCTGATGAACACTTACCGTCGAGGACAACATATGGGTTTCTATTACTTAAGATGTCTTCGAGCCAGTCACATATCTGGAAACCTATTCCGTATGCGCGTACCTTCGCCAGTAGTCTGCATTTGGGTACCGTGTTGAATGCTTTTCGGAACTCTAGAAATGTGGAATCTGCCTTTTCCCCATCGTCCATAGTTGGCATTATATCATGTAAGAAAAGAGCATGCTGTGTTTCGCACGAGTGATGCTTTCTAAAGCCGTGCCGATTCGTGGAATGAGCTTTTCGGTCTCTAGGAAATTTATTATATTCAGACTCAGAATATGCTGTAAAATTCTGCAGCAAGCCGATATTAAGGATACTGATCGGTAATTTTTAACTTCCATTCTTTTACCTTTCGCATGTACTAGTCACCTGCGCTTATTTCTAGCCGCTTAGCACTCAGCGCTGGTCGATGGACTTGCTATAAAAGCAAACTAAGTAAGGAGCCGATGACTTAGAGTACTGTTTCTAAAACCAGTTTGAGATTCCACGCGCAACTGGCGGCTTATTTGTTTTCAACTCTCTCAGTTGTTTCTCTTCACCAGGGATACTTATTACTATGTCATCCACATGGGGGCTCTGTGAGGTTATGAAACCACGGTACATTTGTACGATTCTGCTAGGTTAACTATTTCTTAAACGTGGAATTTAAAACTTCGGCCTTCCTTTGGTATCTTCTACATCTACATCCATTCTTCGCAAGCCACCTGACGGTGTGTGGCGGAGGGTACTTTGAGTACCTCTATCGGTTCTCTCTTCTATTCCAGTCTCGTATTGTTCGTGGAAAGAAAGGTTGTCGGTATGCCTCTGCGTGGGCTCTATTTTCTCTGATTTTATCCTCATGGTCTCTTCGCGAGATATACGTAGGAGGGAGCAATATACTGCTTGGCTCCTAGGTGTAGGAATGTTCTCGAAACTTCAAGTACCGAATTACTGAGCGTCTCTCCTGCAGACTCTTCCACTGGAGTTTATCTGTCATCTCCGTAACGCTTTCGGGATTACTAAATGATCCTGTAACGAAGCGCGCTGCTCTCCGTTGCATCTTCTCTATCTCTTCTATCAACCCTAACTGGTATGGATCCCACACTGGTGAGCAATATTCAAGCAGTGGGTGAACAAGCGTACTGTAACCTACTTCCTTTGTTTTCGGATTGCATTTCCATAGGATTCTTCCAATGAATCTCAGTCTGCCATCTGCTTTACCGACGATCAACTTTATATGATCATTCTATTTTAAATCACTCTTGATGCCTACTCCCACATAATTTAAGGAATTAACTGCTTCCAATTGCTGATCTGCTATATTGTAACTAAATGATAAAGGATGTTTCTTTCTATGTATTCGCAGCACATTACACTTGTCTGCATTGAGATTCAATTGCCATTCCCTGCACCATGCGTCGATTCGTTGCAGATCCTCCTGCATTTCAGTACAATTTTCCATTGTTACAACCTCTCGATACACCACAGCATCATCTGAAAAAAGCCTCAGTGAACTTCCGATGTCATCCACAAGGTCATCTACGTATATTGTGAATAGCAACGGTCCTATGATACTCCCCTGCGGCACACCTGAAATCACTCTTACTTCGGAAGACTTCTCTCCATTGAGAATGACATGCTGCGTTCTGTTATCTAGGAACTCTTCAATCCAATCACACAATTGGTCTGATAGTCCATATGCTCTTACTTTGTTCATTAAACGACTGTGGGGAACTGTATCGAACGCCTTGCGGATGTCGAGAAACACGGCATCTACCTGGGAACCGCGCGTGTATGGCCCTCTGGGTCTCGTGGACGAATGGCGCGAGCTGGTTTTCACACGAGCGTCTTTTTCGAAACCCATGCTGATTTCTACAGATTTCTAGTCTCTAGAAAAGTCATTATACTCGAACATAATACGTGTTCCAAAATTCTACAACTGATCGACGTTAGAGATATTTGTCTATTGTTCCGCACATGTGTTCGACGTCCCTTCTTAAAAACGGGGATGATCTGTGTCCTTTTCCAATCCTTTGGACGCTACGCTCTTCTAGAGACCTACGGTACACCACTGTAAGAAGGGGGGCAAACAACTGTTCGAGTAGTGACTGGATGGAAGCCTTGGATCCGCTCAGAGATTTTACATAGAATCATCGCAAGGTTACGATTTGCATGTTCATCTGTGTTAGCTTCGCAGAACGTAATGCCAGTCTGTTCATTCCACACAGATGTGATGGATGAGTGTGCCAACTTGGCACGGCTGTTCCCCGTAGCTCGGGGCCAGTGATTCACTGCAGTGGGCTCCGGGAGCAGGCAGTGCACGGTGCTATCCGGCGTGCAGAGTCCAGGCGTCGCGGCCGTAACGCCGAGCTGAGCAGCACGTAGTCTGCGACGGGAGCCGGGAGGGAGCGCCCGGCCCGGCGCCTTTCATAATTTTAATTGGGTGCGATTCACGGCTGCCGAATGAGTTCAATTACGGCGGGGACGAGTGGCGCGCGCAGGTGTGGCTCTAATAGAGTTATTGACTGTCCGGCGGGCGGCCGACGCGCAGCCTAATGAGGATCTAGTGTTGCGAGCGCCGCAGGTGAATCGGGAGCTCGCCCCTCGCGAGTTTTCCCTGGAAGTCGCCGACGCGCTACCGGGAAACGCCCCGCCCCGGAGACGCCGCCGTACGTGAAGTAACGTGCACAAACTTGTGTTACCAATTCGCGAATACATCTGAATGCAGGTATTCAGGCCATGGTGTCCCTTGTTCGACTAGCCATTCAAATTGCCTGCGGAGGTTTCTATGGTCACCATCAATGATGATGTCACCGGGCAAAATAATAGTTACCTCCCCTTAGAAGAGTTCACTACTTGCTGCGGAGCGTTGCAGAAGACGTAAAAGTAGGAATAGGTGGTCGTGTGGTCCTCCACCACTGACAGAAGTTGTGGCAATGAAGTGATGTATATGGAGTGTAACGGTGTAAGTTCGTATATTTTTACACGAGGGTTATCCAGAAACTAGTGTTACAAGGCATGTAGCTTTAGCATGGAATATCCGTGGGGGAAGCTGGTACCACTGCCGTGTAGCGCGAAGCCAGGCGAAGGATCGAGCATTCCCAAAAATCAGCTTGTCGATAGTGTTGTGGCAACAGATACGACCTTTCACATTCCCCCCTAATTGCGAAGTGGTGCTATAATTCGATACCTAATTCCTAAGAGCGTGAACGCAGCGGCGATTCATTGCGAAATTGTTTCAGTTTATGGAGAGGACGTAATGTCAAGGCAGCATATGACGAAATGGGTAAGAAATTTCATTTCTGAAAGGACGGAAATTCTCCATGAAGGCAGAAGCGGAAGGCAATCTGTCGTGACTGATGATGTCGTGCACACAAATTGAAGAATATCTTCTCTGTGATCGCCGTTCGACAATTGACGACCTGCATGCAGTTTGTCCAAACACTTCACAAACTGTTGTTCATGAAATCGTAAATGATCGACCAAATTATCGCAAGCTGTGCGTGTGATGGGTATCCAAGATGCTTACCGAAGCACACAAAATGAGTAGTCGGTGCCGCTCGCGAATTTTTGACTGCTTTGAGATTGAAGGCGAGGCCTTTCTCAACTCCATAGTGACCGAAGATGAAACCTGAGCTTAACGACAATCACTGCAGTTCCATGATGCTATTCCAGGCGGGTGTAAAAATGAATGTGGGCACTGAAAAGTACTGAACGCGAAAATGAAAATTTGGCCCTGTCTGACTACCCCCTCAAGCAGATCTTAGGATCGCTTAATAGTGATATTATTTCCTCCTTCTTACTCTTTAACATAAATTTAAACTAAAATATAAATGAATGATTGAGGGAACTAGTAACCAAAAAAATTGTAAATGTTGCTTCTGCTAATATATTTATTGTAGATTAAAACCCCTTCATGTATATCAAATGTTTATATATAATGTCCAATGGACATAAAGAGATACAAATGAATTCCCTAGATAATATTACTGATCAACTGCCGTAATTTGTTCTTTATACGGATACGCGATCTAATATAATTAACGCGAGATGACTGACATCATCTAGGTATCAAATACTAGAAGACACTACTTTCAAAGAGGATCTACAGTGGTGAGCAACCTCAGTGGAAATAAAGTTACGTGACCACAGCTATTTAGCTTTATAACCAGACTCCAGCCAACACTTAAAAAAAAATCATTCAAATTGTAGGACGGCAGAAGGCCGTCCCCTGCCTAGTATAATCTGATACTGAAACTTTCTGGCAGATTAAAACTGTGTGCCAGTCCGGCACACAGTTTTAATCTGCCCGAAAGTTTCATATCAGCGCACACTCCGCTGTAGAGTGAAAACCTGATTCTATAATCTGACACTATCTTCTCCTCTCTGTGTTCTATAGACGAGAAACACGAACTCCCAGCCACAACGACGAAATTCAGATAATGTCTCAACGAGAGTATAGACAGAAGAAGTGCTCTCAATCACTGAACATTTCGTACTACTGACGGTTCCCTACCAGGAACCGAAGTCCATGATCGTATAAGGTTGCAACAGAACAGTGCCTAACCGTTTACTAACTATAAAATCTCCTGAGAGCAAGGACAGCAAGTCCGTCTGTGCCAACAGAAGCTCATCCTGAGCGACCATAAAACATGGCAGCTCGAAACGGAAGACCGCTTTCTCTTCCCAGCATAGCTCGGCTCCCCTCATTCGTAATCGCACAAGGCGAATCATATTCTGTAAACCACGAAATATTCTCCATCTCTACAGATTCTGCCGAACGCCGACCAGCCATATTTTAGTCTCTTGTCGTCCAGCGCGGAGAGTTTGCAACGAAATACCTATTCCCGTTAACTAGGAATTCATACAATGGTACACTTCTTAGAGTAAAAATCCTCGGAAATAACCCAGGCTGCGCGATTTCCTCGTTCTTCTCTGTGACGTCCAAGATTTTCAGTGTTCTGCACTCGCTACAAAACCGGCCGGCCGCCACTCTATTGAGCTTAAGCGCTCAGGTGCCCCGACCCTCGGTCTTTGGCTTCTTCCTGTGCTAAGTAGGGCCAACACACCTGTGCGGGCTCTACACCCAGGACCTGGGCTGCCGTTTTTTCCACTGGCGTTCCAACCTCTTCTAATATAAGAAATCGTTCATTACGACTTTTTCATTGTGGAAATAACCCATCACCTTTGACGCAATAAACGTTAACAAGTATAGACAAGGAATACCTGACAATGTCAGTCATCTTTAAATATTCATGTATACGACGTACACCGTATCAAATGACACCTAGTTCCGATTGTAAGTCACGGCAAAGTATGTCATGAGTCCTTGTTAGGTGCGAAATTATAGCTACATTACATTGGCGCCATACTCATTCTCCTTCAACGAAAAAAATCAAAACTCAGCAAGCAGCGAGGAAAACCTGGTGTCAGTGTTTTGGGACAGGAAAGGGGTTCTCCTCATTGATTTTTTGGAAAGAGGAGACACAGTAAATACTGCATGATATTGCGAGACCACGAAGAAACTTCGCACAGCCGTACAAAACATACGCCGCGAAATGCACACAGCGGGAGTCTGTCTCCATGAAAACGCATTCCGCACACAGCTCATGCAACACAAGACTTGTTGAATTCATTGGATTGGCATTTTTAAGCCACCTTTCTCACAGCTCCGATCTCGTACCTAAGCCTTTTCCCCTATGGAGTGAAGTAGCAGTTTCAGTTCTTAATTATCTGTCTATAAATTACTGTCATACTGATTACCCTGGACGCGGTTACGCGCTACCGCTCAGCTACTGTACTCCACATTCCAAGACGGCGAGTAACCACCAGTGCCGGGGCATTGTTGTCGTTGTACAGCAAACACGATGCTCCTTCAGAGGCATGGCGCGCTTAGCTGCGAAAGTTCCAGAAGCCAGCGATAAGTGAAGAGTACAGCATCGATGAGCGCCGGCACAGCGGTACTCCTTACAAGTGGTCTTCTGAAGAGAACACGGGTGCGGCACAGCAAAGATACAGGGTGAACAGGAAATTCACTGACAGACCTCCAGAGGTTGTCCAGCGGTACCTTCTGGGTATTTGGTACGAGGCACATACTATCTCCAGCAACTCGTTACGGATTCGTTGCATTTAGTTCGGTTACATGTCTCAACTAGTTTTTATCTGTTTTACATTGAAAATAACGTCACAACAGCGCAAATGTTGGCGGTATGATCTGTATGTCTTGTTTCGATATAAACTTGTTTCATTCGCTCACAGTGAAAGGTGTCAATCAGTCCGCCTCTCATACAATTTGTGCTAGTTTTCCTCACAATGTTCGGCAGAGTATGTTCCCTCTGCCTTCATTTTTTAGTAGTTTCCATGCTATCAGTCTATTGACATAGAGTAAGATTACTCTGGAAACCTGAATTTGTGTGTCTTTATTCTCATCTTAATCATAGCTGCCAGTCCCGCCAGGTTAGCCGATAGCGCTAATGCGCTGCTTCCTTGACTCGGATAGGCGCGCCAGCCCAGGTCGAATCCGCCTGGAAGATTAACGATGTGGGCTAGTGTGCCAGTGTGACAGCCAGACTGGATGTGGTTTTTAGGAGGTTTTCCACATCCCACTAGGTGAATACCGAACTGGTCCCCACATCCCGCCTCAGTTACACGACTCGCAGGCTTTTGAAACACGTCCTTGCTATTTCATGATTTACACTAGACACAGACAGCTGGGCTGGAGTACACTGATTCTGTCCCGGGGGGGGGGGGGGGGGGGGGAGGTGGGGCAAGAAGGGCATCTGGCCACCCCTTTAAATTAACCATGCAAGTAGGCTGTTTAGGTTTTTTTTTATTGGTAACGCCACCTAGCGCTCTGCATGAAAATCACTGGCTGTGCTGTGCGCAGTCTGTGGCTGGTTGGCATTGTTGGAATATTCGCTATAGTAGTGTTGGGCAGCTGGATGTGAACAGCGCGTAGCGCTGCGCAGTTGGATGTGAGCCGCCAGCAGTGGTGGATGTGGGGAGAGAGATGGCGGAGTTTTGAGAGCGGGTGATCAGGACGTGTGTCCATCAGACAGTAAATTTGCAAGACTGGATGTCATGAACTGATTTTATATATATATATATATTATGAATTTTGAACACTATTAAGGTAGATACATTGTCTGTTCTCTATCACAATCTTTCATTTGCTAACTATGCCTGTCAGTAGTTAGTGCCTTCAGTAGTTTGAATCTTTTATTTAGGTGGCAGTAGTGGTGCTCGCTGTATTGCAGTAGTTCGAGTAACGAAGATTTTTGTGAGGTAAGTGATTTGTGAAAGGTATAGGTTATTGTTAGTCAGGGTCATTCTTTTGTGGGGATTATTGAAAGTCAGATTGCGTTGCGCTAAAAAGTATTGTGTGTCAGTTTAAGCACAGTCATGTATAAATTTTTTAAGGGGACGTTTCAACCATGCCAAATCCGATTTTAACAATGCCAATCCTGCGAGATCTGCGGGAAACGGCACAAGCAAAAGAGGAAAAAAAAGAAGAATGACAACTGACAGTCAGTACAATATGTAGTTATTATTACGTGACTCAAACATGGATGCCAGTTCATTTTGAATGAATGTAAACGTAATAAGAAATGCATGCAGCTAGGCAACTTGCCTAAGCGCGGGGTAGCGTGGTTGGCCGTTTCGTATCCGGGCGTTGGGAAGCCATCTTCAAAGTTCCATCCGTTGAGAGAAGAGAGTAGCGGACGTTTCCTCTCCTGTCTTCTGACTGGAGGAAACGCCTGCTCCTTCTTAAAGAAGCAGTTCTGGGATCGTTAAATATGGTCCCATCAAGTTTTGTCACTCCCTGTTCGAAGAAGTGCGGCAGTGCGAATTTTAGACAACTTACAACGTAGACGAGAGCAGTCGCAACAAGCAGTCACTGCTTCGTGATCGAGTAGGTAGTGATGTTTTGATGGCAATTACATCAATTTCAAGTCAGATTTCTCCGTAACAATGCAACTTCAACGTTAGGAGCACTGTGGAATTCTCGTGACTGACGATTGCAGTATCATTTAACATAAAGTTAGCTGGAACCTACTTCGGTGTTTGAGTGATCACGAGTCCTTTGATGATTCTGTTAAGAAAGGTAGTGAATTTTGCTTTCGAATCTTTGCTGTGAATAACCGTGCACCCATGTTGCGTTCCCTTATTCAACTTGTTCCTTTACTGACAAATGTTCAGTATGTTAGTATTGTGTCCTCTTATGGAACTGCAGGGTCAGTGTTCTCATGTGTATTCATTATAAATGCAACCTCAGTAATATGTCCCAGCTGTAAAATAAATGTCAATAATACTGCTATGTAGTTCATTGATGTTGTCCTAATGTGCATGCCACGACATCCTCCCAGGATCTATAAGTTCCTGTATCCTGTGAGAGAAAATTGTCTAATACGTTTGATTCCTGATCGTTCGTTCTCGACTTCTCTAGTTAAAATTCCATTGCACAGATTTCGCCTTAGGACACAGAGTATAGCTAACTAACAATCAAAATTCATTGAACTTCAGATGACTTCGAAATCAGAAGTGAATAAATAATGTTTTGGAAGTTGTTTGTGCACAGTTAAGGCACAGCTACACAAAGGCCTTGCTATAAAGCGAAGTAAATCACATCCATAAGAAACGCGAACCATTTCTATTGGTACTTACTGTTGACAACAGCAAGGTCTACATTTATTAATTTTTTTCCGTTGTAGTGTTTCTTCCGTGACTGTATGACTTTCGTAATAACAAAGAACAACTACCTTCAGTCACAAATCGTGATTTCCATAAAATGCGCGATGCATTTCGAGCTCTGGGGTTTCATCTTCAAGTGCTTTGACACTCTACATCAACTTCAGATTTAGTTTAGTTCTAGACCTCGCAGACTCACATTCTTATGTTACAAAATGCCACATTATGAAATATAACAACGTGGTCTTACTACACCCAGTACTAAAGGATGTGTTAAGTTGATGTAGACCGTCAAAGCACTTGAAGATAAGCCCCCATGGCTCGAAGTGCATCTTGCATTTTTTAAATCACTATTAATGGCTGAATGCAGTTGTTCTTCATTATTACGAAGGTTTACATTATGCTTGGTCCTCAAGCTTACGCTTGTCTCACGTTTGTTTCTCTGGCAGCGTTAGTTGTAGGTGAAAAGTGATACACAGCAGTATGGATAGGTCCACTGATGAAAAGTCGGCCGATATGTGTCCCGTGTAAGGGTTGACTGAATGCGACGCCAGACTGACACAACGGCCTGTGCAACTGTATACAGGCCTCAACGAATAAATGGATCCTTCCGTGGTGTTACGTTCTGATCACTGCGTATTACAGGATTTTTCGTTGCTGTAAAAGTATTTCAAAAGTAACTCTGGTAACAAACCCCAGTAAATCATAAGTACACTATCAGAGACACCGGAGACCACAGATCCCTATACCAAAATAGTCAGAAAAATCCTTGAAAACCCCAGAATTTTTTTCCGTGCAGTTCTGGTTCACTGTGTAGTGTGGACGAAATAATGTGACAGTAGGCCGCGAGCTTAAGTACGATAGCACAGTTCGCCGTAAGGGAGACGTGCGGTGCAGGGGAACACGCCCCGCCTCCCCCACACAGCGCCGGCAGCCTACGTCAGCCTTCTGTGCTTCTGCGAAAGCAGAACTGACGTAATGGTCGCAGGAACCACCGATCTTTTCTTGAGTCGTGGGAGTCGTTCTCCAACCCCGTCATGCACCGGGATTAACTGTCACTTGTTTCAGAACTGGAAAAGAGAAGCAAAGGGCAACTCACAACACAAAATAAAGTGGAGTGCTCAAAGCATTCGGCGAAAGCTACAGCACAACTGCTTGCTGACGTTGGCAGTGTAGTAAACAAGGTAGCCGAGGACGGACTTCTACCGGTGTTTTACGATACCAGGGTTGAAAACACTTCGCCGCCTAATTTGCCACGTTAGAGTGTCAACATAGTGCACAAGTTTGCCTGAAAACATTATCGAATACACAACTGCAAAAGAAAGGTTGCAGTTGTTCAAACATTTCTGAAGCAGCAATTGAGAAACAGTATTGACAATTATTAGCAATGACAATTCTCCGCAGTTGCTAAATATGTACGGATGTACAGGAATCGGATGTACGTCCTTGTCCACCTTTCTTCTCTTCTACCTCTCTCTCTATGCCCACCACCTCGCCTTTCTCTCTCTCTCTCTATCATTCTCCTCTCCCTCCCCCCATGTCTCTCTCATCATCACCTGCTTCCCCCTCTCTTTCCGTTTCCTCTCCGTTCTCTGTCCACCTCCTCTTCTCCCTCCCTCCTCTCTAATTCTGAGCCTTGGGATCATTGGTGTACAGGATATGAGACAGACGACTCTTGCTGCTGCATCTATGACGATAGTAACTTTAACGATAACATTCCGTATGGTTTTAATCTGCGAATGGGTAAGATTACAAAGTTAGGGATGATTCAGATTTCGTAATACTGTTCTTGTCATAAGCCGATAAGCCATAGATACTACTTTCCTGTTCTCTGCTGAAACCGACTGCGAGGGATAAAACGAAACAGGACACTGTTGTCCATTAAAATTTTGTTTAAAATTGTATATAAGGGGAAGGAGTATACACAGGAGAAATACTTTGTCTAACGGTTAAGTGCCCTGATATCGACTCACTGTGAGGAAGAAAACTCAACCACACATTTTCACAGCTCAGCATAGCATAGCATTTCTTGGAGTCGGTTATAACAGAAAGCTTTTACAGTGATGTTTAAAATAACGAATAGTCTACGTTCGTCTGAATGATTATTAGAGCACTGTCCAAATATTTGAACTAAATCGGTGACAAACTTTTCGAAGTTAGTCCCAACAAATTTTTCCCATCCTATTTTAATGTATTTGTATGGTACATATATTAAAAAATACATAATGGTCGTCTAAATTTTAGTAGAGTAACATGTGAAAATTTGAATTAAACAGATATGGGACTATACTGGTAACAACGTTTCCTCCTTATATACTATGTATGCATTTATATTCAAGACATATTTAAAAATGTGTAGCCGCTGTAACTTCCTGACACATTAAAGCTGTATGCCGGACCGAGACTTGATCTCGGGACCTTTGCCTGTAGCGGGCAAGTGCTCTGTCCGAACGTTTAGTAAAGTATCGTGTAAGCATTTGAAGTGAATCAGTCACAAAGTTTTCGAGTTTTTTGGTAGCAATGCTAAAAAACGCCTTGTCTTTGTATTGTAGTGTAGACATATCTATACATATGAAAAAATATACCAGATTTAAAACTTAATTAGTAGCAACTATTTATTCGCAACCAATACAAAAGAGTTACATGTTTTCACCTGTTACTGTACTTCAAAGCAGTCACCAGCGTTGTTCAAAAATGGCTCTGAGCGCTATGGGACTTAACATCTGAGGTCATCAGTCCACTAGAACTTAGAACTACTTAAACCTAACTAACCTAAGGACATCACACACATCCATGCCCGAGGCCGGATTCGAACCTGTGACCGTAGCGGTCGCGCGGTTCTAGACTAAAGCGCCTAGAAGCGCTCGGACCAAAGTTGTGTAGAACCCGTTGCACAGCGATGTGGAAGGCGTGGTATAGCGTTAGCAGAGCCTGTTCTGTTGATGGTGCGAATGGAGCGGTGTAGTGCCTGTCGAATATCTGGAACAGTTCTGAAGCTAATACCACGAAGTGGTTCCTTCATCTTCGAAATCAAATCAAAGTCACAAAGACTTAAGTCCGGGGAGTATGGTGGATGGTACAGTACTTCCCAGTCCCATCGACCGAAGAGAGCAGCTACAGCTTGCGCTGTATGTGTCCGAGCATTGTCGTGCAAAATGATGGGTGGGTTGCACAGAAAGTGTCGCCGCTTCTTTCGCAAAGCTGGTCGCAGGCAATGCTCCAAAAACTAACAGTAACCCTGTGCACTTGATTCCCAAGATGAAGGAACCAAACTGTGGCATTCGCTCAGAACTGTTCCAGAGATATGACAGGCATTAGACTGCTCCATTCGCACCATCAACAGAACAGGCTCTGCTAACGGTATACTACGCCTTCCACATCGCTGGCAATGGTTTCTACACAACGCTAGTGACTGCTTTGAAGGACAGTAACAGGTGTGAACATGTAACCCTTTTGTATCGGTTGTGAATAAATAGTTGCCACTATTTAAGTTCCAACCCTTGTAGCTATGTTCGTCCAAATGTTTATTGGAGTATAGTGTAAAAATTTGGAGTAATTTAGTGAAGAACATTTCGAGATTTATGCTAACAACGTTTGTCTGTTAATATTTTTTTCATAATGCGGGGCCACAGTCATAATATATTTCTTTAAAGTCAGTACCACCATTAGACAGTTTTTTATTTACAGTGTTACTTTTACACTTACACAATCATGATTTCGTCTCAAAAGTGCCATTATCTAGTATTTTAAGTGTTATAAATTGCCCTATAACGACAGTATGCCATCTTAGGCAATTTATAACTCTTAAAACACTTGATAATGGCACTTTGAAGCTGAAATCATGATTGTGTAAGTGTAAATGTAACACTGTAAATAAACAACAGTCTAATAGCGGCACTGACTTTAAAGTTTCTCTGTTATATATATTGAAAACGATAGCCGTCCATTACAGTTTATGTAAAAATTTGAAGTAAATAATTCAGGAACTTTTCGAGATTCTTGCTAACAAACTTTTCCACTTGCATAGCATATAGCAGGAGCCTCTGCTAAGACTTTTCGGGCTCATTTTGTCTTGCAATTTCGTTTTTGCAATGTGTAGGTGGAGTCAACTCAAATAAGTTCACCTCATCAAGTTTTTCATGCGACGTCCATTGTGGAGGGAAGGCGTCTTGTTTGTCCCCCGTTACGAACCAAAAGATTTTTAAAGCGGAACTTTACGTCCTCATTCGATACAGCGGTCCCTAATTATTCCAGTGCTACATTCGTGTTGTCGATATGTACTAACAAGGGAGATCCCCATCGCAACCCGCTATCTTTGTGGTAAGAGGGTCCAGTGGGCATCTCGTAAAAACATGAACACAGATCAAGCATGAAGAACACGTGCTGATGTACTGAACTGTTTAAAAAAAGCAAAATGGAACAGTGAACGGTCCAAGAACGCAAAGTGCGACATAGAGGAGATCCAGAAACGAGCGCCAGGGCTTGGACTAGCCCCGTGCGGTTCTAGGAGCTTCAGTCCGGAACCGCGCGACCGTTACGGTCGCAGGTTCGAATCCTACCTCGGTCATGGATGTGTGTGATGTCCTTATGTTAGTTAGGTTTAATTAGTTCTAATTTCTAGGCGACTGATGACCTCAGAAGTTAAGTCATATAGTGCTCAGAGACATTTTGAACCATTTGGACTAGCCAGCAGGCGAGCCGTGTTCAATCCCTCCCCCCCCCCCCCCCCTCGTCGCAATTTTAATTTTTTTTTTTCCGCTGTTGGCTCTGTTCAAATTTGTGTCTTTGTCGTGGTGTAACTTCAGTAAGCAACAGCGAGGTGTAAGGAATGGACCTATAATGACAGTTGATTCTCTCCAACAACTCTATTAGCAGCCGAAAGGAAGTGGCTTTCGCATGGGAACCACAGATCTTTAATGCAAAGGTGACAAATGACTGAATCCTCCGTCGTAGAACACGTCCGTTGAGTCATACACTGCATTAGTGACAATACGTGTGTCATGTGACAGAAACCTCTTACCAACGCACATAATTTGTACGCCTGGTAAGTGAGTGGGATATGCTTCCTTGCACGTTTTAGGTGTACGTATGAATGTGAATCTGATCACTCCCAAGGAAATCGACGTAATAGTTTGTGACATAAGCTGCAACAAATGAACGCAACAGTTTCACAATCATACAGTTTTTTTTCCTCTGTCAAAACACATGTTTTTAACGTTTTTGAAGTTGCGTTCCGTTTTGGAAGTTTTGACTCCTGAATTCATTTGTTGTAACATAGTTCACTCCCATTTATTTGTTTTAATTTCTGCGAGACGTCTATGTGGTGTCTCGCCTGTCCTCGCATTTCATCATGTTACTTGCGACGGTAGCGTATTCTTACCACATGACTCGTATTCTTACCACATGACTCGTATTCTTACCACATGACTCGTATTCTATAACCAATGTATACTATAACAACTGCCGGCCAGAGTGGCCGAGCGGTTCTAGGCGCTACAGTCTGGCACCGCTCGACCGCTACGGTCGCAGGTTCGAATCCTACCTCGGTCATGGATGTGTGTGATGTCCTTATGTTAGTTAGGTTTAATTAGTTCTAAGTTCTAGGGGACTGATGACCTCAGAAGTTAAGTCACATAGTGTTCAGAGCCATTTGAACCATTTGAACTATGCACTTGTTAAGCTTGGACGTTTCACTGTTTCTATTTAGCTTTTATTTTTGATAGTTCAGTACATCTTATTCCTGTTTTCATGCTTGATCTGTGTTCAGTTTTTGACAGGGTATCCAATGAGCCATCTTATCAGTAAATCTGAGTGGGGTACGATGGGAAGTTTTCCTTGTAAGGAGGGAAGTAAAACACTAAGAATAACCAGTACTCCAGCAGTGACTCACCAGCGCTGTTATTGCTTGGCAGTAACACTGAGCACGGCCCAGAAGAGAGCTGTCACTGCTGGAGCACTGTTTTAGTGTCCCTGTTAATAGACACCGATAAAACAAATCTGGGACCGTTTTATCGAATGCGTACGTAAAACTCCGCTTTTAAAAACAATTTTGTTTGTAAAGGAAAGCAAACAGGTGATTTTCGGCGACAGTATGAGTCTCATGACGGATGTGATAAGCAGTATACGTCTGGGATGACTCCAGTTGCCCATAACAAAAACGAAATTTCAAATAACTGCCGTAACACCAGAGAAAGAGGCACCCTCCTAGTAGAGACACACACTCATATACCATACACATTTAAAAAATGTATAGCCTGTGCCCGTCCGAGCGTTTATTAGAAAATAATGTAAGCACCATCATTTAACACTTCCGGGCTGAGATGCCGTGGTCTATACATAAATCTCCCCTGACGTTTCCCCTTACAGTGCGGAAGGCATCATCCGAGGACAATGGGCGAACTGCAACGAGAGCGCAAGTGAGCGCCGTAAATATAACCCATCCAGAGTGTGCCGCTGTCAATCACGTGACCTCGGCTGTTCTATGATCTCTGACACTGCCAACTTTCTCATTTGAAATTAATCGATTGTCACGCTATTGCTTTAATGTCGACATCCATATCTTATCCAGCTTAATGCTTTCATATTTTGTATTAAAATCATTGCAGTGTTTGACAATCTCAATGGCCTGTCTGTACATTCGCGCATAATTATGCGACGTCTTTGCTATGACGGTCGTCGCACAAAACTTTATTTCATGATCACCTACGTGAAACACATCTTACGCTACAGCCGATTTATCAATATGTCAGAGGCGGCAGTTCACGCAGACGAGTGTTGACGCTTCTTTTTGTAGTGCCTATGTAGACCTTTCCAGAACTGCACGGAATTTTACAGACACCTGGTGAAGCAAGAGGATGTCGTTTATCTTTTACGGATCTTAAAGATAAAGGACATCCTCCAGCTACACCAGGTGTCTATAAAATTCCGTGCAATTGTGGAAAGGTAGGCACAACAAAAAGAAGCGTCAACACCCGTCTGGGTGAACATAAAAGGAACTGCCGCCTCGGACAAAAAAATGGTTCAAATGGCTCTGAGCACTATGGGACTTTACATATGTGGTCATCAGTCGCCTAGAACCTACAAGGGAACCTCCCCATCGCACCCTCCTCAGATTTAGTTATAAGTTGGCACAGTGCATAGGCCTTGAAAAAGTGAACACAGATCAGTTGAGAAAACGAGAAGAAGTTGTGTTGAACTATGGAAAAAATAAGCAAAATATACAAACTGAGTAGTCCATGTGGAAGACAGGCAAAATCAAGTATATTGTGAGCTCAGGAGCGCCGTGGTCCCGTGGTTAGCTTGAGCAGCTGCGGAACGAGAGATCCTTGGTTCAAGTCTTCTCTAGAGTGAAAAGATTAATTTCTTATTTTCAGTTTATGTGACAAATTCTTATGTTTTCATCACTTCTTTGGGAGTGATTATCACATCCACAAGAAAACCTTAATCAGGCAAGCTAGAAGAATCTTTTTACCCATTCGCCAAGTGTACAAGTTAGGTGGGTCGATAACATATTCATGTCATGTGACGCACATGCCGTCACCAGTGTCGATAGAATACATCAGACGTGCTTTCCTGTGGAGGAATCGGTTGACCTATGACCTTCCGATCAAATGGTTTCGATTCCCATTCGTCTACTAATCGCACGGTTCTGCGATGCGGTCGCAAAACACAGACACTAAACTTATTACAGTGAACAGAGACGTCAATAAACGAACAGACAGTTCATAACTTTACGAAAATAAAGAAAGTAAGCTTTTCATTCGAGGGAAGACTTGAACCAAGGACCTCTGGTTCCGCAGCTGCTCACACAAAACACGGGACCACGGCGCTCCTGAGCTCACACTCTCCTTGATGTTGCGTATCTTGCTCATGGACTACTCAGTTTGTATATTTTGCTTATTTTTTCATAGTTCCACACAATTTGTTCCTGTTTTCTCGATTGATCTGAGTTCGGTTTTTAAAGGCCTATCCACTGTGCCAACTTATAACTAAATCGAAGGTGGGTGCGATGGGGAGGTTCCCTTGTCAGAACTACTTAAACCAAACTAACCCAAGGACATCACACACATCCATGGCCGAGGCAGGGTTCGAACCTGCGACCGTAGCCGTCGCACGGTTCCAAACTGAAGCGCCTAGAACCGCTCGGCCACACCGGTCGTTGCCTCGGACATACTGATAAATCAGCTGTAGCGGAACATGTGTTTCAGGTAGGTGATCATGAAATAATGTTTTGTGAGACGACCGTCATAGCAAAGACGTCGCATTATTATGTGCGAATGTACAGACAGGCCAATGAGATTGCCGAACACTGCAATAATTTCAATACAAAATATGAAAGCATTAAGCTGGATAAGATATGGATGTCAATATTGCAGCAACAGTGTGACAATCGATTAATTTCAAATGAGAAAGTTGGCAATATCAGAAATCATAGCACAGCCGACGTCACGTGATCGACAGCGGCGCCCTCTGGATGGTTTATATATACGGCGCTCACTCGCGCTCTCGTTGCAGTTCGCCCATTGTCCTCGGAGGATGCCTCCGCAGTCTAAGGCGAAACGTCAGGGGAGAGTTTTATGTATGGACCACGGCATCACAGCCCGGAAGTGTTAAGTGATGACAACACCTGCCGTGAAAGCCTTCACTCCATGATCTAAAGTAAGTATTTGAAATAAATCGCTCAAGAACATTTCGAGATTTTTGGTAACATCATTAAACTACGACTTCTCTTCATTTAGAAGTAATGAATTTACTTATATATTTTTTAATTTATAAACTGTATATATTATAAAAATATGTCACCTATGTCTACCTGAACGATTTTATTGATGCAAATCGGTTGAGAACAATCTGAGATTTTTGATAAAAACCTTCTCCCTTTATACGGCATGTATGTCTTTATGTACCATATCTATTTTAAAATATGTACAGTTTATTTCCGTCCGAACGCTTATTAGAGTAGTGTGTGAAAGTCGTAAGTATCGGTCAAGAACTTTCGAAGATTTTTGGTAACAACGTTACGTTATGACTTTTCTTTATACAGGGTGTCACAAAAAGGTACGGACAAACTTTCAGGAAACATTCCTCACACACAAAGAAAGAAAATATCTTATGTGGACATGTGTCCGGAAACGCTTACTTTCCACGTTAGAGCTCATTTTATTACTTCCCTTCAAATCACATTAATCATGGAATGGAAACACACAGCAACAGAACGTAACAGGAAATGTTCAAAATGTCCTCCGTTAGCGAGGATACATGCATCCACCCTCCATCGCATGGAATCCCTGATGATGCAGCCCTGGAGAATGGCGTATTGTATCACAGCCGTCCAAAATTACGAGCACGGAGAGTCTCAACATTTGGTACCGGGGTTGCGTAGACAAGAACTTTGAAATGCTCCCATAAATAAAAGTCAAGAGAGTTGAGGTCAGGAGAGCGTGGAGGCCATGGAATTGGCCCACCTCTACCAATCCATCGGTCACCGAATCTGTTGTTGAGAAGCGTACGAACACTTCGACTGAAATGTGCAGGAGCTCCATCGTGCATGAACCACAAGTTGTGTCGTACTTGTAAAGGCATATGTTCTAGCAGCACAGGTAGATAACGTGCTCCATTGAGCGCAGGTGGAAGAACATGGGGCCGAATCAAGACGTCACCAACAATGCTCAAACGTTGACAAAAAATCTGTGTTGATGACGTGATTGCACAATTGTGTGCGGATTCTCGTCAGCCCACACACGTTGGTTGTGAAAATTTACAATTTGATGAAGTTGGAATGAAGCCTCATCCGTAAAGATTTGCACTGAAATGAGGATTGACACATTGTTGCATGAACCATTCGCAGAGGTGTACCCTTGGAGGCCAATCAGCTGCTGATATTGCCTGCACACGGAAACAACTGATTCTCCATTATCACTCTCAACACAGTGACGTGGTCAACGTTACCTCGTACAGCAGCAACTTCTCTGACGCTGACACTAGGGTTATCGTCAACTGCACGAAGAATTGCCTCGTCCATTGCAGGTGTCCTCGTCGTTCTAGGTCTTCCCCAGTCGCGAGTCATAGGCTGGAATGTTCCGTGCTCCCTAAGACGCCGATCAATTGCTTCGAACGTCTTCGTTCTGGAAATCTGTCTTGATACAAACGTACCGCGCCACGGCTATCGCCCCGTGCTAATCCATACATCAACTGGGCATCTGCCAACTCCGCATTTGTAAACATTGCACTGACTGCAAAACCACGTTCGTGATGAACACTAACCTGTTGACGCTACGTACTGATGTGCTTGATGCTAGTACTGTAGAGCAATGAGTCGCATGTCAACACAAGCACCGAAGTCAACATTACCTTTCTTCAACTGGGCCAGCTGGTGGTGAATCGAGGAAGTAGAGTACATACTGACGAAACTAAGATGAGCTCTAACATGGAAATTAAGCGTTTCCGGACACATGTCCACGACACATCTTTTCTGTATTTGTGTGTGAGGAAGGTTTCCTGAAAGTAACACCCTGTATAGCAGTATAGAAGATTCGCATGATTACCGTGCGCTTGCTTGTTCATCGTCTCGTCACTGAATTAACCGACATTTGTGTCGCTGGACACGAAGTGGCTGAGCTGCCCACTCGGGGAACGGAAGCGGCTCGGTATTCAGCGGGTGCAGTTCGCGACCGGTTTCTTGCGGCCCGCGCGCCACCGGCCAGACTTCCTGCGCTTTCAGCCGGCGTCCGGCGGGCCGGTGGTGCGCCGTGAGAACACTTGCCGCCTTGCCGCCGCGGGTATTGCGTGAGGCGCTGCCGGAAGCTATCAGCAGGCGTCGCAGTGACGGTGCACACGGCTGGAGGGGCGCCATCTCGCCTGCCGATCGCAGAGTGGCAGGTGGCCGGCGGTAGAGGGCGCGATGCGCAGTCAACTGTCAAAGCAGGAGGGGGGGGGGGGGGCGGGCGATGCCGTTACCACTGCGCTAGGTGTCTATTCTCGGAATACTGACAGGACCTCTGGGAATCTTCCTTTGATTACTGACAAGCCGTCTGCTATCGTCGAATGTGACGAGCAAGCGAGTCTAGGCACATTTGTAACAACTGCTTGTCAATTACGCCTCCCTACAATAACAGAGTATGCTGCACGTATCAGGTTGTCAATTAACAGCATGAGTTGCCTTAATACCCGACAGGATATGAAGTGGGAATTTTATCTTTGCTTTAAAATTATTATACAATTGGAAATACAGAATGAAAACTACTCCAGTAATACAGTCACTCGGTCTAATCAGGTGCGTAGCTACAGCACACTTTCAAAACCTTAGCAGTTTGAGAACTGGTTTCAGAACGTAACGTTCCGGAAAGTAATCTAACATCTTTTGTTTCTCTATACTATAAGCCGCGCGGGATTAGCCGAGCGATCTAATGTGATGCAGTCAGGGGACTCTGCTGCTGGCTCAGGTGAAGGTTCGAGTCCTCCCTCGGGCATGGGTGTGTGTGTTTGTCCTTAGGTTTAGGTAGTGTGTAAGCTTAGGGACTGATCACCTTAGCAGTTAAGTCCCATAAGATTTCACCCACATTTTCAACATGTTCCTATACCTTGAAAACTTGTGTCTACAGAAATATCCGCTTCTTTATCTTGTTGTGTGATCGAAACTGAATCTGAACTCGACTCCTCAACGAAATAAAACATTAGTAATATTTATCACAAGCAATATGTAGTATAATATAAGATGGAATAATACTAGGAATGATAAGCGAAATATGTTGTTGTTGTTTTGATCTTCAGTCCAGAGACTGGTTTGATGCAGCGCTCGCTGCTACTCTATCCTGTGCAAGCTTCTTCATCTCCGAGTAGCTACTGCACCCAACATTCTTATGAATCTGTTTAGTGTATTCATGCCTTGGTCTACCTCTACGGTTTTTACCCTTCGTGCTTTCCTCCAATACTAAATTGATGATCACTTGATGCCTCATAACATGTCCTATCGGCCGATCCCTTCTTCTAGTCAAGTTGTGGCACGAATTCCACTTCTCACCAATTCTATTCAGTACCTCCTCATCAGTTACGTGACCTACCCACCTAGTCTTCAGCATTCTTCTGTAGCACCACATTTCGAAAGCTTCTATTCACTTCTTGTCTAAACTATTTATCGTTCACGCTTCACTTCCATACATGGCTACACTCCACACAAATACTTTCAGAAAAGACACTTAAATCTATACTCGATATTAACAAATTTCTCTTTTTCAGAAACGCTTTCCTTGCCATAGCCAGTCTACATTTTATACCATCTCTACTTCAACCATCATCACTTATTTTGCTCCCCAAATAGCAAAACTCATCTACTGCTGTAAGTGTCTGATTTCCTAATCTAATTCCCTCAGCGTCACCTCGTTTAATTCGACTACATTCGATTATCCTCGTTTTGCTTCTGTTGATGTTCATCTTATATCCTCCTTTCAAGAAACTTTCCATTGCTTTCAAGTGATCTTCCGGGCCCTTTGTTGTCTCTGACAGAATTGTAACGTAGTCGGCAATGTGACAGTTTTGTTTCTTCTCCATGCATTTTAATTCCTACTGCAAAGTTTTCTTTTGTTTCCTTTCCTGCTTGCTCAATATGCGCATTCAATAACATCGGAGTTGGGCTATAACCCTGTTTCACTCCCTTCTCAATAATTGCATCCCTTTCATACCCCTCGACTCTTTTAACTGCCAACTCGTTTCTGTACAAATTCAACACACCCTTTCGCTCCCTGTATTTGACCCACACCAACTTCAGAATTTGAAAGAGGGTATTCCAGTCAACATTGTTAAAAGCTTTCTCTATGTGTAAAAATGCTAGAAACGTAGGTTTGCCTCTCCTTAATCTAAGATAAGTCGTAGGGTCAGTATTGCCTCACGTTTCCCAACATGCCTATGGAATCCAAACTGATCTTCCCCGAGGTCGGCTTCTACCAGCTTGTACTTTCGTCTGTACAGAATTCGTGTTAGTATTTTGCAGCTGTGAATTATTAAACGATAGTTCGGTAATTTTCGCATCTGTCAACACTTGCCTTCTTTGGGATTGAAATTATTATATTCTTCTTTAGATCTGAGGGTATTTCGCCTGTCTCACACATCTTGCTCAGCAGACGGTAGAGTTTTGTCATGGCTGGCTCCCCCAAGGCTATCAGTAGTTCTAATGGAATGTTGTGTACTGCTGCGGCCTTGTTTCGACTTAGGTATTTCAGTGCTCTGCCAAACTCTTCTCGCAGTATCATATCTTCAATTTTATCTTCATCTACGTCCTATTTTATTTCTAAGGTAAATAATATTTCTTACAAGTACCGTAGAAACGCTATGACAATGACCAAGTATCAGTTAAAAAGACCGTTGCTGCTTCAGGATGACGGGGTCCCTGGTTCGATTCCCGGACGGGGACTGGATGTTTGTATTGTTCTCATCATTTCGTCCTCATCATCACTCGTGACAGTGGCTAGATTGGACTGTGTAAAAATTGGAATGAAAATGAAGTCCCATGTTTCTTGGCAGATCGTAGGGGAACGATGCGGGAGACCTGCACCGCCTTACTAGGGAAGGTCCTGGTGGAGGTGGTTTGCCGTTGATTCCTCCGACCGTAATTGCGATAAATGATGATGTTAAAGAGAACACACCAACACCCAGTCATCTCGGGGCAGGTGAAAATCCTTGACATCGCAGGGAATCGAACCCGGGACCCCTCGCTAGGGAAGCGAGAACGCGATCGTGAGCCCACGAGTAGCAGACTGTAAAAGTTAGACTGTGGAAAAACTGCGACTTTCTACGGGCGCTGATGACCGCGCAGTGGATCGCCTCACAAACCAAACATCATTGCCATCAATTAAGAAAACCGTTGGACGAGTCATGTCGTAATGTTCTCCAAATTTATTTAACTTTGACATATAAAAGTTGAATATAAGAGCAAAATTTCAGACACTCAGAAAAAATACGGCATCCCGTCCCTTCTTGGTTGCAATTTGATTTACATGAACCGGCACGTTAGACAACTTAACAGTTAACCTTCGGTTATAATTTTTCACAATTTTGGTTCAAATGGCTCTGAGCACTATGGGACTTAACTTCTGAGGTCATCAGTCCCCTAGAACTACTTAAACCTAACTAACTTAAGGACATCACAAACATCCATCCTCGAGGCAGGATTCGAACCTGCGACCGTTGCGGTCGCGCGCTTCCAAACTGTAGCGTCCAGGACCGCTCGACCACCCCGGCCGACCCACATTTTTAAGAAATGTATTTTAACTTTAAAAAATATGAGTATTAAGAAGTTCTGCAGTTATTTGTAAGATGAAGTAAGGACGGAAGCGAAGGAATTTTCCGCATCACCGATGTGTAGTCATGCAACATCTAAATCTTAAAGACAAAAATTTTGCAGTTTCAAAGAGTCTACCTAGGGGCTAGAACTTGGACAGCAGAAGAGAGGACTTTCAGAGTAATCATAACTTTTAGGTATGCGCGACTACTCTAATTTAAATCAGAACAATAAATATTAATACATGTACAATGTAGGTTTTCTTCAAGAAAGTCCTTTTGATTTTCCTATGGTCATTATTAACAATTGGATTTTTAACGAAAATCTCAACGTGTAGCACAGTTTGTTCGTGCTGTATCAACGTTCGATACCACATTTGTTAGGGGTTGCAGATATCGACCGCGGTCCGTAAAAGATATCGCTAGACCGGCGAGTCGCGACTAACTCCGCTCCGCGGCTTGTGACAAGTATCTAGCGAGCTCTTGGCCCCTCTTGGTCGGGACGTCAACTAGGAATGTAACACTTCCTTCAAGTGATAGGAAGCAACCTCTAACAAGGCACTTAGACAAGTATGGCGTAAGTAATGTGTCTCTAGATATCTGTTTGTAATTGTGTGTATGCAGCGTATGAAGAAACCTGTAACACAAGTTAAGTACAATATATATTATTTTTTACCGACAACTACTAATTATTTCAGTAGTTGCAGATATAGACTATGCCGGCAGCTCCTTAACGACTGCACTGCCAAACCTGCAATATATGTACACGGTGTCCGAAAAGACTTTCCCTCATTACATAAATTGACAACTCTGGCTAGAAGTAAGATACAAATATGAAACTTGTGTCCAATTGTTTACAATTATCAATTTTTTTCTGTTTTAAGTTCGCAGTTCGTAAGTAGTGGATGAGATGCAGTGCCCAAGAAGCCATGTTAACTAATGAGGAGAAGGCACAGTGTGTCCTGTGGTACCATGAGACACGATCACCAACCAGAGTGCGGAGACGCTTCCAGACAACATTTGGAAGGAATCCACCTGATGTCAAGAGCATTAAAGCCTGGCATGAGAAGTTCAAGAACACAGGATCGGTTGCTGACCTTCCGAGGTCCAGATTGTATACCGATTAGGTTCCTTTCAGATTAAGCTGATACTATAGCTCCCTACTTAGCACTCATATACAACCGCTCGCTCACCGATAGATCTGTACCTACAGATTGGAAAATTGCGCAGGTCGCACCAGTGTTCAAGAAGGGTAGTAGGAGTAATCCATTTAACTACAGACCTATATCTTTGACGTCGGTTTGCAGTAGGGTTTTGGAGCATATACTGTATTCAAACATTATGAATCACCTCGAGGGGAACGATCTATTGACACGTTATCAGCATGGCTTCAGAAAACATCGCTCTTGTGCAACGCAGCTAGCTCTTTATTCGCACGAAGTAATGGCCGCTATCGACAGGGGTGAGTAGTGAATCGCCATAATGGGCGCATTTGGGGTTCACAACCCCCTGGTGAGGTCATGGAGTACACCAGAGGCAGCCCAAAGGTGAATGTTTCCACGATCCAATTATCGGCCCATTCTTCTTCGCTGAGGCTACCATCACATCTGCAGTGTATCTGGACATGTTGCAACTGCATGCTGTTCCTCAGCTGCTTCAGTATCACCCCGATGTCTTGTTTCGGCAAGACGGTGCACCGCCTCATTGGATTTTGGACGTCCGTGTCTACCTTGATATGACCTTTACTGGACGATTGACTGATTGTGATGGGCCAACGGTTTTGCCTCCACGCTCGCCTGACATAACCCCATTAGACTTCTTTTTATGGGGTTATGTCAAGGACGAGATCTACCGAACACGTGTACCAGATCTTGAAACCCTGTGGCAATGGTAACCACAGTCGTTGAATGGATCCCTCCAGTGATGTTGGCTAATGTGTGGACGGAAACTGAATATCGCCTAGATGTGCTACGTGCTACCAAGGGTGCTCATGTGATAGTTTACTGACGAGTGAAAAAAAACTTTGATAGGTTTTAAACAATTAGACACCAGTTTCATATTTGTATCTTACTTCTAGCCTGAGTTATCAATTTTTGTAATGAGGGAAAGACTTTTCGGATACCTTTGTCTCTATTTAGCATTAGCCACCTGTCATCGTAACAACTGACGACGAGAATCATAACAGTTCTAGTCATATACTGTTGTGGCAAACGTCTGGTTGGTCTTATTGCAAATCACTCATCAATTTCTCATGCTTTTACCATTGCTCACAGACATCCATCAACCTTCGCGGTGAGCACCGTTGTTACTATGAATAAATATTCAACTATTCCTGCAGAAAAAACTCCAACTGAACATCGGATTAAACCACTTTCGCGAGTACATGATAATGTTTATATCTTATATTTCTTTATATCTTTATATCTTATATTTCTTATATTCTAAGTGACGGATGACCTCAGATGTTAAGTCCCATAGTGCTCACAGCCATTTGAACCGTTTCTCACAAAGAAGAATAAACGTTTGTGTACCTTTTACAAATGACATAGTCATTATCAAATACAGGGTGATCAGAGACAATCTTGAAAAGTTCGTAAGGGTGTTGCAAGGTAGGCTGTGGTGTGAAATAATCGCTGAGGAAAGAACTAACCCATTGTGAGTCAGTTAGTATTGAAGTTAGCCAGTCAGGCCTTTGGGAGTGTAAGTCCAAGTTCCCCACCAGATACAACTTTAGTGTCAGTTGTTCTCATAGAGTAGATGATAGCGCACGAGGCTGTTCAGCCTTTGACTCCGGTTCGATCCTTACTAACGCTCCGTGTCCAATTTTTTTTATCAAGTTCTTGTTCAGTTTTAGGAAACCAAACGAAGCACACGTTTGGCGACTCCATCTCTGGTGGGCCGTTTGGATCTGAGCGGTCAACAGTCTCACTGGCTAGCTTTAATGCCAACTAACTCGGAAACGGAGCAACGTATTAAATTTTTTTTCTTATCAGTTGTTTCTCAGCACGACCTATCGTGCGATACACAAGCTTTTCACTATTTTTGACCACCCTGCACATGTTTCCTTATGTCGTAGTCATCTTAACGTAGTCCATGAAGGCGTCACTCATTGGTATAACAATTTTAATACTAGAATCATTTGGAAGGCGGGCAAGCAATCAACGTGAGGAGTGACGTGTCGCAAAAGCCGTCAGGCGCCGACGCCACACGGCTACACACCGCCGTCGGGCTGGTTGCCATACCAGCGCCTGCAGCTACACGACGTCCCGGCTCCACCATTTGCAGCTCGACTTCAGGGGGCCTTCGCGTCATCCCATCTGGACCAAAGCACAGAGGGCGTGTAAATCAGCAACAGAGGTTCCTCCTGCCACGGATCTTTTCTTGCATCCAACAGTGTCACGTAGAGCCAATGAGGAGGAAATGTACCGCCGCCGTGCTGGTATTTAGGACCGCGCCCGCGTCGGTCGTGGCAGTTACGACGCACCAGCCAAGAGGCAAAATCTGCTCCCGATACAGCGCCGCCTCGACCTCATGCCGCCTTCGCCGCCAAGAGACCTCGGCAACGTGCTCGCAGGCCTGTTGGTGTTCTGTCAGATTAGTTTGGCAAGACTGTAGAAATTGTCAACTCGTACAGATCGTAGCTTACGTGTTAGACTGTTCCAACGTGCTCCGCTCAAGGAGAACAACTCGTAGTCAAACTAATGTTGAACGAGCTCTGACTCTAAACGTGTCATTGTGCTGTTTCCTCAATGAAGACTTGTATTCCAAGTCCTTGCGTATAGTCGTGAATTACACTACTGGACTTTGAATTGCTACACCACGAAGATGACTTGCTACAGACACGAAATTTAACCGACAGGAAGAAGATGCTGCGATATACAAATGATTAGCTTTTAAGAGCATTCACACAAGGTTGGCGCCTTTGGTGACACCTACAACTTGCTGACATGAGGAAAGTTTCCAACCGATTTCTCATACACAAACAGTAGTTGACCGGCATTGCCTGGTGAAACTTTGTTGTGATGCCTCGTGCAACGAGGAGAAGTGCGTACCATCACGTTTCCGACTTTGATAAAGGTCGGATTGTAGCCTATCGTGGTTGCGGTTTATCGTATCGCGACATAGCTACTCGCTTTGCTCGAGATCCAACGACTGTTAGCAGAATATGGAATCGGTGGGTTCAGGAGGGTAATACGGAACGCCGTTCTGGATCCCAACGGCCTCGTATCACTAGCAGTCGAGATGACAGGCGTCTTTTCCGCATGGCTATAACGGTTCGTGCAGCCATGTCTCGATCCCTGAGTCAACAGATGGGGGCGTTTGCAGGACAACAACCATCTGCACGTACAGTTTGACGACGTTTCAGCAGCATGGACTATCAGCTCGGAGACCATGTCTGCGGTTACCCTCGACGCTGCATCACTATAGAAGCGCCTGCGATGGTGTACTCAACGACGAACGTGGGTGCACGAATGCAAAACGTAATTTTTTCGGATGAATCCATGTTCTGTTTACAGCATCATGATGGCCGCATCCGTGTATGGCGGCCTGCGGCGAAAGCACATTGGACGCGTGTATTCGTCATCGCCATATTGACGTATCACCCGTCGTGATGGTATGGTGTGCCATTGGTTACACGTCTCGGTCACCTCTTGTTCGTATTGACGGCACTTTCAACAGTGGACGTCACATTTCAGATGGGTTACAACCCGTGGCACTACCCTTCATTCTAAACCCTATATTTCAGCAGGATAATGCACGACCGCATGTTTCAGGTTCAGCACGAGCCTTTCTGGATACAGAAAATGTTCGACTGCTGCCCTGGCCAGCACATTCTCCAGACCTCTCACCAACTGAAAACGTCTGGTCAATGGTGGCCGAGCAACTGGCTCGTCACAATACGCCAGTCACTACCCTTGATGAAGTGTGGTATCGTGTTGAAGCTGCATGGGAAGCTGTACCTGTATACACCATCCAAGCTCTGTTTGACTCAATGCCCAGGCGCATCAAGGCCGTTATTACAGCCAGAGGTGGTTGTTCTGGGTACTGACTACTCAGGATCTATGCACCCAAAATGCGTGAAAATGTAATCACATGTGAGTTCTAGTATAATATATTTGTCCAATGAATACCTGTGTATCATCTGCATTTGTTCTTGGCGTAGTAATTTTAATGGCCAGTAGTGTACATTTCCTGTTAGGAACAAGTTGCAAAGTTTTTACCTGTTTGTGACGGTCAACAAAGACCATTTATGATGAATTCATTGTGTTCTTAAATATTGAGGACTAACTACATGCTCGTGTGTTTCTTGCGGAAGTTTTCCAAGTCTCGGATACTTCAAGAAGGCTCTAACTTTGATATGTTGTACGATAACGAAATGTATGTATTTGCTGATTATGGTCATGTTAACGAAAATTGTGTAACAGGTCACGAATCCGACCAGTGTCGTCTGTTTTCCTGCTGTTTAGCTGGCTGCTCTTCATTCAGAGAGCGAGTCCGTTATAGTCAGCAGGTGTGAACGGAAAATGGGCTTTAGTTTTCTGATCGGCAGTACAAACACACCAGTCCAACACCTAGAAAGTCCGCGGGAATAATTTTGCAGTAACTGCGTGGACTGAGTAGTTGGTTTTGAGTGCTGCGTGTTTTCTCGCCGCTGAAGAACATTAGCTTGGTGCGAATGATTTTATATCGTGATGACGTTTAACGAACAGTAGTGGAGTATAGGTGATAACATTTTACTGTACTATTTCGTCGGGATTTGGACTTTGTTTTCACAGTTGGGTTAGCTGAATGTACTGGGAACTCTGCCAATTAGTTGGCTATTTTATGCAACTTAACTACACTCGAAATAATTTTTTATTCAATTTCAGACATAACAGACACGCTTTTAATTACCCTTCGTATGGCCGTCATCGTATGTGAGTGTGTTTGACTGACAATACGGTATTTAGTTTTAAATCAAATTCACCATCGTGTTAACTACATTATTCGGCTACCTGTTCCATTTATTTCTCAAACTTTATTTAAAGTGTTTTTCTGTTATTTATTTATTTGCATTATTGCCTGACTTTAGTTATCTGTCATCGGTATTTGCCTGTAACACCTTCTATTAAACAGCATAATCTGCTACTAAGGTAAAAAAATCATAGTGGTCTTTCCCACCCCTCAGACACAGAGCCAGACGACTCTACAAAGGGACTGTCCATTCGCGACGTTCTTCGTGTTAGTCATCTTCGACAAAAGTATGACTACACTTCAATTCATTAACCCATTTCTCAATAAATAATAGTGAACCGATTCCTTGTAAAGCCTCAGCTGTTTTGAACGTCCATTGGGGAAAAAGAGCCAAAACAAACGGCATAGTATTCCAGTTGCTTCATTTCAATGAAACATACACTATAAGCTAAATGGAAAGAGGCGTACTTCCAAACTCATCACGCAGCTCAGATTGACTCTTGACTTAGTTAACTGTACAGCATACACCAACACAACAACGTGCAAAATTGACCGATATCAACGCCAACTCCATATCAAGCCAAGAAATTTTCACTTTGCCTTTGTTAGGCATGTGGCGCAGGGACTTCTAACAGGCAACATTTGTCTCAGATCTCAAAGAACGCCACGATTCGTGCTATACACCCTAACAAGGAAAAATACCTACAACGAAGGAATAAAGCGAATGAGACGGAAATCGCTAGATGTGATGTACGAAGGTTATTCGGAAAGTAAGGTCCGATCGATCGCGAAATGCAAACCACTGTGGAAATCAAAGATGTTTTACCTGCAACCGTTAGCTACACTTTTCAGTTACTTCTCTACGTAGTCGCCGCTCTGACTTAGACATTTGTCGTGGCGTTGTACCAACTTTTCAATACCGTCGTAATAGAAGGTAGCCGCCTGTGCTTCCTGCCTGTTCTCTACGCTAATCTACAGCATATTGTTTGTGCCAGAACGTTGGCTTCACAGCGAGAGGTTCATATGAGCATAGATGAGTGTCAGAGGGACATACGTCTGTGATGTATGATGGGCGAGCAAAGACTTTCCGTGGAAAACACTGCAGAACTGTCTTCGTTGCCCCTGCAGTATCCTGCAGGGCATTGTCATGAAGAAGGAAGCGCATGACAGTTGTGTTATGTGGGCTGCATGGCATCAGGCGTAATTTCACACCAGCCCCTCTTACTTGGCGGGAGACACTTTTGTTCTAAGCCATCTGTGTTGCGCTCACTATGTGCTCAAAACTGAAGAGTGGGACGTGACTTGATCGACGTGCATACTAGAGGCACTGCCCAACCCACCTGTAGCAAAGCTTCATCCGAATTTCGTTGTGGTTTCCATTTCGCATCCCATCGGACCTTACTTTCTGAATAGCCCTCGTATATGGCTCTGGCTCTGAGCACTATGGGACTCAACTGCTGTGGTCATTAGTCCCCTAGAACTTAGAACTACTTAAACCTACCTAACCTAAGGACAACACACACATCCATGCCCGAGGCAGGAGTCGAACCTGCGACCGTAGCAGTCGCACGGTTCCGACCCTCGTATATGTGCAGACAAACAAATGTTAAATCTTCAAAAATGTTGCATGATTTATTCAAGAGAAATATCGAAAAATTGAGCGAATCAATAACATGACAACCAATGTGGTTCTACTATGAAAAGAAATGGTATCCCGGAGCATCACTCCACGTTTTCGGGCTGTGTGGATTGCGACAAACAGGTTGTTACCCCACCGTTGTCGAGAGCTTCTCCACACACGTCCGCGGCCTGCACAATCGCTGGTGGTTTCCAGTGATCAGTTGAGCTTCGAACTGAGTATCGATGGGTAGCGAAGATCTCTCTGGAGATCCCAAGACAGTGCTGTGATTGCAGCTTGACGGACGACCACCATACCATCCGACAACCAGGCATGATGGTCTAAGGTGCTATTTCTTTTCATAGTAGAACCCCTTTGCTTGTCATCCGCGTATGTCGACGACATTCTGCGACCCGTTTTGTTTCCCCTTCGTAGCAAGCTACTCTGGGTTTACATTTGAGACAGATAATGCTCGCTAGCACGTGGCTTCTTTTCGTGCTTGACACACCTTACGTTGGGGAGCAAGGTCGCCAGGTACCTCCTTTGACTATCTGACGCGCCATTTGGACAGAATCTGGGACGGTATGTCTCAGGAGGACATCCAACAACACTGTCAATCAATTCCAACAGGGCCAGAAGTGGACCAATATGTTGTAGACTTCTCAGTTTGTCGACCTCTATCTCTTGAATAAATCATCCAGTTAATCTGAAACTGTAGTCATTTGTTTGCCTGGCCTTGTACATCACTCCTAAAGATTTCGGTCCCATTCGGAAAATTCCATAGTGTAGCGTTTTTTTTTTTTTTTTTTTAATCTTAGAGTGTATTTCTGGAACACCTTGTTCTGTTTATTTTATTTCTCATATGGCATACATGACAAATGACATGCAATTAGGTAAATATGGAATCAATACTCAGATCCCTACACAAATATAAAAAATAGACATAAATGTATGTAGACTGGAACATAGTACACAAACATCAAAGAGTTAATAAAGTTGAAAAGGATTTACAGTTCAAATGGCTCTGAGCACTATGAGACTTAACATCTGAGGTCATCAGTCCCATAGAACTTAGAACTAATTAAACCTAACTAACCTAATAACATCACACACATCCATGCCTGAGGCAGGATTCGAACCTGCGACCATAGCGGTCGCGCGGTTCCAGACCGAAGAGCCTAGAACCGCTCGTCCGGCCGGCTGAAAGGATTTATGATTTAATGTTTTGCTGGTGATTCTGGTTCAGAGATGTTTCTAAAAAGGCACTACATTCCACCTGATAGCTTCGTACCGCACTGTCCCTTACGTTACTGCAGATTCTTGGAGTTCTGTGCAGCAACGTAAAGTTGTCCGAACATAGTGATATTTGTTAATCAAACTCGGGTTCTCTTCAGCCAAACCCAGTCCTTGTGCTATAATTCTGACAGTGTTCGGAGAGTTTAACCTGTAAATTCATTTTTCATATGAGATTCTATAAATACATGACGTTCCACAACCATTTTCACATTGTTTTGCACTTAAAAAACTCGAAAAAACAACAAAAACTATTAATTTTTAAGTTACATAAAAAGTCACAACTTCACTCACCACGGTTCACTGTTGAAGATGTTCAATATGTCCTCCATCGGCAGCAATACAATGTCTACAACTTCGTTGAACAGATCGACACAGATGTTTTATGTACACTCCTGGAAATGGAAAAAAGAACGCATTGACACCGGTGCGTCAGACCCACCATACTTGCTCCGGACACTGCGAGAGGGCTGTACAAGCAATGATCACACGCACGGCACAGCGGACACACCAGGAACCGCGGTGTTGGCCGTCGAATGGCGCTAGCTGCGCAGCGTTTGTGCACCGCCGCCGTCAGTGCCAGCCAGTTTGCCGTGGCATACGGAGCTCCATCGCAGTCTTTAACACTGGTAGCATGCCGCGACAGCGTGGACGTGAACCGTATGTGCAGTTGACGGACTTTGAGCGAGGGCGTATAGTGGGCATGCGGGAGGCCGGGTGGTCGTACCGCCGAATTGCTCAACACGTGGGGCGTGAGGTCTCCACAGTACATCGATGTTGTCGCCAGTGGTCGGCGGAAGGTGCACGTGCCCGTCGACCTGGGACCGGACCGCAGCGACGCACGGATGCACGCCAAGACCGTAGGATCCTACGCAGTGCCGTAGGGGACCGCACCGCCACTTCCCAGCAAATTAGGGACACTGTTGCTCCTGGGGTATCGGCGAGGACCATTCGCAACCGTCTCCATGAAGCTGGGCTACGGTCCCGCACACCGTTAGGCCGTCTTCCGCTCACGCCCCAACATCGTGCAGCCTGCATCCAGTGGTGTCTCGACAGGCGTGAATGGAGGGACGAATGGAGACGTGTCGTCTTCAGCGATGAGTCGCTTCTGCCTTGGTGCCAATGATGGTCGTATGCGTGTTTGGCGCCGTGCAGGTGAGCGCCACAATGAGGACTGCATACGACCGAGGCACACAGGGCCAACACCCGGCATCCTGGTGTGGGGAGCGATCTCCTACACTGGCCGTACACGTCTGGTGATCGTCGAGGGGACACTGAATAGTGCACGGTACATCCAAACCGTCATCGAACCCATCGTTCTACCATTCCTAGACCGGCAAGGGAACTTGCTGTTCCAACAGGACAATGCACGTCCGCATGTATCCCGTGCCACCCAACGTGCTCTAGAAGGTGTAAGTCAACTACGCTGGCTAGCAAGATCTCCGGATCTGTCCCCCATTGAGCATGTTTGGGACTGGATGAAGCGTCGTCTCACGCGGTCTGCACGTCCAGCACGAACGCTGGTCCAACTGAGGCGCCAGGTGGAAATGGCATGGCAAGCCGTTCCACAGGACTACATCCAGCATCTCTACTATCGTCTCCATGGGAGAATAGCAGCCTGCATTGCTGCGAAAGGTGGATATACACTGTACTAGTGCCGACATTGTGCATGCTCTGTTGCCTGTGTCTATGTGCCTGTGGTTCTGTCAGTGTGATCACGTGATGTATCTGACCCCAGGAATGTGTCAATAAAGTTTCCCCTTCCTGGGACAATGAATTCACGGTGTTCTTATTTCAATTTCCAGGAGTGTTTGCCATTGGAATGGAGTCAGAGGCAGCCACAGTCGTCTCTCTTATGTCATCCAGCTTTGTGGCGTACATGGTGTTCCTCAGAGGTACCCACAATAAGAGTTTTAACGGCGTTGGATTGGGAGACCTCCGTGAAAACTCTACAATTCTTTGTGGGTCTGTCTAGCACACAGCGAACGTTTTATCCAGAAACTGCTGCATGTCACGATGGTAATGTGACAGTGCACGGCTTTGCTGGAAAAAAAAGTACTTAGCCTCGATGCAGCCTGTTCATTAAAAAAGAGAATGGCCCTACAAGTCCTCCGACATCAGACTGATAACCCAGGAAGATTAACTACTTCTTCCGTAACACGGGGATTACCACTTGTCCAGTACATACAGTTATGGCGATTGATGGTTCGATTCGGACCAAACTTCGCCTTATCAGACCAAATAAGGACATCAGTCAACTGTTCACCATCGCTAATCCATTCACAAGACTCGAGGTACCAATCCGGATTGTCCTTATTCATCACGTGAGACGACCTAGAAATGTGGGTTTCTCACTTTGCTTACTTTAAAATATAGTGAACAGTTGATTTTCTTACACTTGATCACACACAGCTTGCGTTGTGGACTTATTTGGGGATATTGTGAATGACTGTACAGCTGTGTCCACCCCTCTTTCTTCCGGTACTGATTTCTTCCTGCCGCAACGTCCTTCCTTCAAAACAAGTACACTTCCTTACCTCTTAAATTTGTGGCGTAATTTCGTTATCTTTGCACGTGACGGTGGAGCAGTACCGAACTCTGTCTGCCATCGTCTCTGCACTTCTTTCGTTGTTTCACGTTACCAATAACGTTTTAAAATCCACTTTCTTTGGTCCAAGATCAAGTTTCTGGCCATCTTCTTATTTATGTGCAGTTATTGGCAACTGAAAATAAACAAAAGAAAACCGAATGAATGGCTACATACAGTAGTCACGGGCACGCCAAATAATGATTGGATTAGGCTATCATTAAAACTTCCTCGGTTATTAAAGTTCAAACAGCGTAAATCCCCTTGCCGGACACCTTGTATATACTGCCCCATTTCCGTAATGAGCTGTAGCTTTTCTGGCTGAGCTGCTCTGATTCCTCATAGGGACTGATCTACATTTGAGATAAGTCTTTTGAATGGTAGTTGAGCCTAGTGTAATGTTAGTTGCGAATTGGAAAAATTGTTTTGCACCTTCTCACAAAGGTACCAGTGTGCAACGCTAATTCTCTTAAACGTGTTGTACCTTGGAAAACACACCAGAAGGCGAAATACATCCACTGGCAGTAACTGGCAGATAGTCTGTCTTGAATATTTTCTGGCTACATTACCCGTTGTTCTAGTTATAATACTAACATTCAAAATAGTGAGTTGACAACAAAATTTCACGATCACGTTTTCTGGGAACCACATAAAACGCGAAGCCCTTTGCGCAAATTACCTACGCAGTATGCTAGTTTTTATTAAATGAGTCAGAATAGCATTTTGTTCTCGAAGATCTCTGCCTGGTGCAGTTTCGAATGCAAAAGGTCTTCAAATAATAAAGTCTCTTCTTGTTGTTTAATGCGTTATTATAAAAACCAGAGATATTAAAAGCCTGCAGCGCAGCGACTCTGAGTAATCTCTGTATTTCAGCCCGCAGTTAGCCTTTCCACTTCAGATATGTTTTCTCACTTATCACTTCATTATCATTAGCGTCGGACTGTGAGTAACTGCTAGCTTCTATCTACATTATGTCACAAAACTTCAAAATCTGTACTTGTAATTTCGACCAGTTGTAAATTTATAAGACCAGAAATGCATTTGTGTTAATATGTACCCCATCGTATTTGCAGAATATTACTGTAGAGTTACCAATGCATAAAGAATTATTTCTTCAATAGACAGATTTAAATATAGCAAATAAAATAGTATTTTATAAACTTCCATCACACAACCACTGAATAAATTTTAACACTTCCAACGATTTGTTGCACATACGCAGTGTACATACTACGCCACGTATTAAAATTATTGTGTTCATTTTAATAATGATCAGTGGCGTCTTAACGCAGCGTCATGCATCATCTAGCAGAAACGGCTGCCGAGTCGATATTAGCATGTTCCGGCACCAGAAAGTCTGCAGACCGCACCAAACGATCCATTCACTGATGTCAAGTCCCCGCATTGAAGATGACACAAATAGAAAAAGCACAAATATTTTGTACTTTTTTCCAAAAACATATATTATAACGAAATTATTTCTCATGCCTTCAAATAAATTATGTAACTTACTTTATTACATGCTGTGAAGGCGGCTTAACCCGCAGTGCTACAGTTTCAAACGCTGTAACATAAAAAAAAATAGACCCTCAACTCGCATTCGGGAGAACGAATTTTCAAACTCACGTCCGATCATCCAGATTTAGGTTTCCCTAAATCGCTTCAGGCAAATGCGGGGATGGTTCTTTTAAAAGGACCCGGCCGACTTCCTTCCCCATCCCTCTCTAATCCGACGGGACAATGACGTCGCTGGTCACCTCCACAAAAACAGCCAGCAGACAAAACAGCTAACTAAAACAACGTACGTAATTGCAAGCATTGTCTTCTCGGGTGAACGCCGAGTGGTGGCGTCGTCTTGTCGCAACTTTTCAATAAGTTTCGTACCCGTCATCTTAACCTGAAGATGATGGCTACGAAACTCACCGAAACGTTGCGACAATACGACTCCATGCCTCAGCTGATCACGCGAGAAGATTCTATCACAAAAACAACATGTTTATACATTAAATACACTCATGCCAGGCAGCAGCTTAATACTATTTTATCAAGCAGTTCTGATGTGTTTACAGATTTTAATTTTTGATCGCACTATAACCGCGCTACAGACGCTTCCACTGTTGAATCAGTCCACTATTTTTTGCAGTGAGTTGGGTGGGGGGGGGGGGGGTGTAGGTGGGAGAGGACGACGTGGGCATCAGTTTTCTGACAGCTTTGATGCGGTTCTACACGATTTCCCACCCTGCGCCTATGTGCTAACCTCTTCACCTCAGATTAGCACTTACACCGCACATCCCCAAGCATTTGTTGAATGTCTCCCAATCTACATCTACATCTACGTAATTACTGTGCTATTCACAATAAAGTGCCAGTTCAGTGAACCACCTTCATGTTGTCTCTATACCGTTCCACTCTCGAACGGCACGCGGGAAAAACGAACAATTCAATTTTTCCGTACGAGCCCTGATTTCTCTTATTTTATCGTGATGATCATTTCTCCCTATGTAGGTGGGTGCCAACAGAATGTTTTCACTAGTGATTGAAATTTCATGAGAAGATCCCGTCGCAACGAAAATCGCCGTTGTTTTAATGATTGCCACTCCAATTCACGTATCATGTCTGTGAGACTATCAGCCCTATTACGTGATAATACAAAACGAGCTGCCCTTCTTTGTACATTTTCGATGTCATCCGTCAGTCCCACCTGACGCGGATCCCACACCGTACAGCAGTACTCCAGAATAGGGCGAACAAGCGTAGTGTAAGCAGTTTCCTTGGTAGATCTGTTGCACCTTCTAAATGTTCTGCCAATGAATCGCAGTCTTTGGTTTGCTCTACCCGCAATATTATATATGTAATAGTTCCAATTTAGGTTATTTGTAATTGTGATCCCTAAGTATTTAGGTGAATTTACAGCCCTCAGATTTGTGTGACTTATAGTGTCATCGAAATTTAGCTGATTTCTTTTTAGTACTCATGTCAATAACTTCACACTTTTCTTATTCATGGTCAACTGCCACTTTTCGTACCATACAGATATCTTATCTAAATCATTTTGCACTTCGTCATCTGATGACTTTACAAGACGGAAAATGATAGCATCATCCGCAAACAATCCAAGACGGCTTCTCAGATTGTCTCCTATGTCGTTAATATAGATCAGGAACAACAGAGGGCCTATAACACTTCCTTGGGGAACGCCGGATATTACTTCTGTTTTACTCGATGACTTTCCGTCTATTACTACGAACTGTGATCTTTCTGACAGGAAACCACGAATCCAGTCGCACAAATGAGGCGATACTCCGTAGGCACGCAGTTTGGTTAGAAGACGCTTGTGAGGAACGGTATCGAAAGCCTTCTGGAATCTAAAAATATGGAATCAATTTGACATCCCCTGTCTATAGCACTTATTACTTCATGAGTATAAAGAGCTAGTTGTGTTTCACAAGAACGACATTTTCTGGAGTGCTTCATTATGTTCGAATACAGTATATGTTCTAAAACAGTACTGCAAATCGACTTTAGTGATGGTTCAAATGGCTCTGAGCACTATGGGACTTAATCATCAGTCCCCTAGAACTTATAACTACTTAAACCTAACTAAGGACAGCACACACATCCATGCCCGAGGCAGGATTCGAACCTGCGATCGTAGCGGTCGCGCGGTTCCAGACTGTAGCGCTTAGAACCCCTTGGCCACCCCGGCCGGCGACCTTAGTGATATAGGCCTGTAATTCAGCGGATTACTCCTACTTCCCTTTTTGGGTATTGGTGTGACTTGAGCAATTTTCCAGTCTTTAGGTAAGGATCTTTCTGTGAGCGAGTGGTTGTAATTGCTAAATATGGAGCTATTCTATCAGCATACTCGGAAAGGAACCTGACTGGTATACAATCTGGACCGGAGGCCTTGCCTTTATTTAGTGATTTAAGCTGCTTCGTTACAGCGAGGATATCTACGTTTCTCATCTTGGCAGTTGTTCTTGATTGGAACTCAGGAATATTTACTTCGTCTTCTGTGGTGAAGGAGTTTCGGAAAACCGTGTTTAATAACTCTGCTTTAGTGGCACTGTCATCAGTGACTTCACCGTTGTTATCGCGCAGTGAAGGTGTTGATGGCGACTTGCCACTGGTGTGCTTTATGTATGACCAGAATCTCTGTATCCCTTCACATTTTCTGTTCTCTACGACTCCCTCTAGCTCCAATGGGCTTTTTTTGATGTCTTGAACCCTTATTCTCGTAACCTGTCTCTTTGAAACGTCCCCTTATAAAACTTAATGAATTACTGAGCTGATAAACAACTTACATTATTTGATTTTCAAACAGCTGAGCAGAACTGAACGTACTCAGACATTTCGCAACTTACCTATTCTGATCAACACTAAACTGACACACAATATTTTTAGCGCAACGCAATCAGACTTTCAATAATCCCTACAAAAGAATGGCCCTGACTAACATTAACCTATACCTTTCACAAATCGCTTACCTCACAAAAATCTTCGTTACTCGAACTGCTGCAATACAGCGAGCGCCACTACTGCCAGCTAAATAAAAGTTTCAAACTACTGAAGGCACTAAAGTAGTACAAGTTTATATGCCAACTAGCTCTGCAGATGACGAAGAAATTGAAGAAATGAATGGTCAAATAAAAGAAATTATTCAGATTGTGAAGGGTGACGAAAATTTAATAGTCATGGGTGACTGGAATTCGGTAGTAGGAAAAGGGAGAGAAGGAAACGTAGTAGGTGGATATGGACTGGGGCAAAGAAATGAAAGAGGAAGCCGCCTGGTAGAATTTTGCACAGAGCACAACTTAATCACAGGTAACACTTGGTTCAAGAATCATAAAAGAAGGCTGTATACATGGAAGAAGCCTGGAGATACTGACAGGCTTCAGATAGATTATATAATGGTAAGACAGAGATTTAGGAACCAGGTTTTAAATTGTAAGACATTTCCAGGGGCAGATGTGGACTCTGACGACAATCTATTGGTTATGACCTGTATATTAAAACTAAAGAAACTGCAAAAAGGTGGGAATTTAAGGAGATGGGACCTGGATAAACTAAAAGAACCAGAGGTTGAACAGAGTTTCAGGGAGAGCATAAGGGAACAATTGACAGGAATGGGGGAAAGAAATACGGTGGAAGAAGAATGGGTAGCTGTGAGGGATGAAGTAGTGAAGGCAGCAGAGGATCAAGTAGGTAAAAAGACGAGGGCTAGTAGAAATCCTTGGGTAAGAAGAAGAAATATTGAATTTAATTGATGAAAGGAGAAAATATAAAAAAAATGCAGTAAATGAAGTAGGCAAAAAGGAATACAAACGTCTCAAAAATGATATCGACAGGAAGTGCAAAATGGCTAAGCAGGGATAGCTAGAGGACAAATGTAAGGCTGTAGAGGCTTATCTCACTAGGGGTAAGATAGATACTGCCTACAGGAAAATTAAAGAGACCTTTGGAGAAAAGAGAACAACTTGCATGAATATCAAGAGCTCAGATAGAAACTCAGTTCTTAGCAAAGAAGGGAAAGCAGAAAGGTGGAAGGAGTATATAGAGGGCCCATACAAGGCCGATGTACTTGAGGACAATATTATGGAAATGGAAGAGGATGTAGATGAAGATGAAATGGGAGATACGATACTGCGTGAAGAGTTTGACAGAGCACTGAAAGACCTGAGTCGAAACAAGGCCCCCGGAGTAGACAACATTCCATTGGAACTACTGACGGCCTTGGGAGAGCCAGTCCTGACAAAACTCTACCATCTGGTGAGCAAGATGTATGAGACAGGCGAAATACTCTCAGACTTCAAGAAGAATATAATAATTCCAATCCCAAAGAAAGCAGGTGTTGACAGATGTGAAAATTACCGAACTATCAGTTTAATAAGTCACAGCTGCAGAATAGGAACGCCAATTCTTTACAGACGAATGGAAAAACTAGTAGAAGCCGACTTCGGGGAAGATCAGTTTGGATTCCGTAGAAATGTTGGAACACGTGAGGCAATGCTGACCCTACGACTTATCTTAGAAGCTAGATTAGGGAAGGGAAAACCTACGTTTCCAGAATTTGTAGACTTAGAGAAAGCTTTTGACAATGTTGATTGGAATACTCTATTTCAAATTCTGAAGGTAGCAGGGGTAAAATACAGGGAGCGAAAGGCTATTTACAATTTGTACAGAAACCAGATGGCAATTATAAGAGTCCAGGGACATGAAAGGGAAGCAGTGGTTGGGAAGGGAGTGAGACAGGGTTGTTGTCTCTCCTCGATGTTATTGAATCTGTATATTGAACAAGCAGTAAAGGAAAAAAAGAAAAATTCGGAGTAGGTATTAAAATCCATGTAGAGGAAATCAAAATGTTGAGGTTCGCCGATGACATCGTAATTCTGTCAGAGACAGAAAAGGACTTGGAAGAGCAGTTGAACAGAATGGATAGTGTCTTGAAAGGAGGATATAAGATGAACATCAACAAAATCAAAACGAGGATAATGGAATGCAGTCAAATTAAATCGGGTGATGCTGAGGGAATTAGATTAGGAAATGAGACACTTAAAGTAGTAAAGGAGTTTTGCTGTTTGGGGAGCAAAATAATTGATGATGGTCGAAGTAGAGAGTATATAAAATGTAGACTGGCAATGGCAAGGAAAGCGTTTCTGAAGAAGAGAAATTTGTTAACATCGAGTATAGATTTAAGTGTCAGGAAGTCATTTCTGAAAGTATTTGTATGGAGTGTAGCCATGTATGGAAGTGAAACATGGACGATAAATAGTTTGGACAAGAAGAGAATAGAAGCTTTCGAAATATGGTGTTACAGAAGTATGCTGAAGATTAGATTGGTAGATTACATAATTAATGAGGAAGTATTGAAGAGGATTGGGGAGAAGAGAAGCTTCTGGCACAACTTGACCAGAAGAAGGGATCGGTTGGTAGGACATGTTCTGAGGCATCAAGGGATCACCAATTTAGTATTGGAGGACAGCGTGGAGGGTAAAAATCATAGAGGGAGACCAAGAGATGACTAAATTAAGCAGATTCAGAAGGATGTAGGTTGCAGTAGGTACTGGGAGATGAAGAAGCTCGCACAAGATAGGGTAGCATGGAGAGCTGCATCAAACCAGTCTCAGGACTGAAGACCACAACAACAACGAAGGCACTAACTACTGATAGGCATAGTTAGCAAATGAAAGATTTTGATAGAGAACAAACAATGTATTTACCTTAATAGTGTTCAAAAGTCACAATATATATAGCAGTTCATGACATCCAGTCTTACAAATTTACTGTCTCTGACAGACGCAGGTCCAGATCATCCGCTCTCAAAACTCCACCATCTCTCTCCCCACGCCCACCACTGATAGCGGCTCACCTCCAACTGCGCAACGCTACGCGCCGTTAACAGCCAACTGCCCAACACTGCAATAGCAAATTCCAACAATGCAAACCAGCGACAGACTGCACACAGCGCACTCAGTTTCATAAATAGCGCTACATGGCGTTACCAACATAAAAACCTAAACAGTCTACTTACACCTTCTCCTAGTGAGTGTTATCCATATTTCACTTTCCTGGTTGATTCTGATTGTCGCCTTTTCATTTACCATCTTCTCAGCCCATTTAACTATTAGTATCAGCCTGCATTAATTCCACCTCGAACTCTTCGATTCCCTCCTTTTCCGATTTTCCCTCAGTCCACGATTAACTCCCGTACAACTCTACGCTCCAGACGTACGTTCCTTTTCACATAAAGTGTAATTAACACGTCACAAGCTGGCCAGCAAGTGTGGAAGAGGCAGTCGAGTCACCGGTGTACCGCGAGACACGGCTCGCCACCTGCTTGGCCGTCGCCTCTCCAGCCCCTGGTATGCTGTGCGCTGGACGCGACAAGACGCCGCGCAGACAGCGGTACGCCCCGAACGAAGCCTATACTCGGCCAGCGAGCGCGGCTGATCGCGGGCCCCTTATTGAGTCGTCGCTTCGGAATGCAATTACTGGCGGCTCGCGAGACTGAGCGTAATTAACGGCCGTGTTCCGCGCGCACCCTATCACTGCAGATATCTGACGATGGCGCGTCTGCCCGCCGCACCGCCTCGCGGCTCAGCCGACGAGATCCAGTTAACAGCTGCAGCTAGAAGACAGGATTCGATCCGTCGACGTCTGCACACTGCATGCGTCCGAGAGCTGTGTTCGCACCACCTGCCATACCCGCTACCATACAAGTAGAATTACAGTAATTTCACTCTCTCTTTCATCCCCATTTCCCGCACCGATGCTACGAAAAGCTAACACTTGCTACCCAATCCATTTTTGTACAGTTTCTTCTTTTGATGATGCTCCTGCTGCTAAGTACATAAAGAATCAAAAATTTTTAAATTTGTCCATTTGGATTTAGTATACCCACTTATTCCATGCCCAATTTCAAAATTTCATCTTGTTTTCAAATGGTTCAAAATGGTTCAAATGGCTCTGAGCACTATGGGACTTAACATCTTAGGTCATTAGTCCCCTAGAACTTAGAACTACTTAAACCTAACTAACCTAAGGACATCACACACATCCATGCCCGAGGCAGGATTCGAACCTGCGACCGTAGCAGTCGCGCGGTTCCTGACTGAGCGCCTAGAACCGCTAGACCACCGCGGCCGGCTTTCAAATGGTACCCCAAGCTATATGAAAACGTGAAATCATTGACATAAATACTAATAGTAGATAATCAGCAACACATACTGCTGCGAGACGTGTCGAAAGAGAGTCATCGAGGCTCTAGAAGGTATCGACAGGGTTGTAGTCACACCCACTCTAGTGCCGCTGCCAGCTGCGCTACGTTCCTCGGCTGAGGGTCCCTGGCGCGAACTGTCCGATCCACGTTGTCACGCCAATTCTCGATTAGGTTCAAAATCCAGAAAGTTAGATGGCCAGGGCAGTTCGGTAAACTCATCCTGGTGCTCTTCAAAACACACAAATACACTACTGGCCATTAAAATTGCTACATCAAGAAGAAATGCAGATGATATACGGGTATTCGTTGGACAAATATATTATACTAGTACTCACATGTGATTACATTTCCACTCTATTTGGGTCCAGAGATCCTAAGAAATCAGTACCCAGAACAACCACCTCTGGCCGTAATAAAGGCCTTGATACGACTGCGCAATGAGTGAAGCAGAGATTGGATGGCGTGTACAGGTACAGCTGCCGATGCAGCTTCAACACGACACCACAGTTCATCAAGACTAGCGACTGGCGTATTGTGACAAGCCAGTAGCTCGGCCACCAGTGACCAGACGTTCTCAGTTGGTGGGAGATATGGAGAATGTGCTGGCCAGGGCAGCAGTCGAACATTTGCTGTATCCAGAAAGGCCCGTACAGAACCTGCAATATGCGGTCGTGCATTATCATGCTGAAATGTAGGGTTACACAGGGATCGAATGAAGGGTAGGGCCACGGGTCGTAACACATCTGAAATGTAACGTCCACGATTCAAAGTGCCGTCAATGCGAACAAGAGGTGACCGAGACGTGTAGCCATACTATCACGCCGTGTGATACGCCAGTATGGCGATGACGAATACACGCTTCCAATGTCCGTTCACCGTGATGTCGCCAAACACGGATGCGGCTATCATAAAGATGTATACAGAACCTGGATTCACTCGAAAAAATGACGTTTTGCCATTCGTGCACCCAGGTTCGTCGATGAGTACACCATCACAGGCGTTTCTATAGTGATGCAGCGTCAAGAGTAACCGCAGCCATGGTCTCCGAGCTGATAGTCCATGCTGCTGCAAACGTCGTCAAACTGTTCGTGCAGATCTTTGTCGTCTTGCAAACGTCCCCGTCTGTTGACTCAGGGATCGAGACATGGCTGCACGAACCGTTATAGCCATGCGGAAAAGACGCCTGTCATCTCGACTGCTAGTGATACGAGGCCGTTGGGATCCAGAACGGCGTTCCGTATTACCCTCCTGAACCCACCGATTCCATATTCTGCTAACAGTCGTTGGACCTCAACCAACGCGAGCAGCAATGTCGCGATGCGATAAACCGCAATCGCGATGGACTACAATCCGACCTTTATCAAAGACGGAAACGTGATTGTACGCATTTCTCCTCCTTGCACGAGGCAACACAACAACGTTTCACCAGGCAACGCCAGTCAACTGCTGTTTATGTATGAGAAGTAGGTTGGAAACTTTCCTCTTGCCGGCACGTCGTAGGTGTCGCCACCGGCGCCAACCTTGTGCGAATGCTATACTCTGAAAAGCTAATCATTTGCATATCACAGCATCTTCTTTTTGTGGGGTTAAATCTCACGTCCGTAGCACGTCATCTTCGTGGTGTAGCAATTTTGATGGCCAGTAGTGTACATTGCGAGGTGTGTGACACGTTGCATTGTCCTGCTGGTGGATGACCTCGTGATGAGGTGAAACATAGTGCGTTTAGTGTTCGACATGATCCTCAGCAATACACGCATACTTGCGCTGATCCATTGTGATCCAAAATGGTTCAAATGGCTCTGAGTACTATGGGGCTTAACATCTGAGCTCATCAGTCCCTTAGAACTTAGAACTACTTAAACCTAACTAACCTAAGGAGATCACACACATCCATGCCCGAGGCAGAATTCGAACCTGTGACCGGAGCAGGCGCGCAGCCTCTTTGCTTTCAGACGTTTCATGTCATACACGCCAACAGCCATCTGCCCGATTGAACATAAAACAGTGGTTCATCTGAAAAGACCATCTATCGCCACTCAACGATCATCCATTTTTGATACTCTTGTGCAAATTCCGGCTACTGTCGCCGATGAACATCAGTCAGCATGGGTTCAGTGAACCATGAGTCTGCTGCAGTGGCCCTTAAGCGGTACTGTTCACGTAACAGTCGTTGAGGAGACACTGCTGGTAGGCCAGTTCTTCATCTGGGTGATCAGCTGCTCAACAGTTGCAAGTCTGTTCGCCTTTATATATCTCGACGATCATTGCTTACATCAGTCCTCTATGGTCTATGGTGCACCATAATTACCTCAGTACCTGTTTCAGATTGCACAGTTTCGCCATGCACATTATACTTAATCCATTGGGGCACACAAACGTAGAGGTTTCAGAAATACTTGCTGGAAAGTCAATGATAATGCATGTTTGTTCTGTTCTATGGACACATTCACGGACAAATATTGGTCAACACAGTTCCAACACTTCTGAAGTTCCTATAAGTTTGTATAGAAGAAAATTCTGCAAAAACAGAATGAATGATAGTTCTTCAGCAATAAACTTAGCTAAAATTCCAAGTTCACAAAATAAATGATTAAATTCTACAATGCTTCACATAGTCAATCACTCATTGCAACCAAACAAAACAATAATCAAAACTTTAAATTGAAGGGAAAGAAGCTTTCCTGAGCTCTGCTTTAGAAAACAAGTCTGCGACCAAGTTCATTTTATAGAAAGAAGAAGGTTGCTGATGTCAGTGCTCCAAGCACAGTAAGGATAGAAAACTTTTAGTCTTACACTATCCTGAATCAGATTTTCACTCTGCAGAGGAATGTACCCTAATATGAAACTTCCCTTGCCAGGCATTGGTCCTGAGTTCGAGTATCGGTCCGGCGCACAATTTTAATCTGTCACGAAGTTTGTTACACTATCTTGTCAGGCAGTAGAGTAACAAATTTGCGGGTTAGTGCCGAACTTGAGGTTCTATTCTAGAGGCAGCCAAGATACATGTTAGCGTTATCACAATGTCGAGGGTTGATATTTGATATCTTACGTGTAGCTGGAAAGGAACAGCGCCCAGCCTTGCAGGCAGTATGCCCCCTTAGATGGGACGGAAGACTGGAATAGCAGCAGAAGAGATATTAGTCAGTCACGGGGGTAATACTTCTGCTATAGACACAGTCGTGAAATCTCTTGGTGCCAAAGATAGTGGCAAGCACATATTTTTCTATTTGCCTGTAATTATGCTGAGCAATATTCAGAGCTTTCGGCATGCAGGCAATGGGTCATTTGACGCCACCAGTTAAGTGGGATAAAATGCCCCTAGTGCATAACCCACTGCATCGGCCACCAATATGAGAGCTTTTAAGGGATCACATGCAATCAAGCAATCGAGCAACAGCACTTGCCACAAGGCCATAAAAGCTTTTTCACAGCAAGGCAACCAGTTCCAAAGATCGTTTTTGCACAAAGCAAGTGCTATGACATGAGGTATGAACTGACGAAGGTAGCTGAGTTTCTCAGGGAAGACCTATCGTTGGGCACATGCAGCTCCTGAATGGCCTTAACATATTGTGGACTCAGGCGAATTCCTTAGACACTGAAGACATGGCTGAAGTATTCTACCTTGTAAACTTCTCACTGCTAAAAGCCTTCATCATGTATATGCACACATGTGAAAACACCCTTAAACATAAAGGCATTCTTGTTACTTGGAAAGAGAGAAACGATGGTCGCATCAAGCCCTTCCAGAAATAGTGATGTTCGATAAAAGCTTCTTATGGCTGTACATTTCAATGAAACATTGGGACATCTTTCTATAGTGCAACCTGTGACGTCAGTATCCATAGGTAGAGAGGTTTCATGCCAGCAACGGTAAGCATGTGTGTGTGGTCCAGAGGGTGACTTGCCTCTTATTTACATAGACATCTGACGTCTGTATAACATTGTAAGGTGGCAGAATAAATGAAGGTCCGATTCACACCTTACACGAGAGCTTTATACATCGCAACTTGAAGGTGAATAACTAACTGAATTCGGCGGTAATGAGCAAATTTGCCTAGCAGTATGTAATGCAAAAAGGGATGACACTCAATCGACGGTAATTAACACACCGTTCCTAAAATGCATCTTGGAGTGGATGGTGAAACAAGCAGCGAGAGGCGTTTTAGGCTGGAATTCAGAGGGACAAGGGCAGAGGCAAGGCCGCACTACAGGGGGTACCACAGAAACCACTTAAAGGGGAGTCCCAGACAAAAAGTCAGCGACCAACGACCAGATGGGGGGAGCGAGTATAACAGCCCATCTGAAGGATGACAGGAAAGAAAGCTTTTAGAAAACTGCATTTCGGAATTCCAAATGAATACGAAACGAGATCAGTGGCGCATCACATGTCGAGTGAGTGGTACACGTGCTGGAGAGTCAATGTATGCATTTGGGCGTCTGGAATGGGCACTAAACGTCCATTTGGCGTAAACGCGCTATGAAGGAGAAAAGAGCCAAAGTTTCGGCGCAATTTAATGGTAGGGACCTTGTGATTGGTAGAGAGAGTTTCCACAAAATAAGAGGAACGCTCCTATTGGTCGAAACAAGCCATAATGGGAAGAACAAAAGAACTCAGGTGGGGAGACAGTTCGGCTATTAGTAACAGAAGACGGAAATTTTTAGGGACTCTTCCCTGAACCGGCGTCAAGTGCAGAATGGAGCACATAATGCTCTGTACGACATAGATGGGTAATTTGTGTGAACACTGTGTTCACAGCGGCTGACAACCAGCTAAAAATTAGCTGTAGTATCGTTTAGCTCCAACTGTGGAGAAACGAACCAGCCAATTAGTTAATTGTTCTTGCAAGAACTGGGAGGACATTATAATATGCACACTGCTCCAACCATTCGTGTGTATATTGCCACATTCTAAGACTAGGGATGAGTACGTGTTCTCTCGCGTAACGAGCAACATAGGGAAAGTTTCTGATGGAAAATTCAGCAAAGGTGTAAATAGTTTTATAGGAATTTCATGAGAAGAGAGCGATCTAGCAGGCGACAGCTCATCGCAGCTTAAGGTAAATATTGCGTGCAGAGGCGTAAACTTGTAGGTTCACCAGCTTGCATCCACTGTAAGCTCGAGCGACCTTGGGTAAAACTTTGCTCAGTTTGTCACATAGCTAACCATCCGCCATAGACTTGATTGTCATCCTAAAAGTAGTGCTGAACTTTGAACCAGAATTAGATGATTTTCGTAGTACTGACCAACATCATAACGTAAGTGTAGGAACAATTTTGTAAAGAAACTTCTAGTTAAACTTTAATATTGTTGTGTTTAGGATAATTTAACCTTCTGAGAGTTAATATTTAATATCGTTGTATTTAGGATTATTTCACTCTTTGATGTTGACGAGATGCGTTATCCTAGCCACTGTTTTGTTGTCACATTGAAAACTGTGTAAAAGCGTGTATTTTTGTGCTAATATTGCGACATAGAACATGTTATTTCAACTAACACAGTTGTCTTCAATCCTAGAATAAGTAAACCACAAATATTGCACCTTACAACATTGCAAATCTTTTAGGTAGAGAGTAGTTTGCGTGTCTGTATACTATGTACTGTATTATTTCGGTAATTTACGAGTTGTTTGCGTGTCTGAATATCTATGCACTGCATTGTTTATGAGTAGTTTGCAGGTCTGTAGACTTTTTACTGTGACCTTTACTGTGACCCCAAGCACGTCAGGGTGAGTTTTTGTATCAGGGTAATAAATATGATATGTCAAATCCATCCCTAAATAAATTGTTCCGAAATAAATACACTCGTTCCTCTGTCCAGCAGCCCAGAACAGGATGAGCCCTTCTCCCAGCATTTTCCCCCACCCCAGACTGCCATCTTGGATTACGTCACGAGAGGGGCGGCAGCGCCGTCTGGTGGCGGTACTATGTGGTAGGCCAGTTGGACTCCAGACCTCATGGTGAACGCACTGGATGGAGCTGCTGCCTCAAATGGTTTAAATAAAGACTGCAGGCAAAATGAAGACTTACGTCCATCCTATCCAGCAGCCCAGCACAGGAAGAGTCCTTTTGCAGTCAATTTCTAGGAAGAATGACTTAGGTTAGTGGAGGTAGCCCAAGTGATCGTTTTTCCCGCCATTTTCTTAGGTTAGGGGAGGTAGCCATCATGAATTGCATTGTCCTGATGGAATTTGAACTCCCTGGCATTTTCGGGGGGAGGGTAGGGGGGACGAGAGGAGTGGTTGGTAAGGGGTGGTTGGTAAGTGAAGATAGCCCAATTGACGTATTTTCGCGCCAAAATTTGAACATCCCTCCGCGATGTAATTGCAACATTGCCATATCTATCTTGGATCCGCCATCTTGAATAAATTGGGCAATAATGTAGAGTGACGTGGTACATGTTTTGTACTACTACTGTTGATTTGTGTTTTTTCTCTATTTATTTCAAAAGGGAAAGATTTATGTACCTGGTTAATTATAACATCTGTGTTTAATTATTTGTCATAATTCGTTGGGTGTATTATGTATCAGATGTAGGGAGGTTTGTGGTGAGAAGTGTTTAAAATGAAGGAAAACATTCTGTGATACGGTGCGCACTCTAGAGCCTATGAGGTTTGAGTGTACATTGATAGTAATCAGATTTTATTGCATTTAAGCTGTTTTAATTAAAAATTTTGTGATCAATATTTTATTACCATTAGAGATCACAGGTGACATCTACAAAAATTTTGGTATTGCCATGTGGTGTTAGAATCTTTTATTTAAACTTGCATTATGTAATTTGAATTTTTTTCTTTGATTAAAAAGGGATTTTGAGTTTTAAGCGTTATAAATTGATTCTGAGAGCTGTTCTTTGATCTGTTACAATAATTCTTCAGGAACTTTCATTAACAAACTATGCTGAGGATCTTGTTATTCATGATAACGAATGTTCACTTACTATTACAAAATCATGTTAATAAAATTGTAAAATTTCAAAGGTAAAAATGGCTTTTCTTAGAGAGACCGTGCCTGTCTGTGTCCCCCACAACTTCCACATATTCAAATCATGGGTCTTCAGGCGTTGTCCGATGTTTTTCCCAGTATCTATCCCAGCCAACGTCTGTGGGGCCAAGTCAAAAAAATACAGCGTACAAAAATTGATGAGGCTTTTGGAGAAAGGACAAGCAGCTGTATGGACATCAAAAGCTCAGATGGAAAGTTATTCATAATCAAAGAAAGGAAAGCTGAAAATCAGAAGGAGTAAACAGACTGTCTGTCCAAGGAAGATGAACTTGAAGGCAATGTTATAGAAATGGAAGAGAACACAGATGATAAGAGTGGAGATATTATACTACGAGAAGAATTTGAGAGAGTACTGAAAGACCTTAGGGCACGGGAGTAGACAAAATTTTGTCAGAACTGTTGACAGCCTCGGCAGAGCCAGCCAAGACAAAACTCTTCTGCTGAATGTGCTAGCTGTATGAGAAAGGTGAAATACCCTCAGACATCAAGAAGAACGTAAAAATTCCAACTGAAAGAAACCAGGTGCTGACAGGTGTGAATGTTTCGGAAATGTCTGTTTATTGACTTGTGGTTACAAAATACTAACACGAATTCTTTACAGAAAAATGGAAAAAAATGGTAGAAGATGAGTGTGGATTCCGGAGAAATGTAAGAACACTCAAGGAAATACTGACCCTATGACTTCTCTCACAGGATAGCTTAAGAAAAGGCAAATTTACGTTGACAGCGTTTGTAGACTTAGAAAAAGATTTGTTCATGGCTGAATGGAACACCTCTTCCAAATTCTGATGGTAGTAACAGGGAGCGCAAGTCTGTTCGTGACTCATTCAGAAACCAAAGGGTAGTTATAACAGTTGAAGGGCATGAAAAGGAAATTATCTTTGTGATTAGAGTGAGAGAGGGTTGTAGATTATCCCTGATGTTATTCAGTCTCTACACTGAGCAAGCAATGAAGGAAACAAAGGAAAAACTTGGACTGTGAATTGAAGTCTAGGGAGAAGAAATAAAATCTTTGGGGTTTGCCGACGACATTGTGTTCTCCAAGAGACAGAAAAGAACTTGGAAGAGATGTTGAACGAAACGGACACTGCCTTGGAAGGAGAAAATAAGTGTAGCCATTTATGGGATTGAAACATGTGAAAGGGCACAGTACCACCCGACATTGAAAATAGGTAAAACATTCTTCGTTATTCTTGTCAGAACAACCTATTTTTTTGTAATAATAACTCAATTTCACTTAATACACCGAAGTCAGATACCAGTGTAGGAAAGAATGTCAATTTATTTATTTAATTGATCACATGTGCACTCCCACAAAATAAATCCCTACATCCAATTTGGTGAGATCTGTGAAATGAATGAATGTATGGTCGTCTGCTAACTGCAGATAGTGAATGTGGAATATATTATCATCTTTGAGACAGATGAAATTTTCCGGAGCTTTGAGCGGCTGAAATGTGGCTGACCAATACAGTAGCATGGTGCTACCCCACCTCGGCGGAGGTGTGAGATGACCTGAAGAACGGCCATGTTTCTGCACTCTGCTGCTGGATCTAGTGTTGGTAAGACCTGTCTTAGGTGTGCTTCGTAAAGACAAAACTGTGGAGAGAATGTGAAATACTTAAGAGTAGTTTGGAATAATTATTTCTCTATTTCAGGAACTTTTGGGGGGAGAATTAAATGACAGGCAGGTAATATTAAGGCGATCGTAGTTATCTTAGGAAGTGATCAACAGTCACAATGAAACCACTTGCAAGTGCTAGTACTAAATTGGAATACTTCCGAGTGCTAAAGTTGAGCTGAATTACTGGTGTTGCAACCTCCCCACAAAATAAAATAATACGAATAATACTCTCATTTAACGCAGCTACCCAACAGTGAAAATATAATACAACGTGACAAACCTATACCCTTTCAATAATTGACAGTCACTTTAACCTGGTAAATTTTGGACGTCAGCAATGCTGCGTCATGGCCCTGATACATCATTCTGAATAAACTGAAAAATCTTACCTTAATTAGATCGCCGGATAACGCGTATATATCTACTCCTATAAGAAATTTTCCTGGGGCAGCTAAGTGCAATGCTAGCCGATAGATTTGTCTTACAAAAAAAACCAAAGAACTGACTTTTCTTTTCAATAATCGGGATTGCCAAGGATTGGAGAAATTAGTGAATTCTTTAAATTGCGATAAATGTCAAAAGTTACTTTTTATGAGAAAGATTATTATTAACAGATTTTTTTAAAAACATTTGCATGGGACTTGATGTAACAATACTACATATGCGCGAGGCTGCTTTTACCTTATCCTACAACGCTCAGGCTCCGCCATCGCTACACACGACCGGCCCAGCCAACACGATACACCAGACCAGACTGCTCGCTAGCAACAACATACTGCTACTGCTACACAGTTCTTACTGCAGTCAATACTGCTCTTAGGTCTCAGATTCTCTTCTAGCTTACATATCGCAAGCAGCGCGTGAGCAATACATCGAAATTAAGCTCGAGTGCGCTAGCAACAAGTTCTCTAATTATGGACCTCTTACAGTGTGTGCACTATAAGTTGGAAATATTTAAGAAATGGCGTGTGCAGGACTTGAAAATAGAGACGAGTACCTCCACGTGGTGAGTACTGTGTGAGTCTTAATCTGTGTATGAGACGAAGGATAAAGAGTTGAGGACTTGCGTGTGTGACGAATATGATCTTAATATTACTTTGCGTGTTACGTTTCCGTGTGACGCTAGATTCAAACTCTAATACTCTGAGAGAGAAGCAAGGTGAGTCAGCCGTCTATCCAGCAACGCCACTTGGCTTGAATTGCACAGGCAGACGTGCATATAACCTTCGGAGTTCGTAGTAGGAAAGAAAAGTTACGAAGTGGGGCAGTGTCGTGTGAAACTGGGATGAATACTAATTGAAGTGGGAAAGCTGAAAGTGAAGTGATTCTAACATTGTGACTATTCTTGGTGACGTATTCTATGTCACCAGTGTGATGTATTTCATGTAATTTAAGTATGGGGGGTTTGCATGGGAGAGTAGCAAGATAGGTTCAGAGGCAGTGAGTTATGCATGTTCCTCTTTGTACCGCTCGGTCTGGAGTAAATTTTCGTGATGATGGGTATGAGAGTTGAGGTGTGAGATATAGCAAAAGATCCACCATCCTATCCAGAAAGTGCACTGTAGCGTTAAATAATTACGAACCATGAGATAGAGAATCATCAATATAACGCCATGCCCACTGGCCGGAGTTTCTCATTTGTAATTGTTGTATAAAATGTAATGGTATGTTTAGGTTATCTTTGAATCATAATAGAATTTATCGGAATAAAAAAGATAGTGAAAAGAAAAAGATTGGTGGCCTTGTTCTTCGAATAGTGTGTAGTCATGATATTCAGAATTAATAATGTGTGCGCCATTCACATTCAGTATGATGGCCACATTTTGATCAAAACCGTTGGGTAAGAAAGAACATGTGGTATTGCCAGTGCGTAGTGAACAATCAGAGTTGTGTAAATTACTAATAGTCAGATGTGCGTTATCCGTTTCTGTTGCGTATTATTCAAACAGGAGAATAATTTGTAGCTTCAGTGAGGGAACTAGAGCTCACAATCAGTCATTGATGTTTTTGCGAGAAATAAGAATAAATCCACTCGCTTGGCAGACCACTCATCTTGCAGGCCTGACTGCTCGATGCCACAGTATGAGCAAGGGATGTGGGTGCCTCTCAAATGGACGATGAACAGTTCATACAAGACAAGAAAAGAAGCTTTCGAAATGTGGTACTACAGAAGAATGCTGAACATTAGATGGGTAGATTAAGAATACAGGGTGGTCCATTGATTGTGACCAGGCCAAATATCTCACGAAATAAGCATCAAACGAAAAAACTACAAAGAACGAAATTCGTCTAGCTTGATGGGGGAAACCAGATGGCGCTATGGTTGGCACGATAGATGGCGCTGCCATAGGTCAAACGGATATCAACTGCGTCTTTTTAAATAGGAACCCCTATTTCTTATTGCATATTCGTGTAGTACGTAAAGAAATATGAATTTTTTAGTTGGACCACTTTTTTTGCTTTGTGATAGATGGTACTGTAATAGTCATAAACGTATAAGTAGGTGGTATCATGTAACATTCCACCAGTGCGGACGGTATTTGCTTCGTGATACATTACCCGTGTTAAAATGGACAGATTACCAATTGCGCGAAAGGTCGATATCGTGTTGATGTACGGCTATTGTGATCAAAGTGCCCAACAGGCGTGTGCTATGTATGCTGCTCTGTACCATGGATGACATACAAGTGTCCGGTCTGCTCGCCGGATAGTTACGTTATTTAAGGAAACAGGAAGTGTTCAGCCACATGTGGAACGTCAACCACGACCTACAACAAATGATGATTCTTAAGTAGGTGTTTTAGCTGCTGTCGCGGCTAATCAGCACATCAGTCACAGACAAATTGCGCAAGAATGGGGAATGCTACATCGACATCGATTGCACCCGTACCATATTTCTGCGCACCAGGAACTGCATGGCGTCGACTTTGAACGTCGTGTACAGTTCTGCCACTGGGTACAAGAGAAATTACGGGACGATGACAGATTTTTTGCACGCGTTCTACTTAGCGACGAAGGGTCATTCACCAACAGCGGTAACGTAAACCGCCATAATATGCACTATTGGGAAAAATCCACGATGGCTGCGACACGTGGGACATCAGCGACCTTGTCGGGTTAATGCATGGTGCGGCATTATGAGAGGAAGGATAATTGGCCCTCATTTTATCGATGGCAATCTAAATAGTGCAATGTATGCTGATTTCCTACGTAATATTCTACCGATGTTACTACAAGATGTTTCACTGCATGACAGAATGGCGATGTACTTCCAACATGATGGATGTCCGGCACATAGCTCGCGTGGGGTTGAAGCGGTATTGAATAGCATATTTCATGACAGGTGGATTGGTCATCGAAGCACCATACCATGGCCCGCACGTACACCGGATCTGACATCCCCGGATTTCTTTCTGCTGAGACAGTTGAAGGATATTTGCTATTGTGATCCACCAACAATGCCTCACAACATGCATTGTCAATGTATGTGCGAACATTACGGAAGGCGAACTACTCGCTGTTCAGAGGAATGCCAAATGCATTGTGGTTGACGGACATCATTTTGAGCATTTATTGCATTAATGTGGTATTTACAGATAGTCACACCGTAACAGCATGCTTTCTCAGAAATGATAAGTTCACAAAGGTACATGTATCACATTGGAACAACCGAAATAAAATGTTCAAACGTACCTACGTTCTGTATTTTAATTTCAAAAACCTATCCGTTACCAAATGTTCGTCTAAAATTGTGAGCCATATGTTTGTGACTATTACAGCGCCAGCTATCACAAAGTAAAAAAAGTGGTGCAACTAAAACATTCATATTTCTTTACGTATTGCACGAATATGTAATATAAAATGGGGGTTCCTATTTCAAACAACGCAGTTGATATCCGTTTGACCTATGGCAGCGCCATCTAGCGGGCCAACCATAGCGCCATCTGCTTTCTCCCTTTAAGATAGACAAGTTTCGTTCTTTGTAGTTTTTTCGTTTGACGTTTATTTCGTGAGATATATGGCCGGGTCACGATCAATTGACCATCCTGTATAGTTGTGGGATTAGAATTTTGTGGCACAACTTGACTAAAAGAAGGAATCGGTTTATAGGATGTATTCTGAGACACCAATTTAGTACTGGAGAAAAGCGTTGGGGGTGAAAATGGTAGTGGGACAGAAGGAGATAAGTATAGTAAGCAGATTCGAAAGGATGTTGAGTTGCAGTAGTTCTAGTCTTGCACAGGATAGAATAGTGTGGAGAGGTGGATCAAAACAGTCGTCGGAATGAAGACAACAACAACAGCGCCTTCCTTCTCGTAGCACATGTTTCATCACACAGGTACTGTATTGCTAATTCGTGACAGATACATTCTGTCACACAGTGATGTACTTCGGGCAAGTGAGAGACTGTAGTGTTTGTTTACACTTAGGACAGTGTATCTTTGACATGTTGTATTGTATGTTCTGTGACAGTGAATTAAAGTGTTGTTCGACTGCAAATCGCTGCTCTACTGTCATTCACGACATAAGAATTTGGTGCCGAAACCCGGAAGATAGCCGCGAAGAAAGATGTGTTTATTAATTGTAGTTACCGTCGGATCGTTGTCAACCGACTCCTCAAACTGCTCCCAGAATCGCGCCCATGTCTCGATATCGCCTGAAAAACGCTCAAGCTTGATCGGCGGAAGTTTTACTGAAGCAGTGGGAACACTCATTTTTACAGGTTGTACCGGCGGGTTGTCGGGAATCTTTATGTCTGCTACCGATTTCGCAAGCTGTTTCTCTATTTCGTGAGACAATCGAGAAAGATTCAGTTCGAGATTTGCCACCCGGTAGCTGTGATACTCGGCGGATTAGAAGCGCCGTGTCGCCCGCACGGTGTTATAATAGGTGGACGAGCCGACCGTAGCGCTAGAGCGAGTTCCGCAACAGGGCGGTAATTCGGAAAACTGCAGCGCGGCGCGCTTGGGCGCCGGGCGTCGGGCGCTATTTTTACTTGCACCGCCGCTGCCCGGCTCGCGCCAGCGCTACGCCTCTCCCCTCACCTCCGCCACTCACCACCCTGCCTGTACCCTGCGCCACTCCAGCCCGCCACGGCCGCCCGCTGTGACCTGCTGCGAGCACCGAGCGGCCGCCCCGCTAATTGGTCCAATAACGCGGCGGGCGGTCGCCGGCGCATGTTTCGCGGTAACGAAGCCACTTTGCGGCCGGCCGGCGCTGCGCTGCGCCGATCCGCGCGTCGCGCTGGCGTCGCGACCTGCGGACCGTGCCGAGGGCTCAGAGGCGACAGCGACAGCGACAACGGCAACGGCAGCGGCAACGTCAGGCCGACGTGAGGCGGCGACAACCCACAGCCACCGACGGACTCCACTAGCAACTACGGTTAGTCCAGACTCCCATTTTACTAATCAGATCGATGAGCGTTACTTGCCAGTGACTTCGGTACCAGAGAAGAGGCTCTGATGGTAAACCTGATAATGGAAACAAGATTTACGAAAAATCAAAACCCTTTCATAGGAGTTGGAGACCTCGAAAATATCCCAGAATGAGATTTTCACTCTGCAGCGGAGTGTGCGCTGATATGAAACTTCCTGGCAGATTAAAACTGTCTGCCGGACCGGGTCAATATCCTTTCTTTCAGGAGTGCTAGTTCAGTAAGGTTCGCAGGAGAGCTTCTGTGAAGTTCGGAAGGTAGGAGGCGAGGTACTGGCAGAAGTAAAACTGAGGACGGGGCGTGAATCGTGCTTGGGTAGCGCATTCGGTAGAGCACTTGCCCGCGAAAGGCAATGATCCCGAGTCCGAGTCTCGGTCCACAGCACAGTTTTAATCTGCCAGGAAGTTTCACCTCGAAAAGATGTTCGACAGTTGTACGAGGTGCTTGGAAGCGTATATGCCACAGGAAATACTGGCAGTACACAAGCAGCACGAAATTTTTGTACGCCGAAGAGCCAAACAAACTGGTACACCAGCCTAATATCGTGTAGGGACCACGCGAGCGCACAGAAGTGCCACAACACGACGTCGCATGCACTCGACTAATGTCTGAAGTAGTGCTGGAGGGAACTGCAGGGCTACACATAAATCCGTAAGAGAATGTGGGTCGGTGGAGATCTCATCTGGACAGACCGTTGCAAGGCATTCGAGGTATGTCCAATAATGTTCGTGTCTGGTAAGTTTGGTGGCCGGCGGCAGTGTTTAAACTTAAAAGAACCCCCCAGGAGCCACTCCGTAGCAATTCTGGACGTGTGGAATGTCGCACTGTCCTACGGGAACTGCCAAAGTCCGTCCGAATGCACAATGGACTTGAATGGATAGAGATGATAAGAGTCACATCGAGACGTATGAGGGGTTCCACACCAACTGCACACGCCGCACGCCTCCATCACCTTCAACAGTCCTATGCTGACACGCAGGATCCATGGATTCATGAGGTTGTCTGCATACCTCCAACTGGACTCGTCCGACCAGGCAACATGTTTCCAATTATCAATGTCGGTGCTGATGGGCCCACACGTAAAGTTTTGTGTCTCGCAGCCATCAAGGGTACACGAGTGGCCCTTCAACTCCGAAAGCCCATGTCGTTGATGTTTGTAATGAATGATTCTCACGCTGATACTTGCTGATGGCCCGTCATCGAAATCTGCTTCAATTTGCGGAAGGGTTGCACATCTGTCACCCTGAACGATTCTCTTCAGTCGTCGTTGGTCCCTTTCTTGCCGTATCTTTCTCCGGCCGCAGCGGTGGCAGAGATTTGATGTTTTACCTGATTTCTTATATTCACGTTAGACTCGTGAAATGGTCGTGCGGGAAAATCCTCTCTTCACCGCTGCCTCGGAGATGCTGCGTCCCATCGGTCATGCGCCGACTACAACACCACGTTCAAATGCACTTAAATCTTGATAATCTGCCAGATCTAACAGCTGCGCTAGGCAATTGTTGTCTTGTATAGGCGTGGCCCACTGCAGCGCCGTATTCTGCCTGTTTACGAATCTCTGTATTTGCTTACGCATGCCTATGACAGTTTGTTTTGTGTTTCAGTGCGCATGTACTTCTGTTCTTTTGGACATGTCGTAAGGACAGATTCCACAGGATCCCTACAGTGCAGATGCTCACAACGCCCGAATTGTTAAGAGATCAGTGAAAATGAGGGTAATGGACAGGACAGTACGTCAGTAGCTTGAGGATAAGATGATGGGAGTCGTGCTAGAGTAATTCGTGTAATTGTGACGAGCAGTGTGACAGGATGGCTTAGTAGATCGACTTGTGTGTGGCGAGCCGAGTAATGTTTGGCTTTTCCTCCAGCCTTTTTACAGGTCGTGGCAAATTTCTGGCGCTACCTTAACGACCGACATTGTGCATTACTTAAACATCCAACGTACCTACAACACTACTCAAACTTTCTCCGTAGCGCTCTCCAAAGCCACTCTCGCACCCTTACCATCCACTCAAAGCACAGCTGACGTATGACCTCTCTTCCATTTTAGAGACAAAATTCACTCAACGGTTATTCATGCACACTTCCGAGAAGACGTGCATCGACGGTCTGCTGATGTGTCGCGATGACGCGGGATTTTCATTCCTGCTGATGGTGAAGGCGATTGCCGGTCTTCGCGAGAACGGGCTGGTGCGACGGAGATGGATTCATTCCTGATATAGGAAACCATAAATAAAATAAATAAATCAACAGTAAACAAATATTAGCATTAAAATAGTGGTCAGAAGATGTGCCTAGCGACTAGGAGACGGGAGTTCGAATGCTGATCTGGCACAAATTTTCATCCTCCCCCATTTATGCAGATCAGTGCCTCCTAACACCTAAGTGTGACTAATTCGTTTGTGTCATAAAGTTTTTGTTGTATTCGCCAAAACAGGTCTGATGTCCAACACAGCAGATATCAGAACGCGAACACCCCTACTATAATATAGCTGTCTTGGACCCTGCTGATGGATATCTTCAGAGAACGTTTATGTAAAATACACTGGTAAAGAATAAATAGCATTTATTAAAAGTATTATTACAGAATACTCGGTTTTAGTAGTAGTACATAGGTAGATTAGGAGGCAGCACCCTCTGAAGTCATCCATGGATGATCATGTGAATTCTTTGCTTTGATAATCATTTTGGCATATGGACTCCGGATGCTCAGCACATACTGTTACTCATTGTACGTGGAATTTAGTTTCATCCTAGTAGAAATTTCTTTTTACTAATTAACTGCTTTCCAGTTCTATGTGACTTTATTTTTGACCTCCGTTACACAGCGGAAGTTTGCTAATTATTAACGCTGGGTTATTCCATCCTCTTTTTTTAGATCTGAACATGACTTGACTTTGTATGTTCGTTCCCTTTATACTTCTTCGTTTTAGTTATTTTTCCCTAATAACTGACGTCAGTGGTTGTCTATCATTTTGTGAAGATTGCACCTCTGATGCAACTAAAATGCTGCGAAGCCGGTCGCCCCTATAAGTAAAGGACTTACGGCTGAATCGTTTTTATCTTTTCGGAACAGGTAGATTAGCCAGATGAGATTTTCACTCTGCAGCAGAGTGTGCGCTGATATGAAACTTCCTGGCAGATTAAAACTGTGTGCCGGACCGAGACTCGAAATCGGGTCCTTTGCATTTCGCTTGCCCGCGAAAGGCAAAGGTCCCGAGTTCGAGTCTCGGTCCGGCACACAGTTTTAATCTGCCAGGAAGTTTCAGGTAGATTAGCGTTTAACGTCCTCCGACATCGATGTCATTAGATATGGAGCACAACTTCGGAATGTTTGAAGGAAGGGAAGGAAATCCACTGTGCCGTTTTAAGGGAACCATCCCCCCATTTGCTTCGAGTGATTTAGGGAAGTCGCTGAAAATCTAATGTTGACGGCCAAACATGGATTTGAACCACTATCCTCCAGAATGTGAGTACAGTGTGCTAACCACTGCAACCCTCGCTCGGTTACTCAGTTCTGAGTGATGAATAGCGTGATGCTGTAGTCACAGTCATATACGCTGGTTTAAACTAATATATTTAATTACAACTACCTAAGCAAAGCAATTTCAGCCTGGACTGCAGTAGCTAAGAGTTATCTAGCACAGTCTCTCAATATGAACATGACTCTGACACTCAGCATTTACTATCTGACCATTACTCGTTTGTTGTGGCTAGCTATAACGGCAGCAACTGTTGTTATGCGCAACTGGAAACTTAGTTTGGAACGGTCGCTGGAGATATCTGTGGCAGGAACTGCAACTGTACGAAATTGTTGAATGCACTTGCTCGTCCGCATTTATCCACAACGGGCGGAATTCTCTATCTGCACTCTATTTTGCGGAAGAAGAAAGTAATTCCAGTTATCAGCGCGCTGTCGGGGAGATGACACCACTATAGGATGAAGGAGCAGACACACTTTGCAGGTCGTTTGGCGGAAATATAAGTAGGCTCCATTTAATGAGTGCCACATGTGACGCGACACATCAGAACTGAGTTGCGTCCGGTGTGATGAGTTCGTGCCCGGTGGTGTTCTCTGGCGATATATCGCTGTGCACCATACGACTGTCTACGCAGCAGTTTTAAAAAGTATCGCCAACAAAATAAATTTACCTAAACATTACTTTTTTGTTTTTGTGGAACTGCGTTTCTGCAGGTCTGTTATACACTGCAACCACAGCTCCAGAGTACCGTACAAAACGCTCCTTCGCCATTGCAACTGAAATTCACTTCCCATCCTGCTAACCAACTTCGTTATGTTCCACTCCACAACCGTCTCCGACTCCTCAAACTCCTCTCTGACTGGACATAGGGGTTGAAACCCTCTACCATCCACCGCACCTATAAATCCTTAATCTGTCCCATCCTCTGTTATGCCACCCCCCCCCCCCCCCAAATTCTGTAAGTCCCTCCACATCCTCGAGCACGATGCACTCCACCTCGCCTTCTGTATACGCCTCCCGTCCTATATGCGGATCCCCTATGATCTCATTCCTTTCCCCCATCTCCTCCTATTCCTCAAACGTATCTGCATACGCTACACCTCCCGCCGCCTTGATCCCCCTCAGCCCCTGGTTGCTCCTCTCCTCACCAACACCCACCGCCTGCCACACCTTCAATGTTGTGTCCCCCCTACCCTCCATCTCTACACCCTTCATATCCTTTCCCAAGGTGGGTTCCATCGACTCCCCCTCCCAGATGATGTTCTCTCTTCCTCCTTTTCTCCCTCCTATCAACTCTGATCCTCACCTCCCCCTCTCTTCCTCTTGGAACCGCGCGACCGCAATGATCGCAGGTTCGAGTCCTGCCTCAGGCATGGATGTGTGTGATGTCCTTAGTTAGGTTTAAGTAGTTCTAAGTTCTAGGGGACTGATGACCTCAGATGTTGAGTCCCATAGTGCTCAGAGCCGTTTGAACCATTCCCTTCCTCTGTCCTATTCTGGGCTCCCTCTTCCCCCCCCCCCCCCCCCGGCCTTCCATCCTTTTTTTCCCCAGCCTACCCTCTCTCTGCCTCCCTTGTCTCCCCCCAAGTCCTTATCGATTTCCCTCCTCTGTCTTTCCCCATTCCCTCTAGCGTCTGCCCCCTCCCCCCTTATGAGTACTGTCCCTCCGTCGTTTTCTCTCCCCCCTTCGTTTCTCCTCTCCTCCCCTCATCTGTCCAGGTTCCCCCCCCCCCCCCCCTCCCATGTGCCGACTTCTTAGCACAGTGTTTTCTGTGAGTGTTCAGTGTTGTGCGTCTTTTCCGAAGTGTTGCGAAAACACACTGTCACTGGGTGAGACTTTTATATCTCTTGCGAACAGAAACCAGACTGTCACCGCGTTTTTTAATTGTGTGTCTACTATTTTACCTGTCTGCTTCCTGTGTATTTTATTAGCATCGCCAACCCCTTCTTTTATGTTTTAACTTTCCAAAATTTTCCACCGTGTACAATTTAAGTCACCGTTTTATCGCCTGCTTTTATTGTTTCTTATCTTCTTCTTATGTTTTACAAATTCTGTAGGCTGTAGAGCAGCATACTAAGGTGCTGCCAGCCCGGCTCCTTTGGGGGAATCGAAATTCAATGAAGGAAAAAAAACTCATGTATCGACTGTTCTGATAACAAAGGTCTATATTTCATTGATTGTCTGTTTGCAGGTAAGCCTGAATGTGTGCAGTCTTGGAACATACTGAAATACAGAGGCATAGTAAAATTGCACGCCGGTATAGGAGCCAAAACATCATGCCATTGGTAAGTGGGAGTATGGTGTAGTTTTGAACTTGCTTCGTTTTTAAGGTCAACAACTCAGCAACAGTCCATCATGAGTTACACCTACATCTACATGACTACTCTGCAATTAACATTTAAGTGCTTGGCAGAGGGTTCATCGAACCACAATCATACTATCTCTCTACTATTGAACTCCCGAACAACGAGCGGGAAAAACGAACACCTAAACCTTTCTGTTCGAGCTCTGATTTCTCTTATTTTATTTTGATGATCATTCCTACCTATGTAGGTTGGGCTCAACAAAATATTTTCGCATTCGGAAGAGAAAGTTGGTGACTGAAATTTCGTAAAAAGGTCTTGCCGCGACGAAAAACGTCTATGCTGTAATGACTTCCATCCCAACTCGTGTATCATATCTGCCACACTCTCTCCCCTATAACGTGATAATACAAAACGAGCTGCCCTTTTCTGCACCCTTTCGATGTCCTCCGTCAATCCCACCTGGTAAGGATCCCACACCGCGCAGCAATATTCTAACAGAGGACGAACGAGTGTAGTGTAAGCTTTCTCTTTAGTGAACTTGTTGCATCTTCTAAGTGTCCTGCCAATGTAACGCAACCTTTGGCTCGCCTTCCCGACAATATTATCTATGTGGTCCTTCCAACTGAAGTTGTTCGTAATTTTAACACCCAGGTACTTAGTTGAATTGACAGCCTTGAGAATTGTACTATTTATCGAGTAATAGAATTCCAACGGATTTCTTTTGGAACTCATGTGGATCATCTCACACTTTTCGTTATTTAGCGTCAACTGCCACCTGACACACCATACAGCAATCTTTTCTAAATCGCTTTGCAACTGATACTGGTCTTCGGATGACCTTACTAGACGGTAAATTACAGCATCATCTGCGAACAGTCTAAGAGAACTGCTCAGATTGTCACCCAGGTCATTTATATAGATCAGGAACAGCAGAGGTCCCAGGACGCTTCTCTGGGGAACACCTGATATCACTTCAGTTTTACTCGATGATTTGCCGTCTATTACTACGAACTGCGACCTTCCTGACAGGAAATCACGAATCCAGTCGCACAACTGAGACGATACCCCATAGCTCCGCAGCTTGATTAGAAGTCGCTTGTGAGGAACGGTGTCAAAAGCTTTCCGGAAATCTAGAAATACGGAATCAACTTGAGATCCCCTGTCGATAGCGGCCATTACTTCGTGCGAATAAAGAGCTAGCTACGTTGCACAAGAGCGATGTTTTCTGAAGCCATGCTGATTACGTGTCAATAGATCGTTTCCTTCGATGTGATTCGTAACGTTTGAATACAGTATATGCTCCAAAACCCTATTGCAAACCGACGTCAATGATATAGGTCTGTAGTTAAATGGATTACTCCTACTACCCTTCTTGAACACTGGTGCGACCTGCGCAATTTTCCAATCTGTAGGTACAGATCTATCGGTGAGCGAACGGTTGTATATGAGTGCTAAGTAGGGAGCTATAGTATCAGCGTAATCTGAAAGGAACCTAATCGGTATACAATCTGGACCTGGAGACTTGCCCGTATCAAGCGATTTGAGTTGCTTCGCAACCCCTAAGGTATCTACTTCTAAGAAACTCATGCTAGCAGATGTTCGTGTTTCAAATTCTGGAATATTCCATTCGTCTTCCCTGGTGAAGGAAGTTCGGAAAACTGCGTTCAATAACTCCGCTTTAGCGGCACAGTCGTCGGTAACAGTACCATCGGCACTGCGCAGCGAAGGTATTGACTGCGTCTTGCCGCTTGTGTACTTTACATACGACCAGAATTTGTTCGGATTTTCTACCAAATTTCGAGACAATGTTTCGTTGTGGAACCTATTAAAGGCATCTCGCATCGAAGTACGTGCCAAATTTCGCGCGTCTGTAAATTTTAGCCCATCTTCGGGATTTCGCGTTCTTCTGAACTTCGCATGCTTTTTCCGTTGCCTCTGCAACAGCGTTCGGACCTTTAACGGAAGTGCATGGTAACAACACACCGTCAGTTTATGACGAGGTGGTTAGGTGGCGCAGACGTTTCCATTGAAGTCAAACGTATCTGAATGAAGAATAAGGGAGTAGCAGATCAATCCCTGTGAAGTATTGCGGATTGCAAGAAAAATGGAAGGCCTGCTGCTCGAAGACCGGCGTATCTCTGTCGATAGTGGGATTGTGAATGTGAAAATTTCATCAATCAGTACTAAACATATTACACAGCATTTTGAACATGAGAAAGGCTGTCGATATCTGGCCTTATGACTGCTCACATGCATTCAAAAACCTCACCGAATCGAGGTGGTAGCGGAAACGTTGCAGTCGTGTCAGGGAAATCCAGATGACTTATTTAGACACCTAATCGCCACCGTCCGGTGCTGAGTGTGTCACTATGACTCGAGACACAGATGAAAAGAAAGCAGTTGAAACACGTGGATTCAGCTCATCTCACCCTGTACAGGACACTGTCACACATACTACTTCTTTGAGCTGTCACATTTTTTACTTGACCCGCCGTCTTCTCCGGACATCGCATCCAGTTTCGCTTCTTTCATCGGATGAAGAAACCATCGTGCACGAAGCATTTCCAGAATGACAACCAGGTGATCTTCGAGGTATGACGGTTCCTGAAAAAGCTAAACTGCAAGCTTCGAAAGGCTTATTGTCCCGACAAATGGCACTTTTGCTTCGAATGTTTGCCATCGTGAGAGTCTTTCGATCTTTCGATGCCTGAACAATGAATGATGCGTTACTCTTTGGCTAGCAGAGTTTGTGTTAGGAGTAACCGACAAAACACACACACACACACACACACACACACACACACACACACACACACACACACAGAGAGAGAGAGAGAGAGAGAGAGAGAGAGAGAGAGAGAGAGAGAGAGAGAGAGAGAGTCTGCTGAGATAGAAAAAGACAGAGAGAGAGGGAGTCGAATAGTCGGTGAGCGAGGAACTTTAATGGCGGACATGCTAGATACAGAATGAATTTTGAGATGCTCGCTGACGTGATTGAGGATACAGGACGATTTTCGAGAGGATATAATAGGCTGACAGCACGTTTGGAAAAAGGTGACATAAGCAGAGTTCTGATGCGAAAGCTAACTGCGAAGTATTGTAAAGATTACATTCCGAACTTCGATATCTACATTTGGTATACAGAACCAATTATCGGTCTTGCGTTCAGATTTCTAACTATTATTCATCATTTTTCATTTTTGTTAAAAATATGAAATAAGAAAAACAAAGAATATATTTTAATGATATTATTTCTCCAAACACACAGCTGATTGTGCACGCAGTAGCGCAGGGCGTGACGGTTCAGTGATGTCAGTATTTCCACTTAAACTGTAGGGAGCAACTTAATGAAATGTTGTCAGATGAATCAAAGGGTTGATTTAAACTGAAATGGTTGTGGAATGGACCGCATTAAGTTGCAGACAATATTATTTCCTTAGCATTACTGTGCACAATGAAAAATGATGAGACAAAAGGTTAAGTTACCAAATTTACTCTTTGTTTTTCTGATTCAGCATTTTTAACTGAAAGTGGAAGGTGGCGAATAGTAATTAAAATGCTCAGCAATTGGCCGATCGTTTTCTCTGGATATGAAATGTAGATATTGTTGCTCGGAATGTAATTTTGACCTTACAATACTCGCGGTTAGCGCTCGTAGTAAATAAGAATGCTGTTTATTTGACCTTTATCCAGATTTGCCGGCACACTAAGAAATCACCTCAGAAATCGTCCTCTATCCTTAGTCACATTCATTCTCTATGCAGCATGTCCACCACTAAAGCCCCTCACTCACTGACCTCTCGACGCTGTCTCTGTCTTTGTCTCTCTCTCTCTCTCTCTCTCTCTCTCTCTCTCTCTCTCTCTCTCTCTCTCTCAGCAGACTGTCTCTCTCTGTTGTCGGTTACTCCACAGACAACCTCTGCTATCCAAAAGGCAACGTATCAATCACGTGTCCAGGCATCCAAAGACGCTCAAAATGTCAAACACATCAAACAAACCTGCCACTTCTAAAAACTTTTCAACTTCTACAACCAAGGACTCCGCCAGTTCATCCTTTGTTGAGGAAAAATGGGTCGCACTTGACGTAGCTCGATTTTTTTGAAAGAAGCCACAGCTATTAGTTGCAGAAGAATAAAGATGGAACATGAAGAATGCGAAATGAAGAGAGACTTTCTCGGAATTAAAAGGCCTCCGAGTCGTCCTCACATGTGATGAGAAAGCATTTGTGAACGAAGAGCTGGTCGAGGTCAGCGCTGTCAGTACGGAATCTCACGTCCACCGCATTCCGTAGCGTGAGGGTGTAAGATCACGTTCAGAAATTGTGGCAAGGCGTACCGGATAGCAAGATCACAGATTAAGCGCGAGATTATCCATTGCAAATGTGAAATGCTGGTACATCAGTAACTGGTGTACAAGCCAGATTGTTGAATCCTAGCGTGCAAACGTGCACGCACTTTGTAGTACAGGTGCCGGATGACAGCTAGTGGGATGGAGCTCCTTGCCTGTAGCGCTTGGAACGTCAATACAGGGGCAGTTAATGCTGGTTGTGGATGTTGCTGGAGCTGTCGTCCGATGATGTCTCGTATGTTCTCGGCTGGTGATCGAGCAGGCCAAGGCAACATGTCGACACTCTTTAGAGCTACATCTACATCTACATTTATACTCCGCAAGCCACCCAACGGTGTGTGGCGGAGGGCACTTTACGAGCTAGTTGGGTTACCACTGTGGTATGTGGGCGAGCGTCATCCTGTTGGAAAACACGCCGTGGAACGCTGTTCATGAATGGCACCACGACAGGTCGAATCACCAGACTGACGCACGGATTTGCAGTCAGGGTGCGTGGGATAACCATGAGAGTGCTCCTGCTGTCGAACGAAATCGCAGCCCAGAAAATTGGAAATTTGTGGTGTGTCCTACGGGACCAAACTGCTGACGTCATCGGTCCCAAGCCTTACACACTACTCAATCTACCTTAAAATATCTTACGCTATGGACCAACACCGACAACGATAGTTCAGGTATAGAAGCCGACGTCGCAAGCTGAAGATGAACAGATAGAGAAAGTGTATGAGGATATTGAAAGGGTAATGCAGTATGTAAAGGGGGACGAAAATCTAATAGTCATGGGCGACTGGAATGCAGTTGTAGGGGAAGGTGTAGAAGAAAAGGTTACAGGAGAATATGGGCTTGGGACAAGGAATGAAAGAGGAGAAAGACTAATTGAGTTCTGTAATAAGCTTCAGCTAGTAATAGCGAATACCCTGTTCAAGAATCACAAGAGGAGGAGGTATACTTGGAAAAGGCCGGGAGATACGGGAAGATTTCAATTAGCTTACGTTATGGTCAGACAAAGATTCCGAAATCAGATACTGGATTGTAAGGCGTATCCAACTTGATTTTATTAAAAAAAAAAACTCTTTCGGTGGAAGGGTGGCAACTTTATATACTAAAATAAACATTTAAATAAAAATCCATGAAACGCACTCTTACATAAAATATACGAAGTTAGCAAAACATGCTCTATATTACAAATATGTCGTCTCTCAAGATGATAGGCAAGATAAAAACATATTACAGGAATTCGGCCGTTACACTTCAAGCAATAAATTCGTTAACACCGAATCCGGCAAACATGACAGAGGCAGCTATTAACGTACGGCAGACCGACAGACAGACACTAACTGCCTAACAAATGCGGACGAGAGACTGACGAGCAAGCTGGGGACGAGAGACTGACCAAGAAAACATGTAGAATTTAACAAATAAATGAAACTACATATCACAAATCACTTAACTTCTAAAAAACTGCGATAACTGGCGAAGACCTGGCGCAGCACCCCCAACGCTCTCCCGAACCGTCTGCTGCCATCAGCTTCAACGGACGCAGGAAGGCGCGCCGATCTTCCGGTCGTCGTTCAATATTTCAACTGGGCACCCCGTCTGCGACGGCTCACCTGAAGATAACTGGCAGGTGCCCAGTTGAAATATCGTGCGAAATATTGAACGACGACCGGCTGCAAGTCCGAAATTTCTTTGAACAGTCAATTCGCCGGAAAAATTTTAAAATTCACAGTAATTATATTATCTGACTGTGAAATTCTCATTGCGAGAGAAAGTTATATGCTACTAATGCAAGTGCTACTCAGATTAACACTGTTACTTGTTTTTTAAACTGATCACTGTCACTGTCTAAGCAATTAGCCTATCAGTTACTAGGGTAACCATTCTGTTGTTAAACGATAGAAACAAAGATGGGAGTTGGGTTTGAAGTTACAGATTGTCTAATCTGTGTCTCTGCTGCCGTGAAGGACGTAATCACAATTCGATGCTTTGATGTCCTCGAAGATCGCCGATCTGCTGAAAGATGGCGGTGGCCATCTTGATAACTGAAAACATAATGAACAAACCTGGAATAAACGCTTGAGTTTTGGAACACAGCTTGCGTCTGGCCCGTATTTTTGTGGTCTGAAGTCGGACCTTGAACCCGAATTCCGTACAGTAAGAACGTAGAGACTGGTCATGACAACATTTTAATACAGTGTAGCCTGTTATATTACAAGGGCTTTCTTAAGTTACAACGTTCTATTGTGATTATTGAAACGGATTTTGTGAAATTTGCAGCAGAATATTTTATCAACATTTTAAAGTCGCGTACCAAGCTATCTACACATCTGGTACAGTGTTAAATATTACTGACACAGTTCGTTTATCAAATTAACGTTAAATCGCCGTAATCCAAAATCAAATGGTTTAAATGGTTCTGAGCACTATGAGACTTAACATCTGAGGTCATCAGTCCCCTAGACTTATAACTACTTAAACCTAACTAACCTAAGGACATCACACACCTCCATGCCCGAGGCAGGACTGCGCGCCTACAACCGCGAGACCACCGCGGCCGGCACGACGTCTGCGAGAAACAATATGATACTAGGTAACGTCTATAACGCAAGTGGTCGTACTGCTTTAGTAGTCAATCATAATAAACTTGTAAAGTCGCCATGAAAAATAATATCCTTGGTGTTCGTAATGGACCAAAGTTTGTATTCAGATGACCATGTTACTGGCAAGCACAGTTTCACTACGTCTCTTCTACATATTTACATATTCGTGAGAACGGCCGTGTAACACACTCTTATAGATCGGATGTCTATAAATGTTTATCCTGATTAAAAAAAAAACAATGTTACTCTTTCTTGGGTACTGTAAATGAAACATGCGTTGTACCTCTGCTAAACGTTTGAGCGTTACATAAACATTTAATACAGGTAACACACTTCAGTATTTAAATCACTTCAACTTGTGCAGCCCTGGTAACACGCAAAATACTTTATCAAGGTGCTATTCAGTCTCTGCAATACGTCTGGTTTGATTGTGCCACTGCCGTCTCTGATGGGTTGTTGCAGTGTCACAATACCAGTAACTGCTGTTTTGTTCACAAAATCTTTCACATACCCAATGTCTTTCACATATCCTCAAAGAATGGAATCGAAGGTGGCAATGTCAGACGATCTCCGGGATCATGGAACTGGATCGTCTCTCCCAATCTACTTTCTGGGGAAGGTTTCTTTAAGAAAACCGCATACTTGTAGCGAGCGCCATCTTGCTGGAAGATGATAGTGCACTGTGTATGCTGTAGCTGGCGAAAGGCATGATTAACCATGTCCAGGTAAACATATCCACTTAGATTGTTCTCAATGAAGAAAAATAGGCCAGTCACTCGATTACACATTACCCTACACCACATTTTACCCTTTAGACTGACTCGAATGTGTCCTCCTACGACATGAGTTTTTTCTGCTCGCAAGATACTGAAATTAGGGTAGTGAAGTGAGCCACGAACATAAAATGTAGCGTCAATGGAAAAACACACACACACATAAAAAAAAACGTTGTCCTCGTCCAAACGATTCAACATCTCCTTTCCAAGCTGTTCAGGTTTCGGGCGATCATCTAGTCGTAATGCCTGAGCGATTTGGACATTGTAAGTATACAGTTTAAGACGTCTGCATACCAGTTTATACACTGTACTCTTTGGCATTTGAAAGTCTCGCGTAGCTTGTCTAATCGGTTTCTGCGGCGACCTCAGGAATGCAGTTTCAACTGCCTGCATAGTCACCTCCGAAAACGACCTCATGTTCTAAAAGTATCAAGCCATGTTCTTATTAACTCAACAGCAGGTGCTTTCTTTCAGTAACGGGACACAAACTTTCGCTGCATAGTAATTTGACATGGTTTCTACTAGCCACATACCTAACACAATGAGCTTTCTCTTGGGCGGAAGCTACTTTTACGATATAGTCACACAGCGATCCTTGTGGCGAAAGTGTTGAATGAGACGTAGCAGTACAGAAGCTGCATAGATTCTTTAGTAGAACTGTTAGAAAAAACAAATGTCACCATGATAAATATAATTAATATTTAGTCTTGGAATCTGGGTAAACATTTATGGACACCCTGCATTTTTCCTCCAGAAAGATATGTGTGGTCCTGATACGTCTGTGCATGAGCTGGACGCATTATACAAACCTATACACTGGCACTCTACAAAACCAACGTAGCGGGGGCCATTATCACTCTGAAATCGGGTGACAACCCCTCCTGCGTGACAAACCTGAACTTGCTAATTTTTCGATCTTTCTATTGTTGTGGAGTACCTTCGCAGCCTCTAATTGAAAGTTGTTTATTTGCATAGCAACCGGTGCCCCACGGGCAACCAGCGAATGTCTAGTCGCCAGACGAAGCCGTCGTAGAATTTCGGCAATTCGTGTACTGATTGTGACTCGAAATGTGCGTTTTTAATGGACAGCTGCTCAGTTAATCTTCCCAAAGACAAGAGTGCTTCTGATGTTAGACGTTTCCACGTACATGCAAAAGCTTTGAGAACTGGCAGCGATTACGAGGAAGAGTTTGATTTCTTAATGTTTTCTGCTTCTGATGTTCATCTTTTTTAAACTCGTAAGCCTACGTGTTACAAAAATAAATGAACATCTACGCATATATGTTACACATCTCCCTGTAAACCTCAGGACTGATTTCAATCAACTTGGTATACAGTTAACTGACGGTGTGGAAAGAATCGCTATTGGTGTAAGAACCACCCATCTATGGAAGGTGTGGGTGTGGGGGTGAAAAAGTAGCGTAGCCCACGACTTGTGAATAACCTGAATTTGTCCATCCAGTGTTTGAAAATGAGAGCACTTTGTGTCCTGCGACATATTTTACACATAACGAACTACATGTCACTGTTCAAACCGTGAAACTGATACTGTTGCATCAAGCTTGACGCTTTAGTATATTAATTGTTTATTCCCAATTGTATCCGTGACACATTTTGTGGACAGTATTCACATATACCAAAGAATGAATCAGAAAAAAATATATCATTTTACTTTACATTGTTCAGGAGATATAACGTCGTAAACACTGAGATGCATGAAAAATTGCAGCATCATGCGCGACGTTTAAATTTATTAGTTATATGCTATTAAATCTATTCGCAACACATGTAGCATACAGTATTCACAGGTATCACTGAATGTTTCTACAAAACTGAATCATAATACAACACATAATTCAGAAGGTATGGCGTTATAAACATCCAGTTTCTTGAAAACGAAACTGCAGGGCGAAATTCACTTGCAATACAGGTGAGATACGTATAAGAACATGTGTGAAATATGTTAGATATATGTGAAATATATGACACATATGCGAGCAAAGATAAGGTTAAAGTACTCCTGAACCTTGAATAGATTTCAGCCAAACTTAGTACACATAGAACTTACTATCCAGAAAGAAGTACTGAGGGAGCGGGATGAGAACCAGAAACTTCCTATTGGGATGGGGTTAATAACGTGGAGAGGGAAGGGGGAGCACGAGAGAGACAGATAGAAAGGGGGAAGGAGAACTGACACAGATTTGGGAAGAAGGAGAAGCACAGAGATAAGGGGGAAGGGGGATACGCATAGAAAAAGGGAAGAGGAGCAGATGGAAGGGAGAGGGGGAAGGAAAAATTGGGCAGAGACAGGGGAAAGAAATGGGCAAAGAGAGTAGGAGTGGGAGATTAACAGAAAGAGGGGAAGGAAGAAATGGACAGAGAAAGGGAAAATGAGTAGGTGGACAGAGAGAGGGGAGAGAAAGACATGTACAGTGGAAGGAGGAGGAGAAAAATAGCGGGAGGCAGAGGAGAATGTGGACAGAGAGAGTGGCAGATGGACAGAGAAATGAGGAGGACCAGGTTAAGGTAGTGAGGGGGAGGTACAGGCGGCAGGTGGACGCAGTGGGAGGCGGTGGAGATGAACAGAGGCAGAAGGAGCAGATGGACGGAGAAACTGGGGAGGAACACATAGATGGAGAGTGTGGGTGGTAACAGATCGACAGAGAGAGAGGAAGGAGGAGACAGTGGTGTTGGAGGAGATGGACAGAGATAGGGAAAGATGGAGGTGGGCGAAGAGGAGGGCAGAAGAGATGAACTGAGGAGGGTTAAGAAGATGATGGACTAATAGAAATGGAATAATCATATATCGGGACAAAGCCGTTTACTCACCTAGTATAATTAGAAAAGATGTTGTTCATTGGCTATCTCGTGATTAGAGAAAATAATTTTACTGCGGTGCTGCAATAAGTATAATGAAAGTTATTTATTTTAATACTGAAATGTTTCCATGTCCAGATCACAACAGTTACATTAATGCAATGTAACGAAACGATGACAGAACTAACTGGAATCGTGCGTATCACATCATTCTGTCAGTAATACATTGTCAACAAAATTATATGTTTGTGGAAAACTGACTGACAGTTGGCTTTATCAGCCAAAAAACATGAGAGTTTGCATCTTTCTCCTTTGCACGCAAAAGCAAACTCGTAGCTCATTTTTACATAAATTGACCAAAAATTATTAAAATATTCGTCACATAGTTAAAATAATTACTTCACTACGTTCTAGTGCGGTTGAATTCTCATGCACGGTACTCTCCAAAGGAAGGAACATGTAAACAATTGTAGCGTCTCTGGCTCGTGTTAAACAAAAGAAGAGCTGTAATACGTCAACCTTTAATACCGACGCTTAACTAGTAAAGTTTCTTTTCAGAATTCTGCAAATAATGACAAACATCACTAGAACCCGTAAAACTTCCATGAAGATATGGTTAATCAGAAAAAAATTTTTAGTGATTTTCAAGAAAGATCGCAGTGCCATCGGCTTTCCTGTCTTCCAGTGCGTAGTTAACAGAAGAATCCTAACGTGACACAGCCTGTCGAAAAAAAACTGACTCTCGTTTTCGTATCTATTTTAGTTCGTAATGGGATTATATAAATTTCACTAGTGGTCTCTTGAATCTTTTAATGTTTAATGATAGTAAGTCGTAGTGGAGTACTTTCCACAAGGCGCTGACGTCTTTCGGGAGCCATATTGATATATTAAAGATCGACACTGGCCCTGAACTCACAAATGTGAGGTGGTATAGGGTTCAAAGAACTTGTACATTCGTGAACATCTGCCCGAATGTGCCAAACAGGACGTCTGCGTCATTTTTGGCAAGCATAGTTAATGAACCAGTAAATTTGATGGACGAATTTCTATCTTAAAGGTAACTTTCCCAGCCATTCCAAAATGAACGATTTGTTTTCAAGGAAAAGGACCGCAAGAAGGGATAGTCAGCAAAACTTTTAAATTTATGATCAGTTTGGTAGTACAGTCTCAAATTGGCGTATCCATTGAAAAATAAAGACGTGAGCCTTTCAGTTCTTCCACGATAGGAGAGATTGTTTTTCGCGAGGGCGCTGGTATGGCACTGCCTCGGAATGTCCAACCTAAGCGCCAGGGTACTCCTCCACATCTCTGCCTGAAACGCTGCAAGTGTGCTCACCGCTGCCTCTCTGGCCAAGTTGGCAGTATCGAACTACTCTCCTACGGAGTAGCCACTTTACTGGAGTAACAGAACAGAGGGAGAGACCAAGTTCCGGAGTCGACTCTGAGCTCCACTCCATAGCAGAATCTACACAGCCCAATCACATTAATTTGACCAACGCCTGTGTTCGATGTAAACGCGTAGTAATCAGTCACAGACTGCAAGTGTCAGCACTAGCAGTCGAGGATGCATAAAATTTTGTCGGGTTGACACGGAAAACAGGGAGTCGTTGTGGTATTGGGAAAGCAGAGCGATTTGTGTGATGCCCAAAAGGGCATGATCATCGGCTTTCAGGCCAATGGTGGTAGCATTTCCGAGATGGCTAACTTCGAAGCCAGCCGCTGTGGCAGAGCGGTTCTAGGCGCTTCAGTCCGGAACCGCGCTGCTGCTACGGTCGCAGGTTCGAATCCTGCCTCGCGCTTCGATGTGTGTGATGTCTTTAGGTTAAGTTAGGTTGAAGTGAAACGTCCCCTTAGAAAAATTATACAAGACTGTGCTTAAACTGACACACAATATTTTTAGCGCAACGCAATCTGACTTTCAAAAATCCCTACAAAAGAATGGCCCTGACTAACATTAACCTATACCTTTCACAAATCACTTACCTCACAAAAATCTTCGTTACTCGAACTACTGCAATACAGCGAGCGCCACTACTGCCAGCTAAATAAAAGATTCAAACTACAGAAGGCACTAACTACTGATAGGCATAGTTAACAAATGAAAGATTTTAATAGAGAACAAGCAATGTATTTACCTTAATAGTCATAATATATATAGCAGTTCATGACACCCAGTCTTACAAATTTCAAAACTCCGCCATCTCTCTCCCCACATCCACCACTGCTAGCGGCTCACCTCCAACTGCGCAACGCTACGCGCTGTTAACATCCAGCTGCCCAAAACTACAATGGCGAGTATTACAACAATGCCAACCAGCCACTGACTGCACACAGCACAGCCAGTGATCTTCATACAGAGCGCTACTTGGCGTTACCAATAAAAAAACCTAAACAGCCTACTTACAGAAGTAGTTCTAAGTCTAAAGGACTGATGACCTCAGATGTTAAGCCCCATCGTGCTTAGAGCCATTTGAAGCATTTGAACCAAAGTTCGAAAACTGTTCACACGTCCCAGTGGTTAAAGTATATCATGCACGGGAAAATAGCACTATCAAAACCTGGCGCCGAGTCGACAATCGTGGACCACGAGCCATAGATGACCGTGATGAACGGCTGCTGCAGAGATGTGTCCGGGCGAATAGATCTGCAACTGTCGAGCAACTTACTGTCCGAATAAACCAACGGGCTACCAACATGTATCCTCAACGACCGTTCAGGGAAAATTTCTGTGTATGGACGTCCTCAGCAGGTTCAAATCAAATGGCTCTGAGCACTATGGGACTTAACATCTGAGGTCATCAGTCCCCTTGAACTTAGAACTACTTAAACCTGACTAACCTAAGGACGTCACACACATCCATGCCCGAAGCAGGAATCGAACCTGCGAAAGTAACCGTCGCGCGGTTCCACACTGAAGCGCCTAGAACCGCTCGGCCACACCGGCCGGCGCCTGGTTCATGCAACCATGTTGATTGCTGTCATCGACGATGGTCGGAATTCAACGTCAACAACTGCACGGTCACTTAGTGGTGACAGGTGGGCATTCAGATGGATTACGTTTTATGCTCCATCGAGAGATGGCCGTTGGTGTGTAGGACGTGAAACGTGTGAAAGCAAAAAACAATCGGGTGAGTGTTACAGTGTGAGGATAACCTCGTCTTTTTGGAACGCATAATGGATCAACACAAGTATGCGTCTATTCTTGGTGACCAGGTCGACTCTACATATGGTTTGTTTTTCCTCAGAACAGTGGCATGTACCAGCACAACAGTTCAACTTGTCACACAGCTTGCACTGTATGTGCATGGTTCGAAGAGCACCGACATGAATTCACCTTATTCCGCTGGTCACGAGACACCCTGGATTTAAACACCAATCGAGGACCTGTTCGACCAGCACAATTGGTCTCTTTGAGGCTTAAGAGACATCTAGTACGGCTGGCCAAGACATCGGCCTCGGCATGGCTCAGCAAACCTTCCACTGCCTTCCAAAATCTCACTGATTCTCTTCCTGCACCTCTGGCAGTGGTCGACTCTGCAAAAAGGTGGTTAATCGGGATTTTCGTAGATGGTCAGAGTAATATGATTGGACAGTGTAGTAGCGTCGACTAGTTTCACGACATCGGGATGGCTGCTGTGGTGGTGGTGGTGGTGGTGGTGGTGGTGGTGGTGGTGGTTAGTGTTCAACGTCCCGTCGACAACGAGGTCATTAAGGACGGAGCGCAAGCTCGGGTTAGGGAAGGATTGGGAAGGAAATCGGCCGTGCCCTTTCAAAGGAACCATCTCGGCATTTGCCTGAAACGATTTAGGGAAATCACGGAAAACCTAAATCAGGATGGCCGGAGACGGGATTGAACCGTCGTCCTCCCGAATGCGAGTCCAGTGTGCTAACCACTGCGCCACCTCGCTCGGTATGGCTGCTGTGCATGTCAGCCGCCATCTTAGTTGTAAAATGTTGTGGACATCATCACTTTGATGTCAGATGAGTACAGTACACTCATAACAGGAAACCGTTCATATCTTAAGAAGATGCACGCTATGATAATTTTCGTCGTGAAGAATTGCACTTCCATTCGATTCTACTAGCAGCCCACTGACTGCATGTCAGTGCATAATTATGTGGTATGTAGAACGCTCATGTGCCCGTATCTTCCAGTCTTTATTACTCTCATGGTTCACGCTGTATTCATTTCCTTCAGTTTGTTCTCTCTTAAAACATCGAAAATTTTTCCGTAAAGACTGAAATTAACTCTCTCCAGTATTTTCTCGAGTAATTTGCATCTTCCTTCTCCCTAGATAACTTGCTTGTGTCAATACTTTTCCTGAACTGTGGATTCATGGCTTTTTCCGCATTCTCCCCTGTATCTCGAGAGCAATAAGGATTTCAATACGTATTGCATCATCTTTATCACTTGTCTCTAGTCCTTCTCACTGTCCTTAAATACTACAGACATGCCACACTTAAAGCAGGTTCTCTAAGTAGTGAGCCCCGATGCTGAAAGATTAAAGACATAGGAAATTTTGCAGGCAAGCGCTAATTATCTGTAAAATTGCAGGAATGGGTGACAGAGTTACAGTGGAACATCCGCTTAGAAAAATTATAAATGACTGTGCTGATAAACCTATTACATTATTTGATTTTCAAAAAGCTAAGCAAAACTCAACGTACTCAAACAGTTTTCTCTTTACTTACTCTGATCATCAATAAACTGACACATAATATTTTTTAGCGCAACGCAAACTGACTTTCAATAATCCCTGTACCTTTCATGAATCACTTACCTCACAAAAATCTTCGTTACTCAACTACTGCAATACAGCGAGCGCCAATACTGCCAGCTAAATGAAAGATTCTCACTACTGAAGGCACTAACTACTGATAGCCATAGTCAGCAAATGAAAGATTTTGATAGAGAACAAAGTTTTTACCTTAATAGTGTTCAAAAGTATATATATATATATAAAATCAGTTTATGACATCCAGTCTTGCAAATTTCCTTTTTCTGACGGACCCACATCCAGATCGTCCGCTCTCAAAACTCTGCCATCTCTCTCCCCACATCCACCACTGCTGGCGGCTCACCTCCAACTGCGCAACGCTACTCGCTTTTCACATGCAACTGCCCAACACTACACAAGCGAATATTCCAACAATGAGTCCAACCAGCCACAGACTGCACACAGCACAGTCAGTGATTTTCATACAGAGCGCTATGTGGCGTTACCAACATAAAAAACTAAACAGCCTACTTACAACAGGTATCTTTGTTACGATGAATCGACCATAATATCCCCTCGAGGGTTTCGCATACACACATTCCAGCTCAAAATGTTAGCTATCACAATAGGAGCTGTTCTATGTTGAAATCTCGAACAGTTTTAGTTACCGATATGGAGATGGCGACGGGATGATAGACGACCAAAATTTCACATAATTTGTGCTCGAATCAATAGCAATGAAGATGTATAAATCAATACTACACTATGTCGTAAGTTGCAAATCTGCAGTTATACTCAAACCCGTTCTTGCAGTTTACCGAATTTCCAAACGTTACTTACAGAACTGTGTGCGAGTTTTCGATTTATTTTTTTTTTTTTATTTTTTTTTTTTTTTTTTTTTTAAAGCTCCCCTCTGAGGTTCCTAACGTGTTGGCACAAGTTTGACCACATGAGCATATACAGGGTGCAACAGGTATAAGTGCACATATTTCTATTGGTGACTGAGGAGCGTGTACTGAACAACATTTACATCAGTATTTATACCATTTGCTGACTAATAATTACAACTAATGTGAGAGGTATGTTTTTTGGTTGGTTAGAACCTCCATGTACAAGAGGCACTAGTAAGCGATTAACATTTATTTTCCTCTGAGCAGCACATATTGAAGTGTGGGCAGTTGGACACACAATTGGTAATCTATGCTGAAAGGCGTAGTCCAATTTGCAGAGTAGGTATGACCACGCAGAAAACATCAGGTTGTAAAGTTTGTGACGTGATTGTGGGAAGACTTTTCTCTGCAAAGGAAAAACAACCAGCCCACTGGTGTGTGTACGTCTTTAGGTACTAGTTTAAAAATATCTGGACTTACACCCGTTAAGACCTTTATCTAGCTTTTTTCTTTTTGAGTCATCCGTCTTCTGATAGTTTGAAGCGATCTGCCACGAATTACTCTCCTATGCCAATCTCTTCATCTCAGAGTAGCACTTGGAAGCTACGTCCTCAATTATCTGCTCAAGGTATTCCAATCTCTGTCTTAATCTATAAGTTTTGAACCCTTCAGTACCCTCTAATACCAAGGAACTTAACAGTTGTCCTGTCATCCCTGTCCCACATATTTCTTTCCTCTCCGATTCTGCGCAGAGCCTCCTTGTTCCTTACCTTATCAGTCCACCTAATTTTCAACATTCATCTGCAGCACTAAATCTCAAATGCTTCGATTCTCTTATGTTCTGGTTTTCCAACAGTCCATGTTTCACTACCATACAGTACTGTACTCCAGACGTACATTCTCAGAAATTTCTTCCTCAGATTAAGTCTTATGCTCAATAGTAGTTGACTTCTCTTGACCAGGAATGCCCTTTTTTGCCATTGCTAGTCTGCTTGCGACATCCTCCTTGCTCTGTGCGTCATTGGTTATTTTGCTGTCTAGGTAGTAGAATTTCCTAACTTCATTGCTTCGTGACGATCAATCCTGATGTTAATTTTCGCGCTGTTCTCATTCCTGCTACTTCTCATTATTTTCGCCTTCCTTCGATTTACTCTTAATCCATATTCTCTCTCATTAGACTGTTCATTGCATTCAGCAGATCCTGCAACTCTTTTTCAATTTCGCCACGGATACCAAAGTCATCAGCGAATCTTAACATTTACATCGTTTCATCTTTAATTTTAATTCCATTCTTGAAACTTTCTTTTATATTTGTCATTGCTTCTGGACAGTAGGGGCGAAAGAAAACATCCCTCTCTTACACCATTCTTAATCCGAGCACCTCGTTCTTGGTCGTCCACTCTTATTACTCCCTCTTGGCTCTTATACATATTGTGCCTTACAATCTCTCCTACTGCTTACCCGTATTTTTCTCAGAATTTCAGACATCTTGCACCATTTTATATTGGCGAACGCTTTTTCCAGGTCGACAGATCCCATGAACGTGTTCTGATCTTTCTTTAGTCTTGCTTTCATTATCAGCCGCAACGTAAGAATTGTCTCTCTGGTTCCTTTAGCTTTGCTAAAGCCAAACTGATCGTTATCTAACACATGCTCATTTTTTTCCATTCTTCTGTATGTTATTCTTGTCGGCAACATGGATACATGAACTGTTAAGCTGAATGTGCGATAATTCTCGCACTTGTGAACTCCTTCAATCTTCGGTATTGTGTGGATGATATTTTTTTGAAAGTTAGATGGTTTGTCGCCAGACTCATACATTCTACACATCCGAGTGAGTAGTCGTTTGGTTTAGAAATTCTGATGGAATGTTATCTATTACTTCTGCCTTATTTGATCTTCGGTCCTCCATAGCTCTCTTAAATTCTGATTCTAATACTGGATCACCTATCTCTTCTAAATCGACTCCTGTTTCTTCTTCTATCACATCAGACAGATCATCCCCTTAAAGAGACCTTCAGTTTACCCTTTCGACCTCACCACCCTCTCCTCTGCATTTAACAGTGGAATTCCTGATGCACTCTTAATGTTACCACCTTTGCTTTTAATTTCACTAAAGGCTGATTTCACTTTCCTATATCCTGAGTCAGTCCTACCGACAATCATTTCTTTTTCAATTTCTTCACATTTTTCATGCAACCATTCCGTCTTAGCTTCGCTGCACTTGCTATTTATTTCGTTCTTAGTGACTTGTATTCCTGTACTCCAAAATATCCCAATACATTTTTCTACTTCCTTTGTTCATCGATCAGCTGAAGTACTTCTGTTATCCATGGTTTTTTCAGAGTTACCCTCTTTGTACCTATGTTTTCCTTTTCAACTTCCGTGACACCCCTTTTCAGAGATGTTCATTCCTCTTCAACTATACTGACTACTGAGCTATTACTTATCACTGTATCCACAACCTTAGAGCCGGCCGCGGTGGCCGTGCGGTTCTGGCGCTGCAGTCCGGAACCGCGGGGCTGCTACGGTCGCAGGTTCGAATCCTGCCTCGGGCATGGGTGTGTGTGATGTCCTTAGGTTAGTTAGGTTTAAGTAGTTCTAAGTTCTAGGGGACTTATGACCTAAGATGTTGAGTCCCATAGTGCTCAGAGCCATTTGAACCATTTTGAACCACAACCTTAGAGTACTTCAAGCGTATGTCGCCATTTCTTAGAATTTCCGTATCCCATTCGTTCGCGTATTGATTCTTCCTGACTAAGCTCTTAAACTTCAGCCTACTCCTCATCACTGCTTTATTGTGATCTGAGTCGATATCTTCTCCTGGGTACGCCTTACAATCCAGTATCTGATTTCGGAATCTGTTTCCTCAAGTTTGCAGTTACTACCGCTCAGTTTCGTTTCGGCTTGGTTTTCTGGCAGTGATAGTAGTACGTGAATCCTGGCACGCAAAAATATGGGTAGGTTTATTGATGACGTGTTGGCTGATACAATCTTCCCTGATGCAATCGAAGGTCGATACTACTACCCAATGCTGAGCAGCTCTCACTTCAACGTAACAATGTCCCATAGGCGTCGCATCTAAGCATCGTTGCTTCATTCTTTCTATTGTGTTGTACGTTTACAGAATTTTTCACTATTGTGACGATATTTTGTGTGAAACATCGGTAATTAAGGTAACACAGCGAAATTGACACCTATGCTTGGAATGACATGGGGTTTTATTAGAACGAAACAAATACAAACGTTCAAACAATGTCCGACAGATGGCGCTTCATCTGATCAGAATAGCAATAATTAGCATAACAAAGTAAGACAAAGCAAAGATGATGTTCTTTACAGGAAATGCTCAATATGTCCAGCATCATTCCTCAACAATAGCTGTAGTCGAGGAATAATGTTGTTAACAGCACTGTAAAGCATGTTCCGAGTTATGCTGAGGCATTGGCGTGGGATGTTGTCTTTCAGCATCCCTAGAGATGTCGGTAAATCACGATACGCTTGCGACTTCAGGTAACCCCAAAGCCAATAATGGCACGGAGTGAGGTCTGGGGACCTGGGAGGCCAAGCATGACGAAAGTGGCGGCTGAGCACACGATCATCACCAAACGACGCGCCCATGAGATCTTTCACGCGTCTAGCAATATGTCTTTTTTGTTCTAATAAAACCCCATGTCAATCCAAGCATGTGTGTCACTTTTTATCTCTATATCTACATTATTCCTTGGTTTATTAAGTTTTCAAATTTATACTGACTTTTTGATCACCCGGTACTACGAAAGAGCAGCTCCAGATGGCAGCGGAAACTCTTATGAGATTTTCAGACTTTAAGATAGGAATTATACTGTGTTCATATAGATGAATAAAGCTCGAAGTTGCCAATTAATTACATATTAAGGAACCTAAAATCTTTCTTGAACTCATATTTTTTGTGGATGCCGTTATAAAACATTTTAACACTTTACTCATGAAAGTGAATGTTTATAAACACACATTGTGTGTGTGTGTGTGTGTGAAATCTTATGGGACTTAACTGCTAAGGTCTTCAGTCCCTAAGCTTACACTCTACTTAACCTAAATTATCCTAAAGACAAATACACACACCCATGCCCGATGGAGGACTCGAACCTCCGCCGGGACCAGCCGCACAGTCCATGACAAACACACATTGAAATGACCCAACTAGGTGATTTAAGTACAAAACGAAAGTTTCTCAATTATGCATGACGAGAACGTGAGACATTTCTTAAGATGGTTTGTGTTTGAACTACGATGTCAAGAAATATTTCCTGAGGAATTTTATCGTGGAAATATGTTGGCAATCACTTCCAAGCACGTAGAAGAAAATGAGGCGATTTGAAAAAGTGTATGCAGGAATCCCCAGCGAGACTTATATCATAGAAGCGTCAAGGACGTCTCAACATCCAATTACGCCAGACACTAATTGGAGCCACCTACCAAGATCTCTCCAGAGTGTGGGCGCTCCCTTGTTTACACGGATTAATGAAGGACCGTAACGTACTGTAGTCAAGCAGATAAGATTTGGAGGAAAAGAACAAATGTTGCGTCTTACCGTAAACCCTTGCTGCAGATTTAAACGAGCATGCCCTACATCCTGTCCAATTCCATCACGTAACTGAAACATCGGAGATTCAAAGAGAATAATAACATGTGGAACTATATATCTAAACTGACACAGCTATGCGCAAAGAAAACTTACGTAAACAGGAAAAATATGTCTCTAGACGAGACAATTCGTCCGAAGATGAATTCGTAGGTTCGAAACCAGTAACGGTGGTATTTGTGCAAATAAAAACCATTATGAATAGTCTATGGTCGCTGTTTTCTTTTTTGTAAGAAGCAACATGTATTTTCTTTTTAAACAGCCACTATCTCAAAATGTCAGCTTTCGACAAAATAACGACAGTACAATAGCCGAAGACTGCTAATATTACTTTGGCATAGTGAGACTATTGAGACCTACACTGACGGTTTACGGGCAACTAGGATACATTAGCGGTCATATGTGAAAAAAATTGTACAATCCAAAAATGCTGAATAAATATACTGTTACATAGCAGTCTCCATTCTTCATTAGATACATGAGTAAAATATCTGAATTTTACGTCAAACGTTCAGCTGCCACGCTATTTACGTGCAGAAGTTTGTGCAACTAGCTGCTGATTCCGTGAATTTCACCTTCGAACAAGACGGAGTATCCCCTCTCTGGATCATCCAGTTTCGCCGCTACCTAAAGGATGAACTCCGGCATCGCTGGATAGTGCATAGTGATAAATATGATGTCACTCAGCTCACTTGCCACCCCCTTCCTACCCCCACAAGGTTGCCTGACCTAATTCCTTGTGAGCTTTTCCGTTGAGATAATTAAGGACCGTGTTGGCGTACCCTTGCAGCAGAGAACGCTGGAAGAGCTCAGAGAACGCATAAATACTACTGTGATGGTCATTGATAGGATTTTGCTTGATCAGGTATGGAACGAACTTGACTAAAGGCTGAACATGTGTCGTGTGGCCGGAGAAGCACTCGTGGAACATTTGTAGAGGCCAAAATGCAAACTTGGTGACCTTACTGTTCTATTACCGCATCAGTTACACTTCTTCATGGAGTACTTTGGAAAATACAAACATTTGAAAACGGATGAATCATCTACGGTGGCATGTGTTTTAGAATACTTGGCACATGACCAACCCACTTGCTTCTCAAGATCTTTGAAATCCAATTCCCAGCTCCCCTACGATATCATATACTTCTTAGCTTTTCCATTGCCTCCATTCCAGTGATGTAGCCGATAAACAAAATGCTAATGAATAAAATAGTTTCTGTCATACTCTTTGAGCTTTATCTCTGCAACCTTATAGCTGCTCTTTCATTATTAGCATTCTTGAATGCAATAGCCACGTGGCCTGTACGCCAGTGTTACTGATGGGAAACTATTCTCTGGTCATCGGTAAGAAGTTTCAGCTTTCGGAAACCTAATTGTGTCTGTACTAATAACTATACTACAACGTGGCAATTACTGAGCTGGCCCCACAAAAAGGAGTTGCATGTATTCGGAGAATATGGCGGCCAATAGAGGCACATGTGAGTGACATCTGGTTACCCCAGGGCCAGAAAGCGGTCCCCAACGTGCTCCTCCATGATGTCAAACACTCTCTTGCGTCGAGCTCCATCTTGTATGAACCACGTCTTGTCGAAAAAAACAGTCACTTCGGATAATCGGAAAGAAATCGCCTTCCAGAACCTTCACGTAACGTTCGGTAGCCACCGTGCCATCAAGGAATATCGCACCGATTATTCTCGTGACTGGACACTGCACACCACACAGTCGCCCGTTGAGGATGAAGAAACTTGTCGATCGCTTATGGGGATTCTCAGTCCCCCCAAATGGACCAATTTTGTTTGTTGACGAGCCAATCCAAATGAAAGCGGGCTTCACGGTTGATCCAAACCATGTGCATGAGCATACTAATTTCTACCATTGACCCGAGGCCAATCGTGCAGTTTGAGCAGCATAACGCAAATCGTTCAGAGGCTATGAAGATTGTGGGTAGAGCAAATCAAAGGCTGCGATTCATTGCCAGAACACTTATAAGGTGCAATAGGTGTACTAAAGAGACTGCTTACACCACGCTTGTCCGCCATATACTGGAGTATTGCTGTGTGGTATGGAATCCGCATCAGGTGGGACTGACGGATGACATCGAAAAAGTACAAAGAAGGGCAGCTCGTTTAGTATTATCGCGAAATAGGGGAGATAGTGTCACAGACATAATACTTGAATTGGAGTGGCAATCATTAACACAAAGGCGTTTTTCGTTGCGACGGGATCTCCTCATGAAATTTCAATCACCAGTTTTCTCCACCGATTGCGAAACCATTCTGTTGGCACGCACCTTCATAGGGAGAAATGATCATGAGGATAAAATAAGAGAAATCAGGGTTCGCACAGAAAAAATTAAGTGCTCGTTTTTCCCCTCGTGCCGTTCGAGAGTGGAACGGTAGAGAGAAAGCCTGAAGATGGTTCATTGAACCCTCTGGCAAGCACTTTATTGTGAATAGCAGAGTAGTCACGAAGATGTAGATGTAGATCGCTGCGGACAGTAAACTTCGAAACGTAAGCAGAGCGTAATATCCGGTACTGTGCTGCTTCGTTCCGGCGTACTCTGCCCAGCTGCAGAGAGTCGTAGCTCCGACTGCTGCAGGGGTCGGCCGCATCGATTTGTCGCCGCTCGTAGAAGAGCAGGCGGGAGCAGGGGGCGCGTCTCCGACGAAGCCGCAAGCAACGGGGACACAGCGTGCTGGTCAGGGGGCGAAGTTGAGGGGCTGCCTCTCTCTCTCTCTCTCTCTCTCTCTCTCTCTCTCTCTCTCTCTCTCTCTCTCTCTGTGTGTGTGTGTGTGTGTGTGTGTGTGTGTGTGTGTGTGTGTGTGTGTGTGTGTGTGTGTGTGTGTTTGTGATTATATGTCTATGAGTATGGTCTTCAGACCCTAGCCTGTGGCGGTGTGGACCCATAGCATATGTCGTTCCCCAAATATGAGCATACTACTTTTAACTTTTTATAACATAGCTCTGCGTTTGTACTCCGCAAGCCCCTCATCTTACAGGCGTACGTTAACAAGGACGTGCTGAGAAGTACTGTCTCTGTCGCTAGAGGGCTCCGAATTGTAACGTACAGCATGGCGGTGTGAAACGTAAGTACACTCAAGCACCAAAGAAACTGGTATAGGCATGCGTATTCAAATACAGAGATATGTAAACAGGCAGAATGCGGCGACCGCAACGGTCGCAGATTCGAATCCTGCCTCGGGCGCGGATGTGTGTGATGTCCTTAGGTTAGTTAGGTTTAAGTGATTCTAAGTTCTAGGAGAGTGATGACCACAGATGTTAAGTCCCATAGTGCTCAGAGCCATTTGAACCAGAATACGGCACTGCGGTCGGCAACGACTATATAACACAACAAGTGTCTGGCGCAGTTGTTAGATCGGTTACTGCCGCTACAATGGCAGGTTATCAAGATTTAAGTGAGTTTGAACTTGGGGTTACTGTCGGCGCACGAGCGATGGGAGACAGTATCTCCGAGGTAGCGATGAACTGGGAATTTTCCCGCACGGCCATTTCACGAGAGTTCTGTGTATTTGAGGGATCTGATAAAACATCAAATCTCCTACATCGCTGCGGCCGGAAAAAGATCCTGCAAGAACGGGACTAAAGTCGAGTGAAGAGAATCGTTCAACGCGACAGAAGTGGAACCCTTCCGCAACGGCACAAATAACAGAGGAAGGCCAAAACCAATCTCTCCCTCTCGCTGCTCATCCCACCCACCGACTCTTCTATTCTCGAGCAAAGCTTGTGTCATACCATTTCCTGGCCGCACCTGTTCGCTAGTCATGCTCTCCAACAGAATAGTAAGCGCCAGTTTCAGGTTGCATTGTGAGGAGCGTTTTTTTTTCGACTTGAAGATGATGGGTACGTCTTTCCTTAGTTATATTAAATGTGTGTCGGAACCGACTGTTGTTGGACTGGAAATCTATCTCGGGGTCTCCGCTTTCCTGGGACTTGACCACTTCAGGTCGATACACTTTCATCGTTTCGTTGTTTTTCAAGCATAATCGTTGACCCACAGCATTCAGGAACATTTGGTGCCGAATGTAGAGTACACTGCAGCGCCAAAGAAAGTGATATGGGCCTGCGTATTCAAACACAGAGATATGTAAAAACGCAGAATATGGCGCTGCGGTCGGCAGCGCCTATATAAGACAAGTGTCTGGCGCAGTTGTTATATCGGTTACTGCTACTACAATGGCAGGTTATCAGGATTTATGTGAGTTCGAACTTGCTCACGAACGATGGGACACAGCATCTCCGAGGTAGCGATGAAGTTCAGATTTTCGCGTACGGCCTTTCCATGAGTGAAATGTGAATATCAGAAATCGGTAGAACATCAAACCTCCGACATCGCTGCGCCTGGAAAAAGATCTTGCAAGAACGGGACCAACGATGAGTTAAGATAATCGTTCAACGTGCAGAAGTACAACTCTTCCGCAAACTGCTGCAGATTTCAGTGCCGGACCATCAACAAGTGTCAGCGTGCGAACAATTCAACGAGACATCACCGATACGGGCTTTGTGAGCCGAAGGCCCACTCGTGTACCCTTCATGACTGCCCAACACAAAGTTTTACGCCTCACCTGGACGCATCAACACCGACATTGAACTATTGATGACTGGAAACATGTTGCTTGGTCGGACGAGCCTCATTTCAAATTGTATCGAACGGATGGACGTGTACGGCTATGACGACACTCTCATAAAACCATGGACCCTGCATGTCATCACGGGACCGTTCAGGCTGGAGGCTCTGTAATGACGTCGGGAGCGTGCAGTTGGAGTGATATGGGACCTCTGATATGTCTAGAAACAACTCTGACAGGTGACGTACGTAAGAGTCCTGTCTGGTCACCTGTATCCATTCAAGTCAATTGCGCATTCCGACGGACTTGGGAATTTCCAGCAGGACAATGCGACACCCCACACGTCCAGAGTTGTTACACAGTGGCTCCAGGAACACTCTTCTGGGTTTGAACACCTCCGCTGACCACCAGACTCTCCAGACACGAACATTAGCGAGCCCATCTGGGATGCACTGCAATGTGCTGTTCAGAAGAAATATCGAGCCCGGCGTGCTCTTACGAATTTATGGATAGCCGTGCAGGACTGATGGTGTCAGTTCCCTCGAGCGCTACTTCAGACATTATTCATGCCAGGTCGTGTTGCGGCACTTCTGCGTGCTCGCTGGGGCCAGACACGGTACTATGCAAGTGTATCAGATTTTTTTGGCTCCACATCTACATGATTACTCTGCAATTCACATTTAAGTGCTTGGCACAGGGTTCATCGAACCACAATCATACTATCTCTCTACCATTCCACTCCCGAACAACGAGCGGGAAAAACGAACACCTAAACCTTTCTGTTCGGGCTCTGACTTCTCTTATTTTATTTTGATGATCATTCCTACCTGTGTAGGTTGGGCTCAACAAAATATTTTCGCATTCGGAAGAGAAAGTTGGTGAATGAAATTTCGTAAATAGATCTCGCCGCGACGTAAAACGTCTATGCTGTAATGACTTCCGTCCCAACTAGCGTATCATATCTACCACACTCTCTCCCCTATTACGTGATAATACAAAACGAGCTGCCCTTTTTTGCACCCTTTCGATGTCCTCTGTCAATCACAACTGGTAAGGATCCCACACCGCGCAGCAATATTCTAACAGTGGACGAACGAGTGTAGTGTAAGCTGTTTCTTTAGTGGACTTGTTGCATCGTCTAAGTGTCGTGCCAATGAAACGCAACCTTTGGCTCGCCTTCCCCACAATATTATCTATATGGTCTTTCCAACTGAGGCTGTTCGTAATTTTAACACCCAGGTACTTAGTTGAATTGACAGCCTTGAGAATTGTACTATTTAGCCAGTAATCGAATTCCAACGGATTTCTTTTGGAACTCATGTAGATCACCTCACACTTTTCGTTATATAGCGTCAACTGCCATCTTCCACACCATACATCAATCTTTTTTTAAATCGCTTTGCAACTGATACTGGTCTTGCGATGACCTTACTAGACGGTAAATTACAGCATCATCTGCGAACAGCCTAAGAGAAATGCTCAAATTGTTACCCATGTCATTTATACAGAGTTTTACAAAAAGGTACGTCCAAATTTTCAGGGAATATTCCTCACACACAAAGGAAGAAAATATGTTATGTCGACATATGTCCGGAAACGCTTAGTTTCCATGTTAGAGCTCATTTTATTACTTCTCTTCAAATCACATTAATCATGGAATGGAAACACAGCAACAGAACGTACCAGCGTGACTTCAAACACTTTGTTACAGGAAATGTTCAAAATGTCCTCCGTTAGCGAGAGTACATGCATCCACCCTCCGTCGCACGGAATTCCTGAAGCGCTGATGCAGCCCTGGAGAATGGCGTATTGTATCACAGCCGTCCACAATACGAGCACGAAGAGTCTCTATAATTGGTACCGGGGTTGCGTAGACAAGAGCTTTCAAATGCCCCCATAAATGAAAGTCAAGAGGGTTGAGGTCAGGAGAGCGTGGAGGCCATGGAATTGGTCCGCCTCTACCAATCCATCGGTCACCGAATCTATTGTTGAGAAGCGTACCAAGACTTCGACTGAAATGTGCAGGAGCTCCATCGTGCATGAACCACATGTTGTGTCGTACTTGTAAAGGCACATGTTCTAGCTGCACAGGTAGAGTATCCCGTATGAAATCATGAGAACGTGCTCCATTGAGTGTAGATGGACGAAACTAAAATGAGCTGTAACATGGAAATCAAGCTTTTCCGGACACATGTCCACATAACATCTTTTCTTTATTTGTGTGTGAGGAATGTTTCCTGAAAGTTTGGCCGTACCTTTTTGTAACACCCTGTATAGATCAGGAACAGAAAAAGGTCCCAGGACGCTTCCCTGGGGAACACAGTGTATAAAGCCATTTCATCTGTTCTGGATCAGTTGAAGCGCCGGCAGGCTCGGCACGGACAATTAGTACAGACAAACTGCCCATTCGGGGATTCATTAACACGTAACGAGTTGTCTGTGTAAACACTGTACAGCCAAGTCGCTGCATGTATCTGAGCGCTGAAAGGGCCCTTTACAGTGATGGAGTCCTACCGCTGACGCCGCGACCGTAGTACAGGCCGGCCGCCGCGCGCGATGCAAGTGTAGCGGAGCGGCGTGGCGGCGGCGCGAGGCCCGGCTATCGACCGCGGGTGCGCCTTGCAGAGGCTGCGGGACACTTGGAGGCTGACGGCGTGCAGCAAGATGGCAGTAAGACAAGATGGCGCCGCGCAGCCCATCGATCCGGCGCCGGCGCCGCAGAGGCCGGGGACGGAGGGCAGAGGCAGCGTCTCGGCGGCCAAGAATGGCGGAAGAAAGAGGGCGTGGTTGGCGTCCAGGCTCGACGGGCGCGGGGGAGGAACTGCCCGCGGCGACGCGGGAATCAATAGCCGCGCCGCGCCGCGCCGCGCCGAGCTGCGATTCTAGCGGACGGGAGGAGGCCACCCGACGGCGTGTGGCGGAGGCCACTTTACGTGCCACTGCATTACCTCCCTTTCCTGTTCCTGTCGCCTACGGAAGAACGACTGCCGGAAAGCCTCCGTGCGCGCTCGAGTCTCTCTAATTTTACATTCGTGATCTCCTCTGGAGGTATAAGCAGGGGGAAGCAACATATTCGATACCTCATCCAGAAACGCACCTTCTCGAAACCTGGACAGCAAGCTACACCGCGATGCAGAGCGCCTCTCTTGCAAAGTCTGCCACTCGAGTTTGCTAAACATCTCCGTAACGCTATCACGCTTACCAAATAACCCTGTGACGAAGCGCGCCGCTCTTCTTTCTATATTCTCTACCTCCTCTGTCAACCCGACCTGGTACGGATCCCACACTCATGAACAATACTCAAGTATAGGTCGAACGAGAGTTTTGTAAGCCACCTCCTTTGTTGATGGACTACATTTTCTAAGGAATCTCAACCTGGCACCCGCCTTACCAACAATTAATTTTAAATGATTATTCCACTTCAAATCGTTCCTTACGCATACACCAAGATACTTTACAGAAGTAACTGCTACCAGTTATTGTTCTGCTATCATATAATCGTACAATAAAGGATCCTTCTTTCTATGTATTCGCAATACATTATATTTGTCTATGTTAAGGGTCAGTTGCCACTCCCTGCACCAAGTGCCTATCCGCTGCAGATCTTCCTTCATTTCGCTGCAATTTTCTAATGCTACAATTTCTCTGTATACTGCAGCATCATCCGCGAAAAGCCGCATAGAACTTCCGACACTATCTACTAGGTCGCTGCTCTCGAGGCTATCCGAGTAAGAAATTACCATTTCAGTGCAACTGCGTAAAGTAGGAAGGCTGCGTAAAGTAGGAAGGCTATCGTCATATACAGCCTGTATACACCGTGTTTCGCAGTTCCTCTTACAGGATTCTGGGAGTTGTGGACGGGACCTAGCAGATGAAGTTTTCACAAGACACACAATCCGGAAATGCATCGTTTGATTATACCGAGGCTGGATAAAAATGTGGAAACACTGCGAGAAATGCATTCTCGAACATAGCCAAGCATACAGGCTGCGCTGTAGTATTTGACCGCGTGCGGCAATTGTGCAGTGTCCTCAACGCGTTGAAAGTATCTGTCGTGGTCATACAGAGTGCTACGCAGTTGCGAGTGCGTTATGACGTACATACGTGAATTCTAACGTGAGCAAATGTTGGTCATGCTATGGTGGGTGCTTTCTGCAAGTCACCTAATGGTGTGTGGTGGAGGGTACCTTCGGTACCACTATCTGATCCCTCCAATCCTGTTCCACTAGAAAAGAATGATTGTCGGTTAGCCTCTCTCTTGGCTCTAATTTCTCGAATCTTCTCTTCGCTGTCCATACACGACGTGTGTATGTGGGGAGGGGGGGGGGGGTAGTAATATGTTGTCCGGCTCCTCGTGGATAATCCCGTCCCGAAATTTCAATGGGAAACCCTCTGTGTGATGCACAACGCCTCTCTTGTAACGTCTGCCAGTGGAGTTTGTTCAGCATCTCCGCAACGCTCACCCGCTAGCTAAACGATCCCGTGACGAAACGTGCCGCGCTTCGTTGGATAGTCTCTATCCCTCTATCGGTCCTCCCACACAGATGATCAGTACTCAAGAATCGGGCGAACAAGTGCCTTTTAAGCCACTTCTTACGTGGATGAGCTCCATTTCCTTTAGATTCTTCCGATGAATCTGAGTCTGGTGTCTGCTTTTTCCAGTATCTGTTTTAGATGCTCATTTCACTTAAGGTCGCTCTAGATAGTTACGTCTAAATATTTTACGACACACACGGTCTCCCACTGTTTGTCATCAACGGTGTAGCTGTACAATAGTGGATTTCTTTTGCCGTGTGCGCGCAATATGTTACATTTATTTACTTTCAGGGTCAAAAAATGGTTCAAATGGCTCTAAGCACTATGGTACTTAACGTCTGAGGACATCAGTCCCCTAGACATAGAACTAATTAAACCTAACTAACCTAAGGACATCACACACATCCATGCCCGAGGCAGGATTCGAACCTGCGACCGCAGGAGCAGCGCGGTTCCGGACTAAAGCGCCTAGAGCCTCTCGGCCACAACGGCCGGCTCGTTCAGGGTCAACTTCCAGAGTCTGTAAGTAATGTGTTTAGATTTTTATATTGGTAACGCCACGTAGCACACTGTATGAAAATCACTGGCTGTGCTGTGTGCAGTCTGTGGCTAGTTTGCAATGTTGTCAGCCATTGCAATTTTGGGCAGCTGGATGTTAACAGCACGTAGCGTTGCGCAGTTGGAGGTGAGCCGCCAGCAGTGGTGGATGTGGGGAGTGAGATGGTGGAGTTGTGAGAGCGGATGATCTGGACAGAGACAGTAAATTTGTAAGGCTGGATGTCATGAACTGATATATATAATATGACTTTTAAAAAATATTAAGATAAATGCATTGTTTTTTCTCTATCAAAATCTTTCATTTGCTAAGTATGCCTATGAATAGTTAGTGCCTTCAGTAGTTTGAATCTGGCAGTAGTGGCGCTCGCTGTATTGCAGTAGAGCGAGTAACGAAGATTTTTGTGAGGTAAGTGATTTGTTAAAGGTATAGTCTAATGTTAGTCAGGGCCATTCTTTTGCAGGGATTATTGAAAGTCAGATTGCGTTGCGCTAAAAATATTGTGTGTCAGTTTAAGCACAGTCATGTACGTTTTTTCTAAGGGGACATTTCATATGGAGACCCTGCCAGGATAACTCACTGGAATCTTCTGATTTTTTCTTGTAGTTTGTGTAATTAGTGTAGCTTTTGTTTATTGCTAGCGTGTATTTGTAGAAAGAATCTCCTTTGCGGTTGCAGTCTTTCATTGTTGTACAGTAAAACAGTTGTGGCATGCATGTAGATTTGCACCAAGTATTTCACAGCTGGGCTCGCAATTAACTAGATATTAGTTTCAGTGCTATGTTAATGAGTTCTCTTATTTTTGCTCTTCAAATTGTGCTTTTCTGTGTTATCGTGTGAAATATTGTGACAATAATGGCGTGTGAAAAACGTAACACAAGGCTCCAAAGTTAACTGAGAAATAATAGTGACGACGAGTGTAGCTTATCAGCACCACTGTGTAATGAATTAACAGATATTCAAAGTAGTAATTTGGTAATTTTGCATAGGGAAATGAAGCAGGCGGCAAATAATGGTGTAGACAGTGAAACAAGTGGTGAACAGGGAAGCATTATCGATCGATCGGTCGGCAACAGCTCGCCTCAGGAATCCGGAATGACAGAACACAATATTGCAAATACTGTAGACTCAGGTTTTGGGTCCTCGCGGTTTTCTCAAATGAGTCAAGACACATTTTCTGTTTGTCAAAATGTGAATGTTGCCGGTGAAAACGCACTGCCAAAAAGCATAGAGAAACAGATTCCAGACACTAATACATTATTATTGCAATTAATGCAACAAATGGAACAAAATCAGAGACAAACACAGCAAAAGCTTCAAAAGTTAGACACAATGGAACAAAATCTTCAAAAGTTAAACACAATGGAACAAAATCTTCAAAAGTTAAACACAATGGAACGAAATCTTTAAAAGTTAGCCACAATGGAACAAAATCTTCGGAAGTTAGACACCACGCTTGAACAAACACGTGAAGATTTAACTACTGAGTTACATAGCATTGAATCGAAATGTCAAAAAATCTGTAGTGACGTAAAAACACAAATTTGTGAGCATTTTCAACCTGTTTTTTCGGGGCATGAAAATGCATTACAGAATCAGGAAGTAGCCATAAAAGAACTGCAAACTATTGTTCATGAAAATCATGAGACCTTGCAAGCTAAAATTGACTCAGTTGCATCTACCGATTCGGTTACGGAACTTGCAAAAACTCAGGAAAACTTAAAGGACACAGTAGATACACTGAAAATTGGTTCAGAAAGACACATGGAGGAAATTAGTTCATTATCACAGAAAGTAGTTGAACTTTCGGGTCAGCTAAATAATTTATCTATGAAGGTCGATGATAATCTGAATGACACAAAACCGGTAGTCTTTAATGACACAGAAGAGTGCGAACAAATTAGGAAATTCAAACAAAATCAGAATCAGATTCATGCGCAACACCAAAGAGAAATTCGGGGAGTACAGGATCAGCTGACACAGGTAATACAAGAATTACGAATTTCAGAGGACACTCGCGCTCCAATACGGGAAGAGGGACATAGAAATACGGAACAGCCACTAAATAATAACACAGGGCACTTCGGAAATTATGAAAGAAATTGGCAAGGTACACTGAATTTTGAGATGGAACCGCCGAAACGACGTAACAATGACCGACATGCAACCCGCCGACACGATGATTTTGACTATAAGCTGTTTATTACTACACGTGAATTCAAATCATTTAAAAATTCCGGCAACGTCATTCATCCACAAGCGTGGCTTCATCAATTATCTCATTGTTTTCCTCCCAACTGGTCATTAGACCACAGATTAGAATTTATGTGTGGCTATTTAGAGAATGAACCAGCTGTAAGTATGTGATCGGTCATTCACGATTGCCATAGTGAAGGAGAATTTTATCATGCCTTCCTCTCAGCATATTGGTATCAAGCTACACAAGACCGAGTAAAACATAGCATCATAATGATGAAATATTTCGAAAAATCTGAATTTTCCAGTCTTGTGAAATATTTTGAAGTCACGTTACACAAGAATCAGTACGTGTCAAACCCAATCAGCCCCTCAGAACTCATCCCCATTTGCTTAATCAAATTACCTGAACATTTACGACATATTATTTTGACAGGGCGTTGCAAAGATATTATTGAAGCTTTTCAGGGACTGTTATAAGATTTGGAAATTGACACTGACAATCGCGGAACGCGAAAACAGGAGCACAACAATTACAGGTCACAATTCCGCGATGAAAGAAATAATAACTGGACACGACAAGGCTATTCTTACAACGCAAATCGTGACCAAAACTGACACCACCCATATGACAACCACTGGCAGAGTAATAGTTTCAGAGAAAGATAGTACTTCCGTAGTAATAAATATGACAATCATAGAAACAGACAATATGGCAACCAGAACTATTATTATCACGGGAGACAGAATAAATTCAGACGTAACAGTCCACCGTGCAGTGATAATTCAGGGAGAAATTATCTGCCACTTAACCGACAAGAAAGAAAGTACAGTTACAACCGACATGACGACAGACGATATAATCATAACAACGGACCTGAATTTCATCAGAACTGGCGGGATTCAAACAGGGCTGGGCCCTCTCGGCATGGTGAATTTGTAGAAGTTAGGTCTCCTAATCCCAATAACGACGCACGCCAACAAAGAGATAGCAGACAATGACTTGCACCGCAGGTAGCCACGTGCCCCGGCTGGCTCAGAGAAAAATAACATAGACGCTAACCTTGAGAAAAATTTGAGCATTCTTCAGCGATGTACCATATACCACATGATAATTCTGTTGAAGCTGGAGCTATGCATGCTAGTAAGAGTAAAGGGTTACACCACATTTCACATGTAAAACCGTTTATTGAAAGATAATCTGTTTTTTAACTTAGTCTTTGCCATAAAATTTTTCACTTCACACAACTAGTACAATTTGTCACACTTAGAAACTGTTAACATGCAACAATGTTTTGAAGATAACTATCCAGTCTAGAACCTAGGTAACATATTTAGACAGTATTTACGAGTGCATTGTTATAGTGAACAGACGACACAGTGTTATTGTGTGAGTACAATCTTGCTTGTTAGTTGCACGATTACGTAACGACTATAAGGCTCACATACTTAGAACATTTACCAGTACTGCTAATGAGATTTTAATGCAATATTTTGGTTTACTTAAAAATACATTCTGGATTTAAAGTACTTTCTGTGAGATGCCAGATGACACAGTGGTTAGTTTATGTGACAGCTACACGATTTTATCACGACGCTACTAATGAGTGACAATTTACAATGTTGCTTTTGCGGTGTTTCTGTTTTATATCTGCATAGTTTTTCTGAATTATTCTGGAAAGTAAAACAAGTTTTAGTAGTAACTTTTGTAGTATAGCTACAATGAGACAGCTTTTTCCATAGCACAACAATACGTTACATTATAGTACTTTCTTGATCACGGTAAGGTACGTAATAACTACGATATCTATACGCAAAGCATTTCACTTTCGTTTATGATGAGGTAAGTACATTGATTTCGGCAGAACTTTGCTTACAGAGGACGATAACTACGAAACTTCCACAGAGATTATCTTACAACAAGACGCCCAGTTGAGCGCTACAGTACACGTATTTGAGTGATTGATTTTGTACTTAAAACATTTATTTGAATTACAATGACACAAAGGTTTTCCATGATACATTTCATTCCATTTCTGTGATTTGTAACACCTGAGAATATAATTACATTAATCCTCAGGGGGGTACACGCTTACTTCGTGTACCATGTGTTTGGCAAGCACAAGGAGCTCTAGCTAATATGGTATTTGCTTATACAACTTTACACATTGGTACCATATTTCTCTAACATATAACTTACACAGCTATCTGATAATTTAACTGGGAGAGACAAACATTTATTTTACTACATCAGTGACAGATGTTTACGTAATTACATAGTTGGATAACTTCACACTTATGAAATTGTATTTTGTCTGTACTTTGTGAACTGTTTATATTTTTTCGGAACCATTGTGATACTGCGAGAGCTTTAAATGATGTATTTGGTATGGGATCATGATTTTTTAAAGTACGTTTGAGGTAGATGACACTACTGAAACGAGCAGAGAATTTTTTAGGTTTTGAAATTATTGCAGAAAGCTATGCCTTTTTTGAGATTTGGCTGAGGTTTTATGATAGTATTACGATGACAATGTGTATTGTGCTGCTCTGAGGTATGTTTATGATCAGTAAGCTGATGCTATATGAGGAATTTGATTATGCTATTTATTATGATGAAATATTGAAGAAGTGTCGACGAATATCTATATGTGTAATAAGGTAAAGAATAATGAGTAGTGGTTAGGGACTCTGACTTGTGAAAAAGGATTATGGAAACCAAGAATTGTACTTTAAGAGTTATGAAATGTGTGTAAATGCGTGAATGTATCACACTGCCGACGAATATTTTTTGGACACTGTTATATTTATAGGATTTTGATTCTACAGATTTGCAACGCAAATTCCCGACTGGTGAAATTTTTATATGTGACTGTCACTCTAGTGAAAACTGGTGCCGTAAATATTTCGGTAAGAAAATTAAGGGACCACCCTCATGTAATGCGTAGTGGGCACCCAGCTGCGCGACAGTCGCTTGGAAAAAAGCCATTAGTGTGTGCCTTTCAGAGGCAGAGGTGGGAAAAAAAAGAGGCCATTATCCTCGCTATTGACATTCCTTTGTAGAAAGCATCACAAATACGACACACTCAAACTTGAAAACATATGATTACACTGTGGAGGTCTTAATTTATTACTAAAATGCCTAATGAAATGACGAGAAAAATTTTACATCTATTGTCTTTCTAGTTGAGAGATTGCTCATTTTGCTTAATATCTAGTTTCTAGCTGCACTGCAGCAGTGGTTAAAATAAAATTTAGTAGATGTACCAATTTAAATATTTTCTGTCTACAGATCTAATAAATAATAATTTTATGATATACTTCTAAAAAAATGAGGGAGCACAAAAAGACATTTCCCTTCACAGGAACCGCATACATAATTTTCTTTTCAACTACTTGCTAATTTTTTGGTAGAATAACTTCTTGTGGTTCACCACCTTAATTACATAGACATTAAGATGTGAATAGACATTTCCCTTATCTGCAGTATTGTCTTTAGTGTAATATTTTACATCTATTGTCTTTCTAGTTGAGAGATTGCTCATTTTGCTTAATATCTAGTTTCTAGCTGCACTGCAGCAGTGGTTAAAATAAAATTTAGTAGATGTACCAATTTAAATATTTTCGTCTACAGATCTAATAAATAATAATTTTATGATATACTTCTAAAAAAATGAGGGAGCACAAAAAGACATTTCCCTTCACAGGAACCGCATACATAATTTTCTTTTCAACTACTTGCTAATGTTTTGGTAGAATAACTTCTTGTGGTTCACCACCTTAATTACATAGACATTAAGATGTGAATAGACATTTCCCTTATCTGCAGTATTGTCTTTAGTGTAATATTTTTCTGCTTGAGCTTTGTCATGTTTAGGTATAAGTTATAGCATTTGCTGCTGCTGTTTGCCAGGCATAGTGTTAGTGAATTTGACTTTGTATTACTCTGTTAAGCCAGTTTTTCAACGGATTTATTTTTCATGTTTTCTGCACATTTCCTGATATTAGTTGTAATATTGCAATTGTTTTGCTAATTTATACACTCCTGGAAATTGAAATAAGAACATCATGAATTCATTGTCCCAGGAAGGGGAAACTTTATTGACACATTCCTGGGGTCAGATACATCACATGATCACACTGACAGAACCACAGGCACATAGACACAGGCAACAGAGCATGCACAATGTCGGCACTAGTACAGTGTATATCCACCTTTCGCACCAATGCAGGCTCCTATTCTCCCATGGAGACGATCGTAGAGATGCTGGATGTAGTCCTGTGGAACGGCTTGCCATGCCATTTCCACCTGGCGCCTCAGTTGGACCAGCGTTCGTGGTGGACGTGTAGACCGCGTGAGACGACGCTTCATCCAGTCCCAAACATGCTCAATGGGGGACAGATCCGGAGATCTTGCTGGCCAGGGTAGTTGACTTACACCTTCTAGAGCACGTTGGGTGGCACGGGACACATGCGGACGTGCATTGTCCTGTTGGAACAGCAAGTTCCCTTGCCGGTCTAGGAATGGGTTCGATGACGGTTTGGATGTACCGTGCACTATTCAGTGTCCCCTCGACGATCACCAGAGGTGTACGGCCAGTGTAGGAGATCGCTCCCCACACCATGATGCCGGGTGTTGGCCCTGTGTGCCTCGGTCATATGCAGTCCTGATTGTGGCGCTCACCTGCATGGCGCCAAGCACGCATACGACCATCATTGGCACCAAGGCAGAAGCGACTCTCATCGCTGAAGACGACACGTCTCCATTCGTCCCTCCACTCACGCCTGTCGCGACACCACTGGAGGCGGGCTGCACGATGTTGGGGCGTGAGCGGAAGACGGCCTAACGGTGTGCGGGACCGTAGCCCAGCTTCATGGAGACGGTTGCGAATGGTCCTCGCCGATACCCCAAGAGCAACAGTATCCCTAATTTGCTGGGAAGTGGCGGTGCGGTCCCCTACGGCACTGCATAGGATCCTACGGTCTTGGCGTGCATCCGTGCGTCGCTGCGGTCCGGTCCCAGGGCGACGGGCACGTGCACCTTCCGCCGACCTCTGGCGACAACATCGATGTACTGTGGAGACCTCACGCCCCACGTGTTGAGCAATTCGGAGGTACGTCCATCCGGCCTCCCGCATGCACACTATACGCCCTCGCTCAAAGTCCGTCAACTGCACATATGGTTCACGTCCACGCTGTCGCGGCATGTTACCAGTGTTAAAGACTGCGAAGGAGCTCCGTATGCCACGGCAAACTGGCTGACACTGACGGCGGCGGTGCACAAATGCTGCGCAGCTAGCGCCATTCGACGGCCAACACCGCGGTTCCTGGTGTGTCCGCTGTGCCGTGCGTGTGATCATTGCTTGTACAGCCCTCTCGCAATGTCCGGAGCAAGTATGGTGGGTCTGACACACCGGTGTCAATGTGTTCTTTTTTCCATTTCCAGCAGTGTATATACTGCTGCTTGCTTTGCCAATTTCCATTTTTTTTGTCATTGCTGTTTGTGTTAATTGTTTTGTGCTGCTGCATTGCCTCCTCCCTTAGTTTAGCATGTCAGCTCAGTAAATTTAAGTTAGCTTAAGAGGGGTAGACTATATAAGAGAAAGAGTTGCGATGAATTGGAAGAAATGCATTGAGAAGTTTTACGAAAAAAGTACAGAAAGCAGGTATAGATAGCACTTTTTGAAATAATGAAGAACGAAGGGAGATCTCCAAGAAGTAAAGAAAGTTTTGTTTGGAAGATACTGTAGTAAAACAAACCCTGTCCTTTCCCTTTCTGTTATTCCGCTATGTGTTTGTGTACTCTTGTATATTTGTGTTCTTCCTGTCTTTGTGTGTTTAGCTCATACGATTTATGTTGTAGAATTTTCTAGTACTAAGGTACATTCACTATGATGTGGAATACTGTTATCCTCAAATATAATTTGCATTAATAATATGTTATTCACTTTGCAAAGATGTTTAGACATTATTAATTCTGTTCTGTTTCTATGCTCAAGTGTGAAATTAATGTTTCGAAAACAATTCTCATTATTTTATATATTTACTTATGTCATAATTCCTGTAACACTGGTGTACATGTTTATTTCTATTCTTTTGTAAAGCCTGTTTTACTACAAATGTTATCTGTATTGTTATGTTCTTTAATGATGTATTTTGTACCTTTGTTATTATATTCTTATGTTATGAAATTGTGATTGACACCAGTTCATCAAATTAAGTAACTTGTAAGTTACATTTCACTGCACGCGTTTCTGTTGGTCATAGTATATGGACAATATGTGAGAAGTAGGGACTCATAGTGCAAGCACGTGTGTTGATAATTCAGCAAGGGACTGGATAACAGCATTGCTGGTTCTAAGGACATTTAAAAAAAATATTTTGTGAGTGCACAAGTGGTGGTTCTTGGACTTGCTATATTCTCCACAAGACTCTTCGATGGCGATTGTGCACCTGCACAGTCGCAACAGATGGCTGCTGGCCGTCTCTACAAGGACTACAGTGGACCTGCACCTTTGATGGCCCACAAATACCATTATTTCTACAAGGACTGCAGTGGGTTTGCACCTCTGGTGGCCCACCAATACCATAATCTCTAACAAGACTACAGTGGTCTGCTCTGTGATGACCTACCTACCAATATTCTTCAAAACATCGACTGACTCTGCTGTGGGTTTGCTCTGTTGTGGACCATTACCTGTGTGCATGTCAACAGTTAGCACTGTCTTTCCATTGGAAGGACAACACTACTTCTTCAACACTGACCCGGATTTCAAGGGTCGTTCTCCGGAATACGAGCCCACTGTGCTAAATATTGTGCCACTTAACTCACTACGGAGAGAGAGGCGCCGACATTGGTGCGCCCAACGAAACATCTTGATACAGGAGTACCACCACGTCTTCTTTCCAGAAGAGTCTATTCGTGAGTGTCGTACAGATCCAACACGTTGCATGACAGTACTGGGTGCCACTGGGTAGATACCACGATCATCTCAGAGTTGCATAGCCGGTAATATGGACGGCAACCATTACGTTACCGACACGTTAAGGGTGGTGGATACGCCCTACCTTGAAGGTCTACGTGGTACAGAATATTCGGGTTGCATAGAAATTAGTGGCAATGCTGTAATAACAAGAACTATGTGCGTCAAGCGGCATGTATGCTGTCTGTAGCAGACAGGAGAAGGTCACATTGTCTAGTGCAGTGAGCGACGACGGCTGTGTTTGATTCAGTTGAGTGTGTACCGTCTGAAAGTGTGGGAGGCCACTTCAAGCACCCAAATAGTACGTTTAGGAAACACGAACAATATACGGGGATCAAGACTGAAATATAATGTCTTCGGAGCTCACAACAATGCTTTTTAGGGACGGCGAGAGCGTGTGGTGATGCAGCATTGCTATATCCTCGGTGGCGAGATGGGTGAAATTGTCTCAAGATGACAGGTATTTACTACTGATCTTTGACTGTTACTCGAAACGCCCTCAGTCTCGTGTTCGATCGCCGCCGCTGCTTGAGTTCTGAATAATAATCATCAGTAATGGCGGTCGAAGACTTCTGGGATAAAAAGTCAATCTCTTTCAGTCAACGGTCGTGTCAAAGAGGGCGTAGCAACACACAGATGTTCGGGGCACACTCTTGACATTGGGGTGGGAAAATCCCCCTACAGGTAGAGGAATCACAAGTGGTCAACGGCATGAGGAGTAGAAGGAAATGGAAAGCACTGCATTAACGACACATAATGTGTTTCCGCAGCACATGTGGTCTGCAATTTGAAAAAGTGTCATCATGATCTATTAGTGGCAAAAGATTCAGCAATAGCCCCCATTCGGAGATCCGGGAGGGAACTGCCAAAGAGGACGTGAAAATGGGAGAAAGACTGAATAACCAACGAAAGGATAACGCTCTACGAGTCGTAGCATGGAATGTCAGAAGTTTGAACGTGGTAGGGGAATGAGAAAATCTGAAAATCGAAATAAGAAGGCTCAGATAAGCATTTCTGGACAATTGAGTACGGGGTAATATCAACAGTAGTGGAAAGTGGTACAACGGCAGTAGGACTCGTTATGAATAGAAAGGTAGCGCACAGAATGTGTTACTGTCAACACTTATCAGAATCGACAGCAAACCAACAACGACATCAATAATACAGGTATACTTGCCGAAGTCGAAAGCGGAAGACGAAGCGGTAGACATAGTATATGGGGATATTGAACGGATAGTTCAATACGTAAAGGGACATTAAAATCTAATAGGGGTAATGGGGACTGGAATGAGTTTACAGGAGAAGGAGTAGAAGAAAAATTACAGGAGAGTATGGGCTTGGTACTAGGAATCAGAGAGGAGAAATAATAAGTGAGTTCTGCAATAAATTTCAGCTAGTTATAGCCAAAACCGTGTTTAAAAATCACAAGAGGAGGATGTACAGATAGAAAACGTCGGGAGATACGGGAACTTTTCAGTAACATTACATCATGGACAGGCACAGATTCTGAAACCAGATATTCGATTGTAAAGCGTAACCAGGAGGAGATATAGACTGAGATCACAATACAGCAGTGATAAAGAGTAGGCTTAAATTCAAGAGACTAAGCAGGAAGAATGAATGCGCAAAGAAGTGGTATACGGAAATACTAAGGAATGAAAAGATACGCTTGAAGTTCTTCAGGGCAATAGATACTGCGATAAGGAATAGCTCAGCAGGCAGATCAGTTGAAGCGGAATGGATATCTCTAAAAAGGTCCATCACAGAAGTTGGAAAGAAAAACATTGGTACAAGAAAGTAACTGCAGAGAAACCATGGGCAACAGAAGAAATACTTCAGTTGATCGATGAAATGATTAAGTAGAAAGGTGTTCAGGGAAATTCAAGAACACAGAAATACATGTCACTTAGGAATGAAATAATAGGAACTGCAGGGAAGCTAAGGTGCATTGGTTGCACGACAATTATGAAGAAATCGGTAAAGAAACGATTTTCGGAAGGAGCGACAAAGCATGTAGAAAAGTCAGAACAACCTTCGGTGAAATTAAAAGCAAGGAAGGTAACAAGAGCGGACAGGGAGAGTAGATATTGGGAAGAATATGTTGAAGGCCTTTGTGAGGGATAACACTTGTCTGGTGTGATAGAAGGAGGAACAGGATTTGATACAGAAGAGATGGGCGATCCAGTATTAGAATCATAATATAAAACAGTTTTCGAAGACTTAAGATCAGATAAGGCAGAAGAGATAGATAACATTCCATTATAATTTTTAAAATCATTGGGACAAGTAACTACAAAACGGCTGTTCATGTTGGTGTATACAATATGAGGAGGGCGCTATGTCATCTGACCTTAGAAAAAAAAATCATCCACACAGTTCCAAAGTTTGCATGATCTGACAAGTGGGAGAATTATCGCACGATCAGCTTAATAGCTCATGCATTTAATGAGCCGTGCTGCAGCTCGCGTTGGTGCTGTTTGTAGGTTTCTGACCGCCGTTGGAGGCCAGACCGTATCGTTTAGTTGATATGGTTGTGGTTGTTTGTCTTCTTCTCGTGTTGACTGGCGACACTCGGTTTCGCAAGCGTTGCCTGTCCGCTAGTGGCAGCAGCGGCAGTTATCGATATGTAGTAACTGTGGCCCAGTCTTTGGGGCAACGTTGTGTTTCTTCCCGGCCGAGTCACGGCGCAGTTCGGTTGGGGACTGAGGAGCATCCAGGTCCACGCAATGCGCAAACACGCTGGGACCGGTGGTGGCGAGCATGGACTGCTGGAAAAAAATTCAAATGGCTCTGGGTACTATGGGACTAAACATCTGAGCTCATCAGTCCCCCAGAACTTAGAACTACTTAAACCTAACTAACCTAAGGACATGACACACATCCATGCCCGAATCAGGATTCGAACCTCCGATCGTAGCAGTAGCGCGGTTCCGGACTGAAGCGCCTAGAGCCACTCGGTCACCGCGGTCGGCTGGTGAGAAACAGCAAAGGGCCTATAACACTGCCTTCGTTAACGCCAGAAATCACTTCTGTTTTACTCGATGACTTTCCGTCGCTTACTACGAACTGTGACCTTTCTGACAAGAAGTCACAAATACAGTCACATAATTGAGACGATATTCCATAAGCACGCAATTTCACTGTAAGCCACTTGTGTGGTACAGTGTCAAAAGCCTCCTGGAAACCCATAAATACGGAATCGATCTGAAATCCCTTGTAAATAGCACTCAACACTTCATGAAAATAAAGAGCTAGTTGTGTTTCACAAGAACGATGTTTTCTAAACCCATGTTGACTGTGTATCAACAGACTATTTTCTGGAGGTGATTCATAATGTTCGAACACAATATATTTTCCAGAATCCTGCTGCATATCGACGTTAATGATAGGCGCCTGTAATTAAGTTGATTACTCCTACTATCTTTCTTGAATATTGGTGTTATCTGAGCAACTTTCCAGTCTTTGGGTACGGATCTTTCCTCGTGCGAACGGTTGTATATGATTATCAAGCACGGAGATAATGCGTCAGCATACTCTGAAAGGAATCTAATTGGTATACAGTCTGGACCAGAAGACTTACTTTTATTAAGTGATTTAAGTTGTTTCCTACACCGAGGATATTTACTTCGACGTTACTCATGTTAGTAACTGTTCTCGATTCGAATTCTGGAATATTTACTTCGTCTTCTTTTGTGAAGGCATTTCATAAGGCTGTGTTTAGTAAGTCTGCTTTGGCAGCACTGTCTTCGATAGCATCTCCATTGCTGTCGCGCAGAGAAGGCATTTATTGTTTCTTGCCGCTAAACACACTTCACATACGACCAGAATCTCTTTGGATTTTCTACAATGTTTCGAGACAAATTTTCTTTGTGGAAACTATTGTAAGCATTGAAACGACCCCTTAGAAAAAATTATAATGACTGTGCTAGTGAACCTCTTAGGTTATTTGATTTTCAAACGTCCGAGCAAAACTGAACGCAATCAGACATTTCTCTGTTTACTTAATCTGATCATGACTAAACTGACACACAATATTTTTTAAGCGCAACGCAATCTGACTTTAAATAATCCCTACAAAAGAATGACTCTGACTAACAGTAACCTATACCTTTCATTAATGACTTACCTAACAAACTTCGTTACTCGAACTACTGCAATACAGCGAGCGCCAATAATGGCAACTAAATAAAAGATTCTAACTATTGAAGGCACTAACTACTGATAGGCACTGTTAGCAAATGAAAGATTTTGATAGAGAAAAAACAGTGTATTTACCTTAATAATGATCAAAAGTCGTCATATATCCCAAAACTCTGGCATCTCTCTCTCCACATCCACCACTGCTGGCGGCTCATCTCCAACTCCGCAACGCTACGCGCTCTTCGCATCCAACAGCCCAACAGTACACAAGCGAATATGCCAACAATGAGTCCAACCAGCCACAGACTGCACACAGCATAGTCAGTGATTTTCATACAGAGCACCACGTGGCGTTACCAACATAAAAACCTAAACAGCCTACTTACAGCATCTCGCATTGAAGTTCGCTAAAATTCGAGCTTCTGTATAAGATCGCCAATCTTGGGGATTTCGCGTCTGTTTAAATCTGGCATGCTTGTTTCGTTGCTTCTGCGTGCTCTCAGGGGCACTACGCTATATTACCCAGATATACCAGTTTATTTGGCCCTACAGTGTAAATGTAGGGAACCATTATTCCCAAAGAAAATTATGTTGTTTGCTAAGGTCAGTACTGCGATAACAGAATAAAATACATTAATTAGTAGAAAAAAGGCTTAAACTAAAAAACCAACAAGACAGTCATCTTGCCAAACAGTTTTACAACAGGTTGAACTCAGTTCATACAACCAGTAGCTGGCCCAAGTCACTAGCACTGGTCATGTACTCTGCCTAATTCCCTCACTCACTTCACAAAGTTACTGTATAACACTAAAATCCAGAGTCTCTTATTACAAATTAATTAATTCTCTAATTCTGATATAGTGTACAGGACATGTACGTACTCTATTAATTTTGTCAATGTCCGTTATTTAAAACTATAATGTATTTATGAAGAACTATTGAACAATAATACAAAGCGACGTTAGGGAAATTTGTATTGTTATTGTATAAAACCAAAGAATAAGTCTGAGGTATGGCAATAATATGACCGGACAGGAGAGGGCGCAGAGAGACTGACATTTGCCAGTTGCAAGTTATTAGGTGTGAAGTAAGTATGTACTGTGATGGCACTCAAGGTCATATCGAAGCGCATTGCCAAAATTGCGTTTTCAATGTGGCAAGGAAAAATAAAGGGATAAGCAAACACATATCTGGTGACAGTACAAAGCATGCAAGAAGAATTGTTAATTAATGTGTTGGAATAAAAATTCTGTGTGACCAAAGGTCTTTAAAGTGGCTCTTTGTTGAAGAACAGCCTGTTGCCATTATTCATTGCACATAATGCATTACATATCACCACTTGCAAGTCACCTCAAAGTAAGGTCGAGCCATTTAATTGCATAGTTGCGTTTACAGCTTGTTAGCGTCCTGGACGCAATATTTTGAACATTGTAGTGCTTTTAGTTAAACTGTAATTGATGTAAGTGCTGCTCATTGTTTTACTTCACTGAACATCAGTATATTCCTATCCTTTCATCTTTATTGCCAAATGAAATAGAAATGAAAGAGCCGCGCGGGGTAGCCGCTTGGTCTCAGGCGCCTTGCCACGGTCCACGCGGCTCCTCCCGTCGGAGGTTCGAGTCCTCCCTCAAGCATGGGTTGTGTGTAGTCCTTAGCATAAGTTCGTTTAAGTTAGATTAAGTAGTCCGTAAACTTAGGGTCTGATGCCCTCAGCAGTTTGGTGCCGTTAGGCCTTACCACTAATTTCCAAAAGCAGAAGTGGAAGAGATAATTACATTTCATTGGAGAAATTTAATTGTAATTCTGAGTTAACTTAAAGCCAATCATCTCACGAAGCTCATTGTGCATTATAGTGCCCACACTGCTTTTCATTACTATCTAAGCAAAGTAAACAGTGTCAAGTAAAAATATCTTCTTATAGCTGGTAAATAATGGTGAACATTAAGGTTTGACTAAAGTGATCATTATAATTTTGTTGTGTGTTTGGAAGTATTTCATGTGGATCTATTTTCCTAACATGTTGTTGCCAAAGTGTCTATTGTTAGTGATATTATTATGATTTTTTCTGATGTAATATCTCTTACATAATAATGATTAGTAGTGATTATTTCCTTCACAAAACGTAATGATAGCTAGCATTACAATGAGTGACGTCGATCAGTAAATCGTACATCATGTGTTACTAATAAGTAATAATTAATGAACCAAATTAATTACAAATAACTTCAATGAAATACTAATTAAGATAAATGTATTTTATTATTAGTGGCTTTTGCATTCTACATATCACATGTGAACATTTTGCTGATACTGTCCACCTATACACTTGCCAATATTACATAATTTTTATTTCAGTTTAGTAGTTAACGATTGATAACTTTCGCTCATTTGTGTGCTGGTGGTCATAATTTACTATTCAGTAATAAAAATTACATTTATTATTCAAAATTAGAATTAATTGCAATGTACTATTTAATTGCACACGAAATTTCTTTCCAGTTGGTATCATCGGGATAGGCATCTGTGCAATAGGGGTCATGTTAATATCGTTTGCATTATTATATTCTGTAAAACACAGAATGTTACGTAACATGGATCATTATACCAACAATATACCAAAGACTGTAGGCAGATTACACTCGTCATTCCTGTGACAGGACATAACACGGTATAACGAAGATTATAAGTGGTCATATTATAACATTCGAAAAAAAAGCATTAAATCCCAGTAATAACAAGACTGCAGAATGGGACACACAGTGTACACACTTTCAACAACATTTAACCCCCAGAAGCTTCCGAGGTCTAGAACTTTAAAATGTCAACAAGACTGCTACCCTTCAGGCTACAGAAAAGTAATTTATAAAATTAATAAAACTATCAATCGTAACTAATAAAACCAATAATGTGATTAGGTAGCAGAAAACAAAGAAAGGAAATTAATGAAATTACAATCATGAAAGAAAAAAGGTGGAATTAAGTTTGTTAAGTTCCTAGAACATAGAAAAGGACTTCGCCAAACCCAACTCCGAAATGCGTCTATTATGACCAGGAAGCGGTGGGAAGCTTGTGTCTCACACTTTGTACAATGTTAGAAAGAGTACTAAGAGTAGGACTCGCTGTATCATCACTACAGAAGCTGATGAAACTTAGCAAACAATGGACACTAGTCAAACTTAGTCTCATCACGACCCCAAGGATTGTTTATAAAACACGAAAACGTTGAATGTGAATGCAGTAAGACCTGCGTGTCACCTCCCACTTGCCAGTCTGCACTCCCCACGGCCTGTGGCGCTCGGCACGTGGTGCCTTGCAGTCGTCCACTGCAGTCCGAACTCCAAAAAAGGAACACTGCACAGAGAACCCTGGAAAAGCCAGCAGGCGGACAGGTCGCGCACTCTGGCGGGACATGCCCACACCAGTTGCTAGGTAACTCACACAGCTAACGGAGGAGACCCTCTACTCATAGGGAGCCAGCACAACTCGGTCCCCATTGTTAGAAAGTGTACTGTTAACAATGAAACAGATAGCGAATCTTACTGTAGCTATACATGATAACATCTATTAACACTGATTTTTGCATCATTTGTATCAGAATATTTCTTACCAAGCCTAATAGGATAAAAGATGCAAAAATAATGGAAGTCATATTGAAAGGAGACGTTATGCTCCCTTTCATTAAAGCTCTATGCGACAGGACAACCAAAAGTACAGGATGACGGCACCGCCATCAAAGCGAATGGAAACTTGATAAACTACTAGCCGGAAGTCGAAAACATTTTGAATAATCATTTTTTAAATGTTGTAGAGAAAATAGGATCTAAATGTTCATTGGAAGAAGCAAGGCAGTTAAGGGAAGAGGCCTTACCCACACCATTTGATACAACTGAAATTCCACCCACCTATAATAAACTCTCTCAAGAATATAAGCACACATTGAATTGATGGCATTTCCAGCAGTATAATAAAAGCTTGTTCCCAAGAAATAAGTGGGATTCTTAGCCACATGTGTAATAGCTCACTGACGCAGGGCATTTTCCCAGATAGACTGAAGTATGCCATTGTTAAACCACTGCATAAAAAAGGGGATGCGACTGATGTCAACAACTACCGCCCAATCTCTCTTCTGACTGCCTGATCCAAAATTCTTGAAAACGTAATCTATTGTAGAGTAGCTTCACACCTTTGTAAATATAAATCTTTAACAAAATGTCACTTTGGTTTCCAGAAGGGTTTCTCAACGGAAAATGCTACATATACGTTCACTAATGAAATATAAAATGATCTGAGTAACTGGAAGTCACCTGTTGGGATTTTTTGTGATCTATCAAAGGCTTTTGGTTGTGTAAATCATGGAATACTACTAGATAAGCTCAAGTACTGTGGTATGAATGGGACAGTGCTCAAATGGTTTAAATCATACCTAACTGGAAGAGTGCAGAAAGTTGAAATAAACAGTTGACATAATATGCAAAAAAACTGGTGATTTCTCAAACTGGAGAACAATCAAGAATGGGGTGCCGCAAGGTTCGGTATTGGGTCCTCTGCTGTTCTTAATATATATTAATGACTTGCCATTTTATATTCACGAAGATGCAAAGCTGGTACTTTTTGCCGATGATACAAGTATAGCTATCACATCCTACAGACAAGAATTAACTGGTGAAATTGTAAACTATGTTTTTCAGAAAACATTAAGTGGTTCTCTGCAAAAGGGCTCTCATTAACCTTTGACAAAACACAGTATATATAGTTCCACACAGTAAATTGAATGACCCCATTAATAAATATAGACTTCGATCAGAAGGTAGAATATCCAAAATTTCTAGGTGTACGCATTGAAGAGGGATTGAACTGGAAAAAACACACTGAGGATCTGCTGAAACGTTTGAGTTCAGCTACTGATGCTATTAGGGTCATTGCAAATTTGGCGATATACATCTGAGTAAATTAGCTCACCACGCCTATTTTCATTCTCTGCTTTCGTATGGCATCATATTCTGGGGTAACTCATCATTGAGTAAAAGAGTGTTCATTGCACAAATGAGATCATCCTGCAGACACTTCTTTAAAGAGCTAGAAATCCTTACTGTAGCCTCATAATATATATATTCACTTATGAAATTTGTTATTAACAATCCGAACGAATTCAAAAGTAATAGCAGTGTACATGGCTACAACACTAGCAGAAAGGATGATCTTCACTACCCAAGGTTAAATCTAAATTTGGCTCAGAAAGGGGTAAATTATGCTGCCACAAAAGTCTTTGGTCACTTACCTAATAGCATCAAAAGTCTGACAGATAGCCATATAGCATTTAAAATGAAGTTAAAAGAATTTCTTTATGCACCTCCTTCTACTCATTAGATGAAATAAAAAATAAATAAAAATAAAAATATTGAGTGTCATGTAATATTTTGTCTAATGTAACATCTTGTATAGACACCTTTCATTAACCTGACACGTTCCACATCACTACTAAGTGTCGTATTCATGATCTATGGAACAAGTACTAATCTAATCTAATCTAATCTGTCGCAACCTCTTGTCAGACACTTGTCTCTCACATTTTTCCTCTGTATTTGATTTCTTCGTGGCGACATCATTGGCCCAGGCTCACTTGTATCTAATTATATGTTTATCCTTGACGTGGTTCATTTCCACCCCCTTTCCCATCTGTGTGTATGTGTGGTTGTGTAAATTAGAAGTTTGTGAGGTAAATGACAATGTCCCTATGTCGATTGTAAACGACATTAGTGAAGTAAGGAGATGATTGTGATGTACAGGGTGACCAGAAAGGATGTTAACATTTCAAAATGCACCAGTTCACAGAACAATGTAGCAGAGGGGTAGAAATTGACGCACATGCCTGAAATGATATGGGTTTCATTTTAATCAAAAACGAGTGCAAGAATTGGAGAACAGATGACGCTCGGTTCCACAACGTCTGTGACACCAGGTGATAATCGGGTAAAAAATGAGATGTGGTGAGAGAGGGAGTCAGATCATCCCTAGGACGACTGACAAACACCTGCTCCTAGACACGACTTTTATGCAGGATTGCGCTCCTCCCCACATTTCTATATGTGCGGAAGATTTCTTGCGTGCATCGTGTGGTGGAGGTCGCGTGATGATCCGCCACCGCCGCCATGCGTGGTCTCCCAGGCCCCCAGATTTTAATATGTGTGATTATTGGTTGAGGAGTTACCTGAAGTCCGTCCACCTCATTAGGGACGCTAAAAAACACCCGCCGGCAATTCCTCACCATACTTACTGATATACTGTACATTGTTGTTCACGACACTGGCCCTCGACTGCAGGTATTGTTGATAAATGATGGCCGACGTGCTGAGATTTGTTATAAAGAATATTGTCTTTCTTAAAAGTCAATTGTTATACTAATTATATTATTGATACTGTATCACATGAAGTACAATCTGTTGTTCATTTTGTGCACTTTTTTCTATTTCAATAAAACCCCATGTCATTTCAAGCAAGTGCATCAATTTTTATCTCTCTACCTGCATTATTCCGTGACATATAGAATTTTCAAATGGTAACGGACCTTTGGTCATCCTGTATAATAAATTAATATTGTAGAAGCCAACTTGCTATGAGTTAACATTACACTCACCGCTTAGCCGCCGGTCGGAATGGCCGAGCTGTTCTAGGCGCTTCAGCCTGGAACTGCGCGACCACTACGGTCGCAGGTTGGAAACCTGCCTCGGGCATGGATGTGTGTGATGTCCTTAGGTTAGTTAGGTTTAAGTAGTTCAATGTCAAGGGGACTGATTACCTCAGATGTTAAGTCCCATATTGCTTAGAGCCATTTGAACCATTTGAACCGCTTAGCCAGTTCTTTGTCTCCGCCATTTAATCGAATCATGAAAGATACCGGTAATTATCTTCAGCTCTATAGGAACTGGTAAGAAAGATTGATCCCTCACCACGTATCTAGTACTTGCACTGCTCATGTCGTTATCTTTCTGTCGAGCACATATGCGTGTCGTGTATTCAATCATCTCCTTAAAGTCGTTGTCCGTTGCGGCACAACATTTTGTTGGCTTGCACATGATTAGTATTGCATCCTTGACTTCTCGATCTGCATACAAGCGACCAAAGCGTGTGTGGGTGAACCATGTCTGGCTACAACAGCAGCGCATAGTTGAAACCTTTGTGTAACAAGTGTTCATTGGATTAATTTTCCATCCGAGGAAAGAGCTCACAGACGAGGGGAGTCATTCAATATGATCATTAAATGGGTTAGCTCAAGAATTTTGTGACTATGAGAACCGCATCCCTCACCATTGTCAGGTTTCTTTTATTGCCATCAAGCATCATTTTCAGATTTCTTTAATTGCCGTCTAGTTTTTATATTCAACCATCTACGTCACATGGAACAGTAAATATTCAATAATTAGTGGCAGATAATGACTTCTACCGTTATAGAGTATTTGGGTGCTACGTCATGTGACTATACTAAAAAGAAGTAAAGTAATGTACTGGAAACTGACGAATCAGGAAAATTAGTTTCGTGTAGAAGTCAAGAATTTCGAAAAAAAATATCTTCACATCACAAGAGATGGCTGTGAAATATGAAAACTGGCGAGAAAAACTGAAACAGAGGCTAAAATGTGGGTACAAAATATATACTTTCTGATAATCAATACGGAAATGCTGCGAATTCGAAGTGGTTCCAAAGTTACATCTTAAACAAGTGAACATTGAAAAAATACAGTTTTCAGGTGAAAGATGTTTGTGTTGTCTTCGAAAAAAATACTGCCACAAATTTTCAGCTGGTGTTTCGGAGCACCACCGTCTTCCTCTTTCTAGACGTCTAAAGGGCTTATTTCATTGCAGCTCTGTCAACGAGAACGCTATTAAATATTTCCTAATAACACGGCGGGGTGAGCTTCCTCTCCACATTTTAATCAATCATGTAGCTGCAACTTGTTTAATCAATCATGTAGCACTAAAGCCGATTGCGTCCTAGAGAACGGATTATTTTTTCCGCCTCGTGGGGTCTGTCCGATATGCGAGACTCTCATCGGTCACAAGCTCCCTCTTTCGTGCCGCAGAAATACGTGGGAAGTCCTCATTTTGCCGGTACTGTGATCTGTAACGTCTCTGTAGTTAATACCAGTTTAGCGTTATGAAGTGAGATACTATTTATCTTTTACATGCCGCCACCCGTTACATCAAAAGTCTTAATTAGTAGGTTTAGTATTTCTGATGAACAATATATCCCACGTTTCGGTTCCTGCGGCAGCGGCAGCAGACGTTCGTAGTGAATCGTAACGAGAGATTAGAATATTTCGCTCTTAGTGGTCAGATCGTGGTCCTGTCTTACTGTACATTGAGATGTTCCTCGATTGTCCTCCTCACCTCTAAAAGCAAAAAAAGCAAAAAAAACCAAAAAAAGCAAAAAATATATACATCACTGGCGAAACCTCTGACTGTGGTGGAAACAATCTTTGTGTGGCACTACGCGCACTTTATCAAACGCCCACTGACAAATGACGATAAGCTACACGCTTCAGCTATATATGAATCAAAAGAAAGTTTCATATTACATGGTTGGTATCTCCTTACATTTCTGTAGAATTACCGAGTGTATACGGAGACATCACACGTTCACTGGTACGACCAAAATTTATGTTTTACTTCAGAACAATCTATTCTGAAGTGCGTTAATGTACTTAGCAAGTTATCAGCCGGATGACGTTGCTAAGTCACTATTTACGGTCATTATGTTATGCAGTTATAAATCTTCAAGAACATGTTTTTACATAAACAGGTATGAATAAAATGAATGATGACATGTTTCGCTGTGTAGAAACGTTCTTCTTGTTAACCAGTTCACGAAGTTTTTGAAGAAAGAATTAGCAAAAGGAAAACCTTCAGCAGGAGGAGGAATTCTGAGCCCATTTCTTGTGACATCCACAATGATTTGTTTACAGATGGATGAGAATTTCCTGTCGCACGTAACAGGCGTGTCAGTTTCAACGTGTGGGCGGCAGCACAGTCTCACGGGCCTGATCGCGACTGAAGAAAGATTTTCGAGAGATTGGCAATACCACTAACTGTGGAACGACAACAGAAGCGTTCCCTGTACGTACCATCTAAGTGTGTGACTGGGGAACATACCACGAAAAAGTTCAGCGAAGTATTCTCATCACTTACTTACGAAAAAAAATATCCCACCATAACATAGACTGACATGCCAATCTGGTAACGATCTTCAGCAAGTCCCATTTCAGATCAGGCAAAGTTTGGGTATAAACTCCTGTAAAACTTGTGATTAACACTATTCTACATGACTGTAAGTACCATAGTAATAAATTTTTATTAGTTCCAACATACATTGCCGAAAAGAAATGCCAGACCTTCAGAGGCCAAGGCTACTTTTCTGACAAGTGGCGCAATAGTAGTTTATCATTGTAGGAGTGTGTGATAACAAAAACAGACGAAGTTTGACATAAATCTCACAATAGAGGGTGTCCAGAGTGTCACTTTAATACGAGGATCACTCCAAAAGACATGCACACTATTTTTGTAAACATACAGTTTTCATTCTGCATGTGTGAAAGTTGTACAGTGTGTAGATACATCTTTCCCGCTTGTTTTTAAACTTAGTTCAACCTTTTCCCGTGAGTGGCGCCGTCACAGCATGTCTTCAAGATGGCTGCTACACTTGACTTTCGTCAGAAGTAACGTGCTGTCATAAAATTCCTGTGCTGTGAAAACGAGACAGTGGGAAACATCCACAAGAGATTGATAAAGGTGTATGGAGAATTTCTTGGAAGAATTGTGACAGGTGATGAAACATGGCTCCATCATTTTTCACGAGAGACGAAGGTGCAATCAGTGGAGTGGCATCATGCAAATTCACCCAAGAAAAAAACATTCAAAACCACACCTACTGCTGGAAAAGTTATGGCTATGGTGTTTTTCGATTCCGAAGGACTCTTGCTTGTGGTCATCATGCCAAGTGGAACCACCATAAATTCTGATGCATATGTGACGACACTGAAGAAACTTCAAGCTCGGCTGAATCGTGTTCGACCACATCGGCAAAAGCAGGATGTTTTGCTGTTGCATGACAATTCACGGCCAAAAACCATGGAAGCGATCACAAAACTCGGATGGACAACAATGAAACACCCGCCTTACAGTCCTGACCTGGCTCCATGTGACTATCATCTCTTTGGGAAACTGAAAGAGTCTCTTCGTGGAACGAGGTTTGAAGATGATGACTCCCTTGTGCACGCTGCCAAACAGTGGCTCCAACAGGTTCATCCAGAATTTTACCGTGCGGGTATACAGGTGCTGGGAGTAAGCCAGTTGAGATGGATGGAAATTATGTGGAGAAATGACAATATTGTTCCTAAAAGATGTATATACACAGTATAAAACATGTAGAATAAAAGATAGATTTTAAAAAAATAGTGCGCATTTCTTTTGGGGTGACCCTTGTACACACTGTCTCGCCCTATGGCGGCAAAGCAGGGGTGTACTCTCGCATGGATATGGTCGTAAAGGTGCCGAATGCATTCCTGTGATAGATTGCTCCAAGCACTTTGCACCTTCACTAGCAGTTCGGAAATGGTTGCTGCAGGCTCTAGAGAAACAGTAACTTTCTCATTCACCATGTGCCACACGTGTTCAGTTGATGACAGATGTGGTGATCTTGCCGGCCAGAGCAGTCGTTGTACCCCATGAGGAGAACGGTGCGTCGTAACAACCATTCGTAGACGTGCATTATCCTGCTGAAGAACAACATCACTTTTCTGTCGAAGAAACTGCAGTATCAAGGGCGTAACAACTGGTGATATATACGGCTGAGTGGTTACTTAAACCAAATGTGACTGCGATTTGTAACTCTCCCCTCTCCACACACACACACACACACACACACACCACACACACACATACATACACACATACACACACACACACACACACACACACACACACACACACACACACACACACACACACACACACACCAAGAAACATGGGCTTCGACGTGTTTGTCATGGGCGAATACACTCCGGAACAAGTCGCTTACCAGGTCTATGCCGTACTCGTGTTGTACGTCAGACAGGAACGCACGCAGACAGAAACCACTCACATCACAGAGTGCCTCTCAATTCTCCACTCTCTCGCGACACAACAGAATCTGTGCTAGGCGCTTTCGTGGAGTCAGTGTTAGCCTGGCCACAGGCAAACGAGATCGTAGTCTAGCTGCAAGTAGACAGTTCCCTATGGTCTTGAGTAACACGCCAAGTGTCCGGATATCTTCCCTGGCTGATATTCTTCGGTCGGACACCACCCCTTTCACTATGCGTCGATCTTGACGTGCGCCTCTACTACGTGAGTATTCAGAACCTGATATACGGGTGCAGGAACGTTCCTCAGAACCCTGCTGAAAGCAGCTAAACACCAGCGATATACTGTGACCAACATGAGCAGCAGACAGTCGATAAGCCCATCCGTTTCCTGCAGGCACGTAATGCGACCCTTTTCAAAGGGCTGAAGTTGATGGACAGGTGTACGTACTGGTCGGTGGAATGTGCTTGTATCCTGAACGAATGCTGCACAGGCAGTTCACCTTTAAGCTCAGCACAGTTACTGTCTGGAGAGTCGAAAGACAGGGCACACGGGTAGGTCTCTACAACATCATCTGGTAGCTATGACAGTTGCAAATGTATCACTAACTACACTCCTGGAAATGGAAAAAAGAACACATTGACACCCGGGGTGTCAGACCCACCATACTTGCTCCGGACACTGCGAGAGGGCTGTACAAGCAATGATCACACGCACGGCACAGCGGACACACCAGGAACCGCGGTGTTGGCCGTCGAATGGCGCTAGGTGCGCAGCATTTGTGCACCGCCGCCGTCAGTGTCAGCCAGTTTGCCGTGGCATACGGAGCTCCATCGCAGTCTTCAACAATGGTAGCATGCCGCGACAGCGTGGACGTGAACAGTATGTGCAGTTGACGGACTTTGAGCGAGGGCGTATAGTGGGCATGCGGGAGGTCGGGTGGACGTACCGCCGAATTGCTAAACACGAGGGGCGTGAGGTCTCCACAGTACATCGATGTTGTCGCCAGTGGTCGGCGGAAGGTGCACGTGCCCGTCGACCTGGGACCGGACCGCAGCAACGCACGGATGCACGCCAAGACCGTAGGATCCTACGCAGTGCCGTAGGGGACCGCACCGCCACTTACCAGCAAATTAGGGACACTGTTGCTCCTGGGGTATCTGCGAGGACCATTCGCAATCGTCTCCATGAAGCTGGGCTACGGTCCCGCACACCGTTAGGCCGTCTTCCGCTCACGCCCCAACATCGTGCAGCCCGCCTCCAGTGGTGTCGCGACAGGCGTGAATGGAGGGACGAATGGAGACGTGTCGTCTTCAGCGATGAGAGTCGCTTCTGCCTTGGTGCCAATGATGATCGTATGCGTGTTTGGCGCCGTGCAGGTGAGCGCCACAGTCAGGACTGCATACGACCGAGGCACACAGGACCAACACCCGGCATCATGGTGTGGGAAGCGATCTCCTACACTGGCCGTACACCTCTGGTGATCGTCGAGGGGACACTGAATAGTGCACGGTACATCCAAACGTCATCGAACCCATCGTTCTACCATTCCTAGACCGGCAAGGGAACTTGCTGTTCCAACAGGACAATGCACGTCCGCAATTATCCCGTGCCACCTACCGTGCTCTAGAAGGTGTAAGTCAACTACCCTGTCCAGCAAGATCTCCGGATCTGTCCCCCATTGAGCATGTTTGGGACTGGATGAAGCGTCGTCTCACGCCGTCTGCACGTCCAGCACGAACGCTGGTCCAACTGAGGCGCCAGGTGGAAATGGCATGGCAAGCCGTTCCACAGGACTACATCCAGCATCTCTACGATCGTCTCCATGGGAGAATAGCAGCCTGCATTGCTGCGAAAGGTGGATATACACTGTACTAGTGCCGACATTGTGCATGCTCTGTTGCGTGTGTCTATGTGCCTGTGGTTCTGTCAGTGTGATCATGTGATGTATCTGACCCCAGGAATGTGTCAATAAAGTTTCCCCTTCCTGGGACAATGAATTCACGGTGTTCTTATTTCAATTTCCAGGAGTGTACAACCCTTCAGTACGCAAGTGTTTTACCGCGGTGTCACTGAACGCAGTCCTTCATAACAATTTATTTATTCTGGCATTGTATTAAGTTACGCAATTAATTTTTTGTTTGTTTGTAGGTAAACCGCTACGCGCTGGAGGAGCGGAAACTACGGTGCGGTATCTCTCCCTCTGCATTTGGAGGATGCCATGCTGCTACGACCCATGCTGATACAGGGATAATGTATAGCGGTATGTGACAAAGTATTTAGGTGGTACATACTGTTCCAGTGCGGTTAAAGACGTTCGAATGAAGTACAACGTCACTGTAGACCACTCTGTGTGAAGTATCGGGACACTCAAGAGGATGGGAGGCCTGCGTGCTTGACGACCAGACTATCGGAATCGTGGCGACGGTGGAAAAAATGAAACAATCATACATGCGTAGATTCCGACATCTTGCCGCCATTTTGAACAAGATAAAGATCTCCGCCCGTTGTATTATCTTATTTTCATTATTTATTTATTTATTGCCAAATTATAGACATGTTACCCCATGTCTTAAAACAGGTCTTACATCTTACAATTTTCATGTTTCATCTTTTTGTAGTCTTCTTTTCTTTTGTTATATCTACAACATTTACAAATAATAATACTTTTCAAAACAACAATAATTTAAGCTTGAAAAATAAATAAAATGTTGTTGTTTTTTAAGAATATAAAAAGGTGATAGGCTACAGGACAGATTTGTTACTACCATCACCGTAAGGTTACGACACTTCTCACGCCCACTCAAAAATCCCTTCGAACAGACAACAGCGGAAATGTTGTAGGACAATCCACCTAATCACTATGGCCGAGTTATCTGACTATCACTGTGACCTCGACAGGCTGGAGCACAGCAAGCACTGGAAACTTGTGGGTGAAGACCCAACCATCAGCGGACAACGTGATTTCGAAAGTTTTGGGGAACTCCCACGATGTGGTCCAAACTGACAATACTGGTAAGGGGTAAACAGGAGCATACTGCTGAAATCTTCTGACGGGGTTAGAAGGTTGGGAGAGGTTGTCAAAACAAAGAAAAGCGGGAAGCTGTCAGAGTATTTGTGCTCCACAAGAATTCCCCACCTTCTTCTTAAAAGGGTAAAGGTCTTTATAAACCATCCGTTGCCGGGGAAAATGTATCGCCTTGAAGGATGAATATGAAGGGAAATCCTATCATCATTAGTAAGTTTCAGGTCGTAGCTTAATTTTTTTGGGTTAAAAATGAAAATTTTACGACTGTCTCTACTGATTGAGGTAGTTAGTGCAAAACTTAGTGAACTACTGTGTTCTATAATCAAAAATTTTGTGCCAAGTACGGCGGTGCAATAGTTAGCCACTGAATTCGTATTGAAAAAAACGATGGTATAAATCCCCGTCCACCGATCAAAATATAGATTTTCCATGGTGTTTCTAAACAACTTACAGTAAATGTCGCGATAGTAACCTGGAAGAGAAATCAAGCTACTTCCTCCTTTATATTTTCTCAATCCGTGCCTTGCTGCGATACCAGTGATAATCCACACAGATCATAACTTGAACCTTAAACTTCTCTTGTTTTCATTTCACGATGTCTTTTTACCTTGGTACATGACTTTTTATGAAAAATAATTCAAGTGCAGCAAAAAATCATCAGTAACTGAAGTATATCATTATCGTTACTGAAGATAATTTTTAATTCATGTTCATTTCAAGCTGTAAACTTATCGTCTCCCCTTCTAGAATACAAATCCCTTCACAGGGAGAGTAATTCATTCTGCACAGTGTATGGTGTGTGGGACACTTATGCAATATGGCATGGACGTGACTGCGTGGCATCGACAGACCCTCGATTCTTACTACGCGGCACTCAGGGACCTTGACGCCTTACTCCCTTCCTCGGACAGACAACATGACCAAAGCAGAATCAAGGCTCACATACTATCAATGACGAAGCGCCGACTAGAAGGTGCAGCAGTCCGCTCGCGACGGCACGACCGAACGGTTGCAGAGGAGCCCACTATGCACCACGTTGTGGCGGATAAGCGCCGACAACGCCAACATTTAATCACACAACTCAGGACACATGACGATCGCTTATGTACGACCCAAACAACCATAGTAAAGGAGGTGGAGGATCATTTTCGTCATCTTTACAAGGAAAGAATCGTCGATGACGAAGCCACTACTGAAGTGTTACAGCAGTGAACACGTACTGTCGACGAGGCTACCGCGAATGCACTAACACAGGAAATCTCACTCGAAGAAGTCGAAGACGCCGTGGACAAAGGTGCGGCCAATAAGTCTCCTGGACCTGATGGATTGCCCATCGAATTCTACCGGACTTTCCGTGACATCATGATGCCTCGCTGGGTTATAATGTTCCGCGAACTTATGTCTCCAGACTGTGTTGTGTCGCCAGCGTTTGTAGAAGGTCTTCTCATACAGTTACTCAAGCCAGGTGGAGGGCTATCGATTAACGACTATCGGCCACTTACAATGCTGAGCGCCGATTACAAGACTTTCACCAGGATTATGGCGAGCCGTATTAAGACGACTTTGCCGATGATCCTCGCTCCAGAACAGACGTCGCAGGGGGGAGAAGCCAACATACACATGGCCTCCGGTGACTCCAGGGAATTAATAGCGATCGTTTCTGCGTGCCGTCTGAGAGTGGCGATCGTCTCCGTAGATTTCAACAGCGCCTTTTATAGAGTGCACCACAACTTCCTCCTACGAGTGATGGACTGTATGGGATTCCCCCTGAGCCTCATCGACACCCTACGGCGTCTTTGGACCGCAGCCAGCTCACATGTCCAGGTCAATGGAAGGACGGTAGGACCAGTACCCATTAAGAGGTCTCTACGACAGGGTTGTCCCCTTTCTACCTACATTTATGCCACCGCGCGCGAGCCACTCCTAGGGGGCCTTAACCATCGCATCATGCTGCGGGTCGTCACCTTTCGATATAGGACATACGCTGACGACCTGCTACTGCTGGTCCGTTCCAATGACGAAGTTCAAAGCGTACTAACCTGGATTGAGCGATACGGACAGGCCGCAGGCAGTCTTCTGACCATCGACAAGTCGGCGGCGTTGGATATTGGGCGTGGTCTCAAACCGGAAGCCCTCGCTCCCCTCCCACCAGTTCCTGATCTGCGATATTTGGGAATCACGTTCAAGAAAGATGTACGTAAAACAGCTGTAGCAAACTACCGACGGTTATTACAGATCATACGCGCAATGGTGCGACAGAACCTGCTCTGGGACTTGAATCAGCTACAACGTGTTGAATACCTGAACCTCTATGTGGCATCAAAACTCTACCACGTGGCACAGGTCCTCCCACTACCGCTACAGATAGGTCGCCGGCTTCAAGCGGCCTTCAGTTACTACGTTTCCGCAGGTCATATCTTTAAAGTACGATACGACACTCTTACCCTCCCAGTGCACAAAGGAGGGCTGGGATTGGTCAACGTCAGGGCGAGAGCAGCTAGCCTTTACATGAGCAACATGAGGAAACGATGGAAAAGTCAATATACCTCTCTCACGGGTCGTTTACTACAGGTTCTGATGCCAGTCTCTAACGTCCCGCCGGTGTCGGTTGCGCACGTCGCACCACAGCTCTCCCATGTGTCGACCTTCATTCTTGATTACAGCTATGTCAGCTCAAATCTCTCCGCCACGTGTCCACCAAAGGCGAAAGATTTTTATACCAACCTTCTGCGTGCTGTTCCCGTATCGTGGTGGAAAACAAGTACCTTACCGTTCACTGGCCAAGAGTGTGGAAAACGATACACCACAACTTTCTGTCATCCACGGTGCGTTCGAAGTGGTATCAGATCGCCAACAAAAAATATGCCACACTATAGCTACTTCACACTATTGGACTGGCAGACTCCCCTTATTGCCCAGATTGTCACCTTTTGGATACCGATGAACATCGTTTTACTTGCGCATCATCGTCCGGAGTTTGGCGACTAACACAGAAGATATTGGCTTGTTACCTCCGGGTCACACCTGATATGATTGGCCCTCAGACCCTACTCTGTCGCCCGCATCTCGTGGTCGTGCGGTAGCGTTCTCGCTTCCCGCGCCCGGGTTCCCGGGTTCGATTCCCGGCGGGGTCAGGGATTTTCTCTGCCTCGTGATGGCTGGGTGTTGTGTGTTGTCTTTAGGTTAGTTAAGTTTAAGTAGTTCTAAGTTCTTGGGGACTGATGACCATAGATATTAAGTCCCATAGTGCTTTGAACCATTTGAACCCCACTCTGTCCCGATGAAACTTAGTTTCCGGCTGCGCTTACATGGTTCAAAGGACTTACAGTTGCCTACATCTTTAGCGACGGAGAGAAAGAGCAGCTTGATTACTGGTGGTTCCTACAAAATGCTCACAATGCCCTCGAACGCACACCGAAATACCGTACGCTCTTCGCAAACTATTTACGCAGCATTTTCGTTAACCCCCTACTCAGCTGGGGAGTGCCCAGCTGCGGTTAATGTTCTGTGCCGCATCACACTAACGGCTGAACGTTCTGCCTTGTCAGCCATGAGCGAAGGAAGAGACAAGCTGCTGCAAGGATGCTGTTTTCCTTGAGGCACTAGCGAAGCAGAATGCCTCCGTTGCAGATGCCCTTCAAAGGCGCTGTTGGAGATATCAGATAACGATGGCGAGTCTCCAAGTGGAACCAGTTACATTATTGAAGAACCTTTTAGTTGGAATGACATCAGTGATTTAAATTTTTATTTTTGGATTACTCTTTTATGCCACCTTTGTTGTTGTAACACTTAGTTACTAGAATTCTCATTTTTAACGTTCCGTAAATGTAATCATGTAAAAAAAAAAAAAGAAAAAAAAGTGGCAAAGGATAGCCCTAACCTTGATTTCCCATATTTCCCCTGATATAGAGGCAGCTCTCTGGGGTGCGTTTACTCAGGTGCCAGCGCCTGAAGTGGATCAGATTTTTTGCTATAGGATGAAAAGTGGCGGTGGCACTTAGGTTTTTTTTTTAAAGTTCCATTTTCCTATTGGGCTTTTTAAGGGAAAAACCATTATAAAAAAACAAAGAATAAATATTAAAAAAAGAAAAAATGTGCTCTAAAGAAAGATGGATAGAGCGTCAAAAAATAAAAATAAAAAAACAAAAAACAAAAAAAGTCGGTAGAGCACTTGCCTGCGAAAGGCAAAGGTCAAAAAAAAGTTGGTAGAGCACTTGCCCGCGAAAGGCAAAGGTCCCGAGTTCGAGTCTCGATCCGACACACAGATTTATCTGCCAGGAAGTTTTAACTATAAACCATTTAATTAGCCCCCTGTACAACTAATTTCTATGTTTAATTAGAAAAACTTGAGGAGAATAATGATCGAGTACATAAAGAGTTTTGCTGGAGCAAGCCCGATGCCTTCCGGTTGGTGTTGGGTAGTGCGGTAAGATTGGTGAGGTTTGGGTGGCTAGAGCTTCGCAGTACCTAAGACAGCGCTCGTGGGATTTACAATAATTTGTTGTAACGAGCTTGAAAACTTGCCGATAATTTGTGGACTGTGAGCAGTTTCGTGGGCGTGAGCATTGGATTTTGAATTCGGTTGGAGCTTTAGATCGCTGCGTGAACGTAAGTGAGATTTTGCACTCAGAACTTTAAGAACTTCTACTGGTTTCGTGAATTAGTAGGCGGCTTCAGTTCGTCATTTTACACTGCGTACAGTCTGTGAATGCTCTGTCTGCACTACGTATCTACCGGGTGATCAAAAATTCAGTATAAATTTGAAAACTTAATAAACCACGGAATAATGTAGATAAAGGTAAAAATTGACACACATGCTTGGAATGACATGGGGTTTTATCAGAACAAAAAAAACACCCCATATTGCTGGACGCGTGAAAGATCGCTTGCGCGCGTCGTTTGGTGATAATCGTGTGCTAAGCCGCCACTTTCGTCATGCTTGGCCTCCCAGGTCCCCAGACCTCAGTCCGTGCGATTATTGGCTTTGGGGTTACCTGAAGTCGCAAGTGTATCGTGATCGACCGACATTTCTAGGGATGCTGAAACACAACATCCGACACCAACGCCTCACCATAACTCCAGACATGCTCTACAGTGCTGTTCACAACATTATTCCTCTACTACAGCTATTGTTGAGGAATGATGGTGGACATATTGAGCATTTCCTGTAAAGGACATCATCTTTGCTTTCTCTTATTTTGTCATGCTAATTATTGCTATTGTGGTCAGATGAAGCGCCATCTGTCGGAAGTTTTTTGAACGTTTGTATGTTTTTGGTTCTAATAAAATCTCATGTCATTCCAAGCATGCGTGTCAATTTGTACTTCTCTATCTACATTATTCCATGATTTATTCAGTTTGCAAATTTATACTGACTTTTTGACCACCCGGTACATATCCACACTACTAGCTTAAATAGTCTTTAGCCGATTTCTTAATTTTATGTGAAGTCACCATTCACAAAGATTTGTGTGCTTATTTCAAATATACATTTGGTTTACATTGCAAACAACCTGGTATAGGCAACAGCATTATGCTACAGAGATTTATTCACATATTTCACCCCTATTTCAATTATTTATTTATTTATGTTTGGTTGCGTTTCGTTGATTTTCATATACTGGTAGGGGTTTAAGAAATCTTGTGTTAAGATTTAGGTTCAAAAGTAACGTTGTGTGGGCAGCCTCCTTAAGAATTCCGTGAGCCATGCAATAATCTTAGGCCGTTTTGTCCACATTGCCTATGACATTTTGTCCCGTCACGTTTGAGTTTTGACTCGTTCAGGAATAGACTACGTCATATAACGCGTTAAGTTGCAGAGTGATTACTAAACAATGCCTTTATCTCTCATTTCTGCTCTGACATTCCTCCTCCCCCTGTCAGCTGACACATCAGAGTTCTTTGTATCACCTGATTCACTGCCTTTAAGAGAGTACTTTCACTCGGAGTGATGCCTGCCCTGCAGGATATATGAATGTCGGGCAGTGAGGTGGGAACCTCACAGCCATTAACAAATCGTATTTCCGCAGGCGAGGCGCCAATCGTGACTTACCGCTTCTGAGAGCGGGTGCAGCCAGTATCTTTAGCAGGAGCTGCACGCAGAATTGACGGCGAGGAACAAAGGAGGGGAACAGAACTCCAGCAGTCACGAGCGGCTGCCAACGCCGGCGTGACGGAGCGGCCGTCGCGGTAAATGGTCGATGATTGGCCCACAAAGGCACAGAGCGGGCCGCCACTCTATCGTCTTATTAACTCGTTTGTCACACGGCGCGTCTCCGGCAATTAACGAGACCTGTTGTGGCTAGCGCCAAGTCATCGTTCTCGCCGTCCCAAGACCTTTTGTATGGCTTGTGTTTGTTAGATCATACGTGTGTGTCTGTGTGTGTATGAGGGAGGCAGAGAGGAGAGAGAGGAGAAGAACACATTGTTCGGTTTGAAACAAAATAATATTACTTTCAAACGGTGAGCTTAATTTTTTGACAGTGTATGTCACTCACGAGAATGGCGTTAATTCAACCAGTGTTAGTATAACGAGTAATGTATACAGTGGAGCTGCAGCTCACGTTAGACTTGCTCAGAAAGGTGGGAAACAGAACAGGAAGAAAAATAAGAGGAGGAGATTGAGCCGTGGTAAAAATTGCTGTTTTGAAGAGCGCTCCGAAGCGCGTAGTGTGAAGCAGTCGCCCTCCCTTTTTGGCGGTGGCGCCGCTGTGGCAATCGCAGCTTTGGTGTCTTCCTCTGGTGGGAAAGGGGAAAGGTTGCCTGTTCACGTGCATTTAAGGGGAGCTATGAACTCGCCAGTGGGTCAGTCGGGGCAGCCTGGGTCAGTCTCTCATCCGAAGCTGTAAGGTAGTTAGTGTCGGTCTGTCGTCCGGAGTGCTAGTATGTCTGTCGTTCGGATCAACCTCTAAAGCCGGCAAAATGAAGAGTCTTTCTACTGCACCAATAAGAGAACTCAACGAGTGGTCGCCCAGTCGGGGCTTAGTTCCTGCATCTGAGTGTGCGCGTTAGGCCGCCAGTCTGCTCGAGTTTTCTCAGGCAATGGTCACTGGCGGTTGGACCGATCGGTTGGTCTGTCTCGCACTGAGACACAAGAAGACTTGTCCGTCTCGAGCGTCGGCGCGTGTGAGGTCGCCACATGAGTCCAGTGGGCCGCGGCGTATACGGAGGGGGTATTGACTTCGCGTTCGACACGAGAGCTCAGGAGTCAAACCAAGATATCAATCTGGCCGGTGCGAGCTGCGACTCCGTGAGGCGGGAGATCGGCGCGCCTTCTTGCGCCCGTTGAAGCGGCTGGAAGCGGACGGTTCGGGAGAGCTATTTTGGGGTGATGCGCCAGGTCTTCTCGAGAAATCGCAGTTTATTAGAAGTGATTGGTGATATATTCTTTGATTTACTCTTTTTAAATTCTACTTGTTTTCTTGGTGAGGTCACCAGCCGTTTTACTTTGGGGTCGTCCCACCATTCTTCTCCGTTTGTCCACCCGCGGGAAGATGGTTGTTTATAAATTGGGTGGTCCATTTTTCCCTTGTGGAGTAGGGGTAGGCGGGTTAGAGCAACCTGCGTTTCGGGTTGTTCAGAAATCTCCCTATCTATCTACCTTACGTTAGTAACTGCCTCTGTCATGTTTGTTTGATTTGGTGTGTTAACGAATTTATTGCTTGGAGTATAACGGACTAATACCTGAAATACGTTTTGATCTTTGGAAACTTTAATATTATTGCCTATGATCTTGAGAGGCGGTACTGTGTAGTGTAGAGCATCTTAACTATTGTTTGGCAAACCTTGTAGAAGTTTAGATAAGATTGCATTTCATGGGTTTTTATTTAAATGGTCATTTTAGTATATAATGTTACCACCCTTTCACAGTAAGACTTTTCTTAGAAGTTAAAATCAAGTTGCACCTTCTGTGGCAAGGTTAATATATTAATTGTTGGTGTTTTGTACCATTTTCATCCCTCCTACGGGGGGTGCATAGTTTGTGTGCTTGTGTAAATTGTTAAAACTCTGAGTTTAAAGTTATCTGGTGTGTTGCAGGTTTGCAACAGTGTAGTCTTTCAGAGGCTGTTGTGAGCGGTCGTAACTACGGCTGTGTCAAAAGGGAGCGGCAAGGTCTCTTCAAAATTGGTTCAAATGGCTTTGAGCACTATGGGACTCAACATCTGTGGTCATCAGTCGCCTAGAACTTAGAACTACTTAAACCTAACCAACCTAAGGACACCACATACATCCATACCCGAGGCAGGATTCGAACCTGCGACCGTAGCGGTCACGCGGTTCCAGAGTGAAGCTGCTAGAACCGCACGGCCATACCGGCCGGCCACGGTTTTCTGCCAGAAAGCTCATGTAGTCAGAACTTGTTTCTTTCTGCCTCTGAATAATTTGTAACTTTGATATTTAGAAGGTGCTTTCTGATTATAATTTTAAATCTGTTCTTTTAAAAAAAATGCTTTTATGCACTATTAAAGTGAATAAAATTCCCATTTGTTTAAAGGAATTTTGTTATGATTTCATCAGTTACTCCCTGGCAACTACTTCCATGCTTATATAGTGTGATTAAATGTGTTAATGTTCTTGATGCATCGCTAGTAAATAAAATAAATTCTTAAGAATATTCTTTGAAAATTAATCACGGTTCAAAGATCCTATGTCATCTGGAGATCTTTCGGTGAAATTTCTAGGCTACAAGGTGCAATTAACTGCACATAGGTCATTGATTATTTGGGCCGACTTAGCCTGTATTCGTAGTTGCAATACTTGAATAAAACCGGCCTCCATATTAATGATACCCAACGATTTCTCTGCAAAAATAACAGCACACATGTAAATGCTGTCTATAAAAAGGCATCGAATCTGCTATCAGCAGGGTCTGACAGCAAAACTGTGGCAGTGTGTTGATTCCAGAGCTGTGGGTGCGGTTGGCAGCACACAGTCTATTACTTGGGCTCGCCATGCGAAATAAGGAATGCTGGTAAACCAACACCTGTTCCGATATGGACCAGTCGGTTCATTCATTCTTGTGTGTCTGCTACGCTGAGTCTGACTCTATAGCCATTGCTGCATGTGGCTGCCGTACATCCTGATACATCCTTCAGACCTTTTTCGCAGTAAATAACGCACACCTTAAAATATGTGTGACTCTATTCAGAATGCGCCACATGTATTGGCCACAAGCAACTGCAACTTCTGCCCATTGTTGATGCGATGGGCATACAACAATTCCTTTAAGTGTGCCTGTAGCCAGAAATGCAATGCATTCAGATCTGGTCAGTGGAGAGGCCATACTAACAAACCTCATAACCCATTGCATCGGCCATGAAACATTGCGGTGAAGTTCTGTTGAACAAGAAGTGGTGCTCCGTCGTCACGCATGAAATCGAACCGTGGTCCTTCTCAAAGGGTAACGTCTGCAATAGCGCTGGCGTGTCATAGCCCAGAAGTCGGTCATACACGGCGCCTGTTTCCCTGTTTGCTAAAGTGTGTGCTCCTATGAGCCTGTCATCGACAATTCCTTCCCATACACTGAGACTGAAGCGATTCTGATTCCTCATCTCCATGATTGATAGAGAAATTACATCTATCCACAGGTGTGTATTGTGCTAATTTACTATCGTAGCTATTTACTGTCGCACCTCCTTTAAATCCTGCCTCGTCAGTGAGGCTGTGAACTGCTGGCTTTCAATGGCCAGTATCTAAATTGATGTTGGTTTTAGGACATATCATTATAGGAACTTTTTCTTATTTTAGTACTGCTTGTCTATTCGAAATGTTTGTGTTCTTGAAGGAAGGGAGACTGGAATTTCACGCTCTGTCAGCTACAGTAATTAGAGATAAAGCGCAAGTTCGAATTGGAGAAAGCTGGTAAGGAAAATAGGCTGTGCCTTTTCAGAGGCAACCATCTCGGCATTTACCTGTACCAATTTAGGGAAATCACACGAAACTATGTAATACGTCATGACTCAATGCTGTGAATAAAAGGGTGCCACTTAATCCGCGCCTAGGTATCGTGAGATTTTCCCCAAAGTTACAGGATGCGGACGGGTGCGGTTAACAACTGTTTCGCTTCCAGCTAAAATCGGCATCTGATAGCTGGGTGACGCTGAAGCAATGAGGGATGAGCGCTTAAAGGCATTCCCATTACAAACAAACACGGAACTGCTGTTAAGCTGCAGCCTTCTTGGTGACTCAGACAAGGGACGCCTGGTTGTATTCACAGAAGTTACGCAAGAAAATCCGGCGTGTTATCCGCTAGGGAACTTGCTGTGTTCGTGACTGCGCCACGACCCACGGTGACGTGGGAGCGCCGTGGGAACGCCGAGGTCTCACTCACTTGCTGGCGACAGCCTGAGGATCTCTGAAGTGAGATCGCAAAGGATGGCACCTTGTACCTGTGAGTAGCAGGATGGAGTTACCCAACTCGATAATTCATAAGTGGTCATCCGACATGAGCCCACCAATGACAAATAATACAACTGGCTATTCAAGGCCCTGTGGGACAAGGGTGGGGGAAGAAAGTAACCCTCTCAAACAAAAGCATTCAGAGCGGGACTCTGAGTCATTCTGAGTGGTTCGCATGCCGTCTCGCATAAAGCATTCAGATTTTACATTCTGGAAATATATCAGTCTGTTTTCTACTCCGTTTCCAGATTTTGGTACCTGTGACTACACTCCTGGAAATTGAAATAAGAACACCGAGAATTCATTGTCCCAGGAAGGGGAAACTTTATTGACACATTCCTGGGGTCAGATATATCGCATGATCACACTGACAGAACCACAGGCACATAGACACAGGCAACAGAGCATGCACAATGTCGGCACTAGTACAGTGTATATCCACCTTTCGCAGCAATGCAGGCTGCTATTCTCCCATGGAGACGATCGTAGAGATGCTGGATGTAGTCCTGTGGAACGGCTTGCCATGCCATTTCCACCTGGCGCCTCAGTTGGACCAGCGTTCGTGCTGGACGTGCAGACCGCGTGAGACGACGCTTCATCCAGTCCCAAACATGCTCAATGGGGGACAGATCCGGAGATCTTGCTGGCCAGGGTAGTTGACTTACACCTTCTAGAGCACGTTGGGTGGCACGGGATAATTGCGGACGTGCATTGTCCTGTTGGAACAGCAAGTTCCCTTGCCAGTCTAGGAATGGTAGAACGATGGGTTCGATGACGGTTTGGATGTACCGTGCACTATTCAGTGTCCCCTCGACGATCACCAGAGGTATACGGCCAGTGTAGGAGATCGCTCCCCACACCATGATGCCGGGTGTTGGCCCTGTGTGCCTCGGTCGTATGCAGTCCTGATTGTGGCGCTCACCTGCACGGCGCCAAACACGCATACGACCATCATTGGCACCAAGGCAGAAGCGACTCTCATCCCTGAAGACGACACGTCTCCATTCGTCGCTCCATTCACGCCTGTCGCGACACCACTGGAGGCGGGCTGCACGATGTTGGGGCGTGAGCGGAAGACGGCCTAACGGTGTGCGGGACCGTAGCCCAGCTTCATGGAGACGATTGCGAATGGTCCTCGCCGATACCCCAGGAGCAACAGTGTCCTTAATTTGCTGGGAAGTGGCGGTTCGGTCCCCTACGGCACTGTGTAGGATCCTACGGTCTTGGCGTGCATCCGTGCGTTGCTGCGGTCCGGTCCCAGGTCGACGGGCACGTGCACCTTCCGCCGACCACTGGCGACAACATCGATGTACTGTGGAGACCTCACGCCCCACGTGTTGAGTCATTCAGCGGTACGTCCACCCGGCCTCCCGCATGCCCACTATACATACGCCCTCGCTCAAGTCCGTCAACTGCACATACGGTTCACGTCCACGCTGTCGCGATGGAGCTCCGTATGCCACGGCAAACTGGCTGACACTGACGGCGGCGGTGCACAAATGCTGCGCAGCTAGCGCCATTCGACGGCCAAAACCGCGGTTCCTGGTGTGTCCGCTGTGCCGTGCGTGTGATCATTGCTTGTACAGCCCTCTCGCAGTGTCCGGAGCAAGTGTGGTGGGTCTGACACACCGGTGTCAATGTGTTCTTTTTTCCATTTCCAGGAGTGTATTTGGCTTCTCGTGGAATGTTTATCAAACAGTCCATGAGTGTACTGCCGGTTCGTTGACTCCAGCTGGCATAATATTTTCTATTAAAAAAAAAAAAAAAAAAAAGATTCTTTAGTCAGAAAACTACATGATACATATTTAACCCACTACCTAAATACATTAGTGGTTTCTAAATTTATATTTGTATTACCAATACTGCAGCTTACCTTGTTATTACTACAGGTGTGTCAGCACTAGTACTATTTCCACTATGGGCATTGCTAAATTTTACTGCTGTTGCAGTAGGTCTAAAAATTCATGGTGGTGTCTGTTTGTTCTTATATCGTGTCTCCCTACCACTTTCGCGCAACGACGCTCTGAGCGTGTTTTTTTTTTTTTTTTTTTTAGGGAATTGACTAGTTTGAACCTGGAACCTGTTGCTGGTAAGGAGACGCCACACATCCACGCCCGAGGCAGGATTCGAACCTGCGACCGTAGCAGTCGCGCAGTTCCCGACTGAAGCGCCTACAACCGCTCGGTCACACCGACCAGCATTATTAACAAATGTTGTTGCGATCTCGACTGTTGTTTTAATCAAAGTTGGCGCCAGATCGCTGCGTTCCATAGACAATGTTGTCTAAATTTATGGTTTATGGTGAAGTACCCCAAAGTCCGTTAACATTTGAAAAAGCACTAATTCACGGTTAAGGTAGGTAGGCTGGTAAAAACTGACAGACATGCCTGAAATGACGTGGGGTTTTATTGAAACCAGAAACTAATGCAAAAAATGGGTCAATAGATGGGGGTGATAGCAACAGTTGAGTGATGCCGCATGAGAATCGCGTATAAAATGAGCTTTAGCTAGAGAGAGAGAGAGAGAGAGAGAGAGAGAGAGAGAGAGAGAGCCCCCGCAGCTTGGCTGATGAAACACCTGCTATTAGGTATGAGTTTTGTGTTGGGTGGCGCTCCGCCCCATATTGCTACAACTGTTAAAGATCTTTAGCACACATCGTTTGGTGAGGATCGCATGCTGAGCCGCCACGTCGTTTTGGTCTCCCACGTCCCAAGACCTCAGTCTGTGTGATTATTAGTTGTGGGGTTACCTGAAGTCGCAAGCCAACAGCGATCGTTCAACCTCATTAGGAACGCTGAAAGACATCCGACGGCAATTACTCACCATAGATGCTGGTATGCTGCAGAGTGTTGCTCACAACATTGTCCCTCGACTACCCTCCGCCACACACCGTCAGGTGGCTTGCGGAGTACGGATGTAGATGTAGATGAAGTAATGCTGATGAGTGATGGCCGATATGTTGAGAATTTGTTACAAAGAATATCGTCTTGCTAAAAATGAAGTAATGCTGATGAGTGATGGCCGATATGTTGAAAATTTGTTACAAAGAATATCGTCTTGCTAAAAATGAAGTAATGCTGATGAATGATGGCCGATATGTTGAGAATTTGTTACAAAGAATATCGTCTTGCTAAAAATCAGCTGTCATGTTAATTATTACTTTTGTATCATATGAAGTTCCATCTGTTGTCCATTTTGTGCACTTTTTATAGTTTCAATAAAACTCCATCTCATTTCTAGAATGTGTTTCAATTTTTACCTCTCTATCTACATTATTCCTTGCTGTATTGAATTTTCAAGTGATTACGGACTTTTGGGACACCCTGTGCAACAAGCAGAATTGTATAGTTTTTGGGACTACAGATAGATCACAATCTTAATTACAAAGAACCACACCCGATAAACAACGATAGTTGGGCTACATCTGCAGTATTGGAGATTGCTGTTACAGATGACTTAAATATGAAGAAGCTACTTTATTTTGCATATTCGCATTGACTGGGCTTGATTTTTGAGGATACTCAACATACAAGAATATCATTTTCACAATTGACAGCGTGTTCTAGCTGAAGTTAGTTCTAGAACATCCTGCAGCAGTACTACATCTAAATGACTACTCTGCAAAATATATATAAGTGCTTGGCAGAGGGTTCATCGAACCACAATCATACTTTCAATAAAACTTGTCATTTTAACAACTTATTGATTCAGGTGATTTCTATTCACTAATGAGTTAGATCATGTTTAAAGGATTTCAAGCTATAGCAAGAATAGTACGTTCAGTATTCAAAGATGCATGTTGCGTACGGACTTATTTCTAGAACGAACAGCAGCCAGTGAAATGTTCTTTAAAGAATGTTCCCAGACATATTAAACGCATTGCACACAATGAGGCGGACTTTAAGACATTTCTGTTTGGCAACTCCTTTTACACCGTTCAAGACTATCTTCAAAGGAAATCTTAAAATGAATGCTTGAACATTTTAATCAGTATCAGTACTGTAATATCACAACAACTCATCAGTTCGAGTTCTACATCTACATGGTTACTCTCCAATTCATACTTAAGTGCCTGGAAGAGGGTTCATCGAACCATTTTCATACTATTTCTCTACGATTCCAGTCTCGAGTGGCGAGTGGGAAAAAGGAACAGACGAATTTTTCCCTTTGAGCTCTGATTTCTCTTATTTTATTATAATGATCATTTCTCCCTACGTAGGTGGACGTCAAAAAATATTTTCGCATTCGGAAGAGAAAGCTGGTGATTGAAATTTTGTAAATAGATCTCGCCGCAAAGAAATCCGTCTTTGTTTCAGTGACTGCCACCCCAACTCGCGTAGCATATCAGTGACACTCTCACCCCTATTGTGCGATAACACGAAACGAGCTGCACTTCTTTGCACGTTTTCGATGTCCTCCGTCAATCTAATCTGGTAAGGATCCCACGCCACGCAGTAACATTCTATCAGAGTACGGACAAGTGTAATGTAGGCTGTATCTTTAGTGGGTTTGTGGTATCTTCTAAGTGTTCTGCCAACAAAGCGCAGTCTTTGTTTCGCCTTCCCCGCAATATTATCTATGTCGTTTTTCCAGTTTGAAACGTCCCCGTAGAAAAATTATACATGACTGTGCTTAAACTGACACATAGCTAAGTGACCTTCACGTAATGCATGGTGGGCACCCAACTGCGCGATAGTCGCCTGGGAAAAAGCCATTAGTGTGTGCCTTTCAGAGGCACAAGTGGAGAAAAAAAAAGAGGCCATTATCCTCGCTATTGACATTTCTTTCTAGAAAGCATCGCAAATACGACACCCTGAAACTTGAAAACATATGATTACAGTGTGGCGCTCGTAATTTATGATATTTACTAAAATGCCTAATGAAATGATGAGAAATGTTTTACATCTATTGTCTTTCAGGTTGAGAGATTTTTTTGCTGCTTTTTGAGACGCCATTTGCCTAGTGAATGGCGTTCACACCTTGCATTATGTATTTATTTACTCATTTTGTTTAATACGTAGTTTCTAGCTGCACTGCAGCATTGGTTAAAATAAAATTTGATGGATGTACTAATATAGTTATTTTATGCATACAGATCCAGCCAATAATAAATTTATGATCTACTTCCAAGAAAACGAGGGCACATAAATAGACATTTCCCTTCACAGGAACTGCATAAATAATTTTTTTACGATTTGGTAACTTATCCGCTAGCGTAAGATCTTGTGATGCATCACCCTAGTGTTAAGATGTGACATAGGTATTAAACATGGCCATTTTTACTTCATATGAAACGTCCCCTTAGAAAAATTATACATGACTGTGCTTAAACTGACACACAATATTTTTAGATCAACGCAATCTGACTTTCAAAAATCCCTACAATAGAATGGCCCTGACTAACAGTAACCTATACCTTACACAAATCACTTACCTCACCAAAAATCTTCGTTACTTGAACTACTGCAATACTGTGAGCGCCACTACTGCCAGTTAAATAAAAGATTCAAACTACGGAAGATACTAACTACTGATAGGCACAGTTAGCAAAAGAAAGATTTTGATAGAGAACAAACAATGTATTTACCTTAATATTGTTCAAAAGTCATATTATATATACCAGTTCATGACATCCAGTCTTACAAATTTCGAAACTCCGTCACCTCTCTCCCCACATTCACCACTGCTGGCAGCTCACCTCCAACTGTGCAACGCCACGTGCTGCTAACAGCCAACTGCCCAACACTACAATGGCAGACAACAATGCAAACCAGCCACAGACTGCACACAGCACAGCCAGTGATCTTCATACAGAGTGCTACGTGGCGTTACCAATAAAAAACCCACACAGCCTACTTACAAGTTTAAGTTGCATGCAATGGTAATTCCTATGTATGTAGTAAAATTGACAGCCCTTGCTTTTGTGAGATTTATCGTATACCCAAAATTTGTCGGACTTCTTTAGTACCCATAAGGATGACCTCGCACTTTGCTTTATTGTGCCAACTGCCACTTTTCGCACCATAAAGAAATTCTCTCTAGATCATTTTGTAATTGGAATTGGAATTGATCATCTGATGTTTTTACTAGACAGTAAATAAGAGCGCCATCTGCAAACAATCTAAGGGGGCTGCTCAGACTATCACCTAGATCATTTATGTAAATCAGTAACAGCAGAGGCTCTATGACACTATCTTGCGGAACGCCACATATCACTTCCGTTCTACTCGACGATTTACTACGTCTTCTTACGATACACCAGAGAGCTATCTTCTCAGGATCCACAGAATATGGCAAATGCAGTGCAATGTTACCATGATGTGTTATTATGGTGTGTTATCAGTTGTAACTACTCTGTATGTCCCTACAGAGTAAGCGTCACTGTCCGTATACAGCCGTGTTGATTCACGAACGTATAGTGTCCTGAGACGTTCGTTTCGAAACAGCCTCAGCTTCGACTGGTCTGAGGGAAGGTGCTGTCCGCCTTCTTTATTTTCCGGGGGACCACACATGTTGACAGGCGCGCGCTGTCATAAAAATTGGCCGCGGCGGCCGCGTAAAAACGTCGATGGCGGACTACCGCGAATCTCCGCGGGTGAAATAAAACCTCCGCTTCTTGCGGGCGCTTGGCTAACGTCCACGAAGAGCGCGCGGACCGACTTTACAGCGAACACTGAGCGTTCTGTCCGGAGCATTGGCGAATATATTCCCTAACAAACGGCGGACATTGCTTCCGGCTCGACCAATAAAGTCTTTGAAAGATAGACCTACACTGATAAGCAATGGATTCGCTGTCCATATATTTAGCGGTCCGCATCTGGACTTGATCTTGTCTCTCTGAGGAGAACACGTAGCGCATTATTTAAATAATGTGACAAGCACTTTATAGCACACTCCACTGCAGATTGAAAATTCATTCATGAAGCAGTTCCCTAAGCTATAGCTGAGCCATTTCACCGAAATATTCTTTGTTCCAAAAGGTTGCTCCCGCAAAATACGCAGGAGACTTTCTGGGAATTGATTCACTAAAGCCGGCCGTTGTGGTCGAGCGGTTCTAGGCCCTTCAGTCAGGAACCACGTGGCTGCTACGATCGTAGGTTCGAATCCTGCCTCGGGCATGGATGTGTGTGATGTCCTTACGTTAGTTAGATTTACGTAGTTCGAAGTTATAGGGGGTTGATGATCTCAGATTTTAAGTCCCATTGTGCTTAGAGCCATTTGAACAATTTTATTCACTAAACTTCGGGGGTGCAGCTGCATAAGCTCCGTTTCTTCTTCTTCTTCTTCTTCTTCTTCTTCTAACATTTTGCTCGTATACCTTTTTTCCATCTTCCAGGTGGGCCAAACAAGACTGAAGCCCCGTCGTTTAAAACCACAGATACACAAGCGCCAGAGACTTTGATCAGAGGCGAAGAGTATGCATAGATTAAACTTGTGACAACAAGGTCTTTCTACGCTGGAACGTGAGCTGCGCTGTGACGACATGATTGCGAGTTTAGTAAAGAAAGCGTGTAATTCCTGTTTCCTTGCTGACTACATTTTCCACGAAACGAATATCAACTGCTTCTTTTACACGGTTTCACTTCTACGTGACATAGTAGTTTTGGTAGTAATATTTGGAAAGCATGGGTGGTACGTAGCCCTGTGGTTACTAGATGTTGTACACTACTGGCCATTAAAACTGCTACACCAAAAAGAAACGCAGATGGTAAACGGGTATTCATTGGGCAAATATATTATACTAGTACTGACATGTGATTACATTTTCACGCAAATTTAGGTGCATACATCCTGAGAAATCAGTACCCAGAACAACCGGCCTTGATACGCCTGGGCATTGAGTCAAACACGGCTTGGATGGCGTGTACAGGTACAGCTGCCCATGCAGCTTCAACACGATACCACAGTTCATCAAGAGTAGTGGCTGACGTATTGTGACGAGCCAGTTGCTCGGTCACCATTGGCCAGACTTTTCAATTGGTGAGAGATCTGTAGAAAGTGCTGGCCAGGGCAACAGTCGAACATTTTCTGTATTCAGAAAGGCCCGTACTGGACCTGGAACATGCGGTCGTGCATTATCCTGCTGAAATGTAGGGTTTCGCAGGGATCCAATGAAGGATAGAGGGGTCGTAACACATCTGAAATGTAACGTACACTGTTCAAAGTGCCACAATACGAACAAGAGGTGATCGAGACGTGTAAACAATGGTACCTCATACCATCACCCCGGGTGATACGCCAGTATGGCGATGACGAATACACGCTTCCAATATGCGTTCACCGATATGTCGCCAAACACGGATGCGTCCATCACGATGCTGTAAACAGAACCTGGATTCATCCGAAAAAATGACGTTTTGCCATTCGTGCACCCAGGTTCGTCGCTGAGTACACCATCGCAGGCGCTCCTGCCTGTGACGCTGCTTCAAGGGTAACAGCAGCCATGGTCTCCGAGCTGATACTCGATGCTGCTGCAAACGTCGTCGAACTCTTCGTGCAGATGGTTGTTGTCTTGCAAAGGTCCACATCTGTTCACTCAGGGATCGAGACGTGGCTGCACGAGCCGTTACAGCCATGCGGATAAGATGCCTGTCATCTCGACTGCTATTGATACGAGGCCGTTGGGATCCAGCACGTCGTTCCGTATTACTCTCCTGAACCCACCGATTCCATATTCTGCTAACAGTCATTGGATCTCTACCAACGCGAGCAGTAATGTCGCGATACGATAAACCGCAATCGCGATAGGCTACAATCCGACATATATGAAAGTCGGAAACGTGATGGTACGCATTTCTCCTCCTTACATGAGGCATCACAACAACGTTTCACCAGGCAACGCCGGTCAACTGCTATTTATGTATGAGAAATCGGTTGGATACTTTCCTCATGTCAGCCCGTTGTAGGTGTCGCCATTGGCGCCAACCTTGTGTGAATGCTCTGAAAAGCTAATCATTTTCATATCACAGAATTTTCTTCCTGTCTGTTACATTTCGCGTCTGTAGCACTTTACCTCCGTGATGTAGCAATTTTAATGGCCAGTAGTGTACTAGAAACAAAAAACGTTGCTATCGTTTTGCTGCGAGTAGTCCGTAATCGGCAGCCGGTGAGTGTGGCACTCCGATGGTGGACAGAGGACGATTTTTGAGATGTATCACTGTGTGACTGGAAGTAAGGAAGCCCAAAGAGATGAAGTCGACGCCAGAATTTGGACGTGTCCATCTCGCATAGACTGGCTGCTGCCGATGCAGATCTCTATCACACCCCATTTATTGCGCGGTAAGAGCGGGGTGTACCTGCGCTGTTCTACGCATCGTTCATATTCCGTATGTGTCGTCTCTCCGATGTGCATGAGGCTACATTTGCCGGGGATCCGGTGCGCCCCGGCTTTTTGGAGCATCAAGCGTTGTTTGACGGGACCCAATAGTGCCACTGTCATCGGTGGAGGGCGAAAAATTACTTTAACTTATTGCTCGTGAGGATACGACCTTTTTTTTTATGATGGTTTTCGCATATAGGAGGAAACCCACGGATTTAAATCTGTTTCTGTCTAATTTCTCGTTCCTTATGTCCCCCTTAGGTTTTATTTGTAGCGCTTTACATATATGCTGTGGAGCATAAGCATATACTTCGAAAGCACCTCTTAAGTGTAAAAAATCCTGCAGACTGTTCACTTCAGCAACACTATCTGCTCTGTGAACGAAAGTTCTGGGGCGAAACATCGTCTGAGAAGCCTAATGGCAGATATTTGCATGTAAATGTAAGTCTGCACGAGTCGGCGTCCGATAAACTGCGTGTGACCCAGGGTGACATCATTTTTTGCGAAGAAGCAAATCATCAAAAAATGGAGGGTGTCTCACTTTTTCGATTTCCAGTGCAAACTTAATTTTTCTGTGGTTAGAATTTGGCTGAAGTTGCGCAGCTTCTGTAAAGTTTAGAAAGTATTGCAGGCAGGAGAAGAAGTACTGGCGAAGTGGAGCTGTGAGGGCGGGTCGTGAATCGTGCTTGGCTAGCTCAGTCGGTAAGGCACATGGTCAAGAAAGGCAAAGTTCTAGGGTTCTAGTCACGGTCCAGAAAGTTGATTTTATTTGTCACTAAGCTTAAAAACTGAACTGTATTGAATGTTCTTTACGGGAAAGGAAACGAATGATGATCACATACAAGTCTGTTCCAAAATAACAATAAAATTTGTAAATCTGGAAAGTAACAAAATACCAATATACAAAAATTTTTATTTATAATGGCATATGTACTGTTTTATAATACGCTTCAAGGCACTGGCACTGTTCTCAAAAACGCATTGAAGTAACTGCTTAAGAAAGATGACCAGACACAGAAACAAAGGAGTCGCAAGCGACTATATGGCCTCATATAAGTCAGGATCAAAATACCCATTGTTCGTTTTTTTATGGGCGCTTTCAAGTCATAAACGGGACTAGGACAAATAACAAAATTCATGGAGCGATATTCTTGCTGTCTTAAAAAAGAACTAAGATATTTAATATCAGAAGGTCACATCGAAGATTATCGATGCAGAGAATAAGAGATGTGAAAATGCTTTGCGCTGGTTGTTCACATACTAGTCGATTTATATCCAATAAGATTGTCGGACATTGTCACATAGATTACAACTCAGCCTGAACAAAATTAGATGTAAATCGTTGCTTCAAACACGCCTTGTTACAAGCTAAGAGAATCAGAGAGCACACTATTTTTCACTATAAATATTATTTCAGTCAGTGCTCATGAAATTATTTATTTAGTATGCTGATTTTCACTCTATACTCAATTTCAATATTTCTCCAGCAGAAGCCTCAGTCAAATGGTGACTGGCGGCACCTTTTGACACAGCCGTCGGTCAAGCTACACTCCTGGAAATGGAAAAAAATACACATTGACACCGGTGTGTCAGACCCACCATACTTGCTCCGGACACTGCGAGAGGGCTGTACAAGCAATGATCACACGCACGGCACAGTGGACACACCAGGAACCACAGTGTTGGCCGTCGAATGGCGCTAGCTGCGCAGCATTTGTGCACCGCCGCCGTCAGTGTCAGACAGTTTGCCGTGGCATACTGAGCGCCATCGCAGTCTTTAACACTGGAAGCATGCCGCGACAGCGTGGACGTGAACCGTATGTGCAGTTGGCGGACTTTGAGCGAGGGCGTATAGTGGGCATGCGGAAGGCCGGGTGGACGTACCGCCGAATTGCTCAACACGTGGGGCGTGAGGTCTCCACAGTACATCGATGTTGTCGCCAGTGGTCGGCGGAAGGTGCACGTGCCCGTCGACCTGGGACCGGACCGCAGCGACGCACGGATGCACGCCAAGACCGTAGGATCCTACGCAGTTCCGTAGGGGACCGCACCGCCACTTCCCAGCAAATTAGGGACACTTGCTCCTGGGGTATCGGCGAGAACCATTCGCAACCGTCTCCATGAAGCTGGGCTACGGTCCCGCACACAGTTAGGCCGTCTTCCGCTCACGCCCCAACATCGTGCAGCCCGCCTCCAGTGGTGTCGCGACAGGCGTGAATGGAGGGACGAATGGAGACGTGTCGTCTTCAGCGATGAGAGTCGCTTCTGCCTTGGTGCCAATGATGGTAGTATGCGTGTTTGGCGCCGTGCAGGTGAGCGCCACAATCAGGACTGCATACGACCGAGGCACACAGGGCCAACACCCGGCATCATGGTGTGGGGAGCGATCTCCTACACTGGCCGTACACTTCTGGTGATCGTCGAGGGGACACTGAATAGTGCACGGTACATCCAAACCGTCATCGAACCCATCGTTCTACCATTCCTAGACCGGCAAGGGAAATTGCTGTTCCAACAGGACAATGCACGTCCGCATGTATCCCGTGCCACCCAACGTGCTCTAGAAGGTGTAAGTCAACTACCCTGGCCAGCAAGATCTCCGCATCTGTCCCCCATTGAGCATGTTTGGGACTGGATGAAGCGTCGTCTCACGCGGTCTGCACGTCCAGCACGAACGCTGGTCCAACTGAGGCGCCAGGTGGAAATGGCATGGCAAGCCGTTCCACAGGACTACATCCAGCATCTCTACGATCGTCTCCATGGGAGAATAACAGCCTGCATTGCTGCGAAAGGTGGATATACACTGTACTAGTGCCGACATTGTGCATGCTCTGTTGCCTGTGTCTATGTGCCTGTGGTTCTGTCAGTGTGATCATGTGATGTATCTGACCCCAGGAATGTGTCAATAAAGTTTCCCCTTCCTGGGACAATGAATTCACGGTGTTCTTATTTCAATTTCCAGGAGTGTATATTAACGGGGTATTGATAATGACGATACAGACGGAATTTTCGTAGCCACTGACTAATTTGGTAAGCTTTAACTAATGTAAACTTCATTACAAACTTTTTAGTTAGAATTTCTCATACCTTGTCATTTAAATATATGTTTGCCAACGGCATTCTCTCACAAACTCCACAGCTTTATTAATTTGTGCTTGAGTGAACAGTTAATTCTGTCGATCGTAGTTTCCGTACAGTGTTCATGATGGTTTCTGTACTGCTTGACGTAAAAAGTGAAGCACCCTGAGCGGGGGGAGAAAACGAAACAAACCTTCACGGGTCGAGAACGTGTGTGATGTTATCTCAATGACTACAAATCGTGTCAAATTTAGATATAACTTGGAAGTAGCAACCCAGTTATTAGTATGAAGTTCCACCTTCTGTGGCCTGGATGCGTGTACTGATTCGGCAGTGAAGGGTGTCGCAAGGTGTTGTATCTCCTGAAGCAATCTGGCTGATGACTGGAACGAAGTTGACGTCGGAATTAACTGACACTTGTGCTATCAAGGACACATCTGGTGCTATTACTGGCTATGAACACCGTTCATATACACATGTTCCATGTGTTGGCGAGCATTGTCCTGACGAAAAATGGCACCAGGATACTGTGGCATCAGAAGTAACACTTGAGGACGCCGGATACCTGTGACCTACCGTCGTGCGATCAGAGTTCCCTCAATCACTACCACCAGCAACTAGAAGTCATACCCGGTGGTTCTCCCATCATGCCGGTAGGAGTAATATCACTGTGCATCTCCAAAACATTGGAAGAATGGGACCTCTCAAAGCACCACCGTCATAATCGCTGACGAAGGTCACGTGGAGTATTGCCGAACTGCGATTCAGTGACGCCATTATTCAGCAGTCCGTGCCTCCTGGTCATGGTAGCACTGGAAACTCAGCTGACTATGTTGTCGTGTTACTGACAGCCTACGCCAGGGACGGCAGTTCCGTAGACCGATTGCAGCTTGTCTCCGACCAATGGTGGGAGATGGCACACAATGTTCTAGCGAGTGCAGTGTTTGTTCTCGGATGTCAGTAGTGGTAGTGAAGGGTTCATGATGTGTTCTGTGCACAGCATGACGAACAACACTTGTAGTGATTAGGAATGGGATACTGGAACCTCAATGAAGAGTATGTTCGCCTTCATAGTCTAACATCATGCCACTGGTACATCAAAACTTCCAACAAGGCTGAATATTGCAAGATTCGACCATCTGGCTAAATAGAGCCCCACAATAAGGTCCATTTTTAACTCTGTCAGATACTGATAAGCCTGTCTCACACGAGTACCCGGCATCTCTGTATCCTTCACCGTGATCACTCAGCATCGGTTGCTGTTCAAGATAACCACGAAAAACACTAATGTACTGTACTGGCTGTTCTAACTGTCACAGACAATTGCAGATCTAGTCATTTACGTACCCGCCGGTAATTTGTATGTGCAAAAAGTTTCACAGAAAGCCGATCACGTTGTGCCAGCAGTCACTACCACCCGCAACTAGAAATGATACCTGATGATTCCTTCGCCATGACGCCAAGTGTAGCACGACTGTGCGTGAGCTGTTAAGCTGACTGTGCGATACTTGTCACCTCTTGCAGTCGGAAATTATCCACACTCGTTCTATCAAGTTCCTAGGTGGTTCGCTTCATATGTCAGTCTCAATAAGATACACTAACAAGCTTGTGAGTTGTCTGAGTCGTGGGTGTCTTCAAAATGGATGGCAATACATAATTTAGGGCATCTAGCCTAGATTATTGAGAACCCAAGAAGCTGTCACTCATTCGGCCCTACAGTTTATCGAAAGAGCACACCCATCCATAGATACGAAGAAATGCTGCCACTGCGTCGTATTTTAGAAAGTATTCAAATAAAGAAGAACTATACTTCCTGGAAGATTAAAACTGTGCGCCCGACCGAGACTCGAACTCGGGACCTTTGCCTTTCGCGGGCAAGTGCTCTACCAACTGAGCTACCGATGCACGACTCACGCCCGGTACTCACAGCTTTACTTCTGCCAGTATCCTTCTGGGAAGTGTCGTGCTTCGGTAGCTCAGTTGGTAGAGCACTTGCCCGCGAAAGGCATAGGTCCCGAGTTCGAGTTTCGGTCGGGCACACAGTTTTAATCTGCCAGGAAGTTTCATATCAGCGCACACTCCGCTGCAGAGTGAAAATCTCATTCTGGAAACATCCCCCAGGCTGTGGCTAAGCCATGTCTCCACAGTATCCTTTCTTTCAGGAGTGCTAGTTCTGCATGTTTCGCAGAAGAGCTTCTGTAAAGTTTGGAAGGTAGGAGACGGATACTGGCAGAAGTAAAGCTGTGAGTACCGGGCGTGAGTCGTGCTTCGGTAGCTCAGTTGCCCGCGAAAGGCAAAGGTCCCGAGTTCGAGTCTCGGTCGGGCACACAGTTTTAATCTGCCAGGGAGTTTCATATCAGCGCACACTCCGCTGCAGAGTGAAAATCTCATTCTGGAAAGAAGAACTAGCTGTTACTCAAGCAAAAGTGTTCCGTAAGCGGAAACAGGACCAGTTCTCCATCAGATTAGGTGATCTGCTACCACATCTAATTACGATGGTTCATTTATTGAGTTGGACGGACCGAAGTTGCGCCAAAAGACTGTGATTCAAATCCCTGTCCAGCCGTCTAGGTTTCTCGTGATGTGCGTAGATAGCTTAGCTAAGGAATGACGTCAATAGGAAGCAAAGACACAATAGATGAATGAAAAATGTGAGGTAATCGAAGTAAAATGATTGCCGGAAAGACTGACAAGAATGTAGTAAAATAAAAAAAAACCTCTGGTGAAATTAGAAGCAAGGGTGGTAACATTAAGAGTGCAATGGGAATTCCACAGTTAAATGAAGAGAAAAGCACAGATGGGTGGAAAGAGGGGGAAGACATTTCTGATGTGATAGAAGAAGAAACATGGGTCGATTTAGAAATAGGTGATCCAATATTAGAATTAGAATTTAAGAGCAGTTTGGAGGACGTAAGATGAAATAAGGCACAAGTGACAGACAACATTCCATCAGAATTTCTGAAATCATTGGCAAGGAATCGATTATTCACGTTTGTGTGTGGGATGTATGAGTCTGGCGACATAGCATCTGACTTTCGAAAAAATATCATCCACACAATTCCGAAGACTGCAAGAGCTGAAAAGTGCCAGAATTATCGCACAATCAGCTTAAAAGCTCACGCATCGAAGCTGCTGACAAGAATAATGTACAGAAGAATGGAAAAGAAAATCGAGGATGTGTTAGATGATTGGCTTTAGGAAAGGAAAAGGCACCAGAGAGATAATTCTGACGTTGCGGCAAGACTAAAGAAAAATCAGGACACGTTCATAGGATTTGTCGACCTGGAAACCGCCTTCGGCAATGTAAAATGGTGCAAAATGTTGGAAATCCTGAGAAAAATAGGCGTAAGGTATAGGGAGAGACGGGTGATATAAAGTGTGTACAAGAGACAAGAGGGAGTAATAAGAGCGGACGAGCAAGAACGGTGTAAGACAAGAATGTAGTATTTCGCCCCTTCTGTTCACTCTGTACGTCGAAGAAGCAATGATGGAAATGAAAGAAAGGTTCAGGAGTGGAATTAATATCCAATGTGAAAGGATATCAATAATACCAGGCGCGGATGGCATTGCTATCCTGAGTGAAAGTGAAAAAGAATTACAAGATCTGTTGAATGGAATGAACAGTCTAATGAGTACAGTATGCGATATCGAGAGTAAATCGCAGAAAGACGAAGGTAATGAAAAGTAGCAGAAGTAAGATCAGTGTGAAGCTCAGTATCAGGATTTATAGTCACGAAGTACAGATGCCGTGAAGGAACTCTGCTACCTAAGCAGAAAAGTAACCAACGGCGGCCAGAGCAAGGAGGACATCAAAGGGAGACTAGCACTGGCAAAAAGGGCATTTTCACTCTACTCGAGTTGGTAGAGCACTTTCCCGCGAAAGGCAAAGGTCCCGAGTTCGAGTGTCGGTTCGGCACACAGTTTTAATCTGCCAAGAAGTTTCGTATCAGCGCACACTCAACTGTAGAGTGAAAATTTCATTCTAGAAACATCCCCTAGGCTGCCGCTAGGCCATGTCTCCACAATATCGTTTCTTCCAGGAGTGCTAGTTCTGCAAGGTTCGCAGGAGAGCTTCTGTGAAGTTTGGAATGGAGGAGACGAGGTACTGGCGGAATTAAAGCTGCGAGGACGGGTCCTGAGTCGTTCTTGGGTAGCTCAGTTAGTAGAGCACTTTCCCATGCAGGCGAAGGTCCTCAGTTCGAGTCTCGGTCTGGCTCACTGTTTTAATCTGCCAGGGAGATTCAAAAAGGGCACTCCTGGCCAAGAGAAGTCTACTTCTATCACACATAGGGCTTAACTTGGGAAGAAATTTCTGAGAATGTACGTGTGGGGCACATCACTGTATGGCAGTGAGACTGGACTCTGGGAAAACCGGAACAGAAAAGAAGCGAAGCATTTGAGATGTTGTGCTACAGACGAATGTTGAAAATTAGATGGACTGATAGGGTAAGGAATGAGAAGTTTCTGCGCAGAATCAGAGAGGAAAGGAATATGTGGAAAACACCGACAAGAAGAAGGGACAGAATGATAGGACATCTGTTAAGACATCAGGGAATGACTTCTACGGTACTAGAGGGAGCTGTAGAGGGCAAAAACTGCAGTGAAAGGCAGCGATTGGAATACATTCAGTGAATAATTGAGAACATAGGTTGCAAGTGCTACTCTGAAATGAAGAGGTTGACTCAGGAGAGGAATCAAACCAGCTGAGATGGTTTCTTGGGGATGGCTGATTTTCTGCCCCGGTGTCACGTCTCTAATGTTCTAGTCGTCAACACAGCATAAATCATCGTCTACCTTCTTGCTGTGATACATTCTAGTAACAGCTTTCAACTACGTTCTACGATGTGACGATGATATTCAGTCACATTTAAATAAGGGACACTCTCCGATACATCATGATCTCCCCCGTCTCTCTCATCACGTTTTGGCTGCCGTTGCCTTTGACTGAGAAGGTGTTTTGTTCGTTCACGTCCTGCTTCACCTCTTCTAATTGGTTGTGTTTAGCGATCGACAGCTGTGATCTTCGGTACAGCGACGCTAGTGGCGGCTCCCTTTGTAGCAGCAATTAACCGGCTGCGTCGCGCCTAGGCGACCAGTGACGCAACCCGCCTAGCGCGCGCGTCAGTCGGCTCACGAGTTTCTCCAGACGACATATAGCATATGCCGTCTGCAAAAGCATCCGGGCGCACTCGAGAGCGCTTCTGACGGCTGTACTGTCATCCACCGCATAACCATACGAACAGCGCCAGAGATCCAGACAACGAGAAGTGAGGTTAATGGGCTCATCTGTGGAGCCCCCAGAGTCAAGAATCTCCTATGTATTCCGACGTACTTATCTGGCTTGCTTGTGCAGGTTACCAGCTCAGGTAAACCGGGGTGTGTGGATGCCAATAAAACTGTGCAAGGAGAATCGATAGTATTATTATCTAAATCGGTACCATTCTGCCTGTGCAGATGTTCAGAGAGCTCAAATGGTTCAAATGGCTCTGAGCACTATGAGACTTAACATCTGAGGTCATCAGTCCCCTAGAACTTATAATTTCTTAAACCTGATAAACCTAATGACATCACACACATCCATGCCTGAGGCAGGATTCGAACCTACGACCGTAGAGCTCGCGTTGTTCCAGGCTGAAGCGCCTAAAACCGCTCGGCCACAACGGCCGGCTGTCCAGAGACCGTAAGTGCGGTTCGTCTGAGCTGTTTTCTGGTCTAGAGCTGCAAGATCGACCTCTGACTTCACGTCAGCGTCTGAGAAATTCCAAAGTGAGCTATGTTGTTATTTACTTATTGCACTAAGTAGTGTTCTTTGACTTTCCAATAGTGTCTTTGTGTATTAACACGGCAAATAGCGCAACGAACGTCACTGTGGAAAACTGACTGAACACCGTCAATGCGAAACTTGTTCATCCAAAGGAAGGAGCAAAGAGTATCAGTGTAGAGGAAAGGTGGAAGTGCTTACACAAAATTGGCGACAAAAGCAAGTAAGTTTCTTGTATGTGCTGCAAATCGGTGCAGTAAACATACTGCAAGAACGTATGTCTGGTCCTTTAGCTGCCGACGTTGCAATAAGTACATACAGAAGATACTGTCCCTCATTAAGCGTTGATGTTCTCATTAAGCGTTGAACATTAGTTCATAAACTCAAAACGTTGGACCTTGTTGTTCAAATGGTTCAAATGGCTCTAAGCACTGTGGATCTTAACATCTGAGGTCATCAGTACCCTAGACTTGGAATTACTAGAAACCTAACTAACCTACGGACATCACACACATCCATGCCCGAGGCAGGGTTGGGCCTTGTGTGCTAATGACAAATACCGTGCCTGCAAACTGAAATGTTGTGAATCACACAGCACAGAATGTTCAGTCTGTCAGTAAGCCAGCCATGAGATCTACCTGTTGACCGTTATACACCGTCCAGTCACGTTCATGTGATCACCGTCTATGCGACACCAACGTGCAATAACCATTTGCAGACGGCTGCAGCGTCGCTGAGGGTACTGGGTGGGGGGGAGGGGGGGAGGGGGGGGAGGGGGGGAGGGGGATGGCCAGAAGCAGTGCACAGTGGTTGTTGTAATGCAGAAATGGAGCGATTTATCTGACGTCGAAAAGGGCGTTATCTTGGCTTCCGGGCCAAGACGGAACCATTTCCTAAGCGGCTAAATTTGTATACTATATCAACAAGACAAAGCGTTGCTATCTAAATCGGCACTTGGGAGACTATGGTGTATCACGGGCCATAGATGACAGGGGTCAACGACGGGTATGGGGATATATACCGGTGAAGAGATATGCAGTTATTGAGCAACTGACCGTCCAGATGAAGCATGGGGCTACTAACAGTCTCTTGTCAACGACCATTCAGCAAACATCACTGCGTATGGACTCCGCAGCAGGTATCTGGTTGACGCATCCATGCCGACTGCTGTTGATCAGCGACGAAGGCTGCACGCCAGTATCGTAACTGGAAGTGCACTAGGTTGTGACATGCAGCTTTTTCAGATGAATCACTTTTAATGCTTCTTCAGACAAATGGCCATTGGTGTGTTTGTCCGTGCAACATTCTTCGTAAGGGTCCAGGCCTGAGGACTGAGCGTTATGGAAGGTGCAACGATCAACAAAAGTATGAAACTTCATGGCAGATTGAAACTGTGTGCCCGACCGAGACTCGAACTCGGGACCTATGCCTTTCGCGGGCAAGTTTCGCAGGAGTGCTTCTGTAAAGTTTGGAAGGTAGGAGACGGATACTGGCAGAAGTAAAGCTGTGAGAGCCGGGCGTGAGTCGTGCTTCGGTAGCTCAGATGGTAGAGCACTTGCCCGCGAAAGGCAAAGGTCCTGAGTTCGAGTCTCGGTCGGGCACATAGTTTTAATCTGCCAGGAAGTTTCATATCAGCGCACACTCCGCTGTAGAGTGAAAATCTCATTCTGGAAACAAAAGTATGAATTTATCCTTGTGCACCATGTTCCCCCCTGCATGCAATTTGTTTTACCTGGGCACGCCGGCATCTACCAGTACGACAATGCAACGTGTCACGCAGCTCGCAATGTATGTGCATGGTTCGAAGGACACCAAGCTAAGTTTAGCACACTCCACTGTCCACCAAATTCGCCAGATTTAAATCCATGTGAGAAGATCTTCGAGCACTTCCGTCGGGCTGTTCGCGTCGTGGAACCTCGATGGAGAAGTCTAGCGCAGCTGGTCACAGCACCGAAGTCAGCATGGCTCCACACCCCTGTCTGTACCTTCCAGAACCTCAATGAGCACGTCATGGAACGGTCCGTGGTTATCCAGGCTGCTGTTAGGTGGTCGCATTAATGTGACTGGACCACGTGATCACTGGAGGCCCCCCTAATAAAGCATAATCCCAAATCTACTGTTCCTTTGGGTATATTAGCTTGTACTTGTTTATTGCCCGGAACGCTGTTCCATAACAATGGTTCAAATGGCTCTAAGCACTATGGGACTTATCAGCTGAGGTCATCAGTCTCCTAAATCTAGAACTACTTAAACCTAACTAACCGAAAGACATCACGCACATCCATGCCCGAGGCAGGATTCGAACCTGCGACCGTAGCAGCCCCGTGGCTCAGGGCTGAAGTGCCTAGAACCGCTCGGCCACCGCGGCTGTCTACTTTTCCATAGCTTCATATGAATATTTGCGGTGCCGTTTTGAGGGACCTTTGTTTATTTCTTTTTGCCTGAACGAACGTATTCCTTTGTCCCAGTGAGTCAGTGTTACCAGTTTCACTATACGCAAACAGAATCCAGAATCATCTAGTGAACAGACGCACTTCACTCGTCTGACCACAACGACCTTTCATGCATGTCCTACTGCGAAGACGATCCCTCTACATACTAGGTTGCTGCCTTTCTTCTAGGGGCTGTTCCACAGTGCCACACAAGTCCTACGTCAGAACTGATACGCATCTAATGATTCAAATTAATTATTGTGTATATTTAAACTTATGACTAATAAAACAGATATATCATTGCACACGAATGATTCTCCGAATACCTCAAACATTTCTGGTTCTGGCAGCATGCACATTGTTCAGAGAAAAGGGCTAAAACAAAACAAAAAATCACTACAATTATCTCAAAATACTAATCTCAAAGAATATTATCATGATGAACATCAAACGATTCCGTTTTAAGCAGCGTGGGCTTGGCCTTCTATCGATTTAGTCCCTCTATAACGCTCTTCGTCTGGATAACTTCAGAGATACTCTGGTGGCGCTGTCGGTGCGACAAAAGCAGCGGACCATGAATGTTTTAGGAGAGTGAGTGTGTAGTGTGTGGAGCGAGTTGGCCTGGGACGAGAGAAGTTTGGAGCGCTGGATCCTACACGAGAGAAGGAATCGGCACCTGTGAAGGAACCTGGTTATGACTGTGCTCTGTGAAGTGGTTTGCGTGAGTGTGCCTCATATTTTGGAATGAATACCAGTGAGTAGCAATCCCGTGAGCTTGGGGTAGCGTCTTTGATTCCTGATCAATGAGTCCTCCATCCGGGGTTCAAATCCCGCCACTGTCGAAATTTTGATGATGACTCCATTATCAAAAGATTCCGGAATAGTCCCCATTCGGATCTCCTGGAGGGGACTGCGAAGGGGGAGGTTAAAATTAGAAAAATATTGAATAATTAGCGAAAGGATAACGTTCTAAGAATCGGGGCGTGGAATGTCAACAGCTTGAACTTACACTACTGGCCATTAAAATTGCTACACCACAAAGATGACGTGCTACAAACGCGAAATTTAACCGACAGGAAGAAGATGCTGTGACATGCAAATGATTAGCTTTTCAGAGCATTCACACAAGGTTGGCGCCGGTGGCGACACCTACAACGTGCTGACATGAGGAGAGTTTCCAACAGATTTCTCACACACGAACAGCAGTTGACGGGCGTTGCCTGGTGAAACGTTGTTGTGATGCCTCGTATAAGGAGGAGAAATGCATACCATCAAGTTTCCGACTTTCATAAATGTCGGATTGTAGCCTATCGCGATTACGGTTTATCGTATCGCGACATTACTGCTCGCGTTGGTAGAGATCCAATGACTGTTAGCAGAATATGGAATCGGTGGGTTCAGGAGAGTAATACGGAACGACGTGCTGGATCCCAACGGCCTCGTATCAATAGCAGTCGAGATGACAGGCATCTTATCCGCATGGCTGTAACGGCTCGTGCAGCCACGTCTCGATCCCTGAGTGAACAGATGGGGACTTTTGCAAGACAACAACCATCTGCACGAAGAGTTCGACGACGTTTGCAGCAGCATCGACTATCAGCTCGGAGACCATGGCTGCGGTTACCCTTGACGCTGCATCACAGACATGACCACCTGCGGTGGTGTACTCAACGATGAACCTGGGTGCACGAATGGCGAAACGTTATTTTTTCGGATGAATCCAGGTTCTGTTTACAGCATCCTGATGGTCGCATCCGTGTTTGGCGACATCGCGGTGAACGCACATTGGAAGCGTGTACACGTCATCGCCATGCTGGCGTATCACCCGGCGTGATGGTATGGGGGCCATTGGTCTCGGTCACACCGGATTCCTGCAGCGCTACCTTCTCAGTTTCCTCTGTGGCGTTCATCACTTATCAGAGCACCTCTTCTCGCAGTCTCCCATGCACCTGGACGATTGGCAAGGTGTCTTGTGGTTCTGAGAGGTAACCAACAGCACTATTGTGGTACTGTAATGCTGCCTCCACTGCTTCTACTGCGGGACCACTGAACTATGTGGTTACACTCATCGAACATCGAACTGTTGCAAAGTTCCCGTCATTCAATGTGGTCTCTGATAACTTCAGTAGATATGAGCATGCGATTTGAGGGCTTGACTAACCACATACTCAACGAATTTGGTGCTGGTAAGCAGGCAGTCAAAAGCAATTTCATTGGGTCGTCCACTGTGGTGCTCATATGGAAAAGCTATCCTTGATGTCACACAATCACCTTTTGGGATATACGAGCACCGTCGTCTTGTTGTAAAGGCCCACCTTTTTTATTTAGGGTTCATGCAGAACACATCTCATCGTCACCTGTCGCACAATCGCCTTTCCAGATGTACCAGCGGTCTTGGAAGCGTTGCGTGCCTCTCTGTGGGGAGCGGCTTGGTACTAATGCCAGATATTGTGTCGTCCACTTACACCACAGTTCCGAGTGCGGTGCTATTTATGGTTCCTGCAGAAGACTTCAAAACGTCAGCCTCGGTGTCTCACTTCACCCTTTCGCCCTTCACAACTACTTGATCTTTGAGTTTCCCGCCCGCCCTCCACGCTCCCCATCCCCCTCCCCAACCCTCCCCCCCAACCCCCCCCCCCCCCCAAAAAAAAAGAAAAAATCTTACGGCGCACTAAGAAACTTCTGCCTAGATTCTTCCTTTTCTTCCTCTCTGTGACATGTTCACTGTCTATTCTTTCTCTAGAGGCCCCTCGACACATTGCTTTGGACTGCCTGAAACATCCAGTGGCAAAGCAAAGGAACCGTAGGCAGCTTTAAGGTACTTTTCAACAGCCTGAAGGCGTTCTGTGTTGTCAGTGGATTCTGGGGGGGGGGGGGGGGGGGGGGAAGGTACTGCCTCTCCATGTTCTCTAGCACAGTGTGCTTGTAAGCTTCATCAACACTAAACTTGTCCAATACAGCCATGGAAAAATTGATACGGTCGTCACTTCCGTTTGATATCCGATATAGACTATCAGTACCCAAGATGAGATTTTCATTCTGCACCGGAGTGTGCGCTGATATGAAACTTCCTGGCAGATTAAAACAGTGTGCCAGCCCGAGACTCGAACTCGGGACCTTTGCCTTCCGCGGGCAAGTTGGTAGACCACTTGCAGGAAGTTTCAATACCCAAGATGGCCGTAGTGCTGGTGTCCTTCTGCCCATGGCGCGGACGTAAGCTTCTGTGTCACCTCCCCTTTCTGCTGCTGCTGCTGCTGATGCTGCCCTCAACGGCAGCAACGCCTTGCTGTTTACACAGCTGGATATCTTCAGTAGATGGATTTGAGTCTTCTGCACCCAACCCTTTCGCAGGAGCTTGCTGATGTTGACTGCTGTCTGAAAAAGTGCTTTCCTCCTTAGTGTTGCTCACACCCGCTGCTTCTTAGAATGGAGATTCCGCCAACTGAGTCATTGCCGAACTGTCGCTTTTCGTGTTAGAGACTGAAGATGACGATCCTCAGCCCGCTGCTTTTGACACAGTTGGCAAAAGCCTACGGTTGGCTTACATGTGGTAGCGACTGGTGAGGCAAGCCGGAACCACAATACACAAGTGTACTCCAAGTGACAATGTTGTCTGCCGAATGTGTATTCCAGCTGTTAGCTGGGGATTCGGGTGGGAAGATTACGGACCGGATCATTCTAATGGAAGCATTGGTGTCCTCACATAACTGCTTCATGGTTAATCATCTTTAATACATAACTTACCTTTATTAAACTCAAACGAGTTTTACAGACAATCAACAGTAAAACTCACTGAAAAAATTTCAGAAAAATGACTTTCAAATAGCTGCCACTAATTATGAGCCACCAGCCATTAACTAAGGGCCAAAAGAAGAGAATTTAAAAAAAATTAACAACAGGTAGCAAAATTCACAAAGCAGTTTTTTAAGTAAATGGCCTTTAAACAGGTGCCATTAATTGTGAACCCAGCGAACAGTGGAAAGAAGAAACACACTATTTTAAAAGAACAGTCACAGAATAAGCAGCTACAAATGACGAAAATTCCCTGATCAAATTTGAAGCAAATGATTCTTAAACAACTGTTGTTAATTATGAATGCACTGACATTTAGCTGACAGCAAAATACAGAATTTAAAAAAAAATCACTGAATAAGCAGCAACAGTCAGTCAAAATTCACTGATTAGATTTTAAGCAAATGGCTTATAAACAACTGCTATTGCATATGAACCCACTGTCATTCGGTACAAACACAGGATACAGAATTTTAAAAAACAGTTAACAGTTACTGAATAGGCAGCTACCGTACACCAAAGTTCGGTGATCAGCTTTTAAGCTGTCATTCAGTAGGCAGGAAAACACAAAACTTAAAAAAAAATTAACGTCACTGAATAACCAGCTACAAGTAGCCAAAATTCACTGATCAGATTTGAAAGAAATGACGTTTCAACAGCTGTTATTAATTATGAACCCACTGTCATTCATAGACAGTAAAATATTGAATTTTAAAAACAATTAACAGTCACTGAATAGTCAGCCAAAAAATGGTTGAAATGGCTCTGAGCACTATAGGACGTAACATCTGAGGTCTTCAGTCTCCTAGAACTTAGAACTACGTAAACCTAACTAACCTAAGCACACACAACCATGCCCGAGGCTGGATTCGAACCTGCGACCGTAGCGGTCGCTCGGTTCCAGACTGTAGCGCCTAGAACCGCTCTGCCACCGCAGCCGAATAGCCAGCCACAGTTAACCAAAGTTCACTGATCAGATTTTGAAGCAAATGAATTATAAACAGCTGCCATTAATTATGAACCCGCTGTCAGAACTTTACAAACAGAACTTTAAAAACAACTAACGGTCACTGAATAAGCAGCTACAGTCAGCCAAAATTCACTGATCAGATTTTAAGGAAATTACCTCTGAACAGCCACCACTAATTATGAGCCCACTGTCACTCAGTAGGCAGCAATGGTGCAGAATTTTAAACACAACAGTCACTGAATCGACAGTTGCAGCTAAACAAAGTCCACTGATCAGATTCTAAGCAAATGATTTTTAAACAGCTCCTGTTATTTATGAGTGGTGGTTGCATAAACCACCACGCATTGGTAAGAGCGAAAAGCAAAGACATACATGGATACATGGAAGTTACTTAACTTGGGGAGGATGGCTGCGTGGCCGCCATCCTTTCACTCCTTAAGCGTGCAACAGACCGGACTTCCTTCACTAGCATGGAAGCGGCCAAATAACCTCCACGTCAGTTGTGCGTTTTCTGATATATCACGCTCACTCACGGCTTCGCAGGCCAGACGACAATCGACAGTCGAAACCAGGCTCAGCGCCTTCCTGCTCCGTGACTTTAGTCCTCACCGTTCGTGCCACCGGCGAACCTCCGAAGTCATCCAGACAAAGACTGTCAACGGCTGACGTTTGATTAGATGTTTACAAACCGTAACTGTATTCCGCTAGGCGAGAAACTGTGAAAGCTATCGATACGTCTTTGTCGATTTTTTTCGTAATTAACAGGAATTAATACATCGCCTTTTAAGTGAAACTAGTAGTCAGCAACGAGGTATTTTGACTTCCTGCTTATACTGAAATACTTCATCGTTCCAAAAGGCTTTTCTTGAAATCGTGTTGAAATTCAGATGAACAGTGCTTCATCTATTTTGTACGATTTTTTGATGGAATTCAGGCCTCAGAAAACTTATTACATCACTGCGAAAAAGACATGACTCTTATTTCCAGTATATATTAGTGGAGCTCGTAACAATTTCCTAAAAAAGCTGTCAAAGTACAGAGACTGATATCAAAAGGGAGCTATAATTAGAAACAATTTTGCGTGGTGGGCTAGACTATATACTGTGTTAAATCGGAACCAGCTTTAATTACGTGAAATTTACCTCCGACAAGCAATCAGTTTTCGTTTGGAGCAACTCATCTAGAATAGCTTAACTGGTTGCAATCGATCCTTGATTTACGAAAAGCGCGTCGAGCTAAATCAAATTAACGGACAGCCTTCCGTTCTGTTTGATGTGAAAACTCGCCGAGGATGACACGTAGTTAGGAGTGATCTTTCCACGGTGGGATTACTGGGGATGTTTAGGGAAACCCAAGTCGCTGAAGTAGCATAAAATGACATACTTGCTCCAGGCCCTTGAGAAGCACGGAGTTATTGACATTTTCTCAAAATATTCTGATAACAATCCTCTACCGTATGAAGGATTTTGATTCTGAAGGTATCAGACACCCTATACGAGGCTGAGTAATAAAACTAATGAAAAAATCGATGAAACTACGTTAACCACAGGACCTATAGAGAGGACAACGTGACAGGAAAGACGTAAAACTTAAAATATGTTTACCAGCGGAATAGCTGAAGTACTTAGAAGCAGATTTAATACGTATAGCCGGCCGGAGTGACCGAGAGGTTCTAGGCGCTGCAGTCTGGAACTGCGCGACCACTACAATTGCAGGTTCGAATCCTGCCTCGGGCATGGATGTGTGTGATGTCCTTAGGTTATTTAGGTTTAAGTAGTTCGACGCTCTAGGGGACTGATGACCATAGTGCTCAGAGCCATTTGAACCATTTGATACGTACATGACGTAGAAACCGAAAAACAAAATGACTGTGGGGTAAGGTATGTATGGCTGACTTCTCTGTATGAACATAAGAACGTCATACAGAGAAGCTACGGCGTGCCGCCATTGTGGCCACATTCCGGATATATTATCGGCTATCGAGTTTTTGAAATTGTTCAAATGGCTCCGGTCACTACGGACTTAACTTCTGAGGTCATCAGTCCCCTAGAACTTAGAACAACTTAAACCTAAAGACATTACACACATCCATGCCCGAGGCAGGATTCGAACCTGCGACCGTAGCGGTCACGCAGTTCCAAACTGAAGCGCCTAGAATCGCACGGCCCGAGTTTTTGATTTTTAATTAATGGTCACGGCTTCGTTAATTACCTGACAATTATGTTTAGGATAACTGATCTGTAAGGCTGCAAGATTTCATTTTATAGATGTGTTTAATCTAATACTTCTTTTACTGGCTCTTACATAATTCTATATTTTACCTTGCCAGGCTAAAGGAGCGTCACGTTATTAGTATTTGCACTTTTTATGTGGATTTTAAGTATGGTTGTAATTCCACGTATAGTATGTCAGTACATGTTTTATTGTCTGACGCTCGTTTTGCCACGTGAAGTAATTTTAATTAATGAAAATGCATACCGCATTTTAATAGCTACATTTGAGATACTGGTTTATAATGTAGCCTAGCTACAGTGCCCTCTGCTGGCCTCACTTTCTTTGTATAAATACTAGACATATTCTGATTATCACCAGCACTTACTGTGTACCTACATATTTAGTTGACGTTTATATTACACCTGTAGATTTTATGGTATACATGGCTGTTAATCATGTAAATCTTTCTTATGTAGTACCAGGCCTTTTATAAATTTAGTGGCAGCCTAGCAGTCACCCAAAGACACTCGCTGCGGGATGTCACCTGTAGCCAGAAAACTTCTCGTTGTAGGATGCCACCCCTGGAAGATTGCAATATCTCTCAACAATGTTCCACCCCTGAAAGATGAAGTATCTCTCAACAATGTTCCACCCCTGAAAGATGAAGTATCTCTCAACAATGTTCCACCCCTGAAAGATGAAGTATCTCACAGCAAGGTGCCAACCCTGAAAGATGCAATATCTCACAGCAAGGTGCCAACCCTGAAAGATGCAATATCTCACAGCAAGGTGGCACCCCTGGAAGACACAGTATCTCACAGCAAGGTGGCACCCCTGGAAGACACAGTATCTCACAGCAAGGTGACACCCCTGGAAGACACCGTATCTCACAGCAATGTGGCACCCCTGGAAGACACAGTATCTCGCAGCAATGTGGCACCCCTGGAAGACGCAATATCTCGCAGCAATGTGGCACCCCTGGAAGACGCAATATCTCGCAGCAATGTGGCACCCCTGGAAGACGCAATATCTCGCAGCAATGTGGCACCCCTGGAAGATGCAATATCTCGCAGCAATGTGGCACCCCTGGAAGATGCAATATCTTGCAGCAATGTGGCACCCCTGGAAGACGCAATATCTCGCAGCAAGGTGCCACCCCTGGAAGACGCAATATCTCGCAGCAAGGTGCCACCCCTGGAAGACGCAATATCTCACAGCAAGGTGCCACCCCTGGAAGACGCAATATCTCGCAGCAAGGTGCCACCCCTGGAAGACGCAATATCTCGCAGCAAGGTGCCACCCCTGGAAGACGCAATATCTCGCAGCAAGGTGCCACCCCTGGAAGACGCAATATCTCGCAGCAAAGTGCCACCCCTGGAAGACGCAATATCTCGCAGCAAGGTGCCACCCCTGGAAGACGCAATATCTCGCAGCAAGGTGCCACCCCTGGAAGACGCAATATCTCGCAGCAAGGTGCCACCCCTGGAAGATGCAATATCTTGCAGCAAGGTGCCACCCCTGGAAGATGTAATATCCCACTGCAGGCCATCATCCCCATAGTCATAAGTTCTCGTATTATCCTTAATATCTAACTGATTACAAAGTCACGCATGATCACACATCTTTGTCCATCATAAAAGATGCCAGAATGTTCCCTTACTTGATGCCCACTCCCCCCTAAAAGTGACAGGTGGTACTTATATAGTCATACCTTACAAACTTCGATTAATACTGTGGAGTGTGGAGGCAACATAGAGGAATCAATGCCAAAGTGAACCTTTGAATCGGTGCCTGAAGCTTTCTTGGTTGTGTCAGTTGGTACAGGACTTACCATTCAATCAAAAATCGGCTTTCAGATCCCTGTGCGGCATATACACTTAACTTTCATCTGCATCCATACTCTGTAAAGTACTGTGAAGTGTATGGCAAAGGTACTGCTCTTGTAGCAATAGAGACAATCGTAGTGGTTAATACGCCAATAGTAAAACAATGCTTGTGTTTCTCGAGGTCTTTGATCCTCAGCTGCAGTTTATTAATAGATGGATATTGTTGCTAAGAAGCCTCTCAGTTGTGCTGAAGCGATACCCAAAGAGAAAAATGTTACAATAGTCAGAAATAACGACCGCAACAGAAGCATACGAACACTATAAAAACTACCTGTCCTAAAGGCAATAATGGAAAAGAAGCACATACCACAGCAAGTCGCGTGGTAAATATCAGCACTGGGTATTTTCTGATACGATTGAAAGGAGTATACTGGAGCACACTTGTAATGCGGCGCCAGAATAAGATAGGAATATTAATAAATTAAAATGAAACTAGTATACAATGAACGATGAATGTCTTCGATAGGCTTTATATCGCAGACCCAGTGTCTTCGATAGGCTTTATATCGCAGACCCAGAGATACTGCTAATGTTGGAGTAAGACAGTGCTTGGCCCACAGTTGTAGGTAGCCGGCTGTGAGGGAAAAGCGTTGGAGTAGGCAGTTTTTGGGGAGTACTGTGTGAAGCCACCAAGAGTTACATTAATGTAGGTATGTCAGTGTTGTTGAACATGGAAGCAGATGTCCTCATGCAACCATGGTAAATATATTAAATTATTATGATTTCTGTTATTTTGCCAACGCGTTAACTTAGTTGAGTTGACTGATAATTTGTGATTGTTGAGTAACCCTAGAATGTACGTAAACCGTTTTGGTAAAAGGGCTAGTTAGATATTTCACTTTGTTAAGTTTCTAAGAGTTTTTAACATACCTGTATTTAATTTGATTATTTGCATTTATGTTGGATAGTACCTGCTCTTTAAATATCGTTGTTTGTGAAATAATTGTGAGAAATGTAGCTTCAGTTGTCAGATGTTTTTGAAAAACCAAAGTTTACTTGCAATATAATTTTGCTAAAAATCTGTTAGTAATTCATTATAATCAGTACCGCCTCCCTGCCCAGATCATATATTTTTCAAAGAAGATCGATTTTCATAAATATTCTCGTTTATCAGCCATATGAATTTCGTGTGCATTTCAAGTAATATGGCCAGCATCGCACAAAGCTGAGCCTGTAGCTATCATATTTATATTTTTTGTGAGAGACCAGAACATATAGCGTTATTCCGTTGCTGCTGTAGAGTTAAGACAATTTAATTTATTTGCTGTATGCACAGGGACGAATGTTATCAGCTGTGAACAGGGAATGATGATTCAGTGCCTAAGGAGCTGAATGTACTTTGCAGTGACTGTATTTCTTTATTGGCATTAGGACTTGCACTGCCGAATCGATTCGTGTAAAGTTTTGCTAACGGTAACACATAGTAAGCACACCGCTTGCATTTGCAACACACGCCACACGACAATTCGAGTTATGTATCCATTCCACAGTTAAGACTTCATTCAACGTAATCATAAAGCATTAAAGAAGTTACACATTTACAAATACACTTAAATAAAAACACACACCCGTTCTTCAGCCTAACACCCTGCATTCCCCTCTCAACTTTAGTACCCTTCTAATACCTCTTTCGAGTTCACGCCTCCGCCATCACAACACTCACCTACCACCACCACAAAATAATAACCCATTGTGTAACCTAAGACACACAAGAGTTGTCAGCAACAAGGAAAAGAAGAATATTGTCAAACAAGCTAGTGTACTGCGAATTTCGTACTACGTGTGTTGAAAGTGCACCTGACTGTAAAGACTGTCTTATCATACCCTCTGTGAACAGTTAAAGTTCGTCATAATACGAGAATAGGTAGTTGCCAGTGAAATACTAATTCAGAAAAGGATTAAGTACAAAACGAAAATTAGTCGAAACTCAACAAGAGAAAAGAACTGTTTATAACTTGTTGTAGTGGTCTTCAGTCCTGAGACTGGTTTGATGCAGCTCTCCATGCTACTCTATCCTGTGCAAGCTTCTTCATCTACCAGTACCTACTGCAACCTACATCCTTCTGTATATGTTTAGTGTATTCATCTCTTGGTCTCCCTCTACGATTTTTGCCCTCCAATACTAAACTGGTGATCCCTTGATGCCTCAGAACATGTCCTACCAACCGATCCCTTCTTCCAGTCAAGTTGTGCCAGAAACTTCTCTTCTTCCCAATCCTATTCAATACCTCCTCATTAGTTACATGATCTACCCATCTAATCGTCAGCATTCTCCTGTAGCACCACATTTCGAAAGCTTCTATTCTCTTCTTGTCCAAACTAGTTATCGTCAATGTTTCACTTCTATACATGGCTACACTCCATACAAATAATTTCAGAAACGTCTTCCTGGCACTTAAATCTATACTCTATGTTAACAAATTTCTCTTCTTTAGAAACTCTCTCCTTGCCATTGCCAGTCTACATTTGATATCTTCTCTACTTCGAGCATCATCAGTTATTTTGCTCCCCAAATAGCAAAACTCCTTTACTACTTTAAGTGTCTCATTCTCTAATCTAATTCCCTCAGCATCACCCAACTCAAATCGACTACATTCCATTATCCTCGTTTTGCTTTTGTTGATGTTCATCTTATATCCTCCTTTCAAGACACTGTCCATTCCGTTCAGCTGCTGTTCCAGGTACTTTATAACTTAAAAATTCAAAGTACTTCTAAATTTGTTTGCAAGTTTTACCCTTAGACATGTACTTACTAGGGGAAGTGATGTTTGGCCACTGATTATATCTTTGACAATACAAAGCGAATCGCTTTTGGTGTAATAACACATCACTTGTTTCAGTTGCACGATTGGCAATATCAATATGCCAAAGGAATTCATAGAAAGTGCCATCTTATTTTGTACGTGAACGTCTGTGATCAACTCTCGGTAAACTCCAAGAAATTAATCTCTATTGCGGATGTCCGTATACAAACCGCCAAAAATAAGCTGGAAAAAGTTTCGAGACTGAGTCACATGCCTGTAACTACAATTCACTGAAGCTACATAATTTTTTCTACTTAGTGAATTGCAATCAACGCTCATTATTGTCAATATAGTGTTTGACGGTTATTGTGTTGAGCACGCCGGACCGTTCGAAGTCCCCGGGCTGGGTGTGATGAAACCGTAGCGGCCAGAACGGGGTCACAACCTCAGAGATTCCGACCGCGGGTGCTGCGGCCCTTCCTCGTCGTCACGCAGGTTTCCAGAACTCGTTCTCCAGAAACAGGAAGGCGTTGCGTGAGCCCAACTTCAGTATACCAGCGGCCGCTAATATCTGCCTGCTTATCTCATATTGATTATAATTGCAGGGCGCTGCGAGATACCATCTCGAAGCGGAAGTGCGCTGGGAAGAAAAGAAAAGAAAAGGCCACTATAAACAATTAGGCTCGCGTGTCCGACATCGGATCAAAATCTACTGCGTAATACGAGTGATTTGGGAATTATCTCTGTTTGGTGTCGCCACGTCGATACAGAAACTAGCTGCTGCAGGATGTTCGGTACGCTACAACATCGATGTAAGGCTAGAAATAAAGACCATCTGATAAATATACGGCACAGAATGAGAGTCGTAGAAATAAGGTCTCGACGTTCAAGTTATAACTAGTATAACATCTACCTCAGGAGCCGGCCGGTGTGGCCGAGTATTTCTAGGCGCTTCAGTCTGGAACCATGCGACCACACTACGGTCGCAATTTAGAATCCTACCTCGGGATGTGTGTACTGTTCATAGGTTAGTTAGGTTTAAGTAGTTCTACGTTCTAGGGGATTGATGACCTCAAATGTTAAGTCCCACAGTGCTCAGAGCCATTTAAACCATTTGAACCTACCTCAGGATTTACAGAACAGTACGAGAGAAAATACATCCAGAAGATAGGCTGATGTGACAAAAGTCACCGGATAGCGATATGCACGTACAAAGTTGGCGGTAGTTTTGCGTACAAAAGGCAGACAAGGTCAGTTCATTGGCGGATTGTCATTCGTGGTTCATATGAAATGTTTCCCGGCGTGACTATGGCCGCATGACATGAATTAACAGCCTCTGAAAGCGAAATGGTAGAGCGAGACGCATGGGACATCCCATTTCGATAATCTTAAGGAATTCAATACCACACAGTGTCAAGAGTGTGCTGAGACCACCAGCTTTCTGGCATTACCTCTCACAACGGACAACGCTGTGGCCGGCGGCCTTCACTTAACGACTGAGAGCAGCAACGTTTGCTTAGTGATGTCAGTGCCAGCAGACAAGCAACACTGCGTAAAATTACCGCAGAATCAGTAAGACAAATGTATCCGTGAGACAACCGACGCGAGTGCCTTTGCTAACAACACGACGTCGCTTGCAGCGCCTCTCCTGGGCTCGCGACCATATCGGTTTGGCCCTAGAGGACTGGAAAACTGTCGCATTGTCAGATGAGTCCCGATTTCAGTTGCTAACATTTGATGGTAGGGTTCGGGTGTGGCGGAAACCCCATTAAGTCTTGGCCCAAGTTGTCAACAAGGCACTGCGCAAGCTTTTGGTGGCTCCATAATGGTGTGGGCTGTGTTTACATGGAATAGACTGGGCGCCCGAAAAGAACCCCATCTAACATTTATGGGGCATAATCGAGAGGTCGGTTCGGTCACAAAATCCTGCTCCGGCAACACTTTCGCAATTATGAGCGGCTATAGAGTCAGCATGGCTCAATATTTGAACAGGGGCTTTACGGCAAGAAAGAAAGAATGAATTGATTGTTGGTGCCTCCTTTACCTCCTCTGCATTACTGCACATGACGTGTCACTGAGCACATTTGTTCTGTGCCTGCAGTACACGTGAGGCGCCTATTTGTTTCTACTGCACTGTGTGGAATACGAAGGTTCTGTTGTAGTTCACTAACCTGCTGTCTTCCAGTTGATGTCCCCAGCGCAGAAAGCAGCACGCAGGTCGTAGGTTCTGTATCTTGAGGCTGAAACCGACTTTTAGCGAGGTTCTGTTCTGTTCTGAAATAATGTAATACTCCTGGAAATTGAAATAAGAACACCGTGAATTCATTGTCCCAGGAAGGGGAAACTATATTGACATATTCCTGGGGTCAGATACATCACATGATCACACTGACAGAACCACACGCACATAGACACAGGCAACAGAGCATGCACAATGTCGGCACTAGTACAGTACAGTGTATATCCACCTTTCGCAGCAATGCAGGCTGCTGTTCTCCCATGGAGACGATCGTAGAGATGCTGGATGTAGTCCTGAGGAACGGCTTGCCATGCCATTTCAACCTGGCGCCTCAGTTGGACCAGCGTTCGTGCTGGACGTGCAGACCGCGTGAGACGACGCTTCATCCAGTCCCAAACATGCTCAATGGGGGACAGATGCGGAGATCTTGCTGGCCAGGGTAGTTGACTTACACCTTCTAGAGCACGTTGGGTGGCACGGGATACATGCGGACGTGCATTGTCCTGTTGGAACAGCAAGTTCCCTGCCGGTCTAGGAATGGTAGAACGATGGGTTCGATGACGGTTTGGATGTACCGTGCACTATTCAGTGTCCCCTCGACGATCACCAGAGATGTACGGCCAGTGTAGGAGATCGCTCCCCACACCATGATGCCGGGTGTTGGCCCTGTGTGCCTCGGTCGTATGCAGTCCTGATTGTGGCGCTCACCTGCACGGCGCCAAACACGCATACGACCATCATGGCACCAAGGCAGAAGCGACTCTCATCGCTGAAGACGACACGTCTCCATTCGTCCCTCCATTCACGCCTGTCGCGACACCACTGGAGGCGGGCTGCACGATGTTGGGGGGTGAGCGGAAGACGGCCTAACGGTGTGCGGGACCGTAGCCCAGCTTCATGGAGACGGTTGCGAATGGTCCCCGCCGATACCCCAGCAGCAACAGTGTCCCTAATTTGCTGGGAAGTGGCGGTGCGGTCCCCTACGGCACTGCGTAGGATCCTACGGTCTTGGCGTGCATCCGTGCGTCGCTGCGGTCTGGTCCCAGGTCGACGGGCACGTGCACCTTCCGCCGACCACTGGCGACAACATCGATGTACTGTGGAGACCTCACGCCCCACGTGTTGAGCAATTCGGCGGTACGTCCACCCGGCCTCCCGCATGCCCACTATACGCCCTCGCTCAAAGTCCGTCAACTGCACATACGGTTCACGTCCACGCTGTCGCGGCATGCTTCCAGTGTTAAAGACTGCGATGGAGCTCCGTATGCCACGGCAAACTGGCTGACACTGACGGCGGCGGTGCACAAATGCTGCGCAGCTAGCGCCATTCGACGGCCAACACCGCGGTTCCTGGTGTGTCCGCTGTGCCGTGCGTGTGATCATTGCTTGTACAGCCCTCTCGCAGTGTCCGGAGCAAGTATGGTGGGTCTGACACACCGGTGTCAATGTGTTCTTTTTTCCATTTCCAGGAGTATATATGTATATATATGATCACACGCACGGCACAGCGGACACACCAGGAACCGCGGTGTTGGCCGTCGAATGGCGCTAGTAAGTATATATATATATATATATATATATATATATATATATATATATATATATATCATCACGCCGGGTGATACGCCAGTATGGCGATGACGAATACACACTTCCAATGTGCGTTCACCGCGATGTCACCAAACACGGATGCGACCATCATGATGCTGTAAAGAGAACCTAGATTCATCCCAAAAAATGACGTTTTGCCATTCGTGCTCCCAGGTTCGTCGTTGAGTACACCATCGTAGGCGCTCCCGTCTGTGATGCAACGTCAAGGGTAACCCCAGCCATAGCCTCCAAGCTGATAGTCCATGCTGCTGCAAACGTCGTCGAACTGTTCGTGCAGATGGTTGTTGTCTTGCAAACGTCCCCTTCTGTTGACTCAGGGATCGAGACGTGGCTGCACGATCCGTTACAGCCATGCGGATAAGATGTCTGTCATCTCGAATGCTAGTGATACGAGGCCGTGGGGATCCAGCACGGCGTTCCGTATTATCCTCCTGAACCCACTTATTCCATATTCTTTTAACAATCATTGTATATCGACCAAGGCGAGCAGCAATGTCGCGATACAATAAACAGCAATCGCGATAGGCTACAATCCGACCTTTATCAAAGTCGGAAAAGTGATGGTACGCGTTTCTCCTCCTTACACGAGGCATTACAACAACGTTTCACCAGGCAACGGCATTCAACTGGTGTTTGTGTATGAGAAATCGGTTGGAAACTTTCCTCATGTCAACACGTTGTAGGTGTCGCTACCGGCGCCAATCTTGCGTGAATGATCTGAAAAGCTAATCATTTCAATATCACATCATCTTCTTCCTGTCGGTTAAATTTCGCGTCTGTAGCACGTCATCTTCGTGGTGTAGCAATTTTAATTTCCAGTAGTGTAAATAATGCAACTCATTTTTTTCTCGGCAATTTTTGTTGGATAAATGCGAAATTTGTTGTGTGACATTGTGGAATATTTCAGCTTCAGCCAGAATTGTTTCATGAAGTTCCGATAAGTGCTGGCGCTATATGTAGCCTGTAAATTACCGTCTGTGATGGAGATGCGTCCCAAACGGAGAACTATCGCCGAGATTCTTTTGATGGAAAACCAGAGGACTGCAGATATCCATAGGAGCTTGCGGAGTATCTACGAAGACTTGGCAGTGAACAAAAGCATGACGAATCGTCGGGCAAGGCGTCTGCAGTCACCCCAAAAAAGTTGCGCAAACTGTCCGATCTCTCGCGTGCCAGCCGGCCACACAGGCTGTGACTCCTGCAATGCTGGAACGTGCGGACACTCTCGTTCGAGATGATCTGCGGGTCACACTCAGACATTGTACTGCACAAACAAACGTCTCTGTTGCTATTGCTCATACATTCAGCCACCAGTTGAGGTGCTGAAAGATGTTTGTACGCTGAGTTCCTCGCCACCTAAGAGAATAGCATGAACAGCAACGAAGGACAATGGTGTCTAATTGCTTGCGAGGTTGATGGTGACAATTTTTTTCTCGAAAATCATCACATTCTGCTTGTCAGTAATAGGAAACTACGTCGTCATCATCGTCTTCATTTATTGCCTTTACTGGCCTGTAAAGCCTACAGAAGAATAAAAAAGGTTACAAAACACAATATAAAAATAATACAACAAACTGAACAGATACACATAGGAAACTAAGTACATGTTAAATTGATACTATCCTCATGTGTAGAAGACGAGTGTCTCTATAAAGACAATATACGAAGAACGTCATATATTCACAGCTGCAATTTTCTCACTTTTCAAGTGAAGAAAATTGCAGTTACTGTGACGCAGTATATATTTAATTGGTTGTGACGATTTGTTAATAACACGTCGTTCACCAGGTGTGTTTCTCGCTGGGATATATAAAAGGCTCCGTATAATTGCAGCCATCTCTGGTATATCCTTATCTCGTCTCCTCCACTACTTTAACATATTAACGTCACTCCTACGTGCGTTAAAATATACAGGCCTATTTCATCCCCAACGGAGAATCAGTTATTGCCCCAGTTGCTGAAACGAGCTCGCTTTCTGGGTAGCGATAACACCGTATTTGACGGCTCTGTGTCGATTAACAACAGAGAGAGAGGAAACTGCATGAAGGTTCACCGGGAAAATGTATTTTACATTAGTAATTATACAAATTTTAATACTCCCGTTTACTATAAGACAATGTGCACCAACTATGCAGAAGATTACGTTAATGACTGCAAGTAGCACCTGTAAAACTAGCACACTTTTGTCGCACACTGCTCAGAATTTCCTGCTTTTAATTTGTTAAGCACATTAACAGCACGAAAGAAGACCAAAGGAACGTTGCAGCTTTGAGGCTGGAAATAATTACGACCTCCTTACATACAAGAGTTAGGGTTCGATTTGTAATCCCTTGTAGCTCGTATAAAAAATACGTATCTGTTAATATATATCAACTACGCTAGTTAATTACAAAGTTATCCTTTCTTTGTATCATAATAAAACAGTACTTGCAACCATAGTAATGTAACTCATCCCACACTATTTGAAAACTCATTTTCATTCACTCGGCAGATGGATGTCAAACTAAAGGAGGACTAACTGGACTGTAGATGTTTTTTCGCCCTCTAGATTGTCATTCCCTTCTTTAAATGATTTCATAGAATCCACAATTCTTCCTGCAAACTCTATATCATATCTCTGCAACCTGTAAGAGAAATTCTTTTTCGTCACTAAAGTAGAATCTTTGCTATATTGACTGTATAACAATGCAGTGTACTGGTAGTACCAGTGAATAATGATCTCTTGTTTCATAGAAGATTTCAAAGCAAAGCAGAGACCACTTTTCTTCATGTTATTTCCAGTATTTATTGTTGCTGCAACCATCGGGGCATCATTTAACAGAAAGCGGAAGTGTGGCTAACTGCTGTGTTAATACAACGAGCAGCACATAGAAGCTTTCGTCATATATCAGTGCTTTTATTGTATATGCACCCCGGTCTCTGACAAGAAGGAAACTATGCAACATGTCCGGCGAAATGTTCCAGTGAGCTATACCCTCTTATATTTCTACTTTAACATTTACTCCCATCTTGTTGACGTCCGGGAATTAAGTTATGAATAAAACATTATTTAATAAAGACCAATCTGTGTTTGTCTAATATTCTGCAAGCGTCAAATAATGCACCTGATTTTGTTAATTAATCCACATTTAAATTTTTGCACCGTATGCCTCCTTAGCAGGAGACATTATTCTGTTTCACATTGCATCAATTCGTTCTTTGACGTGCCTGCTTATAGTAGAGGTATGTAGCATGACATTTGAAACACTGATTTCTTCGTAATTAGCATTTAGATCTTCTCGGCCAGGTTCTTTGAAATCTTCACTTGAAACAGCATCAAAAGGTCTCAATCTTTGGAACACATTGCAACTCATTTTAATGTTATACTATGTTTTATTACTACTGGTGTAACTAATGAAATTGTGCCATTGTGGAATTTCTTAAACCTATGTTTCTTTAAATGAGTCGTTCCCGATTGGAAAAACAACAGTGTAGAGCAGATTAAACACAATACGTACCCGTGAACTTGCTGTTTTCGTGTACAAACAACAGAAACGTATTCCATAGTTTGTTTTTTAAAACTTCCCATTTCTTCAGGATCTACACATTGTTTTCAGTCTTAGCACACTGGTTTCCTCGCCTTGCATGATTACAGACACACACACACCACGAGTGAGAATCCTATGTTTGCAGTACTTGAACGCGAATCAAGACACTGTACGTCCAACATTTTAGCGATGGTTGCGGGACTCAGTTGTTCGATTGATGATCTTTCTTGTATATATCTTCGGTCATCGAAAAATTTTGGAAGGAAACAGAACTGTGAACAAAATAAACGGTGACAAGCAATAGTTCATACTTTAGCAAGCAATGTATTTGGAAACATTAACTAAGTTACATGAACCTTTCTTTTATTTGCTTGGCCGTTCAATATTGCATGTGAGAAATGAGGAATTGGAAGGGAATGGTTCCAAGACCCAAAAACATAATAGGTCATCAGTGCTGATAGTAAATGTTTTAATAAACAACTATAAGCTCAGATGAGGTACAGAAGGCTCTTCACTAATGAGCAACGCCTTAATAAAGACGTGCGACATGAAAAACAACAACAGAAACCCGAAAATCAATTAAGCTCACAAGACATGGAAAACGAAATTCAATCATGCACCTCGAAGGTGAAAAGGTGGTACAAGACTACCTTCAGACATCTTGGAAGTTGTATCACAGCTGATTGTAGAAGTACAATGCATGTTAAAGGCAGAAACTGACGTCAAACATCGTCTGCTTGAGCACCAGCAGTTGTTGTTGTTGTTGTTGTGATCTGCAGTCCTGAGACTGATTTGATGCAGCTCTCGATGCTACTCTAACCTGTGCAAGCTTCTTCATCTCCCCGTACCTACTGCAGCCTACATCCTTCTAATCTTCAGCATTCTTCTGTAGCACCACATTTCGAAAGCTTTTCTCCTCATAAAGACGTCCTCTTGAGTAGTCCCTACCCGGAGATCCGAATGCGGGACTATTTTACCTCCGGAATATTTTACCCAAAAGGACGTCATCATCATTTAATCATACACTAATGCTGCATGCCCTCGGGAAAAATTACGGCTGTAGTTTCCCCTTGCTTTCAACCGTTCGCAATACCAGCAAACATTTCTTAAAGAGTTGAATCTGGAAAAATTGATTATATAGAGGAAAAAATTGCACGCTAACGGAAAGGAAAATAGTGGAAGTTTTCAAGATGTAATGTTGGAGGATAACACTGAAGATACCTTGTAATGGCAGAGTCTCAAACGAAGAAATGCTTGGAAGAGCATGGTAAACAATTGACCTGCTCAGAACCGTCACTGTTTAGAGGAACAACTTCGTTAGTCATGCACTTCGTCATTCATCCCAGTTCACACCCCAAATCAAATGTTTGATGGAGAGCAGACGACAGGAATGAATGAATTTCAGGTTAGTGTAAGATGTATCTGCGTCTGCATCACTACTCAGCAGTTTACACTTTAATTCTTGGCGGAGGATACATCAATAAGCTTTCATATAGTCTTCTACCGTTTCACTGTCGAAAAGTACATGGGAGAAACGAAGACTTAAATCTTTCTGTGGCAGCTCCTATATTCGTTGTTTCATTACGTTGTCATTTATCCCTATGTAGGTGAGAGTAAATAAAATACTTTCGCATTCGGTAGATGTTGGTGACAGAAATTTCGTGAAATATCCACTGCAACAAGAGACGTCTCTGTTTAAATGATTTCCATCAGGACTCGCGCATCAAATCTGGGACGATCTGTTCCCTTTTTCGCGATAACACGAAACGAGCTGCTCTTCTTCGAACTTTTTAGATGTACCCCGTCCATTATGTCTGGGAACGATCCAATAAGACAGCGGAAAATCGTAATTTGACGGATTCCTTTCACAGTCACGAGGGCGACTTCACACATTTTATTGTTTCGGCTATATTGCCAGTTTTGGCAGCATACAGAAGTCTCGGTTAAATGATCTTGTAATTGGTTTTAATCTTGTGATGACTACTGTATAGTAAACCATAGCATCGTCTGGAAACAGTCTAAGAGGGCTGCTCAGATTGACTCCTGAATCGTTTTTATAGCTTAGGAGCGCCATAGGTCCTATAAAACTTTCAGGTCAACGAGAAATCGAGGAAGAATAAGATAATTAGATGAAGTATAACAAGTAAAAAAAAGATAATACCTATAGGTTCGTTAGAAGACTCATGTTTACTAGAATGTATTCTACTGACGAATGTATCCAGCAGTGATAGTTTTCGCTATCAAGAATGTTACACTCAGTATAGTAGTCAGCTTTTAGCGGTAGCTCACTACTAAAGATCAAAAAAGGAGCGAGAAAGAGTCTTACGTTGCAGGTTGCATAAATCAAGGCGCCGCTGTCACATTAGTGCTACAACGGTCTTCCTTCGTTTCCTCTGTAATTCCTCGTGTATGAGGAGTCATTGCTATTGCCTCATAGTCGTCGACTCGTCCTCTCTTGCTGAAGCATGCAGAAGTGTAAGGTTAGTCACAACTTATTTAACTACACGATCTTGCTGCTGTAAAGTAGCATGACCCATTGTTGGGATCAAATGCACTTCAAAGAATCTATGTTTTGTGAGACTGTGGAGGGTGAAAGACAAAAATTAATTCACTCAATGTACACCACTGGAAATGTTTTGTATTAGAGGAGGAGTGATGTCTGGAATGAGTTTGTGCTATAGTTCACACTTCAGACGGGAACCAGAGAAACTTCGTCAAATGCCAACAAAACAGTTGTATTCCTGTTTATTCCACCTCCTCCGTGAGGAATAACATGTGCTGCGTGAAACTAAAACTGACACAGAGCAACGTCAATGTCATACCCCTGCGACAAAAAAGTGCGCTGTTTCTACGTATGTTCTTTTAGTCATGGCAACTTGTTTTTATGGTTTAACAGCGGGTTGTGTAACTCATCATACATTTCTGTAACGTTTTCGGGAACAGTTATAGATTTATTTTAATAATTAATCAGAATTTAGAGATTGCGCTCTTACAGATGTTGCGTTTTCTGGTACTGTCGGAGAGATCCGGTAATGCGGCGAAAGTATGTACCTATATGTGAATGTAATTGTTAGATATCCTCTGAATAGATATTAAATATTTAGAAAAATTACATCAGTCTTTAAAAAAGTTTTCAAACTTCCCCTTTGTATGTAAAGAATAACAGTGCTGGAAAAACTCTTACGTTATTTGATTTTCAAAGAACTGAGCAAAACTGAAAGTACTCAGACAGTTGTCTCTTTACTTATTCTAATCATCACTAAACTGACACACAATATTTTTAGCGCAACGCAATCTGACTTTCAATAATCCCTGACTAACAGTAACCTTTCATGAATCTTCGTCACTCGAACTACTGCAATACAGCGAGTGCCAATACTGCCAGCTTAAATAAGAGATTCTAACTACTGAAGGCTAAAACTACTGAAGGCACTAACTACTGATAGGCACAGTTAGCAAATTAAAGATTTTCATTCAGAACAAACAATGTATTTACCTTAATAGTGTTCAAAAATCATGTCATCCGGTCTTACGAATGTCCTTTTTCTGACGGACACACGTCCAGATCGTTCGCTCATAGTAACCTCTCAAAACTCTAGCATCTCTCTCCCCACATCCACCACTGCTGGCGGCTCACCTCCAACTGCCCAACGCTACGCGCTGTTCACATCCAACTGCACAACACCACACTAGCCAATATCCCAACAATGATTCCAACCAGCCACAGACTGCACACAACACAGTCAGCAATTTTCGTACAGGGCACTACATGACGTTACCAACATAAAAACCTAAACAGCCTAGTTACAGTTAAACAGAACAGTATTCACAACTAACTGATCAGTCATTACATTGGTGAGTAATAGTAGTATTGTGTATAATAACCGTCATGCCCATTAGTTGCTTCTGTCATTTAGGTAGGTCGGCTATTATGGACATTTCATGTTGCGCTCCAGAATGACCTTAAAGGAGATTTCATGATTGCGTGAAATACATGAAAAGTAATACGCACTGTAATGGCGAAAATTTCTTACAAAATCGTCATTATTTCTGTTTTCTGTCCTTCCCTCTCAGTTGCTTTAAATTCGTGGACGTATGTACCGTCTATGCAACTAACTGTAGGCAGTTTGTTTATCGCCATACGCTTTCCGCTTATTTTATTTGGGAAGCATCATCAGGGGCGATTTCCAGTTCCACGTGGGTTAATAGCGCTGGAAATCGCCCCTGGTGGTTCAAAAATGGTTCAAATGGCTCTGAGCACTATGGGACTTAACATCCGTGGTCATCAGTCCCCTAGAACTTAGAACTACTTAAACCTAACTAACCTAAGGACATCACACACATCCACGCCCGAGGCAGGATTCGAACCTGCGACCGTAGCAGTCACGCGGTTCCGGACTGAGTGCCTTAACCGCGAGACCACCGCGGCCGGCCTCGCCCTTGATGATGCTTCCCAAATAAAAGAAGCGGAAAGCGTATGGCAATAAACAAACTGCCTTCAAATATGTATGAATACAGAGTCTCGCGGCGATAACATTGAATAAAATGTTCTCGGGTTTCCAACCGCGTCAATTCCTTAATAGAAACAGCCTTCTACGCCCTAGTGAGAATGATATTATGGTCAGTTTTAATGTAGTGGCGCTGTTTACGAATGTGTCTGTCAAAGACATTTTGGCCCTAATTTCCCAGTACTGGGACGTGGTCGAGTTATTTAGGCACACTCTTGTCCTATTTCGTGTAGAACGGCCAGTACTACGATCAGATAGTCGGCGTAGCAATGGGTAGCCCGTTGGCTCCAGCTGTTGCAAACCTCTTCATGGAGAATTTTGAGAATATTGCCATAGATACTGCTCCATTGTAGCCTAAGTGTTTCTTTCGATACGTTGACGACACGTTCGTCATTTGGTCACAGGGACGGGAGAAACTAGACGAGTTTTTGGAACACCTGAATGGCATCAACAGTAACATCCAGGTCACCACATGGAGGTGGAAAAAGATAATGCATTGAACTTCCTCGACGTCCTTGTCCACCGGAAACGAAGTGGGTGCCTCGGCCACAGCGTCTACAGGAAATACACCCACACAGAGCTGTACCTGCACGCCCCCAGCCATCATCATCCAGCACAGAAGCGCTCAGTGTTACAAACATTGGTGCATCCTGCAAGAGTAATATCAGACGACGATAACCTGCTCCATGAACTGAGCCACCTACGCAAGGTTTTCAGCAATAACGGCTACAGCGTCCATAAAGAGAAAGAAGTGATTTCTGGAAAATATCAAAATAAGAGTACCGACGAAGAGCAGGAAAAGAAACTTGCTTTGCTGCGATTCTGTGGCTCTGTGTCGGGCAAGATAAGCCGCCTGTTGAAAAGACACAAGATCAAATCAATCTTCAGAACTCTAACGAAAATCCGTCAATTACTGAGGCCAGTTAAAGATGCAGTAGGTCTCAGAACACCTGGAGTTTACGAAATGCCTTATGAGTGTGGCCAGGGGTACATAGGACAAACGATGGGCACCGTGGATCAACGCAGGAGAGAACATGAGACGTATTATCGCCTACGCTATCCAGAGCCATCGGCGTTAGCCGCGCGTGCGGTCACCACATAAAATTTGACGATACCTCTGTCGTGGCTCGCACTCACGGTTTCTGGGTTAGTTTAATAAAGGAAGCTATTGAAATAAAAATTACGCGCAAACACCCTGAATAAAGACGGTGGCTTGCAGCTCAGCGCTGCGTGGGATCCAGCGATCGAGTAGGCTGAACAGGGCACATCGAACGCCGACTCAAAACATGCCCATATATGGCAATGTCACGGGCACCATTGACGTCACAGCCGGCAGCTACCGTATATAAGGGCGCACCAACAGCGCACTGGCAGTCATAACACTTGACAATGGGCAAGTAGTGCTTCGTCGAAAGCTCGTGTAGTTTTAAGCAATTGACGCGGTTGGAAACCCGAGAACATTTTATTCAATGCCTTCAAATACTTGCATTGACGGTACGTTCTTCCAAAGTTCGAAAAAATGGCTCTGAGCACTATGGGACTTAACATCTGTGGTCATAAGTCCCCTAGAACTTACAACTACTTAAACCTAACTAACCTAAGGACATCACACACATCCATGCCCGAGGCAGGATTCGAACCTGCGACCGTAGCAGTCGCGCGGTTCCTGACTGAGCGCCTAGGACCGCTAGACCACCGCGGCCGGCTCTGCCAAAGTGTTTGTGTTTGTAACGGGAATGTTGCGAGTCTGCGGTTATACTTGTGAACTCGTGTATTCGCTCTACTTTCTGAGCGATTCGTATCCACTTACATCTAAAAGCACTCAAGTGAAGAGTGGACATCTGCGGAGACACACGGGTCCAGTCTAGGAGGACACGGAGACCGCGAGTTCGGAGATGACGTCACAGGGCTCGTTGACGAGTTAGTACACGGGGCTCATTTCTGATCTCTCGTCACAACCACTCTGTCTGGTGGATTTTGTAGTTTTCTTACTCGGAATAATGCAGAGAGCTAGTAACCTTCCCCTCACTTATCGACCTTAATGACAGCGAAAAATTAAACCACGTGTGCCTAATGGCAATTTGAGAAAAACAATTGTCACCGAAGTTAATCTGTCGGTAAAGAGGGAGGAAGGGCTACATCTAAATGAAAGGAAAATGCAAATAAATTGGTAAAATTCATTCAGAAAAAAGGTAAAGTTAATGATGAAAGTAAATGCGCGGTCGTTACGTTAACAATTAACTGGCGTTAATTAAAAATTTGAGAATTGGGGAAAATTACGGTCTCCAGTCCGATGGACAACTACTATAATAACTGTAAAAGAAAGGTTAATGCACATACAATTTGCACTAAAAGCGTGGCAACTGAAGGTTGACACGTGTTGTGTGAAAACTGAATGTTTGTCAGAAGTAATAAATTTAGCTACACTCTAACTTTATTTAGCAAAAGTATTAATAAAATCGGAAAATTGGAAGTTAATTTAGTGACTGAAATTATAGTGAACTTTGATTCAGAAGCACTAAGAAATTAAATAAAATAATGTTAGTCTTAGGCTACCTCAACAATCATCTCAAAACCTACTTGAATCTACGCAATTTAGAAATAAGAGATTTAACTTTGAACTTGAATTAAATAATTCTGAACAATTACCAATAGTAAAATTTAGTACGTATCAAGCTGAGCTGCAGTCACAGGTAAGCTAAAATATGGTAACAAAACTCGCACTCTTAATTTGTGCTTCTGTAGTCTAAATATAGTTTGGTTATTGTAGCCAGCTATGAATACTTTAAGTGAACTTTGAAATTAAAGGAGTGAAATGGAATGATATTACTTTAATGCTGGGGTTTGAATTTCAACGACACTCGGGTTCATTTCGGAGAAGGAAGGGACCCTGCTTGGTAACTCAATTGGGGCAATGAGTTGCTGTATTTTAGTGATGCAAATGGCACAGTTTGAAAACCTGAGGCCTGCCATACAGTTCTAAAACTTTACGTGCTTTCAGTCTTCCTTGATGGATAGTTGAAGGTTTGAAGTCGTCGATCGAGGAGGTGGCGACAATCACTTATTTTCGGCCGTCGCTGTTGCAGAAGCTGGATGTTGGTGCGTCTTCTTCTCGAGACGGTCGCCAGGACAACGGGATCTTGATGTGTGCCAGCTAACGTTTCCCTTCCGCGACACAGTGCCAGAATCTATCATAGCAAGGCGAGCGCAACTACAAACCCCGGATGCGCGGCAACTCACGGGAGCGTCACTCAACACACCTGCTCCTCCGCCCTACTCCAGCCAGACTCGGCTCTGCCCGCGCTCCACGCGGCAGAGTTAACACTACCCAAGATCCTAAACACTTTGTTTCTCCACACGACCTATCGATGTAATCGTTCGATGGCATAGTTTTCCCTAGACAAGACCCAGCGTAAAAAATACAAATAATATTTACAAAACAAACCAATTACACATCGACATGTCGTATCTTCAGGTAACAAAATAGAGAAAAAATTTATAGTACTATAGATGGAAATAGGAGGATATGCATTTACGGCGTTAGAAGCTAATGACGGCAGCGATGTGGGTCAGCTGAATGGCGCACACAGCGAGGGAGTGGCCGCGGGCAGGCGCCACTGCCGGTGTGTGGCCATTAGCGGTCCCAGCGTGGCGGAACTGCCAGCGCAGCGTCTTTGTCGACGGCTGCGGCCCGGCGGCCCGTGATGGGCGTGTCGGGGGCGGCGGCGGCAGCGGGGGCGGCGGCGGCGGCGCCTCTTTGACGGCGCGGGTGCGGCCGCCACCTGGGCCTCTGCGGGTCCCCGCCGCTTCCGGCCGCTCGCCGCTTCTGGCTGGCGGTCGCTGCGCTTCGCTGCCGAAAAGGTCTCCGCAGGCCCGGGTGTCAAGTGACACCACACTAAACGCTCAGGGGGCGTGGACTGACGATGCCATTAAAGATACAGCCATTTTTACTTTGCTCAGGATAGTTCACTACTGGCTATTAAAATTGCTACACCAAGAAGAAATGCAGATGATAAAAACAGGTATTCATGGGACAAATATATTATAATAGAACGTGATTACATTTTCACGCAATTTGGCTGCATAGATCCTGAGAAATCAGTACCCAGAATAACCACCTTTGGCCGGGGCATTGAGTCAGAGCATGCATGGCGTGTACAGGTACAGCTGCCCACGCAGCTTCAACTCGATACCACAGTTCATCAAGAGTAGTGACGCGTATGGTGACCAACCAGTTGCTCGGGCATCATTGACCAGACGTTTTCAAATGGTGACAGATCTGGAGAATGTGCTGGCCAGGGCAGCAGTCGAGCATTTTCTGTATCCAGAAAGGCCTGTACAGGACCTGCAACATGCGGACGTGCATTTCCTTGCAGAAATGTAGAGTTTCGCAGGGATCGAATGAAGGGCAGAGCCACGCGTCTAACACATCTGAAATGTAACGTCCACTGTTCAAAGTGCCGTCAATGCGAACAAGAGGTGGCCGAGACGTGTAACCAATGGCACCCCATACCATCACGCCGGGTGATCCGCCAGTATGGCGATGACGAATACACGCTTCCAATGTGCGTTCACCACGATGTCGCCAAACACGGATGCGACCATCACGATGCTGTAAACAGAACCTAGATTCATCCGAAAAAAAAATGACGTTTTGCCATTCGTGCACCCAGGTTCGTCGTTAAGTACACCATTGCAGGCGCTCCTGTCTGTGAGGGAGCGTCAAGGGTAACCGCAGCCATGGTCTCCCAGCTGATAGTCCATGCTGCTGCAAACGTCGTCGAACTGTTCGTGCAGATGGTTCTTGTCTTGCAAAAGGTCCACATCTGTTCACTCAGTGATCGAGACGTGGCTGCACGATCCGTTACAGCCATGCGGATAAGATGTCTGTCATCTCGACTGCTAGTGATACGAGGCCGTTGGGATCCAGCACGGCGTTCCGTATTACTCTCCTGAACCCACCGATTCTATATTCTGCTAACAGTCATTGGATCTCTACCAACGCGAGCAGTAATGTCGCGATACGATAAACCGCAATCGCGATAGGCTACAATCCGACCTTTATCAAAATCGGAAACGTGATGGTACGCATTTCTCCTCCTTACACGAGGCATCACGAACAACATATCACCAGGCAACGCCGGTCAACTGCTGTTCACGTATGAGAAAAAGGTTGGAAGCTTTCCTCATGTCAGCACGTTGGAGCTGTCGCCACCGGCGCCAACCTTGTGTGAACGCTCTGAACATTTGCAAATCACAGCACCTTCTTCCTGACTGTTAAATTTCGCCTCTGTAACGCGAAATCTTCGTGGTGTAGCAATTTAAATGGCCAGTAGTGTAATACCAGCAGCACCTAAGAAATTATCCACCTGGTAAACGCACTGCTGCTTATTAAAAATGCAACGCCAGGAAGGATAGCAAAAAAATGGTTTAAATGGCTCTGAGCACTATGGGACTCAACTGCTGTGGTCATCAGTCCCCTAGAACTTAGAACTACTTAAACCTAACTAACCTAAGGACATCACACACATCCATGCCCGAGGCAGGATTCGAACCTGCGACCGTAGCAGTGACGCGGTTCCGGACTGAGACCACCGCGGCCGGCAAAGGATAGCAAATGACGAAATCATTATCTTATGGTGCGCATGCAGCAGAGGAGGAAAAACACGTGTAGGTGATTTGGGGGTACAGGAGATGCGAAATACAATACAGAGACCTGTTACATGTGGCAGCAACAAGGCCTTCAACTCGGGTGAGAATCGAGTCGAACCGAACTCGAATGACGGATATGAGTACGTCATCAGAGCCGCATAAGCTCTATGCCAGGGCTCGTCAACCGCAGTGCCTGGTACGTGGTGGCGCATAACTGTCTCAGTGACCCATCACCGTATGTGTACAGTAGATGAGACATCAGAAGAGCGTGTCCGCCTGCTTAACTGGGTGGTAACGTGTTCCCCTCCCTTGCAAGCGTACCCGGGTTCGATTCACGGCCAGGTTGGAGATTTTCCCCTCTCGGGGACTGATTGTTGTCCTCTTCATCATTTCATCCTCATCACCGTTGCGTACGTCACCCAATGTGGCGTCGACTGAAGTAAGATTTGCATTTGGCAGCCAAACTTCCCCAGATGGGATCTCCTGGCCAACGATGCCAGACGCACATTTCGTTAAAATTTTATGTAAAAGTAGATGCAAACCCCGTTTCTTAAGTTCTCCACTTGTACGTTTTATACACTTTCCAATGTGTTACATTTTGAACTTCCTTTCAATTTTCTGTGTACAATACATGTACAAGTGTCCCACCTATGATTTTTGTTCTCAATGCACAGAAATAACCATGGCCTCCGATCGCTAATGCGTTTCTGTTTCAGATTGACAGATACCATCAGGTTTCTATTAGATTTAGAGGAGTGCACTGCTGTTTCTTTGTCGAACGTTCACTAATCGGACAGCTTGACAATCAGTTGTACACAGCATACCATCCTCATTGTTACCTGTACTGTTGTGCCTACTCAGCAACTGTGGTCATTAAAATACAGTACTCCTAATTAACAATACAGTACACATTTTACAACAGTAGTTGTATGTACTATATCTGAAGCCGGCCGGGGTGGCCGAGCGGTTCTAGCCGCTACAGTCGTGAACCGCGCGACCGCTACGGTCGCAGGATCGAATCCTGCCTCGGTCATGGATGTGTGTGATGTCCTTAGGTTAGTTACGTTTAATTCGTTCTAAGTTCTAGACCACAGAAGTTAAGTCCCATAGTGCTCAAGAGCCATTTGAACCATTTTGTACTATATCTGAATATGTGGTATCATCTGTGCCATACTGAGCCCACCTGAGTCACATTGATTTTGAAATGTTGTATGTATGTACAATGTACTGTACATGTGTAACTGTGTGTTTATTAATGTTTTAATTCATACAGTGCAATGAGTGGTAGGAGTAAGAGAAAAATAGAGCTGTTGAATGTGAAACTGGAGTCTTCGGAAAGACTAGACAAAGTGGAAACCTTAAATAAACTTGTCGCTGAGTGTGGGTGCTGGCAGGTTATGTTGCGTTACAATGTGATCATTATTGGTCTCTAAGTTCTTCTTCTATGCAACGTATGATCCGTTCGTAAACTGAATTGTTAAAAAAATAGAGCACGAAATTTCTTCTCGCCAAAAGATATTAAACATAAGTAAAGGGAAAAAAGTTTTGTGAAACTCTTAATGTACAAAAAAAGCATGAATCTGACGTGAGCAGCATTCGTAGCAAAACTTCAATGCCGAGTGCGGAGTTGAAGGTACGAAACTTCCTGCCAGGTGAGGTCCTAGCTGTGGCATATTCAACAAGTGTGTGACCAGGGGCTGGGGTGGCAGGCGTAATGATGGGGTTCTTGACAGATCTTCTGAAGACATCGTACTAAGAACTTGTAACACCATAGCTTAGACGCTACATACCTTTTGTTGATTCATTTTGCTTTCTGTTTTGCTCAACATCCCATCGTTGAGCTTCTGTAAATATTGTTTGATTGAATCGATAACACAAAATTGTATACTCCTTTCTTTGTGAAAACTTTGATACAGTGGTTTGATTCTATGCAATGTGATGTGTCTATCACTTAAATTCTTTGTCTCATTTGGAGGGAACATAACTTACTGTACATAATTGTAATTTCTGTGTGAACGATTTTTTGCAGAAATACCAATTTCTGCAAATGTTATGTTTTAATTAATATGTTTGGTTATTGTTATGTAATTGCTGATCCTCACTTAGGGTTCTTAGTTATTTTGTATGTAGAAGATGGGGTGGTTCGGCTTGGGAACAGAGCTGTGTAGTGCGCGCATAATGTAATCGACATGGATAGAAAGGTGGAGCCAAGAGTCAGTCAGAGACGAGCTACCAAACTGTCAACTGCTCATGTGAAAGTTGTGTATTGTGCTGGTTCCGAGAGAGGCTCTTCTTGAGGCTTTCCAATGCTTCAGTGGATGATTAAAGAGCTGGAACTATTCTGAAATTGGTATTTATCATCGCCATCAAGAATGAGTCCAGCAGCTCTAAATGCAAATCCACCTACCAACATGCAATCGTCACCATGTTGCGCAATCACTGAAAAGGAACCAAGAAATTATAGAAATGTAACAGTGGAGGATCAGCTCATGTGGATGATTTATTTGTTTTCAATAATAAGGTAACCAAAAGATTATTTACGAAAACTTACCTTGATTTATCCTCTGTCACATTTCCACTTTAGATCCTTCCCATGCTAAAGTGATTACCGAGTGTCATTGAAAGAACATTAAAGCTCAGTGTTTTACTAGTTAATGCCACTTGAAGATAGTAAGAAGAAACTAAGTTAAAGTTAATGTAGCAGAACTGAGTAATATAGTAAATGATGCTTGCTGAAAATAATTTTTCTATTAAAACTGCTTATTAATATTTTGTTGCCAACTTCTAAAGTTAATGTTCTCAAAAGTGTGGCTTACAGAGTTTTGCAAATTAAATGATGACAGTGCAGTCTGTTGAAAATCTTCCAAAGGTGAGATGTTGTCTCATAACCAAGTGTTCTACTGCAATAAAAGTGGAGAACTGTTACTGCTGAAAGTTACATGATCATGCTTGTTAAGGGCTAGTTTCTTTAGTGTGTTGAAAGGATGTTTAGTTTGCTCTGCTACAGTGGTCAAGATTAAGGGCCCCACTCCATTGAAAGGAGTTAAAATGCACAAAGTTACTTAATTATAGAAGGTTTCAGTTGCTCTTGCTATTCAAGTGAAATTCTGTACAATATTGGGTACCTTTTGTGTAGTAAAAGTACATATTAATGGTGTAACAGGATACACAGTTTGTCTGTTATGCTCATGCTAGAAAACAATTAATAGAAAGACCACTATCTATGAAAACAGTAACTTCTTTATTCAAAAGATGGTGAGAAATAATCTGTTAGTGAATTCCACATAATTTTCATTCTAAGTAGAAAGGTATTTAGTAGTGAGAGACTTAATCTATGCACAATAAATAATTTTGCTGTGAACGATATCCATATTTCATGTCAGATAGGAATATGTCCCCCCCCCCCCCCCCTCCCCATGAACCATGAACCTTGCCGTTGGTGGGGAGGCTTGCGTGCCTCAGCGATACAGATAGCCGTTCCGTAGGTACAACCACAACGGAGGGGTATCTGTTGAGAGGCCAGACAAACGTGTGGTTCCTGAAGAGGGGCAGCAGCCTTTTCAGTAGTTGCAGGGGCAGCAGTCTGGATGATTGACTGATCTGGCCTTGTAGCAATAACCAAAATGGCCTTGCTGTGCTGGTACTGCGAACGGCTGAAACCAAGGAGAAAATACAGCCGTAATTTTTCCCGAGGGCATGCAGCTTTACTGTATGATTAAATGATGATGGCATCCTCTTGGGTAAAATATTCCGGAGGTAAAATAGTCCGCCATTCGGATCTCCGGGCGGGGACTACTCAGGAGGATGTCGTTATCAGGAGAAAGAAAATTGGCGTTCTACGGATCGGAGCGTGGAATGTCAGATCCCTTAATCGGGCAGGTAGGTTAGAAAATTTAAAAAGGGAAATGGGTAGGTTAAAGTTAGATATAGTGGGAATTAGTGAAGTTCGGTGGCAGGAGGAACAAGACTTCAGGTCAGGTGACTACAGGGTTATAAACACAAAATCAAATAGGGGTAATGCAGCAGTAGGTTTAATAATGAATAAGAAGATAGGAATGCGGGTAAGCTACTAAAAACAGCATAGTGAACGCATCATTGTGGCCAAGATAGATACGAAGCCCACACCTACTTCAGTAGTACAAGTTTATATTCCAACTAGCTCTGCAGATGACGAAGAAATTGAAGAAATGTATGATGAAATAAAAGAAATTATTCAGACAGTGAAGGGAGACGAAAATTTAGTAGTCATGGGTGACTGGAATTCGAGTGTAGGAAAAGGGAGAGAAGGAAACGTAGTATGTGAATATGGATTGGGGCTAAGAAATGAAAGAGGAAGCCGCCTGGTAGAATTTTGCACAGAGTACAACTTAATCGTAGCTAACACTTGGTTTAAGAATCATGAAAGAAGGTTGCGTACATGGAAGAACCCTGGAGATACTAAAAGGTATCAGATAGATTATATAATGGTAAGACAGAGATTTAGGAAACAGGTTTTAAATTGTAAGACATGTCCTGGGGCACATGTGGACTCTGACCACAATCTATTGGGTATGAACTGTAGATTAAAACTGAAGAAACTGAAAAAAGGTGGGAATTTAAGGAGATGGGACCTGGATAAACTGAAAGAACCAGATGTTGTACAGAGTTTCAGGGAGAGCATAAGGGAACAATTGACTGAAAGGGGCAAAGAAATATAGTAGAAGAAGAATGGGTAGCTTTTAGGGACGAAGTAGTGAAGGCAGCAGAGGATCAAGTAGGTAAAAAGACGAGGGCTACAACAAATCCATGGGTAACAGAAGAAATATTGAATTTAATTGATGAAAGGAGAAAATATAAAAATGCAGTAAATGAAGCAGGCAAAAAGGAATACAAACGTCTCAAATATGAGATCGACACGAAATGCAGAATGGCTAAGCAGGCATGGCTAGAGGACAAATGTAAGGACGTAGAGGCTTATCTCACTAGGGGTTAGATAGATACTGCCTACAGGAAAATTAAAGAGACCTTTGGAGATAAGAGAACCACTTGTATGAACATCAAGAGCTCAGATAGAAACTCAGTTCTAAGCAAAGAAGGGAAAGCAGAAAGGTGGAAGGAGTATATAGAGGGTCTATACAAAGGCCATGTACTTGAGGACAAAATTATGGAAATGGAAGAGGATGTAGATGAAGATGAAATGGGAGATACGATACTGCGTGAAGAGTTTGACAGAGCACTGAAAGACCTGAGTCGAAACAAGGCCCCCGGAGTAGACAACATTACATTGGAACTACTGACGGCCTTGGGGGAGACAGTCCTGACAAAACTATACCATCTGGTGAGCAAGATTTATGAAACAAGCGAAATACCCGCAGACTTCAAGAAGAATATAATAATTCCAATCCCAACGAAAGCAGATGTTGCCAGATGTGAAAATTACCGAACAATCAGTTTAATAAGTCACAGGTGCAAAATACTAACGCGAATTCTTTACAGACGAGTGGAAAAACTAGTATAAGCCGACCTCGGGGAAGATCAGTTTGGATTCCGTGGAAACACTGGAACACGAGAGGCAATACTGACCTTACGACATATCTTAGAAGAAAGATTAAGGAAAGGCAAACCTACGTTTCTAGCATTTGTAGACTTAGAGAAAGCTTTTGACAATGTTGACTGGAATAATCTCTTTCAAATTCTAAAGGTGGCAGGGGTAAAATACAGGGAGCGAAAGGCTATTTACAATTTGTACCGAAACCAGATGGCAGTTATAAGAGTCGAGGGACATGAAAGGGAAGCAGTGGTTGGGAAGGGAGTGAGACAGGGCTGTAGCCTCTCCGCGATGTTATCCAATCTGTATATTGAGCAAGCAGAAAAAGGAAACAAAAAAAATTCGGGGTAGGTATTAAAATCCATGGAGAAGAAATAAAAACTTTGAGGTTCGCCGATGACATTGTAATTCTGTCAGAGACAGCAAAGGACTTGGAAGAGCAATTGAATGGAATGGACAGTGTCGTGAAAGGAGGATATAAGATGAACATCAACAACAGCAAAACAAGGATAATGGAATGTAGTCGAATTAAGTAGGGTGATGCTGAGGGAATTAGATGAGGATGTGAGTCACTTACAGTAGTAAAGCTGTTTTGCTATTTGGGGAGCAAAATAACTGATGATGGTAGAAGTAGAGAGGATATAAAATGTAGACTGGCAATGGCAAGGAAAGCGTTTCTGAAGAAGCGAAATTTGTTAACATCGAGTATAGATTTAAGTGTCAGGAAGTCATTTCTGAAAGTATTTGTATGGAGTGTAGCCATGTATGGAAATGAAACATGGACGATAAATAGTTTGGACAAGAAGAGAATAGAAGCTTTCGAAATGTGGTGCTACAGAAGAATGCTGAAGATTAGATGGGTAGATCACATAACTCATGAGGAGGTATTGAATAGGATTGGGAAGAAGAGATGTTTGTGGCACAACTTGACGAGAAGAAGGGATCGGTTGGTAGGACATGTTCTGAGGCATCAAGGGATCACCAATTTAGTATTGGAGGGCAGCGTGGAGGGTAAAAATCGTAGAGGGAGACCAAGAGATGAATACACTAAGCAGATTCAGAAGGATGTAGGTTGCAGTAGGTACTGGGAGATGAAGAACCTTGCACAGGATAGAGTAGCATGGAGAACTGCATCAAACCAGTCTCAGGACTGAAGACCACAACAAAAACAACAGGAATATGTATGAAAAGTAATATTGAACCTATGTCCAATTTACGATTCTACAGTGAATATTAATAGTAACACTATTGAGACCATTCAGTTTGACTCAGTCCTCAAGGTAATATTGTGTTTTGTTATCTGTTATATTTATGCAAATAGTTGGTTCTATTCTGTCAGCTCCAACTTTAACGTGAACATATGCTGGTGCTAGAGTTCATTGCACTCTCGTGTGACAAAGTATAGGCTGTGATTGCCCATTGAAGTTACTTATTTTCAGTTTCTTCAACAAAAATGTTACTCACTCTTATGCCTAATTGGGCTGGCATCCTTTATTATTATCCATTGGACACTGTGGATAGGTAAATTATTGTTTGAACCTGTTTAAATATTTATGTAATTCTAACTGTCACTTCTGATAAGCCACTTCCGTTACGTATATCGCCGTCAACACAACTTAATACCTGCACTTGCATTAATAAAATTGATTTCATTTATTCGAACTAACTCCAGCTTTGGGATTATGGTATAGCAGTAGCAGGCAGTAGTGTTATAAACTTTTATGTTTCTACATACATTCATTTGCAGCTTTTCAGCAAACTTTCAGAGAATATAGTATATCGAGAACTGAGAGTCTCCAAAACGAGAAGAAACTCTAAAACATCGCAAACTTCGTTCATTGTTTGATACTTTTAAGTAACTTGCTGCATGCTGAAGGTGAAAAATTGGTCCGCAACCTTTTTAATTTAAGTAAATGGTTGTAGCTCCATCGTAACTTGGACTGAGATGTATCTTTTTTTATTTCGTGTTGGTGACTAATTTCAAAAGGGCGACAAGTGCAAGCGATAGCCTATGTACAAAAACTGCACCTGCAGTGATGATCCAAGCGGCACTATGGCTACTGAAGCAACAGTGAACAGACCACATAGGACGGACATTAGAGAATATTTTAAGTTGCATTCTTGCGGGCTATCCGACATGGTCTGACTGTTTATAGAAAATTAAACAGCGTATTTACTTGAATTAGAAATAAAAGCATCTCTCAATAGCATGCTATCATTCCATTATTTCACAAATATTAATAACCAGCAGAATAATAAACAACTGATAAAGGAAAAAGTAGTCGAAGCACTTTGGTGATGTTCGGATCGCGCCTGACTTTGATGGCGGGCGATGTGGTTCGGCTGAGATGTAGCTTGCTCGGCAATCACGGAGGATAGACATGTTGTCCGCCACGGTATCAATTAAGACTTATTTTGCAATGTCTAGTTTGTGAATATTAGACATTGTAAAATAAGTCTTAATTGATACCGCGGCGGACAACATTTTTTGCAATGACTAGTTTGTGAATAAGGGAGTACCTGTGGTCTAGGTGTAGCGTCTTTGACTCACAATCAATAACGTCTTCGGTCCCGGGTTCGATCCCCGCCACTCCCTAAATTTTGATAAATAATCAGCATTGGCGGCCGAAGACTTTCGGCATAAGAAGTCAGCCTCATTATGCCAACGGCCTTGTCAAAGAGGGCGGAGGAGCGGATAAAGGTTCAGGGCACTCTCTTGTCCTAGGGGTGGGAAATTGCCCCTAAAGGCGGAAGAATCAGCAATGATCAACGACATGAGGATGCAGAAGGCAATGGAAACCACTGCATTAAAGACACGTAACGTGTATCCACAGGACATGTGGCCAGTAGTTGAAGAAGTGTCATGATGATCTCTCCATTGGCAAAAGATTCCGGAATAGTCCCCCATTCGGATCTCCGGGAGGGGACGGCCAAGGGGGAGGTTACCATGAGAGAAAGAATGAATAATCAACGAAAAGATAATGTTCTACGAGTCGGGGCGTGGAATGTCAGAAGCTTGAACGTGGTAGGGAAACTAGAAAATCTGAAAAGGGAAATGCAAAGGCTCAATCTAGATATAGTAGGGGTCAGTGAAGTGAAGTGGAAGAAAGACAAGGATTTCTGGTCAGATGAGTATCGGGTAATATCAACAGCAGCAGAAAATGGTATAACAGGTGTAGGATTCGTTATGAATAGGAAGGTAGGGCAGACGGTCTGTTACTGTGAACAGTTCAGTGACCGGGTTGTTCTAATCAGAAACGACAGCAGACCAACACCGACAACGATAATTCAGGTATACATGCCGACGTCGCAAGCTGAAGATGAACAGATAGAGAAAGTGTATGAGGATATTGAAAGGGTAATGCAGTATGTAAAGGGGGGCGAAAATCTAATAGTCATGGGCGACTGGAATGCAGTTTTAGGGGAAGGAGTAGAAGAAAAGGGCTTGGGACACGGAATGAAAAAGGAGAAAGACTAATTGAGTTCTGTAACAAGTTTCAGCTAGTAATAGCGATTACCCTGTTCAAGAATCACAAGAGGAGGAGGTATACTTGGAAAAGGCTGGGAGATACGGGAAGATTTCAATTAGATTACATCATGGTCAGACAGAGATTCCGAAATCAGATACTGAATTGTAAGGCGTACCCAGGAGCAGATATAGACACAGATCACAATATAGTAGTGATGAAGAGTAGGCTGAAGTTCAAGACATTAGTCAGGAAGAATCAATGAGCTAAGAAGTGGGATACGGACGTTCTAAGGAATGACATGATACATTTGAAGTTCTCTAACGCTATAGATACAGCAATAAGGAATAGCCCAGTAGGCAGCACAGTTGAAGAGGAATGGACGTCTCTAAAAAGGGCGATAGCAGAAGTTGGGAAGGAAAACATAGGTACAAAGAAGGTAGCTGCGAAGAAACCATGGGTAACAGAAGAAATACTTCAGTTGATTGATGAAAGGAGGAAGTACAAACATGTTCCGGGAAAAATCAGGAATACAGAAATACAAGTCGTTGAAGAATGAAATAAATAGGAAGTGGAGGGAAGCTAAGACGAAATGGATGCAGGAAAAATGTGAAGACATCGAAAAAGATATGATTGTCGGAAGGACAGACTCAGCGTACAGGAAAGTCAAAACAACCTTTGGTGACATTAAAAGCAACGGTGGTAACATTAAGAATGCAACGGGAATTCCACTGTTAAATGCAGAGGAGAGAGCAGATAGGTGGAAAGAATACCTTGAAAGCCTCTATGAGGGTGAAGATTTGTCTGATGTGATAGAAGAAGAAACAGGAGTCGATTTAGAAGAGATAGGGGATCCAGTATTAGAATCGGAATTTAAAAGAGCTTTGGAGGACTTACGGTCAAATAAGGCAGAAGGGATAAATAACATTCCATCAGAATTTCTAAAATCATTAGGGAAGTGGCAACAAAACGACTATTCACGTTAGTGTGTAGAATATATGAGTCTGACGACATACCATCTGACTTTCGGAAAAGCATCATCCACACAATTCCGAAGATGGCAAGAGCTGACAAGTGCGAGAATTATCGCACAATCAGTTTAACAGCTCATTCATCGAAGCTGCTTACAATAATAATATACAGAAGTATGGAAAAGAAAATTGATAATGCGCTAGGTGACGATCAGTTCGGCTTTAGGAAAAGTAAAGGCACGAGAGAGGCAATTCTTACGTTACGGCTAATAATGGAAGCAAGGCTAAAGAAAAATCAAGACACGTTCATAGGATTTGTCTACCTGGAAAAACCGTTCGACAATATAAAATGGTGCAAGCTGTTCAAGATTCTGAAAAAAGTAGGGGTAAGCTATAGGGGAGATGGGTCATATACAATATGTACAACAACCAAGAGGGAATAATAAGAGTGGACGATCAGAACGAAGTGCTCGTATTAAGAAGGGTGTAAGACAAGGCTGTAGCCTGTCGCCCCTACTCTTCAATCTGTACATCGAGGAAGCAATGATGGAAATAAAAGAAAGGTTCAGGAGTGGAATTAAAATACAAGGTGACAGTATATCAATGATACGATTCGCTGATTACATTGCTATCCTGAGTGAAAGTGAAGAAGAATTAAATGATCTGCTGAACGGAATGAACAGTCTAATGAGTACACAGTATGGTTTGAGAGTAAATAGGAGAAAGACGAAGGTAATGAGAAGTAGTAGAAATGAGAAAAGCGAGAAACTTAACATCAGGATTGATGGTCACGAAGTCAATGAAGTTAAGGAATTATGCTACCTAGGCAGTAAAATAACCAATGACGGACGGAGCAAGGAGGACATCAAAAGCAGACTCGCTATGGCAAAAAAGGCATTTCTTGCCAAGAGAAGTCTACTAATATCAAATACCGGCCTTAATTTGAGGAAGAAATTTCTGAGGATGTACGTCTGGAGTACAGCATTGTATGGTAGTGAAACATGGACTGTGAGAAAACCGGAACAGAAGAGAATCGAAGCATTTGAGATGTGGTGCTATAAACGAATGTTGAAAATTAGGTGGACTGATAAGGTAAGGAATGAGGTTGTTCTACGCAGAATCGGAGAGGAAAGGAATATGTGGAAAACACTGATAAGGAGAAGGAACTGAATGATAGGACATCTGGTAAGACATGAGGGAATGACTTCCATGGTACTAGAGGGAGCTGTAGAGGGCAAAAACTGTAGAGGAAGACAGAGATTGAAATACGTCAAGCAAATAATTGAAGACGTTGGTTGCAAGTGCTACTCTGAGATGAAGAGGTTAGCACAGGAAAGGAACTCGTGGCGGGCCGCATCAAACCAGTCAGTAGACTGATGACCAAAAAATTGTGAATAGAGCTGGTTCAGCAGTGTCGGAGGACAGACATGTTGTCTGGCGCGGTCGGCGTTAATTAAGACTTCTTTTAGCCTCAAGATTACGGATTGACGACCTGTGCTGACAAGTGTGGCCGAGCGGCTCTAGGCGCTTCAGTCTGGAACCGCACGACCACTACTGTCGCAGGTTCGAATCTTGCCTCCGGCATGGATGTGTGTGGTGTCCTTAGGTTAGTTAGGTTTAAGTAGTTCTAAGTTCTAGGGGACTGATGACCTCAGATGTTAAGTCCCATAGTGCTCAGAGCCATTTGAACCATTTTTTGACGACCTGCGTGCTATATTTTGCCCAGGGGACAATAACTGTAGAAGACTGAAGGTTGGTGAACTTTTGTTACAACTTATGCATTCCACTCTGGGCGATGGAAACGAATAGGCACCTCGTGTGTACTGCAATCTTAGTACAAATGAGATCAGTGACACGCCATCTGTGGTAATAGAGAGGAGGTATGAAGGAGGGAAGTATATTGTTGGGGGAAGGGTTTGATCATCTACCGATCTCCCCCCCCCCCTCACCCCGCTGTCTCTCTCTCTCTCTCTCTCTCTCTCTCTCTCTCTCTCTCTCTCTCCCTCTCTTCCTCTCATATATATATATATATATATATATATATATATATATATATATATAAAATTTCTTTCAAATCGCCGTTATGTTGTGCACTTGAGTGTGGGAGTAGTACGATGTTGGACTGTGTGGGAATGTGAGAGCGGGCATACACGTCATCGAGGTTCCAATCGACCAAGAAAGATCGCCACAAAGGAAGATGGGCGTGTTCTGCGCCTGCCATGCAAGATCAAATGATGGACTTTGTAATGGTTCTTTATTTACGTGACCACTATGGCACTCCAACCCTAGTTCTCAATACTGGTAATATCGTACTACTTTTCTGCGAAGTAACAGACACATTTTTGTGACAATATTCACATTTGGTTTTATTAATGCATTGGTACTCCGATGTATCGATATACTACAGTGATATGGTTCTTGTGTGTATTCATTTCTGTGAGACTGTCATAATCTTTGACTTACTTGTAACTGTTTTGGCGCGAATGCGCACAAAGCAGTCTCTGTTTTACTTTGCAGAAGTTAAGTTGTTATTTCGCTTTGTAAAATAACAGGCAAGTCTTGTGATTGGTTAAAGTGGAAATTAAATATATGGAGATTTATAAAAAACTGTTTTCTTGATGATGTGACAATTAATAATATGTGAATTTACAAGAGGTTTAATAAAAATGTGGATCGTGAACACCAAGTCAAAAAATATTTCTATCATACCATTTTTCTGATCTGGGATTGTTTGATCATTAAGGATTTCCTGAAAATATTGCTAAAATACAGATCTGGATCTTCTAGCAGTCAAAGTGGAATTACCCTAGAATCAACAAGATGAGCCAAAATAACAATTTCGACCAAATCTACATGGGAATCCATTCAAGATAAGTGCCAAAATTAATGACTTTTTTACAGTGACTTTATTATTTCCATTCTGACGATACCATCCACAGTCAATAACTTTGTTGTTGCCCGATAAAGCGAACATATGCGGCGCGATCAACATTATTAATTTGATTTCTAACCTATTTTGCAAGTGGTGGTATTGTTAGAACTTCCTGCAACATTCTGCGCGATGCCGCACTATTCTTTGGAGACTGGCAGCAGCCTGAGTAGGAAAATAGCGCCGCACACGAAGGCTACCATTTCCACCGCAACACACACGGCTGTGTTTGGAATAGTGGCTACACTGGGAAGCCTTGACTTGCTCAGTGGCATCACATTTTATTGAGCAATGAATCGCAGTTCTGCCTTACCCCGGATGACCATCCTTGGAGAGACGCGGCAATTTTACTTCTGGGGTCATGGTGTGTGGAGTCACTGAGTCAGACTTGAGGTCACGTCTGGCACTGTGGATTATGGAACTCCGAGCAGACAAGGACAAGTCACGGACATCCTGCGTCGTCGTGTGTAATCTGTCATGATACAGCTTCGCGTTGCCATGTTTCAACAGGACAGTGCTAACTCTCACATGGAACGTATCTCTGTGAATTGCCAGCAAGGTGCTGAGGTGCTCCCGTGGCCAACAAATTCCCCAGATCTGTCCCCAATAGAAAATGTGTGTCAGCAGCTCGGATAGAAATTCCATCCCCGTGCCAATATGCAAGGTACCAAGAACTAGTTACAATACTTGTGGGAGTTCTTACCTTAGGATATGATACAACTGTATGACACCCTTCCCAACCGAACCAGAACGTGTGTCTAGACCAGACGTGCAACGTCGTACTGAATGGGCTAAAATCGTCAAGTTTTTTTTTAAAGTGACTAGGTATTGTAATCAGTGATATACTTTCACATACCCCACAACTCATGATGGTTCATTTCGTTACCTGCGGCTCTTCTGAATGCTTCACATTTTCTGTCAGGCAGTGTAGTTAACATAAGAAAAACTATCCTTGTTTCAGTACCTCGCGTGATGCGCGAGTTAAATGGATCGATCAAAATCACGAGGGTCACTCCTAAAGATATGCACACTATTTTTGTAAAAATACAGTTTTCATTCTGCACGTGTGAATGTTTTACAGTGTGTAGATAGACCCTTCCCGCTTGTTTTCAGAATTAGTTCAACCTGTTCCCGTGAGTGGCGCCGTCACAGCATGTCTTCAAGATGGCTGCTACACTTGACGTTCGTCAGAAGCAACGTGCTGTCATAGAATTCCTACGCTGTGAAAACGAGACAGTGGGAAACATCCACAAGAGGTTGAAAAAGGTGTATGGAGATGCTGCTGTCGATTGCAGTACAGTTAGTTGGTGAACAAGCAGATAACGTGATGAAAGCGGGCACGGCAATATTGAGGATTGTCCTCGAAGCGGCAGGCCTCGCACTGCACACATTCCAGACAATATGCAAAGAGTTAACGAATTGGTGACTGCTGACAGACGCATCACAGTGAACGAATTGTCATGCTACGTTGGCGTAGGGGAAGGAATTGTTTGCAGAATACTGAAAGTGTTGGCGTTAGAAAAGGTTTGTGCCAGGTGGGTTCCCAGGATGTTGACAGTGGCTCACAAAGAAACAAGAAAAACGGTATGCAGCGAACTTTTGGAAAATATAAGAATGGTAGAGATGAATTTCTTGGAAGAATTGTGACAGGTGATGAAACATGGCTCCATCATTTTTCACCAGAGACTAAGAGGCAATCAATGGAGTGGCATCATGCAAATTCACTAAGGAAAAAAATCAAAACCACGCCTTCTGCTGGAAAACTTATGGCTACGGTGATTCTCTATTCCTAAGGACCCTCGCTTGTGGATATCATGCCAAGTTGAACCACCATAAATTCTGATGTATATGTCACGACACTGCAGGAACTTCAAGCTCGACTGAGTCGTGTTATACCACATCGGCAAAAGCAGGATGTTTTGCTGTTGCACGACAATGCACGGCAGCATGTCAGTCAAAAAACCATGGAAGCGATCACAAAACTCGGATGGACAACACTGAAACACCCTCCTTACAGTCCTGACCCGGCTCCATGTGACTATCATCTCTTTGAGAAACTGAAAGACTCTCTTCGTGGAACAAGGTTTGAAGATGAGGACTCTCCTGTGCACGCTGCCAAACACTGGCTCCAACAGGTTGGTCCAGAATTTTACCGTGCAGGTATACAGGAGCTGGCTCCAAGATGGCGTAAGGCTGTTGAGAGGGATGGAAATTATAAAGGATGTATCTACACACTGTAGAACCTTCAGACATGTAGAATTAAAGATGGATTTAAAAAAAATAGTGTGCATTTCATTTGGAGTGAACCTCGTACTTGTCCCTCTGCCTATTATAATTTGCCAAAAATCTCATTCCGTTTTCTTGTACAAGTGATGCAAGTATAAAGTGCTTGACCCCCTACGTTAAGAAAAGCAAAGGACCGAGGACAGAACCCTGTGGAGTATTGTCATTCCCCAGCGTAATCGCACGGATTGCCTGAAACGCGAGGCAGCCGCTCGGTGACAACGAAAGGAAAGAAATGTTACAGCGAGAGAAATGTGACATTCGGTATTGCTTCGCCATAGGACAGCAGCTTCACGGACAGAATTTATATTTGTTGCGCGGCTGATACCATGTATTAACGTAGTCCGCATGTTCGACAAGGGCGCGCGTCCCACGAAGCTGAGCACGAGGCGCCGGCAGGCTGCAAGGCCAGCCGGGCCGGCTCCAGCTTCCCACGCCGCTGCGCTCCGCGGCTGGAGCCGGAGCTGGCGTGACTTGTGGCTGCCTACCCGGCAGGGGGCGGGGCTCCCCTGGACACCCCGCCGCGAACACAAAACACATGGCGTCCGTCACCGCAGTGCCAACAAATTAGCGGCATCGTAATTACCCCGGGCCCCTCGGCCGTAATTGAAAAAACGAAGGCAGGCGCCTCGAGGAAGGCCGAGCGACGCTTTGGCTGCGGCGGGGGGAAGCGCAGCTAGCTCAGAGGGGGAGGGGCAGACAGGGCGCGCAGAACCGACGGCGGGAGAAGGCGAGGGCCCCCGCCGCGGAGCGATAACTCTGCTCCGCAACGGGCCAGCGACAGGTTGTTTACCGAGCAATTACAACTGTAAACACCGCCTGATGGATATACGGTCGGGCCGTGCACTGTACCTTATGAGCGAAGCGGCTGCGGTCGTGCCCGGTAAAGGTGTCCGGCACGACGCTATCAAGCTTTCGCTTCTGCCTCTCTGGGTCGTAACGTTAATTCCCCTTGCCGTCGTTTGTAGTAAAACTTTTTGAGTGAATTTCGCTTTAAATTCAACCAGAATTACACTGTAAATTACATCACACTATCCGGACGAGCTTTTAAGGGCCCATTCGCTTGGGAGGTTGTGTGTTAGGGCACAGAAAGCTGAAGGTTCAAAAGGCTCTGAGCACTATGGGACTAAGCAGTTATGGTCATCAGTCCGCTAGAACTCAGAACTACTTAAACCTAACTCACCTAAGGACATCACACAACACCCACTCATCACGAGGCAGAGAAAATACCTGACCCCGCCGGGAATCGAACCCGGGAACCCGGGCGCAGGAAGCGAGAACGCTACCACACGACCACGAGCTGCGGACAAAGCTGAAGGCATTCGCTTTGCTGTCCTCAGCTACAATACGCAATGACTCAAACTTTGCCGGCCGGTGTGGCCGAGCGGTTCTAGGCGCTTCAGTCTGGAACCGCACGACCTCTACGGTCGCAGGTTCAAATCCTGCGTTGGGCATGGTTGTGTGTGATGTTTGTGAGGTTTAAGTAGTTTTAAGTCTAGGGGACTGATGACCTCAGATGTTAAGTCTCAGAGTGCTCAGAGCCATTTGAACCATTTGACTCAAACTTTAAACGCAGTGCAGTTCGAACCCCAGCGGAAAGTGGACTGTTCAATAACCTAAGGCAAAAGGGCAACACAGGAGCACATGACACAGCATACAACTTAGGACGTAATCCAGACACATCACATTAGCCGAGACGAGTTCTACAGCACTATACACTGATGAATAGAGGACCAGTGTGAGACGCCCTACTAAACCCGCAGGACAGGACAGGTAGTTTAAGTCGTGGAAAGGGGCAAAATAAGCGGCTGTCAGTTACACTCGAACATACAACCTTTTATTTGATAAAACATTACAAACGAGCGGCTGAATGCGCCGTACAATCTCATGCCTTAAAGGCAAGACCACTTTCATTTCAAAACGGCTGAAAGCCAATAACTTAAAGCTCAACGAAAATTAGAAAGGCAAAGCCTTATCTTAAAACAGTTCCTTAATTAGGCTGAAGGCCCAAAGAATCTGACACTAAGAGCAAAACAAATTCAAAATCTGTTGAAAGCCCAACACTTAAGACTCAATAACATTTATTTTAAAAATGCCAAATGCTTTACGTAAAACAGTTCTTAAATCAGGCTGAAGCCCAAACCATCTGACGCCTTAAGGGCAAAACAACCTTAATCTAAAAATCGGCTAGAAGTCATACAAGTACAAACAACAAGAACAAACAAAAGGCAGTACACCCGGGGGCACTCAGAAGTTCTGAGGGTCGACCTTCTATTCAAACACTAACGCTCGCTTAGGTTCAAAATTGTTCAAATGGCTCTGACCACTATGGGACTTACCTTCTGAGGTCATAAACCAAACTAACCTAAGGACATCACGCACATCCATGCCCGAGGCAGGATTCGAACTTGCGTCCATAGCGGTCGCGCAGTTCCAGACTGAAACGCCTAGAACCACTCGGCCACTCCGGCTAGCCGCTTGCTTAAGCGAGACAGGGAGCTGGCCCAACCATTGTCAATCCGATGACAACCCAACCGACAGACAGTCTACGGACCCACCGACAAGATAACCTGTGCTTCACCCGACCAGCACACAACAGAGAGTTCAGTGTAACAACGTAGAAGGTATTGGCCCCCCCACAACCAATTATACACTCCTGGAAATGGAAAAAAGAACACATTGACACCGGTGTGTCAGACCCACCATACTTGCTCCGGACACTGCGAGAGGGCTGTACAAGCAATGATCACACGCACTGCACAGCGGACACACCAGGAACCGCGGTGTTGGCCGTCGAATGGCGCTAGCTGCGCAGCATTTGTGCACCGCCGCCGTCAGTGTCAGCCAGTTTGCCGTGGCATACGGAGCTCCATCGCAGTCTTTAACACTGGTAGCATGCCGCGACAGCGTGGACGTGAACCGTATGTGCAGTTGACGGACTTTGAGCGACGGAGTATAGTGGGCATGCGGGAGGCCGGGTGGACGTACCGCCGAATTGCTCAACACGTGGAGCGTGAGGTCTCCACAGTACATCGATGTTGTCGCCAGTGGTCGGCGGAAGGTGCTTCTGCCTTGGTGCCAATGATGGTCGTATGCGTGTTTGGCGCCGTGCAGGTGAGCGCCACAATCAGGACTGCATACGACTGAGGCACACAGGGCCAACACCCGGCATCATGGTGTGGGGAGCGATCTCCTACACTGGCCGTACACCTCTGGTGATCGTCGAGGGGACACTGAATAGTGCACGGTACATCCAAACCGTCATCGAACCCATCGTTCTACCTTTCCTAGACCGGCAAGGGAACTTGCTGTTCCAACAGGACAATGCACGTCCGCATGTATCCCGTGCCACCCAACGTGCTCTAGAAGGTGTAAGTCAACTACCCTGGCCAGCAAGATCTGCGGATCTGTCCCCCATTGAGCATGTTTGGGACTGGATGAAGCGTCGTCTCACGCGGTCTGCACGTCCAGCACGAACGCTGGTCCAACTGAGGCGCCAGGTGGAAATGGCATGGCAAGCCGTTCCACAGGACTACATCCAGCATCTCTACGATCGTCTCCATGGGAGAATAGCAACCTGCATTGCTGCGAAAGGTGGATATACACTGTACTAGTGCCGACATTGTGCATGCTCTGTTGCCTGGGTCTATGTGCCTGTGGTTCTGTCAGTGTGATCATGTGATGTATCTGACCCCAGGAATGTGTCAATAAAGTTTCCCCTTCCTGGGACAATGAATTCACGGTGTTCTTATTTCAATTTCCAGGAGTGTATAAGCGCCAGGCGAAAGATAGTCCAATGTGCGAATATCGATACACACCGCCGCCGCCACCCACGGAAAGAGAGGATAACAGCATAATCGTGAAACCTCGGAAGATTAAACACAGAATAGCAAACAAGGTTTAATTCAACTCATAGCATGAGCCAGCCACGGCTCACAGTGCATACGGAACATAACGCTCCGCTAGGGCAAACTCTGAAGGGTAGACGAAAACTGACGATCGACGAACAAGCAAGAGTCAAGCATGCACACAACACGCATTTTGCACAAATAAAATTCACACATATATACGTATGTATGATCCATATCTCCTCCTGAATGCCGGCCGCCGTGGTCTCGCGGTTAAGGCGCTCAGTCCGGAGCCGCGCGACTGCTATGGTCGCAGGTTCGAATCCTGCCTCGGGCATGGATGTGTGTGTTGTCCTTAGGTTAGGTTTAAGTAGTTCTAAGTTCTAGAGGACTGATGACCACAGATGTTAAGTCCCATAGTGCTCAGAGCCATTTGAACCATGTTTTCCTCCTGAATCACTAGGCTGATTGATAACCAACCAGCGAGCGAGATGGCGCAGTGGTTAGCACAGTGGACTCGAATTCGGAAGGTCGACGGTTCAAACTCGAGTCCGGCCATCCTTATTTTCCGTGATGTCCCTAAATAGTTTCAGGCAAATGCCGCGATGGTTCCTTTGAAAGCGCATGGCCGATTTCCTACCCCATCCCTTCCTAATCCGATGGGACCGATGACCTCGCTATTTGGTCCCCTCACCCAGATCAACCAACCGACGTATCACCTACTGTTTGCAAAGAAACTCTGTGGGGATAGGAGCAACCTTCCAGTCAAAAGTGTGGGGATGGGGTGAGAAAGAGTGTAGCCACAGGGCTTTAATATCCAGATTTCACTCGTTTAGTATGTGATAATAAGAGAACTTAGTGACTTGCAACAGTCTTTGCACATAACGGCAAACCTTTATGAAATTTTTCTTCGCTGACAACCCCCATAAACTGGTGAAAAGGAAATGTTTATCAACTCTACATTTCCGCTGTTGATCCAATACAACTTCCGCATCAGGCACATTTTAATTTATTTCGTCTTTAATACTAAGGCTGTTAGTGACGCACCTCGCAGACAGTATCCTCGTATATTGCTGAATGTATCTGCAAAATTTTATTACTGATGAAACATAGCTCAAGAGAGATGAGAGATGACGTCATAAACGCCGAGCTGCTTGTAAACGTAACTGCACGGCGAAATTCGCTAGAGGTACCGTTGAAATGTGTGTACAAATATGTTCGAAATAGTCAATATGTGCGAAATATATGTAACATGACTTGCTGCAGGCAAAGCCACTGGTAAAAACCACCTCTTAAATCCCTGGAACGATTTCAACCAAGCTTGGTACACACATTACTTACTATATGGAAAGAAACACAGTAGGGGTAAGAACCAGCAACTGCTACTTGAGTGGGGCTAGAGCCGTGTTGACCCGTTCTATGTTTTTATATTTGGATACTTGGACGATTCCTCCCTGTCTAGTCGCCAGGTTAGATGAGTCTTTGGTTGTAGTTCCTTGGAGCAACTTGTTTAGCACATCGACAGTCAGTCGGTTGTAGTGAGAGAGAGAGAGAGACAAGAGGTACATGTGACACACGGTGAGCTGTTTACGGAGCTTACGGGCGCACGGTTGCCTACGGGGCCGGTGGTCGATAAAGTGTTGTTGGTTGCCCAATGCTTGAGCTCAAATTCGATGCAGCCGGTTTACCCTGAATTAACGAGGCGTAGTTCCTGATGTGGGTGTTGTAATGTTGTTCGTTTTCTGGTGCCGTCTGTTCTACCCTTTGAGGCTAATATACTTGGTACTTGATTAACACATGTGCTTCCATGTTCAACTTGTATTTTATTAGTGTTTTTGGCATCTGTGCAATAGAAGATTGTTCTTTTGTGAAGCAACAAATGACGTGATAAATGTCCTGCACCTTTCCCACGCCCGTTTGGTTATTTCCTCACCTTGGGGCGTCCTCTGACATTTCAGTGTTCAAATGTTCAAATGTGTGTGAATTCTTAAGGAACCAAACTGCTGAGGACATCGGTCACTAGACTTACACACTAGTTAAATGTATAGAGAGTAGTTCCATGAATAGATGGACAGACAAAGGAGGGGATGCAGGACATGGACACAGATATGCGGGTGGAGAAGGACAGAGAGAGGGGGAGGAAATGGACAGAGAAAGGGAAGAGGAGATGGAGATAGAGGGTAGAGGAGGAGACAGAGAGAGAGAGAGAGAGAGAGAGAGAGAGAGAGAGAGAGAGAGAGAGAGAGAGAGAGAGCTGAGGAGGAAAAAATGGACAGAGAAAGGGAAGAGGGGATGGAGGGAGGGAGGGAGAGAGAGAGAGAGAGAGAGAGAGAGAGAGAGAGAGAGAGAGAGAGATGGACAGAGGGGAAGAGGATATGGACAGCGTGAGGAGGAGGAGGAGGAGGAGGAAAATGAAGTGAGGAGCAGGTGGATGGGGCAGGATAAGATAGAGCGGGAAAGCGCGGGAAGGATCAGATAGACAGAGGGGGAAGGAACAGATGAGCCAGATGGGAATGAACAGATGTACAGAGAGAGTAGGGAGGAGGAGACTCGTAGAGACACAGAGGAGAAGCAAATGGGCAGAGAGAAGGACAGGAGGAGATGGCAAGAGAGGAGGGCGGAGGAGATAAATAGAAAGAGGGGGAAGAAAGAGATGGACTAATATAACTACAATAAATACATACCCGACTATTCCATGTACTCAGCTAGTATGTTAATATACGTATCTGACACACAAACAGGATGTTCCGAAAAACACCGGCAACGCTTAGTAAGTCGTGCGGGAAAGCAAACTGATCAGTTTTCAAGAAGAACGCATATTCGGAATCGCACAGTAAATGTAAGTGTAAATGTTGTGTGACTAGGGCCTCCCGTCGACGAGACCGTTCGCCGGGTGCAGGTCTTTCGATTTGACGCCACTTGGGCGACTTGGGCGTCGCTGGGGATGAAATGATGATGATTAGGGCAACACAACAACCAGTCCCTGAGCGGAGTAAATCTTCGACCCAACCAGGAATCGAACCCGGGCCCTTAGGATTCACATTCTGTCGCGCTGACCACTCAGCTACTGGGGACGGACAATCGCACAGTTTGGATGCTGGAGAGCGTCGAAGTCTGAGAACAAAACGGTTTGTTCCGATTCATTCTTATGTCTGAATGCAACGCTTTAGCCATAGGAGCACTGCGAATGGACGACCTGAGCCCAGTAACATTCCTTCAGACAGCCCTTGTGAGTATCCCACTGTGGGCTTTGTGTGGTCCGCCAGTGCAGTAACGTTATTGACAGCAGTGCGACATGTACCAGTACACAGCTCCAGAAGTGACGAACATGGTGCTTGCATACGACAAAGCGGATTGCAATGGGAAGCTTCCGCAAGATTCTGTGCTGAACCTTTTCCAAACAGACATAGCCTACATCATTCACATCACATTTGCGGCCGTCGAGAGACACCTCAGAGACGCCGTAAAGTGGTAAACGTTGTTCCTGGCAGTCGCGAATACTATCCCCAGTCAACTGTTTGTCTTCTGGTACGTGGCGAAGCGTGATGCTGGTCGCCCACGATCAGCTCGAACACTACAGTTGGAGGAGGAATTGTTGACGATGTTGGATGACGATGTTTGGATTATGGGGCGCTCAACTGCGCTGTTATCAGCGCCCGTACGGATTCCCAGCCTTTGTTCAGTCCAATCCCGCCACTTTCATGAATGATGAGGACAACACAAACACCCAGTCATCTCGAGGCAGGTGAAAATCCCTGACCCCGCCTGGAATCGAACCCGGGACTCCGTGCTCGGGAAGCGAGAACGCAAAGGCGAGACCACGAGATGCGGACGACGATGTTGGAGGACGTGCTGACAATGTTTGGCAGGTGGCATAGATACTGTACACGAGAAACGTCCGTGTGGCGTGTTATCCATGAATACCGACTCCATTCGTACCTTCTGCAGAAAATCTGGGATTTATAAGAGGAGTACTACCCGCGCCGGGTACAGTTTGGACAGTGTTATTTACAACAGTGCAAATGGTTCAAACGGCTCTGAGCACTATGGGACTTAACATCTGAGGTCATCAGGCCCATAGAACTTAGAAGTACGTAAACCTTACTAACCTAAGGGCATCACACACATCCATGCCCGAGGCAGGATTCGAACCTGCGACAGTAGCTACAACAGTGCAGACTCCAGGCACGATTCACGAGCTTGGTGCTCTCTCTCTCTCTCTCTCTCTCTCTCTGTCTCTCTCTCTCTCTCTCTCTCTCTCTCTCTCTCTCTCTCTCTCTCTCTCTCTCTCTCTCTCTCTCTGTGTGTGTGTGTGTGTGTGTGTGTGTATCAATAATTCACAAACACAGGAACTATGTACGCAACTGCTCAAATGCATCTCTTCGCCACGATACACGTATCGTTTTATAGAGTTAAAGCAGCAGCAATGTCGGTGTTTCCTGCACAGTTTTTTTTTTATTTACACGTGAAGTTCCGTAAGACCAAATTAAGGAGCAAATATCTAAGGTCATGGAACGTGTCAGTACATAAAATTACAACATAAAAGTAATAACAGATGAAAATAAATGTTCATGAACCCGAAAAAAGTCAGTCCATAAGTTTAACTAAACGCAATCAACAGTACAATGAGAATCAGCTTAATTTTTCAAGGAACTCCTCGACAGAATAGAAGGAGTGACCCATAGGAAAACTCATCAGTAATCCACGCTCTTTCAAATCGAAACTGAAAAGATATTTGAATTCGAGTGGTAGCTTATTATAAATGGATGCAGCAGTATACTTCACGCCTTTTTGCACAAGAGTTAAGGAAGTCCAATCGAAATGCAGGTTTGATTTCTGCCGAGTATTAACCGAGTGAAACCTGCTTATTGTTGGAAATAAGCTAATATTGTTAACAAGGAATGACACTAAGGAATATATATAGTGAGAGGCCAATGTGAAAATACCCAGACTCGTGAACAGAGGTCGACAAGAGGTTCGTGAACTCACACCACTTATTGCCCGAACCGCCCGTTTCTGAGCCAAAAATATCCTTTTAGAATGGGAAGAGTTACCTCAAAATATAATACCATACGACATAAGCGAATGAAAATAAGCAAAGTAGATCAATTTTCGTGTAGAACGATCACTCAGTTCTGGAACTGTTCAAATAGTTTCTTTATCACAGTGTGCACGTGGTGTCTGCGTGCACGTTTCTGTGTAGTTTCCTCTTAGGAGCTGGCACTGTTCACAAAAAAAAAAAAAAAAAAAAAAAAAAAAAAAAAAAAAAAAAAATTGACCACTTGCGAGTAGGACTCTGGGAACGTTAAAGATTTTCGCTTGTCATCGACAATGATACTGGCAAGATACCGGTCCAATGGATTTCAATGTTTTAATTTCAAGTTTTAAGTCATATAACAACTGACAAGAGAAATATTTTTTCGTGTGATGTGATTACAAATTAACATTTCTTTGTTTTTTTCTTTATTTGTACCTTGGAACCTTTCTTCTAGCCAAATTTCATGATTTTACGTCAAGCATAAGCACTACATAGGTTTTAATGAGTAAATTTGCATCAAAATAAGTGACATAAATTGCAGCATTCCTTTGATTGTATTGACTTAGAAGCTTAACATTTTAACACCACCCAACTACTATAAACGTCATTATGTGACATAAATTTGAAGTTGATACGCCTACCCGCTCCTAAGGAAAAGGGTTCTTAACTGACGGACTGATAGACAGACAGTCGGGTGACAAGTGACATAAATTTTTTTTCGTATGATATCTTTGCAAATTCACAATTTTACATTTTTCCCTTTACTTGTACGTCGAAACCTTATGTCTTGCCAAATTTCATGATTCAAGACCAGCGGGAAGTACGCTACAAGTTTTGATGAGTGAATTTGCGAGTATCAAAATATGCCACATAAATCGCCGTATCTTTGGATGGCATTGATTTGGAAGCTAACGTTTATTATACAGACAAAAGACCACAGATCTTAGTTCAAATGGCTCTGAGCACTATGGAACTTAGAACTACTTAAACCTAACTAACCTAAGGACATCACACACATCCATGCCCGAGGCAGGATTCGAACCTATGACCGTAGCGGTCGCGCGCTTCCAGACTGTAGCGCCTAGAACCGCTCGGCCACTTTGGCCGGCACAGATCTTAGTACGTGACATAAAATTTCATCTTGATAAATTTACCCGTTCCTGAGAAAAAGGGTTTTGTATAGTCGGACAGACAGAGGAAAACAAAGCGATCCTGTAGGCGTTCCGATTTTACCGATTGAGGCAATTCTAAAAATAAACACTGAAATCATACACGGCAACCAACGAAACGCAACGATCCTTACTGTCAAGTCTACTGGTAATATAGTATTTTTCGGCCGTCCAGTAACACAGATCATGGGCAACCGCAGGGTTGAAAGGTCACTTTTTCCCGTCTCTCAGTAATTTGGAATGTTCTAGAATTATGCAGAGAAAGGTTATACTTAAGAATACCATAAATATTTTTGAAATTAAACTATTATTATGATGGAGTACCGCTGTAACAATGGTAATGGTTAGTAACAACTGATTAACTGTTTAAACAAATCGATTTGCTGTCTTGCATACAGTACAGAATTCCGAAAAAGTCTTATTGGCATCCTGATATCTCCTAATGTTACTCCATCACATTCACTGTAAAGATTATCTAGAACGTGTATCCGATGAAGGTGGCTGGGTAATGTTCCATGATTAAGTCTCATGCGAGTTGTGGAACTTACAAGTTTTTCATTCGCTTTAGTTTTGTGAACTATACAGTAGCTGGGTTCTGGAGCTGTCTTGATTTACTCCGGGAAATTACAGAAATGCATGTTTTTACTAACGCTCCGCTCCGGAAATTGTTTTTCTTGGAAAGTAGAAAAAAGCTGCTGAAGCTACTTCTCTTTATCGGTAATCGGAATTGGGATATGCTGGCGTTCTTCGGAAATTAGGTAAATGTCCTTTAGATCAATCCAGCTTGTACATGCTGCTAAATTTTTGGACAGTGCTTATTCTATACCTATTCATTTCTCCTTGAGGCTACCCGCCAAGTTTCAGTGTCACTGGGAGGTCAACTGCAGTAAGCTTTTTCGGGAGGAACGACGTCTGTCCTTAATTTCCATCGTAAGGCGTTGGGAATTTCCGCAACGTATTTCTTGGAGTGTAACACATGGCTCCTATGCAAGCCCTCATGCAGCTAAACTTATTTTTTCTAGTTTAGAGACTGATTTTCCACTGCCCCAACCGAACAGAATGCTTCGACATTCGATTTTAGATCCTACTAGACCCCTGTACATTAATAGCAGAGTATTATGATTCATTCTGCACCATAGTCTTGTATGAGAGAAGACTGGATCTTCTGTAAGAGATATGAAATAAGCCCTGTCCTTGACAGGAGCGAATCCATTATAATTCCTAGAAATTTAGTTTGAGTCTTGAATGGGAATAGCGGTTATTTGAAGTATGTGTGTTAGTCCGTTCGTAATTCTTCGCCTGTCAACAATAGTCGTCTGAAGAACTGAAATCTGTAAGCCTTTAGATGCCAACCGGGTCTCTAACTGGAATTTTGTCGAATTCATTACTCTCCTCGCTTCTTCAGTGCTGGTAGCAGAAGTGTACATACATACGTCATCAACATACTGAAGCACTTTAATAGTTCTTGGCAGCTTGGAGTTCCATATTTGGCGCGTAAACATGAAACAAACTGAGCTGTGGAAGGCGAACGACGTGCGGACACTTTAACGTCGCAGTCAGTCACAAGTACAAACAAACGAGAACGTAAATTACCTCATGTGGGACGAGAGAGAGGAATGCGCCTCTCTACCTCGCACGACTGGCGATCTCGTACAATCGTGATTTGCGCTTCTCCGACAGCAGATCTCACTTATTGCCATAGGTGGTACCGGTGCTCTCCGGTATCGTGGGTGCCGGAATTGAATCCAGTGGCAGACCAGGATTGCTCTCTTCACTCATTCAAAATTTCTATATGTTCTAAAATGTAAGTATGTATGTTCAACAACTCCTAAACAACTGGACCTATTTCAGCCGAACTAGGTATACGTATCACTCGCTATCTAGACAGAAGCGCCGGAGGTTTAAGAATCATCTACGTCCCATAGGGTAGAGAAACAAAACAGTGTGACATTGAATTCAAACTCGAGAACATCTGGAGCAATTTCAACCACATTTGGTATGCACATGGTTTATTACCTGTATAAAAATTCTCCGGAATCGTGATTCTGGATCAGAAGAGGTGAAGTAATAACGTTCGAAAAAGACCGTTTAGTATTTATTGGACTTTGAATACTTTTAACAGTATGAAGTGTAATTTGCCTCTTATTTGTGGGGTTCAGTACATCAACCACGTCAAGAGACTGAGCACTGCAGTGAACAATAACTTTGTCAAGGTGTTTCAAGACCCAAGGTCACGCCACAAAGTAGATTACCACAGATAAATCTAACATCCTCTTTGGAGTCGTGTGGTATAAAGCTGCACAGAATCACGTCATATATGCATCTGTTTAACATCTCCTCCGAAGCCCTTGGATTGATTTCAACCAAACTTGAAGCACATATTACTTACTGTCGGGAGATAAATACTGTGGGCGTAAAAAACACCAACCTCCCATCGGGTTGGGGGTGATACAGGGGCGATGGACAGAGAAAGGAAAAAGGAGGAAGTGCTCAGAGAGATGGGGGATGAGATGGAGGGAGTAGGTGGAGATGGACAGAGAGGAAGGAGGAGATAGAGACAGGGAGGGAGAGACCAGAGAGGGGGGTAGAAGGAGATGAACTGAGAAGGGGTAGGAGGAGGTGGACAAAGAAGGTGTAGAAGAAGATGGAGAGAAAGGGGAGTAGTAGGAAACAGACAGAGAGATGGGGGAGGAGATGGACAGAGAAAAGTAGAAGGGAGAGGGAGGGAGGAGGAGACAGTGAGTGAAAGTGGGAGGTTGAGACAGATAGAGATAGGAGGAGAAGGAGTTGAGAGGGGGGGAGAAGAGATGGAGAGGGAGAGGGAGAGGGAGAGGGAGGAAGAGAAGATGGGTATGGAGAAGAGAGACACGAGTAGAAGTATAAATAGGTGCCCGGTGAACGCCCGATTTCTCAGGTAGTAAGAAAACAAAACAATGGGCGACGCACAGCACAAACCAAAGCAGAGTACACGAAGCATGCGATGATGGTCACTACTCAGTTATTTTTAAAGCTGGCAGTGTCGTGGGCGAGGTGGTACTGGTCTGTCCTCTGTCGGTATCTTGGAGAATCATATTCCCAGCACCGCTATCTGAAACTGCCACGTTACAGCGTCTGCACTGTAGCCAGGTGAGTCTCCCCTACCCGCTTTAGTCGGCCTGACAGGAGACATCAGACGGAATGCATTCAGCCGCTGGCCTCGACTCGCATAAGTCATTGGTTATCGCTCTCAGAGCACGGTTTAGATACACCTTGTGAGCGGCTACGTTGTTCCAGACCTGTGTCCAATGTTGATAATTAGCACGTACTGCAAGATATTCTGCGCTTTTCTCACTAAAGGAGAAAACGGCGATTGCAATCGATATAGGAACTTTCAGTACAGAAATTATTATGTAGAACACTTAACAGTGTCTTTGAAACACGGTCACTAGAGGAGAAAAAGAGGCAAAATGAAAAAAGAGCTGATTAGTCGCTAGCAAAATATTTACCGTACAAAGCTACGGAACTGACAAATTATACTACAGGTATTTCTAAGATAAATGATGGCTTACAAATTATCTCCCTCGGTGTGTACAATTTTTTGGGTTAAACTTCGATAACACTTGTATTTACTTTCTGAACTACTCGTAGTTTCTGCTGCACTCGATCTGCAGTTTTTAACAAAGCCTGATTCCGTATATCTAACCCATGGCAATCACACTGACCTTTAAATTTTACTGTATCTCAAGTGCCATCGAATTTGTGAAGCAACGTTTCGGGAAATCTGCAAACTCGAGGGGGTCATTAAAAGGTAAGCAAAAAATGCGTCACTTACTGGATACTTTTACCGAACATACATTCACTGCGATCCCTCGCTTAAGATATACAGAGATAAAATTCTCTTCGTACAAACCGAGGCATCACAGTCGTGAACAAACCGAATGCCTAGTTTGCAACGGTGCTGTTATTTGTGTTCGTCCAACAGAAATAATGTTCCACTCACCTTGTGGCGATTTTTTCTTCTGCAGTTCGGTCAACACGCCTTTCCTGTTAAAATCTCATGATGTTCTTTACGGAAAGCTGCAGTACAACCAGTAGCAATACACGAGGCCAATGGTAGCAACGAACGTTTTTCAGTATCGGGTTAGCTGAGCGATTATTTGGAAGGTTGTTTGCGAGTGAAAACTTCAATATATTGCGAGTTGTTTGATACGAAACGATGTCACTCTCGTGCTAATCTTAAGTTACAGTTTCGTCGTCCACATGCGATCACACTCACTCGTAATACCCATCTTAGTGTAATTAACAAAATCTGTTACCAAGAGGATTAGCGAATGGATTGTCTACGACGGGATGCTTCCTCAAACATTACACAATTTGACTACTGCGAATGTTCAGTTTGCGCTCTCACCTTGTATAACAAGCCACACGAATTTTGGTTATTCAAAAGTCACACACTGCGTATTGAAATTAGAATGTCACGTTTTCTCGCCCATTCACGTCCACTTTGCGGCACTAAACGGTCAAGTTTCAATCATTATGCTGGAAACTTATCATACCTATTCAGAAGTCCTTTCATCCCTGTGCGAACATGATAGCAGCTGAGATACGAACTGCTTTTAGGCTTCACAAAGCAATTCACTCAGCCCACAAAATAGGCTGACCGTACTGTGCTCTGAGATACATTGAAACCAATCCAATATTCGTATTAACACGAGCAATCCAGCGTCTTTTACATTTGACCAATCACGACTTAACAGCTTTCACGAAAGAACGAATTTATAAAAATCCACCAATATAAAATAACTCCCTTTTTAAGTAACAAAATTATCTTAAAATGTATTTTGTCTTTTCATTCCCATAAACTGACTAGTTGCACCTTACGATTTTGCCACACTATGATTCACTCTCTCTGCACGCAGTTTTCACGCTAACGTTTACTCAGTTAATACACACAACAACATTCATATATCTAATATTTCGCATTCAGACCATCACTCACACTTATAATTAAACAGATTAGCAATAATTAATTAAAGTAGCAATAATCTAAATAAATACAGTTTTCTTTACCAAATATACAGATTTGAGCACTTGATAATTTCGTAGCCCGTAAGATGCCGACACTTTTCGATCACAGCCGTAACTGTTTCGAGCTAGCTACTGGATCAAAGCGTATTTGTCATTCTATAAACATGACTTACTGTATCTATCTGCTCGCTTCCGTCTCTTACTTGCACACACTGCTGAACAAACACATTGCTGTCAGAGGTAGTTTGCCTTGTAGCGAAATTGAAGTAGAGAGTTCGTGTGAAATAGTGTGGGTAGAGGTTATACCTGACAATCGGACTAAACTATTAATTGGATCATTTTACCGACCCCCCGACTCAGAAGATATAATTGCTGAACAGTTCAAAGAAAGCTTGAGTCTCATTTCAAATAAGTATCCCGCTCATACAATTACAGTCGGTGGTGATTTCAATCTATCCTCGATATGCTGGAAAAATTATACGTTTAAAGCCGGCGGCATGCATAAAACGTCATCTGAAACTCTGAATCCTTTCTCAGAAAATTATTTTGAACAATTGGTACATGAGCCCACTCGAGGCGTAAATGGTTGCGAAAGCATGCTTGACCTTTTAGCAACAAATAATCCTGGACAAACAGTGAGTATTGTGACGAATACAGGAATTAGCGACCACAAGGCGGTTGCTGCTAGGCTGAATATCGTGACAGCTACAACCATCAAAAACAAACGCAAGGCATATCTACTTTTAAAAAAAGGTGAAAAAATGCTCTTAACGCCTTTTTAAGAGACAGTCTTCACTCCTTCGGATCTGACCATGTAAATGTAGAAAACTTGTGGAATGTTTTCAAAGAGATAGTATCGACAGCAATTGAGAGATTCATACAAATTAATAAGTGATGGTACTGATCCCCCGTGGTACACAAAACGGGTCAGGTCGTTGCTGCAGAAGCAACGAAAAAAGCATGCCAAATTTAAAAGAACGCAAAATCCCCAAGATCGGCAAAGTTTTACACAAGTTCGAAATACTGCGCGTACTTCAAAGCGAGATGCTTTTAATAATTTCCACAACGAAATATTGTCTCGAAATCTGGCGGAAAACCCAAAGAGATTCTGGTCATAGATAAAGCATACCAGTGGCAAGACGCAATCAATACCTTCACTGCGCGACAACAACGGTGAAGTCACTGATGACAGCGCCACTAAAGCAGAGTTATTAAACACGGTTTTCCGAAACTCCTTCACCGAAGAAGACGAAGTAAATATTTCTGGATTCCAATCAAGAACAACTGCCAAGATGAGAATCATAGAAGTAGATATCCTCGGTGTAACGAAGCAGCTTAAATCACTTAATAAAGGCAAGGCCTCCGGTCCAGATTGTATACCAGTCAGGTTCCTCTCAGAGTATGCTGATAAAATAGCTCCATATTTAGCAATTATATACAACCATTCGCTCACAGAAATATCCGTGCCTAAAGACTGGAAAAAAAGGGAAGTAGGACTAATCCGCTGAATTACAGGCCCATATCACCAACGTCGATTTGCAGTAGGGTTTTGGAACATGTACTGTATTCGAACATTATGAAGTAGCTCGAAGAAAACGATTTAATGATACATAGTCAACACGGTTCCAGAAAATATCGTGCTTGTGAAACACAACTAGCTCTTTATGCTCATGAAGTAGTAAGTGTTATCGACAGGGGATGTCAAATTGATTCCATATTTTTATATTTCCAGAAGGCTTTCGACACCGTTCCTCACAAGCGTCTTCTAACCAAACTGCGTGCCTACGGAGTATCGCCTCAGTTGTGCGACTGGATTCGTGATTTCCTGTCAGAAAGGTCACAGTTCATAGTAATAGACGGAAAGACATCGAGTAAAACAGAAGTAATATGCGGCGTTCCCCAAGAAAGTGTTATAGGCCCTCTATTGTTCCTGATCTATATTCTACATCTACATCCGTACTCCGCAAGCCACCTGACGGTGTGTGGCGGAGGGTACCCTGAGTACCTCTATCGGTTCTCCCTTCTATTCCAGTCTCGTATTGTACGTGGAAAGAAGGATTGTCGGTATGCTTCTGTGTGGGCTCCAATCTCTCTGATTTTATCCTCATGGTCTCTTCGCGAGATATACATAGGAGGGAGCAATATACTGCTTGACTCTTCGGTGAAGGTATGTTCTCGAAACTTTAACAAAAGCCCGTACCGAGCTACTGTGCGTCTCTCCTGCAGAGTCTTCCACTGGAGTTTATCTATCATCTCCGTAACGCTTTCGCAATTACTAAATGATCCTGTAACGAAGCGCGCTGCTCTCCGTTGGATCTTCTCTATCTCTTCTATCAACCCTACCTGGTGCGGATCCCACACTGCTGAGCAGTATTCAAGCATTGGGCGAACAAGCGTACTGTAACCTACTTCCTTTGTTGTCGGATTGCATTTCCTTAGGATTCTTCCAATGAATCTCAGTCTGGCATCTGCTTTACCGACGATCAACTTCATATGATCATTCCATTTTAAATCACTCCTAATGCGTACTCCCAGATAATTTATGGAATTAACTGCTTCCAGTTGCTGACCTGCTATTTTGTAGCTAAATGATAAGGGACCTATCTTTCTATGTATTCGCATCACATTACACTTCGCTACATTGAGATTCAATTGCCATTCCGTGCACCATGCGTCAATTCGCTGCAGATCCTCCTGCATTTCAGTACAATTTTCCACTGTTGCAACCTCTCGATACACCACAGCATCATCTGCAAAAAGCCTCAGTGAACTTCCGATGTCATCCACCAGGTCATTTATGTATATTGTGAATAGCAACGGTCCTATGACACTCCCCTGCGCCACACCTGAAATCACTCTTACTTCGGAAGACTTCTCTCCATTGAGAATGACGTGCTGCGTTCTGTTATCTAGGAACTCCTCAATCCAATCACACAATTGATCTGATAGTCCGTATGCTCTTACTTTGTTCATTAAACGACTGTGGGGAACTGTGTCAAACGCCTTGCGGAAGTCAAGAAACACGGCATCTACCTGTGAACCCGTGTCTAAGGCCCTCTGAGTCTCGTGGACGAATAGCGCGAGCTGGGTTTCACACGATCGTCTTTTTCGAAACCCATGCTGATTCCTACAGAGTAGATTTCTAGTCTCCAGAAAAGACATTATACTCGAACATAATACGTGTTCCAAAATTCTACAACTGATCGACGTTAGAGATATAGGTCTATAGTTCTGCACATCTGTTCGACGTCCCTTCTTGAGAACGGGGATGACCTGTGCCCTTTTCCAATCCTTTGGAACGCTTCGCTCTTCTAGAGACCTACGGTACACCGCTGCAAGAAGGGGGGCAAGTTCCTTCGCGTACTCTGTGTAAAATCGAACTGGTATCCCATCAGGACCAGCGGCCTTTCCTCTTTTGAGCGATTTTAATTGTTTCTCTATCCCTCTGTCGTCTACTCCGATATCTACCATTTTGTCAACTGTGCGACAATCTAGAGAAGGAAGCACAGTGCAGTCTACCTCTGTGAAACAGCTTTGGAAGAAGACATTTAGTATTTCGGCCTTTAGTCTGTCATCCTCTGTTTCAGTACCATTTTGGTCACAGAGTGTCTGGACATTTTGTTTTGATCCACCTACCGCTTTGACATAGGACCAAAATTTCTTAGGATTTTCTGCCAAGTCAGTACATAGAACTTTACTTTCGAATTCATTGAAAGCCTCTCGCATAGCCCTCCTCACACTACATTTCGCTTCGCGTAATTTTTGTTTGTCTGCAAGGCTTTGGCTATGTTTATGTTTGCTGTGAAGTTCCCTTTGCTTCCGCAGCAGTTTTCTAACTCGGTTGTTGTACCACGGTGGCTCTTTTCCATCTCTTACGATCTTGCTTGGCACATACTCATCTAACGCATATTGTACCATGGTTTTGAACTTTGTCCACTGATCCTCAACACTATCTGCACTTGAGACAAAACTTTTGTGTTGAGCCGTCAGGTACTCTGTAATCTGCTTTTTGTCACTTTTGCTAAACAGAAAAATCTTCCTACCTTTTTTAATATTTCTATTTACGGCTGAAATCATCGATGCAGTAACCGCTTTATGATCGCTGATTCCCTGTTCTGCATTAACTGATTCAAATAGTTCGGGTCTGTTTGTCACCAGAAGGTCTAATATGTTATCGCCACGAGTAGGTTCTCTGTTTAACTGCTCAACGTAGTTTTCAGATAAAGCACTTAAAAATATTTCACTGGATTCTTTGTCCCTGCCACCCGTTATGAACGTTTGAGTCTCCCAGTCTATATCCGGCAAATTAAAATCTCCACCCAGAACTATAACATGGTGGGGAAATCTACTCGAAATATTTTCCAAATTATTCTTCAGGTGCTGAGCCACAACAGCTGCTGAGCCCGGGGGCCTATAGAGACATCCAATTACCATGTCTGAGCCTGCTTTAACCGTGACCTTCACCCAAATCATTTCACAATTCGAATCTCCGTCAATTTCCTTCGATACTATTGCACTTCTTATCGCTATAAACACATCTCCCCCTTCACTGTCCAGCCTATCTCTGCGGTATACATTCCAATCAGAGTTTAGGATTTCATTACTGTTTACGTCTGGTTTCAGCCAACTTTCTGTTCCTAGTACTATATGGGCGTTGTGACCGTTTATTAATGAGAGCAGTTCTGGGACCTTTCTATAGACGCTCCTGCAGTTTACTATTAGCACATTAATATTGTTATTCCTTGTTGCATTTTGCCTACTCCTGCCTTGCCGCGTCTCAGGAGGCATCTTGTCGGGCCTAGGGAGGGAATTCTCTAACCTAAAAAAACCCCATGTGCACTCCACACGTACTCCGCTACCCTCGTAGCCGCTTCCGGCGTGTAGTGCACGCCTGACCTATTCAGGGGGACCCTACATTTCTCCACCCGATAGCGGAGGTCGAGAAATTTGCACCCCAGCTCTCCGCAGAATCGTCTGAGCCTCTGGTTTAAGCCTTCCACTCGGCTCCAAACCAGAGGACCGCGATCGGTTCTCGGAACGATACTACAAATAGTTAGCTCTGATTCCACCCCGCGAGCGAGGCTTTCCACCTTCACCAACTCCGCCAACCGCCTGTACGAACTGAGGATGACCTCTGAACCCAGACGGCAAGAGTCATTGGTGCCGACATGAGCAACAATTTGCAGTCGGGTGCAACCAGTGCTCTCTATCGCCGCCGGTAGGGCCTCCTCCACATCTCGGATGAGACCCCCCGGCAAGCAGACAGAGTGAACACTGGCCTTCTTCCCCGACCTTTCCGCTATTTCCCTAAGGGGCTCCATCATCCGCCTAACGTTGGAGCTCCCAATAACTAATAAACCCCTCCCCCCGTGTGCCTGCTCGGACCTTGCTGAAGGAGCAGCCACATGTCCACTCACAGGCAGAGCGGGCGATGCCACACGGCCAGCCTCCACATTGACCCTCCGCCTCGTGCGCCGCGAACGCCGCTGAACCCGCCACTCCCCTTGGGGAGAGGGTGGCCCAACCGCGCCCGGTACCCGCGAAGATGTCTCGACAGCAGGGACAGTGGGTGAAGCATCTAACACCTGGGGTGCACCATGCGACGCACCAGACTCCCCACTGCCGCTACACTCCGAGGCAGCAGCCTGAAGACGGCTGACCGCGGCCATCAACACGCTCAGCTGTTCGCGAAGAGTGGCCAGCTCCTCCTGCGTCCGTACACAGCAGCCACACATCCTATCCATCCTAAGAAATCAATTTACTATAGAGTGTTAATCAACTTTTAACTAGACTGCTAATTCACTAAAGGCGGTTGATTATTGACTAAACTGTGATTGCTAACCACTTCTTGTAGAAACAAGGAAAATAGCACTACCTGTCTCTGGACGGTAATGAAAACAAACACTAGCACTACTAGCACTATGGCTGACTAAAGAGACTCTCTGACTGTATTCAAAACAAACACGAGATCTATGAAACACTTAATAGCACTCTACTATTAAAGCTTCCTAAAAGCAAAAACACGCAGAAGAAGAAGTGACAAGTAAGAAAAATACAGATAATACTTAAATTAAGGTAGCTCGCTGCACAGAAGACGTGAAGCAGACGGCGGTTAGGGCGACATAGCAGACAATCTGAGTAGCCGTCTTAGATTGTTTGCAGATGATGCTGTCATTTACCGTCTTGAAAAGTCATCAGATGACCAAAACGACTTGCAAAATGATTTAGATATCTATATGGTGCGAAAAGTGACAATTGACACTGAATAAGGAAAAGTAAGTTATTCACATGAGTACTAAAAAGAAATCAGCTAAATTTCGATTACGCGATAAGTCACACAAATCTGAAGGCTGTAAAATGAACTGAATACTTAGGGATTACAATTACAAATAACCTAAATTGGAACGATCACTTAGATAATATTGTGGGTAGAGCAAACCAAAGACTCCGATTCATTGGCAGAACAGTTGTAAGGTGCAACAGATCAACTAAACAGACTGCTTACACCACGCTTGTCCGCCCTGTTCTGGAACATTGCTGTGCGGTATGGGATCCGCATCAGGTGAGACTGACGGATCACATCGAAAAAGTTCAAAGAAGGGCAGCTCGTTTTGTATTATCACGAAATATGGGAGATAGTGTCACAGACATTATACGGGAATTGGAGTGGCAATCATTAAAACAAAGGTGTTTTTCGTAGTGATGGGATCTTCTCATTAAATTTCAATCACCAGTTTTCTCCTCTGATTGCCAAAACATTCTGTTGGCACCCGCCTACATAGGGAGAAATGATCATCACGATAAAATAAGAGAAATCAGGGCTCACACAGTGCGGCTGGCCCCGGCGGAGGTTCGAGTCCTCCCTCGGGCATGGGTATGTGTGTTTGTCCTTAGGATAATTTAGGTTAAGTAGTGTGTAAGCTTAGGGACTGGTGACCTTAGCAGTTAAGTCCCATAAGATTTCACAGACATTTGAACATTTTGAACATTTGGTTCACACGGAAAAATTTAAGAGGTCGTTTTTCCCGCGTGCGGTAGAGAGACAGCTTGAAGGTGGTTCATTAAACCCTCTGCCAGGCACTTTATTGTGAAAAGCAGAGTAATCACGTAGATGTAAAAGTAGATTATTACCACCTGCTTAATAGTTTGTCTGTCTTTGGAACGAAATACGTCACCGTTTCCACGTATGAGGAATCCGACACTTTGTTAATAGGTTTATACAGGTATGTGGCATTAAATGTCTACGCACAGGTCAGTAATCGGGTAAATATCGGGCCGCTGATTTGCGTTATCGGTAATGGAGCTCGCTAGCAACTCTGTTGGGGTCCATACGATTTACATCAGGCGAATTTTGTCGCCGAGACGTCACGGTGAGTTCACTATAACGATCCTCAAACCACTGCAGCACGGTTCTGGCTCCCGAGACACAGGCAGTTATACTGCTGAAAGACGATATCACCGTCGGGGAAGACACCAAGCACGAAGAAATACAAGTGGTTCGCAGCTGTCAGCGTCTCTTGGATTACAACCACAGACCCCACTCAAGCAGAGGAGAATGTCATCCGTAACATAATAATGCTCAAACCAGCCTGGGTCCGTGGCGCGCTGCACGTTCCGAGCTGCCTTTCACTCGTTGACGGCGTCTGTGGAGACAACCATCGACCTGGTGGAGCTAAAGTGTGATTCATCCGAAGAGCCGACACGTTTCCATCCATCGACCGTCGAATGCTGATGGTCCCGTACCCACTGCAATCGGAATTGAGGATATTGTTTGGTTAACATGTGAAATCATAGCGGTGGTCTGCTGCGGAGCTCTGTGTACAACAATGTACGATGAACTGGGGCCGGCCTCTGGTGGCCGAGCGGTTCTAGGCGCTTCAGTCTGGAACCGCCCGAACGCTACGGTCGCAGGTTCGAATCCTGCCTCGGGCATTGATGTGCGTGATGTCCTTAGGTTAGTTAGGTTTAAGTAGTTCTAAGTTCTAGGGGACTGATGACCACAGCAGTTGAGTCCCATAGTGCTCAGAGCCACGCACGCACAATGCCACCAGGCGGCATCCATCGTCGCGGTGGACAATGCTAATAATGAAACTTCCTGGCAAATTAAAACTGTGTGCCAGACCGAGACTCTAACTCGGGACCTTTGCCTTTCACGGGCAAGTGCTCCGCCATCTGAGCTACCCAAGCACGACTCACGCCCCGTCCTCACAGCTTTACTTTTGCCGGTACCTGTCTCGTACCTCCCAAACTTCACATAAGTTTTAATCTGCGAGGAACTTTCATATCAGGGCACACTCCGCTGCAGAGTGAAAAATCTCATTCCAGTGCTAATAATGTTCTGGCGTATCAGTGTAGGTACGATGCAAGGCACCACGCCCACTAGTACGTTTAGCTAGATAGCCCTGGCAATGGATGTGGTCTAAGTAGGTTAAATACTTTATTCTGATTTTTTTCCCTCCGATCTAGTGCATGAAAAGAAAAGAGTTAGAACTTTTACCTTACCATCCAGTATCAACACCAATAGAACAGTTGTCATTATTACGAGAAGAACAACAGGAAAGTAAAACTCGTAACAATAAAACATTGAGCCCTTTTTTTATAAAGAAGACTCTCCCATGCTACTGTTCCACTACCAGGTGAGATATTAGCTACAGTATGTGGCATATGACTTATGTGCGCACAGCACCAGCTGCAGCAACCGGCGTACTGCATCCTGTTCAACGACCTCCCTTGTGCTGCCTGCAGACGTCACTACAAGGTGCGACAATAAAGTAATGAGGCTGATTTTCTTTTGAAGATGTGGCAACCCTGCAGGCTTGCGTAGGCACAATAACTTTGACCTTGGTCTATAAGCTGCTTCTAGTCCAAGCGGCACATCGATGCAACTGCTCAGTCGTGAGTTGTGCTGTAATAAGTTGACCCATGTTTGTTTCTCTCCTCACGGAAGTGGAACCGTGTAATATTGCGCAATGGTATTCCATTTCTTTTTGCGTTAAATTGGGCGAAAACGCGACTACAACTTACGGAAAGCTTCAGAAGGCTTTTGGAGAGTCGGTTATGTCAAGAGCTCAAGTTTTTCGTTGGCATAAAATGTTTATTGAAGGCAGAATGAATGCTGAATGAATGTTGAACGACCACCAACCTCACGGACGGATGTCAGCTAGGCCAGGGGGCGTGAACTCGTACGATCTGATCGAAGATTATCCGTTAAAATGATTGCAGATGAGCTAAACATCAATCGAGAAACGGTTCGTCTAATAATAACTGAAGATCTTGGTATGAGAATCATTTGTGCAAAAATTGTCCCGAAAAATCTCACACTACAGCAGCGAGAAACACGGGAAGATGTGGCAGCAGATCTGTTAGAGCAAACGGAAATCAATACAGAAGTGTTGAGCCGTGTTATCACTGGTGATGAAAGTCGGTTTTTTTTCAGTACGATCCAGAGACAAAACGCCAAAGTTCGCAATGGTACTCAAACGGATCAAGCAGACCAAAACAGCTTGCATGTCAAAGTCAAAAGTGAAATGCATGCTTGTGTGCTTCTTTGATTCCAAGGGAATTGTTCATAAAGAGTGGGTACCTCCTGGACAAACAGTTAACCAATATTACTGCAAAGAAATTTTAGAAAGACTTCGTAAAAGAGTTCTTCGTGTCCATGCCAATATTGCAGATAATCGGATTCTGCATCACGATAATGCGCCACCGCACACTGCTCTGTCAGTACAGCAATTTTTAACCTCAAAACAAATTTCAGTACTACCACAGCCAACTTATTTACCAGATATCGTTGCGTGCGACTTTTTTTTCTATTTCCAATAGTCAAAACGGCGGTCAAGGGACACCATTTTCAAACAACACAAGATGTCCAAAAAGCTGTGACGAGGGTCTTGGAGAATATTATAGAAGATGAGTTCCAGAAATGTTACCATCAGTGGCAGGAGCGTTGGAAAAAGTGTGTGCAATCAGAAGGGAACTACTTTGAAAAAGACAACACTAAACTTCACTAAAACGGTAAGAAACTTTTTTTCACATCAGTCTCATCATCTTACTGTCGCACCTCGTATTCCTATGGCAGAGGTAACTACCTTTCCACAGGATCTTCAGCGTGTTTCCAAGAGAAATGGATAACTGATGGTCGTATTGTAGGATAACTCATCAGCACTTACTCTCCTGAATTTTCTGTACAGTGAAAGCAGCGATCACTCATTTGCCCTTACATATAAGATATTGCAGCATTATGGCGCACCTGTCAAGAGAAAGCCAGTTTCTGTTCGATGCAGAACACTGGACCTTTAAGAGAACCGACATTGTAGAAGTTTCACAAGCTGCGACATTGTCACGAATAAAACAGTGACCCATGTATACAATAAGTTTTCTTTAATTTACGTCTATGGTCACAAGCGTTTTGTTAACAGATTAGCGGTTTCGGTCTATTATGACCATCATCACATCTGCAGCAAAAATGGAAAAAATATAAATACACTCGCAGATTGTCTACAGCTTAAAAACAATACATAGACCATAATGGAAAGTACTACTGACAAATTTATGCATTTGCGCGCTTTAAGTATGAAGAGGCATACCTGGTTTATAAAAACAAAGTCCTAATGTACTGCAGCCATAGTGCCATCGTCAAATGTTAAATGCAGAATCAGCACCAGCATCGTCAAATACATATAAATAACATCATATGCACGAGTTATGTTGTCACTAGCACAACTGTTCAAAACTAGCCGCCGTACGGTAGCAGTACTGATGATGGTCATTGTAGACCGAAACCGGTAATCTGTTAATAAAAAGTTTGTGACCATAGACGTAAATTAAAGGAAACTCATTGTAGAGGTTTTTGCTAATGAGGCCATGCGAGCCAGAGAAGAGAGCCATTGTGGAATTCCAGATGCCGATGTTCAGCAGTGAGATAGAACCATTAAAAGGTTGCTACGTTAGTTGTAAAGAGTTGTAATGTTAAACAGAGAAACAGAGTGTTCGCTGTTACTACCGCCAGCTCGTATACTTCGCAGGAATTTACTCACGTAACGATTGCGACTGCAGCCTGATTAGTCATGGCTCTGCTATGGTATTACGCTTAAGAAACTAAGCTCCAACATTCTTTGCCTTAAGCTAATTTAAATTGTTCATAGTGAAGGAAAATAGTGGCCTGTATTCACTTATTGCGAAAGTATCTGCTCTCCGATGCACTCTAGATCAGAGGCGGACGAGGCATGGGATGAATCTATGGAGAGCATGAATATAATTACGGGCAACAAATAACGTCTAGTGACTTCGAGGACTTCAGTAAAATCATAACAAATCTTGTGACGATTGCTGGTGCCTGAAATATATTAAGTTCCTTACTTGATATATCGTAAACCTTGGTTCTGAGTCCGCTATTAAATTCGTGGTTTATAGAACTGGAATAATCTAAGAATGGGTTCATCATAGACACATTTAACAGCCACATGCAGCCGATGAGGTTTACTCAGAGGAGAAAAGAAAACAACGAAGGCGCTCCACCGTGACCACACGTGGCTAGCAAAGACATGTGCTCACTCGATTTTAACAAGCTGAATGAATGTGTAAAGCTACATCTGAAATACGCAAACTAAGAACAAAACATGATCTAACAAATTTGTTTAATTTAAATGTGCAGTGTATGTGGATGATTACGGAAGCCTCAGCGGAAAAGGCTGATACACCAGAACATGACTATGCTGTGGTAACGAACAAGTACTAAACAAACAGGAATTTCAAGATACAAGAATTAGAACTGCTGTTAATTTGCGGCAAAGGGAACAAGTGGTGATAGTTGAAGGCTCTGAAACATGAACTCTAACAACTTGTGATAATGAGCAAAGCAAGTACCGAACAATGGACGGGACGGAATAAACCGGATTGGTAAATCAGTCGCAAAATCAAAATGGTACCATAATAATGCACATGCACTAGAGGTAGAAAAATGAGAAGATGATTAAGCTGACTCGTTACCCATTCGGTACATCTTCACGTATTCGAGTGACCAGTTGAATCAAACAATACATTACTAAATCATCAAAATTTCAGTGACCAACATCCACGATGTTGTTGTTGTTGTTGTTGTTGTCTTCAGTCCTGAGACTGGTTTGATGCAGATCTCCATGCTAATCTATCCTGTGCAAGCGTCTTCATCTCCCAGTACCTAGTGCAACCTACATCCTTCTGAATCTGCTTAGTGTATTCATCTCTTGGTCTCCCTCTACGATTTTTACCCTCCACGCTGCCCTCCAATGCTAAATTTGTAATCCCTTCATGCCTCAGAACATGTCCTACCAGCCGATCCCTTCTTCCAGTCAAGTTGTGCCACAAACGTCTCCTTTCCCCAATCCTATTCAATATCTCCTCATTAGTTACGTGATCTACCAACCCTATCTTCAACATTCTTCTGTAGCACCACATTTCGAAAGCTTCTATTCTCTTCTTGTCCAAACTATTTATTGTGCATGTTTCACTTCCATACATGGCTACACTCCATACAAATACTTCCAGAAACGACTTCCTGACACTTAAATCTATACTCGATGTTAACAAATTTCTCTTCTTCAGAAACGCTTTCCTTGCCATTGCCAGTCTACATTTTATATCATCTCTACTTCGACCATCATCAGTTATTTTGCTCCCCAAATAGCAAAACACCTTTACTACTTTAAGTGACTCAAATCCTCATCTAATTCCCTCAGCATCACCCTACTTAATTCGACTACATTCCATTATCCTTGTTTAGCTTTTGTTGATGTTCATCTTATATCCTCCTTTCAAGACACTGTCCATTCCATTCAACTGCTCTTCCAAGTCCTTTGCTGTCTCTGACAGAATTACAATGTCATCGGCGAACCTCAAAGTTTTTATTTCTTCTCCATGGATTTTAATACCTACTACGAATTTTTCTTTTGTTTCCTTTATTGCTTGCTCAATATACAGATTGAATAACATCTGGGAGAGGCTACAACCCTGTCTCACTCCTTTCCCAACCACTGCTTCCCTTTCATGCCCCTCGACTTTTATGACTGCCATCTGGTTTCTGTACAAATTGTAAATAGCCTTTCGCTCCCTGTATTTTACCCCTGCCACCTTTAGAATTTGAAAGAGAGTATTCCAGTCCACGTTGTCAAAAGCTTTCTCTAAGTCTACAAATGCTAGAAACGTAGGTTTGCCTTTCCTTAATCTCTCTTCTAAGGTAAGTCGTAAGGTCAGTATTGCCTCACGTGTTCCAACATTTCTACGGATCCAAACTGATATTCCCCGAGGTCGGCTTCTATCAGTTTTTCGTGTTAGTATTTTGCAGCTGTGACTTATTAAACTGATAGTTCGGTAATTTTCACATCTGTCAACACCTGCTTTCTTTGTGATTGGAATTATTATATTCTTCTTGAAGTCTGAGGGTATTTCGCCTGTCTCATACATCTTGCTCACCAGATGGCAGAGTTTTGTCAGGACTGGCTCTCCCAAGCCCGTCAGTAGTTCTAATGGAATGTTGTCTACTCCCGGGGCCTTGTTTCGACTCAGGTCTTTCAGTCAAACTCTTCACGCAGTATCGTATCTCCCATTTCTTCTTCCATTTCCATAATATTGTCCGCAAGTACATCGCCCTTGTATAGACCCTCTATATACTCCTTCCACCTTTCTGCTTTACCCTCTTTGCTTACAACCGGGTTTCCATCTGAACTCTTGATATTCATACAAGTGGCTCTCTCTTCTTCAAAGGTATCTTTAATTTTCTTGTAGGCTGTATCTATCTTACCCCTACTGAGATAAGCCTCCACATCCTTACATTTGTCCTCTAGCCATGCCTGCTTAGCCATTTTGCACTTCCTGTCGATCTCATTTTTGAGACGTTTGTATTCCTTTTTGCCTGCTTCATTTACTGCATTTTTATATTTTCTCCTTTCATCAATTAAATTCAATATTTCTTCTGTTACCCAAGGATTTCTACTAGCCTTCGTCTTTTTACCTACTTGATCCTCTGCTGCCTTCACTACTTCATCCCTCAGAGCTACCCATTCGTCTTCTACTGTATTTCTTTCCCCCATTCCTGTCAATTGTTCCCTTATGCTCTCCCTGAAACTCTGTACAACCTCTGGTTTAGTCAGTTTATCCATGTCCCATCTCCTTAAATTCCCACCTTTTTCCAATTTCTTTAGTTTTGTCTACAGTTCATAACCAATAGATTGTGGTCAGAGTCCACATCTGCCCCTGGAAATGTCTTACAATTTAAAACCTGATTCCTAAATCTCGGTCTTACCATTATATGATCTATCTGATACCTTTTAGTATCTCCGGGATTCTTCCATGTATACAACCTTCGTTTATGATTCTTGAACCAAGTGTTAGCTATGATTAAGTTATGCTCTGTGCAGAATTCTAACAGACGGCTTCCTCTTTCATTTCTTAGCCCCAATCCATATTCACCCTCTATGTTTTCTTCTCTCCCTTTTCCTACTGTCGAATTCCAGTCACCCATGACTATTAAATTTTCGTCTCCCTGCACTACCTGAATAATTTCTTTTATCTCATCATCTGCAGAGCTAGTGGGCAACTTGTACTGCTGTAGTAGGCATGGGCTTCGTGTCTATGTTGGCCACTATAACACGTTCACTATGCTATTTGTAGTAGCTTACCCGCACTTCTATTTTTTATTCATTATTAAACCTACTCCTGCATTACCCCTATTTGATTTTGTGTTTATAACCCTGTAGTCACCTGACCAGAAGTCTTGTTCCTCCTGCCACCGAACTTCACTAATTCCCACTATATCTAACTTTAACCTATCCATTTCCCTTTTTAAATTTTCTAACCTACCTGCCCGATTAAGGGATCTGACATTCCACGCTCCGATCCGTAGAACGCCAGTTTTCTTTCTCCTGATAAAGACGTCCTCCTGAGTAGTCCCCGCCCGAAGATCCGAATGGGGGACTATTTTACCCCCGGAATATCTTGCCCAAGAGGACGCCATCATTATTTATCCATACAGTAAAGCTGCATGCCCTCGGGAAATATTACGGCTGTAGTTTCCCCTTTCTTTCAGCCGTTCGCAGTACCAGCACAGCAAGGCCGTTTTGGTTATTGTTACAAGGCCAGATCAGTCAATCATCCAGACTGTTGCCCCTGCAACTACTGAAAAGGCTGCTGCCCCTCTTCAGGAACCACACGTTTGTCTGGCTTCTCAAGAGATGCCCCTCCGTTGTGGTTGCACCTATGGTACGGCTATCTGTATCATTGAGGCACGCAAGCCTGCCCACCAACGGCAAGGTCCATGGTTCATGGGGGGAGGGCATCCACGATATTAAAATAAAACTCATCACACAAACTACCAGAGTATAAAGCTATAAGAGAAAAGCGTTAGGGCTTCAGTTAGACTGAAAACTTACACAAATTCAAACATTAACCAAACGATTGAGGAGAAGCTCTTACGAGGAACCAATCTCAACAAGCTTTCGAAGCACATTGACGAGCCTCCTTCAAGAAACCGAGGTTCATCCTTGGCTATAGAGCAGCCCTATTGTCTTGAGCCAACCTACACAAAAGGATGCACCAAGGTAAAAAGCAATCTCATTGTTAGCCACAAAGCATCTACTGAAGTTGCCCACACTGTTGCACCAGCAAATTACTCTAACTCGAACTGTTATGCACTTAGAATTCTTAACTTCACACACACATTCATTTGTTTTATTATTCCAGGAAAGAGAAGAAAGGACAAGTACAGTGGAATGTGGCACTGCGGCATTGTAAACGTGAGAGAAGTATCCAGTTTAATGGACTTCGGACAAGTGCATCTGGAGTAACCAATTAGGTGACAAATTTAGAACACTGAAGCACCAAAGAAAGTTTTATAGGCATGCGTATTCAAATACAGAGATATGTAAATAGGTGGAAAAAATGGCTCTGAGCACTATGGGACTTAACATCTGAGGGCATCAGACCCCTAGTGCTTAAAGCCGGCCGATGTGGCCGAGCGGTTCTAGGCGCTTCAGTCTGGAACCGCGCGACCGCTATGGTCGCAGTTTCGAATCCTGTTTCGGGCATTGATGTGTGTGATGTCCTTAGGTTAGTTAGGTTTAAGTAGTTTTCTAGGAGACTGATGACCTCAGATGTTAAGTCCCATAATGCTCAGAGCTATTTGAACCATTTGAACCAACTACTTAAACCGTACTAACCTAAGGAAATGAACATTTGGGTTCGGGTTCCTCGCAAAAGACCGTTACTCCGAGATGACTACAGCGATGTTCGTAGCGCACCATTTATACTTTCTTAAACTAAGGACACTTAAGCACCGAACTGTTCCTCTTCTGGCCCACTAAATTACGCGACCTTGAACCCACAGAAAATCGTGACAGTTTGTAATAGTAGATCGAACGTAGCAAACCACACCCCCGGCGTCTGGTGGATCTACGGGATCTGATAATCAATGTGTAACTTCACTTGAATGGGCACACCTGATGAAGCTTGTGGACGCACTTCGTCCTTTTGGGAGGATCGAAGTTTTTTCGACGTCCTTACATGTTTTTAGGCAACTTGTACATCCACATAGAATATCAAGCAATTATGGAAACAATGTTTGATACCAGTCGGTTAATTACGTCATAACATCATTGTAGGATTGTGTTTACATGTCCTCACCTGTTCATGTAACTGCTCTGTACTGTTATGTATCGGTCTGATGTCAGCTGGCTGTAAGAGATCTTTCTGAAATACCATTATGATAAGTGAAAGAGTGTCAACATCTGTGTCCCCAGACGAAGGTTCTCGGGCTACAAACGAAGTTCATTCGAGTATATTCATTTACAGGACCATTACACTCAACACGCAACTGTATATTAACTTAATGCTTTTTGATACAGTGTGATAGCATCTACTGCCGTCCGCTGCTTTGCATGGACCGGAGGTGAGCAAGATCGGGATCTAACCCGATCGCTCATCTAGCACATTGGCCAGCCTGGACGTCGATTTTAGACTGTCATGATGAGATACTCGACACCTTCATCTCATAAATATCACACACAAACGGCTAAAACATGAAAACATACGGAAAAAAGTCGGATGGTGTGCACGGCACTCCTGCCACCAGAGAAATATGATCTCGTAACGTCAGCAAGAGCTTCGAGCCATGGAAACAAGCGTCACATCGATACAGCTTAGACGCACGGACACTGAATTACAGGATAACGCCAAGAATTTACCGGAAGAGCAGTCAACTCGCATATCGACAACTTTCAGAAACCAAACTTTTCATCCACCTGGTAATCTAACAAAAATTTTCCAGCAGGAACTAATAATATTATTACAAGACTTACAGTTCCTAATACTATTTCTGTCTCCGAATTCTCAAACTATTTTTAACTTTGCTGCTCTTACTAATTCTTTTGTACAAGACACTATAATGGTGGCACTCCAATTCCTCTTTATTAAGTCTTGTTCGTGTACAAACCCTAACGTAATTTCAGTACATGTGTTGATGGATGTGTCGGGTGTGGTACGTAATGTATGAGAGAGTTACGTCTAAATTACTTAGAGAGTAACACTGATCTAAGTTTGCAAATAAAATAAATCTACAGAAATTTTTTAAAACGAGCTTCATTCCAAAATTTTCTCTAGAGGAAAGTTCTCGTCATGTGGTGGTTAAATGTACCGCCCTTTTCAGGAAACTAAACCTTGCGTGTGAAGGTTACCAGTCTAACAGGAAGAGAATACAATATCAGCGACGTGAGACAGTTCCGAATAAGTGATAAAAATGATAGATGGCAAAGTAACATATACAGGTCTTAGTCCAGTATTTTGTGTGTGATATAGCTTCATTTACTTAATGAATATAATTACAAAATCTCTTGTAACAAGTCATCGTAACAAAACAACTGTCAACAAGTATCGTCGGTTCGTACGCTATCCGCACGTGATTTACTCTCTGACGTAACTCTTGTCAGTTTCACTGCTGACATTTACGAGTTCCTAATCTTTCCTAAAACGCTGCAACGTGAATGGGGACATTTAGATAGGCAGGCTGCATGCTGGGAGAGGTGAAATTGTGTTAGGCAGTGATAGATAAGCAAGAACTTGTCCTCTTTTCTTATCATTTAGAAACGAAGGAAACACTGACGCATTGGTATCACGTCAACATTCATTTTTAGAATCTTGTCCCACTGCAGCAAAAGGGGAAAAACAGACAGGTTTGTTCATAATACTGCTGTAAAAACACTTGCCGGCGGTCTGGAACCGCGTGACCGCTACGGTCGCAGGTTCGAATCCTGCCTCTGGCATGGATGTGTGTGATGTCCTTAGGTTAGTTAGGTTTAAGTAGTTCTAAGTTCTAGGGGACCGATTGAAACCTTCCCGTCTATTATTGGATGAACGGTTGCTTGCTGACTGAACGCTGCGTCTCTTAAAATCTTTTAACTGCTGCTCTGTCAAGACTACCTGCTTATTATTACGACGAAACATAAAATGTGTTGTCGCCGTGGCCCTCAGTCGTTACCTGAAATTATTAAGACTGATTCTTACCTTTAATTATTTATACTGGATCGCCATCTGACTGCTACAGCAAACTGTGGAATGAATATACTTACTTCTCTTTAACATAATTATAAGCTGCTGGTGGAGTTTCATAATACTTTGTGACTGGAATTCTTTAAGTTGAAGTTAATTTAGATTTGATAAAAGCTGAAGCTCAGTTTAGACTTTTCTTTTAAGATAACAATAAATTCCGTAAAGCATTTACGTGAATGATTTTGGGATAGAAAATTCTTAATGCATTTAATCTGGTAGAAGTTAACTATATTCTGAGAACGATCTTGACAAACAATTACAAGGGGTATAGTTCTTTACAAAAATTCTTAAAAAGTAGCGTTGCGCTACATACCTAATTTTCCATCAAAATTACATAACTATATTCTGAGAACGATCTTGACAAACAATTACAAGGGGCATAGTTCTTTACAAAAATTCTTAAAAACTAGCATTGCGCTACATATAGCGAGTGGCTGGCGAGCACACCGCTTCTTTCAAAGTGTTAATTCATACCTCGCTTACAGCGACCTCCTCTCATGTCTTGCTAGCTACGACTGCCTCGTCTCACATCTTACTCGCAACTGCTCGCTTCCAACGCTCAATGCTACAAAAGTGCGGTCTCGCCGCCAACAATGGTTTTTGGTGCAGACAATCCCTGCTACCATTACAGATGTATTACTGCGCGCTGTTTCCCGCTCTTTCTCAAAATGTATCTATGCGCGGTTTCCCGCTCTTTCTCAATAATACACAATGCAATTTAATTAACAAAACAATTTAAATAAGAAACAGTTCAGATAATTACATGCTAAAACAGTTTAAATACGCCTATTACATAATTACATATGCCGCTACTCGGCTTTCTTAAAATTTTACTACGTTGTTGAGTCATATGGACTCAACATAAGTATAAAATTTGATTATAGAAAATAGTTTGAACAAAGTGTATACACAAATGCTGTCATACGAAATGATTTGTCTATCTCTAATAAAGAGAATATGTAAATAGAAAGGGTTTTAGTAGGAATTGTACATCAAGTAAAATTTGGTTCCCTTAAATTTAACAACAAGAATAAGAGTAAATGTGAAAATCAATATACAGATCATATGAAGCAATTGAAAGTTTACATTATGAAACATTTAATTCAAATTGGCATCTCTTAGTACCACAATTAAGGAAGGTACAAAAGGAATTGGATAGCATGGTCAAAGCACTGGCAACTGTCTGTGAATGCACTCAAAAGTCTGTTCCTTTCCCTCACATAGCACAACACCAGGTTTCGCCATGTGGTTCCATCATCGCCTTGCTCCATAGTTTTAGTGTACCCAAACACTAAGTACGTCGTCGAATAGCCTGAGTTGCCGCAGCCACATCAGGATTAAGTTCCATCTCCAATGGTCCATTAAGGTTGGTGGTGTGCATCTTGGTATGCAAACACCTATTGTCGTACATCATACTGTGGTGTGTATCTAGGTATGCAGGCACCAATTGACATACATCGGGCTGTGGTGTGCATCTAGGTATGCAAACACCTCGTCGAGAACATCATTGGTTGAAGTCACGTGTTTCACGATGACCTCAGAAGTTAACTCCCATAGTGCTCAGAGCCATTTGAACCATTTTTTTTGTAAAAACACTTCCTGTAAGATTCCACAGTAGCAATTATAGCTTGACATTTCCTCAAGAGCAATACATTCTGTTTTTTTTATCTTAAAAAGAGCAGATTCATGTAACACTGAACTAAGAGAATTGTTTCTTTATAAATGGAATTTCTCCGGGAAAAAATCTTAGTTCATGAGACGTCTTCTCGGAAGATTAAATGAAATTAAACTCTAAAATACATTTAATATTTTCGGCGAAAATCCTTGTTAGCACTAATCATTACTTTATACAGATGACAGATATGCATTTCTTGCGTTTTATAAACCATGTGTAAATGTCGTGTGACTAGAGCCTCCCGTCGGGTGCAGGTCTTTCGATTTGACGCCACTTTGGCGACCTGTGCGTCGATGGGGATGAAACGATGATGATTAGGACAACACCCAGTCCCTGAGCAGAGAAAACTTCCAACCCAGCCGGGAAACGGATCCGGGCCCTTAGGATTGACATTCTGTCACGCTGACCACTTTTTTTTTTGTAGAATCTCATTTTGTTCTATAGTGTTCGTTGAATTTGTTCGTGCTGGACGTCTGGTGACACTCTTTCTGGTTGTTCGTTGATCCGTTAACTCAGATTTTTTATACCAGAGGGTGCTACACCCTCTGACCGAACACGCTGAGCTACCGTGACGGCAACCACTCAGCTACCCGGGGCGGACAATCCTGTAGTTAATTCTTGTTAACTGTTAACTGTATTTGCATTCAACGCGTATTTAGATGTTCATACAAAAATAAAATTTTCATATAAAGTAAACTTCAGGTGTAATTGCACGTTTAACTGTTGAGTACAGTACAAAAATATTTCCTTTGTGAATTTAGCACCTCTCTTTTAAAATAGTATTTATTTATGTATGTATTAAAATGTTCAAATGTAATAATAATAACAATAATAATAATAATAATAATAATAATAAAACAAGATTGAGTATTAAGTACGGAAGTTAACCGATAATAATATTAACCGATAATAATACCTATCAAAACGTAATACCTATTGAAAATTGTATAAGAAGAAAGACAAACTAGTGTTAAACTACACAGTGTGAAAATTATTTAAACCGACAAACTCCGGGAGGTTACACGGAAATCCAAAACAATTATTTTTCTCTAACGTCAGATTTTCCAGTGAGGCTTTTCTTTTTTAAATGGAAGAGAGAGGTTTTTCGGCATGGAGCTTACTAAACTAATACAGTCTGAAAACTTGCATTGGACAAGGCAGCAGTTTTTCCAATTTTTCGAAGGCATTACATCTTACTTAAAGTAGACAAAAAGTATCGAAACAGTTGTTAATTCTTCTTTACCAAGAGAGAAAGGCATCAACACAACAGAATTACTTCACTTACAGTAGTGGTTCAAAAATACCATTATTGGTTTGTAAACAAAGGTTACACCAGCGTATCATTTCCGTCTCACACGGTCACAGACTGCAGGGATATCCGTAATTTCGCTATGCTGCTGCTGCCGCTACTATAAGAACAACCAGACACTCTTCTAATTCAACACGGGTTTTACCAACAAGGTTGCGCATCTCTCCCCACAGAAAAAAAGTCCAGAAGTGTCAAACCAATAGGATAGAGTAAGCCAGGGTACCGGACCACCTCGATCAGTCCACTTTTCTAGCAACTGTCGGTTCAAGAATCGATGCCCAGGACAAATGAAACGTGCCGGCGCTCCGTCCTGCTGAAAGCACATTCTCTGTCTCGGAGTGAATGGCAAGTCATCCAGGAATTCTCACAATGAGGAAATTGTGATTTTGTTTGCCATTTAATGTCCTATGTAGGAGATATGACTCAGTTAAATAGTTACTAACAACGCGTGCACACGCTTTCTCATAAAACCACACACGATGAGCGCCAGTAAACGTGTCACGTGGATTACACTCATCCCTAAGACGCGCATTGTGGATACTGAATACCCCATCACGCTCGAACGTTGCTTGGTCTGTAAACAGCAAACATGATATGTAACCGCTCTTTAGAGAGTGGGTATTCAGAAACAAATACTAGATTAAATTCTGTAATACGAAATGATCAAAGAGGCAAAAAACGGTAGTTGTATTTCGATGTAATAGTTAAAAATTTTAAAATGAGTATATATTTGAAATAGACTAACGCAAAGTAGTACAAAGGGAATCCAAGGAAGACATAGCACAGCTACGTTTCGTTTTGAATATAATATATAAACCAATGCGCGGCATTGTTAGCTCTCTTGCGTCTTTGTTTTCAATGGTGCAGGTTTGCCGTCTTCCGTGCTAGTCGGAAGTTAGGAATTATAGGCCTAATCGAATATCATTCTGATGACTGGATTTGACATTGGAGTGGTGGATAACAGATTATTTTGGGATATTTGGACACAAAATAGTTGGACCTTATCACAGTAATATCTGTGCCGATCGTTGTCAAGGCGATTCTGTTAATAAACGAGACGTGAGATATAGCGACCGTGAAAAGACTAAATTTATGCTGAACAGACACTGAAATAACTCGAACATATAATTAATATCGTGTCGTGAGAATTAAGCTTAGACATTGTAAAGCCAGAGACATGTTTATGATTCATCAGATATTTATGATAAAGGACAGTTTCATGGGAAATCATATCTTTGGTGACAGGAACGCGAAGGAACGTGGTACGGACTGACTGTTACTATACAAAAACGACACACACACTAGGATCAACTCCTTCATTGAGTCCCCAGTGCCATCTATCATTAATTTAAGAAGAGAATTGGGTCAATAAAAACAGAATATATAAGAGACTTTCTCTGTGTTTTCTAAAGCCCAAAAATCAGTTAGTACATAGACGATTATATCTGTGACCATTCAAGGGTTATTGAGAAAAGCTGATATTATTTAACGAAGGCATATTGACTACGAAGGTAACTAAATCAAGTTATTTGGGAAACAAAAATTAGAAAAAATAGACTGGAACCCGATTGCTATGTTATTCCCGAGTAATAAATAAAATCACTCTCTTCGGATCCGTCGTGGTTGAAAGTATATGAAATATCTCTAGAAATAGAAAATGAGATTAATTTTCAACAGCTAGTTCACACAGATTGACAACGTGATTCAGAGATGTTTTATGCCCGACCCAGGGAATGGTTCTTCACTAGCCGGGACAATATACAGGGTGGTCCATTGATCGTGACCGGGCCAAATATCTCACGAAAAAAGCGTCAAACGAAAAAACTGCAAAGAACGAAACTTGTCTAGCTTGAAGGGGTAAACCAGATGGCGCTTTGGTTGGCCCGCTAGATAGAGCTACCTACGTTCTGTATTTTAATTTTAAAAACCTACCTGTTGCCAACTGTTCGTCTTAAATAGTGAGCCATATGTTTGTGACTATTACAGCGCCATCTCTCACAAGGCGAAAAAAGTGGTCCAACTAAAACATTCACATTTCTTTACGTACCACACGAATTTGTAATAAAAAAAATGGGAGTGCCTATTTGAAAAAACGCAGTTGATATCCGTTTGACCTATGGCAGCGCCATCTATCGGGCCAACCTTAGCGCCATCTGGTTTCCCCCTTCAAGCTAGACAAGTTTCGTTCTTTGCATTTTTATCATTTGACGCTTATTTCGTGAGATATTTGGCCCGGTCATCAGTGGACCACCGTGTATATACAAACTTTTGAGGTCAGCTCCGCTGCCGGGGGGAATACGGCGAAGCGATAGCTGTGCAGTCGCGACGACGGGGGGTGTGCGGGCATAGATGGAAATGTAGGGTGCATGTAACACTGTTCCAGGGATCACTGCGAAAACTGGCTCCAGTTTTTGCACACGCTGTTATTGAAACTGATGTAACAACTGCTCATGAAGGACGTTTCTTATATTCGTCTGATAATTCCCAGTGTTATGCGCAATTGTACCAGTGCTGAGGGAAGGATCTTGCTCCACATGCTGCAGGACAGCTTCCTCAGTCTGAAGGGTTAGTACCGTGAGACTTTGTCTCTGTCCAGGTAATCTGCTAAGTACCGGTCTCACAGAGACGTTCGTACACGGCGATAAACGTCGTATGTTGAGGGGTACGGCTCAAAATGGCTCTGGGCATTATGGGACTCAACATCTGAGGTCATCAGTCCCCTAGAACTTAGAACTACTTAAACCTGACTAACCTAAGGACATCACACACATCCATGCTCGAGGCAGGATGAGAATCTGCGACCGAGAGGTACGGTGACTGGGATGTTGTTTAAAACAAACACGCGGTACTGCTGGTCCGTTGTCGTTCATTATGTAGTAACCAGCAACCATATCACTGTACCCACTCCATGTGCATCGCTCCATAAAGAAGTATTGTGCTGGGTGAAGAGGTACAATTAAATGTGTATGTGAAACAGATATTACGGCTGAAGAACGAAATACACCATCTACCAGTATAACAGGAGCCGTTACAGCAACAAACCGGTCATTCCAGAATGAGATTTTCACTCTGCAGCGGAGTGTGCGCTGATATGAAAGTTCCTGGCAGCTTAAAACTGTGTGCCCGACCGAGACTCGAACTCGGGACCTTTGCCTTTGCCTTAGAGCACTTGACCGCGAAAGGCAAAGATCCCGAGTTCGAGTCTCGGTCGGGCACACAGTTTTAAGCTGCCAGTAAGTTTCAAACCAGTCATTACAACTAAAAAGCGAATACGATCTCTACCGGATTAAAGATTGCTCACACGAAATACGACATCACAAAAAACATATATATATATATATATATATATATATATATATATATATATATATATATATATATATATATATATATATATATATATATTTGGTGTCCCGTGCAACCCCGGAGAATTTGTCGGATTCAACTTTTTCAGCTTTTACGAAAAGTGAAGCACCTGATCGTCGGCCGGCAGGAGTGGCCGAGCGGTTCTAGGCGCTACAGTCTGGATCCGCGCGACCGCTACGGTCGCAGGTTAGAATCCTGCCTCGGGCATGGGTGTGTGATGTCCTTACGTCAGTTAGGTTTAAGTAGTTCTAAGTTCTAGGCGACTGATGACCTCCGAAGTTAAGTCCCTTAGTGCTCAGAGCCAATTTTGAACCTGATCGTCAGTGTTTAGTTCACTTGCTTGTCGAAGAAAATATGTGAGGGGGGAAAAAAAGCATCAGGGCCGGAATAAGAGTTCGTGCATGGGGAACAAATAGCGATGATGGGATGTGCAGTGACATAGTTCATCTGAGTCACGGTAAGAGGGACTCTGGAGAAGCGTTTAAATGAAGGAGCAGCCTGACTGGAGCAGAATATAAAACTTAAACAAAGCAAAGGCAAAACGGACGAAAGGTAATAGAATGGTGAGTGTCGACTTTCTAAGCGTCGAACGTGTGGGAGGCTTAGTAGCAGAACAAGATAAGGACTTCTCCTGTCTAGAAAGCAAAAACACAAGAGATGTACTAACCTCGGCAAAAGGTAACGTGAAATGATGCAGACGAAGTACCCCACTAGTGTCAGATATTGACAGTGAAGTGCGACGGAGGTCCCTGTGGACAGGACGCTGGAAGGCAACACTCACGTTGTTGACATACCTACCTCACCTGTGAGTAAATGGACTCGCCCGTTCCACGTCACCGGCGTGCGCACAGTCCAGGGAAACACAGGCACTTGCGAGCGAGCAGTCTAACGTAACGGTGTCACTATGTTTTAGAAACAGGAACAACGACGTTGGATGAAGATTAAATGTGCCAGATGTCGTACAGCATGACAGGGTCATAAAGGACTTCAAGGGGCGTGCGGGGAATCGGCATTGCGGTACAGAACACTCGTACGTTGGGTAACAGCCTTCAACGAAGGTCGGCAAACTGTGGGAGAGAGGCATGAGGCAGGTCGTCCTGGCGTCTCTGGAGAAGAAGTGCATGAGGTTGCGGCGTTAGTGGACCTTGATCGACGCCATACGATTCGTGAGCTCGTCCACGAAACCGGATTAGCGCATACGACTGTGCTTCACAGCCTGAAGGAACTCTTGGGCATGCGAAAAATTGCACCACGATGGGTTCCGCATGACTCGACGGATATGCAGAAGTGGATGCTCTACGACGCTGCTCAGACGCACTTGGCTTTCTTACGGCGTATCGAAACACTGGATGAAACATGGGCCACATGGTACGAGCGAAAACTGAAACGCCAATCCTACGAATGACGTCATTAGGGTCGCCGCGAAAGTCGAAAGTGCGTCAGTGCCCCAGTATGGTGATTCTCGTGTGCGACTGTGATGGTGTTATCTTAACGCATTACGTTCCTCCACGGCAGACCGTCAATGCGCAGTATTACCGTTCGTTTTTCCAGCATCACCTGCGACCAGCTTTGCGAAAGAAGCGGCAACACTTTCTGTGCAACGCGCCCAATCTGTGGCTGCTCTGTTCGGTCGATGGGACTGGGAAGTACTGTACTATCCACCATACTCCCCGGATTTAAGTCCTTCTGACTGATTTGATTCCGAAGATGAAGGAACCACTTCTTGGCATTCGCTTCAGAGCTGTTCCAGAGATTCGACAGGAAGTAGACCGCTCCATTGGCACCATCAACGGAACAGGCTCTGCTAACGGTGTACTACGCCTTCCACATCGCTCGAAACGGGTTCTACACAACGCTGGTGACTACTCTGAAGTCTAGTAACAGGGTGCAAACATGTAACTCTTTTGTATCGGTTGTGAATAAATAGTTGCCACTATTTAAGTTTCAACCCTCATATATATATATAACCTGAAAATGATTTACAACACAAAAGAAACTGATCATTACCTTTGTCAACGTCAAAAAGGCGTACGACTCTATCGACCGGAAAACTCTCTTCAAAATTCTAGCAGAATACAAAGTAGACAACAAAACACGGGCTATCATAGAGCAAACTTTAACAAACACGACGTCCTAAGTAAAGTTCTGTGGGGAACTATCAGAACCCTTTGAAATTCGCACAGGTGTCGGACAAGGCGATGGCCTTTCACCTCTCCTTTTCAATCTGGTGTTAGATAAGGTCATAAAAGAATGGGAAACATCACAACAGGGGATAACTTTGGGAAACCCACATATTAAATGCCTGGCTTTTGCAGACGATTTGGCGATTGTCACAAAAGGTATAAAGAAAACAAAAGACGCTATTGAAAAACTGCACGAAATCGCTTCCAAAACTGGACTACAGATCTCTTACGAAAAGACTCAGTTTATGAGCACAAAGAAACGAGAGATCTCTGAACACAAAGTATGGCACGATTTACAAAACGGCAAACTTCAAATACCTAGGTGAAACACTACAAATGAGTGGACATAACAGAGACTCAAACGAAGAAAGAAAGACTAAACTGGACAAGGCATACAAATTAGTGTGGAATCATTACAACATGAAGTCTATCTCACAAAAAGCCAAATTAAGCCATTACGACACGGTGGTGCTCCCCGAGGCACTATATGCAGCAGAGACTACACTAATCTAGGGCACACACGTATCAGACAATTAGAAAAAGTAGAACGGAAAATACTTAGGAAAATATTTCGCGCAACTAACAACAATGGAATATGGATCAAGAAACCTACAGAGGAACTATACAAACATACGGAGACAATAACAGAAAAGATTAGAAAACGCAGACTACAATTCTATGGACACCTATACAGAATGCCATCACACAGGCTGACCAAACAGATCTTTGACTGGGTAACAAATAGAAACAACAAATGGGTGGCAGAGGTAGAAAACGACCTGAACCAACTCAACATAACAGCAGACACAATAAACGACAGAATAAAATTCAGAAACATCATTAAGAAAAGTAAACTACATGAAATACAATGTGACAAACGAACAGGCATAAAATGGACTGAAGAACGCAAGCAAGATCACAGCCAGAAGATGAAAGAAATATGGGCAGCCAAAAAGGTAATCAAGATGAAGCCGAAGACACAAAGCCGACAAGAAGCATGGACAGAGGACCGGAAACAGAAACATAGCGAGCGAATGAGGGAAGTTTGGACAGCAACGAAGGCAGCAAAAGGAACTGGCCTTTTAGTTTAGTCCAAATGCGCTCTTTAAGGGCAAAACACCAATAATATATTGTGTGTGTTTGGACATGTCCAAAAGAAAAGACACTATTTTGCATCCAGCAGCCACTATTAATTAAGGTACACACGAATGACATACATAAGCTGCAAAGTGGTGCTGATTGAGATCAATGGAGAAAGCTGAAAATTTATGCCAGACCAGAACTCAAGCCTGGATTTTCCGTTTATCGTGAGTGGTCACTTTAGTACTAGGCTATCCGAGCATGTTTTACTGTCAGACCCAAACTTCCAAATGTCGTCAACCATATATCTGCAACCTGCACTCGTAGATCCGTTATATATATTCCCGAATGGGGGAGACATTTTTGTTGTTCAGGAGTACGATGTAATGCTCCTTCGGACAAGTATGTGTGTGCATGACTAAAGGGACAATGTATCATACTTCTGAACAACACAAGCATTGAGGTATTGTATAAATAAGATAACCTTTTACTCTTTGTTTAACGATAAGTAACCAAATTTGCGAAAAATGTCTGTGGATCGGGTGGGATATTTATTTGATTGTATCCAGTGAAACGTCGAAGAAAAAAGTATCTCTGACCAGATCCATTACAATCGGCATGTGTCGGAATTTGAAGTGCCCCAATCATGTCCTATTGAGGCTGCAGCTTACTGTTCTGCAATATATTGCTGATTGCATTGGTTTTGGACCCAAGACCATCACAGGAATATGCATCCGGTGTTTTCGGGGTGGACATTGTCAACACCATACAATGTCTCAACAGCCCCATACGAACATCGGCTCGAGATGCCTCGCATGTTGTTCACTTGGCTGTTCAGGGCCACACAGCCACGTTCAGTCAGGAAACAGCTTTCTTTGTAGCGAGGAAAGCGTCCACACAGGCAATGCAGCGACCTCTGGAGAACCAGACACTATCAGCACAACGACCATTGTTGTCGCTCGCTCTGACGCGGCATCAGAGAGATGTAGACCGGCAGTGGTGCACGAAGCAATTGCACTGGACACAGGATAGAATAGCTAAGTCTCAGGATAAAATTAAAACCATATGGTCAGTCGTAAAGGAAGTGGCTGGTCTGCAGAGACAGGTAGAGGATATACAATCAGTGCGTAGTGGGAATGTTCGTGTTACTGATAAGTCGCATATATGTACAGTATTTAATAATCACTTTCTGAATATAGCAGGTGAACTAAATAGAAACCTAGACAGAACAGGGAATCATATAGCGTTCGTAGAAAAAAGTGTTCCGAGACTGTTACCTGAAATGCTCCTCCATGATACTGACAAGATGGGGATTGACTTAATAATTAAATCACTAAAGACCAAGAACTCTCATGGATATGTCGGGGTATCTAGCAGAATACTGAAGTATTGTTCTGTGTATGTTAGCCCATTACTTAGCCATATCTGTAACTTTTCCTTTAGGAGTGGTCGGTTTCCTGACCGATTTAAGTACTCTGTAGTGAAGCCACTTTATAAAAAGGGAGACAGGGACAATGTTGACAACTTTAGACCTATTTCCATGACATCGGTGTTTGCTAAAAGGTATCGAGAAAGTTGAATATACAAGGTTACTGGAGCATTTAAATTCACATAACTTGCTGTCAAATGTACAGATGGTTTTAGAAATGGATTAACAACTGAAAATGCTACATTCTCTTTTCTCTGTGAGGTTTTGGACGGATTAAATAAAAGGTTGCGAACGCTAGGTGTTTTCTTTGATTTAACGAAGGCTTTTGACTGTGTTGACCACAAAATATTACTGCAGAAGTTGGACCATTATGGAGTAAGCCGAGTAGCTTACAATTGCTTCGCCTCTTGCTTTAAGAACAGAAAGCAGAAGGTAATTCTCCGCAATATTGAGAGTGGTAGTGATGTTCAGTCCCAATGGGGCACTGTTAAGTGGGGCGTTCCCCAAAGGGTCGGTGCTGGGACCACTGCTGTTCCTTATCTATATAAATGATAAGCCTTCTAGTGTTAAAGGTGATCCAAAAATATTTCTGTTTGCTGATGACACCAGATTGGTAGTGAAGGCTCTTGTGTGTAATACTGAAACAGTATCAAATAATGTAGATCATGAAATAAGTTCGTGGCTTGTGGGAAACAATTTGATGCTAAATCACAGAAAGACTCAGTTTTTACAGTTTCTAACTCACAATTCAACAAGAACCGATATTTTGATCAGACAGAATGGGCATACTATAAGCGAGACTGAACATTTTAAGTTTCTAGGCGTTCGGATAGATAGTAAGCTGTTGTGGAAAGCCCATGTCCAGGATCTAGTTCAGAAACTAAATGCTGCTTTATTTACCATTAGAACAGTATATGAATTAAGTGACAGTTTAATAAGAAAAGTAGTCTACTTCGCATATTTTCATACGCTTATGTCGTATGATATTTTTTGCGGTAATTCTTCTGATTCAAAAAGGGTATTTTTGGCTCAAAAACGGGCTGTTCGAGCTATATGTGGTGTAAGTTCGAGAACCTCTTGTCGACCCCTATTCAACAGTCTGGGAATTCTGATATTGCCCTCACAGTAGATATTTTCTTTAATGTCGTTTGTTGTTAGCAATATTAGCCTATTCCCAAGAGTTAGCAGCTTTCACTCAGTTAATATTAGGCAGAAATGAAATCTGTATGTGGAATGCACTTCCTTGACTCTTGTGCAGAAAGGAGTGCAGTATTCTGCTGCATCCATTTTCAATAAGCTACCACAAGAACTAAAAAATCTTAGCAGTAGCCCAAAGTCTTTTAAGTCTAAACTGAAGAGTTTCCTCATGGCTCACTCCTATTCTGTCAAGGAGCTCCTGGAAGAGCTAAAAAATTAAGCAAATTCCAGTGTTACATTGTTGATTTTCTTTATTTAAATTTACGTCTTGCGCCTGAATATGTTTTTTATATTTCAGTTTTATCTGTTTCTACTATCGTGTTATAATTTCATGTATTGACTCTTTTCATGGACATGGAGATTACTGCTTAATTTGGTCCCACGCAACGATAAATAAATAAATAAAATAAGTCGAACCATGTCGTTTCTTCAGGTGGGTCGTGGTCCCGCATACAGCATCGTTATGAAGTTATGCGTGTGTGAAAGCTCAGTCAAGAACGAATGAGCCGGCCCGTGTGGCCGTGCGGTTCTAGGCGCTTCAGTCTGGAACCGCGTGACCGCTACGGTCGCAGTTTCGAATCCTGCCTCGGGCATGGATGTGTGTAATGTCCTTAGGTTAGTTAGGTTTAAGTAGTTCTAAGTTCTAGGGGACTGATGACCATAGATGTTAAGTCCCATAGTGCTCAGAGCCCTTTGAACCATTGTTGAACCAAGAACGAATGTTGCCAAGTTGCATTCGTCATCGTGATGCCGGCGCCTGCTGTGATGATATGGCATGACTTTACGTACACAACACTAGTCTGCGCAGAACACCGTGGCCGATGAATGCGCAGACAGCAGGGCAGGGCACATGTGGCGAGAGCAGTAATGGTGGTGGTTGTGGTCAGGCATTGTAGGGGAAATTCCGAGTTCAAGAGGGGAAGCGCCGTTCTGAACTGAAGCCTACACTCACATTATTTGTAAATATTAAGTGGTGCCATTCCAGGACAACACTTGCATGATGAGCATTGAAGAAGATTTGTCACTTCTACTTTGGTTAGATTTAAAAAGAACTCCGCCGCAAATGAATTTGTGGTAAGTTCCTATAGGACCAAACTGCTAAGGTCATCGGTCCCTAGGATTACACACTGCTTAATCTAACTTAAACTAACTCGCACAAACAACAACACACACACACACACACACACACACACACACACACACACACACACACACACACACACGCCCACACACACGCCCACACACACACACACGCCCTAGGGAGGACTCAAACCTCTGACGGGGACAACCGCGCGAACCGTCGCAAGGCGTCTGAAACCTCGCTAATCGTGCCTGGCTTGTTAACCATTTGTTACTTTCAAAAAGCATCGCGAGTGGCGAATTTTGAGTAAAATGTACACATTCTTGTGTAATTATGTAATAGGCGTATTTAAACTGTTTTAGCATGTAATTATCTGAACTGTTTCTTATTTAAATTGTTTTGTTAATTAAATTGCATTGTGTATTATTGAGAAAGAGCGGGAAACCGCGCATAGATACATTTTGAGAAAGAGCGGGAAACAGCGCGCAGTAATACATCTGTAATGGTAGCAGGGATTGTCTGCACCAAAAACCATTGTTGGCGGCGAGACCGCACTTTTGTAGCATTGAGCGTTGGAAGCGAGCAATTGCGAGTAAGATGTGAGACGAGGCAGTCGTAGCTAGCGAGACATGAGAGGAGGTCGCTGTAAGCGAGGTATGAATTAACACTTTGAAAGAAGCGGTGTGCTCGCCAGCCACTCGCTATATGTAGCGCAATGCTAGTTTTTAAGGATTTTTGTAAAGAACTATGCCCCTTGTAATTGTTTGTCAAGATCGTTCTCAGAATATAGTTATGTAATTTTGATGGAAAATTAGGTATGTAGCGCAACGCTACTTTTTAAGAATTTTTGTAAAGAACTATACCCCTTGTAATTGTTTGTCAAGATCGTTCTCAGAATATAGTTAACTTCTACCAGATTAAATGCATTAAGAATTTTCTATCCCAAAATCATTCACGTAAATGCTTTACGGAATTTATTGTTATCTTAAAAGAAAAGTCTAAACTGAGCTTCAGCTTTTATCAAATCTAAATTAACTTCAACTTAAAGAATTCCAGTCACAAAGTATTATGAAACTCCACCAGCAGCTTATAATTATGTTAAAGAGAAGTAAGTATATTCATTCCACAGTTTGCTGTAGCAGTCAGATGGCGATCCAGTATAAATAATAATTTCAGGTAACGACTGAGGGCCACGGCGACAACACATTTTATGTTTCGTCGTAATAATCAGCAGGTAGTCTTGACAGAGCAGCAGTTAAAAGATTTTAAGAGACGCAGCGTTCAGTCAGCAAGCAAACGTTCATCCAATATTAGACGGGAAGGTTTCACTTGTTACCACGTTAAAATTTGCTTCTTTTGCCAAAACACAGTGGAGTTTAGATAGTCTCACCTCACTAACATGCTGTGCAGATACAATTGCGAGAGAATTCTGGAAGAGCAGTTTCGTAAGTTTAATGAGTGAAGAACTGAGGAAAAGTAAGGTCAGTGTCATATGAAAAAGCACATCGTCGGTACAAAATAAACGTGTAATATCTTCATTTATGTTGCTCCAAAACCCATATCATTTCTCGTTTCACCAGTTGTCGATGGCCCTTAAAAAATACATTCATTCGTCGAAAAAGTCTGTAGTTAGTGGTATAACACTGTATATAATGAAGACTTGCATAATAACCATACGGCAAAATTTGTGGCTGTGATTTGCCAAAACTGATTTCGATATCTCAAACCGCTTTTGAAATATGAAGAATACTGTGGATATTTCATTCTGGCTTTATCGCTGGCGAGGGGCTATTACAAATGAGTATGCTGTTTTCTCGAGATTGGTGACCGATAGACACCTCCTCCCGATCCTAAAGAAAAATTCAGTACGTTAGCTGAATTTCATTTGCAACAACGTATTACGTAATATGCACCAAATGCAAAATCATAGCAACCCCTATTTTTCGTTGCAACCTTTTGCGAATTTCAACCAGTTTTCTTACTTCCATTTAAATATCACAATAAATATGCCCATTAACGAAATGATGGACACACCATAATGAACCTGACGTACGATGCTACAAGTAAAGCACTTTTTTCCGAATAGTTTCTGTAAAATAGTTTGAGACAAATTGCATGGCGTGCGTGTTGATTCTGTCACCGCCGAAAGGTGGCAGACAGTGTTGGCCTCGCCCTCCTCTTCGGACGAGAACTGTTCATAGCGCACAGGCCTCCGTGTGGTTCGTATAGCCGGCAATTTCAATGAGAACCAATATATTTCTGACCGTTCATGCTGGTGGCTGTTGGTTATCTTTCAGGTCTCTGTGTTGTTGGCTGTAAACAAGATAACGTAAGACAGCATGTCTCCCAGTCTGTCCTGACATAATTCGACACAGAGGCAATTTGTCTATTGTCCTGGCCAGAACATTCTATAGATCTTCCACCGAGTAAAATTACCTAGTCGTGGGCTGCAGACAGACTGACACGAAAGCTCCATGGCACTGTCATTGCTAAACTCTGACACAGAATTCGAGAAGTACGAAAATCCGCACATTTACTTGTCGTCTAGAAGCTGCAGTTCTCTTTAATAAACGTCGCACTATGTGTAACCCAAATTCACCCAGAGATACAATCATGTGTTCTTTCTATTACACTATACACGGTGGGCAGACACAGTCTGAAAAGCTTGTAAGGGTGTTACAGGGTACGTTTTGCTGAGAAATAATTGTTAAGAAAAAAAACTTTCAGCTCTTTCTGGTTTAAGTAGCATTGAAGTTAGCTAATAAGAGTGGTGCTTGCAAATTTAATCTCTTGCACGCGTCAAAATGCGGCAATGCACAGACACATGTGCATCCTTGAGTTCCTACCACTTGTTTAAATGCTCATTACCTTTTTCCGAAGTGATAAATGTAAGCTACATCAGCAAAAGCTACGTTTGTTCGTTTTGAAGAGCCCAGACGAAGACACGTTTGGCGACACTGTTTCTTGCAAGGTGCTAATTACATTGGAAACGGTGCAACGCGTCGAAGTATTTCTTAGCACTTATTTCTCGGCGCATCCTACCCTGTAACACCCTTACAAGTTTTTCAGACTGTTTCTGATCATCGTGTATATAGATAAAAACTAATATTTCGTAATTTGCCTTACTTCCTGCTGTTACATTTTTAATGGGCACGGATGTTGTATTGAAGTAAACGCAGATAATAATGAAGCTGTCATTGTCATTGTAAAAATTTGTCGACCATGTGGCAGGGACCGTTCATGATGAGCAACGACTTATTACGGATTGCCTATAATTTTTAACGTCATTGTGGATAAGAAAGCCGCTCCAGTCAGCACAGCGGAAGTCACTATAAGGGAGGAAGTTGTGGTTCGTGTATTCGTTGTTCCACATATACTCATATTTTAACTTTTTGTGTAATATGTATGATGTTTCTATGGTGGTGATGGGTTTTTTTTTTCTAACTTAACAGCTTTATGACTGGTTTGATGCCAACCTGCATGCTGTTATCCCTAAATATGTGTAGGTTGTGAGTGATCCTAGTTCTGACTCAGTAATCGTGTAGTCTGCCCGTGCCGAGCTTTTGCCACTGCTTGAAACATACAATTTTGCGTTTCTTTAGATCAAGTGCAAGTTGCCAGCCTTTGCGTATGGTTCATATTTTATCAAGATTTTCTTTGATTCGGGCATTACTACATGAAAGTAATTATGACGTATCCTTTCGTGCAGCTGGTGTACTTACTCCTATATTAATGCAGATGTTGTATTGTAGTACACATACCTGTAAGCGTTAATAGATTAATGTGTTATTTGAACTTTCTGTGTTCACTCATCCAACTATAGAATCTACTATCCTCTAACTGACTCTCGAACGAGTGTCAAACTCTACACAGAACGAACAGTTCACAAATAGCTGCCGGTAGGCGTGACCGAGCAGTTCTAGGCGCTTGAGCCAGGAACCGCCCGACCGCTACGGTCTCAGGTTCGAATCCTGCCACGGGCATGGATGTATGTGAAGTCCTTAGGTTAGTTTGGTTTAAGTAGTTCTAAGTTGTAGGGGACTGATGACCTCAGCTGTTCAGTTGTTAAGTTCCATAGTGTTCAGAAAAAATTGATTTTAATTTGAACACGAATAGCTCCGTGTCTGAGGCCAGATTTTCTGCCTGGGTTGAAAATTACACTATTCCTGCGCTACCTGCGCTTTATTTTTGCTTCTTATAAGAAACTTAATTTTGTATGCAGTGTCCTTTTTTGTGTTGTTGATATTAAGTTATGAGGCGCTAAAACTCCCCAGCTGGCGAGTGTGAGCACAGTGTCTGGTTGTTCCGTACTGTTTTTCACAGATTCAGGAACAAGACTAAACACTTAAAACGACGGGAAAATCCGAATTTCCTCTTATTTCACGCTACATAAGTTGGTGGAAAAATTTAAGCCAACTTAGAGTGCCACGCAGATGATTCGTAAGTACTGTAAAACCACAATTTACAAGGGAATGTTAAATGAAAGTGAGTGCTTGCAGGTTTAATTTGATATTTAAGGATTTTCTGCTTCTCTATATGACAACAAAAATAATGGAACCTTTATTCCAGTCAGAAAATATACCACCAAAAGGATAAATACTGCACTTATTTCACTGCAACCCTGCCTTTCGTGGCCACATGACCGAGTGAAATAAATCGCTGTTTCCTGTCTCGGCTTATGGCTGTCGCATTATCTTACGGCAGACTGTGCGGTAATTGGTACGGCACCGTCTTATATAAGAATTTGCTGTTGTATTATAATGTTCCTTGTTTGGGTTGTTACTGTTGGGACCTTGTCGAGACGTTAGGCGTTAATGGTAACCACAGGTAAGCTATAAAATAAAGTGTCACGAATGCTATACGCGCAATTACCACGTTTCTCAAGAACGGCATCATCGGCCTCCATGCTACGGGAACAAAGATTTCAATACAAAGAATAAGCTATATCTTGTTTTGGCAGTTTCAGCTGTCATCTCCCAAGGTTGTTGTGAATTGAATAGAAATTCGTTTTTGAGGTGCCAGGTTCATTTCGATACCTCGTAGGAAGCAAGAACCAAGCCACCTTAAACAATGTTGCGCAGTTCTCTTCTGATGTGTATGGGTTCGGAGTTTAGGAGATCACCTCCTAGTTCCGTAGTCGAAATAGGACTACGAATCGTGGTTAGTCAACAAAGCTTGTAGTCTGCGTATGACGAACACATGGGGCGCTTAACTCGGTAATTAAACCTGAAACACATTCGCCTATTTTTACTTCTACGGAAGTAATTGTTAGCAGTCGACATGTGTCGGTACAACATTACTTATTATTGATTTACTGTGGATCTCAGAGCTGGTTTTTCCTTCCGCTTCGTTAACTAATGGAGGTTCTCATAGATTTGGTCGTGAAAAGCAAAGTTTTACTTTTAGAGCAGTTTCTCCCGAAATGCACGTGCTTGTTAGACATTCAGTAAGTTCGACTATCTATGATTCTATTACTGTGGAAATCTCATTTACCCATTTAATAAACATTACAACACAAGGAATGGTCAGATGTAGCGATTAGATACAATCACAATCGTGTACACATATTAACTGTGAAATACAAACGATGTTTCAAATTAGCATAAATACTTGGCTGGACTACTACTAGCGCCTGAAACCAGTCTTGACAAAGAACTGATTCCAGTGCTATCTATAACTTCAGTGATACCACGAAGCACAGAGACAAAAATAATTCTAGAACCGTGAAAACGAAAGAAAGCCAAATTTTATTTTAAAATGGTGAATAAAATAACAATTATTAAATCCTAATAAAGATTCAATACACTCGTAAGTACTGTAACACTGTAATGTGTAAATCAGTTGCCTCCCGTTAAATAGCTTAGACACTCAAATAACTACTATTTCTGCCGTAGTTTCTAACTGAAATAGTTCTTCATTAGAGCAATGGCGTACATGCAGCAGCATCAGTTGATATCACAGAGCGTTTTTTGTATTTATTTTTGTGTGATTTGACTTAGGAAGACGGAAAATGAGCGTAAAGTTATTCAGCACCAAGTTTTTCTGCTACAACACTGTATCACAAAAACTTCGAAGCTATCAGAGCAACCACGGATGCTCTTTATCCGACTATGTTTTCACTCCGAACTGGATTAAGCTCCAATTTGCATTGTTTTCAATACTTAAAGTTGTTTTACGTTATTTGGTGGAATGTTGCTAAAAGACAGGCTGTCTTACGTGATACCAGCTAATGTTTGTATATTATGTATTCATCCGGGCCGCTGTGTAGTGTACGAGTATGTCATATAAGGACATTATGTATCATTTCATAAGGCCAAGACACTGCTGTGTTTATAATATTGTTTATTACTATACGTCTCTTTCGGGGTAACTGTTTAATATCTCTTTATATTCGATGAATTATTCGGATACAATTCTACCCTTGAATGACGTTTACTAATTTTCTGTCTTCATACTCGCAGAATCCATGCGCAAAGTAGTTTATACAATAGCTATGCCATGAGCGCATAATTATTCTTTGTAGTACTCTCTCTGGTGGTTGTTAGAAAAAAAAAGCTTCCGAGATTGTCTTCGTGCCGATTAACCGAAGCTTGGTTTGACGAATTGTAATCTGAATATTGAGATGTGTGACAAAAGATAACTGAGAAGAAATTGTACGATTAAAAGGGAAATATACATACCTATTGCTCCTTCATACAAAAGGTGTATATTTGACATTTGAGAATTAATTATATTCATCGATATATTGCGTAGTTGTTAATCAGAAGGGAGCTTCCGAAAGACTGGACACGAACCTGCATTTAATAATCCAAGAGCTCCATTACTTCTTCGGAAGGTTGAACTTCATCAAAGCCAAATATCCGCTTGATCTGAGGTTTCCCCTCTGATTATACAACGCTCCCAAAATTACGAGGCATTTTATTTGTGCAGATTAGCAGACTGCCGCAAAGCACGAGCCTGCAGAGAAGAAGAATCATCGCCTGATTTCATTCTAACAAGTAAAATTTCTGAATCACTTTGAGTGACTGAGTTATGACTGTGTTTCATATTGTGAATGACTGATTGCTCGAACGAATTGAGAACTACATAATTACATAGATAGGAGGAAAAATTACAATTGCCATCTTCAACTTACATCAGGTGGTCTTGAAATCCCTATGACATCGATGTCTCAGTTGCTATGACACTGGCGCAACTGTCAGTACATCTACATCTACATAGATACTCCGCAAGACACTGTCCAGTTCGTGGCGGAGGGTACCTTGTACCACTGCTTGTCATTTCCTTTCTTGTTCCATTCGCAAATACAGCGAGAAAAAAAAATGACTGTCTATGTGTCTCCGCATGAGCCCTAATTTCTCGTATTTTATCTTCGTGGTCCTTAGGTTCAGTGTATATTGGCGGCGTTAGAGTAGTTCGGCAGTCAGCTTCAAACGGCGGTTCTTTAATTTTCCTCGATTGTTTCTCGAAAAGAATCTCGCCTCCCCTCCAGGGTGTTCCCACTTGAGTTCCCGATGCATCTCCGTAACACTGACGTGTTGTTCGAACCAACTGTTAACAAATATAGCAACCTAGCTCTGAATTGCTTCGACGTCTTCCTTAATCCGACATTGTATGGATGCCAAACACTCGAGCAGTAATCAAGAATAGGTTGCACCAGAGCCCTATATGCGGTCTCATTTACAGGTTAACCACTCTTTCCTAAAATTCTCTCAATAAACCGGAGTAGACCATTCGCCTTTCCTACCACAGTTCTCACATGTTCGTTGCACCTTGTATAGCTTTGCAACGTTACCCGCAGACATTTAAACGATTTGACTGTGGCAAGCAGGATGCTAATAATACTGTATCCGAACACTACGGGTTTGACCTTCCTATTCGTCCGCATTAACTTACGTTTTTCCACATTTAGCGCTTGCTACCTTTCATCACACCAACTGGATATCAGTACAGCTGTTACGAAATGTCATTATGAAACGAACTACACAGATAACTGCTCCAACGCAAGTTTCAGATCTACTATAGCTGCAACAACATCAAAGCAGGTTCAAATGGTTCAAATGGCTCTGAGCACTATGGAACTCGACTGCTGTGGTCATTAGTCCCCTAGAACTTACAACTACTTAAACCTAACTAACCTAAGGACATCACACACATTCATGCCCGAGCCAGGATTCGAACCTGCGACCGTAGCAGTCGCACGGTTCCGGACTGCGCGCCTAGAACCGCGAGACCACCGCGGCCGGCATCAAAGCAGGAAACTTATCTAATAGTGTCACAGTAACTCAGACATCGATATCGATGTCAGATGGATATTAAGTCAGCCTGACATAACTGAAGATGGCAACCACGTCGAAATAGTCTTACAGTAATAAACAATATAAATAATCTACGAGGGTAATCCTAAAAGCAAGGTCTCCAGTTTTTTTACAAGTACATAGACCTGTTTGTTTATAAAATGATTTACATCAGTTTACAGCTTGAACATTTGGCTATTTTTCGATATAATCACCATTTCTGTCGATGCATTTTTGTAGACGCTGTGGCAGTTTTTGTATGCCCATGTCATACCAGCTCGTCGCCATGCTGTTCAGAAAGTTAGGAACCTCTTCCTTCACCTCGTCGTCGGAGCTGAATCGCATTCCGACCAAAAGTTCTTTTAACCTAGTGAACAGGTGATAGTCACTGGCGCCAAGTCAGGACTATAGGGTGGGTAGGTGAGAATGCTCCACTGAAACTGTTGCAGGAGAGCAACGGTTTGCCAAGCTATGTGTGGGCGAGCGTTGTTATGGAGAATGTGTACGCCCTTGCTCAAAATTCCTCATCTCCGGTTCTGAGTTGCCCGTTTGAGTTATTTCAGACTCTCACAGTACCTGTCAGCGTTAATTGTGGTCCCAGCGATTCAGCTCCGACGACATGCTTTCTGAACAGCATGGCGGGGAGCTGGTATGGCATGGGCATACAGAAAATGCCACTGCGTCTATAAAAATGCATCGACAGAAATGGTGATTACGTCGGAAAATAGCTAAATGTTGAAGTTGTAAACTGATGTAAACCATTGTAGAAATAAACAGGTGTATGTACATAAAAAATAGGAGACCTTGCGTTTGGGATTACCCTCGTAATCACACACAGTATACAAAATTATAGTTCACAAGATCATTTATACAGATAGTAAGCAAAGCTCATTAGTCCAACCGTGTCCCTACATTCAACCGCATTTTTTTTTTTTTTACATATTACTCTGGTTCCATTAGATACGCAATAGCCCAGCAAAGCAACAGAATTTTTCAATTTTCCAAAGGCGAAAAACTTCTTTTAGCTGCATTTTCCTACCCACGTCAACACTTTTAATGGTTTGGCGCTAGTTTCACGTGCAAATAAATAAAACAAGCAAGATGAATTAATTACACTTTAAAGTACATGCAGCATAGTGATACGGACTTAGAAATAATCTTAATTCATGCCACTTCTTTCAGCCGAAAGTAATTTCAAACGAATAAAGTGAATTTATTAAACCGAATACAGTGCTGTGTTGAAATAGATTCACATGCGCCTAGACGGCTCTAACAGTATGAAAATCTGAATAACGGAGAACTTTTGACAGTACGTTAGCTCTTTGGAGAGGTCGTAGCGGCCTAGAGCTTGTTTAAGAAAAGCAGGAACAGTGCTAAACAAAGTTTGATAGAGCCTGCGCAAGGAAACTGCACAAGTCACTGCCCCCTTAACACACAGATCCCGACAATGCAAACAAGTAAAGGAAATTTGCATCACACGCTCGAAGAAACCACCACCGGCTTACGCACAAGAGGGAGAAGTAGGAACTGGAAGACGGGACGTAAGAACGGGGAAAATCTGTGCGTAAGACGTGGGCTACAGAGGAAAGCGGAAAAGACGGAGGAAAAGGGAACAAACAGAAATTACCGCCCAGTCTTCACTTCCTGGGGAGCTGTCTTACGGTTCTGCTCGTGCTTGACTGCAGCAGAAACGAAACAATAGGGACACGAGATCTCAAGGGAAGGGAGGTCTGCGAGGAGCAATACGCGAGTCAACAGCAGGAAGCAGTATTTCGTAAATACTTGAGGTTGGGGCGCCTTCAACGTCACTCGGTTCCTGAGATTAAGGTGGGAAGCGACCTCTGCCATCTGAGTCTTCCACCCTTCTACGTGTGTTCTCCGGAAGGAAGTCCACAGTCGCACAAGGGCCGCGTTGGCTCATGTGCAGAGTAATTTTTTTTATGTTAAAGCAAAACATATGATCTACTTCAAAATGTATTAATTCTGACTTTGTAACCCATAAAAGTTGAGGAACAGGATACATAGACTCGTCAGAGTTTCGATTAAACGACTTCGTTCCGTGATGTACTGTTCACATTACTTCAGTGTGTACCCGCCTTAAATTATTGCTGTAACTAACAAGAGTTTTGGTATTATTACTGCTTTCTAGTCTCAAGTTTCATTGCCTCCCAAATGTTCTCTGATTATGTGTCGTTGCAGGTTATGAATGACTTTTTCATTCTTTCTTACTCACATGTACTGTGGATTATGAACAATGAAACATATTTCGTAAGCTTGGTCCATTTTTGTATACAGAGTGTTTCAGTAGTGATGGTCAACATTCAGGAATATGATAGGAATGATCATTCGAAACAAAAACAAATCAAGTAAACAACTTCTCTAAGGTGCATACCTTAAGAGTTTTGAGCAATTCTTGAACTTCGGTGTTGTGAAACAAATCTCCTCCAACCTCTTGGCTTTTCATATTTTGGAAAGTGGTAGTATGAACCAAAACAAGGAAAAAATGTCCAGTAAACATGTACTCTTAAATGCATACCTTAAGAGCTGTGAGCACCTGTTCATCTTCGCTACTCTGAAACACAACTCTTCCAATGAACAAGTACTCATAATTTTTAGAGTACGCGTTTTAGAGCACATGTTTACGGGATATTTTTACTTGTTTTGGTCCGTACAACAACTTCCCGAAATATTAAGCAATGAGCTTGCACTAGAAGAGATTTTTTCACATTCTCGGTACATTATTGATATATAACCAACACAGATTCAGAAAATATCGTTCTTTTGCAACACAGCTAGCTCTTTGCTCCCATGAATTAATTAGTGCTGTCGACAAGGGATCTCAGATCGATTCCATATTCCTAGATTTCCAGAAGGCTTTTGATATCGTTCCTCACAAGCGACTATTAATCAAATTGCGTACATATGAAGTATCTTCTCAGTTGTGTGACTGGATTCGTGATTTCCTCTCAGAGAGGTCACAGATCGTAGTGATAGACGGTGAATCATCTAGTAGAACAGAAGGGATATCTGGCGTTCGGCAAGGTAGTGCCATAGGTCCTCTGCTGTTCCTGATTTATATAAATGATCTAGGTCATAATCTGAGCAGCCCCCTTAGATTGTTTGCAGATGACGCTGTAATTTACCGTCTAGTAAAATCATCAGACGATCAATTCCAGTAACAAAATAATCTAACGGTAATTTCTTTACGGTGCAAAAAGTTTCAATTAGCACTAAACAAAGAAAAGCGCGAGGTCATTCACATGGGTACTAAAAAAATCAGATTTGTGTGATTTATCGTATAGCCAAAATTTATCGAAGGGCTGTCAATTCGACTAAATACCGAAGAATTACAATTACTAGCAATTTCAGTTGGAAAGACCACACAGATAATATTGTGGGGAAGGCGAAACAAAGACTCCACTTCGTTGGCAGAACCCTTAGAAGATCCGAGAAACCCACTAAAGAGAGATCCTACATTATACTTGTCGGTCCTCTGCTGGAATATTGCTGCGCAGTGTGGGATCCTTACCAGGTAGGATTGAAGAAGGACATCGAAAAAGTGCAAAGAAGGGCAGCTCGTTTCGTGTTATCGCTCTATAGGGGTGAGAGTGTCACTGATATGATATGCGAGTTGGGGTGTCAGTCTCTGAAACAAAGGTTGTTTTCTTTGCTACGAGATCTATTTACGAAATGTCAATCACCAACTTTCTCTTCCGAATGCGTAAATATTTTGTTGACACCCACCTACGTAGGGAGAAATGATCATCATAATAAAAGAAATCAGAGCTCGAACGGAAAGATTTAGGTGGTCCTTTTCCCCCACACGCCATTCGAGAGTGGAATGGTAGAGAAGTAGTATGAACATGGTTCGATGAAACTTCTGCCAGGCACTTAAGTGTGAATTGCAGAGTAACCATGTAGATGTAGTTGCAAATCGAAGATGAAGAATTCCTCATAGCTCTTAAGGTATTCACTTCTGAAGCACCCTGTATATCATCTACCATCCAGGATTAAACTTCCAGCATATCGTAGTTTCAAGAGACACTCCATCAGTTGTGTGGTTTGCCTACACTTGGGTTAATATATTATTATTATTATTATTATTATTATTATTATTATTATTACATAAAGCAGTTTGGTAGAATCTTAGCCTTCAGCAATAAAGTAGAAAAAAAGTTAAAGTAAAAATGCGGAACGTCAGGAAAGAGACTAAAATAACGCGTGACACAAAATTTAGAAAATTGAAACAGTTTTTTAGGAAAATACTAACAAATGAAGAATTTGTTCTTTTGATAAATCTAGTTATTTCGAAGTGTAATCTTTGAAGAAACATGCAGTAGGAGTCTGTGAATCTAAGACTGATTAACATTCTCCAAGCGAATTCTTATCGGTAATCACTCTTAATTGATTTTGAAATAAGTAAGGACACATTATGATAAATATTAACTGAAATACGATGGACATTAATATAAGATTAACTCGTTAATATAACTAGTTTGGACAAGAAGAGAATAGAAGCTTTCGAAATGTGGTGCTACAGAAGAATACTGAAGATAAGGTGGATAGATCACGTAACTAATGAGGAGGTATTGAATAGGATTGGGGAGAAGAGAAGTTTGTGGCACAACTTGACTAGAAGAAGGGATCGGTTGGTAGGACATGTTTTGAGGCATCAAGGGATCACAAATTTAGCATTGGAGGGCAGCGTGGAGGGTGAAAATCGTAGAGGGAGACCTAGAGATGAGTACACTAAGCAGATTCAGAAGGATGTAGGTTGCAGTAGGTACTGGGAGATGAAGCAGCTTGCACAGGATAGAGTAGCATGGAGAGCTGCATCAAACCAGTCTCAGGACTGAAGACAACAACAACAACAACAACTCGTTAATAAACATAAACTAACCTGTACGTAAATTTTAGTTTTGTACAATGCGACAAAGCGATAAAGCTAAAGAAATTCATTCAAGAGAAAGCAAGGTACTGAATAATAAAAGATTATTTAATTTTCCTTTCATTGGCCACTCTTCTGTGTTCTTTGTAAGCTTATGAGACCTTGCAATAGTGAATTCAATGACTGACAGCAAGCTTAAATGAACGAGGGTGGCTGTGTGATGAATTTCTGGGACCTGTAGTCATTCAGTGCAGTATTAAACATCTGTAGTTAAATGGTTCAAATGGCTCTGAGCACTATGGGACTTAACATCTATGGTCATCAGTCCCCTGGAACTTAGAACTACTTAAACCTAACTAACCTAAGGACATCACACAACACCCAGTCATCACGAGGCAGAGAAAAAACCCTGACCCCGCCAGGAATCGAACCCGGGAACCCGGGCGCGGCATCTGTAGTAGTGACAATAATTTGTGCACTTCACGTTTATCATTTAATTTGCGTTTTGTGTTACTTCTCTCAGTTGCGTATGTAACGATTTGAACCAGAAAAAAGGAGACGCAAAACAATTTCTGTGCCTCAGAGCACAATATGATAAACTATAGGCCTGTTCTGCAGTAGTGGTAGTAACAATGTAACTCCCATCTTTTCACGTTCTATTCGATTTTGGATCGAAGCATAAAAGAATCTCTTCGTAGTCGTATGACTTCGGTCTCTCTTATCTTCTTCTTATGGTCGTAATGCTACATGCAGTATACAAAGGAGACAGTAGGACTCTTCCTAAATGTCATAGCGTGGAGAAACTTTGACCACTGTTGATGCAGTGAAAGAAAATACCGTCTGGTTATGTTTAAATATTGATTTATTCGACCTAATAAACAGATTATTTTCAAGTAAGACATCCTATTTTTCCATATTAAGACGAACTGTACATGAGGACGAGGCCATAAAAATAACATAATGTTCTAGTTGGTATTCTCTTCCGTTGTTTCCAAATTTGAATAGATGAAGTTCAGCAAAAGCAAAACAACGACAAGGGAATGTAGTCGTATTAAATCATGTGATGCTGAAGGAATTAGATTAGGAAACGAGACACTTAAAGTAGTAGATGCATTTTGCAATTTGTGGAATAAAAAAACTGATGACGGCCAAAATAGAGAACATATAAAATGTAGACTGACGATGGCAAGAACAGCTTTTCTAAAAAGAGAAATTTGTTAATATAGAATATAGATTTAAGTTTTATGAAATCTTCTCTGAAAGTATTTGTATGGAGCTTAGCCATATTTGAAACTGAAACATAGGCGATAAATAGCTTAAACTAGCAAATAATAGATGCTTTTGAAATATGGTGCTACAGAAAATGCTGAAGGTGGTAAATCAAGTAGCTAATGAGGAAGTACTGAATACAACTGGGGAGAAAAGAAACTTGTGGCACAATCTGACTACAAGAAGGGATCGGTCGATAGGAGATATTTTGAGACATAATGGATCACCAAATTGGTATTGGAGGGCAATATTGGTGGTAAAAATCATAGAGGGAGACCAAGGCATGAATTCAATAAGCAGATTCAAAAAGATGTAAGTTGCAATAGTTATTCGGAGATGAAGAGGCTTGCATAGGATAGTGTAGCATGGGAAGCTGCATTAAGACAGTCTTCTGACTGATGACCACAACATTACTAATTTGGAGCACTGATTCTTCAAATTTATTTAATAATGTTGCCTCTTCGAGTTCTTTTAACATCTTCGTGGCCTGAACTAAGCTGCAACATCTCTATTGGAAAGTTTCCTTTGAAATTTTCTTTGAGGCCGATTACATTATAAAGCCAAATATGGTTCAATTCTCAAGAATAAATTGCACGAAAATGTTATATGCAGTCTTCTTAGCAGATGAAGTAAACTTTTCTAAAATTCTCTGAATACATCTTCCATTCGCATTCACAGCCACTGACTGTATCCGTTAATTACAACTCATTTCCATTAACTGCGTTACCTATAGAATAAAAGTTTGTAATTTATGTTGAGTCGAAAGCCGAGGACTTCTTTTATGTGAACCATTTTTATGTGCCCACTACTGTTTACACTGATAGCTTATTAGAAACAGTTCACTTACAAACAAACTCTGTTTCGGCTAATTCCGTCGTTCTCCGTCGCTAAAAACGTATAAATCAACATGATTCTTAATTAAGGGAGGTATATTTTATCTGATACATATGTATGACTATCATCACACCTTCCATCCTACAGTAGGTTCTTTGGCGTGATTTCACTCCAAATAATTACATGACATGTTCACTTGCGATTTGGTTTTTCACAGGTTTATAAATTTATGACTTATTTAACACTTAACAACAACAAAACTATATCTTAATAATGTCTTCGTAGCATAAGGTTTCTTCTGAATTCAGCATAAGTCCTGCTTGAAACTGATGACATGCGCCACCTTCGTTGAGGAAGATGTATTCCATAGAGGTACTTCGTATTAGTAATTATTTTCTGTTAAAAGTAAAATTACTACTGATCCTCACTCATTAATAATTATGGGACGAACATACCGCCTGATGATTGTCTTTCCCTCTGATAACAGTAGAAAACTTCAAAGAATTTCATATCCTAAGATGGTTCTTTTTAGCTTTTTTCTGTAAGGGAGGGTATGATCTTTTTTCGTTTTTTACTAAACTGAACAGTGGCGTTAGCCATTTAAACAAGGGAAGTGGTTACATAGAGGCTGTTATTTTATACCCTCAATAGAGCCTAGACATTTTAAATTAAACTAATACCATTTCTCCTTCACGATACACTTTTTTATTGCTGAAATGACCAAAGCCTAGTTGTTATTACATTTAATTGTTTAAAACATCACATAACAATAAGGAATATGTCTTAGCAGGTGCTTCAGACAGTCTTCCACACACATCCTGTCTGAATATCTTTTCCGGTCACGTTTCAGTTCAGCAGGTATTCTTCTGTAGCTTTGTAATGCAAACCAGAGTAACGAGAAGCAGTTATCTGTTGAGTTAAGTGATTCTCAGAAAAGGATGTTTGCAAGGCAACGAACACAGAAATTGTGGTACGGTAATTCGTACCCAAGATCTCAAGCAAAACTTTTTGCCGAAAGTTCTCCGGCAGTTGAGATATAATGAAAACCACTTTGTATCAAATTTTCCGTCAATTTGCTGCACTCCTTTGATATCAGCACACGGACGACCACTTCTGCCTTCCTAATTCATAAATTCACTCTTTACAAATGACACCACTAACACAGTTGCTTCAGCCATATAAAATGAATGTCTTTAATTTGTGGTACTGAACTGATAGTTTCATTAGGATGATCTCAGGATGGACAAAGTTGGCCGATACCGGTCGTTCTGGAATAAACGGCTATCGACAGATATAAAATAAGTCTGTTTTGTACAAAACAAGACCGCAGATAACTTCCTACGCCACGAACGTCCAGTTTTGATTTATTCCATTCTTCGCAGTCAGTTCTTGTAAAACACGTGTTTCGCGGCGAACATCATCAGTTTTGAGATTTTCTCGGATCGCAAACCGTGTCACACAATATATTTCACATATGCATCTACATCTACATGACTACTCTGCAATTCACATTTAAGTGCTTGGCAGAGGGTTCATCGAACCACAATCATACTATCTCTCTACTATTCCACTCCCTAACAGCGAGAGGGGAAAAACGAACACCTAAACCTTTCTGTTCGTGCTCTGATTTCTCTTATTTTATTTTGATTATCATTCCTACCTATGTAGGTTGGGCTCAACAAAATATTTTCGCATTCGGAAGAGAAAGTTGGTGACTGAAATTTCGTAAAAAGGTCTCGCCGCGACGAAAAACGTCTATGCTGTAATGACTTCCATCCCAACTCGTGTATCATATCTGCCACACTCTCTCCCCTATAACATGATAATACAAAACGAGCTGCCCTTTTTTGCACCCTTTCGATGTCCTCCGTCAATCCCACCTGGTAAGGATCCCACACCGCGCAGCAATATTCTAACAGAGGACGAACGAGTGTAGTGCAAGCTGTCTCTTTAGTGAACTTGTTGCATCTTCTAAGTGTCCTGCCAATGAAACGCAACCTTTGGCTCGCCTTCCCGACAATATTATCTATGTGGTCCTTCCAACTGAAGTTGTTCGTAATTTTAACACCCAGGTACTTAGTTGAATTGACAGCCTTGAGAATTGTACTATTTATCGAGTAATCGAATTCCAACGGATTTCTTTTGGAACTCATGTGGATCATCTCACACTTTTCGTTATTTAGCGTCAACTGCCACCTGACACACCATACAGCAATCTTTTCTAAATCACTTGCAACTGATACTGGTCTTCGGATGACCTTACTAGACGGTAAATTACAGCATCATCTGCGAACAGTCTAAGAGAACTGCTCAGATTGTCACCCAGGTCATTTATATAGATCAGGAACAGTAGAGGTCCCAGGACGCTTCCCTGGGGAACACCTGATATCACTTCAGTGGCTGGATTTTTAAAAGCAACGCTCATCTTAAAAAATAATAGATGAACGTGTGGCATTGTGGCTTTTTCGCTTTCGCTCCCTAATCACACTGACCTCCAACATGTATTCCATTACCTCTTTTACTGCATGTAATACAGGATAATAATAACTTTCGGGATTGTCTGCGTAATTTAATAACGTCAGGCTTGTTTCTACTTGCTATAATTAGGCGATAGGACAGAAAAAATTATCCAGTGTTACAACATAAAGAGATCTAGCATCAGAATTTGAAGAAGCACCAGGATCCAGCATATAAATATTATAACTCTGTAACCCTCTGTTAACACTTTACAACTCTTTAACTGTCGACCTGTTCTGGAAGACGAACAATTTGGCTTTCTTTGCCGTGCGGTATGATCCTTAACCGTTGGGGACCCATACAAATACTTAAATCATGTAAATTGCATTAAGACGGTGGAAATTATGAAGAGAATTGTAGTAAGATAAAGTAACATCAAGTAATTTACGCTTTCCGAAACGACAGACGAGTGATAAAACAGCCAGCTGGAGATAGAAAAAGAATCGTTTGAAGAAATGCAATCTTGTGTAAGAAAGATTATAATATAGGATATCCACTTTTTGTTCTTTCCCCTTTTCCATGAATATTGCAGAATCAACGGAAATTAAAATGCAGAGTAGACCGAGACCAACGCTGAGATTCGTAAATAAAATTGCATTCCTTATGCAATGATTTAGATGAATGTTATAAAATTTACGACTTAAGCACCATAAAATTGCGAAGAATGGTAAACAAAAAACGAACGAGAAGGAGCGTGAGCTACAGTAGTATCCTGGCAAAGATTAGAAAAACGTGAACAGAAGAAATACATGTGTTGTGTATCTGGAAGCCACGACTACATATAAGAATCTAATATTAAAAGTTACGAAAAAAAGAGACTGACAAGATATTAAAAAAAACACTTGGTTTGCAAAAGAAAACAACTTATATCGAATCTCGGCCCGGAATGTAGTAGGCACTTATTGAAATTTGAAGTATATACCAAAGTTCTGTATGATTGTGAAATTCGGACGGAGAAGAAACTGGATTGAATTTAAAAAACGTTAAAATTCACTAAAAACACACGACGATCTATTAAGCTGTTTCGAACGTATCAGGAATAGTTTCGCGGTCGCAGTGATCCAGAAAAAATGCGAGAAAGCCGTGTAACGATGGTTTGGACACGGGCTGCGCGCAGACGTTGATAGCATACACAGTGGAAGCCATGGAAAAGAGACCCAAGGGACGAACTAGATAGCAATGGGCCGCCGCTCTGCGCCATGACCTGAAGGCTCTAAATATTCATGCAGACGGGGCCCATGATCGAGCAAAATGGAGACATTGTGTACACTCAGCAGACGCTGCCACCGAGCGGAACAAACGTTAAAGGAAAAGGAGAATGTCTATTAAGCAAAACAGGCGAGTTAAGAACACTATAAAAATTCTCTGTATGTCCATTTTTTTAGATATGATTGAGGGAGTCGACTGTTCGATCCGGATGTCAAATTTAACATCTCTTAGCTCCAAACTTATTTTATTTGGCAACCAGTCCCATCGTTTTACTACGTCATCTTCACCTCACTGAGCGACGTGTCGGACGATGCTACCTCGGCTTTGTGATCAAAACAGGGGCCAGCAATACTGCTGTTAGTAGATTTTTGCTGTAGCGATCACTTCAACTAATACAAGTATTGCTGGCCACTGATTCGTGTGCTCAAACATCAAATAATTTGTTAAAAAATAAAGCCATTAAGAGAGAAAAACAGGGAGACAAAGACTGTAACAGGTACTTGTTTTGCAAATAAAACAGCATTTTCCTGCTGCTAGTTACTTTATTTATCCCATACGCGTTTCGCCTTCTGCTGTTCTAAGGCATCATCAGTGGGAACTATAACGATACAGTTTTGTTACTTATAGATTATCAAACACTTCACTTCGCGATTTTTTGTAAAAAAAAAAAGTAATTACTTACGATTTGCTGATCTGCCTTTTTCTCACATCTGGTCTGAAGGTCGCACTACCACTTTTATCACTGCCCTATAATCACATTTTTGTGTTCTGGTCTTCCAGACACTGTTCACCATGTTTCTCACTCTTTTTTGTGGTGGACTATTGTTCTTTTGTCGCTGGATACAACTATTACGTCGTACACTGCTTTTCACAGCGTAAATATTGTGACTCCATTACGTGTTTCATGTTTCATCTTCTCTTTAGAAGAGAGTGAGAAATATACTGAGCAGTGTGTGGAAGAGCCGGCCGCGGTGGTCTCGCGGTTCTAGGCGCGCAGTCCGGAACCGTGCGACTGCTACGGTCGCAGATTCGAATCCTGCCTCGGGCATGGATGTGTATGATGTCCTTAGGTTAGTTAGGTTTAAGTAGTTCTAAGTTCTAGGGGACTGATGACCACAGCAGTTGAGTCCCATAGTGCTCAGAGCCATTTGAACCATTTTAGTGCGTGGAAGACGATAACACAAAGATGTGATTATATGGCAGCGATAAATGTGGTAGTGCGACCTCCAGACCAGATGTGAGGAAACTCAGATAAGCAAATCGTAAGTAATTCCTTTTTTTACGAAAAAATCGCGAAGTGAACTGTTTGATAATCTATAACTAACAAAACTGTATCGTTATAGTTCTCACTGATGATGCCTTAGAACAGCAGAAGGCGAAACGTGTATGGGATAAATAAAGTAACTAGCAGCAGGAAAAGGCTGTTTTATTTGCAAAACAAATATTTATATGCTTGTGGCCGAGGATGGCCACACAAACAAACTCTTAACAGGTATTTGCTTACTATTCAGGACGCTGATAGTAGTAAATAAGTTGAGGTTTGCTGACGCAGAAACATAAGAATTACTGTTTTCATACAGGCAGTAAAAAGTAGGTCATGAAAACTACTGTGTTGTCAATGTATACGTTGGAAGCATGTCTGGAACACAAAAAATGGAAATGGTTGTGAATAGAAGGTTTAAACAGATCAGATACGAAACTGAATCCTTGACAAGCTTCAACAAGTCAAATGTTCAGCAAGTTGCCATTAACTCGTTTGTTTCAATTCATTCGCGGTTCTGTTTTGGTTGGGGATTTTGAATTACCTTGTGTTATGTATTTTGTCTTTCGTTTGCCGGCGGGGTGGCCGAGCGATTCTAGGCGCTACAGTCTGGAACCGCGCGTCCGCTACGGTCGCAGGTTCGAATCATGCCTCGGGCATGGATGTGTGTGATGTCCTTAGGTTACTTAGGTTTAAGTAGTTCTAGGGGACTGATGACCTCAGAAGTTAAGTTCCATAGGGCTCATAGCCATTTTTTTGTCTTTCGTTTGAGATTAGCAGCGGCGAGAAACTCAGAGGTATGTTCCACTTACATGGCCCTAGCGAGCATTAGAGAGGTAAGGGATTAACATATTTCCAATCGCGTTTCTGCGCGGTATTTGTGTTACTCCCTTCCCTCCTTCGCATGCCGGCACAGCTCACTTGATTCTGCAGGTTCCTGTTTCCACTCTCCCACTGTAGGAAGAACAAGGCTTACGCATTAGCATCGCAGGCGGCAATCCTTCCTGCGGAATTGATCTGTCCTTTGTAGGCAAATTTCGGTCGCGAATTACGACACATAATAGCGAGCTCTGGAGGAGACCGCAAGAAAACGGGATGAGCTCCGAAGAAGAGCACGCCGGAGGAGGAATTGCGAACTGGTAAGGGATAAAATAAAACGAAACTTTCGGCAGGAAGTTGGAGAAAGAAGGCGTATAAGCGCCGTGTTCGAGAGAGCTGGCTTTGCCGCTGCGCTCCGTGGAAGTGGGTGGAGGAGAACGGGTGGGCAGCGCGGGGCAAAACAAGGAGTCGGCGCACGGCCTCTCCGGCTCAGCTCGTGCGGTCGCCGAAGACCGCCAAAGATATTTACAATACCGGCTCCGGGAGACAATGCTGATTGGTCGGTTCAATGACCAATGGCGGCGAGACAATGGTCCGCACGGCGCGAACATAAACCACGCAGCTAACAAGTGCGCGGCGACTGTTTTATGGCGTCGGGGCGGCCGGCTGCCCGCGCCGCGCGCCAGATATCGATACCGGCACGGCGCGGTCGATGCGGGCATAACTCAGAGGTGGGTCGCCGCGCGGTGGTCCCCGCTATCGGGCCGGACCTCCTTCTGTCCCTGCCGGCCGCCTATTAATATTTATACCTTGCCCCCGCTGCGACCCCTTGCCTCCGGCCTATCGCTCCACCGGGCTCTTCGAGCAGGACGCAGCTAATGTTTATGTAAAATTGAGGACGCGCCACCGTTTTCGGTCCGTTGTATGGAAAATCTTGTCCCGGCACTTAAGCATCAAGATGGAGAGTGTGTCGATACGTCTAAGTCCTTACTGTCACGATACCTTCCACCAACGTTCTCTAGCGAGAGGTAAAAGATTTCAATCGTGTATCTCGTCACAGCAAACATTGCAGAACATTATCGGTTGTGTATTAATATGCCTCAGAGAACGTAGCATTTTGTGCATCATGTCGCCCAGAGCACAGTTCAAGTCGTGAGTATTGAAGCAATCTCTTTGTATTTATTCTGCGCGAATTACACTGAAGAGCCAAAGAAACTAGTCCAACTGCGTAATATCCTGTAGGGCTCCCGCGAAGGACTCGACTAATGTCTAAATTAGTGCTAGAGGGAACTGACACCATGAAAACCGCAGGGCTGTCCATAAATCAGTAAGACTATGCTCAATAATGTTCATGTCTGGAGATTGTGGTAGCCAGCGGATGCGTTTAAACTCACCAGTGTCACTCTGCAGCAATTCTGGGCGTATGGAGTGTCGCATTGTCCTGTTGTAATTGCCCAAGTCCGTCGGAATGCACAAAGGACATGTATGGATGCACGTCATCAGACAGGATGCTTACGTACGTGTCAACTGTCAGAGTCGTATTTAGATGTATCAGGGGTCTCATATCACTCCAGCTGCACCGTCTCCACCAGCTTGAACAGTCCCCTGTTGAAATGCAGGGTCCATGGATTTATGAAGTTGTCTCCATACCGGTTCGCGCCCGCAGCTCGATACAATTTGAAAAGAGACTCGTCCGACCAGGCAACATGTTTAAAGTCATTAGTAGTCCAATGTCGGTGTTGACGGCCCAGCTTTGTGTCGTGCAGTCATCGTGGGTACACGGGTGGGCCTTTGGCTCCGTAAGCGCATTTCGATGATATTTCATTGAATGATTCGCACGGTAACACTTGTTGATGCTCAGCATTGAAATCTGCATCAGTTTTCGAAATAGTTGCACTTCTCTGATGTAGAACGATTCTCTTCAGTCGGAGTTGGCCCCATCCTTCGAGAAGCTTTTTCTGGCCGCGGCGATGTCAGGGATTCTGTGTTTTAAAGGATTCCTGATACTCACGGTACACTCGGGAAAATCCCCACTTCATCGCTACCTCGGAGATGCTGTGTCCCATCACTCATGCGCCGACTACAGCACAACGTTGAAACTCACTTTAATCTTAATAAGCTACCATTGTAGCAGCAGTAACCGGCCTAACAACTGCACCAGACAGGCTGTCTTATAAAGGGTGCCTTATTCTGCCTATTTACACATCTCTGTGTTTGAATATGCATGACTGCACCAATTACTTTGGCGCTTCAGTGTATAACGGAAGGCCAGACGCCGAATGAAATCTCTGAAATTATACCTTACATCAGATATAAACGACGCTCATGACTGAAAGTGCTGACAAATTTCTGCCGAATAAAAAAAAATTATTTCCTATAACCTATTGCAGAGCTCTACGGTGAATACAGACAAAAAGGAGGCGAGGTAGTAATTCGACGCCTAAGAGATTTAAGGAATTACTTCGAAAGTGTCAGTTCTTACTGTGTACGCGTGAAATGAAAAGTAAAAGATACAATGTATATTATCACGCAAACATCACGGTGCCACTCAACAGTCTGCAATTTGCATTGATACCACAGACATTAGCGATGTCGCTGGAGTCCGCAGTAACGATTGTTAGATGCTAAAGAACACACACTCTCACTCTCTCTCTCTCTCTCTCTCTCTCTCTCTCTCTCTCTCTCTCGGCACAACTCTGCCCTTGCAAAGAGGTCGATATAGAGCCGAACATGGAAGCGCTATGGCCCAGTCCGTGACCTCAAGTGAAGACGTCCACATCAATGTGCAGGACTAAAGTATTATTCAAGTCTCATACGGAAATATACTTTCGTAATTGTTGAACACTGTATTATACTTCAACAAAAAAGTCTGTTAATTAGTGCATCAGGTGACGCTTCAGTAGTCAATGGCATCTGTAAATTATGAATGCCTCCTATGGCAAGGGATTGTATCCAGTTAAAAGAAACTCCTTATTCATTCACTTCCAATGAGTCACCTCCCAGAGCAATCAAACACACAACAGCAAGTAGCCTTGTTGAGGTTTATATGTTGGTAACGCCACGTAGCGGTCTGTATGAAAATCACTGACTATGCTACGTGCAGTCTGTGACTGATTTGCATTGTTGGAATATTCGCCATTGTAGTGTTGGGCAGTTGGATGTGAACAGCGCGTAGCGTTGCGCAGTTGGAGATGAGCCGCCAGCAGTGGTGGATGTGGGAAGAGAGATGGCACAGTTTTGGGAGCGGACGATCTGGACGTGTGTCCGTCATAAAAACGAAATTTATGAGACTGGATGTCATGAACTGATATATATATTATGACTTTTGAACACTATTGAGGTAAATAAATTGTTTCTTCTCTATAAAAATCTTTCATTTGCTAACTATGCCTATCAGTAGTTAATGCCTTCAGTAGTTAGAATCTTTTATTTAGCAGGGATTAGTGATCACAAGGTCATTGTAGCTAGGCTCAATACCATTTCTTCCAAATCCATCAAAAACAAACGCAAAATAATTTTATTTAAAAAAGCGGATAAAGTACCACTAGAAGCCTTCCTAAAAGACAATTTCCATTCCTTCCGAACTGACTATGCGAATGTAGACGAGATGTGGCTCAAATTCAAAGATATAGTAGCAACAGCAATTGAGATATTCATACCTCATAAATTGGTAAGAGATGGAACGGATCCCCCGTGGTACACAAAAAAGGTCCGAACGCTGTTGCAGAGGCAACGGAAAAAGCATGCGAAGTTCAGAAGAACGCGAAATCCTGAAGATGGGCTAAAATTTACAGACGCGCGAAATTTGGCACGTACTTCGATGCGAGATGCCTTTAATAGGTTCCACAACGAAACATTGTCTCGAAATTTGGTAGAAAATCCGAAGAAATTCTGGTCGTATGTAAAGTACACAAGCGGCAAGACGCAGTCAATACCTTCGCTGCGCAGTGCCGATGGTACTGTTATCGACGACTGCGCCGCTAAAGCGGAGTTATTGAACGCAGTTTTCCGAAATTCCTTCACCAGGGAAGACGAATGGAATATTCCAGAATTTGAAACACGAACATCTGCTAGCATGAGTTTCTTAGAAGTAGATACCTTAGGGGTTGCGAAGCAACTCAAATCGCTTGATACGGGCAAGTCTTCAGGTCCAGATTGTATACCGATTAGGTTCCTTTCAGATTACGCTGATACTATAGCTCCCTACTTAGCACTCATATACAACCGCTCGCTCACCGATAGATCTGTACCTACAGATTGGAAAATTGCGCAGGTCGCACCAGCGTTCAAGAAGGGTAGTAGGAGTAATCCATTTAACTACAGACCTATATCATTGACGTCGGTTTGCAGTAGGGTTTTGGAGCATATACTGTATTCAAACTTTATGAATCACCTCGAAGGGAACGATCTATTGACACGTAATCAGCATGGCTTCAGAAAACATCGCTCTTGTGCAACGCAGCTAGCTCTTTATTCGCACGAAGTAATGGCCGCTATCGACAGGGGATCTCAAGTTGATTCCGTATTTCTAGATTTCCGGAAAGCTTTTGACACCGTTCCTCACAAGCGACTTCTAATCAAGCTGCGGAGCTATGGGGTATCGTCTCAGTTGTGCGACTGGATTCGTGATTTCCTGTCAGGAAGGTCGCAGTTCGTAGTAATAGACGGCAAATCATCGAGTAAAACTGAAGTGATATCAGGTGTTCCCCAGGGAAGCGTCCTGGGACCTCTACTGTTCCTGATCTATATAAATGACCTGGGTGACAATCTGAGCAGTTCTCTTAGGTTGTTCGCAGATGATGCTGTAATTTACCGTCTAGTAAGGTCATCCGAAGACCAGTATCAGCTGCAAAGCGATTTAGAAAAGATTGCTGTATGGTGTGTCAGGTGGCAGTTGACGCTAAATAACGAAAAGTGTGAGATGATCCACATGAGTTCCAAAAGAAATCCGTTGGAATTCGATTACTCGATAAATAGTACAATTCTCAAGGCTGTCAATTCAACTAAGTACCTGGGTGTTAAAATTACAAACAACTTCAGTTGGAAGGACCACATAGATAATATTGTCGGGAAGGCGAGCCAAAGGTTGCGTTTCATTGGCAGGACACTTAGAAGATGCAACAAGTCCACTAAAGAGACAGCTTACACTACACTCGTTCGTCCTCTGTTAGAATATTGCTGCGCGGTGTGGGATCCTTACCAGGTGGGATTGACGGAGGACATCGAGAGGGTGCAAAGAAGGGCAGCTCGTTTTGTATTATCGCGTTATAGGGGAGAGAGTGTGGCAGATATGATACACGAGTTGGGATGGAAGTCATTACAGCATAGACGTTTTTCGTCGCGGCGAGACCTTTTTACGAAATTTCAGTCACCAACTTTCTCTTCCGAATGCGAAAATATTTTGTTGAGCCCAACCTACATAGGTAGGAATGATCATCAAAATAAAATAAGAGAAATCAGAGCTCGAACAGAAAGGTTTAGGTGTTCGTTTTTCCCGCTCGCTGTTCGGGAGTGGAATAGTAGAGAGATAGTATGATTGTGGTTCGATGAACCCTCTGCCAAGCACTTAAATGTGAATTGCAGAGTAGTCATGTAGATGTAGATGGCAGTATTGGCGCTCGCTGTATTGCAGTAGTTCGAGTAACGCAGATTTTTGTGAGGTAAGTGATTCATGAAAGCTACCGATTATTGTTAGTCACGGCCATTCTTTCGTAGGGATTATTGAAAGTCAGATTGCATTTGCGCTAAAAATATTGTATGTCAGTTTAGTGATGATCAGAATAAGTAAAGAGAGAAATGTCTGAGTACGTTCAGTTTTGCTCAGCTGCTTGAAAATCAAATAATGTAACAGGTTTACCAGCACAGTAATTCATAATTTTTTTCTAAGGGGATGTTTCAACAGTAGTTTCGTCTAATGATACCACAGTATTCACGACCCTGTGATTGCATGATATATTTCACCTCATATTAATTAGCGCAGATAGGGAGTAAGCTGAAATTTCGCGAGCCACTTTTCTCCATTAATTCTTGTATTGAAATAGTAATATAAAATATTTACTTCATCTACGCACAGCTAGGACGTAACAGTAAAAAAAATGAAATTAAAACTTTACTTCTACATCAGCTTATTCCCACACTTATTGACAGACGATAATTTTATTGTATTGTATTGTCGTGTACTTGAGTTTAGAGTTAAAGAGTTAAGCGGCCACGAGCGCACCACAACGTGTTATTTAAAGCATAATTGATATTTTTTCAAGCCAAAGTTTTTTTGAACCAAGAGGTGTTTAACTAGTCACGCACCTATTGGATGTAGCTCGCACTTTCCTGTTTTTGTTAAGCTGTATAACGAAATATAGCAGCGGTCAATGTTTTCAGTCTGTAATATTGAAACGAAATATTCATTCACTTCCGCATTTTGACCATTCTAGTCGGTAATTAAATGTCTCCATATAAGTCACTCGATTGTTGTTAGAAGACTTGATAATTAAACTGAAAATACTGCACGATGCTGATTCCCGTCACAGTCAGGTTGGAGATGAACGATATACGAATGTTAAAAGTTACTGGATCCTTATAAATAATACCTTATTGGTCAAAATAGCAAAAATTATTTATAATTATTGAAAACTTCAGATGAAATAAGACAAACATTGCCGTGTCTAATCAGTAAGCCGGTAAGAGACACAACGCCATCAATGAATTAGATACTTGTGCCTAATAGCAGTCATAGCCTAATATATGTAGAAACAAGGTTGGCTAGCCGAAACCAGTAATCCATGATTATAAATAATTTTTTTGATCTTGGCTACTAACGGCTGACTTATAACAACGCAGTAAACTTTGATAATATGGTTCCGTGTATTGAAGGAAAATTTTACGACAATGACATAGATTATGCTACATGGTCCCTGATCATTAGCACTGCTAATGACCGTTTATAACTTTTAAATTATCCGCCTCGGTAGCTGAGTGGTCAGCGCGGCAGAATGCCTTGCAAAGAGGCCCTGGTTCGATTCCCTGTTGGTTCGGAGGGTTTTTCCGCTCAGGGTCTGGGTTTTTGTGTCGTCTTCATCATCATACCATCCCCATCGACACACAAGTCGCCGAAGTGGCGTCAACTAAAAAGATTTACACCAGGCGACCGGTCTACATCTCCATAGATACTCCGCTATCCATCATACGGTGCGTGGATGAGGGCACCTCGTACCAAAACTAGCAGCTCTCCCTGTTCCACTCCCAAACAGAACAAGGGAAAAATAACTGCCTATATGCCTCTGTATGCGCCCTAATCTCTCTTATCTTTGTGGTCTACCCGACGGGAGGTCCTAGCCACACGGCGTATCATTTTAATTCAGATTAGGAGCGTGTACTGCATTTAAAATTGTGCTTAAGAGATTAGATTAGTTAGGAAAGGTTGGCCGTAAGGAAGCATGAGTAATGGATCAACCAGGTAGCAATACATATGTAATAGAAGGAGAAGATTCTTTGACTACCAACTGAAATAGAATTCCATATCTAACGAATTTTATTACTAAATTTCTGTTGTACATATATGAAAATAAATTTGATCACAATGGGTAACATAAGTTCAGAAACGTGAAGAACACAAAATGACGAATCGATTAACATGAGACACTATTGTCTCCTGAAGGACTGGAAGGTAATGGGAACATGTGAGGTCGTCATCTAATAAATCAGCTAAGAAAGTGCAAACTCGTCGTACTTGCTCAGTGACTGAGTGGCTACGCTGAAAAAATGTTTCACTAAAACATACGTTCTATTTCATGGAACTGAGCATAAATGGACCATCTAACTTCCCATGAAATTACAATATTTACACAACTGTATACTACAAATAATGTCTGAGGCTCATCACCCATTCGTCTGAGCTCGTTTAACTCACCGAAATTTTTAAGTTTTTGACCGAAGTACTACGTGTGCCTTGATCTACTGCCGGCGGGGAAATAGTCCTACCGCGTTGCCGACCAAGGAAAAGTGTTTACTCGCAGCCTGCTAAGGAAGAAGTGAAACCTACTCACTCTCGAGACTATGTATCCCTTCTGAACCTGCGCCGATGAGACTGCTTTACAATATTCTGCCTATAGTACGGCAGCAACATTAAAAAAAAAATTTACGAGTTAGCAACACTTTTGCAGTACTAACCTACCGAAGGATGTTCTTTTCTATTTGATACCCAGTGTGTGCAGTAGAGTTTTCTCATCAGCCAAACCACTGGGTCCCACGTTTGGATTTTCTGGAAACTAGTGTTTGGTTCCTCTCCTATGGCTCATGATTACTGTTAACCAATAAGAAGTTGCACTGAAAATTTTCAACAAGTGGCTGGATTGCTCCCGGTGAAGTGCTCCTCGTTTGTGCCTATACCGCGAAGTGACTACCCACCGCACTCCATTGAATTCTAGGAAGAGCTTTTCGTCGTGAAAACATGACGGTCAACTTCCGCGGCTTCGTAAATTTGTCAGTCGTCTGTTTTACCCAATTTTCTCAAGAAGGCGGTCGGGCTACAGCGTGAAGTTTAACTAGCGAACTGCTGTGCGGCGAGAAGCAGGACGAACGAGGAGTCCAGACAATGCCACGGCTCACCCAGCTTAGTGGCCTGCCACGCCTAGTCGCCTCCTCTCCTGGTTCCTAAATCTGGTTTTCTTAGATCAAAGAAAGAACGAAAAGGGTTTTAGCCTGAAAGGTTGCATTTCAAACACAGAAGAAGACACGATCTAGGAACCATAAGCGTTATAGCAGTAAATCGTCGGAGCTGTGATGGGACTGCAGCAGAGCTCCAGTCGTTGATAGAAAGAACGGAAAATCAAATCGTTGTAGGAGCGGAAAGCTGGTTAAAGCCAGATAAGTTCAGCCGAAATTATTACAAAGAACCTGAGAGTGTTCAAAAAGGGTAGATTAAATACAGTTGATGGTGGCGTGTTTATCGCTGTCAGATGTAGTTTACCTTGTAGTGAAACTGAAGTAGATAGTTGCTGTGAGTTATAGGAAACCCACTACTACAATTATTCTTCGTGGTGACTTCAGTCTACACTTGATATAGTGGCCAAAATACATGTTTAAAGTCGTTGGTAGGCACAAAACATCGTTCAAAAGCGTACTAAATGCTTTCTTCGAAAAGTATTTTGTCCAATTAGTCAGGAGATCATTAGAATTTTTGTGAAAACATACTGCGCTTCTTAGTACCAAATAATCCTGAGAAAATAGACTATGACAGACACGGGGTTTAGTGACCACACGGTTGTTGTAGCGGGGCTGAATACTGTAACATCCAAACCTATCACAATTAAACACAAAAGCAGATAAAATTCTCTGGATGCCTCCCGAAGAGACAATCTCCATTCCTTCCAAACTAACCATGTACGTGTAACCAGATATTGCTCAAATTCAAAGAAATAGTATCGACAACAATGGAGAACTTTATACCACTTAATCTGACAACAGACGGAACTAATCCACATGGTACACGGAAGAGGTCAGAAAACTGTTGCAGAAGCAGCGAAAAATGCATGTTAAATTTAAAAGAACGCAAAATCCGTAAGATTGGTAAAGTTTTACAGAAACTTGAAAATAAGCGAGAGCTTCAATGCGAAATGCTTTTAAAAGTTTCCGCAACGAAATTCTGGCTCGAAATCTGGCAGTGAACTGAAAGAGATTCTGGTCTTATGTTAAGTACACCAACGGCAAGACGCAGTCAATATCTTCACTGCGTGACAGCTATGGTAATGTTACCGATGGCAGAGCCACTGAAGCGGAGTTACTAAACACAGTTTTTCCAAGGTCATTCACCAAAGAAGATGAAGTAAACATTCCAGAATTCGAACCAAGGATTGTTGGTAACATGAGTAACTTGGAAGTAGATATCCTCGTTGTAACAAGGCAGCTTAAATAACTTAATAAAGGCAAGTCCTCCGGTCTAGACTGTATACCAGTTACATACATTTCACAGTAAGCCCATGTAATACCTCTGAACATGAGAATCATATACAACCACTCGTTCAACGAAAGATCTGTACTTAAAGCCTGGAAAGTTGCACAGATCACACCAGTACTCAAGAAAGGGAAAAGGAGTAATCCGATGATTTAGTCTCATATCACTGACGTCGATTTGCAGTAGGATTATGGAATATATACTGAGTTCGAGCATAATGAATTACATCAAGGAAATTGATTTATTGACATAAGTCAGCACGGATTCAAAAAATATCGGTCTCGTAAACCATAGTTAGCTCTTCATTATTCCCATGAAATAATGAGTGCTATCAACAGCGGTTCTCAAATTGATTCCAAATTTCTAGATCTGCAAAACACTTTTGATGCAGTTCATCACAAAATTATAATCAAATTGCGTGCCTATGGTGTACTGTCTCAGTTGTGCGACTAGAATCGTGATTTCCTGTCAGAAACGTCACAGTTCGTAGTAACTGATGTAAAGTCAGCGAGTAAAACAGAGGTGCTATCTGGCGTTCCTCTTGTAAGTGTTACAGGACTTCTGCTGCTTCTAAACCACATAAATGTCTTAGGAGACAGAGTAGCGATCTTAGGATTTTTGTAGATGAGGCTTACAATTATTTTCTAGTAAAACCATCAGAAGATGAAGAGATGAAAAGAATTTATGCAACATATTTTTATGGTACAAAAGGTAACAGTTGAGCCTAAATAATGGAAGTGTGAGATCATCCACATGAATAGTAAAAGAAATCGTTTAAGTTTCGGTTACAAGATAAATCATAAAAATCTAAAGGTTGTCAATCAACTAAATACCTAGGAATTACATATACAAGAACTTAAAATTATAACGATAAGCTTAACCAAAGTCTTTGTTTTACAGGCAGAACAAAAGATGCAACGGGTGTACTAAGGCGACTGCCTACAATACTCTTTCTTGTCCATCCCCTGCTGTGTGGTATGTGATCCTTACTAGATAGGTTTGACGGAGGACATGGAAAAAGTTCAGAGTAGTCATTAGTCATGTAGTTTTAGATGTAAAAGTGTGCTCATCCTCTTGGACCTTTTGGGACGACAGCCTCCTCGTTCACAAACAGAGATCCCGTCTAGGATTCACAAGCTCCAAGACAATTACCAAAAGAATGACATGCAACTTCCATCAGTATTAAGAGACAGAAGTAGGTATTAATCGACGTCCTCATCTCCACACTCAGCGAGGTTTTTTCCTATAAACATGAGCATCCATACAGTGACAACGACTGAACTCATACCAGAAGAAATTTAAGCAAAATACGAAAATGGAGCATGAGATGTGCCAGTCAAGCAACAGCTTGTCACCTATCATCACATCTATGTTCGCGGGGGCCACAGTGTGATAGCATTACGCAAATTCTTGTTGTGATCTGCTGACCTCAGTTGAAGGGGGTTGGTTGTTTTGACAAAAAAAAGGTTCTTTGCCAAGGAATTAATTTTAACTTTCGTTAGAGTTCCCAAAGCCGTCACATTCATTCATGGGTGATGTCACTTTGAGCACTCGAAAGAATTCCTGATTAGGCGTCACAATTTTTTCGTCCACGATATTCTACTGTTCGTTTTGTTGCGCTTCATGGCAAACTAGCTTGGGCTTACATTTCAGCAAGACATTGTCCGTCCGCTCGAGGAGACAGCTGTTACTGCTTGTTTTTGTGTCTGCCAAACCCTACCTTGGCCAGCATGTCGCTAGATCTCCCCCCTAATTGGGAACGTATGGAGCATTATGGTCGGGATCCACCAACCATTTCGGATTGTGGCGATCTAAGGGGCCAATTGGACAGAATTTGGCACAGTATCCCTGACGAGGATATTCAAAAACTCTGTCGATCAATATCAAGCCGTATAACAGCTTGAATGAGGGCCCGAGGTGGACCAAGGCGTTATTGGCTTGCTCAATTTGTGAAGCTCTTTCTCTTGAATGAATCACCCAATTTATCTGAAACTGTAATCATTTATCTGTCTGTACATTTGCATCACATCTACCGACTTCCGTGCCATTGGAATAATTCCTTCATCGTGCGTTTCTTTTTCTTTTTTTCTCGTTGGAGTCTTACAGTTCTGTGCATTGATATACTGAGTTGCTCGTTAAAAAGTTTTCTAGAAGTAACGACTAATTCAAAAAATTGTTCAAATGGCTCTGAGCACTATGGGACTTCTGAGGTCATCAGTCCCCTAGAACTTAGAACTACTTAAACCTAACTAACCTAAGGACATGACACACACCCATGTCCAAGGCAGGATTCGAACCTGCGACCGTAGCGACTGTAGCGCCTAGAACCGCTCGGCCACACCAGCGGGCAACGACTGATTCAGTTATAAAGTACCACTAACATGGCAATCACATTTAACTGAATTAAAAATCAACTTTTCAAATCGCTCGAAGTTAAAATGCCGTCACTAACTTGTTGGCTTCTTACGAACAGATGACACCATAGAAAAATATCCTCACGAACTCATGGACTGTGCTTGCCAGGTGGTCCTTACCCGCAGGACAAGTATAAGATGGGGCCGCATGGTGGGTAAAGCACGCTTCTGCGTGTTACCCGAGAGCTAGAGCTATGCAGGCTACGAACGTCCACATTCTTAATTTTTCTTTTTGTCACTTTAACTGTGAGAACCCTTGTCAACCGTGAGTAGGTGTCTACTCGAGGGTGTGTAGCGGTCTCCTTTATTAAATAAATTGCATACCTGACAGAAAATTAGAAGTCCCCACAACGTGTCACGTTAATACCGTGTATCACCACATATGTCTACGAACATGACCGAAACTTTCGTTACGTGTACAATTTTCAGTTGAAGCCACTCACTAGTTTATCATTAAACCCCTTAGAGGATTCTAGAATTAAATACATCACGTTGATAGAATGACACAGAACACAAAGCGACGGCCGGTGTGTCCGAACGGTACTAGGCGCTTCAGTCCGGAACCACGTGACTGCTACGGTCGTAGGTTCGAATCCTGCCTCGGGCATGGATGTGTGTAATGTCCTTAGGTTAGTTAGGTTTAAGTAGTTCTAAGTTCTAGGGGAGTGATAACCTCAGATGTTAAGTCCCATAGTGCACAGAGCCATTTTTTGAACCCCTTGAGGAGGGGTAAATATAGATTCGTTTCATCCATGTTGCAGTCTCACACATCTTGTATGGTATTATTAACATCGAGCGATCTAGAGAGCCAGTTGAGGAGCAATAGCGTGCTGCGCAGTAAAGATGAGTGGAGTCTTCATTGGAGATGCAGGAGAAAAGGTAGTACTTGGTCAACAAGTATGTTGAAATCAACAATCTGGTCCATACCCATGGTACCGTTAATGAATCGGCCTAAGTCATGGTGAAAGTAGGCTGTTTAGGTTTTTATATTGGTAACGCCACGTAGCGCTCTGTATGAAAATCGCTAGCTGTGCTTTGTGCAGTCTGTGGCTGGTTAGCATTGTTGTAATATTCGCTATTGTAGTGTTGGGCAGTTGGCTGTTAACAGCGCGTAGCGTTGCGCAGTTGGAGGTGAGCCGCCAGCAGTTGTGGATGTGGGAAGAGAGATGGCGGAGTTTTGAGAGAGGATGATCTGGACGTGTGTCCATCAGAGACAGTAAATTTGTAAGACTGGATTTCATGAACTTATATATATATATATATATATATATATATATATATATATATATATATATGACTCTTGAAGACATTAAGGAAAATACATTGTTTGTTCTTTATCAAAATATTTCATTTTGCTAAATACGCTTATGAGTAGTTAGTCCCTTCAGTAGTTTGAATCTTTTATTTAGCTGGCAGTAGTGGCGCTCGCTGTATTGCAGTAGTTCGAGTAACGAAGATTTTTGTGAGGTAAGTGATTCATGAAACGTATAGGTTATTGTAAGTGAGGGCCATTCCTTTGTAGGGATTATTAAAAGTCAGATTGCGTTGCGCTAAAAATATTGTGTGTCAGTTAAGTGTTGATCAGAATAAGTAAAGAGAGAAAGGTCTGAGTACGTTCAGTTCTGCTCAGCTGTTTTAAAATCAAATAACGTAAGGGGTTTACCAGCACAGTAATTCATAAATTTTTCCAAGGGGACGTTTGAATGGTACGAAAAATACCCATGGAACCAACTGTGATCCATACCCATAGTAACGTTAACAATTCGGCCTAAGCCATGGTACGAAAAATACCCAAGGAACCAACTCCGGTCAAAATGACACGTTCCACACGCTGTGAGTTGAACACCTCACTGGGCTGCCAGTGCCCTCGACACCTTGCATTGTTTTCAAAATAGTCAAAGTCGCGACACGGCTGACCACACTACATGCTTCCCATCAACTGCTGTCCACTTCCTGTGTTGTTTCGCAAAATGAAGACGTGCAGTCTTATGTGCCATGACGAGGACTCGCTTTTTGCGAGGTATCAGACTCCAGATATCCACTGCACTCAGCTATCTTCGCAGTGTTTCCTCGGAACTCCATTAGCTGACAGCAGCAGTATCTGTCTGGTGCGAGACTAATTGTCTACTGATACCGCATCGCACTCGTCTTCGAACCCTGTTGGCTGGAACGGTTTTACGACCACTATTTTTACCCTTTCTTAAGCCCTGTTAAATGGCTGCGAGTAGTACGCCTTTGCATGTCGTGTTGATACACGAACTAGCTAAGCAGCTTATTCACAGCGTGGTCATGGGCATGGCCAAACACGACTGCGCCTTTCTGTTGTTCTCTCACGTCGACACATTTAAGCTGCGATTCCATGCAACCGCGTGGCAAATACAGGGTGTTTCAAAAATGACCGGTATATTTGAAATGGCAATAAAAACTAAACGAGCAGCGATAGAAATACACCGTTTGTTGCAATATGCTTGGGACAACAGTACATTTTCAGGCGGACAAACTTTCGAAATTACAGTAGTTACAATTTTCAAGAACAGATGGCGCAGCAAGTGATGTGAAAGATATAGAAGACAACGCAGTCTGTGGGTGCGCCATTCTGTACGTCGTCTTTTTGCTGTAAGCGTGTGCTGTTCACAACGTGCAAGTGTGCTGTGGACAACATGGTTTATTCCTTAGAACAGAGGATTTTTCTGGTGTTGGAATTCCACCGCCTAGAACACAGTGGGTTCAACAAGACGAAGTTTTCAACGGAGGTTTAATGTAACCAAAGGACCGAAAAGCGATACAATAAAGGATCTGTTTGAAAAATTTCAACGGACTGGGAACGTGACGGATGAACGTGCTGGAAAGGTAGGGCGACCGCGTACGGCAACCACAGAGGGCAACGCGCAGCTAGTGCAGCCAGTGATCCAACAGCGGCCTCGGGTTTCCGTTCGCCGTGTTGCAGCTGCGGTCCAAATGACGCCAACGTCCACGTATCGTCTCATGCGCCAGAGTTTACACCTCTATCCATACAAAATTCAAACGCGGCAACTCCTCAGCGCCGCTACCATTGCTGCACGAGAGACATTCGCTAACGATATAGTGCACAGGATTGATGACGGCGATATGCATGTGGGCAGCATTTGGTTTACTGACGAAGCTTATTTTTACCTGGACGGCTTCGTCAATAAACAGAACTGGCGCATATTGGGAACCGAAAAGCCCCATGTTGCACTCCCATCGTCCCTGCATCCTCAAAAAGTACTGGTCTGGGCCGCCATTTCTTCCAAAGGAATCATTGGCCCATTTTTCAGATCCGAAACGATTACTGCATCACGCTATCTGGACATTCTTCGTGAATTTGTTGCGGTACAAACTGCCTTAGACGACACTGCGAACACCTCGTGGTTTATGCAAGATGGTGCCCGGCCACATCGCACGGCCGACGTCTTTAATTTCCTGAATGAATATTTCGATGATCGTGTGATTGCTTTGGGCTATCCGAAACATACAGGAGGCGGCGTGGAGTGGCCTCCCTATTCGCCAGACATGAACCCCTGTGACTTCCTCCTGTGGGGACACTTGAAAGACCAGGTGTACCGCCAGAATCCAGAAACAATTGAACAGCTGAAGCAGTACATCTCATGTGCATGTGAAGCCATTCCGCCAGACACGTTGTCAAAGGTTTCGAGTAATTTCATTCAGAGACTACGCCAATTAGTGCTACGCATGGTGGATATGTGGAAAATATCGTACTATAGAGTTTCCCAGACCGCAGCGCCATCTGTTGTTGACAATTGTAACTGCTGTAATTTCGAAAGTTTGTCTGCCTGAAAATGTGCTGTCATCCCAAGCATATTGCAACAAACGGTGTATTTCTATCGCTGCTCGTTTAGTTTGTATTGCCGTTTCAAATATACCGGTCATTTTTGAAACACCCTGTAGCAACGCTTCGCTGCTATCATGTACGTCAGAGATGGATGGACTCGAGAGCTCCTGTTACCAATTATCATAATGTACAGCGCTCCCTAGCGCTCTTTTACGCTGTCATTCATAGTTTAGAAAGCAAGATCGTAACGCAGAGTTGGCATTGCAACAATTTTTCTAAAGCCTGTAATTACCAACACTTTGTGATTTCTTCATCCTGAACTGCAGTACACATCAATAACAAATCAGCATCTGTGGTGCAATTGGCTCTGAGCACTATGGGACTTAACTTCTGAGGTCATCAGTCCCCTAGAACTTAGAACTACTTAAACCTAACTAACCTAAGGACAGTACACACACCCTTGCCCGAGACAGGATTCGAACCTGCGACAGTAGCGGTCGCGCGGTTCCAGACTGCAGCGCCTAGAACTGCTCGGCCACACCGGCCGGCAAATCAGCATCTATAGAATACTGGAACTTAATCTTGGTGTGCGACCCTAAACCGACTTTACAGTAATACTTCCGTGCGACGACTGAAGTCGACCAGCCACGTCCAAAGCTACTGCTCGAATGAAGCCAGTCTCTGGTACGTCACGAAAGCTCGATATTTTTTTTTGTGTGAGTTGCTGTCACGTCTCAGGTGATAAATGGCCTGTTGCAAAGAAGATGTTTCCAAAGTTATATGCGCCAGCATGGCTTGGCCTCCTCAAAAAATAGCTTACGGGTCTAAGTTTAGCCTGTCGTGAGACCAGAAATAACGCAAACTCTCGATCCTTTTTAACCAAATAATGGAAACGAAAGCTTATTCTGATCCCAGAATTAGAAGGGCGGCTATCTCACAGCAGAGTAGCTAATAGACTCAAATCTACTCTCATCATCAAAACAGTGTAACTTTAAATTCGAGCCGGCCGCTGTGGCCGAGGGGTTCTAGGCGTTTCAGTCCGGAACCGCGCTGCTGCTGCGGTCGCAGGTTCGAATCATGCCTCGGCCATGGATGTGTGTGATGTCCTTAGGTTAGTTAGGTTTAAGTAATTCTAAGTCTGGGGAACTGATGACCTCAGATGTTAAGTCCCATAGTGCTTACAGCCATTTCTTATTTTTAAATTCGAAAAAATCTAAATGCAATAATAATTATGTAAGTCATTAGGAAACTAACGCTTCTTCAGGTAATTCTGTACTGATAGTAGCATTCTAAGAAGCATGAACAACTATAAAGGGTGGTTCTGTAATGATGTTTCAGATTTTTAGGAGTAACATAGAAAGGTAAATATATCAATCAGAGGTAAAATACGCTGGTCCGGAAACGACAGAGTCGAAAGTTGAAAGTGAAAACCGTTCTGATACGTCTGACAGCTGACCTCTAGCCGTGACAGCTTGTTCACTAGAAATGTGTTTCACAGTAGCAAAGAAGAACAAATGCTCATAGCTTTTAAGCTATGCACTTTAGAGCCAAGAACTTTTTTCCGTACTACATCCTCCCAAAACATGGAAAGCAAAGAGCTAGCAGGAGGAAAAGTCCACTTGTCAGAGTTACCTGAACGATTTTCGTTACAACTATCGACTCAGTCATTTCCGGATGAAGTTCCTTTACCTCAAATTTATACATTTACGCTTCCCTATCGTCCCTGAAAGTTTGGAACATTATCACGGAATCGTCCTGTATAAATGAGTCGAATAACGTTAAAAAGACTTCTTACCTTAAGTTTATGGCGTATTTCCTTCTTCAGTAACATGACGATTCGGGCTCTGACATGTTTAACTTTTTTAAATTAATTAAAAACAGAATACGTAATACATGCGAACTTCCCACAGTGACTCGAGAGAGACCAGAGCGTCTAGAGGCTCAAAGGGAGGCACTCTTAAAAATTTGAGTTTTTATATATTTCTTAGCTTTAGATTTAAACTAGTTGACCTGTGCAAATCATTCATACTGTCCTGACCAGTCACCGATACGTAAAATAGTACTGGAAAAAAAGTAAATGCAACTATTTGTCAATAAAATATAAAATGAAGAGTCAAAGAAACTGGTACACCTGACTCATACCGTGTAGGCCCTAGCGGGCACGCAGAGATGGCATGAACTCGACTAATGTCTGAAGTAGCGATTGAGGGAACGGACCACGAATCCTGCAGGCCTGTCCACAAATCCGTAAGAGTACGATGGGTTGGGGATCTTTTCTGAACACCTCGTAGCAAGCCATCCCAGATATACTCAATGATGTTCATGTCTGGGGGGTTTGGTGGCCAGCGGAAGTGTTTAAGCTCAGAACAGTATTCCTGGAGTCACTCTGTACCAATTCTGGACGTATAGGGAGTTGCATTGTCCTGCTGGAATTGCCCAAATCCGTCTGAAATGCACAGTGGACGTGAATGTATGCTGGTGATCAGACAGGATGCTTACGTACGTGTCTCCTCCCAGGTTCGTATCTAGACGTAACAGAGGTTCAAATGTAGCTCAACAGTCCCCTAGTACTTAGAACTACTTAAACCTAAATAACCTAAGGATATCACACACATCCATACCCGAGACAGGATTCGAACCTGCGACCGTAGCGGTCGCGCGGTTCCAGACTGAAGCGCCTAGAACCGCTTGGCCACACCGGTCGTCGCAGTGTGTTCTGTGTCATTCTATCAACGTGATCCATCTAATTCTACGCCCTTCTGTCTTGTCATTAACCACAAATAAAATCTGATCTCATCATTTCAGTCCTTATTTTTAACCATTTGATTACAGTTCCTCACATATCTCATGAACGTCATCTCTGCTGTGTCAGATTTTATGCCTTGTGAATGTCTTTCATGAAGGAAAGACTTCTGGGACGCCCGGTATATACGAGGTGACCATTATTGAACTACATGAAATGAAATAGTCATAACTTCTGAATGGTTTACGTTCAGACGTTCAAATTTCACTGTTCATCGCGGGGAATGATGATAATTAGTATGCGCCTGCATGGTTTGGTTTAGCAACGAAGCCGTCTATCATTTGGATGGATTCGTCAAGAAGGACAATTGGCGCTTTTGGGGAACTGAGAATCTGCGATTCGTGGTCGATAAGTCTCTTCACTCACAACGGGTGACTGTATGGTGTGGAATGTCCAGTCACGAAATAATCGGTACGCTATTCCTTGATTGTACAGTGAGTACCGAGCGGTACGTGAAGGTTTTGGAACATGATTTTTCCCCATGACCTAAAGTGACCCTGATTTAGACAAGATGTGATTTATGCAAGACGGAGCTCGACCCCATCGAAGCAGCGGAGTGTTTGATGTCCTGGAGGAAGAATTCGGAGACGGCACTCTGGCACTGAGGTACCAACTGGCCATTGGCACCGACCTCGATTCGCCGCCATGTTCTCTGGATCTGAGCATGTGCGATTCCTTCTTGTGGGGCTATCTTAAAGACAAGGTGTATAGCAATAATCCCAAAACCACTGCTGAGCTGAAAAGAGCCATTCAGGAGGTCATCGACAGCGTCGATGTTCCGACGCTCCAGCGGGTCACGCAGAATTTCGCTATTCGTCTGCGCCACATCATCGCTAATGATGGTAGGCATATCGAACATGTTGTTGTTCTTGTTGTCTTCAGTCCTGAGACTGGTTTGATGCAGCTCTCCATGCTAATATCGAACATGACATAACATAAATCGAATATCTGTAGTAACATTGGCACTTCAAAGTGTGTGCGCGCCTTAGTTCGTAAGTAATTTGCGTCTTTTTTTTCATGTAGTTCAGTAATTGTATATTAACACTGTTTTCATTAAAATATTGATTCTGCATCTACTTCTACATTTATACTCCGCAAACCACCCAGCGGCGTGTGGCGGAGGGCACTTTACGTGCCACTGCATTACCTCCCTTTCCTGTTCCAGTCGCCTACGGAAGAACGACTGCTGGAAAGCCTCCGTGCGCGCTAGAATCTCTCTAATTTTACATTCGTGATCTCCTCTAGAGGTGTAAGTAGGGGGAAGCAATATATTCGACACCTCATCCAGATACGCACCCTCTCGAAACCTGGACAGCAAGCTTAACCGCGATGCAGAGCGCCTCTCTTGCAGAGTCTGCCACTCGAGTTTGCTAAACATCTCCGTAACGCTATCACGCTTACCAAATAACCCTGTGACGAAACACGCCGCTCTTCTTCGTATCTTCTCTATCTCCTCTGTCAAACCGACAAGGGACGGATCCCACACTGATGAGCAATACTCAAATATAGGTCGAACGAGTGTTTTGTAAGCCACCCCATTTGCTGATGGGCTGCATTTTCTAAGAACTCTCCCAATAAATCTCAACCTGGCACCCGCTTTACCAACAATTAATTTTATATGATCATTCCAAAAAAAAATGGTTCAAATGGCTCTGAGCACTATGGGACGTAACATCTTAGGTCATCAGTCCCCTAGAACTTAGAACTACTTAAACCTAACTAACCTAAGAACATCACACACATCCATGCCTGAGGTAGGATTCGAACCTGCGACCGTAGCAGTCGCGCGGTTCCGGACTGAGCGCCTAGAACCGCGAGATCACCGCGGCCGGCATGATCATTCCATTTCAAATCGTTCCGTACGCCTACTCCCAGATATTTTACAGAAGTAAGTGCTACCAGTGTTTGTTCCGCTATCATATAATCGTACATTAAAGGAGCCTTCTTTCTATGTATTCGCAATATATTACATCTGTCTATGTTAAGGGTCAGTTGCCACTCCCTGCACCAAGTGCATATCCGCTGCAGATCTTCCTGCATTTCGCTGCAATTTTCTAATGCTGCAACTTGTCTGTATACTACAGCATCATATGCGAAAAGCCGCATGGAACTTCCGACACTATCTACTAGGTCATTTACATACCGGGTGATCATAAAATCAGTATAAATTTGAAAACTGAATAAATCACGGAATAATGTAGATAGGTAAAAATTGACACACTTGCTTGGAATGAAATGGGGTTTTATTAAAACCAAAAAACAAAAAAATACAAAAGTTTCAGAAATGTCCGACAGATGGCGCTTCATCTGATCAGAATAGCAATAATTAGCATAACAAAGTAAGATAAAGCAAAGGTGATGTTCTTTACAGGAAATGCTCAATATGTCCAGCATAATTCCTCAACAATAGCTGTAGTCGAGGAATAATGTTGTGAACAGCACTGTAAAGCATGCCCGGAGTTATGGTGAGGCATTGGCGTCGGATGTTGTCTTTCAGCAACCCTAGAGATGTCGGTCGATCACGGTACACTTGCGACTTCAGGTAACCCCAAAGCCAATAATCGCACGGACTGACGTCTGGGGACCTGGGAGGCCAAGCATGACGAAAGTGGCGACAGAGCACACGATAATCACCAAACGACGCGCGCAAGAGATCTTTCACGTGTCTAGCAATGTGAGGTGGAGCGCCATCCTGCACAAACATGGTACGTTGCACCAGGTGTTTATCAGCCGGTCTGAGGATGATGCGATTCTCTAACATATCGGCGTACCTCCCACCCGTCACGGTAGCAGTTATTTTGCTGTCCAGCGTAAATCTGTTGGACAGCTTATTTTTTTTTGTTCTAATAAAACCTCATATCATTCCAAGCATGTGTGTCAGTTTTCACCTCTCTGTCTAGATGATTCCGTGGTTTATTAAGTTTTCAAATTTATACTGACTTTTCGATCACCCTGTTTATTGTGAAAAGAAATGGTCCCATAACAGTCCCCTGTGGCACGCCGGAGGTTACTTAAACATTTGTATACGTCTCTCCATTGATAACAACATGCTGTGTTCTGTTTGCTAAAAACTCTTCAATCCAGGGACACAGCTGGTCTGATATTCCGTAGGCTCTTACTTTGTTTATCAGGCGACAGTGCCGAACTGTATCGAACGCCTTCCGGAAGTCAAGGAAAATAGCATCTACCTGGGAGCCTGTATCTAATATTTTCTGGGTCTGATGAACAAATAAAGCGAGTTGGGTCTCACACGATCGCTGTCTCCGGAATCCATGTTCATTCATACAGAGTAGATTCTGGGTTTCCAGAAATGACATGACGCGCGAGCAAAAAACACGTTCTAAAATTCTACAGCAGATCGATGTCAGAGATATAGGTCTATAGTTTTGCGCATCTGCTCGACGACCCTTGTCGAAGACTGGGACTACCTGTGCTCTTTTCCAATCATTTGGAACTTGGCGTTCCTCTAGAGACTTGCGGTACACGGCTGTTAGAGGGGGGGGGGGGGCAAGTTCTGGGTTTCGTTCGCTAAAAGTGAGCGAGACGTAAAGTTAGACATGTGTGTGTTGATGGGGGAGGCACTAACAGCGATGAACCACGCAACAGTCCCGGCCGCCACGTCTCGGGACCGAACCCCGGACCGGTGCCTGACAGAGCGCCTGCTCCGCGAGGAGAGACGGGTTTTTTTGACTCTGTGCCAGCCCGGGCGGTGTCTGGGGCCGCGCCAGTGTTTGCGCAGCCAGAGAGCGATAGTGGGTCGCTCACCTGTGGCGGCCCATGGTCCCATTGTCTGGGGCGGCGGGTCGCGCAGCTACCAATGGCCCGGCACGCGCCGCCATACACCGGTCCGTCCGCGCGTCCTAATTAAGCGGCCAAACACGCGGCCGGACGACCCACCGGCAATTAGAAACACGGCTGTCTCCCGCCTACCTGGCCGGGCTACTTTGTCGTCACGTCTGGGACGCCAAAAACCACCAGGAGCAGTCATAATGCTGTGGTCATCGCCACCTAAAAAAATCAAGCTGCCACAGTGAAACCTGCTAACGGTGTCAGCTCTTTCTTACGTATTCATCCTTCAGTGCGAAACATTTTTTTCCCAGTGATGGATGGCTTGGCGGCAAGCTTGGTTACAGAAGTCTGCATTTTTGGCTTTTCATGAAATGTTCAACCACGCAAACCAGCTCGTCGTCTTTAGGGAAATGTCTACCACACAAAGGTATCATCCTAGGGAGGAGGACTTACAAGGGAATGGTCAGACTTGTCATGCCGAAACATGTACTGATTTTTTTAGCACTGTTATTTAACTGTGCAAAAGGTGCGTATGCAAAATTGTAGCTGCTGACATGAACTGGAAGTCACCCAAAAAAAAAATCACGAACATGGCTGTGTTTACTGCTTGGTGCTTGCAGTGACGGCTGGCCACCCCTGGTAATGGCGAGTCGCGAGCGTTGGGCGCATGGTTGCATGGTCGGTAAGTGCGGGCGTCTTATCGCGGCGCTCACTAAAGAGGAATATCGCTGCACGGTTTTGGTGGAAAGGGCAAACGAGTATTCGTTTCTGTGGCATGCACGTCCTTTTAGTTTCTGGTACGTATTTCGAAACATACCGTCCTGAAACTGGTTAGAGATGTGAAAGATATTCTGTACATGTTCATCTATACTCCGCAAGCCTCTTTACGGTGAACATTCAATCTCCCCTCACAGGTGATAGCGAAACCTGTAAATGTTTTACTGCTTGCCATGGAGATATACCACTGACGCCAAATGAAGCAATCAACAGAAACACGCGTGAAGACTGTGTCGTGCGACTTGGTTCTTAAACTTCTAGACGAGCATGTAAAAGGCGCAGACATGTGGAACTGAAACACTCGATATTGCAGACGGCGAAGACACCGACGAAAGTTGCACTCGTGAAGACTCTTCGAGTGATAGTGCCACGTACCATCATTAATTATCTCCGAAAGTAACACCAGCAACTAAAATTGCCTTATCAGACAAAGAAAAAGCGGTGGCGTATTGGTTGAACGAAAGTAGTAAGAAGCGCCTACGTGTCAGTACCGTTCAAAATAAGTATCGCTTTGTCCGTTCTGAACGTGAATTGTATAGATGGAAAAAGGAAGTCGCTGGACGACGTAAGAGTCGACTGGAAATTGCGACGGAGATAAATGCACGACTTTTTGAGCTATTTACCGATGCCAGACAACAGTCATTTAGTGTCAGCGATACAACTTGGCGTGATTGGGCGTTAGAGATTGCCAACGCGATAGGCGCAAAAGAATTTACAGCTTCTCAAAGTTGGATTGGTCGCTTCAAAAGAGCACATAAAATTGTGGCAAGAAAAATAACATTTGTTTGGACAAAGAAGTCGGAAAATGAAGTGACACAAATCGAAATGATGAAAGCTTTTCTTAAGAATGCAAAAAGTAAGATCGCTAGTTTTAGTGAATCGTACGTGTACAATTCACATCAGTCAAGTTTTCAAAAAGAAATGCGTGCGAAAAGAACACTGTCATTCAAAGGGGAAACCATATTGAGGCGATTGCGCAGTCCACGACTGCACTCATCCATTCATACACTATAATGCCCATAATAAGTCTGGATGGTTCATTGCTGCCTAAACTATATGTGTGTCTTCAAAAACCAACTGGACGTTTTGGACCATGTGTCAAAAGCACAATGTTCTACGCTAACAATTTTGTGGTAAACGCATCGAAGTCTGGAAAAATGGGAAATGGAAACGTTACACTTTTCATGCGTCATGCTTTTCTTCCGTTCTGCGGGAACAAATCTCTTCTCCTTATAGATTCGTTGTCAGGTCATAAAAGGTCCGATTCATTAAAAGTTGTATTTCGAGCCCACCCTGACAAAGACGTAGAGATGCTTCAGATTCCACCCGTCGCGACGAACGTTATTCAACCTTTAGACAGAGAATTTTTCCGTCAGTGGAAAGCATTTTACAGAAAACTAACAGATAAAATTATTGTGTGCAGATCACTGTAATTTCCTGTCTATCACCGTGACAATATTCTCAAGCTGCAATCAGTAGTACATCATCAGTTTTCCTCCCCACGGTTTCAGAATTTGATTAAACATGCGTGGCACTCCTCGAAATATATTGATACTAGGCGTGATTCATTCCTAACACCAGCCCAGCTTTGTCTACGGACATCTAACAACGTCTGTGATTCGCAGGGCTGTCATATGTCGTCTTTGCTTGTATGTTCTTGGTGCACAAAAAAACCTATGTTTTGAACATTGTATCAATATTTCGCATTTTTGCGGTAATTACAAGAAATAAAATTTGGACGTGTTCTAAACCGTACATTTATTTGTGTCTATTTCATAGCTATTTGGAAAGAATGTTGTAGATAACATATCAGCCATATTTGTCAACTAATGTTTAATTATCATACGATCGCTTTCACTGGGGAAATGAGCTCTCTCACTGCTCTGGCAAGAGAGCGACGCGTAGCTAACGCCACCATGTCCCTAGATGGCGTTGGTATAACGTAGCGAGAGAGGTCAGGGTTGTACAAAAGGCAGTTACAAGCGCGGAAACCATGCGACAATAATGTCTTACTTCATACAATTGTTTACAGGCTTCCAAGTCATTTCAGCAGCTAAAATTCTGCAATGTTAACTCACAGTCCTAAAGAAAGCAACATAGGTTTCGACATGACAAGTTTGACCATTCCCTCCGCCACACACCGTCAGGTGGCTTGCGGAGTATGGATGTAGATGTAGATGTAGATTCCCTTGTTAGTCACTGGGTGCCACATCAGAAGAATACGGGTGTTAACGTAAGGTTTGATAGGCCGAAGAAGCAGTATGAACACAATCCGTACACACACCACACCATGGCATTTCCAAAAAAACACCTTGCACATTAGTCGTTGAGACTTTACGTCTTTCAGTGTTGAGTCCACATGTTTCCACTGCTTGCTTTGCTCCTTCGTCTCGAATAATTGTTGCACATCCAACACTTCCACATGCTGCAGCTAGAAATTCAGGGTCCATCATAACTGATGGCGTAAACGCGTATATCTGGAAGAACAATGAGCCGTGGTGCGCCTTTTCTGGCACACCAGCTCTTTGGACGACTATCGATTACCCGGCTGTAATACGATCTTAGGCCCTGTCGTGATCTGGCGGCGGGTATTGGCTGTTGGGGAGACGCTAGGAGGTGCTTCAGGGGCCGCAGGAGCAAAACGCAAGGGCGCGGCCAGCAGTGGCGCGGCCGGTCTACCTTGCAAGACGGTCGCGAGTTTGTGGTGGACCTACCTGATGTCAGCTCTGGGCGCTGCTCGCCGCCTTGATCTGGTACCTGAATTCTCGGACAGACCATTTCCCCGAGACCATCTCGAGCAACGCTCTCCATCGGAGGTGTAAGTCGATTTGGTGCCTTCATTTCGTGGAGCCGTTTGCGTTGTAACGACTGTCACCTGTTGGTTGGTTGCCCTAATACATGGGTTGATGAAGTAAGAGCAACCCGGCCGGCCGGTGTGGGCGAGCAGTTCTAGGCACTTCAGTCTGGAACCGCGCGACCGCTACAGTGGCAGATTCGAATCCTGCCTCGGGCATGGGTGTGTGTAACGTCCTTAGGTTAGTCAAGTTTGAGCAGTCCTAAGTTCTAGGGGACTTATGACCTCAGATGTTAAGTCCCATAGTGCTCAGAGCCATTTGAACCATTTTAAGAGCAGCTCGCAAGGTGTGTGATCGTAAGGAAAACAGCAATCACTACTTCCTTTAAGGAAATCTTCGTCCCCAAAAGATGTAGTAATTGTAAGTTATTGAAGATATCAGGTCATAGTATAGTTGTAATTTTCTGCATACCAAGCTTACACTATTGACAGCTGCATTGCAGACGTTTTCAAGGAAATTTAAGTGCACAAAACCTAGTTTGGGCTCAAGTTGTGCATTTCAATAACGTAATATCATCTTTAAATTATTTCCATTTCATCTTTGTACATACTATCGGTCTTCATGATATATGCAAATATTCTTGGTGTGCAAGTCTCAGTTGAAATATTTTACAGCATTGATATTGCTACAAACTTTTAGCCGTTTTACTGAAAGCACTTATTGGGTTTTTTTTAAATTATATTATTATTTATTATTTCTTAACTTATATTAATTGATGTTTGCTTGGTGTTTGCCGTGTTTTCTGCTGTCTGTCTGTGTTCCAGTTTTCTGCGAGTTGGGGTGTGTAGGAGCGGCGCCACATTCTGCTTCGGTGCACAGAAGCTTTGTCCCGGGTTCGATTCCCGGCGGGGTCAGGGATTTTCCCTTCCTCGTGATGACTGGGTGTTGTGTGATGTCCTTCCGTTAGTCATGTTTAAGTAGTTCTAAGTTCTAGGGGACTGATGACCATATATGTTACGTCCCATAGTGCTCAGAGCCATTTGAACCATTTGAACAGAGGTTTTGACGTGTCGTCTAATGGGAAGTGACTCCCGGTTGGATGGTTCGAATGGCTCTGAGCACTACGGGACTTAACTTCCAAGGTCATCATACCCTACAACTTTTTTTTTTGGGTCATCAGTCTGCTGACTGGTTTGATGCGGCCCGCCACGAATTCCTGCCCTGTGCTAACCTCTTTATCTCAGAGTAGCACTTGCACCCTACGTCCTCAATTATTTGCTTGACGTATTCCAATCTCTGTCTTCCTCTACAGTTTTTGCCCTCTACAGCTCCCTCTAGTACCATGGAAGTCATTCCCTCATGTCTTAGCAGATGTCCTATCATCCTGCCTTTCTCCTTATCAGTGTTTTCCACATATTCCTTTCCTCTCCGATTCTGCGTAGAACCTCTTCATTCCTTACCTTATCAGTCCACCTAATTTTCAACATTCGTCTATAGCACTACATCTCAAATGCTTCTATTCTCTTCTGTTCCGGTTTTCCCACAGTCCATGTTTCACCACCATACAATGCTGTACTCCAGACGTACATCCTCAGAAATTTCTTCCTCAAATTAAGGCCGGTATTTGATATTAGTAGACTTCTCTTGGCCAGAAATGCCTTTTTTGCCATAACGAGGCTGCTTTTGATGTCCTCCTTGCTCGGTCCGTTATTGGTTATTTTACTGCCTAGGGAGCAGAATTCCTTAACTTCGTTGACTTCGTGACCATCCATCCTGATGTTAAGTTTCTCACTCTTCTCATTTCTACTACTTCTTATTACCTTCGTCTTTCTCCGATTTACTCTCGAACCATACTGTGTACTCATTAGACTGTTCATTCCGTTCAGCAGATCATTTAATTCTTCTTCACTTTCACTCAGGATAGCAATGTCATCAGCGAATCTTATCATTGATATACTTTCACCTTGTATTTTAATTCCACTCCTGAACCTTTCTTTTATTTCCATCATTGCTTCCTCGTTGTACAGATTGAAGAGTAGGGGCGAAAGGCTACAGCCTTGTCTTACACCCTTCTTAATATGAGCACTTAGTTCTTTATCGTCCACTCTTATTATTCTCTGTTGGTTGTTGAACATACTGTATATGACCCGTCTCTCCCTATAGCTTACCCCTCCTCTTTTCAGAATCTCGAACAGCTTGCACCATTTTATATTGTTGAACGCTTTTTCCAGGTCGACAAATCCTATGAACGCGTCTTGATTTTTCTTCAGCCTTGCTTCCATTATTAGCCGTAACGTCAGAATTGCCTCTCTGGTGCCTTTACTTTTCCTAAAGCCAAACTGATCGTCACCTATCGATTTCTAAATTTTTTTTCCATTCTTCTGTATATTATTCTTGTAAGCAGCTTCGATGCATGAGCTGTTAAGCTGATTGTGCGACAATTCTCGCACTTGTCAGCTCTTGCCGTCTTCGGAATTGTGTGGATGATGCTTTTCCGAAAGTCAGATGGTACATCGCCAGACTCATATTCTACACAACAACGTGAATAGTCGTTTTTTAACACTTCCCCTAATAATTTTAGAAATTCTGATGGAATGTTATCTATCTCTTCTGCCTTATTTGACCGTAAGTCCTCCAAAGCTCTTTTAAATTCCGATTCTAATACTGGATCCCCTATCTCTTCTAAATCGACTCCTGTTTCTTCTTCTATCACATCAGACAAATCTTCACCCTCATAGAGGCTTTCAATGTATTCTTTCCACCTATCTGCTCTCACCTCTGCATTTAACAGTGGAATTCCCGTTGCACTCTTAATGTTACCACCGTTGCTTTTAATGCCACCAAAGGTTGTTTTGACTTTCCTGTATGCTGAGTCTGTCCTTCCGACAATCATATCTTTTTCGATGTCTTCACATTTTTCCTGCAGCCATTTCGTCTTAGCTTCCCTGCACTTCCTATTTATTTCATTCCTCAGCGACTTGTACTTCTGTATTCCTGATTTTCCCGGAACATGTTTGTACTTCCTCCTTTCATCAATCAACTGAAGTATTTCTTCTGTTACCCATGGTTTCTTCGCAGCTACCTTCTTTGTACCTATGTTTTCCATCCCAGCTTGTGTGATGGCCCTTTTTGGAGATGTCCATTCCTCTTCAACTGTGCTGCCTACTGCGCTATTCCTTATTGCTGTATCTATAGCGTTAGGGAACTTCAAACATATCTCGTCATTCCTTATAACTTCCGTATCCCACTTCTTTGCATATTGATTCTTCCTGACTAATGTCTAGAACTTAGAACTACTTAAACCGAACTAACCTAACGACATCACACACATCCATGCCCGAGGCAGGGTTCGAACCTGCGACCGTAGCGGTCGCGCGGTTGCAGACTGTAGCGGCTAGAACCGTTCGGCCACCCCGGCCGGCACTCCCGGTTGGGCCCCAGCGTTTAGGTGTTGTTTTGGACGGATGGTCAGCTGCTTCCGGCATTTTAAGTCAAGTCACCTTTTGCCTAGGGTAAACTGGCGTCACTGCCCGTTTGGTAGTAATTGGACCTATTTTTTTGTTCTGCTCCTTGTGTTATTTGGGTTCGTAACGGCCTGGTGTGCTTTTTGAATCATTTTCATATTATTGACTACTGCCTTGGAAAAAAGGGGGGAGGGGGTGAACATATGTGCCACCTTGTAAAATCACCTTCAGATTGTAATTTGTTTCTTAAGTATCGAAATCTCCAGTAAGAAGTTGTAATTGTACATTTTAATATTGTCTTAAGAACGGCCACGTGTTGATTGCCTCTAATTTGTTTTATAAAAGCTTGTTTGAATAAATTGTTATTAATTGATGCGCTAGTTGTGTTAAGGAGTGATTCAGTAGGGGCCCTGACCTTCCATGCTGTTCCCCTGATGTCGACTTCCTAAGTTACAAACAAGGTACTAAAAGCAAAAGAGTCTAGTAAATATGGGCTCTAAAATGCATACCTGAAGAGTTGTGGGCAGTTCTTCACCTCCCGTACTATGAAACAAATCTCTTCTACTGCAGCTCTTTTTTCCATATTTTGGCACGAAGTATTATGAAGCAAAACAATAAAAATTTGTTTAGTGAACATGGGCTCTAGAACGCACACCTTATTAACTACGCGCAGGTGCTCAATAGAAGAGATGTGTTTCACAGTAGCGAGGATGAACAAATGCTCATAACTTAAGGTATGCCTTTTAGAGCCCATATTTGCTGGACTGTTTTTGTCCGTATTATCATCTCTCAAAATATGAAAAGCAACCAGCTTGCAGGAGAAGAGACACGTTTCACAGTATAGAAGATTATGAAATGCTCGTAACTCTTTAGAAATGCATTTTAGAGCCAATATTTACTAGACTTTTTTGCTGTTAATATCTTGTACTATCAACTATATACGTTTACGCCATTCATTATGATATACGCAGTATAATCTCGATTGATTTAGCCACAGCCGGAATGAAACCGGTGCTGCCTCGACTAGGCATGTACGTGGGGTCTTCCAAGAACAAGTTACACATGCCGCCCCACCTTGAGGCCATTGTGCAACAAGACAGTGCGTGTTCTGGGCTTCCTTAAGGCATAGATGCGCTGCAGTGCTGATGACAGATGTCTCACAGTGTGCGGGTAAAATGGCGCGGCCACTGGAAAAGCACTGGAAAACTGGAGTACGGAGGTAGTAAGATTTTTGTGGAAAGAACGGCTAAATTGCAAACAGATTCACAGCGAAATTCCCACGCTGTATGGAGCAAATGCAGTACCGCTTCTGGCTCTAGTAGAAATGTCAAAAAATATCACCAATGCCAGACACACGAGGCTGACGCTGATCTGGATCTGCAGATCTTGCATCATGCAGTTTCCCTTTCTTCGACATCCTGAAAGAACATCTGTGAGGATTGCGAGCTAACATCCCAAAGATGTTCAGACTCAAATGCGGTTCCTCTGTCGAAATGTCTTGGCTCAAACTCGTCTAAGGGGCTGAACCGCACGTGTCGCATTACACGCCCAAAATTAAGACACTTGTGACCGTTTGGTTAAATTCTCTGTCTGATGGCGAAATACGAAGTTAATATAACATATAATAACAGGAATAATAATATCAGGAACTAAATAAACGACCCAATAATGATGTAGGCCACATAGTTGGTTAGAATAACGTTTATTCAGAAAGAAAACTAATAGCGAAAGTGGTCCTATTTAGAATCACTATTACACTCGAGTGCATGTCCATTTGACACAGTTCGATCATTTACAATCTCACCGCGAAACAAAACTCCACCTCGATATTTACACGAAAAGTTAGAGTTCACTTCAGGCTCGCGGCTACTCACCACTCAGAGTCTAAGTCCCGCGATACCACACAACGCGAAATTTTCTAAGTCGTTTCACTTCCTAACTGCCCAAAGACAGACTGTCCGCTTTCGCGTCTCAAACCGAACTGTCCACTTTGCTGTCTCCAGCCCAACTACCCACTTTCACGTCTGCACCAGCACTGTCCCTGCGTCCGTTTCCGGCCACGTTTCCCGCGCGCCGAATAGCCTCGCTCAACTGACAAGGGCAGTTCCCTTTCCTGAAGCCGTCCATGTGATTGGCTACAGCTTATTCTTCATTATTTTACATTTTAACATGTTTAAATAACCAAAGCTTGACCACTTTCACATTCTAAATACAGCAACAATAATATTCATTACACATAATATGTTAAATTCTTTTACATAAAACCAACATGATTTCCTTCTTAGCTTTGAATACCAATAGCCTTGCAACAATATGCTTCCTGAGAAATAAGTAAAGAACGGAAGTAATTATTATGCACTAAACTGAACAACAAATATTCTATTACCTAATGATTCAACAAGGTGTCATGCTGTCATCGTTCAATGTGTTTTGTGTGGAGGAAATGATGATCTGATGCTTAACTGATAATACTGATAATTTAAATTTGCTATATATTTTAAATAAATAAAGTCACAGAGTCGATATTTACAACGTTTGTCATTTTAATGATGCGCTTCTCTATGAAATGCCGATCGTTAAGGTCACTCATAGCGTCCACATTTTAGCATTTAGGTCTTTTTTACAAAACTCTTTAATTTCACTTAAAGGTACATCCTGAAATATTGTAGATACGATCAATATTCAAGTTTCATTGGGATCACCATGAAATTTTATGAAGTATGATAAATTAAAATTACTGTGGCTTCATTCCCTGCACTACTATAGAATTAAATAGTTTTCATAAATGTTTCCCTTTGTGGGCGAACTTAGGTCCGCCATATTTAACACTGCTACATCTCCTTGCCCACAAACGCCTTCCTCTAGGTTTCTTACAGTACAACACTTAGGCCTCACCAGACAAAAGACGCCTGTGAGTTTCCCCATTTCGTGGTGAATCTGCGCTCTTTGTGGCATGTGGTCCTGGACGACAGGGTTAGTTTCACAATTCCTGAACTCTGACTCTATTGGCCATATACTTCAATGAGAGCGAAATGCTCGTTAACTTACAGCATGTTCACCTATTTGTTCTCATATGACTCCATGATCAAGAAACGAATTTCTGTCGTTGAAAAATTGAACGACTGGTTAAACATTCCTGTTGTACCGGACGAAAATACACTCGTCGGTACAACGGTGGGTTCTTTGGTTGGTTCCGAGAAGAGACTTAGAGGCTGCTGTAACACATGAAGTACTGGCTCCCTATATTACAAGATAGATAAGGTGAATTCACAACTTTGTACAATCAACTTCCGCAGGAATGTCATGACTGTTCACAACTGCCTCTAACATCAACGTATCATTTGATACAGGCAGAATGCAAGTCTCTCAGTCAGAGTACATTTAACTTTCACACAGAGTTCTTCCTAGTAGATTGGTCATACAGCTAGCCTACTAGGATGCAATTCTGTTGTCGATGGTTTCAGGCTGAGCATAGCTGTACTCTACTCGGCCGTAAGAAGAAGATCCGTTAAGGCGAAATAGCGAAACGTTTCTGGATGTGGCTACGCTGGTGTCGCTCATTCGTCGATGCGCCTTGTGTGATTGTCTTTCTGGCGGTTGTGTGGCGGGGTACCAAAGACGCTATGGGCACTAACTCTTCAGATAGTTCCCATCGCTGCTTACAGACGCTTGGTGATTATGTTGAAAAATAGTGTTACACACTGTACAGGGCGACAGTTATTGAACTATATGAAAAAAATCATAAAAGTAAATTACTTACCAACTACGGCATGCACACACTTCATTGAACGTGTAAACGTCACTACAGATATTCGGATTTAGGTTGTGATACGTTCGATACGCCTGCTATCGTTAGCGATGATGTGCCGCAGACGAATAGCGAAAATCTGCATCACCCGCTGAAGTGTCGGAACATTGATGATGTTGGTTAGCTCCTCAGTGGTTGTTTTCAGCTCAGCCACTGTTTTAGGGTTATTGCTGTACACCTTGTCTTTAACACAGCCCCACAAGGAGAGATCGCATCTTCTCAGATCCGGAGAATATGGCTGCCAGTGGAGGCCCATGACAGTGACCTCTGCGTACCAAAATGCGGCCCCCAAAGTGCTCCTCCAGGACATCAAACACTCCCCTGCTTCCGTTGGGTCGAGCTCCGTCTTGCATAAATCACATCTTGTCGAAATCAGGGCCACTTTGGATAACTGGTATGAAATCATCTTCCAAACCCTTCACGTACCGTTTGGAAGTCACCGTGCCATCAAGGAAAATCGGCCCGATTATTCCGTGACTGGACATTGCACAGCACACAGTCACCCATCGAGGATGAAGAGACTTCTCGATCGTCAAATGTGGATTCTCACTCCCACCCCAAATGCACCAATTTTGCTTGTTGTCGAATCCATGCAAATGAAAGTGGACTTCGTCACTAAATCAAATACGCATACTAATTCCCACCATGCCTCGCGGCGAACCGTGTAGTTTCAACGTCCCAACGCAAATCGTTCAGAAGTTGTGGTACTTTTATTCAATACAGTTAATTGTTACCCTGCATCTGTGTCAATCTGAAGTGTGGTGTAGCATTCTCTGAAAGTTGCTTGGTGTGCCATAATGATGTGTAACTTACTTTTCAAAATCCCTTCATGTTCTGAACACTGCGGATCCCGACCCTTGTCACTTAGAAACCGTCGTGCAGGATATTAAAAAGTAATTCATGACTGGTTTTTTACTTTTTCACTACCCGCTGGATTGCGGTACGCCTGTCTTCCATCACCAGAGCCTCCACATCTCTTCCGATTCTCGTTTCTTCAGAGAGGGATGGTCTGCCATTTGGTTCTTCGCCATTGAAATCAGTTTGCCCATACTGCAAGCACCTGCTCCAAGTAACCATTGTGCCATATTACGGTCCATTGTTGCTGCATAGTGATACGGTATTTATGCACGGGGATTACAATGTGTATCAACACTGCAGACATAACCACCAAGCAAACAAGAAACTGACAACGTAATTTTAGTTTTTTGGAGTAATAATTAAAAGTTTGACTACACTCCCAATCACTCTCGCCTCAATATGACTTGCATGCGCCAACGAAGAGATCAGGAGGCTTGAGTTACGTCGCACTACTCCTTATCAAGGTGCACCGATTATTACTGAGCCACAAACTACAATGCAGTGACGGCTGCGGGGGATACGGATGTCCTGTTTGGTGTATCTGGCCATACTAAGTCGAGATTGCCTTTAAAGAAACATGCAGAGTTGTTACTGGCTGAAACTTCCTGGCTGATTAAAACTGTGTTCCAATCGAATACTCGAACTTGGGATCTTTGCCTTTCGTCAGCAAGTGCCCTACCAGCTGAGCTATCCAAGCACGACTCGAGTTTGAAAGACGACGTAATGGCTGGAGTAAATCTGTGGGGACGGTTCGTGTGTAATGCTTGGATATCTCAGATGGCAAAGCACTTGCCCGCGAAATGCAAAGGTCCCGAGTTCGAGTCTCTCACCAGCAAAGAGTTTAAATCTGCCAGGATGTTTCATATCAGTGCACACTCCGTTGCAGACTGAAGACTTCATCCTTGTTTTAGCTGCTAAAACCCAAAAAAAGTCAGTTCCATAATACATAATTCACTGTAAGTCACATCCATTAAATACCCAGGAGCATGTTTGAGAAGTGATTTTAAGTGGAACAACCACATAAAACTAATCAGGCAGAACCAGACTGACATTCGTTAGAGAAAACTTCTCAAAGTGTAAGCCACCCATGATGGAAGTAGCTTATAAAAGACTCGTTCGCCCTATGCTGAGTACTGCTGTTGAATTCATGACCCATACCAAGTAGTATGACTGTGGGAAGAGCGAATATCCAAAGAAAAATAGCTAAGTTCCAAATGGATTCGTTTAGTAACCGCGAAACGCTTCTCATTCTCCAAAGCCAGTGGTTGACATCAGAATAGAGGCGTTTTGCTTCAAGGTGTGGCTTACTTTTTTGTTCTTTACTAGCGAAGATAGGCAACGTATTGTTTCTCCCTACACTATTTGATCAAAAGTATCTGAACACCTTTCTGAAAATTACTTACAAGTTAGTGGCGCTCTCTATCGGTAATGCTGGAATTCAACATGGTATTGGCCCAGCCTTAACCTACATGAGAGCTTCCACTCTCGCAGGTGTACGTTCAGTCAGGTGTTGGAAGGATTCATGGGGAATGGCAGCCCATTCTTCACGGAGTGCTGCACTGAGGAGAGGTATCGTTGTAGGTAGGTGAGGCCTGGCACAAAGTCGGCGTTTCAAAACATGCTGCTCAGGCCAGTCCATTACAAGGATGTTATTGTCGTGTAACCACTCCGCCACAGGCCGTGCATTATGAACAGGTGCTCGATCTTGTTGAAAGATGCAGTCGCCATACCCAAAATGATCTTCAACTGTGGGAAGCAAGAAGGTGGTTAAAACATAAATGTAGGCCTGTGCTGTGATACTGCAACGCAAAATAAAACGGGTGCAAGTCCCCTTCACGAAAAACACGACCACACCATAACTCCACTGCCTCCAAATTTTGCTGTTGGCACTACACATGCTGGCAGATGACGTTCACCGGGAATTCACAGTACCCGCACCCTGCCATCGGAACGCCACATTGTGTGCCGTGATTCGTCACTACACACAACATTTTTGCACTGTTCAACCGTCCAATGTTTAAGCTCCTTACACGAAGCGAGGCCTCGTTTGGCATTTACCGGCGTGATGTATGGCTTATGAGCAGCGGCTCGACCATGAAATAGTCGTTTTCTCACCTGCTGCATAACAGTCACAGTCACATAGATCCTGATGCAGTTTGGAATTCCTGTTTGATGGTGTGGATAGATGTCTGCCTATTACGCATAACGACCCTCTTCAACTGTAGGTGTCTGTCAGTCAACAAACGAGGTCGGTCTGAACGCTTTTGTGCTGCAAGTATCCCTTCACGTTTCCACTTCACTATCACATCGGAAACAGTGGACCTAGGGATGTTTAAGAGTGTCGAAATCCCACGTACAGACGTGTGAAGCAAGTGAGACCCAGTCACTTGAGGTTCGAAGTCCGCGAGTTTTGCGGAATGCCCTATTCTGCTCTATCAATATGTCTAATGACTACTGAGGTCTCTGATACGAAGTACCTGGCAGTAGGTGGCAACCCAATGCACCTAATATGGAAAACATATGTTTTGGGGGGTTTTTGGAAACTTTAGATCAGATAGTGCATATACCGAGTGATGAAAAAGTCAGTATAAATTTGAAAACTGAATAAATCACGGAATAATGTAGATAGAGACGTACAAATTGACGACACACATACTTGGAATGACGTGATGTTTTATTAGAACCAAAAAAATACAAAAGTTCAAAAATGTCCGACAAATTGAGCTTCATCTGATCAGAACAGCAATTATTACCATAACAAAGTAAGACAAAGCAAAGATGATGTTCTTTACAGGAAATGTTCAATATGTCCACCATCATTCCTCAATATAGCTGTAGTCGAGGAACAATGTTATGAACAGCACTGTAAAGTATGTCCGGAGTTATGATGAGGCACTGGCGTCGGATGTTGTCTTTCAGCATCCCTAGAGATGTCGGTCGATCACGATACACTTGCGACATCAGGTAACCCCAAAGCCAATAATCGCACGGACTGAGGTCTGGGGACCTGGGAGGCCAAGAATGACGAAAGTGGCGGCTGAGCACACGATCATCACCAAAAAACGCGCGCAAGAGATCTTTCACGCGTCCATTAATATGGGGTGGTTCTAATAAAACCCCATGTCATTCCAAGCATGTGTGTCAATTTTCACCTCTCTATCTACATTATTCCGTGGTTTATTAAGTTTTCAAATTTATACTGACTTTTTGTCGCCCAGTACATTAACGGAAAAAATCGCAACACCGAGGAGTAGATGTGCGACATAAAGGAAAACTGATAAGCGTGTTTAGACATGTGAACCATGACGTCTATTCAAATTTCATACCAAATGCATAGCAGTAGTGGCAAAAGCGATGGTATCAAGATGGAAAGCAGGTTTGGTGTAAATACATGGTGTTACAAAAAGGTACGTCCAAACTTTCAGGAAACATTCCTCACACACAAAGAAAGAAAATATGTTATGTGGACATGTGTCCGGAAACGCTTACTTTCCATGTTAGAGCTCATTTTATTACTTCTCTTCCAACCACATTAATCATGGAGTGGAAACACACAGCAACAGAACGTACCAGCGTGACGTCAAACACTTTGTTACAGGAAATGTTCGAAATTTCCTCCGTTAACGAAGATACATGCAGTCACCCTCCGTCGCATGGAATCCCTGATGCGCTGATGCAGCTCTGGAGAATAGCGTATTGTATCACAGCCGTCCACAATACGAGCACGAAGAGTCTCTATTATTGGTACCGGGCTTGCGTAGACAAGAGCTTTCAAAGGCCCCCATAAATGAAAGTCAAGAGGGTTGAGGTCAGGAGAGCGTGGAGGCAATGGAATTGGTCCGCCTCTATCAATCCATCGGTCACCGAGTCTGTTGTTGAGAAGCGTACGAAGACTTCGACTGAAATGTGCAGGAGCTCCATCGTGCATGAACCACATGTTGTGTCGTACTTGTAAAGGCACATGTTCTAGCAGCGCAGGTAGAGTATCCCGTATGAAATCATGACGGTGAATCGAGGAAGTACAGTACATACTGACGAAAGTGAAATGAGCTCAAACATGGAAATTAAGCGTTTCCGAACACATGTCCACTTAACATCTTTTCTTTATTTCTGTGTGAGGAATGTTTCCTGAAAGTTTGGCCGTACCTTTTTGTAACACCCTGTATACGATGTAACGATTGGAGGTCAAGAACGCCTTTAAGGCGATAAAGATGGTATTGTCAGCACTTCGCTGAATTAGCACGATATAATATGGCTACGAGATGCTGAATGTTCCTTGAAACTTCCTGGCTGATTAAAATTGTGTGCCGTATCGAGACTCGAAATCGGGAACTTTGTCTTTCGCGGGCAAGTGCTCTACCAACTGAGCTACCCAAGCACGACTCACGCCCCGTCCTCACAGCTTTACTTCTTCCAGTACCTTGTCTCCTACCTTCCAAACTTTACAGAAGCTCTCCTGCGAACCTTCCAGAACTAGCACTCCTGAAAGAAAGGATATGGCAGAGACATGGCTTAGCCACAGCCTGGGGGATGTTTCCAGAATGAGGTTTTCACTCCGCAGCGGAGTGTGCGCTGATATGAAACTGGTAACGTACTGGTCTGCTCATAATCACGACCTGAACCCAATGGAGCACTTTTGGGACGAATTAGATCGTCGACATCGCTCCGTATCCCAGTATCCAACATCACTACCTTCTCTAGTTTTGGCTCTTGAGGAAGAATGGGTTGCAATTCCACCATTCCACCACAGACATTCAAGCATCTTATTTGTAAGTGACGCGAGCAGAGATGAAGTTGTCATAAAGGCGAAGGGTGGACGTACCCCATATTAACGTTAAGCAGTAGGTGTCCCGATGCTCCTGTACATAGCTCAGCATCTAAGAAACTACAATGTACGTGTCCTTCTCGTCTCGGGCCAGATTCACTATCTAGTCAGGCCATACAAATGTCTCCTTACGCCAGGGATGTCATACAGTCGCTACAGTGACTTTCCCTCATCTCAGACGCTGAGACATTCATCAGCTCCGCTCCCGGAGACCTGGGACCGACCTGTCCCAGACTCCGCCTCCCCGCGAGTCATCATTCATCTCGCGCCCCCACCCTGCGACTCGCCGCTCATCCGACAGAGCAGCGACCGCCAGCCCGCCACTTCGCTTCCGTCACGGCAGCCCCGCACCCCGCGCTGCCGCCGCCGCTCGTGAGGTATGCTCGCGACACCGTGGTGACCGCCGCGCCGGCATCCGGCGCTGTCGGCCGCCAGGCGCAGCCGGCAGCAGCCGAGCACCCCCGCAAACGCGCTCGCCGCCGGCGGCACTAAATCAGTCCGCGTGACGCTGCCGCTGCCGGGGGTGCGGGACCACCCACGCACGCTCCGCGCTACGCGCTGCGCGGGGCCCAAATGAGTCGCCGGAATTAATGTAGCGGCCCGCACGACAATGTTGGCGGCGCTCTAAATTGGAGGTGGCATTCCTGCCGGTAGAGCGATGGCTATCACACGTGTGGCTCTCCTTACGTGTGCGCTCCAAATCCTTGTTCCCTTCCCGAAGCGAGGTGGGGTAAGTTCAGCAACCTCACACTGGCGCATCGCAACAAAACCACCCGTTGTTGTGGTCTTCCCTCCAGAGTCTGCTTTGACGCACATCTCTGCACTACTCTGTTTCAGCATTTCTTCTTCTCGATATTTAGGGCCGGCCGGAGTGGCAGAGCTGCTCTAGGTCTGGAACTGCGCGACCGCTACGGTCGCAGGTTCGAATCCTGCTTCGGGCATGGATGGGTGCGATGTCTTTAGGTTAGTTTGGTTTAAGAAGTGCTAGGGGACTGATGACCTCTGATGTTAAGTCCCATAGTGCTCAGAGCCATTTTTTTTTTCCTCGATATTTAGCTACTCAGACCTTCTCTTCATACACTGCCCAGAAAAATTTGTGGAACACGTGTATCGACGTACGTCAGCTTACTGAACTATAAGAAAAAAACGTAAATTAGTTACAAACTAAGGCCTGCACACACTTTATTCGACATGTAAACGTCACTACACATATTCGGATTTGGGTTATGACATTTTCGATATGACTGCCATCATTCGCGATGTTCTGCATGGCCCGCTGAAGTTTCGGAACATCGATCCCGTCGATGCCCTACTGAATGGCTGTTTCTAGCTAACCAGTGGTTTTGAGGATGTTGCTGAACACCTTGCCATTTTTTTTTTCATTTTTCTTCTGACTGGTTCGATGCTGCCCGCCACGAATTCCTCTCCTGTGCTAACCTCTTCATCTCAGAGCAGTACTTTGCAACCTACGTCCTCAGTTATTTGCTGGATGTATTCCTATATTCGTCCTTCGTCTTCCCCTAGTTTATGACCTCTACAGCTCCCTCTAGCACCATGAAAGTCATTCCCTCATGTCTTAACAGATATCCTGTCATCCTGTCTCTTCTCCTCCTTATTGTTTTCCACATGTTGCTTTCCTCTCAATTTCTGCGCACAACCTCCTCTTTCCTTACTTTATCAGTCCACCTAATTTTCAACATTCGTCTGTAGCATCACATCTCAAATGCTTCGATTCTCTTCCGTTCTGTTTTCCCACAGTTCATGTTTCACTACCATACTCCAGATGTACATTCTCAGAAATTTCTTTCTCAAATTAAGGCCGATATTTCATATAAGTAGACTTCTCTTGGCCAGGAGTGCCCTTTTTTCCATTGCTAGTCTGCTTTTGATGTCCTCCTTACTCCGACCGTCATTGGTTATTTTACTGCCTACGTAGCAAAAATATGGCTCTGATCACTATGGGACTTAACATCTGAGGTCATCGGTCCCCTAGAACTTAGAACTACTTAAAACTAACTAACTTGAGGACATCACACACATCCATGCCTGAGGCAGGATTCGAACCTGTACTGTTCCGGACTGAAGCTCCTGGAACCGGTCGGTCACCGCGGCCGGCCACCTAAGTAGCAGAATTCTTTAACTTCTTCTCATTTCTACTACTTCTCATTACCTTTGTCTTTCTTCTATTTACTCTCAATCGATGCTCTGTACTCATTAAACTGTTCATTCCGATCAGCAGATCATGTAATTTTTCATCACTTTCACTCAGGATAGCAATGCCATCTGCGAATCGTATCATTCATATCCTTTCTTCTTGAATTTTAATTCCACTCCTGAACCTTTTTTTAATTTCCATTATTGTTTTCTCGATGTACATATTGAGCAGTAGGGTCGAAAGGCTACATCATTGTATTACACCCTTTTTAATACGAGCACTTATTTCTTGGTGGTCCACTATTATTATTCCCTCTTGGCTGTTGTACATACGGTATATGACCTGTCTCTCCCTATAGCTTACCCATACTTTTTTTCAGAATTTCGAACATCTTTTACCATTTTACACTGTCGAGCGCTTTTTCCAGGTAGACGTATTCTATTAACGTGTCTTGATTTTTCTTTAGTCTTGCTTCCACTATTAACCACTGATTGTGCGACAATTCTCGCACTTGTCAGCTCTTTCCTTCTTCGGCATTGTGTGGATCATGCTTTTCCGAAAGTCAGATGCTATGTCGCCAGACTCATACATTCATCACACCAACGTGAATAGTCGTTTTGTTGCAACTTCCCGCATTGACTTTAGAAATTCCGATGGAATGTTATCGATCACTTCGGCTTTATTTGATCTTAAGTCCTCCTTTTAAATTCTTATTCTAATACTGGATCCCCTATCTCTTCTAAATCGACCCCTGTTTCTTCTTTTATCACATCACACAGATCTTCGCCCTCAGAGAGACTTTCAATGTATTCTTTCCACCTATACGCTCTCTCCTCTGCATTTAACAACGGAATTCCCGTTGCACTCTTAATATTATCACCCTTGCTTTTAATCTCACCGAAGGTTGTTTAGACTTTCCTGTATGCTCAGTCTGTCCTTCCGACAATCATATCTTTTCCTATGTCTTCACATTTTTCCTACAGCCATTCCGTCTTAGCTTCCTTGCACTTCCTATTTATTTCATTCCTCAGCGACTTGTATTTCTGTATTCATGAGTTTCTCAGAACATTTTTGTGCTTCCTCCTCTCATCGATCAACTGAAGTATTTCTTCTGTTACCCATGGTTTCTTCGCAGTTACCTTCTTTGTACCTATGTTTTCCTTCCCAACTTCTGTTATCGCCCTTTTTGGAGGTGTCCATTCCTCTTCAACTGTACTGCCTACTGAGCTATTCCTTATTGCTGTATCTACAGCCTTAGAGAACTTCAACCGTATTTAGCCATTCCTTAGTACTTCGATATTCCACTTCTTTGCGTATTGTTTCTTCCTAACTAACGTCGTAAACTTTAGCATACTCTTCTTCATTACTATATTGTGATCTGAGTCTATATATGCTCGTGGGTACGTCACAATCCAGTATCTGGTTTTGGAATCTCTGTCTGATCATGACATAATCTAACTGAAATCTTCCCATACCACCCGGACTTTTCCAACCTCTCCTCTTGTGATTCTTGAACAGAGTATTCGCTATTACTAGCTGAAACTTGTTGCATAACTCAATTAGTCTTCCTCCTCTCTCATTATTGTCCCAAGTCCATATTCTCCTGTGATCTTTTCTGCCACTCCTTCCCCTGCAACTGCGTTCCAGTCCATCATGACTATTAGATTTTCATCTCCCTTTACATACTGCATTACCCTTTCAATATCCTCATACACTTTGTCCATCTCTTCATCTTCATTTTGCGATGTCGGGATGTATACCTGAACTATCGCTGTCGGTATTGGTCTGCTGTCGATTCTGATTAGAACAACTCTGTCACTGCACTGCTCTCTGTAACACACTCTCTGCCCTACCTTCCTATTCCTAACGAATCCTACTCCTGTTACGCCATTTGCTACTGCTGTTGATATTACCCTATACTGATCTGACCAGAAATCCTTGTTTTCTTTCCACTTCACTTCACTGACCCCTACTATAGCTAGTTTGAGCCTTCGCATTTCCCTTTTCAGATTTTGTAGTTTCCCTACCATGTTCAAGCTTCTGACATTCCACGCCCCGACTCTTAGAACCTTATCCTTTCGTTGGTTATTCAATCCTTTTCTCAAGGTAACCTCTTCCTTGGCTGTCCCCTCCCGGAGATCCGAATGGGGTACTATTCACAAATCTTTTGCCAATGGAAGATCATTATGACACTTTCGCAATTATAAGCCACATGCTCTGTGGATACACGTTGTGTGTCTTTAATGTACTGGTTTCCATTGCCTTCTGTATCCTCATGCCGTTGATCATTGCTTATTCTGCCGGCCTAGGACAACAGAGTGCCCTGAACCTCTGTCCGCTCTTCCGCCCTCTTTGACAAGAGCGTTGGCAGAATGAGGGTGAGTTCTTAGACCGAAAGTCTTCGGCCGTCAATGCTAATTATTAATCAAAATTTAAGAAGCAGCGGGATTCGAACCCAGGACCGAAGATGTTTAGTATGAATCAAAGACGCTACCCCGAGATCACGGGTGAAAACACAGCCCGAGCAGAAGGAGTCACATGTGTTCAGATCCGGAGAATATGACGGCCAATGGAAGATCATGTAAATGGCCTCTGGGTACCTCAGAACCAAAACGGCGGCCCTAAAGTGATCCTCCAGGACATCAAACACTCTCCTGCTTCGATGGAATTGAGCTCTGTCGTGGATGAACGACATTTGTCGAAATCAGCATGACTTTGGATAATGATGAAATCATATTCCAAAACCTTCACGTACGGTTTGGTAGTCACCGTGCCATCAAGAAAAACCGCACAGTCATCAGTTGAGGAGGAAGAGACTTCTCGATGGCGAAATGCGGTTTCTCAGTCCTCCAAATGCGGCAATTTTGCTTATTTACGAACCCATTCAAATGAAAGTGGGCTTCGTGGCTAAACTAAACAACAGTGCGCATTCCAATTCCCATCATGCCACGAGGCCAAACGTCTAGTTTGAACGTCCTAACGCAAACCGTTCAGACGTTATTAGTTATAGTTCAATAAATGTCATGTTATGTCTATGTAGATGAACGCAGTATCTGTAGTCTTCTTGCATGGCTTGAAATTTTCGCATTCAGTGTAGGCAACAATTACAACCATTCGCCATCAGCTGTGTTATGGATAACAGTGTCAAGTGACCCCTCAGGACAAAGAGTTCCAGCGTCCCGTCGTTTTCTAGTGATGGCAGTTGTTATTTGTGGACGTTTTATTCAACCTAGTACATACAATGCGACATCTTTGTGTTGTACAAGTTGCAAGTCCGGTCTGCCTGATCGTAAAACGATGAACTTTCGGTCATGTTGTTGCACATTGTGATGTCCGGAATTAAAAAAAAAAGGGGGGGTGGTAATTTTTTGTTTTTTTTTGTCCATGGTGAAAGGAAAGAAAGAAAAAAGGGTGAATAAAGGTGAAGGGAAGTGGTTCTATTTTTACTGGAATGAACTTATTGATGGACATCACAAAAATTTATTTCACCTATATTTTTTTTTACTCATCGAAGAAGACAACACAACACATATAAAAGAATATAGAACAAGAATAATAAAGAACACATATTATCCACAGAATGATCGTTTCACAAGACACTTTCTAGCTCGACTGACTCTTAAGACTGAACAAGACTCGACTGACTCTACTCTCTCTCTGGACCACAGCCTCTTCACGTCCCTCTGGACCAGAGATTTCAACTCCGATTATTTAATTAATCGTACAGCCGCTGGGCGCGCGCTTGGCGCGTCATTTAAATGGGGTTAAACGCACACCGCGAGAGGCGTGGGCTAGCGGTGTCTTACAGGTATCGCCACACGGCCCCCTCTACTGGTGCGTAAGTTTTTCAAACTTCGCGTCAGTACCAGATTTGAGTTGACGAACAAGGTTGTGCAGTGTTTGCACCAGCATTATACAACATTTTCAAACATATGACAAGTACATACATATATAAAGAATTATAGCCTAAAGTACAAAGTTTAAGTAAATATACATAAATTGTTGCACATTACAAAATAGCCACTTTGAAATTGATCAATGGATGATTCATTTTTTTTTTTTTTTTAGAGAGATGCCTGCACCGTTGGCAGTCCTGTTATTAAAACAATAGCTGCTACCCTGTATTCACAGTTCTTATTGTGTCGACCAGTGAGCACTATGCTTTGCCTCAGTTCAGTGTGGTGCGTCGTGCGAAGCACAGTAAAAGTCACAGCACCACAACTTTGTTTACTTTACAGATTGCACATCAGGACAATAGGTAATGAATCTGCTTACGACAAAAGAACACAAAAGGTCATACAATTTGGTTTTAAGTTGTCGATGACAACAAAGTTCATGTCAGTATTGTTGGTGTTTAAGAGTGGCTGTGCTTGCACGAGTGCAGTAATTTTGATAAAGTGGTCCATCCACCACGCACCGCGGCACTGCGTACAGCCTCGCGCTCGGGTCCGCTGTTGAGGTATAATAGGCGGTGACACGTCTGGCGGCGCCACCCCTTACGACGGACGCGACAATACTGGTAGCCGCATCCGAAGACCGTACAACGCAGACTTCCAAGCACTTTCCAAGGTAGGGATCACTGTGATACGCATCATAGCACTTTATCGTAGAATTTGAGATTAAACTTATCACTTTGTACGGAAAACACTTTTCTATCATATTTTTACTCTTGACTGGTTGATTTCTCTTTATCAACACTATTTGATTTTTTTTACACTGTCCAGAAGGGAGGTTCGACTTCCTGTTCCTTCTGAGAACACATTTTCACAGACACTTCACTTTTGAGCAAAATTACACTTTGCATCTTTTCTCCTTTTATATTAGGTGCACATAGTAAGACTGTTTTGTGTGTAGCCTTCACAAGAGGACATTTAAGTTTTGAATAGGCAAGTTCAAAATTACATAGAAAAAATGGACATGTACATATACATAAAATGATTACCTACTATAGACAGGCAATTCAATATACATAATACAAATGAACTTCTTCGTAGCTAAGTTGCTACATAGCCATTGAAATACTTTGCTAGTCGTGACCTGTGAAACTCTCCCAAAATTCATATTTATATAGAGAATACTAGTTGTTTACATCTTCAAAACTTACAATTAGACATGTTTTGCTAGTCGTGACCTGTGAAACTCTCCCAAAATTCATATTTATATAGAGAATACTAGTTGTTTACATCTTCAAAACTTACAATTAGACATGTTTTGCTAGTCGTGTCCTGTGAAACTTTACAAAATTCATATTTATATAGAGAATACTAGTTGTTTACATCTTCAAAAACTTACAATTAGACATGTTTTGCTAGTCGTGTCCTGTGAAACTTTACAAAATTCAGATTTATATTGAGATTGCTAGTTGTTTACATTTACAAAATTTTACAATTAGACATGACATGACATATTTATGTACACGAAATTCAGGTTGTGCCATCTATTTCTTGCTGTGCATGTGCACTAACGGAGTACTATCTCCTTCTTTACAGAATATTGAAATCTATGGCATCCGTCATCAAGAATTCTGCAAAACTCGACGAGAGACCCTAAGTGCTGCAAATTATGAATGGACAAAATATACAAAAGAATAGTGCAAAAACCTCACTACCCCACTATCCATCGTCCAGCAGTGGGCAAGGAGGTGGGAGTAGGATCAAGATAGAAGGATTGGGTTATATTCATATTTACAAAATCTTCATCAATACAGTAGTGTTTTCACACATGTGTGCGACGAATAGTGTATCTGTTTGCGTAATGTATGCATCATAAACTTTGCCATTGCGCAAGTGTCATTGACTTTAAGCCAATTCATGTTGTATTCAGTTTCATCCTTTAAAGTTGATCCGAATTGCTGTTTAAGCAAAAAGAAATTCAATGATCATTGTCAATCACTTCCTGTAAATCAGTCAAAGATTTTTGCAAGAATCAATGTGAGTACCGTATATGGTTTAATTCACTCGTTGAATCAGTCATGTTTAGGTAAATACGCGCTTAATGACACGGTAGTTTATATTCCTGAAAAAAAAATGCGGTCAGTAAACGTACTAATAAATGACTATAGGATCCTTCCATAAGAGGTGTACTTTAGTGAGTATCACGTAGTAAAATAAATATATGAATTTCCTGTAGGTGAAGGAAAATGAATGCGCTTTAGTTTCCATAAAGACAAGAAAATCGCTGTGTCCACGAAGACAGCTGCGTCGTACTGCTTCACACACAAATCTTCAAAAACTTATCCACTTTGCTGAAAGAGAAAGAAAAATCTCATACACTAAAGTATGTTTTCTTGTAATCGTGAATTGTACGTCGTACCGGTAGTCGTGTAGTTTTTGTTTCCTGGTCGAGAACATGAGCAGAGAGCGGGAGACTTCGTATCCTAGCAATTGTTTTATGAGAGTCGCATTTTCTTAACTCTGGTCCAGACAGAACGACATAAAATTGCATAACTTATATACTATCCCACTTACACAAATACATATGTCCATGTCCTCACAGTATCAAGTAATGAGTGCTAGATTTCACCTAAATTACTTCACAGGATAAAAACATTTTTTTAAATAGTGTTAATGTTAGTGAGTTCATAAGTTCGTAACCATTAAACACGACCTTCGTAAATGCGGAATACAAATCTTACGAAGGCAGCCTGCATGCATGGTACTACACAATTAGCCTGTGTAAAGAATGAGATTCTATAACGACAGCAATTTTTATTCGCTACGTAAGCAGATTATTTATTTCGCTGTGGCTGATAAACATTTTTCCTCCACAATGACCTATGTACAAAATTTACGTTTGTTACGATGGAGAGCACACAAACTCTTTATGCCAAGCGTGAGATAATGGTTTTTTAAATAGGGCACATACCAAATAAGTTTTTCTTTCTCCTTTTTTATTGCCTACACGGCGAATCATTTCTCATTAACATCTATCAGTATTCATACACACGTATCGTTTTCATTCATACAGCTTCATATAATTAATATTCACCTTTCTTCTCATAGAACAGCTTCAATATAAATCGCAAATCATCAAGTAATACTACGTGGTGGCATCATTGGCTCACACACAACGAAATCCTCATCATCATCATAAAAACTACCTTATAAACTAAAATTCACATTCATTCTTTCACACTCATTTCAGCACAATCATTCATTCATGCTGGCGTATAGTATAGCATTCTGGTGGCTCTCAAATTCATCACAGTTATAAACATAATAAAATCTTTTTTCTTGTACATAGTTTCCTGTTCTAGAAAATGCCTGTTTAAGGAGTAAGTTTGGTCGCTAACTTCGTTGTCCTTGGCTAGTAGTCAAATTATTCGTAGCATAGTAAATATAACGTAGATTAAATAGTTCTTGGATTGCATGTAATATTTAACGTAGATTTGCTATAGTTTAATGCGTTATGATTCTTTGCATTGACTAACAATTAACACTAACATTTTAGCTGTAACTAGCACATCCTTTCTCTTTCTCTTACTTTACATACTGCTTTAAGTGGTGGTGGGCGTAAAGTCCTTTAACTTTCTGTGTTGTAGGGTATGCTAATAAATAACATCCAGGGTGAGGAATATCGACGATCCGGTATGGACCTGAGTAAACTAATTGCTATTTCTTAAGCAAACGTTTTAGCCTCGTAGATTTGGGATGGGTTGTGAGCAATACCAAATCATCAATTTCGAACACACGTGTCGGTCTGACCCGTTTATCAAATTTTTTCTTCCGGAGCTCCGCAGTGTGTGCCAGGGTAATGGCAGCTTGCTTTACCTTTTCCTGCAAAGAAATATCGTTCGAAGACAACTTAGGCAGGGGACTTGACCATGAGTTTTTTTTCTGGTTCGTCTGATAATAACTCGGCAGGTGAGAATCCGGTTGAACTATGTGGCAAATTGTTCACAATGTACTCGAACGGAGCGAGGTATTCTATCCATTTGGAATGTTTTGTAGAAGAATGGATGCACATAAATTGATTAAATTCTTTAAAAATTCGCTCAACGGGGTTACCCTGTGGGTGAAATCGGGAAGTAAGAACATGTTTAATATCGGAATCTTGCAGAAATGATTTCCACTTTGCACTCGTAAAGTACGATGCATTGTCCGTTAGGACAGCGACAGGTTTTCCGACGCGGGCTAGGTAGTCGGCCGAAAAGCGTCGAATGATAGCCGCAACAGTGGCTGTGCGCAAGGCGTACAATTTCATATACTTAGTAAAAACGTCCAATATAGCCAAAATGTATTTAGCACCACCGCGGGATTGTGGATAGGGTCCGCCAATGTCTACGGAAATCAAATCAAACGGTTGCTTTGGAAGAATGGGATGCAATTCAATTGATGCATGTTTGTTCAAATATTTTGCCTTCTGGCAAATGATACATTTGCGAATGACCTGCAGGACTACGTCGCATGTTAGGAAAATAGCAGAAGCGTAGGATCTTGGCGGCACATTTATTAATGCCATAATGTCCCCAGGTTTTGTGGGTGAACAAAATGAAGTCGTCAACATAAGCTTCCGGTAAACATACCAACCAACGCTCTGACACGAGATGGGAACGATGAAACAGTACACCATTGTTGATCTTGTAGTAATTTTGAAGATTAGAATTTGAATTCTGACATAATTTTGTTTTTACTGTAGACCACCTAGGATCGGCATCTTGTAACTGTGCAAAATCCCTGCAGATTCGGTGATAGTAGCGGTTGTAGGATTCGTCATACATTAACATGACCTGAAAGTCGGAAGTTTGCTCATGCAAATCTGAAAGATTTTTCGCATCGTGCGGAAGACGAGAAAGAGCGTCCGCAACAATATTGGTTTCGCCGGAGATGTAAATAATTTCGAAATCGTATTCTTGCAACGACAAACACCAACGAGTGAGCCGGGAATGAAGTAATTTGCAAGACAGTAAAAATGATAAAGCTTGGTGGTCTGTATAGATGCGTGTATGTTTTCCCCAGAGAAAATATTGAAATTTTCGCATAGACCAAATAATTGCAAGGGTCTCGCGTTCCGTAACTGAATACGATCTCTCGCATTCAGTTAAGGTGTGACTGGCAAAACTGATAGGTTTTACTATTGTTCGATCATGTTCAACCGACAGTTGAAACAAAAAGGCCCCAAGTCCATAAGATGACGCATCGGTCGATAGGCAGAAGTCTTTTGACATGTCCGGATGACAGAGGAGTGGTGCGTGGATTAATGATTGTTTAATTTTTTCAAAATCGGCTTGACATTCTGTAGTCCATCGCCAAAGGGAATTTTTCTTTAGAAGATTTAGAAGATGTGGGCTGTTAAGAGCTTGCTGTGTCACGAACTTTCTGAAAAATGACGAAAGACCCAAAAATGCTTTAAGTTGTTTTTTGGTTCGGGGTGCAGGAAAGTTGCGAATTGCTTCAGTCTTTTTAGAGTCCGGCCTGATGCCTTCCGGCGTGATGATGTGGCCAAGGAACTTAATCTGTTGTCGGGCGAACCTTGATTTTTCCAAATTGATTGTCACGCCTGCATCGGCGAATTTAATCAAAATTTGTCTTAGAAGATCGACATGTTCTTCCCAGGTGGCAGTCGCCACAACTAAATCATCCACATAGGGAGTGATTTGTGAAAGTAAATCTGGCCCGAGGACGTCGTGAAGCGCCTCGTTAAAGATTCCTGCACTTATTCGTAACCCGAATGGCAAAACACGGAATTGGTATGATCGTCCTTCGCATAAAAATGCGGTATATTTACGTGATTCAGGATGTAGAAGAACCTGGTAGTAGGAAGATCGTAGGTCGATATTAGTCAGAAATTTGGCGTTGTGAAATTTCAGGAGTTGTTCGTCCAGATTTACAGGGCGAGTATTTACCGGTATAATAATTTTGTTGATTTCGCGTGCATCGAGAACAAGACGCACGCTTCCATCGGGTTTCGAAACTGACAACAAAGGGTTGCAATACGGCGAGTGCGAATTTTCTATGATTTTCCAACGTAGCATTCTGTTAATTTCCTGCATAACCGCTGGTTTTTTAGACCATGGTATATTGTAGTGTGTACGACAAAATGTTAGGTGGGGTTTGACATCCATCTTGTACACATACCCACGTATGATACCAGGTTTATCTTGAAAGACTACTGAAATTTGTTGAAGAAGGTGAAACAGATTCTGTTTTTGCAAATCAGTTAGATGGTAGGCTTCGGCACACTTTTCCCACAGAGTTTTACTATCAGCATTGTAAGAAGAATTGCAATTGTTTGTCATAGAAAAATTAGTGATGGGCACAGATTTCAAGTGACGTACGTCCCGATAAGAATTGTTGTTATTAATTGTTTTAGATAAAGGTATCAAAATTCTTTGCTTTTCAACCGTCAATTGACAGATACCATTCCCTAAGTCAATCACTGCTCGATACTGATTTAAGAAATCGATGCCGAAAAGACATGGAACTTAAATTATCCACAACAAGGAAATGATAACGAACATGCACGTTGGAAACAACAAAAGTTAGAAGAGCTTGTAATTTGACATTTTTTGATTTGTTTCCAGTGGCACCGATGATTCGGCAGTTCTGCACTGGAAACGTCGGAAGTTTAGAACCTTTATCTAGATCCAAGTACAGGGAACTAGAAATCACGCTTGCTGACGCTCCAGTGTCGAATAACACTTCTACAATGGATTTCTCTAACGATAAAACAGCAGTTGCCTGAACCGTTACCTTTACTTTGTCGTTATTACTAGACTTATTATTCTCGGCAAGAAGGTCATGTTCCATAGTGTGTCCGTCTTGGAATCTCAAAAAACAATTTGCAAGATTATTTGCGCCCGTGCTCACGTTCTCGACCGGGGCTTGGGCGCTTACGCCGGTCTGCTCATGTTTTCCGCCGCGTTATTAGGCGACGCATTTTGGTCATCACTTACCTCAATAATATTTATCCTTTGTTCATGGACATGTTTGGTATTCGGTGGAGTTTGATTACCGCAGTCCTGATTATTAGCATTGTTTGTTGGTACAAAGTGTCGTGCATTCGGAAACATATAATTGTAGTTGTGTGGTGTATAGTTCGGGTTTCCCCAGTGCGGGGGTGGGTAACTGACTCTAGAATTTTGACAATTTGAATTATTCTGCTGATATGGCGAATTTCTCTCAAAATAACCAGGGTTGTATCTTCCATCCTGACGTCTGTTTTGATTGTTGTTTTTTCGGTTACGGTTGTTGTTGCCTCTGGAGTACTGATTGTTGTTGAAACTACCATTGCGTCTGTTGCCATTACTATTACTTTTTCGGTAAAATTGACCATTACCAAAACTGTTGTAATTGTTGGAATTTTGGAATCGGGGATCGCAAGATTGCTGCGAATATTGTGTGAAGTTGGGCTGTTGTGATTTTTGCCCCTGATTTTGAGGAAGCGGGTTTGCATTCCACATGTTACCGCTGTTGTTATTTTGATTGAAATTATGGCAATTGTTTTGGCGAGAGTTGGAATTAGCATTATAAATATGTGGAGTGTTCCCTGAATCTCCTCTAAACACAAGGTCTACTTCATTCAAATAATCTAGAAATTTCTTGATGTTAGTTTCCGGAACACCAATTAATTGTGTCCGGTAATGCAGGGGTAAATGACTTTTTAAGGTGTTAATCACATCGGCAAGATCGGCCGGTTTTGACCAATAAAGTGTTTTGTCCAGGTATCTTTCAAAATATTGACGCAAAGTTTCTTTACGAGGGTTGTATGGTTCGGGATTGTGAACTTCACGTCGAAGTTGTTTTTGCTCATGTTCTGACCAGAATTCCTGCAGAAAAGCCTCTTCAAATTGCTTGAAAGTTAAATTTTGCCTTTTTATTTCAGCTCCCCATCTGGATGCTCGCCCCCTCAACAGATTACTTACAAAAAAAATCTTTTCCGCATCTGACCAGTTGTGCGGAAACATTCCGTCAAAAGACCTACTAAAAACAATCGGGTGCACCGCTTGGGTATCATCGGAACTGAACGTTGGAAAATAGGCATGTTTAATCATGTTACCGTCAACAATACCGGCAGGCACTATAGGGCCTGAACTATTGTTCCCTGGTGAAACTTCATGGCACAAGGGTGGTTGAGAATTACTGTTTTGTGCGATCACTGAGAGCGGCTCTGTTTGATGTTTTTCGCTCGCAAGTGATTCGCTGTTAGACTGTGGAACAAACTGCACAGTGAAATTAGGCGGTGAACTCGTTGTGAGTGGGGTTGTAGGCGGAACAGTAACTACGTTAGAATCGGGAGTTAATAACTGAGAAATTTGGTTTTTTAAAGTGTTGGTCTCGGTTTGCACCTGCGACATGGCCTGGTGTAAAATCTCTTTTGTAGCGGTTTTTACCCTTTGCTCAATGAGCTTGTTGCAAATACCACATTCGTGCACAAATTTTTCTGCAATGTTTGCGTTACACTCTAAAGAAAGCGATTCTGTTTTTTCCTCCAAATGGGAAATTTTTTCTTTCATTTCAAATTGTTGTAAGCATACTACGCTAACTTGTTGAGTAATACCTTCGATATCCATCGAAATTTTATTTTTTGAGGTGGTTTGATTTTGCACGAAATTCTGAACTAGATCATTGACCTGAGCCTGAGCGTTCGTGACCTGATCCAACTTGGTTTTACATGACTGCATTTCGGAATTTGTCACTGTTTGATATTTAACAAAGGAATTTTCGTGAGTGTTTACACGACATGACAATTCGTTGAAACTTTCGGTCAATTGTGTCGTTTTTGAATTAAGTTCTGAGATTTGGTTAGCCTGTTTTTCCAGAGTAGATGTTACCTCAGAAGACAATTGATCGATTTTGCTGTTTAATTCTTTTGTACTCTGCTCCTGTTTATCAAATCTAGTGTTTAGTTTATCAAACCTTTCATTAAGGATGCTATCCATACTTCGCGTAAGAAGTTGTATTAAAATTCCGTACTGATTCGGATCAATGTTTGGATCATTGTACCTTTCACTAGAGTTGTGCAAATTAGGATCGGAGTGGGAAATCCCTAGTTGGACACGTCTACTATCGTTTTCCATAGGGTCAGGATTATTGAGTGTGTCACCTGATGAATTACTTTCGTTACTTAGTATTATTTGATGTGATACACCTGCAGTAAATTCCATAGATTCTGGGCTGGAAAAGCGTAGGAAAGGGGATGCTGATGATACAGTAGCATCACCGTTATCAGTTTGCTGTTGCTGTTGTTCCATTTTTGCCAATAATTAACAAACGTGAAATATACAAATAGTACACCCAGAATGGCGATGGCTTGCAAAGTACAAAAGATAAATAAAATTTAAATAGTTAGACGGTAATAACTATTACTTGATAGAATTTCCAAAAATGTCTGAATTATTATTGTGGTTGTAACCGTATTCGCGTAGCTAATCTGAAAGTGGTGACATGACGTAACAAACAGGATTGACTCATAACAATGACTTCTGCATATCTTACTGTTGAATTTCAATGTTACAATAATAGAAATTCCATTGACAAAGGGTATGATTCTTGTTTAGGGAAAGGCATGGGAAATGGGAATAAAAGTTAGCATAGGCGGGAGGCGCACGCTGGACAATGGCATAGCAGAACAAATGCTTTTGCACTACTCACCGCGCTGCGCTGAAGCTTGCAGAAATCTTGTTAATCTTGAAACAACGTTAGCTCTCGTTTTCATATTGGGCATGAAAGAGAAAATTACAGTTTTTTAGCCAATGTACAAGACAATAAATATTACTACACGTATGATTTTACTTTAATTTGCCCTTGTTAAGTTCATTCCAGTAAAATCCGAAGATTGGCGTCCTGTAAACGGTCGCCAGTGTGATGTCCGGAATTAAAAAAAAAAGGGGGGGTTGTAATTTTTTGTTTTTTTTTTTGTTCATGGTGAAAGGAAAGAAAGAAAAAAGGGTGAATAAAGGTGAAGGGAAGTGGTTCTATTTTTACTGGAATGAACTTATTGATAGACATCACAAAAATTTATTTTACCTATATTTTTTTTTTTTACGCATCGAAGAAGACAACACAACACATATAAAAGAATATAGAACAAGAATAATAAAGAACACATATTATCCACAGAATGATCGTTTCACAAGACACTTTCTAGCTCGACTGACTCTTAAGACTGAACAAGACTCGACTGACTCTACTCTCTCTCTGGACCACAGCCTCTTCACGTCCCTCTGGACCAGAGATTTCAACTCCGATTATTTAATTAATCGTACAGCCGCTGGGCGCGCGCTTGGCGCGTCATTTAAATGGGGTTAAACGCACACCGCGAGAGGCGTGGGCTAGCGGTGTCTTACAGGTATCGCCACAACATCCACGTCCCTTCATAGGTTATGGACATGCTATAGGGACACAGGTCAGAGCTTAAGGCAAGCTGGACAAGGTTGCCGACGCATTACAACCCCAACTGAGGACCGATATCTGTCCCTCTCTACTTTGCGGCGTCGTACAATACCGCGAGAGCACTAAAAGGCGATCTCAGAAGGGCCACTGGATCCTGTGTGTCCGATAAGGCTGTACTGAAGATGTTACGAGATAGGATCTTACGACCCAGACGTCCTGTTCAACTATCCCGACTGACACGGCTATATCTCAGAGCTCGTCATGTCAACTGTAAACTTCGTCATTGGTAAAACGTGTCTGTCAAAGCCAAGTCCATATACCTTCTGATGCGAAGTCGAGTGCTTGTGCGGAGATCCGCGGTGAGCGGTACCTGTGAAAAGTTGTTCAGGAAATCGAGAGATCTCTAAGGTGCTGCAGTGTTACTGGGAGGCTTCAGTAGTGACACCCGTACAGATCTTCTCTTTACCGCCAGGCAGTACATCGGACAGATCCTGCTGGACCATGTGGTGGTTGCTGCATGCGGTGGTGGCCCTAAATTTCTTTTTATGTGACGGGAGTCAGCAGGGGTTTCTTCTGAAGTCTGGACATTGAAGTAATGGACTGGCCGGTGGTGAGTCCCGACCTAAACCCCATGTGGACAGGTGTGTCCGTAGTCGTCGTACTCCACCACAGACTCTCCAAAAACTCTCAAAGGCTCTTATTGAAGAATGGGAAAGGATACCACAGGGTAACCACCGTAGATTTAGAAGTAGGTGTCAGACAGTGATAAGCACTCACGGAGAGCATACACGTTATTGAGGTTCAGGAAGTCCAATGAAAATCATCCATTATGAAGGGATAAATGATCATGTTTTTATGCAAACGATCGAGAATGTCATGATGTTTTGCTGTGTTCTTAATTTTTGAAAGATAAAGATGTAATTTGGTAACATATCGTTTCCTCGGTTATTGCTCAGTGGCGATGGTTCCTTTCCAAGGGCACAGCCGTCTTCCTTCCACATTCTTCCCTAATCCGATGGGACTGGTGACCACGCTGTTTGGTCCCCTCCCCCGTATCGGCCAACCAACCATCCATTGCTCAATGGAGTATTGCAGACGCTCAAAGTCATGATGCCCTAATTCTCTTGAGCTGTCTACACTGATATTTCTGCTCTCGTGTCTGGTGCTCTGGCCCTCTATAGAAGCAGATACCAACTGTTCAGTCCTGCACAGGCTGGTGGACAGGAAACTGAGTTTTCAAAATCTTGCGAAATTGTCAATTTGGTTGTAATTGAAAGTGAAACTGCCATCAATCCGAAGATTGTTCTGAACACCACAATGGTCTAATGGGCATGATCACGCTTGAGGTGTTAAGTCTTTGCCTCCATCCGACCTACCCAACTAGTTATAGGGCAACTGGCTTTACACCGTTGGAAATGCGCACAATGTACACAGAAACTTCGTAAATTGTATTAACAGAAGGAAAACATATCAAGTGTAGAAAAAAAAGTCAGTCGAATGACAGCAACGCATTCGTCAAGATGTTTCCTCGAGATCGCCGCCACTCCAGTAGCATATCATCCGATAGTGTCGAAAATTTTCATTTCTGATGTCATTCTTCAAATCTGCCAGGGCTCGTGGTTTATCGACATACTCATTTGACCTGAGGCAGCCCCAAAGCATAAAGTCACAGAGGGTGGGGCCAGGAGACTTCACGGAGGCGGCCGAACAAAATAGATTGCGCCTAATCCAGGAAAACCCTTATTGTACAAAAGTGGCACCGTCTTGTTAAAGCCAGATGTTCTCAGTATCAGTGTCATTATTCTCAAGACGAGATATGAGCATAGCAACACAAGGCTCGCAATTCACCATCACTGCCACACTTGTCTCATTTTAGATATTGCAGTGCTTGTGTTATTCAGAAATACGATGCACACTCCCTTCGGAAATGCATACATATCCGAAGGAACAGGTACTGTGGCGACTACAGCCGTTATGAAATACAAGAAATTTATTCGCAGTTGCTAATACGGACAACTATCAGCTGTATAATGGAATGACGAATCTGAAAATTTGTGCTGGACCGTCATTCCATTACACAGCTGATGGTTGTCCATATTCACAATTACGAATGCATGTAAGGTCTCTCATTTTCAAAAATCAGACGCCAGTTATTTCTATTTTGTAAATTCCACGTCGCACAGTTATCTCACTACAAAGTAAAGCCCGAATTTGTAATTCTCGGTGGTTTTTAGGCTCCCAAAACAGAGGTGCGCCTCTCCAGTAAACACTACCATTGCATGTTCATCCTCTACAACTTTCAACACGAGCACATTTAATTTTGTTTTTCAGTTTGATCAAGACAGGCGCTTACCAAACGCTTTGAAATGTGAACAACACAAATTTTATCTTATGTCAATTTGGTAACTGCTTGCCTAAAAAATACTAACATAATAACAGCAGCAACAGCAAAATTCATTGACGGTAATGCTATCTCTGCATCAGCCCAATAACGTTTTCCCTTGTCATACTACTTCCTAGGATTGAAATCAGGTGATTTTATGGTTGTTTTCCATTACACTCAAGACTACAGAATGTTCACTGACTCTCACTTAAACAGACAGTAAGTGACAGGGAGAGTCATTAGGAATTCATGAACCTACGTGTCTAATGCATGGTGCTCCAGACGAGAACTGTGTATACATAATGCATGGTCCTTACCCCATCCTCATACGAGGGCTGAAGTCAGGCATAGTCTGAATTTCATAGTACCCCAAGGAGACATCCGCTGCGCAAGATTACTTCCCAAACTATGTTGGCCAGCAGGTAGTCGAGATGTCACATGGCAAACGAATAATATTAGGAGAAGCAAATTAATAATGATTGTTGTTCTTGTATTCTGTTATTGGAATCAAACGTCATTGATCCTATGAAGGTAAGCACTTCGTCAAAGCAGTTAACGAATATTGCTAGAGGAAAGAACAATTTAGGAAAAATTTATTGTAAATTGACCTACTTATCTGACAATTGACACTAAAGAAGTATGACGTTAAGACGAACTCAACCGTCCCGGGTGCTGTAATATATACATTTGAATTCCAAATAAAGAGAGATGGACAGGCTGACTGAAACTGCTCTCTGTACACTGGGTTAACTCGTACATGCACATTCATGAAAATGTGTTGCAGCGTAAATGAAACATGCGAAGATAACTACATACAAAACTGTATTACTTATGGTATTATATAAAGAGAATGTGTCGTCAATAGGCAGCGCATTAAGTCTGAGACGATGTGTAGTAGCACACAACGATATCTGATGTTGTGAACAATGGTGTCACGAGATCTATAAAGAAATTAATAGCATTCATTCTACACTAAGCTCGGCTAAGGTCTGAAGGGGACAGGAGAACTTGTCCTGAGGTAATCAGGTCGGAGAACTTAAGTGGCCTGTTCACCCGCTGAAATGTTCACCGACGAAGAAATCTGGCAACAGCGAGAGCCCCTGAATGGAGGAACATTTCTATCTGTTAAGAGGAAATCACAAGCCCAGCAACGAATAAAAGTACAAAGCTAGGAGAGAGCTAGAAGATTGTTCCTGCTACAAAAAGATACGCAGTTGTTAACATCTCACTTAGACAGTGAACTGACATAGTTCCAGTAGGGTTGACATAGAGGAATTATTGGCAAGGTTTAAGCAGATTGTAAATCGTGATCTGGAGAGATATGTGATGAGTAGCTGGATTAATGATGGAATAGACCCACCCTGGTTTGGTAAGTAAATTCATAAAATGCTGAAAGGGTAGAGGCTGTTACACTCTCGGTTCAAAAGAGAACGCACAAATGACGTCGAGCAAAGATCAGTAGAGATGCCTGCGTATATGAAAAGGTCTACTCGCCAAGCTTACAACTACTAACGCCGTCCTAACTTAGCAAAAAATCTGGCAGAGGACCCCAGAAAAATCTGGCCCTATGCAAAACCGCTAATTCTTCCATCCACCTCGTTATTGATCAATCTGGTCTGGCAGTTGAAGATAGCAAAATGAAAGGTTAAGTTTAGGGCTTAGGCTCTGAGCACTATGCGACTTAACTTCTGACGTCATCAGTCGCCTAGAACTTAGAACTAATTAAACCTAACTAACCTAAGGACATTACACACTTCCATGCCCGAGGCAGGATTCGAAACTGCGACCGCAGCGGTCGCTCGGTTCCAGACTGTACCGCCTAGAACCGCACGGCCACTCCGGCCGGCGACGAAGTTTTGGATTTCACGTTCAAGAAATCGTTCACACAGGACTCCGGGGTCTGGATGACAGACATATGCGTACCTGGTGTAGAGAAACCACTGAAAGATTTGAAAGCAAATAAATCACCAGTATGGGATCCCAGTTCGATTTTACAAAGTGTACCCTACGGCGTTGTCCCATTACCTAGCTTGTATCTATCATGAATCTCTCGCCCAGCACAAAATCCCAAGCGACTGGGAAAGAGCGCAGGTGGCTCCAGTACATAAGAACGGAAAGATCGGACCAGCAAAATTACAGACTACTATCACTAACTTCTGTTTGTTGCAGAATCCTTTCTATGTAATCTCATTTCGAATATAATAAACTTTCTTAAGACTGAGAGGTTTATGTCCGCGAATCATTACGGTTTTAGAAAGCATCACTCGTGTGAAACTCAACTTTGCTCGCATGATATACTGCGAATTATGGATGAATGGCAACAGACAGATTCCATATTTCTAGATTTCCGAAAGCATTTAACAGGGTGCAACACTGCAGCCTTTTAGCAAAGCTACGAGCATATGGAATAAGTTCACCGATACGTGAGTGGCTGGCCATTAAAATTCCTACACCACGAAGATGACGTGCTACAGACGCGAAATTTAACCGACAGGAACAAGATGCTGTGATACGCAAATAATTAGCTTTTCAGAGCATTCACACAAGGCTGGCGCCGGTGGCGACACCTACAACGTGCTGACATGCGGAAAGTTTCGAACCGATTTCTCATACAACAGCAGTTGACTGGCGTTGCCTGGTGAAACGTTGTTGTGATGCCTCGTGTAAGGATTGATAAAGGTGGATTGTAACGAATCGCGATTGCGGTTTATCGTATCGCGACATTGCTGCTCGCTTGGTCGAGATCCAATGACTGTTAGCAGAATATAGAATCATTGGGTTCATGAGGGTAATATGGAACGCCGTGCTAGATCCCAACGACCTCGTATCACTAGCAGTCGAGATGACGGGCATCTTATCCGCGTGGCTGTAACGGATCGTGCAGCCACGTCTCGACCTCTGAGTCAACAGATGGAAACGTTTGCAAGACAACAACCATCTGCAAGAACAGTTCGACGACGGTTGCAGCATCATGGACTATCAGCTGGGAGACCATGGCTGCGTTTACCCTTGACGCAGCATCACAGACAGGAGTGCCTGCGATGGTGTACTCAACGACGAACCTGGGTGCACGAATGGCATAACGTCATTTTTTCGGATGAATCCAGGTTGTGTTTAGAGCATCGTGATTGTCGCATCCGTGTTTGGCGACATCGAGGTTAATGCACATTGGAAACGTGTGGTCAATGGTGGCCATGCAACTGGCTCGTCACAATACGCCAGTCACTACTCTTGATGAACTGTGGTATCGTGTTGACGCTGCATGGGCAGCTGTACCTGTACACGCCATCCAAGCCGTGTTTGACTCAATGCCCAGGCGTATCAAGGCCGTTATTACAGCCAGAGGTGGTTGTTCTGGGTACTGATTTCTCAGGATGTATGCACCCAAAGTGAGTGAAAATGTAATCACGTGTCAGTTCTAGTATAATATATTTGTCCAAAGAATACCCGTTTATCATCTGCATTTCTTCTTGGTTTATCAATTTAATGTTCAGTAGTGTAGAAATCAGTATGTTGTCCTCAATGGTGAGTGTTCATCAGAGACAAGGGTGCTGTCAGGAGGCTCCCAGGGAACACACAAATTATTTGGCAGACAGGGCAGGCAGCAATCTCGGGTCGTTTGCTTATGACGCCGTGATTTACGGTAAAGTGTCGAAGTTGAGTGACTGTAGAAAGATACGACTAAGACAGAATTTATTGATGGTGTGAGGAATGGCAGATAGCCCTAAATGTGGAAAAATGTAAGTTAATGCGGATGAGTAAGAAGATCAAACCTGTAATTAGTATTAGTATTGTCCTGCCTGACACTGTCAAGTCGTTCAAATATCTGGGCATAACGTTGGAAAGCGATATGAGGTGGGACGATTGTGCGCAGCTATGGCAGGGAAGGCGAATGGTCGACTTCGGTTTATTGGGGGAATTTTAGGAAGGAGTGGTTCACCACTAAAGGCAACCGCATATAGGACCCTGGTGCGACCTATTCATGAGTACTGCTCGAGTGTCTGGGATCCGTACCAGAACGGACTGAAGGAAGACATCGAAGCAGTTGTTTTGTTACCGGTAGGCTGAAACAACACGTAAGTGTTACGGAGATGCTTCGGGAACACAAATGGGTATCCCCGGAGGAAAGGCGACGTTCTTTCCGAGGAACGCAATTGAGAAAACTTAGAGAACCGGCATTTGAAGCTCACTGCTGGGCGATTCTACTGCAGTCGGCGTGCAGAGCGCGTAAGAACCACGAAGGTGAGATATGAGAAAATAGGGTTCATATTTAGGGATATAGACATTCGTTTGTCCCTCGTTCTGTTTGCGAGTGGATTGGGAAAGGAAATGACAAGTAGCGGTACAGGGCACCCTCCGCCACGCACCGTACTGTGGTTTGCGGAGTATCTACTTGTTGTTGTTGTTGTTGTTTTCAGTCCTGCGACTGGTTTGATGCAGCTGTCCATGCTACTCCATCCTGTGTAAGCTTCATCTCCCACTACCTACTGCAACCTACATCCTTCTGAATCTGCTTAGTGTATTCATCTCTTAGTCTCCCTCTACGAGTTTTACCCTGCACGCTGCCCACCAATGCTAAATTTGTGATCCCTTGATGCCTCAGAACATGTCCTACCAACCGGTCCCTTCTTCTTGTCAAGTTGTGCCACAAACTCCTCTTCTCCCCAATTCTATTCAATACCTCCTCATTAGTGATGTAATCTACCCATCTAATCTTCAGCATTCTTCTGTAGCACCACATTTCGAAAGCTTCTATTCTCTTCTTGTCCAAGCTGTTTATCGTCCATGTTTCACTTCCATACATGGCTACACTCCATACAAATACTGTCAGAAACGACTTCTTGACGTTTAAAGCTATACTCGACGTTAATAAATTTCTCTTTCTTCGAGAACTGCAGAGTCAGAAGTTCAGTGAAGGAGTAACAACCGCGGACTGTAGGTCACGTTAAAATATATCACCGTGCATACGAAACATCAACCGTCACCGAAAACATTGGAATTCAGGGATGTTAGAGTCCTACTCACGAACGAAAACTGTCCGCGCATGCAAAGACACAGCCGGGATTGCAGCACTGCCAGTTCCATGAGACAGTTGTGGTATGTTCACTGAGGGGCTTTAACGAAAACGTGTATCCCGCAAATTATGTCTTTTAGTAGCTTATACAGAATTTGTCATTTACACCATCACCATCCATGACAGGTCGCAACAAGTGGAGTAAACGTTCACTAAACAACCCGTTACGATCATGTTAAGTGATCGCACTGGCTTCGACGTTTACACCAGAACGCTCAAAGCACTACTGAACGTTCATTGGATGGCAGGAATGTGTGAGTCATATGCGCAGACGGAGCCTAAACTCTAAAGTCAGTCGTTCGTGATTCCAACTATGGATGATTAAGTGGTTGTGGCTTCATACCAGAGCGGGACATGTCTACTGACAGTTTGTCAGCTAAATCGAGACTTATCCGGCAGGAGAATAATGCTTCACTGATCTGCAGTCTAAGGAACGTACTGAAGATCCGGCACTTCTCATTGTGACGAACGGCGAGGGGTATGCAGCTTTGTGTCCACACCACCTTCAAGAAGATTTCCTACAGTAACTGCTCACTGGCATCTTTCGTAGATGCAAGCCGTAACTCATGGCTGTGATTGCCAAATTTCCCAGACACCGAAAATGTGCTCCAGAATAAAAATAGCAAATTATGGATAACAGACTCTTGAACATCAACCAGCGTCTCTCTTGTGTCTCTGACGAACTACCAGTATCCCAATGGGGCATTATTGCAGTTTCTAAATCAGTGGTGAGGTACTGGATTCGCATTCGGGTGAGGGGACGTGGGATTCGGGGAATTGCAGGTGACAGATTAATTGCCTTCCCAATCATCCAAATGTGGGTTTTCAGTGGTTTTTCTACATCACTTGAGGCAAATGCAGAAATAGTTCCTTCAAAGGGAAGAAGGCCGTTTCCTTAACCACCTTTCAACTGTAAACCCTTATCTGTCTTAGACACAACTAGCTATCACACCAGTTTACTTTCACAACAGCAGTCGTCGTAACTCCTTATCCGCCTTAGAAAAAACCAGCTATCACACCTGTTCTCTTTCATAACATCAGTAGCCGTCCTAACTCCAAGCATGGTTTTAACTGCTACGTGTTGGTGAAGAGAACATTTTCCAGGGCCACTTGTAGTCTGATACTGCAGTAACATCACATTCGGCTTCTGTGACATTTACCTTCATTTTGTGCGAGTTACAGCTAAATTTGTGATTTATCATAATTTCTTACACGATGATTATATAGAGAAAGTTATTTTATGTAACAACATAAGCTGCAAATAGACAACATTTCATTTGCTAACAGTTTCAATCTATCTGCTCAACCATCAGACAACTTGTAACGTGGCAGATTGAATGAATGTCAATTTCGGGTGAGTGATTTTATATGTCATAAGAAGTAGATGAGTATGTCACCTGACATACTTCGGCGATAATGAGCAGATTTGCCTATTAAAATGTACAGTATGTAATGCAAAGGGATGGCACTCAATTCGACTGCATTAACACAGTTAACCCGAATCCTGCATGTCAATGAGCAAAAGGAGGAAAAAGCTACTAGAGGAAATGTTTCAGTTTGGGGCAGACATGAGTTGCGCCGTCACAGCCCGAGTACAATGGAACACTTTCAAAGGGGGGTTGGTGACCTGTAGCAAGAGGGACAATACATCAAGGAGAGCAGCAAGTGGGCCAGCGCTGCTTGCTACGGAAAAATTCTTTAGAAAACTGCATAGGGGAGTTTCCAGATGGATACTAACAGACCAGTGACGCAGTTGATGAATTGAAATGCATGTGGTGCGCTCGTGATGCACACGTGTAACTCTTAGGCGTCAGGAACGGGTACAAAATGTCCGATTGGCTGGAATAAACTCAGAAGGAGTAGAAGGGGGCGAAATTTCGACGCAGTTTTAAGGTAGACCCTTTGCACAGGTAATTTCCACAAGATGAAAGGAATGCTCCCATTGGTCTGAAAAAAGACATGACGCGACACATGAAAGGACACAGATGGGGGACAGTTTGCTATGAAAGACAAGACCGAAAACTTTGAGGACTCTCCTCGGAATCAGTGTGAAGTGTAGAATAGGGCACATCACGCTCTGTACGATGCCAAAAGGGGAATTTTGTGTGAACACTGCGTTCACTTCAGCTGACATTCAGCTATAAATTAGCTGAAGACTCTGAGTTCCAACAGCGGAGAAACGAAACAGGTATGTAGTTAATTGTTCTTGCAACAAATGAGAGGCCATTGTAGTATACATGCTGCTCCATCTATGCACGTGTATATCGCCATATTTCCAGACATATTTCTCGCCTAACGAGAAACATAGGACAGTTTCTGATGATAAAATCAGTAAAGATTTTGATTAGCTATTTATAGGATTTTCAGAGGGCGAGAGCAGCACTGCAACCAACAGCTCATCGCAGCAAAGGAAAATGTCACTAGCAGAGGCGTAAACTTGTTGGTTCTCCAGCTTGCGTCCACTGTGAACTCAAGCAACCTTGAGTAATCTTTTACTGTTCTTGTCACAAAAATGAACCATCCTCTGTAGACTTGACTGCCATCCTAAATAGTTTTTTTTTTTTTTTTGGGTCATCAGTCTACTGACTGGTTTGATGCGGCCCGCCACGAATTTCTCCCCTGTGCTAACCTCTTCATCTCAGAGTAGCACTTGCAACCTACGTCCTCAATTATTTGCTTGACGTATTCTAATCTCTGTCCTCCTCTACAGTTTTTGCCCTCTAAAGCTCCCTCTAGTACCATGGAAGTCATTCCCTCATGTCTTAGCAGATGTCCTATCATCCTGTCCCTTCTCCTTATCAGTGTTTTCCACATATTCCTTTCCTCTCCGATTCTGCGTAGAACCTCCTCATTCCTTACCTATCAGTCGACCAAATTTCCAATATTATAGCACCACATCTCAAATGCTTCTATTCTCTTCTGTTCCGGTTTTCCCAAAGTCCATGTTTCACTACCACAGAATACTGTACTCCAGACGTACATCCTCAGAAATTTCTTCCTCAAATTAAGGCCGGTATTTGATATTAGTAGACTTCTCTTGGCCAGAAATGCCTTTTTTGCCATGAGTCTGCTTTTGATGTCCTCCTTGCTCCGTCCGTCATTGGTTATTTTACTGCCTAGGTAGCAGAATTCCTTAACTTCATTGACTTCGTGACCATCAATCCTGATGTTAAGTTTCTCGCAGTTCTCATTTCTACTACTTCTCATTACCTTCGTCTTTCTCCTATTTACTCTCAAACCATACTGTGTACTCATTAGACTGTTCATTCCGTTCAGCAGATCATTTAATTCTTCTTCACTTTCACTCAGGATAGCAATGTCATCAGCGAATCGTATCATTGAAATCCTTTCATCTTGTATTTTAATTCCACTCCTGAACCTTTTTTTTATTTCCATCATTGCTTCCTCGATGTACAGATTGAAGAGTAGGGGTGAAAGGCTACAGCCTTGTCTTACACCCTTCTTAATACGAGCACTTCGTTCTTGATCGTCCACTCTTATTGTTCCCTCTTGGTTGTTGTAAATATTATATATGACCCGTCTCTCCCTTTAGCTTACCCCTACTTTTTTCAGAATCTCGAACAGCTTGCACCATTTTATATTGTCGAACGCTTTTTCCAGATCGACAAATCCCATGAACGTGTCTTTATTTTTCTTCAGCCTTGCTTCCATTATTAGCCGTAACGTCAGAATTGCCTCTCTCGTGCCTTTAATTTTCCTAAAGCCAAACTGATCGTCACCTAGCGCATTCTCAATTTTCTTTTCCATTCTTCTGTATATTATTCTTGTAAGCAGTTTCGATGCATGAGCTGTTAAGCTGATTGTCACACTTGTCAGCTCTTGCCGTCTTCGGAATTGTGAGGATGATGCTTTTCCGAAAGTCAGATGGTATGTCGCCAGACTCATATATTCTACACACCAACGTGAATAGTCGTTTTGTTGCCACTTCCCCTAATGATTTTAGAAATTCTGATGGAATGTTATCTATCCCTTCTGCCTTATTTGACCGTAAGTCTTCCAAAGCTCTTTTAAATTCCGATTCTAATACTGGATCCCCTATCTCTTCTAAATCGACTCCTGTTTCTTCTTCTATCACATCAAACAAATCATCACCCTCATAGAGGCTTTCAGTCTATTCTTTCCACCTATCTGCTCTCTCCTCTGCATTTAACAGTGGAATTCCCGTTGCACTCTTAATGTTACCACCGTTGCTTTTAATGTCACCAAAGGTTGTTTTGACTTTCCTGTATGCTGAGTCTGTCCTTCCGACAATCATATCTTTTTCGATGTCTTCACATTTTTCCTGCAGCCATTTCGTCTTAGCTTCCCTGCACTTCCTATTTATTTCATTCCTCAGCGACTTGTACTTCTGTATTCCTGATTTTCCCGGAACATGTTTGTACTTCCTCCTTTCATCAATCAACTGAAGTATTTCTTCTGTTACCCATGGTTTCTTCGCAGCTACCTTCTTTGTACCTATGTTTTCCATCCCAGCTTCTGTGATGGCCCTTTTTGGAGATGTCCATTCCTCTTCAACTGTGCTGCCTACTGCGCTATTCCTTTTTGCTGTATCTATAGCGTTGGAGAACTTCAAACGTATTCGTCATTCCTTAGAACTTCAGTATCCCACTTCTTTGCGTATTGATTCCTCCTGACTAATTTCTTGAACTTCAGCCTACTCTTCATCACTACTATATTGTGATCTGAGTCTATATCTGCTCCTGGGTACGCCTTACAATCCAGTATCTGATTTCGGAATCTTTGTCTGACCATGATGTAATCTAATTGAAATCTTCCCGTATCTCCCGGCCTTTTCCAAGTATACCTCCTCCTCTTGTGATTCTTGAACAGGGTATTCGCTATTACTAGCTGAAACTTGCTACAGAACTCAATTAGTCTGTCTCCTTTTTCATTCTTTGTCCCAAGCCCATATTCTCCTGTAACCTTTTCATGTACTCCTTCCCCTACAACTGCATTCCAGTCGCCCATGACTATTAGATTTTCGTCCCCCTTTAGATACTGCATTACCCTTTCAATATCCTCATACACTTTCTCTATCTGTTCATCTTCAGCTTGCGACGTCGGCATGTATACCTGAACTATCGTTGTCGGTGTTGGTCTGGTGTTGATTCTGATTAGAACAACCCGGTCACTGAACTGTTCACAGTAACAGACCGTCTGCCCTACCTTCCTATTCATAACGAATCCTACACCTGTTATACCATTTTCTGCTGCTGTTGATATTACCCGATACTCATCTGACCAGAAATCCTTGTCTTTCTTCCACTTCACTTCACTGACCCCTACTATATCTAGATTGAGCCTTTGCATTTCCCTTTTCAGATTTTCTAGTTTCCCTACCACGTTCAAGCTTCTGACATTCCACGCTCCGACTCGTAGAACATTATCCTTTCGTTGATTATTCAATCTTTTTCTCATGGTAACCTCTCCCTTGGCAGTCCCCTGCCGGAGATCTGAATGGGGGACTATTCCGGAATTTTTTGACAATGGAGAGATCATCATGACACTTCTTCAACTACAGGCCACATGTCCTGTGGATACACGTTACGTGTCTTTAATGCAGCGGTTTCCATTGCCTTCTGCATCCTCATGTCATTGATCATTTGGTGATTCTTCCGCCTTTAGGGGCAATTTCCCACCCCTAGGACAAGAGAGTGCCCTGAACCTCTACCGCTCCTCCGCCCACTTTGAGAAGGCCGTTGGCAGAATGAGGTTGACTTCTTATGCTGATTATTTATCAAAATTTAGGCAGTGGCGGGGATCGAACCCGAGACCGAAGACGTTTTGATTATGAATCAAAGACGCTACCCCTAGACCACGGGTTAAATAGTACCAAACTTAGAACCGCAATCGGATGAATTGTCTTAATATTGGCCAACTGCACGGTGTAGTGGTAAGAGTAATCTTGTCGAGAACTTTCTACTTAAATTTGATATTGTTGTGTTCAGGATTACTTCTACTAAACACGACACAATACACTGTATTGACAACTGTCCTTTAAGTAACATGTTACGATCTATGTAAATTTTTGTACTTCTTTGACAATAATTCTGAAATTAAACAAATTGTGTACAGCTAAACACCGATGTTCTCTGTTATTGAATTATGGTCCACTGCTAACCCCAGCCATTTATTCTACAGACGCTAACGCACTCACAGTGCGTTTTAGCTGATGTCTGGCGAATGTGTAAAGGAGTGGAATGTCAGAAAATTAAAATTGTAGTTTCAGCTTATATGTAATTCTTAATGCTGCGATCTCAACAATAAAAATTAAATTATAGGACCCAAAGCCGACAACAGATAAAAATGATTTATGGTCTCGAATACCCTTTACATGACTATGAATAATGGACAAGCTTCAAGTTCAAAAGGATTGCTTAAAGAATAGTTCAGAAGTGGACAAGCTAAACTTCTGGAATTAATGGTACATGTTTCAAATTTCTTCCTGAGAGGGGAGTAATCACCAGAGAAACAAACTATAAAGGAGCAAGTGTAACATATGCAGTCCCTCGATTATGTGGGGGAATTACAGTATAAGGGAAAGAATCGGAGCACTGGTTGTGAACGAGGAGTAACAGAATGAAGCTTGTGGACAGACAATATATTTTACCTAATTTGAGGATCACAATGTCAGAGAATGGAGTGGTTCTTTTATATGTTCAAGATGTTAGAGCTTTATACACCGCTCAACTTCTAGAACTAAAATGTTTGGAGAAATATCAGCTACCAAAGGGTTTCGACAAGGATGAACGCTAGCACCTAAATTATTTTAAACATACTTGAATAGTGTCTTAAGGTTATGCAAACGTTCCTGTCGTAGTAATGACTTGTCTACAAACGATCACAAGCTCTTCACTCTGCATTTTAGTGTTGATCAAGTCGTTTTGGAGAACATAAGGATGACATGAACTAATCGGTTAGAAAGTTGCACAGAAAGTATCAGTAACGCGATTTAACCATTCGGAGAACATGGAACATGTGTTACAGGAGTAGATAGTCAGGACGTGGCGTTAGCTTTTGGGGTAGTAAGGTCTGTGGACTTATAAATTACTGGATGTGATTATTAACATTTACAGATCTGCTGAAAGGGAAATTTTTGGCAAAGCTAGACAAGCAACCAAACAATTAAATGGAGTTTTATGGAGCACACATATTGGACTAGAAGCTAAGATTAGGATATTTAAAACTGTTGTCGAAAATAGAGTGACGTATGGAGCAGCAACAAGGAAAATAATAGAAAGAATTAAAAGAAACTTATTGTTAAGGAAGATGGGATAAAATTGACAATCAAACCACATGTAAGACGGGTGCCACTGTAATGGATACAATTGAAGAAAAGCCACTGATATGGTATGGACATATGTGCCGTTTATGTGACGACAGATTAAGTAAGAAGATGATGGAACAGATTCCAACTAACAGACGAGGAAAAGAACTCACGAAAACAACATTGGAAGAATGAGTCGGAAGAGGTCTCAGAGAAAATTTGCAAGAGGAAGATGGGAAAGAAAGCAGCCTTTTAAACCTAGGTACGACAAACAAGCTTATTAGCCTCCACGTTTAATAGCTTCCAAATTCTCTGCTTTTATATGGAGTGCACACTTCATGCTAACGAAACTGACAACTGATTTCTGTTAAAACTACTTGTCGTTCAGCATATACGTCTCTAAACTGATTAAAAACCTGTATCTTTGTTATCGATCAAATGTGGAGCGTTCGCATTAAAATTGTAATAGTTTCATTTAGGTAAGCGTGGGTGGTTGATCTGTGAGCGAGTGTAATTATGAATGGCCGCTCTTAGACATATTAAAGTATTCTTCCTAGTTAATTGCCAACGGCCATTCCGCAGTGCTAACACCGGTTACAGTCAGATCACTGAAGTTAAGCGCCGTCGGGCTTGGCTAGGACTTAGATGGGTGAATGTCCAATCTGCCGAGCGCTGTTGGCAAGCGGCACGCACTCAGCGCTTGTGACGCAAATTGAGAAGCTACTTGATTGAGAAGTTGCGGTCTCGGAAACTGTCAACGGCCGGAAGAACACTGATGACCACACGTCGCTCCATGTCCGCATCAAGTGGCGCCTGTATGGTAAGGTTGACACGGCGGTCGGTCAGCAGCGTTAGCGTCTTCTGAAAGCTGGTGTAGTTCAGTTCCTGGTAATATATGTATCAAGCCAGACAGCACACAAAACCTTAAAAAATGTTTTCCCTCATTCATATTGTTATCAGTCTGACAAAAGTTAGGACTTTACTAGGACATATTGCTGCCTTGTTACCGGAATATACGACGCACTAAGTCAAAGCAGTTCGTACCGTACTGTAACTGTAACGCAGCAAGAACGACACGTTGATGGCTCCTATGAGGTGAGCGTGTGGTATTCACCTAGTAAATCCCCCTTCTCATATACTTTAATTTGGTGCCATCGGACATGGATATGGGGATGTTAACAGACAGAAAACGCTTGGCTGCTAAGAGAATTTAGCCGTATTGCTCAACACAAAAATTTGTCTTTTTACCTTTAAGAATACTAAACTTGCTCCGTTTCAAGAAGGAAAATGTTCCTAGAATGAAATTTTCACTCTACAGCGAGTGTGCGCAAGAGAGCTTCTGTGAAGTTAGGAAGGTAGGAGGCGAGGTACTGGCAGAAGAGTAAAGCTGTGAGGACGGGGCGTTAGTCGTGCTTGGGAAGCTCAGCTGGTAGAGCACTTGCCCTCGAAAGGCAAAGGTCCCGAGTTCGAGTCTCGGTCCATCACACGGTTTTAATCTGCCAGGAAATTTCAGGGAAAATGTTGCTTTGAAAGCATTGCAGAACATGCCGTTTCGCTTTGTTTATCGGCTTTAGAAAGTAACATACTTCCTAACAACGCCTAACTCCAACCACGCACAAATTCACTGAAGTTTATCAGTGTTGTGCAGCCTTTCTGAATTATTCTTCCAGGTTATAAATGACGATGGTAGCCTTTTTTTTTATAACTATGCAAGTAGTAATATGTTCCACAAACGGAAGCTACTCACATACAACGACGATATTGTTTCGCCTCCTCCTTTCACATACAGGGTGTTAGAAAAAGGTACGGCCAAACTTTCAGCAAACATTCCTCACACACAAATAAAGAAAAGATGTTATGTGGACATGTGTCCGGAAACGCTTAATTTCCATGTTACAGCTCATTTTAGTTTCTTCCCCCTACGCTCAATGGAGCACGTTATCATGATTTCATACAGGATACTCTACCTGTGCTGCTAGAGCATGTGCCTTTACAAGTACGACACAACATGTGATTCATGCACGATGGAGCTCCTGCACTTTTCTTGTCGAAGTGTTCGTACGCTTCTCAACAATAGATTCGGTGATCGATGGATTGGTAGAGGCGGACCAATTCCATGGCCTCCACGCTGTCCTGACCTCAACCCTCTTGACTTTCATTTATGGGGGCATTTGAAAGCTCTTGACTGCGCAACCCCGGTACCAAATGTAGAGACTCTTCGTGCTCGTATTGTGGACGACTGTGATACAATACGCTATTCTCCAGGGCTGCATCAGCGCATTAGAGATTCCATGCGACGGAGGATGGATGCATGTATCCTCGCTAACGGAGGACATTTTTAGCATTTCCTGTAACAAAGTGTTTGAAGTCACGCTGGTACGTTCTGTTGCTGTGTGTTTCAATTCCATGATTAATGTGATTTGAAGAGAAGTAATAAAATGAGCTCTAACATGGAAAGTAAGCGTTTCCGGACACATGTCCACATAACATATTTTCTTTCTTTGTGTGTAAGGAATGTTTCATGAAAGTTTGGCCGTACCTTTTTGTAACACCCTATATAACTACGCTCACCTTCCGCGAATAAACCCTATTATTGCTCAAAATTACTCCAGCTATCGACGTAATACTTCCAAACTCATACTTCACCACTTTAGCAGCTATTCAAATAATTTTGGTGCATCTACTCGCGACACCGTTTCTCTACTAACGTTCTGATGCGTGACCGATATGGCTTAAACATTTTGAACAAAAAAGAAAGGAAATTGCCCTCCGGGAAAAAAGGTTCACGCAGCTCGGACAGTTCCAGAGAACCAGCGACGCGTAAGTGGTACGATTTACTACGTCACACCACTATGGTTAGCAGTTCCGCTTACATGCCTTAGTGTTAACATCATTGGATTCTCCTCTGTCCATCTCTGTGATCGGGGGAACGAACGACATGGTTGAACGTTTCCTTGAATTTAATTTGGATTGTCGATTTTCACCGTGAAACACTCCACATTAATTTCCGTCTACTATTAATATCCGAATAGCAATCTGAGTTCTAATTCTTGTGTGACCGTGAGCTAATAGATACGTGTTAATTTGTAGTCAGAAAGCTGGTGCTCAACAACGTTAAACACAATGGGGTTTTTGCGATAATCAATATCAACTTATTTAAATATTATTTGAGGAATATACCGTATTCTGATTAATCGCAATGCGATGCAGACACTACTTTCATTTTATACTTCTGATTGCTGTTGATCCGATAATATGTCTGTATTTCGGTAAATCGTCAAACGCTGTAGCTATAGTTAGCACACACAATTCTTATCGTACTCCAATGTACGGCAAGCGTGGGTAATGAGAACGCGGATTTTCAGGAGTCTCTAAACGTTCTGAACGCTTGTTAGTAATGTCACTTGTCACGATTGGGTATAATGTCTTACTAAGGGTCAATCCACGTCGGTGGGCACATTCTCAGCCGATACGACATCACTGGATGATCACGATATGCTCACTGACTGACGGATACGCCCAGAGTTACTGTTCAGTTACTTAGCACTTATGGGCGTTTTGACAATCGATTCTCCGTTCCACCGACCTGTGTGAGGCAAAATGTGTGTATCTCTGAGTAAGGGAGCATGGACCCCTTTCAACCACCAGCCACGAATACAAGATTTATCCGTAACAGTGATGCGAAACGAGTGGCGTATCTGCGATTACAGTCTTTCTCGGCATATTCCACCGATGAATTTTTCTCGGGTTATCAGCCGAGTGGTGGCGTCGTCTTGTCGTAACGTTTCGATGAGTTTCGTACCCAGCATCTTCTGGACTTCGCCAGAAGAAGATGGGTACGAAACTCATCTTCTGGACTTCGCCAAAAGAGGATGGGTACGAAACTCATCGAAACGTTGTGACAAGACGACGCCACCACTCGGCTGATAACCCGAGAAGAATTCATCAAGTGCCGAATCATTTGAGAGATACAGAGGCGGACAAATGTGCCGGGACTTATCCAAGTTCATTGTTATTAGCGACACGTCATCATAATGCGCCTGTTCGTAGCATACAAAGTATCGTGCCATAGTGTAAGAGAAAAATTAAAAGTTGAAACAGCTTCAACATACCTTGTTAATACATGCTTCAGTATATTAACGTTAAAATTGTTATATCTCATAATGATCAGATGAATATGTTTACCAAATACATTATTTTAAGAAACAAAGAAGTGGCGCTAAGTAACGAAATTAGGAAGCTAAAAACTGTTCAGAATGTGAAAAGATCGTCGCAGTCAAAAGTTACAACTTGATGGGTGCAGTATTTTGGTCAAAATCGGCTTATTTACGAAAACTTGAAGGCGCTAAACATTAGACTCAGAAAGATGAAAATTCGTATGTAGCCTCAGTTTAATATGAAACCGTTAACTGTGTGGTTCCATTAGGCTACATCTAATAGTGTTTAAGTAATTTACCAAAAACCAAATTTGGAAAAGAAACATCTCTATTCTTGATAGATTATGTATGACTTTTTTATGATGGAAAGTTCCAATTACGGCACTCTATTACGTTTAGGAAATAATACATCTGTACCAAGTTTCACGACTTAAGTATATATAAAAATCAACACATTGATTCTGAAGGAAATAGTTCAGAGCTCATGTTCAAGTGCCTGTTCCATTCTAAAAATTGTAGAAGGCAAAGTTTAAGAGGACACCGTCCTGAGCGGACAGCAATTTTAGCATCATCCTCATCGTTATAGTGCAACCGATCTATAAATGAGGGATAGCTCAAAATTCTTACACACATTTAGGTTTAGTAGTCAAAGAATTTCCTAAAAATCATTGAGATATTTGTTATATTTTGGTTCTGACAATATTTATAATAGTATAAAAAACGGAACACTATTTCACTTCAGTACGATTTTCTTTGGAACCACTGGCTGCACAATTTGGAAAAAGTCACAGTACAGACAACATTCATGTAAGTGAAACTTCCTGGCAGATTAAAACTGTGTGCCCGACCGAGACTCGAACTCGGGACCTTTGCCTTTCGCGGGCAAGTGCTCTACCAACTGAGCTACCGATGGTAGAGCACTTGCCCGCGAAAGGCAAAGGTCCCGAGTTCGAGTCTCGGTCGGGCACACAGTTTTAATCTGCCAGGAAGTTTCATATCAGCGCACACTCCGCTGCAGAGTGAAAATCTCATTCTGGATTCATGTAAGTGTTTTATGCCTCCAATTTCCTCCCCTGATGCTGATCTGTAAAAAAGACAAGTAATTTATTTTACCACAACAAAAATATTTAAAAATGTAGATAAAATATCACCGACATCATCATCATCATATTATACATTTTTCAGTAAACAGTAGGCAAGGCAGGTAGAGGAGGCCATCCTAAACATCTGTACCAATTTTTGTGATTTAAACTTCAGTCATTTAGGAGAAAAAGAGAATGATGAAAATTCAAGTTTTCGGTAAATCTGAAAAGAATATTTACAGATATTAACTAACCACTATGCTCATTTAGAACATTCCAGCTGCATACTCAGTTGTCCTCCTGTTTCCTTGTTCTCCGTACTCTTTCTCTTCATTCTTTTCATTATCCTTGACGCCTTGGTAGCAGCTTCTGCGGCTGTCTCTGCTTCGGTTACCCGCTGTTTATCAAAAGCAGTTAGAGCTGAAGCCATATTCCTTCCCGTCTGCATATTTCTTCGTAACATTGATCCTTGAAATTGCACCATCATTGAATGTTATTGTTGCATCCATTACACCAATCTTCAGCATGTCATCCCAACAAATACAGTTCTGGGTATTCTCTCCCATATACAGCTGTTGAAGCTTTCATCTGCATTCTGACAGAGACCATGCATACATTTCCTAAGTAGATTTTTATTTGTCAGATCACTATATATAGGTCTAATTGCCGCCATTACAGCAAGTGGTAAGGAATGCTTGTGGGTATATTGTATGCCTGTAGCATTGCTCAGCCAGCACTTGCAGCACGAATCTTCCCCTTTTGGGCACAAACCATGCTGGGGAGTTTCGTCTGTTGACACTCTGGAAAAACATGTTGCCCAAACAGCTCGTCTCATGTCCTCCAAATCTCCTACATTTCTGCTTATTGCTAGTCCATAATATTGAGTCAAAGAATCAATTCACTTTTCGTAAGACGACCTGGACCATCAATGTCTTTACACAATTTTCTCAGCCGAGCTCAGATTCTTTTTTGTATATGTCCAACACATTCAATCTTTTCTATCAGTGTTCCCATATGGTCTGTCCTTTACAGACTCCATCCACAAGGTAGCCTACATACCTCACACCATGATTGACCTCTGATCTTCTAAAAATATTTAGAACTCCTTTCGTTTCTATGTTTCCACTTGGGCCATCAAACTTCTTTACACAAAAATGGGTGGCAATAAATTTACTTGAACAACCCTGGAAGTGCTTTGTTAGACATTCATAATCTAGTATCTTATCTATTTCAATAAACGTGGCAGTTACAACCCCATTCAGTGGAGGTGGAGGCAAATCCATCACTGCGCAAAAGTCTGGCCAGCCCTCCTTCTCCTTCCGATGCATCGCACTGCATAAGCATACTGAATATTTACACAGTAATGTCGACTATCAGTTGCTGGCGATGTCATAGTATCACTGTGCATGTTGCACGAGTCACAGGCACTCACTAATCGACTTTAAAGAGCCTTCCTTGCTGAAATGTCCTCAGAAACGTCAATACTATCTTCAGAGTGGCAGTACTTACAGTTCACGGTACTCTGCAAAAGTCTTGGCAGGATATTTAGGTTTACAATAACATTTGCGTGGTTATTGATGCTCACAATACTGCTAGGCTTGTTCTTATTACATTCAGAAAGCGAAAACTTACGTCCAGTAACACTACCTGTAGATACAGTTTCTACGGGCGACTTTTGAAGCAACAGATGTGTATTATTTGGTTGTGTTTGGAACTGGTTGCCGCGAAACTTCCGTTTGGGGCTAAATTTCTTTACTCTCGGCATTTGTAGTACACTAAACTACACACACAGAATCAAAACAACACACAGTAACTACAAAACAACAAGCGTGTGAAATTCCGAAATTATATATTCTCAGATCATTGTTTACATTCGACATGCCTGTACTTTGCTTCCGGGAGTCAGTGCCTTCTAGAATACACCTGTGTTAACGATCCGTAACTGACGACGGAAAAAAACGGAAGAACAAAATAATGCATCAAGTATTATGACGCACTTCAAACAGATGGGCGTGGCCCCTGTGCAACAATACGTTCAACCTCAATTTTAGAACGACTGGAAAATGATAATGCCCACAAACTAGACCTTTTTTAAATCAGCATGAAATGCTGTTTTCTATAGAAGAATTTTTTTTTAATTTTGGTCATTTTCACGGACTTGCCCCCTTAAATGCAGTCGAGCTGAAACTTCTTCAGTAACTAAAGGAAGCCTAATTTCATTCATATAAAAATTACTAAGATTGTAAATTGACACCTGACAGGGTTATTACGTAATATGTGCCTCAGAAAGCCATCATTTAGATACTGCTGACTTTGCCTAGAGTGATTGTCAGCAGATGTTCCGTTCGGTCCTCCGCTGCACCCGTATATAAATACGGCCAGAAAGGCAGCTGAAAGAAAGACACTTCGCACCGAGCTATCATTCGTCCTACGTCAGTCAAACGCCGGCATACACTGTGTCTAGGATGACGTCACAGCCAGGCACCTACCAAAACCGTTTTCGTTCAAGTAGGAAGTGAACGCGGGAGGATCGTAGACCGTCCTGGGACGCATAGATTTCACGGGAGTAACTCTCTGCGCCGCCCGTAGTGTTGTCAAAAACCGAGTGGGAAGTAGTGAAATTACTTTCCACTTTTGTGGCGAGCGATTAACTTGGGTGATAAGAATTCAAGGCGATAGATCATTTTACTGGAACTTACCGTAGACGTCACCCCTGAACTGCTAATAGCTGTTTATGATAGGGACATTATTATCAGGAATATTACTATGTTTGTGCATGTGAACTTTTATTGAACATATTAATGAGTTAGAACTCAAAACTTATATCTGTAGTCATAGATCCTGATCCCTCTGAGTAAATATCTAGTAGGAACAATTCCTATCGGTGAGCACAAGAAGAACGTGACTTGCAGACTGGCAGTTATGGTCACTTCATCGCTTTCTGGCAGTCTGCAGAAACAGTTTTCAGGCTCTTGTAAAAACGATGAAGAGAATAACTCACTCAACCCACCGCCCCTCAACAGAACTCAAGGGATGGAACGCAATAGTGTTTTCAGATCGAGTATCGGCTGCTGCTTTGTCAGCTAGGTTGTTTCCGTGGATTCCTACGTGACCCAGGTAGCAGCACAGTGACACTCCTTGGTATCTGAAAAGTGTTTCGTAAATGCTGAACCATCCCATCTTCTTGGGATATCAGCATAATGCTCTCAAGGGCACATATGGAAACTGGAAAAATTAGTAAATTATTCCGTTGATCAGACTTTACCTGCCCCAGTGCTTTTAGGATCGCATACAGTTCTGCGAAAAATACCATGAATTCGCGAGCAAGATTAATGTCATAGCCTGACAAAATAAGTGAAAAACACGGCCTGACAAAATAAGTGAAGCACACAGAAAGGCAGGAGGAGCCGAAATGAAACTCCACGATTTCAAAGGATATGTGATGTTACTGCATTGATTACAAAAACAAGTCAAATTTATAAATAACTTCCAAATATATGCCCAGTTGGCCAGTGGCCATGCTGCTGTGGTAACACCGGTTGCCGTCAGATCACCGAAGTTAAGGGATGTCGACCTACGTTACAACTTGGATGGGTGACCATTCGGTCTGCCGCTATTGGGAAGCGGGGTGCACTCAGCCCTTAAGAGGCAAACTGAGGAGCTACTTGACTGAGAAGTAGCGTCTCCGGTCTCGTAAACTGACATACGGCTGGGAATGAGGTGTGCTGACCACATGTCCCTCCATAGCTGCATCCAGTGAGGCTTATGGGGCCGGCCGAAGTGGCCGAGCGGTTCTAGGCGCTACAGTCTGGAACCGAGCGACCGCTACGGTCCCACGTTCGAATCCTGCCTCGGGCATAGATGTCCTTAGGTTTGTTAGGTTTAAGTAGTTCTAAGTTCTAGCGGACTGATGACCTAAGATGTTATGTCCCTTACTGCTCAGAGCCGTTTGAACCATTTGTCCGGGGTGGGGGATTTTCTCCACTCGGGAACTGGGTGTCTGTTGTCCTCATCATTTCATCATCATTTGGGAAAGACCTGGAATTTGTAGGGACGCTGATAACCACGTTATTTATTGAGCGCCCCATGAATAAAACTCATCATCATCATCATCATCATCATCATCATCATCATCATCATGATCATCATCATCATCCTCTTGTCATGGTCAGCAGTGGTCTACCGGAACACTGACCGCTAATATGCCTGCATCCACGTTTCCATATCGAGCCATTGCCATATCCGAATGCCCCACAAATTAGCGCATTGCCACGATTCAACCAGCTACGCAAACGGAGCACTAAAATGACGCCCCTTTCAAACTGTCAGAAGCCGATAATGCTGTTTTAGACGAGTACGCAGCATCTCAGTGTCCTTCATAGAGATCATTCACGATCTGGCGCTGATCACGTCCCTTGTAAACCGAAAACAGATCGTGTAGAGCCCCCGCGAGCACGCAGAAGTGCCGCACTCGACTAATATCTGAAGTCGTGCTGAAGAGAATTGACACCATGAATCCTGCAGGGCTGTCCATAAACTCGTAAGAGTACGAGGGAGTGGAGATCTCTTCTGAACAGCACGTTGCAAGGCATCCCAAATATGCTCAATAATGTTACTGTCGTGGGTTTACTGTCGGGCCAGCGGAAGTTTTTAAACTCAGAGTAGTGTTCCTAGAGCCACTCTGTGGCAATTTTGCATGTGTGTTGTGTCGCATTGTCCTGCTGGAATTGCCCAAGTCCGTCGCAATGCACAATGGGCATGAATGGGTGCACATGATCAGACAGGACGCATACGTAAGTGTCACCTGTCGAAGTTGTATCTAGACGTATCAGGGGTCCCATATCTCTCAAGCCGCACACGCCCACACCATTACCGAGACTCCACCACCTTTAACAGTCCCCTGCTGACATGCAGGGTCCATGGATTCATGAGGTTGTCTCCATACCTGTTCCCGTCCATCCGCTCGATACAAATTGAAACGAGACTCGTCCAACCAGACGACATGTTTCTGGTCATCGACAGTCCAATGTCGCCATTGACGGGTCCAGGTGAGGCGTAAAGCTTTGAGTTGAGCAGTCATCAAGGGCACACGAGTCGGCCTTCGGCTCCGAATGCCCATATCGATGATGTTTCGTTGAATGGTTCGCACGCTCACACTTGCTGATGGCCCAGCATTGAAGTCTGCACCACTTTGCCGAAAAGCGGCACTTATATCACGTAGATCGATTCTCTCCAGCCGTCTTTGGGCCCGTTCTTGACGGATGTTTTTCCGGCCGCAGCGGTGTCGGAGATCGGATGTTTTACCGGATTCCTGATATTCACGGTACACTCGTGAAATGGTCGTACGGGAAGATCCCCATTTTATCGCTACCTCGGAGATGGTGTGTCCCATCGCTCTTGCGCCAACTATAACGCCACGTTCAAACGCACTTAAATCTTGGTAACCGATCTAACAACTGCGCCAGGCACTTGTTGTCTTATATAGGCGATGCCGACCGCAGCGCCGTATTCTGCCTGTTTACACATCTCTGTATTTGAATACGCATGCCTATAATAGTTTATTTGTCGCTTCAGTTTATATCCTAGCAAACCTGGCAGTAACCATAAACACGAGCAACACTAATGCATGCTGGTGACCTTTCCACCTGTCACAGAGAATTGCAACTCTGTAATCATTTACATACCCATGAGTGTTGTGTACGTGTGCGAAGTTAAATTGACGGCCAGCTACGTCTTCTGGGCGCTTCATATTTGTGGCAGGCAGTCTATAAACGTTGTCAGAGAAACCCTCTGAGCAACCACACTGTCTACATCAAGGGAGTTGCAGCAGTGTTTAAGACAGCGAGTCGCGTTCACTAAGATTGCTCTCCTATCCCTCGTTCGTTCATCCAGAGTGTGTTTTTCCGCCATTTCCCCAAATCGATTATCGTGAACGTCAGGACGTTTCCTTAGAAGCAAGGCGACACATTTCCCTTCCCAATACGAGTTTCTGTTCTATCTACAAAGGCATCATCGTACACGGAAGATGAAACCATATTGTTCCTTCGACATTGTCCCTTCGCTTATGTGTACATCAGTATAACGTTTCACTGCTCGTCTAAAAATGTGGAAAAAGTTAGATTAGAAATAGATTCCGGTGTACAAAATTTCTTTTATTTTGTCGAATTCGAGAACAACCTGCGTGTCAATACCAAGAAGATAAAAAATTGGCTGCAATCCTGTGTTGTAAAAACTTTCAGGCAGGCGAGACAAAATTGAAGGAGTTACTAAATTATATCTGCATCTACATAAACATTATTATTCTGTAATTCACAATTAAGCGCCTATCAGAGTATTCGTCGAACCACCTTTAACCTACTTCTGTACCGATCCATTTCCGAACAGGAGCTGAAGCCATATTCCTTCCCGTCTGCATATTTCTTCATAACATTGATCCTTGAAATTGCACCATCATTGAATGTTATTGTTGCATCCATTACACCAATCTTCAGCATGTCGTCCCAACAAATACAGTTTTATATGCAAACTGTGATTTCTCATGTTATTTTATTATGATGATCATTTCTGCCTACGTGTGTGGGAGCCAAAAAAATAGTTTCGCACTCAGAGGAGAAAGTTGGTAGTTTAAATTTCTTGAGAAAGTCCAGCCACAGCGAAACACATCTTTGTTTTAATGGCTGGTACCCCAATTCGTGTACCATAACCGTGGTAATCTCTCCCCTATTCCCCGATAATGCAAAGCGAGCGACCTTTCTTTACACTTTTTCGATGTCCTCTGTCAATCGTATTTGATGCTAACTCCATACCACCTAGCAATATTCCAGAAGAAAGAAGACAAGTGTAGTGTAAGCAGTCTCTTTAGTAAATCTGTTAGATCTTCTAAATGTTCTGTCAACAAATCGCAGCCTTTGGATATTTTTCCCTTTGGGATCGTTCGAATTTAAGTTATTCGTAATTACGTAAAAAGGGATGTTCATGACTATGTTGAAAGCATGTAGAGTATGATTTTTGCTGTCACGTTGTTGATGGTAAGAAACGATTGAAAATCACCACCGAGTATCCTGGTAAGATCTATTTCCCCACGTCAATCTATCCAGTGCAAGCCTCCTTGTGTTAAAGTCTCTTCTCCACTGTCTCCATTTACAGTTTACCCGTCCGCCGCCCCTCCTAAAAACACACACACACACACACACACACACACACACACACACACACACTTCCCTTCATTAACAAATTGACAACGCCTTGTGCCTCAGGATCTGTCCTATGAAGCGACGCTTTATGTTAGTCAAGTCACGCAATAAATCATGTTACTCCCCATTTCACGTATGTAGCTCTTCATTAGTTATCTGATCTTATCCTAAACATTTTTGTCAATCACCAAACTTCTAAATCTTGTATTCCCTTCTCGTCCGAACTGCTTATTGTTTATGTTTCCGTTCCGTACAAAGCTACACTCCTTCCCCGTTTAAGGAATTTCTTTCCTTTCTTTTGCCAGTCTCTATTTCATATGCGCTCTACTTTGGCCATCGTCACTAATTTTGCTCCGAAACAGCAAAACTCATCATTATTTTTACAGCCTGCTACTTCTCTGTATGTATGTTACACTTTTGTCAGCTAAATGGACACTTCCGGAAGAAAAAAAAAGAAGCGAACTCATTTCCTAATGTAATTCCTTCAGCATCGCCTGTTTTAGTTCGACTGCGTTCCTTGTTTTACTTTTGTTGATATTCAGCTTACAATCTCCTTTCAAGACATTAGCCAGTCCGTTCAACTGATCTAAGTCTTTTGTTGTTTCTAGTAAAATTACGGCATCGTTGGTAAACCTAGACTTTAATTCCCTTCCCAAATTTCTCCTTGATTTCTTTCACAGCGCGATCAATTTACTGACTGAATGATATGTAGAATAGGCTACAGCACTGTCTCACTACCTCCTCAGGTACTACCTCCGTTGTAACGTCCTTCGACTTTTACACTGTACACGACTGTATAACTGCAGCCTGGTTTCTGTAAACTTTGTAGATGACATCTCTCCTCTCGTATTTTATCTCTGACTACTCCAGAATTTCTACTGCTAACAGGACGGAACATTTCAGCTAACACCTCTACGTTGGACGGAGCGTCTTCAGCTGTTTGTTATGGTGTCGTGTCACAGGAAGACAATTGTCGCGCTACAGATACAGGGTGGCGCACGAAATGTGTTACCATTTTGTTTTTGAATATAAACTTTATTGTCAATACAATCTGAAAGGAACATATACTACAATGAAGAGCCGTCTATGGAGATTTGTTCTAACTCAGCACATGCTCAATATGTCCACCATTTCGTTTCCTAACTTCCTTCAAACTAACACTGAAGCTAGTTATTACCCTACCGCACATGTCTTCCGTAATTTCACTGCAAGCTTGAAGAATAAGTCTTCTGAGCTCCATTAAATTACGTGGACGTTTCGGGAAAATTTTTTCCTTTAGGTACCCCAAAAGAAAAAAGTCACATGGACTGAGGTCTGGACTATTGGGGGGACAGTTTTGTCCGTCATTGAAGTGACCTGGAAATATGAGTGAAATGATCCGCATGTCGAAATGCACGTGTAAAAAGTTCAACACAGCGTTTGCAGTATGTGGCCTTACTCCATCTTGCATGAACCACTGCGTGTTGAAGGGCAAGGCAGTAGCAAGAAGCTGTGGAATGAAGCTATTGCGAAGCATGCTCAAATAACGCTCACTGTTCACAGTTTCTTCAAAGAAAAAGGGTCCAATAAGTTCGTGACTGGAAATTGCTGCCCACGCTGTAATCCTCGGAGCATAATGTTGTCGTTCATGAAGCACTTGTGGGTTTTAAGTGGTCCAAAATCGTGCATTCTGTTTGTTAACCACACCGTCCAAATGAAATTGCGTCTCGTCTGAAAACCAAACGTTGTTGAGAGTATCGTGAATTACACGTCATTTCGTAACTGATTTGTTTTTCCAAGCACTGCTGGTACTGCTGTAGTTTCTGCTGTTTGTGTTCTTCACTGAGCTTCTGTGCAAAGGTCATCTTGTATGGGTGCATATGGAGGTCACTTTTAAGAATGCATTGAACGGAGCGTCTGGATATTCCCAGTTGCACTGTTGTCTTTCTACACGATTTCCCCGGACTTCTCTATACAGCAACTCGTACCACTTCAACATTCTCCGGCGAACAAACAGGCTTAGGCCAAGGTAGCTTCGCTTCCAATACTGTTCCTTCCTGTACAAATTTATCGTACAACCTGTGGATGGTCTTCTTGCAAAGGACCCATTGTGTGTTAAACTGTTGTCGAAAACGCCTCTGCGTCACAACAAGGCTTTTCGTTTCATGAAAAAGTAATACATTTGCCGATCGTTGCAGTGTCGTCAGTCCTCCATTATCAGCCATTGCTGCTTACTAGTCTCCTAGCGGCAGTATCGTGAATTACACGTCATTTCGTAACTGATTTGTTTTTCCAAGCACTGCTGGTACTGCTGTAGAGATCCCAGCGGGATATCTAATGTACGTCGTAAATTGTGAAAGAAACAATTGGTAACACATTTCGTGCGCCACCCTGTATATAGTTCCCCTTGGACCCAGAGTATATAGTAACCCCATTCTGCAAGTGGCATACACCGTCGCTTTTAACCTGAAGGTTGAGCACGTGTGCATACGTCTGTCTCATACCATAAATATCAGGACCACACCTGGTGCCGTCTAACACATGAGACTGGCATAGCAGTGTGTACGCGGATGTAAAGCAATCAGGAGGTTCTTTGCTGTTCTCTGAAAACTTCCCGCATCGGGCACCTGTACGTGGAAAACTGCAAAGTGTACCTCGTAATCGCCTGTAAACTCATATTTTTTTCCGAGTGTGGCATTACAACACAAGGAGCTTTGTGTCGTGTCAAAGCGACGGGAGGTCGCCAAGAAAATGCGTTGTGCAGGATTCTAAGAGGTGGAGCTGCGAAATTTATTGGGTGTTCCCTGATGAACGGTCCTCGCAGAAGGGGCCAAGAATTGTTTGCGCGGTGAGAGACGCATTCTGAGCGCGGTGAGGATACAGTGGGTCCGTTCTTACTCCGAGCGACGATTTACTGCAGCGGTCTCCGGCGTGGCTTCGTTTTATTTCTGCAGCGCTGGCACGGACTGCAAGCTTCGCAACACATCCGCCGCACGGCCCACATTCGCACACCCTGTTCTAGAGTTAGCGCCACATTAACGACTTATATACCGTAAATTATAAATTACTGGAAGTTCTCGTTAAGGTAGACATCAAGCAATGAAGAGGTAGCTACATTACCCATTGTGAGCTTGCCGGGATGCTAAGTCAAAAGGATGTAAGCTTAAAATTTGAAGCGTTGTCTACATAGAGATCATTGTCTCTCTACGTCCGAAGAGATCTCGGAAGACCCAGTGGTAGCGACCGACCGCCGTATCATCTTCAGCCTATGGGCGTCACTGGATGTGAACATAGGAGGGAGTGAGATCGACACATAGCTCTCTCTGCTGTTGTCAGTTTTCATGTCCAGTAGCTTCTCAGTTTGCCTCACAAGGGCCCCATTGCGGCTAGGCCAATGGGACATAGAGATCATTAGAAAAGGTAAAAGGTAGCAGCCTGTCAGAAATACGTTGCTTTGAAAAACAGCGTACTTACTTATAGAAACAAGCTGGCGCGGATAGCCGACGTGTTTCAAGCTTAGTTTACAAAAGGTGCCTACCAAAAGCAGCTTATCAAATACTTAACTTCTGTGGGTCCACGGTACCACTGCATATCTGTCGTGATGTTAACTTTATAGATAACAAACCGAAACTCCGAATATCGTTTGTTTATTTGAAATTAGTTCTGAAACAGTCCCGATTACAAGGCACTTATTGAAATGTGACCCGTTCCGATCGTTAAATAATTATCTTCAGACCTTCATCCATCAGACTTAATCTGATTTGGCTGAAGGTCTGAAGGTTATCACTTAATGATCGAAATCGGTCACCTTTTAATAAACGTGTTTTGCGATCTAGATAGTTTTATAATTAATTTCAAATATTACATTGTGATCGATGACTTCCTGCAACAACGTTTTCAAAAATAATGTGTGTTTATTATTATTCGGTGCACAAACAATAACGCGAGTACGGTGCACTGAAGTATCTCACCGCCTCAGCGCTGCCATCATCACCCGTGGCGGAAACGGTACCGCATCATTTTGAAAACATGCACCTCTGTAGCTCTCAGAGCAGTCCCCTAGAACTTAGAACTACTTAAACCTAACTAACCTAAGGACATCACACAACACCCAGCCATCACGAGGCAGAGAAAATCCCTGACCTCGCCGGGAATCGAATCCGGGAACCCGGGCGCGGGAAGCGAGAACGCTACCGCACGACCACGAGCTGCGGACTTAAATGTCACAAAAGACAGTTAAGTGCGTGACGGAGTAAGGGAACGGGGTATCACGAGGGCACTTGGTGTTACAGCAAACTTATAACGCTGCATGGTTGTATGTTCAAACAAAGGAAATATTTTAATGTAATGAAAAGGCGAAAGCAAAATGTGGTAGAAAGTTATTTTAAAGACCTTAGAGGTAATTTAAAGGGTATAAAACCCTATGTGGGTGATCACAATTCGTCTCAAATATTGCCCATCAGTCATGAATGCTGTAATTAATTAATACGACCAATAAATAACACAGTGAAAGCGTTCTTATTACTTTTAGATGAGAGAGAGAATGAGTCAGTTTGAATGTCACCGTTGTTCACGGATGTGTTACAACTGGATAACTCTATCTACTTGAGCACATAGCTCCGAACTGATCGCAAACGAATGTTGATTTCCAATTTAGTTTGAACAAATACGTGGCGCGAGAGTTAAAGCTGCATAAACAGTATTTAAAGGCAATGCGATCTGCGAGAAACGAAGGTGATACAAGTGAAGTGCACAGATTAATCCAAAAGTACGCAGTGACACCCAAGTGTACTAAACAGCAGGTTGGAACCGCAGATCTGCGTCATCCGTGCTGAGTGTTCCCAGAAAATAGAAGCCTAGCCCAGAGTGGATTTCTGATGCGGAGACGTTGCGCCAAACTCAGATTTTCGAGGCGAGCGGTCTGTTTCGCAAGCACAGTTCAGAGTTCCTAAACTCCAAGGGACATCGGGAACGCGGCCACGCAGAAATAAATGCCGCACACAGCCAGGCAGCACACCTTGTCAGAGCTACTGGACGGAGCCACTGTAAATCATTCTTTCGTTTTCGAAGATCAACATTATCCATAGTCCTACAGGTGCATATGTGATTGAAGCATGAAACGACCGTAAAGTCGTCAAATTTGATTTTTGTACTTAAATTTTCTACGAGTGCCCTCCTGGCCACACGACATAGTCAGATTCTTTCTATACATTATGTAGTAACACCCTGTCAGTGGCCACCACAGCACCACTGATGCGTTCTCTGAGCTGGTTTTGGCAGAGGGGGTACTTAAACATGGGCCTTACTGTATCCCCAAAGGCAAAAGTCAGAAGGCGTTTGGTCAGGCTGTAATCTCCCTGACACAGTACTCGTTAAAGCCTGCGCTATGGTAAGTAAGCGGGATTCACCTTATGAGAAAGGATTTTCGCATAAATATCGACATCCACTCTGTAACAAGAATGATACGTGAAGCACATTCGAAATGCAATCACACGTCAGGATGGACCAAAAGCAAACCAGAAGATGCTTCCAAGGTGACAATAATACGGTCGCCAGCCGAATTAGGCATTAACTGAGTTTCTTCCCTGTACAAGTTGGTGTATATTCATGCTAAACAACAACATAATATAGTAGAATTTTGGAACCAGAAAATCTATTGAACTGATAGTTTCACGTTCTGTACTGATACAGAAAATCATGAATACATGACACTACACCATAATGTTTACTACAGAACTTTATACTGTCTGTTAAATGTGATTAAAATCGGGCATAGGATACCCTAGAAATGTACTTCCATGCCACACACAAAATGACAATTTTGATAAAGATAAAACACTGATAAATTTTGACTTTTATATTGACTAACTTTCGCTGGCCACACCAATTTAGAACACTTCAGAATTCAAACGAATGAAGAGGGGCCCCTGAAACTGTTATGACTGCTGTATTTTAAAAAATGTTTACTGAATTTGTTATTCATTCAAGATTTCCAGTATATAAGTTACTACTCTTTTCATATTATTTACTGCTGATTTAAATGCCTTTAAATCTGTCTCGAAACTATAAACTTCACTACTATATCAATACTAAAGTTATCTTTCGACTTCGTTAGCCGTTTGCCATTCATTTACTGGTTCATTAACAAAACATTTCTTTAAACACCATTCTAATATACCTAGTTCTGCAAATAATTGTTATTAACACAATTTTTTATTTTCGTTTTGGAACACACTGATTGCACAACGTTTGGAAAGGACCCTGTCTAGGTTAGTTGTGAGGATAATTGAATGATGGAAAAGTTCTGGTAAAATTTAGATTATTATTGCACCAAACACATTTCACTTCTGATCCATACGAATACAGTTTCAACCTGCTAGTATCGATGCGGTGGTTGGCGGGCGGCAATGTGGCGAGGCACAGAGCACACATACGATCACGGCTATGGCTCTTGACGTATAGGCACTTTAATTCTTCTTAGCATCGCAATACTTTTCCATTTAGTACCTATGGAATTTTGCCATGCTGTGTGGGCGTTGGACGGCATACCCGAGGCTCAGTGAAGCTAAGTCTTCCAGGACAGCCTCCTCGCTCCAGAAGGTGTTGCTCAAACCAGTCCCAAACTCCAACAACTCCTGTCCCCGCTGTGCCGTGCAGTGCAGTGTCCGCGCGCATTTTCCAGCGCTCGCCTGCCATCCACCTTTTACCGCTCCCTGACAGACCGGATATTCACCCGAGGTTTTGCATTCTACATATCCTAACACATTGCCTACGTATGGACCAGACGCACAGTTACAGTTTTAAACATCTTACAACAGTTTCAACATTTGTTACATTTCAATTCTATTACAATATTACTTGACATTTGACAAACATTAATATTCACATTGAAACTTATTTACAGTTATCTTAACATAACGGCATGATACAAAAAGAAATGAAATCAGAACATCAATTACACAAGTTTATCGTTAAATCAGATGAAAAGAGTTATTTATATGTACAAAAGTACAGAGTCGTCGTTGTTACAAGGCGACCTGGGGAAGAACAGGGGGTAGAGAGTGGCACCAACTTCACCACTACGCCCAATCCAGCGATGCGGAAGTGCGTTGTTTAGATAGGGACGAACGTGGATCCTCCAATGAGGGGGTGGCCCGTCTTATTGGAAGATGAAATCCACGCAATCAGCAGTCAGTTGTGGAAACAACAAAAACTGCAACATGTCAAGACAACAGCTACGAATCACAGTCATGTCACGGATCAATAAGGGCCCATGCAGCTTCATCGTGAGACTACGCAACAAAAATTAACCTCCGCCAAATCTCGTCCATGCGTCACAATTTCATGAAGGTTTTCAGTGCCTCGCCATTTTGGCGAGTCAACCTTTCCAGATGAATACAAGGCTGATTCGTTGCTGAATGTCAGCTTGAAGGGGAAATGTTCATCCTCAAGCGCTTCCTGCATTGTGATGCTAAACTGAAGGCGTCGGACATAATCTTCCATTTTGAATTGCTGCACGAAATGGAAACGGTACGGTCTGAAATGTAACCACCATCGCAAAATCTTCCACACACTATGCTACGGTATTCCAAGATCGTGGCTTGCACGCGAACCGTTGATCTTTTTGGACTGCGTGCGAAACTTTTACTCACCCTTTCCACCACTGCATCTAGCACATTTGGTAGACCGTTATTATTCTGTTTACTGTGGCAAACAGTGTCCCTGAACTGTTGACACCGACGCACAGTCCTCTGTTCACGTGGCGTTTCCTTTCCATAATCCCTTCTGATGCATACTGCACCACTGTAACAGATGAACAGCGCGTATACTCTTTTCTCCCTTTGTCGCCATTTTGTCGAGGCACCGCACTCGTAACGCCAGTTGGTGGGCACAATGCAATTTCGGTGCGTCCATGCATCAATCATACATTACTGGCCATTAAAATTGCTGCATCAAGAAGAAATGCACAAGGTAAACGGGTATTCATTGGACAAATATATAATACTATAACTGACATGTGATTACATTTTCATGCAATTTGGGTGCATAGATCCTGAGAAATCAGTACCCAGAACAACCACCTATGGCCGTAATAACGGCCTTGATACGTTTGGGCATACAGTCAAACAGAGCTTGGATGGCGTGGACAGGTACAGCTGCCCATGCAGCTTCAACACGATACCACAGTTCATCAAGAGTAGTGACTGGCGTATTGTGACGAGCCAGTGGCTCGGCCACCATTGACCAGACGTTTTCAGTTGGTGAGAGATCTGAAGAATGTGCTGGCCAGGGCAGCAGTCGAACATTTTCTGTATCCAGAAAGGCCCGTACAGGACCTGCAACATGCGGTCGTGCATTATCCTGCTGAAATGTAGTTTTTCGCAGGGATCGAATGAAGGGTAGAGCCACGGGTCGTAACACATCTGAAATGTAACGTCCACTATTCGAAGTGCCGTCAATGTGAACAAAAGGTGACCGAGATGTGTAACCAATGGCACCCCATACCATCACGCCGGATGACGAATACGCGCTTCCAATGTGCGTTCACCGCGATGTCGCTAAACACGGATGCGACCATCATGATGCTCTAAACAGAACGTGGATTCATCCGAAAAACTGACGTATTGCCATTCGTGCACCCAGGTTCGTCGTTGAGTACACCATCGCAGGCGCTCCTGTCTGTGATGCAGCGTCAAGGGTAACTGCAGCCATGGTCTCCGAGATGATAGTCCATGCTGCTCCAAACGTCGTCGAACTTTTCGTGCAGATGGTTGTTGTCTTGAAAACTCAGGGATCGAGAAGTGGCTGCACGATCCGTTACAGCCATGCGGATAAGATGCCTGTCATCTCGACTGCTAGTGATACGAGGCCGTTGGGATCCAGCACGGCGTTCCGTATTACCCTCCTGAACCCACCGATTCTATATTCTGCTAACAGTCATTGGATCTCGACCAATGCGAGCAGCAATGTCGCGATACGATAAACAGCAATCGCGATAGGCTACAATCCGACCTTTATCAAAGTCGGAAACGTGATGGTACGCATTTCTCCTCCTTCCACGAGGCATCACAACAACGTTTCACCAGGCAACGCCGGTCAACTGCTGTTTGTGTATGAGAAATCGGCTGGAAACTTTCCTCATGTGAACACGTTGTAGCTGTCGCCACCGGCGCCAACCGTGTGTGAATGCTGTGAAAAGTTAATCATTTGCATATCTTCTTCCTGTCGGTTAAATTTCGCGTCTGTAGCACGTCCTCTTCGTGGTGTAGCAATTTTAATGGCCAGTAGTGTATTTCTATATCTAATACGTTGGAAAATATATGGCTCTGAAAACGAATGAAACGCTTATAGTTGTTCTGTACTGTGGAAGGAAATAGAAGACTGGCGTACGGCGCGCTGGCGTGGTTGGGTAAGAAAAAGTAGCCGACGCATTTCAATTTGGTACTTTCAGACACATGAGTTCGTCGAACGGTACAGACGGTGTTAATATTGTTCCCAGACCACTGAGAGCGTATTTATCTTTCACGAGCATAGCCCGATTCACACAGTTAGTGGTAGCTGCAATCTCGAGGCGATGTCTCACAGTTTGAGTTTAGCTGCAGGTCCACCATGCATCACGGTTAACCAAAGTACTTGCTGAGTTGCATGCAAAGCTCGCTAGCACGTATCGTAGCGATCGAAGAAATACAGGTTCGCTTGACGGTAACCTTAGTTTCCGAGTCTTTCGCCGCTGTACCTTTGTTACGTCCGGAAATGCCAGCTTCACAGCTCATGAGCGGGGAACTGGGGACAGCCGTCCTAAGTGAAACACGACTATTTACGGACCGAACTAATAGCGCTCTCTGAAGTAAAACGCTACGTACTTTACGACCAGAACACCTTCCACTCTTGCTTTTCTTTCTTTTCTGGTAGATATCCGTTTCGTATAATTTACCGCCGGCTCATTGTGTATTCATAGATTTCGTCGCGCCACTGACAAAATATATGGAAGCATATTTCAGTGGTCGGTTTTTGAGCACCGTTCGGAGAGGAGCCGTTTGTCTCGTGGCACCCATAAATCCGCGGGGAAACGTCCAATCAGCGGCCCGTATTCGCGGCTGCCGGCCGTAAGCGTGAGCCGGCGGAGCGGCAGCGCGGGCGGCCTATCTCTCAGGAGCAGCTTCTCACCAGGACTGTCTAGTATGGACGGAGCACGTATACAGCAGTAGTAGACGCACACGGACTTTTACCGAAATCGTAATTACATTTTCTTCCGCTACAGAGTAATTACATTTTCACTATCTTTCGTGAAATAAAATCATTGGATCATTGTATCTAGATCAATCATTCCAGTACATCTGCATGACCATTTACTCATGCACGTCCTGAAACTTTTTAGCCTGATGCGGAGATGGCAGGAATATTGAAAAAATTCTAAGAGCTTTCTAAAATAATGCCCTTCTGATATCGCCCTATGATGCTAGTAAGTTTAGTAGCTTGTCGGTAGCTTCGCGTGTAAGTAGGCTGTTTAGGTTTTTATATTGGTAACGCCACGTAGCGCTCTGTATGAAAATCACTGGCTGTACTGAGTGCAGTCTGTGGCTGGGTGCCATTGTTGTAATATTCGCTATTGTGTTGGGCAGTTGGCTGTTAACATCGCGTAGCGTTGCGCAGTTGGAGGTGAGCCGCCAGCAGTGGTGGATGTAGGGAGAGAGATGGCGGAATTTTGAGAGCTGACGATCTGGACGTGTGTCCATCAGAAAGTAAATTTGTAAGACTGGGTGTCATGAACTGCTATATATATTATGACTTTTGAAGACTTTCAAGGTAAATACATTGTTCTCTATCAACATCTCATTTGCTAACTATACCTATCAGTAGTTAGTGCCTTCAGTAGTTAGAATCTTATTTAGCTGGCAGTATTGGCGCTCGCTGTGTAACAGTAGTTCGTGTAAGGAAGATTTTTTTGAGGTAAGTGATTTGTGAAAGGCATAGTTTAATGTTAGTCAGGGCCATTCTTTTGTGGGGATTATTGAAAGTCAGACTGCATTGCGCTAATAATATTGTGTATCAATTTAGCGATGATCAGAATAAGTGAAGTGAGAAATGTCTGAGTACGTTCAGTTCTGCTCAACTGTTTGAAAATCAAATAATGTAAGAGGTTAATCAGCACAGTAATTCATTAATTTTTCAAAGGGGACGTTTCATGCGTTTTTCAACAACATATGAAAGATTCAGGCACTGAAACCTTCCTGGCAGATTAAAACTGTGTGCCGGACCGAGACTCGAACTCGGGACCTTTGCCTTTCGCGGACAAGTGCGCTACCAACTGAGCTGCACAAGTACGACTCACGCCCCGCCCTCACAGCCTTAATTCCGCCAGTACCTGGTCTCCTACCTTCCAAATTTCACAGACGCTCTCCTGCGAACCTTACAGAACTAGCACTCCTGGAAGAAAGGATATTGCGGAACATGGCTTAGCCACATCCTGGGTGTTGTTTCCTGAATGATTTCTACATTCAGGGGCTGTTACACAGTAAAGGAGAAGAGCTAGTCGAAATCATGGATGAAAAACATTGTAGCAGTACTAAATAAGGTAAAAAAAGTTCCATCGGTGTGAATAAGTAATGACTACCGATTCTTGGTAGTATCTAGGTGGACTAGTCACCGACTAAATACACGACTGCATAACTATTATTGAAAATTACTGTATTTCGCATATCGAAGGCTGCTAGTAAAGGAAATCGTTCACATCTTGCTATCTTTTACCAAGATAGCACGCCCTGACACCTCATCTCTTACGACTGCTAAAAATCTGAGTGGATCTTTGCGATGATGGTGGCCAGAAAATGTCTGAAAGGGTTGTAGGGATGTTGCAAGGCAGGTCGGACTGAGATAAAAATGTTAAGAAAAAAAATCCGATACGTTGCGCCCATTACGAGTTATTTAGCACTGAAATTAGGCAGTTGGGGAGTGACGCGCTCACATTCAAGCGGCCTGCCAGGGTGTTGCCCAACGAGTGCTTCATCTGGTTATCTGAAACTTGAATTTGCACGTGCGACGACGTGACTGACTAACTTCAATGCTAAATAAGTCGGAAACGGTGCAAAGTATCTAACTTCCTTCTTAACATTTATCTCTCAATACAACCTGCCCTGAGACATCCCTACTGGCGTTTCAGACATTTTCCGACGTCCTGTATACGTAATTTATTTGTTTGAGCAACCCTTTCAGAGGATACGATAAATCAACTTTGGGATTGCTCCTTTACAAGTAACTTTCGTTGCTCGCAGGCTTCGTTCATCAATCAGGAGTATTGTTCTTTTCCTTCCTATATTCACTTTCTTTCTTTTGTACATTATTTCTTTCCTCAAGTCCTGCCCTTTCTGTTGCTTGTCTAGAAACTATTCTGTTACGTATTATGTCTGTTCTAAATCCTGTGCTTTTCATATCTGTGTCAATTTCGGTGAACCATGTGGGTTTGGATTTGTAGCTGTTTAGTAATTTGGAAATCTGCTTGGTTACTCTGTTATCATCCATTCGGTATATGATGCTGTAAAGCTGTAGCCATCTTTTCCTCGTTACATCAGTTTCCATTCTCGAATACAACTCTCCATTTGATGTTAATTTGTATCCAACATTAGTTTTGCTTCTAGGTTCTAGTATTTTCCTTAGATTCTTCTTTCTGATTTTTCCAGTTTTTCAAGATCCTCAAATCTTATTTGTTTCTGCTATATACAGTGTTTCAGGCCTTACCACTGTTAGTTTGGCGTTCCAGGAAAATATTTTTTGGTTATATTTGTAGTTTGTCATTTACAATACCTTTTCATTTTTATGTATTCTACTATCTGTGGCTATCTTTCCTTTTGTGTTGCTTGTTATCCATTCTCCTAGGTATTTAAAGCAGCTTCTTTTAGATATTATGCTGCTATGAATTTTAAGCTCTGAAGGGCCATAATCTATAGTCATCATGAAATGTGTTTTTCAAATGATATTTTTAGTTCTGTTTTCTTTCTGTAGTTCTGTGATGTATGCAGAGTGGATCATGTTGAACCATAATGTTGAATAAATCGGTGCAGAGATGAGATACAGCAGAAAGTTTCAGACAGAAGTTGTAGATGGCAAAGAGGATCACGCATTACTACTTATCGCCGTGGCGTTGAAAGTGAATTTTAAGGTGGATTGGAGGCTAAACTAATTTTTTGAAATGGGAACCCTAATATTTAATTTAAGATTGAAAAGAGTGGCAGACTCTATATGTAAATTGATATATTGTTCAAGAACATGACAAGGTTCACTGAAGGCCAAACAAGCAAATACGTTTATAGTTCTAGTAGGCATAAAAGATGTATATAGCAAAATATGATGTTAGATACAAAACGGAAGGGGCATTCTGAGGAATGAGAGGTGAGGAGACTAACTCAAAGACTTGTACATGAATGGTCTACGTTTCATGTGTGTTTGTTCTCGTATCTCATCTCTATCCCAGTTATTCTCCATTTTGCATCAAAATGGCTCACCCTGTGGTCAGAAACAGCTTGGCAAGCTTGTAGGGGTGTCTGTTTTGAAAACTGAAGAAATGAGTGTGTGGGTAAAGATTCTTGTCGGATGTTTAACTTTCATAGTTCGACATATTTTACTTGACTGAAGCTATTAATAAAATGGAAAATTATTGTATCTAATGTTTGACTTAAAAAGGTAACTACACGAAAAATAAAAAATTAAATCCTCAAATCTTCTATTTTATTTTGAGCTCAAACTTTTTGTTCCTCTCTTAGGGTACTACTTTAAAATACGATGATTCAGGTACTTATTTAAATCATTGTCATCACTGCTTTGAAAGAAAGAACTGATAGATCGATAACTATTCAATAAATAGCCTGAGAACTTATGCTTCTAAATTTCTGACTGGATTGTTCTACATGGAACAGAAATAAACTGAAGAGGTTGTGAATGAATGCCAGTTTACTATCAGCAAGGAGAAAAGAAAATAGTTTCCAGCTTGAGTTTATTGATAAACTGTCCAGAACTCACATTATTGTTTGCCAGTCAAAAATCGCATCGAAACTTGTCCTCTTATAGGTTGACTTCTGTTAGGATTTATGATACCAATCCCGCTCACTGGAAACTCGACAATGCTTCAAATTCAGACGTGTTCGAATAACCCGGCTGCCATAGTGCTCCTTTAGATTTCTTTGGTTTGGAAGAAAAACACTATTTCGTCAAAAGTATCCGAACACCCCCAAAAACATGTTTTTCATATTAGGTGCATTGTGCTGTCACCTACTGCCAGGTACTCCATATCAGCGACCTCAGTATTCATTAGACATCGTGGGAGAGCAGAATGGGACGCTCCGAGAAACTCACGGACTTCGAACGTGGTCAGGTGATTGGATGTCACTTGTATCATACGTCTGTACTCAAGATTTACACACTCCTAAACATCCCTAGATCAACTGTTTCCAATGTGATAGTGAAGTGGAAACGTGAAGGGACACGTACACCACAAAATCGCACAGGCCGACCTCGTCTGTTGACTCAGCTGAAGAGGATCGTAATGTGTAATAGGCAGACATCTATACAGACCCTCAAACAGGAATTCCAAACTGCGTCAGGATCCACTGCAAGTACTATGATAGTTAGGCGGGAGGTGAGACAACTTGGATTTCATGGTCGAGCGGCTGCTCGTAAGGCACACACCACGCCGGTAAATGCCAAACGACACCTCGCTTGGCGTAAGAGAGCGTAAACATTGGACGATTGAACAGTGGGAAAACGTTGTGTATAGTGACAAATCACGGTACACAATGTGGCGATCCGATGGCAGGGTGTGGGTATGGCGAATGCACGGTGAACGTCATCTGCCAACAGTAAAATTCGTGTTTTTCATGAAGGGGACTTGCACCCCTTATTGTTTCGCGTGGCACTGTCACAGCAGAGGTCTACAATGATGTTTTAAGCACCTTCTTGATTCCCACTGTTCAAGAGCAATTCGGGTATGGCGATTGCATCTGTCAACACGATCTAGCACCTGTTCATAATGCACTGCCTGTAGCGGAGTTATTACACGACAATCACATCCCTGTAATGGACAGGCCTGCACAGAGTCCTAACCTGAATCCTATAGAACACCTTTGGGATGTTTTGGGACGCCGACTTCCGTCAGACCTCACCGACCAACATCGATACCTCTCCTCAGTGCAGCACTCCGTGAAAAAAATGTTTCAAATTGCTCTGAGCACTGTGGGACTTAACATCTGAGGTCATCAGTCCCCTAGAACTTAGAACTACTTAAATCTAACTAACCTAAGGACACCACACACATCCATGCCCGAGGCACGATTCGAACTTAAGTACGTAGCAGTCACGCGGACTGAAGCGCCTAGAACCTCTCGGCCACCGCGGCCGGCTGACTCCGTGAAGAATGGGCTGCCATTCCCCAAGAAACCTTCCGGATTCAATGTATGCCTGCGAGAGTGGAAGCTGTCATCAAGGCTAAGGGTAGGGAAACACCATGCTGAATTCCAGCATTGCCGATGGAGTGCGCCAGGAACTTTTAAGTCATTTTCAGCCAGGTGTCCGGATACTTTTGATCACATAATTTATGTATTTTAACTTGACCTATTTCCAATTCTCTAGCAACCACTACCTTTTCGCGCAAGAAACCATCCTGAATTTCACTCCTGTCTTCTTCGAAAATGTCAGAATTGGCGTGGATCCGTTTTCAGCAAACATTTCCGTCGGGTCTCATTTAATTAGTTTTCTGAATCTCTTCCCCCCAATGCGCACTTTCCGGCGATCTGTTCGGCGATATGATGTTGTAGTAATTACTCTGATCGTTTTCGTCAATGAGGACTGGTGGTTAAAACGTTTTTGTTGTGCATGTTCTTCTCTGTAGACGTGCAGGTAGTTCATCAAAGTAACAATGTGTCAAGTGTCTCTGTCCACCATTATAACGCATCGTTATGTTCATTATCCCAATGTGATAGCAACGGAAGCTTTCCACGAACCACGATCAGCATCTGCGAATCCAGATCTCAGTTAATTCTCCTGCACTATCAGAATCACATAAGGATACTTTCTTTTCCTAGAGCTTATCTCCAAATGCTTTCATCATCAGTCCTTTCGTCAGTAATTAATAGCCGTTAATACTGACTATTTTCATGACAGTTGTTTCTTTCTGGACCAGAGTTATTTAATTGTTCGTAATTAATGCATTCTTTTAGCACGCTGCCACCCTCCATGAGCTTCTCATTACGTGTAACTAATGAAAAGAACTATTCTCTTGCGCTCGCTCCAGTTATGCGAGTATGTTCTTTAAATTGTTCTACAAAGGTGATGGTCGTTATGTGACGGTTAAAACTATTCTAAATTGCCGAAGTCCGCGGCGCTTTTGGTGGCGATAAACACTTCTTCTAGCTTTCATCACGACATCATTATCTTACCGTAATGTAATCTTATCACTTTTCTGAATTCGCAAAAACGTATTTCACTCCGTGTTCTTGCAACTCATTAAGCTTTTGCTCAAAACCATGACACTGATTTCGGCAAGACTGCCACCCCCTTCACAAAAATGTCTGTCGGTTTGTCAGAAACTGTTCGTTTCAGAAATTTCGCAGTCATAGCCCTTGGCCTGACTGTCTAATTTCGTGGCAACTTCTTGAATATAATCCTCATGTTTTTCGATCTTGCTTTCAGTTCCACTACTTGACATAAATCCTTTTCTGTAAACCACGGAATTCCTCTTGAATCCTTCAGCATTCGTCTCAGACGTCTTCAATAGTGAACCTTTAAGCTCGGGAATGATTTGTTTAAGTAACTCCACACTTTGCGGAAGTTGTAGCAACACATCATTACTATCGTTGCTGATAGTCAGTTCGCGGGAGCTAACGGGTGTTGCCGTTTTGATTACTGATTGCGCTAATTGTGTACTTAATGCAGAAATATACTTTGTTCCAATATTTCGCAATAAGTTTAGTTACGTTCAATGGCTACTTGTATCAATGGCCTGTCTATTCCTCTATATTGCTAAATGTTCTCGTCTAACTCATCCATGAGACCTAATTAAAGTTGATCACTATCAAAATCACTGATTGTTCCCTGTTCTGTCCACTTTCCTAATGATTTCCGCACGTCTCTCCTACTCAGCGCTGATTCGATCTTCTACACGACGCACAGCGATGCTTATGCTGCTACGATCACAGTTTTATTGCGTCTGTTGATAGGTGTCGTGAATCTAACCGCGTCGACCCATGTTGTGAGCTATTCAAAATTTCGACAGCGGCGAAATTCACTCAGAAGACGGGGAATGACTGAATTTGTTATATCAGTGATCATCAAACTACGGGGTCATGAGATTTAGTAGGTTTTGATTTGTATTTATTGTTCCTCCACATTTTGAGAAATACTGGCAGTATGTGGTTCAAGTGCCACATGTACTGTAGGACTATTACTGAACTTGTACGTCGCGCTTCAGTAAGAACTAAAATGTTTCTGTCAACAATATTCTGCCCTACTCCATGGTTAAACGAGTAGCACTCGTAATCTTTGACAAATCTCAGTTGTTGGCTGTTTACATTTCGTAGCGAACCTGCAGTGCGTTACCTGATAGATTCAACAATTTCGGCTTTAATATACGACAGTCACTGAATTCTTTTATGCAAAGAGATGAATACCTTACCCTCCCATCCTGTCACGAAGTTGATTGTGCTGCTACCACAGTAGCGTAGCACAAAACTTAAAATAAACCATCACCGTTTCATGGTAAACAATAAATATTGGAGGACATACGTACAACCCTCACATCAGGCATCTCAAACTGAACTTTGTTAGTAGATACATCTTTTTTGTCTGCTGTAAATTATTGAAAATGTGTGTTTCTGAATAATGGACGCCTTTCTGGACCAAAGTAGGTGCATTTAAATCTTGGTGAAAATTATTCTAATTTCTAGTATTGTTTCCGTGAACTGAACTGAGCTCTTGGTTTGAAAATGAAGTATACTATTGATGACAACCTCTACTTAGTGATAAATGTATTGGGAATCAGTAGTTGAGATCCTCAGTTCCTTCAACAGGCCTCTGCAGAACATTGTTCTGTTCACGCCACAAGTGATTCGTCCACAAATAATTCGTATTACACGTTTTGGACGAGAAGAACTTTACCTTAGCTTCACGAGTTACCTCAAAGAATGATGCCGTGTGATATTATGGAATGAAAGTAAGTGAAGTGTGCTACCTTTCTTATATTTGTATATTACCTACATCTGACAACATTCAAAATGCAAATAAAGATTTGTTTAGTCGCTTCAGAAACCCTGTGGTGCTCTCCTCCCAGCTGAATTTATTATCAACATGTAATCTCAAGAATTCAATTCTGTCACTTCTGATGTCTGTCAGATATCTTAGTTACAAGAGGGTCCACATCCATGGTAAACCTCTTGAAAGAAATTAGGGTCCTGTATTGGTTTGTTTTGATATCCATTTTTTTACACTATGACGCTTGATATGTTTAAGTAACTGCATACGTAACAGGAAAGTGTAATTAGATTTGAAGGTACAGGCCGACAATTTGTTATACTCCCCAGCACAAAACAAGAATAATAAGAGCGCTTAAATATTTAATAGGTAAAACACCTAAGTTTTTGATCACAGTGATGTAATTTAATGGGCGGTGCGTGATTGGCTTGATATACGCGTAAGAAAGGTAAGTAGGCAGTCGTTGAAGACTCATACAATAAAATAGTTTACCACATTCTCAGACGTGAGAGTTGTATACATGATATCCGGTCCTGAACAAACAGTAGCAGAGACGAGTCATAGTAGCGCAAGAGAGCAATAAACTGCGTGTAGCGACACGTTGTGGCAAACACGTCAGGTACAAGCCTTGCACACAGATACCGTCACCGTGGACTCTTGCTATCTAACAAGGAACCCCTTGACTGCGAGGTCGCAAAAGGCCAATGATGTTTACAGCATTCGACGCCCCATAAATTGTCTACCATGCAAATCACAATATTGGCTGCTAATGGGAGCAAGGGGCGGGACTGCAGGTATACAATGGTGAGCACAACTTGAGGTTACGGAGCAAAGTTTAACTGCTTCGTCGATGGCAACTCACGCCTCCCGTCCCCCACGCGGATCCTCTATGATATCATTCCTTTCCCCCATCTGCTCCTATTCCTCGAACATATCCGAATCCTCTACACCTCCCGCAGCCTCGAACCCCCTCACCCCCTGGTTGCTCCTCTCCTCTCCCATTCCCGCCCCCTGCCACTTCTTCACATTTGTATCCCCCCTACCCTCCATCTCTACAGCCTACATCTACTTTCCCAAGGTGGCTTCCATCGACTCTCCCTCCCGGAGGGTGCCCTCTCTCCCTCCATTTATCCCTCCTATCAACTCTGATCCTCACTCCCCCTCCTTTACTCTGTCCTTTTCCCAGGCTCCCTCTCCCCCCTTCCATCCTCTTTTTTCCCCGCTTCCCCTCTCTCTGCCCCCTTCTCTCCCCCGAGTCCTTTTTCATTTCCCTCCTCTGGCTCCTCTCATTCCCTCTCGCGTCTGTCTTGCCCCTCTCCCCCTTTATTAATTCTCTCCCTCCTTGGTTGCCCCCATTTTCGTTTTTCCTTCCTCCCTCCTTGTTCTTCCCCCTCCTCCAGGTCCCCTCCCCCGTCTGCCTTTGGCTCGGGAATGTCATCTTTGTGCCGCCCTTTTCGTACAGTGTTTTACAGTGAGTGTTCCGTGTTGTGTTTTTTGGGAAGGGTTGCGAACGGCCATCATATTGTCACTGGGTGTGCTTTTTATCTCTTCCGAACAGAAACCAGACTATCGCCGTGTTTTTTTTTTTTTAATTTTGTGTGTACTATGTTACTTGTCTGATTCCTGTGTCTTTTATTAACATTGCCAACCCCTTTTGCTTTCTGTTTTAACTTTCCGCATTTTTCCGCCATTTTACACTTTACGTCACGGTTTTATCGCCTGTTTTCTTGTTTCTTTTCTTATTCCGTTTTTAAAATAAAAGTCTGTAGGCTGTAGAGCAGCGTACTAAGGTGCTGCCAGCCCGCCCCCATCGGGGGGGAATTGCAAATCAATAAAGGAAAGAAATGGTAACTCACAATAGAACTACAGTGGCAGTGTTGATACAAAGCAGAGCAATGGCAACGATAAACAAAGCGAACAGTTGTCGGACATTTCGAAAGAAAGAAACCCAACGAATTTTGCAGAGTCAGAAAGAAGTTGCAGATGAAATATTAGCGCTTCTGCAACGTGAGTCAGTGGTGTCGCATACGCTCGTCTATGTGAGCAGTGTACATGAGAAGTACAACGATGACGATACGTTCTTAACAAGTGAAAGCGATAATGGAACAGGTCTCGAGCCATGTAGTTCATCATCCTTGTCGGACAGGGAGCCACAAACCACGTCTCCAGTGAAACGTAGTGAAGGAACGATAATTGTGCAATGAGCAGGTACTGAAAATAACTTACCTATATGGAAGATCATCCGCAGCATAGTTAAAAAAAACGAATTCTAATAAGTACGTAGCAGTATGATCGTGTAGTGCACAAGAAAAACTAGGGATATTGAAGGAACGACAAGGTGCACTTGTTACAAAAATTGCCTTTCAAGGATGCCTGATACAACCCACAGGATGTGCATGATAATGACCCACTACGTTATGCATATCAAATTACGCGTGACATAGATTAAAGTGATTGCAAAGGGAACTAGTGGATCGTTGCATAACTAGTGGATGTTTGCATAATTTCAAATAAAGCCTCAACTTGACGATGAATAGCAAACTGCGGAATCGGTACGAAAATTTGTAGATGAGGTAAACAAACTTGCTTGATCAATCAGTCCCGACACATCGAGATTTGTAGATGAAATGCATATGAAAGGAACGCGGGGAGTTATAGGTACCAATGTAGTTGCATCAAGATCAACTAACATCAGTGACCAACGCATTCGTATACAATTATGCCGACTGTAAAATGGCTGGAAAGTTATTTATTGTGCTGTAAGAAGCTGGAGTTACTCTGTTCCTTACGCTGTGCATGATATTGCAAGATCAGTACGGAATATTTACGTCACAGCAAGCAATATTTGGAAAATGAGCGTAAGAGAACTAAAGCTATGATATGAGCACTGCTTTAGGCCAATAGTGGGTCAAAATAACTTGCTTTTCCTTGATTCCTGGTGTGCATATTAAAATCATACAGCTTTGGAGCAAACTATTTCTCCTGAAAGTGTGTGACATTGCAGTTCATACCATGTTTAACTACTGGACAAATTCAGCCTCTCGATCTTAGGTTTTTTTATTGCCTATAAAACATATTAAGGCACTATCTGCAGCTTCGTGTTAATGGATAGCCAGTTTTACGATAAGCTCCAGGACAGAATTTTTGAATTCGGTTGTATTCCATTAGTTCAAATCACTCCGTTACACCAATGTGATTTCGTATGCATACTTTATAAGCGGATATCTAGCTGAATGTCCTGCGCGGTTTGTAACTGCCAACGCGTTCACCGTCGACCTTGAACGTGCGACCACCGTGACGCGCCGTTTTTCATTCGGTGTCCATGGTGCAAACTACTAATTTGTTTAGTACATTTCTTGAATGTTGACTCATTTTCTGTCGCCCTCCTGATACACACGGTGAGTCACTAGCCGATGATATATTTGCTTTCATCATTGTTAAGACGACACTTTCAAATGATCCTTAGTAAAGATTGGATTTCCGACCTCACACTCAAGGGGTTCCTTGTAAGGCATTAGCACGATGATAGGAAGAGAAGGAAGAATTATTTTTTCTTCATTTCACGTTCAAGGATCGTAAGTGATGCTATCGAAATATAAATTTTTACAATAATACCAGTTCAACAATTGTGTCTGGACGACAACATGATCCGACTGCAAACCCCAGAAGAATTGCCATACATAGTTTACAACGACAAAAATGAAGCAAGATCATGTACAGATTCCCACCTTCCTTCTTAAAACACAGCCATTAGGAACATTAAGTTAAAATGGTAAATAATGAAATCACGCGTACTCAATTTTCGTGACAGCTTAGTTTGACGTCTTACGTAGTATAGGTACATGTCT